>NC_057862.1:347408727-348881227 GCF_019393635.1 Dromiciops gliroides
GATCCTATGATAAGTAGCTAGCACCATGTGCAAGCCTTTCTGTGTAGCATGAGGAGAGCTGGTATGACCCTCACATTCCTTCCTATTTCTGATAGCTCGTGGTAAGGCAGAGACCCGAGGGGATAAAAACAGAGGGCTGGCAGGTGGCTTTCCTTGCAGGTATACTTTTGTCAAATGGATGGAAGGAGACAAATCAAGCCTTTCCTGTCTTTTACACAGGATGGGGACAGCTGAATATTCTCATGCTCTCCTGATGCCAGGGATCAGATTCCACTGGTGGGGGCTGGAGGGAGAGGACCTAGCAGAGGCCTCAAAATATCTTATTAGCCAGAGGCTACATCTGACATGAAACCAAATATTCTGGGTCACGGTGCTGATGTTCTCAGCATGAAATCCAATAGTTGGATGGATAAAGTGCTCCCCAGACACACAGAGGTATCGTGTCCCTAAAGGGCAATTTTCAGTGCCTTCCACAGATGTTCCTAAGAGCTGAGCTTTGACCACATCTGTTCTGCAGGCCAGGGAGGAGTGGGAGAAGAGGAGAAGGGGCAGGGCTCGGGGGAAGAGGGGAAAGATGGAGGAGCAGAGGGAGGGAAGGAAAGGAAGGGGGCAAGATGATTATGATCATTACAATTATGCGGTGCTTTAAGTTTTGCCATTTATTTTACATACATTAATTCACTCGAGCCTCAGAATAACCCTGTGAAGTCAGTACTATTAACTCCATTTTAGAGATGAGGAAACTGAAGCTTAGAAATCTCAAGTGACTGGAGGTTAATGCAAAGTAAAATAAATTGGCCCCTGGCTTAAACCAAGGAGCAGAGAGGGAAGTGGGGTGGGGGAGAAGGATCGCAGGAGGAGGTTGGACTGAAAGGCAGGCACTGAAGGCTGAACTTGAATCATCCTTCTCTTCCTTCCAGTTGCCGCTGCTGCTGTGGTGGAATCCATCCGGGCTTTGTTAATGGAGCTGTCCCTTGGCATGTGGAATAATCGTTTTGAAGCTAAATTGGCCATGAAGCCAAATTCCATGTGTCAAGTCACATTTTCCCTACCAATAACTAGTTTCCAATAAATTTCCCTTCTGGATCTGCTACATATTCTCTCTGGCCCTACAGCCCCATTAGGGGGATATAGGCCTTACATGCAGAGTCCCTGACTTGGAGAGACCAAGGCTTCCTTAACCCAACCTTTACCTGCCTCACACCCAAGGGTGTGCTGGTAAATGTTTAACAACCAGGCCTTCTAAAAAAAAAAATGTGCGTGCAACATACTTTTAAATCTGTACTGTGAGCATTTTCTCCATGACTTTGCTAAGTCTAGACAATCAACAAAACAATAAATTGAGTCTCCTGTTTGTAGTGTTTGTGGATCTCCAAGGTATAAATGCTTATGCTGAAAATCTAATAATTGGCTTTTGAGAGCCTGCAGGAGCTGACTCCAGCACACCTCTGCTCCTAGCCCACAGGAAATGGGGCAGGCAGGACCTGGCTGGGGCTTCACACAGGGTCTGACTGCTCCTGGGGGGGTGGGGGGGGCGGGGCTTCAGGTGCTTCCAGGGCGGAAAGGCCCTCTGTCATTGACTGTCCCTTGGGGCAGGCCCACTTCCCTCTTTAAGTCCCAGTTTTCTCACCTGTGAGTCTACAGTGCTCAATCCTGTGGTCCCTCTCCAGGACTCATACTCTAAGTTCCCTTCTGACCCACACATTCTCAGTTTTATTTCTAAGACACCTCCCATCTCTGGGCTGTTCTGCTCTAACGTCCCTTCTAGCTGGTCTGTTCTATGATTCTGTGCTTTTCCCCTCACCACCCCATCTTAATATCTCCTATAGTATATACTCTCTCTCTCTTTACACACACACACATATACATATACACACATACACATATGTATGTATATATGCTGTGAAGCCAAATTCCGTGTGTGTCTCTGTGCATATACATATATATATATATATACACACACACACACATATATATCCATATAAATTCATCCATATATATGTGTGTGTGTGTATGTATTATTGTGGTTATTATTGTTTGTCCTTCATTCTCAAAGAGGATCATGACACCAGGGTGATGTCATGACTCGCAGTGAACTAGGTTTAAGTGAGGCAGGGCTATTCAAGGTCACCAGCCTCACTCTCTTCTCTGGAGCCATTTGGATCCAGTAGTAAGATATATATCAGGACGACTACGGATGGCCCCAGATGCAATGGGAGACTTGGGTATTTTGAAGCTAAGGTCTTTCCCAGCTCTCAGTATCTGTATACATGTGCATGTGTATCTATCTATCTGTCTGTCCTGTCTCTCTGTCTGTCTCTCTATCTCTCTATCTGTCTATATATCTATCTAATCTATTGTTGTTCAGTCGTGTCCAACTCTTCTGGACCCAATGGATCATAGCACACCAGTACTGTCTATGGGGTTTTCTTGGCAAAGATACTGGAGTGGTTTGCCATTTCTTTCTCCAGTGAATTAAAGCAAACAAAAGTTAAGTGACTTGCCCAGAGTCACACATCTAGTAAGTGTCTGAGGTCAGATTTGAACTCAGATCCTCCTGACTCCAGGCCTGGCACTCTATCCACTGTACCATTTCACTGCCCCATGACAGAAAGGGACCCAAATTCCACAATTTTGCTAGTCCCACTGGAAGAGAAGAAACTGGTACCTCCCTTGAAAATAAGCAAACAGGAAATATGGTGCTCAGTCTTTATTACCCAAGAGTTTATAAAAGTTTTCATCTCTTGGTGGTGTAAAGTAACCTTGTACTCTGATTTATAGTTCTAAGAAGGAATTCTCCCCCCACCCCCACCCCGCCCCAGTTCCCAGAGAAGGCTTGTGTAGTATCATCAACACTTGCATTATTAACATACCAATAAACTTAATTTTTTTCCCTAGTAAACTAATTAATGTAGTCTTCAATACTTTAAAAGAGCTAGGATTTCACTAGAGTGGGCACTCCCTACATTGAATCAAGAGGTAGTCCCTGCCTGCCATAGTTAAATAATTTAGGTTCTGGGACAAATAAAAAAAATCATCTCCCAGTGGTCTCAGGTCCAAAAGACCAAAGTCTATCAGACAACAGATGAATTTCTGGGACCATGCTTGAAGCCAGAGTGATCAGGTCATGGGATGCTAGAGCTGAATGTGACATGAGAGATCGCCTACTTCAATCCCTTCATTTTACAAATGAGGAAACAGAGGCTCAGAGAGGCAAAATGACTTGCTTAAGGGTACATAGCAAGTAAGAAGTGCTGCTGGACCTTGAACCCTGGCATTTTGACTCCAAATCCGGCTTTATTTCCAATCAATCAATCAAGCATTTATTAATGACTTTCTCTGTGCCAACCATTACCTTCTGCCAGCTGTCTAAAGCTTGTTCTGCCTGGCATAGCCTTTGAGAATCCAGGACCCCGCTTCACCCTGGTGGAGGATAAGAGTAGCCTTTTATTTAAGAGATTCATTGCAGAATAAATTGTTAGAAAACATGATAGAGTATTGTTGCAACTTTTTTGGGTAATATGTCTCAAAAGGAGAGGGGGGGAGAGAGACAGGCACATACAAACACAGACACCCACAGAGATACACACAGAGATAGAGAGAAGTAGAGAAGAGAGAAAGAGACAGAGGAGAGATAGAGGAGACAGAGATAGAAAGATGGAAAGAGACAGATAGAGATAGAGACAGGAAAATAGGAGAAACAGAGACAGACACAGAGAGAAACAGAGACATAGGAGAGAAAGAGACAGAAGAGAGAAAGAGGAGACAGAGACAGAAAGAGACAGAAACAGAAAGAGACAGGGAGAGAAGAGAGACAGAGACAGAGAGACAGAAGGAAAGAGGGGGAGACCTATTAAATTGCTTGGGTCTGGTGGGGAAGCAAGAAGAAAAGGCCAGGAAGTAGAATACTAAAGATAATCATTTTTTAAAATTCTGTCAGGGATGTATAAGAATTGTCACAGTGGTTGAAAGGGATGTTCGAAAGTATTTCCTTACATTGTTCAGATAAGGAAACAGAGGCCCATAAATAATAATTCATATCCCTATAGCACTTTAGAGTTCAAAACAGCTTTCTGCATAGTAGGTTAGATGGCCCAAGAATTCTTCTTACCATTTATATATGGTAAATTAGAAAAGTGCAATGACTTGCTCAAGGTCACACAAATAGTGTTGGAGCTAGAATCTGAACCCAAGTCTCCTGATTCCAGGTCTAGCTTTCTTTACTCTTTCTACTATACCACACTGCCTCAATAGACTGTCACATATAGCATCCAATACTTTGATTCATCCCTACACCTATTGTTTAAAAATGAACACAGGGGCAGCTAGGTGGCATAGTGGATAAAGCGCCAGCCCTGGATTCAGGAGGACTTGAGTTCAAATCTGTCCTCAGACACTTGACACTTACTAGCTGTGTGACTCTAGGCAAGTCACTTAACCCCCATTGCCCCACCAAAAAAAATGGAATGGTCACTAAATTGAGGATAATATGGAATTAATTGGCATCAAAATAATTGGGATAAAAAAATCTAAAAACACAAAGCATAGAAAAACTAAAACTAATCTACTCTTGCTTAAGTGACTCTAGTTAAGATGAATAAATTGGTATCTGAAATATACAGGGATAGACTGATCAAACAAAAATTGAGCAAAAAGCAAGATCATAAGGAAGGAAAAGACAAAAAATATATTTTTTTGATATACAATTAAATGATAATATACACTTTTAAAAATAACTAATTTGGAACTTGAAATGTTATACATGATCATTTTTGTCGTTAAAATTGAACATAAAAAAACAAAAAAGAAATGGAACATATTTTTGGTTGGTGGTTTATAATTTATAATTTTACAATTAGAAAAAATAAAATTAAAAAGTGGGAGGATAAATTGATCTAAGCCCTAGAATTTACTATTCGGGCAGCTTTGATAGAGACTCTTAAAGAATCCAAATCTTTAGGTTAAAGGGAAAAAAAAAGTTATTTCTTTCATCCATCTTAATATCCAACAAGCCAATACTGGGGCCTATAGGGTAAAGAAATTTTCAACTCAGTCTCACCAGCCTCACTAGAAGATCCCTCATCCTGGCTAGGCCACCACCCCTCAATGTGTTTCAGTTTTTCTGGTGACATTGGCCCTGCCGTTCCTTAGGCAAGATACTGTATCATCTCCCAACTCTGCCTTTTCATGGCTCTCTCCCAAGGCTGCGAATCCTCTCCTGTCTCATCTCCACCTCCTGCTTCCCAAGGTTTCTTGGCTTCCTTCTTGTCTCAGCTAAAATCCTACCTTCTGTAAGAAGGTTTTCCTGCTCCCCCTTCACCCCTTGTGAGACACCCTCCAAGTAATCCTGTATATATCTTGTGTATCCTGGATATATCCTGTTTGTATACAGTTGTTGGCATATTGTTCCCCTGACTGCAAGTTCCTTTGGGCAAGAACTGCTTTTGTCTCTCTTCATATCCCTAATACTTAGCATAGTGCCTGGTGCACAGCAAATAGCTATGAAATGCTTGTTTACTTGCCTTCTCACTCCTCTAGGATCACAGAATTGGAGTCAGGAGGGTTCTCAGAGGTCAATCTAGTCCAGAGGCACCTTTGATGCTACTCCCCAGTCTGTTGCAAAATGATTAGGAAATGGAGATACCGAGAGGCAGTGACTTTCCCAAGGTCACACAAGTAGTAAGTGACAAAACTGAGATTTGGACCCTGGTCCTTTGCCTTCAGCCTTCAGAGCCAATGATTTTTCCAAAATTCCATCTTGCTTTTTGGGGGGCCACTCTAGACATTACAGGCATTAAAGGAAGATAGCCCTAGGAACTCATTTTCTTTATCACCTGGCCAAGAGAAGAAAGGTCCTCCAGAATTGTGCCCCCATCCTTGCCACTCTGGGAAAATGCCACCAACATTTTTTCCATTCCCTGATGTGGGCTATTCCAGGCTGGGGCTGTTTAATGACTTGAAAGCCAAAAGAAGGGTGGAAAAAACAAAGTCTAGCAGTGAAACACCATGGCTATTTTTGCTGTCGGAGGGCTGCCATCTAATAAAACCCTGAAATTGCCAGGCCCCAGGGAACTTTCTGGCCACTTAAGGTGTCTGTCCTTTGATTATTAAGATTAATTGCTGTTAATGTTTAAAGGAGGCAAATGTCAACACTGTCAAGGTTACTTGGTTCCAGTGAGGGGAATTCAGTGCTGCCTGGGGCCTAGGACCAGTCTCCTAGGGGACTGAGGTCTTCTGTTTGTTATCAGATCAAGCCCAGCCTCTAAGGCCCCCACCCATGTCCTTCAGGCCCTGACTCAGACTCATACATAGGCCCCAGGGGAGGCCTGTTTCCATGCCTCACTCAGCCCTCCGTCCTCCTGCCAGCTGGGAGGTCAGGCGCTGCCAGTTTTCAAGGGTGAGGTTGTGTAACCTGGACCAAAAGCCGTTGCAGAGGGGACTGAAAACAACAGGGAGCTTCTCATCAGGGCCTCCCTCTGGTAGCCGCCGTTCATGGGGATCAGAATCCTCTCCATTCTCTCTCCAGAGCCTCAGTGTTCTTTGTAAAATGTGCAAGGAGCCATATGTGGGATCGGAACAGCGGCTCATCCAAGAAACCCTGAGGGATCTTGGACTGTGACGATTGTTAGCTAAGAATGAGGCAGGGTCGGGGATCGTGGAGGGCGCAGCAGGAGCTGGGGAATCAGAAGGTCTGGGATCATCTTCCACCTCATGCGCTTAAACCTCGAGCCTCAGTTTTCCCATCCATTGCTCAGCACACGATAGGCATTTTATTGATCAATCAGTAAAGTGTATGTATGGGGTGGACTAGATGGCTTCTGGTGTGATACAGTGGGGAAAGCTTTTGTCTCTGGAGTCAGAGGACCTGGGTTCAACCCTTCACCTCTGATGCTTGCTAAATATGAGACCTTGAATAAATCACTTAACTTCCCTGGGACTCAGTTTCCTCATCTGTAAAATAAGAGGGTGGGATTGGATGGCCTTCAAAGCCTTCCAGGTCTAAATCTTATTATCTTTCTAATTCTGGATCTGTGATCTTGTGAGTGAATGAGAAAAGTGAAGCTGTAACCAGGAACATAATAATTCATAATAATCCAGCACTCAGTTGGGTGGCACATAGTAGGTGCTTACTAAATGTTTATTGAATGAATGAATAATTCCCATTTCTAGAAGTGTTTCTCACTGTTTAGAAATTGAATTCCTCACAACAACCCTAGGAAGGCGGGTATATTTTGAAAAACTTTTATTAGACGGAAGCCCTTCTGCTTATGTAGAAATATGTCACAGGTGAGGAAACAAGGTATCACTCACACAGCCCAAGTGACTCCAGCATTAGTGCTCTTCCCACTTTGCATCTGCAGCTTTGCCTGGTTTTAATTCCAGGGAACAAGATGTCCCTCCCAAGATAAGCTCAGTACCTCTAAACTCACCACCATGTTGCTAATTCAAGGCTTTATTGACACCACCTCCCTCAGCTTCCTACCAGCTCTGATTGGAGGCCTGGAGGGAGGAGTGCCAAACTCCTTCCAATGCCTTCCTTTACAGATGGCAGGACTGGAATCTCAGTTTCATCCTCTTTGCAATCAGCTGCACCTCTTGATTTCTACTTAACAGATCAAGATGTCCTGATACTCCCAGTGTCCCCTCATGTTCCTTCCCCCTGCCCTGTCTCCATCTTCAGGTCTCTTTTTATGCATTGACTCCCTCCATTAAATTGTAAATTCTTTGAGGGCAGAGACTTGTATCTTTAGCACTTGATGCAGTATCTAGCCTGTCATAGACACTCAATAGATATTTACTGGATACTGAATCTCAAGTCAACTGGACACAAGTCTCTTACTTTAAAACCATAAAGAGTGAATACCCCAGTGAAATCCAACCCCAATCTCTTACTCCTATTCAAATTCAAAATCTGTAATTAAAGATTTCTTTTAAAAGACACTGCACCTGGACATTGAGGAGGAAGAGGAAGAGGAAGAGGAAGAGGAAGAGGAAGAGGAAGGCAGTCAGGATCACACTTGGGAAATTGAACAACACTTCCAGGGATCCCAAGCTATTTGCTGCCATGAAAGTCCATCATTTTAACACCAGTATTTTTCAGTGGTGGAGAGGCAGCATGGTATAGTTGTAGTTAGAGAGCTGATGATTCTGCCTCTGACACTGATTTTGTGACCTTGGGTAAGTCACTTATCCTCTTTGTTCCCAGGCAACTCTCTAATATTGTAAATTGAACTCACCCAGGAGCTCACTATGGCAATGATACTTTAGGTTCTTTGGAGTAATTAAATAAACTTTGAATCAGTATATTGAGTTAGATCAATAACGATTTTTTGACAAACTGCTCCCCTTAGGTACCATGGATGATGTGAAGATGAACACATTGGAGTCTGTGTTTAAAACCCTTTACAATCTGCCTTCAACCATTCTTTTCAACCTTATTTCAGCCACTTACCCTCATGCCATCTCTACTGTCATCAAGCTCAATGACTGCTTGCTCTCTGATTTTTCCCTGTCTTTCCCCACTTCCATACTGGATCCCTCTCCCTCCAACCTTCAGCAGACACCATTCTTAGATGCACCCCACCCGCTTCAAGCAAAGGCTGGACAACCACTTGTTAGGGATGTTTTAAAGATGGTTCTTACTTGTATACAATCTGGAATAGATGGTAAGATCCTATGATCCTCAGCTCTGGGGTCCTTTTTAGTTCTGGAATTCTGGGATTTGAAAACCCTGGGTCTTTGTAAAACGATGAGGCCAATATTTTTCACCACTTGTTTCCAGAAAAGCAATTGCCCTGATATTAAGGTTTCTTCTTGTTTACATTTTGAGAAAAACAAGAAGAAAGTAGATATGTCTCATAAACCTTTTAGCCCGAGACCCTAGTAGTCTGTGCTATAGAGAAGACAGTCTTACTTTGATGAGGGAGTTCTTAAAAACTATGTCAATAAAGTGGAAAAGCCTGGCAGGTTCTACCATGTTAGAAAAACTTCTGGCAACCAACTGTGTCTGCCTGCTGGGGACCAGTCTAGCTAATTGTGGAGAAGGCCATTGCCATTAGGTTGGCCAATGAGTGATGAATTCTTTGGCTCTGACAACCCTCAGAACAAGGAAAACTACAAAATGGGCTTCATCAGCCCTCTTTCATTATAGGGAATGAGTGACCAAAAAGGAGGTAGAGGGTGTTAAGAATACATTTTTAGACTATATCAAAATTAACTTAGCTATTAGTACTGATCAAAGTGGGGCAGCTAGGTAGTATAGTGGATAGAACACCAGGCCTGAAGTCAGGAAGACTTGACTTGAAATCTGGCCTCGGACATTTACTAGCTGTATAACCCAGGGCAACTCATTTAACCCTATTTGCCTCGGTTTACTCATCTGTAAAATGAGCTACAGAAGGAAATGGCAAATTACTCTAGTATATTTGCCAAGAAAACCCCAAATCGGCTCACAGAGAGTCAGACAGGACTGAAATGACTAAACAACAACAATAAGTGGAACAGGTTACAGGAATTAATAGGTTATTCCTAACTGAAAATCTCCAGGTAAAGGCTAGATAATTACTTTGGGGGAGGGAGGGGAAGTGTGGTTGAAGAGATCCTTGCTTAGCTATATGTTGTATTTGCAACTCTGTGGTTATTACAATATTCTGTGTTTCTAAAAAGCACTGAACTTAGAAACAGCAGACCTGAGTTAGAATCCTGCCTCCAACTCTTACTAGCTATTGACAACACTTACTAGCAAGTTACTTTACCTCTTAGAGTTGCAGTGTCCTTGTCTGTGAAATGGTTTTAATACTACTTGCACTACATAGCTTAGAGGGTTGCTGTGAGGAAAATACTTTATAAAGATTAAATTCTTATGGAAACATGTAGTTATTGCTTACATTTTCAAGTGGTTCTATAAGCTTATTAATTTTACACAATCCCCCCCCTAATGTAGATGAAAATCCATCCACACTCTTGTCCGTGTCTCCCCATAATACGATTTTCACTCGATGTCCTGTAGATCAGAGGTAAAAATGAAAGAGAACATAATGTTAATATGTGGTTTCCTAAGTCAATCTTCAGCCCTCAGAGATTCTTTATGGTTTAGTGACCCCCAATTCTATTTGAATTTGATATAACTGCTGGATATCTCCCCTCAGGTTTTCCTGATATTGTTTTTTTTTTTTTTTTTTTTTTTTTTTGCAGGGCAGTGGGGGTTAAGTGACTTGCCCACGGTCACACAGCTAGTAAGTGTCAAGTGTCTGAGGCCGGATTTGAACTCAGGAACTTCTGAATCCAGGGCCGGTGCTTTATCCACTGCGCCACCTAGCTGCCCCTTTTCCTGATATTGTGAGGAACACTTGGGATGCCCTCCTGTTTTTTAGTTTCCCAAATGACATCCTTTGCAAATCAAATGCTTGATCAAAGTTTTAAAAAAATAATTTGATTTGTGCATTGTCATTATTAGTATGAATAAGCTCTTGTATATAATCTTTTTGGAATTACATTTTCACAATCTGTGAAAAAGGTGGGTTATGAAAAAGAATCAATTTTTAAAAATTATTTTAGCCTGAAATTCCTAAGGCATGATCATAATTTTTAAATGTCTTTGATCATACTTCAGTGAGAGAAGGAATGGCTTTCCAACGGAGTCCAATAACTGCTTTCTTTGGAGCTCTCATGTGGGAGACACTCTGGCCACAAGAAGGCTCAGGCATCTCCAATGATAATGATCCCTTCTGCTTGTGTAGTCCTTTATACTTTTCAGAGAGCTCTTCCAAACCCTGTTTGTTTGATCTGGCTGGAGAGCATCCACGATGAGGGCACACTGCCTTGCCCCAAAGCCTGAGGCCAAAGAAGCTTTCTGTTCTCAGAACCTTACTAATCAAAGGTGAGAACCAGATTTCTTACAGTGACCACCCTTACATGTAGGCTGCTATGAGCTTACAAACATCAGATATACTACCTAGTCTGAGACCCAGGGTCCAGTCAGCTCAATGTCGTCTCTGAAGCAATGTAATACAAGGGCTTTGGAATCAGAAAATTTGGGTTCAAATTCTATTACTTAGTACTCCTGTGACCTTGAGCAAGTCACATAAACTCTTTGGGCCTCAGTTTCCTCATCTATAAAATGGAGTTTAACCAGATAGTCTCTATCTCTAAATCTTTGACCATGTGATTTGACAGGGCCACACAGGGGGAGTTTTGAAAAAGACGTGGTCATTCATAAATTCAAAAGATTTGGAAAATCACAGGGCATAAAGCTAGAAGGGCTTTAGAGATTACTGACTATACTAGGGGCAGCTAGGTGGTGCAGTGGTTAAAGCACTAGCCCTGGATTCAGGAGGACCTGAGTTCAAATCCAACCTCAGGCACTTGACACTGACTAGCTGTGTGAACTTGGGCAAGTCACTTAACCCTCATTACCCTGCCCCCCCCCAAAAGAAGAGATTACTGACTATAGTTCAACCCCTTCAATCAAAAATATATCTGTATTGACATATTTTTTACATTTATAGTTTCACATTTTAAATTGTATTTTACATTTTTTATATTGTTTAGATTTCCCATTGTATTACTCCTTTCTTCCTTCCAGAGAGCCATCCCCTATAATATAATTTTCTTTTAAAGGAAGGGAAAGAGGAAGGGAATAAACATTTATATAGCACCTACTACATGCTAAGCAGTGTGCTAAGCACTTTAAAAATATTATCTCATTTGAAAAATGTTTTTATTTTTAATTTTGAAAAATGTTTTTACTTATTTAATTAAATATTTCCCAATTACATGTAAAATTTTTTAAACAATCTTTTTAAAGAAAATTTGAGTTCCAAATTCCCTCCCTCTCTCCCATCCTTACATTCTCCTTGAGAAAACAAGCAATTTGATATTGATTATACACGTAAAGCCATGCAAAACATAGTCCTATATTAGCCACATTGCAAAAGAAAACACTGAGAAAAAATAATACAAGGAAAATAAAGGTTTTGTTTTTTTTTTAAAGTATGCTTCAATCTGCAGAGTTCATCATCTCTGGAATTGGACAGCACTTTTAATCCTTTGGGATTCTCTTGGGTCACTATCTTTGAGTAGCTAAGTCTTTCACAGTTGCTGTTACTGTGAACAATGATCTGTTTATGCTTACTTTGTATCAGTTCATATAAGTCTTCCCAGGTTTTTCTGAAACCATCTTACTCGTCATTTCTTATAGCAAGATAGTATTCCATCACTTACATGTACCATGTCTTGTTTAGCTATTCTCCAATTTATGGACTTCTCATTTTCTAGTTCTTTGCCACCATAAAAAGAGCTGCTATAAATATTTTTGTACAAATAGGTCCTTTCCCCTTTTCTTTGATCTCTTTGGGATATAGTGGTAGTATGCACAGTTTTAGAATTCTTTAGGTATAGTTCCAAATTGTTTGAATAGTTAGACTAGTTCACAGCTCCACCAAGAGTGTATTAGTGTCCCAAATTTCCCACATCCCTTTCAGCATTTGTCATTTTTCATTTTTGTTAGGTTAGCCAATCTGATATGTTATGAGGTGGTATCTCAGAGCTGGCTTAATTTGGGGTTTTTTAATCAATAGTGATTTAGAGCATTTTTCATGTGACTATTGATAGCTTTGATTTCTTCTTCTAAAAACTGTCCATATCCTTTGACTATTTATCAACTGGGGAATGCCTTTTATTTCTTCTGTTAATCTGAGCAGTTTGTATTTTTGTAAATATTCATCTATTTCACTTAGATTGTCAGTTTTAATGGCAAATAATTAGGCAAAATAATTCCTAATAATTTTTTAAAAATTATCTTCATTAGTGGTACATTCACCTTTTTCATTTTTGATACTAGTAATTTGATTTTCTTCTTTATTTTTTAAATGAAATTAACAAATGGTTTATTTTATTGTTTCCCCCATAAAACCAGCTCCTAGTTTTATTTATTAGTTTAATGTTTTTTTTTTAATTTAACTTTCAATTTTATTAATCTCTTTTTTATTTTTAGGATTTCCATTTTGGTATTTAATTGGGGATTTTTAATTTGTTCTTTTTCTGGGTTTTTATTTTTTTAGTTGCATGCCCAATTCCTCTCTTTTATACATATTTAAAGATATACATTTTCCCCTAAGTACTGGTTTGGGTGCATCCCACAAATTTTGTAATGTCTCATTGTTGTCATTCTCTTTAAAGAAATTATTGATTGTTTCCCTGATTTGTCTTTTGACCCACTCATTCTTAAGGATTAAATTATTTAGTTTCCAATTAATTTTTAATCTATGCTTAAACATCCCTTTATTTAATGTAATTTTTATTGCATTATAGTCTGAAAAGGTTACACTGCTTTTCTGCCTTTGGTTATGAGATTTTTATGCCCTAATACATAATTAGATTTTGTAAAGATGCCATGTACAATTGAGAAAAAGGTGTTCTTTCTATTCCCATTTAATTTTCTTCAGAAAAGTATCCTATCTAATTTTTCTAAGATTCTATTCATATCCTTGACGTTTTTCTTACTTGTTTTATGGTTAGATTTATCTAGCTCTGAAAGGAGAAAGTTGAGGTTCCCCACTAGTATAGTTTGACTGTCCATTTCCTCCTATAATTCATTTAGCTTTTCCATTAAGAATTTGGATGATGTGCCATTTGGTAAACATATTTTTTAGCATCAATATTACTTGTTTATGGTTCCTTTTAGCAAGATGTAGTTTCCCTGCTTATCCCTTTTTGTTTGGTCTGTTTTTACTTTCATTTTGTCTGAAATCACAATTATTACCCCTGCCTTTTTAATATCAACTTAAAAATAATAGATTCTTCTCCAGACTCCTGTTTTAATTGTGTGTGTGTCTGTGTTTCATGTGTGTTCTTGTAAAAGAATATGTTGTTGTATTCTGATTTCTAATTCATTTTGTTATCCATTTCTATTTTATGGGCAAATTAATCTCATTCATGGAGTTATGATTACTAACAGTGCATTTCCCTTCATCCTATTTTCTTCTGTTTATCCTTTTCTCTTTTTACCCTGTCCCTCCTCTAACGTATGTTTTGTTTTTAACCACCGCTTTCCTTTATCTGTTCTCCCTTCTATCACCACATTCTTACCATTATTCTATTCCCCTCTTACTTCTCTGTTGGGTAAGATAGATTTCTATTACCGATTGAGTAACACATTCACACATTCCCTCTTTGAAAGAATTCAGATGTCATGAGGTTCAAGTTTTGTGTCTTCCCCCCCCCCAATCCCATTTTCCCTTCCAATATAAAGGTTCTTTCATGAACACCTCTTTTTAAAAATTTCCCCAATCTTCCTCTCCTTTCCCCCTTCCCCTCTTTCCCCAGGGCATCCCTCTTTCTAAACTATCCATTTTTAATATCATCCCAACATGATCAATTCATTCTTGCATCCTCTTTCAAATAGAATTCTTCTAACTGCCCCAATAATAATAAAGATCTTAGAAGTTACATTATCATCTTCTCATATAGAAAGGTAAATGGTTTAACCTCATTAGTCCCTTATTTTTCTTTCATGTTTACTTTTATGCTTCTCTTAAGTCTTTATTTGTAAGTCAAATTTTCTATTGAACTCTGGTCTTTCTTTTTCATCTGAAATGTTTGAAAATCCTCTATTTAATTAAATATCCATTCCCCCCCCCATAGGATAATACTTATTCTTGGTTGTAATCCCAGTTCTTTGGCCTTCCAGAATATCATATTCCAAGCCCTCTGTTTTGTAACGATTGGAATGATGCCACCTGCTGGAGACTTACTGTAGGAAAGCTCCACCATGAGAAGAAGGCCTCTGAAGGCAAGGCCATTTGGCTTTTCTTTGGCGTCTGGAAGTGACGTTTTTTCGTGGGTATGATCTATCAAAGCTACCAGCCAATCAACTTGAGGAGCCTCCCATTTTTGGGAGGAGGACACGAAGTAGGAAGTGGACGCTGGCAGAGGGGTTCTGTCTCTTTTTGGTTCCTGACCTCGCCATGGTGGGTCGGATGATAGGGTCTCTTAGAAATAGTTAGATTTTCACCTTTCTCTCTGATCCTAATGCTCTTTAATAAATACTTAAAAACTTAAATACTCTTGCTAAAGCTTATAATTTATTGGCAACTACTCATTAGATTTTAGATAGTATAGCTAGAATTTTAGCCCCTTACAGTTCCTTTAACATGGTAGCTGCTAAATTTTATGTGATGCTGATTGTGGCTCCAAGGCATTTGAAAGGTTCTTCTCTGACTGCAGTATTTTCTCCTTGACCTGGGAGCACTAGAATTTGGCTAAAATATTTATAGGAGTTTTCATTTTGGGATCTCTTTCAGGAGGTGATCAGTGAAGTCTTTCAGTTTCTACTTTGCCCTCTGGTTCTAGGATATTGGGGCAGTTTTCCTTGATAATGTTTTTTGAAATATGATATCTAGGCTCTTTCTTTGATTGTGGCTTTCAAGTGTTTCAAGTGATTCTTTTTTTCCCCCAGTTATTCTTAAATTATCTCTCCTTGTTGTTTTTTCTAGGCCTGTTGTTTTTCTGATGATATATTTCACATTTTCTTTTATTTTTTCATTCTTCTGACTTTGTTTTATTGTTTCTTGGTGTCCCACAGAGTCATTAGCTTCCAGTTGCCCAATTCTAATTTTTAAGTAATGATTTTCATCAATGAGCTTTTTTTAAAAATCTCTTCATTTGGCCAATTTTGCTTTTAAAAGGAAATGTTTTCTTCAGTATTTTTGTGACTCTTTTACCAAGATATTAATTGTATTTTCATAATTTTCTCCCTTTATTTTCATTTCTTTACCTAATTTTTCCTCTACCATGCTTATTTGGTGTTGAAAATATATTTTTTAGCTCTTTCAGAAATTCTTGTTGCCAATTCATAGTTTTTCTTTGAGGTTTTGCTTCTAGCTGTTTTGACTTCATTGTCTTCTGAGTTTGTGTTTTCATCTTCCTTGTCATCATAGTAGATTTTAATGATCATGTTCCTTTTTTGTTGTTGTTTGCTCATTTTTGCTACCCTATTTCTTGATTTTAAACTTTATATTAAAGTTGGGCTCTGTTCCTGGCATAGGAAGGGGAGGGGCACTATTTCAAGTTTTATACTTTCTTACTCTGCTGTTTTCAGAACTAGTTTGGGGGTCTTTTGATGCTTCCAAGGTTGTATGATCTAGGGAGACATGTAGTCATTGCTCTCCTGGTCTGAATTCTCATCTTTATCCAGGAAGGGCCCCTGATCTCTTGGGCCTGAAATTGATACTGAATCCCTAATCCTTATCAATACCATGCCTCAAGCCTTCCACTCCCTCTTGACTAAAAGTGCTTCTCTCCACCCTTGAATCAAGACCTAGGATTGAGTATAGATGAGAAAGTTGCCAAACAGCATCTGATTCTGCATCTGGTGCTAGCAAAGGGGTCCCCTATAATCTTTTTCTGATCAGTTTACAGGTACCCTTACTGTCTCTGGCTTGAGAACTTCTGAAGTTATTGCTGCTTCTGTCACCTGGTCCCACCACTGGGCTATATTTATTTATCCATGTGGGCTACAAGCCAACCTTCATCTCCATGTCACAAATCTCTCTTTCCAACCCCCAAAGTTTTCTTGGGGTGGAAGAATGTTTCATTTTGACCTTTTGTTGGCTCTGCTGTTCTAGAATTCAACTTGAGGTGTTATTTTAATGTTGTTTGGAGGGGAATGCTGGGGGAACTCAAGTGAATGATTTCTCTGCTCTGCCATCTTGGCTCTGTCCCACAAGTCTCAAAAGTTTTTTAAAGATAAAAAGTAAAAAAAAAATTCAGCAAAACCAGTCAATACACTGTAAAAAAAAAATTGACATCATATGCCATATTAGGTATTCACTGATTCCTCCATCTCTGCAGTCATGGGAACCTCTATCATTTTATACATAAGGAACCTGGGGCCCCTTAAGGCCCTGTCTGAGGTTATACAGAATACAAACCTAGGACCTCAGACTCCAAATGTGGTATTCTGGGGACATACCCCTCAAAAATTAATGGTTCTTTTTTAATTGACCATAATTAATCTCTGAGTCTGTTAATGGATATAATAAGTAGAAGTTGCAGAGAGACAAACTGAGGCCTGATATAAGGAAAGGTTTCCTAATGAAAAAAGCTATTGAAAAGTGGACTTGGAAATGTCCTCCATCTCTGAAGACTTTCTGTATAGAGGACTCCTGTTTAAGTATAGACTGGACCAGATGCCTCCTCAGGGACTTTTCAGATCGGAGATTCTAGGATTCTAATTTATCTAAGTATCTATAGAACCTATTTATACTTTTAATTTGTACAACCAAAGGTAAGAAGCTTTTTCTTTAATTTGACCTAAAAGCAACTTTGGAAAGTTTCAAGAGAATGTCCTTAGGGAGGTAGTATAGTGCAATGGAAAGATTTCTGCATAAGTTGTCCAGTTCTTTCACTGATGTCTGACTCTGTGACCCCTTTGAGGGGGTTTCTTGGCAAAGATACTAGAGTAGTTTGCCATTTCCTTCTCCAGCTCACTTTACAGGAAATTGAGGCAAACTGGGTTAAATGACGTGCCCAGAGTCACACAGCTAGTAAGTGTCTGAGGTCAGATTTGAACTCAGTCTTCCTGACTCCAGATCTGGTGTTCTATTCACCATGCAACCTAGCTGTCCCGTATTTTCCTTGCTAGTGTTATGTAAAGTTCTTTTGTTGAATGTTAGCAACCCAGAAGCGCTGCATTTCATTCCAACCCAAAGCTTGAATCTTTGGACGAACTGGAGTTAGGCCTGACCCACAATACTGTGTGACCTTGGACAAGTCACCTTGACTCTCTGAGCCTCAGTTTCCTCATCCCAACTTCAGAGGTGACTGAAATAGAAATGTCAAACTCACAGGCTTCAGGAGCAAGCCGTCTGCAAAACTCCCCAGTGCAACATGAACCTGAACTAGTGCTAGAAGGGCTCTAGGGGTGTGTGTGTGTGTGTGTGTGTGTGTGTTTCTAAGTCAATATGTGGGAGTCAGGGATCCTTACTATTTGAATTTGATACCACTGGTAGATGATCACTGGAGTTCTTTCTACCTCTAAATCTATAGATTTCTGTGATTTGATAAACAAGTCAGTGTTTACCCTACTCATAGCATTCAGTAACATATAGGTTTTAAGATTATCTTTAAAGTCTTTTTTTCTTTCGGGACTGGAGACCGATATAATTTTCAAAATCAAATGTACTGATATCCAGTTTGTTTTTATATCATCTACATTTCCCCCTTTATCCTTCTTCTCCTCCTCTCCCAGAAAGTCATTCTATATAACAGAATATTTTTTAAAAGAAAAAAAATTAGTAAAACTGATCAATTCATCCAAAAATATATACAATGTTCCATATCCATGGACATCCCACTTCCAAGAAGAGTAGGGGGAGGTTTCTTCTCATATCTCTTCTGAGACCAAGTTTATTCTTTGCAGTTTTGCAACATTCACTTTCAGTTGTTTTGTGGTGGTTGCCTTTCCCCCCATTTACATTGTTGTGGTCATTATGTCATATTCATTGCATCAGTCCATTTAAGTTTTTCCATATTCATATGTATTTGTTATACATGTTGTTTATTACAACATAGTAATATTCCATTACACGTGTGTACCACAATTTGTTAAGCTATTCCCTAATTGATGGGCATCAACTTTGTTTCCACTTCTTTGTTATCATACAAAAAAAAGTTATAAATATTTTGGTGTATATGGAGACTTTCTTTTTGTCAATGACTTTCTTGGGGTATGTGCCTAGTAATGGAATATTTGGATCAAAGTATGGATATTTTAGTCACTTTGTTTGCATAATTCAAAATTATTTTCTAAAATGTTTACACCAATTTACAGTTCTATCAACAATGTACTAGTATGCCTATTTTCCCATGACCTCTTCAGCACTGACTGCAGTATTCCCATTTTTGGTCACCTTTGCCATTTGCTGGGTATGAAATGAAACTTTATGATTGTTGTGATTTGCATTGCTCTTTTTATTAGTTATCTGTAGCATTCTTTCATAGAGTTATTAATGGTTCATAATTCTTTTAAGAACTTGGAATACTATATATGTTATCTATATATCTATATCTAAATATGCATATATGTATATGTCCCCCCAACATGTATGTGTTAGTTATCTATATATCTTGGGTAGAAAATCCTTATCTGAGTTATTTGACACAAAGATTTTTTCCCCCCATTTGACCATTTCCTATGGCAGCTAGGTGGTGAGAAGATAGATTTCTGGGCCTGGAGTAAGGAAAACTTGAGTTCAAATTTGACCTCAGACACTTACTGGCTATCTCTTCATCACTGTTTGCCTCAGTTTCCTCATCTGTGAAATGGGGATAATAATAGCATCTACCTCCCAGGATATTATGAGAATCAAATGAGATAATAATTATTAAGTGCTTAGCACAGTGCCTGGCACAAAGTAAGCACTATGTAAATGCCAGCTATCATTATTATTATCCTAGATGTGTTAATTGGGTTTACATAGAAGCTTTTCAATTTCATGTAATCAAAACGATCCATTTTATCTTTTGTAATTGTCTCGTATGATCTGGCCATCGTCATCTTTTTTAAATGGTATGATCTTTAACACTAGAATGACAAGGCATATTAATTATGTTAATTTATATTAAAATTTAAAAAATAATTTTTTATAATTTTATTATAGTTTACTATATTTTCTCCTAACTGTGCAAATGTTCTTTAAAAAACAATCATAAGCAGATATTATAATTTTGGCAGTAGTTAGGTGGCACAGTGGATAGACTGCCAAGCCCAGAGTCAGGAAGACTCAACTTCCTGAGTGACTGTAGGCAAGTCATTAACCCTGTTTACCTCAATTTCCTCATCTGTAAAATGAGCTGGAAAAGGAAATGGCAAACCACTCTGGTATCTTTGCTAAGAAAGCCCCAAATGGGATCACAAAGAGCAGGACACAACTGAAATAACAACAACAACAAAATTATAATTTCACTTTGAAATAAAATTTTTCATCCTACTATTTCTAATATGTGAAAATGTACTGTATCAATTGAGACAACTGGGTCTTTCAGGGTGTTCTTAAATTTTGGTCTATTAATTTCTGAATCACACGTCAGTTTTGAATTTGTCATGGAATGTGATATAAGATGTTGCAGACATACATTTTAATCTTTCTTATTATGGCAGAAGTCTCCTATTGTCTACTTACCTGTCAGGATAGGTGACACAGTGGATATTACACTTGCCCTGGAGTTAGGAGGACCCAAGTTCAAATCCAGCCTCAAACATTTGATGCCACTAGCTGGGTGTCCCTGGTCAAGTCACTTAACCCCGATTGCCTCAAACAACAGGGGCCATCTCCAGTTGTCCTGATGTATATCTTACTCCTGGACCCAGACAGCCCCAGGGGAGAATATGAGGCTGATGACTTCATAGCTCTGCCTCACTTAAATCCAATTCACTTCAAGTCATGACACCACTTCCTGATGTCATGGTTCTTTTTGGGAACAAAGGTAAAAACAAGAATAGTTACCTTTCTGTGGACCTCATCTAACTCTACTCTATCTTTGTGTGTGTGTGTGTGTGTGTGTTTTGTTTTTGCCCAGGGTCATACAGCTAGTAAGTGTCAAGTGTCTGAGGCTGGATTTGAACTCAGATACTCCTGAATCCAGGGCCAGTGCTTTATCTACTGCACATTCTGGCTGCCCCTACTCTATCTTTCTTGAAGTGTAATTTATTATAACATAACAGCACGTGGTTTGCCAGGTGTGGAGGCCCCAAAGTTAAGCGTATGGGGAAGCTAGTGTTTCAGTAGGGTAGGGGCTCCTTATTTTATAGAGTCATCATGATAAAATATCTTATATACCTGAAAGCACTCTGGAGGCTAATGGGGTTTATGCAGTACTATATTTGGGTCCAAGTAGGACTTTTAGTACCCTATAACAAATCTTACTTTTAGCCACTTATTGGCTGCCTAGTCACCTCTGTACCTAGGACTGACCTTGCCTCTTTGCCATCACTATCACCATTCTGTATGATCCTCCCTGCCTGCCAGGGGCTGGCCATGGGTTAGTCTATTCCAATCATAAGAGATAGTGTGGGCAATGTCTTCCATCCTTCTTGTGTCATCTCCTCATAACATCTAGCACCAAGCCAGAAATAGAAGTATGCTGCAGTTAAACTGGTGCTTAAAGGAGAAAACTGCATCCCTTGGAGACCAAATAGCTTTTTTATTTTTTTAAATTTTATTTATTTTTTGTTTTGTTTTGTTTTTGCAGGGCAATGAGGGTTAAGTGACTTGCCCAGGGTCACACGGCTAGTGTGAAGTGTCTGAGGCTGGATTTGAACTCAGGTCCTCCTGAATCCAGAGCCAGTGCTTTATCCACTGTGCCACCTAGCTGCCCCCGAGACCAAATAGCTTTGAACAGGCTATTTCCCCTCTTTGGATTCCAGTTTCCTCCTCTAAAAGAGAAGAGTGTTGAGTTAGATCATCTCCAAGGTTTCTTTCAGATATTAAACCTATGCACCTGTGAATCTTTCAGGGAAGGAAGTTTCTCTTTGGGCCGGGAAGGTTGCACCAAATGCTAAGCAAGGATCCTTAAAACTTGAAATCCTTTGAATAAATTTTACCTGAGGCCCAATCCAAGAACACAAACTGTAATGTTATTGAATATACTAACTTGAAATCAGGACCTTATAAGCACCATATGCAGATATAACCCTCATGTGTTTACATACTTACAGTGCAGTTTTTATATCTGTCCTTTTTTTCCTGTTGAAAATAAACCAGCACATGTGAATATAAAGAATAATTTTTTGTTGTTCGGCCATTTTCAGTCATGTTCAACTCTTCATGACCCCTTTTGGGGGTTTTCTCTTTTTTTTCTTTTCTTTTCTTTTTTTAACTATTTCTTTTTTTTTTTTTTGGCAGGGTAATAAGAGTTGTGACTTGCCCAGGGTCACACAGCTAGTGTCAAGTGTCTGAGGCTGGATTTGAACTCAGGTCCTCCTGAATCCAGAGCCAGTGCTTTATCTACTGTGCCACCTAGCTGCCCCTGGGGGTTTTCTTGGAAGAGATACTGGAGTGCTTTGCCATTTCCTTCTCCAGCTCATTTTATAGATGAGGAAACTGAGGCAAAAAGGGTTAAGTGACTTGCCCAAGGTCACACAGTAAGTAAGTGTCTTGAGGCCAGATTTGAACTCAGGAAGATGAGTCTTCCTGAATCCAGCACTAGCATTCTATCTGCTTTGCCACCTAGCTGCTGTAAGAAGGATGAAGAAAAAGAATTCAATGAAATATGGGAAGACATGGATAAGCAGGAAAGTAGAGGAAGTTAAGTAATCAGAAGTTAAAAAACCAATATATACAATGACGACAACAATATAAATGTTAAAAACAAAATTGAAAATGAATGTTATTCAGTCATGATGTATTTATAATGACTAAGCTTGACATGTGAGAAGAGATGAGAAAAACACACTTCCCTCCTGTTATTGCAGAGATGGGGAACTCTAGGTGTGGAATACTGCTCATACAGTCAAACTTGCTCAGTTGTCCTGTGGTATGGTTTTACTGAACTTTTTTTTTCCTCTTTATTTTTTATTCTATGTAGGCAGTATGCTAAGTACTTTGTTAATATTTTTATCTCATTTGATCCTCACAACAATCCTGGGAGGTGGGTGCTATTATTAGCATCATTTTGCAGTTGGGGAAACTGAGGGAGACAGAGATTAAGTGACTTGCTCAGGGTCACACAGCTGGTGAATGTCTGAGGCTGGATTTAAACTCAGGTCTTCCTGAATCTAGGCCCAGCATTTTACCCACTGTGTCACTAACTGCCTCTAGGCAGCTCACTCAGATGTCTTATTATGGAAGAAATCTTTTCTTTGCTTACTTATATTTACCTATCTCTGGACCTTATTCAGTTCCAATATATCTTTCTTGAGGTGTGATATATTATACCACAATAGCACATGATTTTCCAGTTAGGGGAAAGGGAAATAAATATTTGTGAATTAAGGTGATATATGAACCAAATATATTAATTAAAAATTTTAAAAGAGAAAAAATATATACTCGGGAAAAAAAGAACCATCAGATTGTTTTTTTTTTTTAATCTAAAATGCCAAAGCTCTGTGTGTTAGTTGTTGCTAGGGAAAAGCACAGATCTTAGCTTCTCAGAGGCCCTGAGGTGAATACAGAAATGGAAATGCTTCTGAAATGCCATTGTAGTGAAGGAGCTGGGAGCAGCAGCAGCAGCAGCAGCAGCAGCAGCAGCAGCAGCAGCAGCAGCAGCAGCAGCAGCAGCAGCAGCAGCAGTAGCAGCAGTAGCAGCTGCTCACCCAAGGGAAGCAAGCCCAGATCAGGAGAAGCAGGGCACTGGTATGAGAGGTATCATTGTGGAAAGAGTCCTAGATTTGGAATCAGAGGACATGAGTTTGAATCCCAGATCTGACACTTACTAACTGTATAACCTTAGGCAAGAGGAATAATAATAATAATAATAGTAATTCACATTTACATAGTGCTTTAAAGTCTTCAAAATGCTTTCCTCATGATAAATCCGTGAGTTAGGTAATGGGTAAGCTCTAACCAATCTGGGTCTGTTTTTTCCCCTGTAAAGTGATGGGGCTAAACTAGATGAACTCTGAGGTTCCCTAGACCTGCAACTGTTTAATTTTCCAAAACTGTGTTGCCAAGAGAGGAAGTATCGTGTGACAGAGAGGAGCATGCAGGACTTGGAATCAGGGGACCTGGGTTCAAATTCTGACTCAGATACTTGCTACCTATGAAACTCTGAATAAATTACTCAACCTTACTGTGTCCCAGGTTCTTAACTGAGGGAATTAGATTAGATGACCCTTAAGAGCCATTCCAAATTTAAAGTCAAGATTTTAAAACAGTCAGAAGTTATAGCTGCTCTTTTTGTGGTGGCAAGGAATTGGAAATTGAGGGGATGCCCATCAACTGGGGAATGGCTGAACAAGTTGTGGTATATGAATGTAATGGAATACTATTGTGCTATAAGAAACCATGAGCAGGCGGATTTCAGATAAACCTGGAAGGACTGGAATGAACTGATGATGAGTGAGATGAGCAGAACCAGGAGAACATTGTACACAGTATCAACAACATTGTGTGTTGATCAACTGTGATAGACTTGACTCTTCTCAGCAATACAATGGTCCAAGGTAGTTCCAAAGGAATCATGATGGAAAATGCTCTCCAAATCCAGCAAAAAAGAACTATGGAATCTAGATGCAGATTGAACCAAACTATTTCTATTTTTTTTCTTTTTTGAGGTTTTCCTTTTTTGCTCTGATTCTTCTTTCACAACATGACTAATGCAGAAATATGTTTAATGTGATTGTACATATATAACCTATATCAGATTGCTTGCTGTCCTGGGGAGGGGCAAGGGAGGGGAGGGAGGGAGAAAAATTTGAAACTAGAAATCTTATAAAAACAAATGTTGAAAACTATCTCTCCATGTAACTGGAAGATAATAAAATCAAGATAGTAAGTGCTTAGGAGGAGGGGGTGACTAGGTCGCCTAAAGAAGGGAGAACTGGCCCAGGTCAGTAATGCAACAGATCAAAGCAAACAGTAGTGGGATGGGGTCTGTGAGGAGACTCTGAATTCCCAGGCTGGGTGAGATGGGGAGATTAGGGGAGACCTAATCTTAAGAACAAAACAAAACAACTCAGTGCTTATCCCAAGTTTAGAAGCTCCACCAAAGCCAGCTAGAGTTGATGGTATGTTTTGGGGTATGTGAAAGGGAAAAATGTTTCTCTGGACCATAAACTTTATATTAATTGATCTTTCTAGGTAACAGAAATTCCCCCATTGAGGTGACCTAGGAAAGTGGTTGAATGACTGGACTTAAAAGAAGGGAGGTTGATGAATTTATGTCAAGTTGGAAAAATGGCCAAGTAGTGGAGTGGAATTGCCAGAGGGATCAGTCCCTAGATCAGTACTATTCAACATTTTAGTCAATTATCTGAATGAAGACATAGACAACAGGCTAGCAAAATTTCTGCTGATGACACAAAGTTGGGATGAATAACTGATATGTTATATAATTGAACTTGTGTTAGCAGAGAGATGGTTAGTGGACAGATTAGTTAGAAAAAGTTAGTATGACTTCATCAAAACCAGTATATGCCAGAATAACTGTATTGCCTTTTTGGGCAGGCTTACTAAATTGTAAGATGGGGAAGGGGGAGTAGACAGATAGGTGGAACAGTGGATAGAGCACTGGCTCTTACATTGGATAGAATCTGAGTTCAAATCACACCTCAGATGCTTACTAGCTGTGTGACCCTGGGCAAGTCACTTAATGACAATTGCCTTAAAAACGATCTAGGGCCATCTCCAGTCATCCTGATAAATATTTTGCGACTAGACCCAGATGACTCTGGAGGAGTGAGATTGGTGACCTTGCACAGCCCTCCCTCACTTAAATCCAATTCATTGCAAGTCATAACATTACCCTAATACCATGGTCCTCTTCGAGAATGAAGGACAAACAACAACAACAAGATCTGGGGAGTGATAACTATAAGTTTTACTTAGGTTATTTTTTGTTGGGCAAATTAGAGTTAAGTGACTTGCCCAGGGTCACACAGCTAATAAGTATTTGAGGCTGGATTTGAACTCAGGTCCTCCTGAATCCAGGGCTGGTGCTTTATCCACTGCACCACCAGTATCTATATGCTAACCTGAGAACTAGACTGAGTATAGAAATCTGGATCCCAGTCCTAGTACTGCCCAAAATACACAAGTTGCCTCCTTCCTATACCCTTTTCTAGCATCCAGAGCCATCATGAGGATGAATGGGATCCATGCTAAGGCATCCATGACAGTGCTTGGTGAAAATCTATTATCATTATTGTCTAACTTGTTGAGTGCAAGAAAGGGAAGGGGCTACTGACCTGCAGGGATTTCTGGGAAGCAGGGATAACAGTTAGGCATAGTCAGAAGAGAAGATGGAGCTAAGGGACGGGTGTGAAGATTGAATCTGAAACTGCTCCATTATTCACCAGCTGTATGGTGTTGGGGATGTCACTTTGCCTCTGGGACTCTGTTTCCTCACCCATTAATGACAGAATGGGACTACATGGACTCTAAGATCTCTTCTAGTTTGAAAACTGATTAGATGACCCATCTGGGACTTCAGTTCTCCCATTTGTAAACTTAGAGGATTTAGACTATATCACCACTACGTTCCCAAGAAGGGGTAGAGGCCTAAAGACCCTATCACTTATTTAGGGACAGGCGGTCAGAGGAAAGGAACAGAGGCTAGTGACGTGTCATCGCAGTAGCCTTCAGCCACCACTGGCTGGTTTCTTCTTGCCCCAACTTGATGGTCATTTCAGCCAAGCAAATCAGGTTGTCCTTCATAGCCCTCCGAATTGCCCTGTTGTTATTTCCATAAACCCTAGCTGCCTCCCTGAGAGGCCAGGTCATTCCCTCATAGAGGAGTGAGTAGGTGTATTTATTTAGAATGTCTCAGTCCTGTTTACAGTGGGCCTGATGAGACAAGTTCTCCATGGCCTGTGCTGGTGGAAGGTTTCTCCACAAAGGGAGCATTAAGAGGAGACTTGACTGAACCTTTCCACGCTAAGGAGGCTGCTGCGTCTTTTCAAGTAACATGAGCTCAAGAGGTTAAGATGAATGACGAGAAGTCCATGGCACGCAGAACCCAGGTCTGGGTCTTCACAACCCAGGAGATGGGGTTTGGCACACAGAAGGTTTTCCAAGGTCATTTGGTTCTTTTGCCTCCTTTGACACATTTCGCCTAGCTTCCTCACAAATTCAATTCAATTTAATTCAGTTTAGTTCAAGTTAAGCATTTATCAATAAAGTTTAATAACCAACTTTATTTGGCTCCAATTATACAAAGATAGATATGACACAGGCCCTACTCTGAAGAAGTTTACAATCCAATAGGATTGGAGCAAAGACAAATTACACAATTACAGAACCAAAAGGGAGTGATATAAGTGCAAAACGAGTGACCAAATAAAAGACTAGGTTGCAGGGGAAAAAGAACTCCCTCTCTCCCTCCTTCCTCCCTCTTTCTCTCCCTTTCTTTCCTCCCTTCCCTCATTCCCTCCCTTTGCCAATAGTGGATTTGTGTTAGCATCTTCTAATAGAGCCTTCAATAATATAATTCCTGTATTATTGTGCTGTAAGAAATAACAAGCAGGATGATTTCAAAAAAGCCTGGAAAGACTTGTATGAACTGACATATAGTGAAGTGAGCAGAACCAAGAGAAAGTTGTGCTTAGAGACAGCAATACTGTTTGATGAAGAACTGTGAATGACTTAACTATTCTCAGGATACAATAATCTAAGACAACCCTAAAGGACAAAGCATACTATCCACCTCCAAAGAAAGAACTGATATTGACTAAATACAGACTGAAGCATGCTATTTTTCACTTTCATTTCTTTCTTTTATTCATTTTCTTGTACAAAATGACTAATATGATAATGTTTTACATAATTGTATGTGTATAAACCATATCTAATTGCTTACCACCTCAGAGAGTGGGGAGAGGAGGGAGGGAAGGAGGGATAAAATTTGGAACTCAAAACTATAAATAAAAAATGTTTATTGTTTAAAAAAATAGTATAGTTCTTGGTTTTTGTTACCTTTGCCTATTTGCAGGTTGTGAGGTGAAACCTAAACCTGTTTTAATTTACATCCTTACTGATTTAGACTATATGTTCATGTGGTAATTTGGAGTTTGCAATTCTTTTGAAGACTATTTGTGTCTTTTGACTGCTTCCCTATTAGGATAGGATTCTTGTTCTTATAAATTTGTGTTAATTCCTTCCATATTTTGGATATAAGGATATAAATAGTTATGTGTGGGGAGGAGTAATATTTAATGTAAACACTTTCCCCACTTGATAGTTTCTCTTCTTATTCTATCTTTATTGATTTTATTTCTGCAAAAGTGTTCTAATCCTATGTAACTGAAATTATCTATTTTGCTATTATGATCACCTTTATTACTTGCTTAAGAATTCTCTCCCTAATTATATAGTTGTGAATCTTCTTTCTCCTCTAGTTTTTTTTTTTTTAAATAACGAGATCTTTTATATGCAAGTCAAGCATATATATTTGAGCTTATTGTGGTATATGGTATAAGAAACTTGTCAAAACCTAATTTCTGCCAACTTGTTTTCTAGTTTTCCAGAAGTTCTTACTCAATACAGAGTCTAGCTCCATAAAATTAATGTTCTTGGGATTATTAAATGATGAGACTTTTTAAATTGCTTTTGGTTTTTGCCAATTTAGTCAGTTTCACTGATCTACTTTTCTATTTTTTTAGCCAATCATTTTGATGATTTTATAAAATAGTTTGAGGTCTGGTAATGCTTCACCTTCATCATCTCTACTTTTTTCATTATTTCCCTTAAGATTATAGACTTTTTATTTCTCCAAATGAACTTTGTTATTGTTTTATCTAGTTCTATAAAGTATGAATAATTTAATCAGTATAGCACAAAGTCTGTAAATTTTTTTTAAGTCTGTAAATTTTGATAGGATCATCTTATTACATGCTTATTATATTGGCATGCCATCACATCAGCATGACCCAACCATGGTCAGGAGGAGGAAGTGCATCCCAGGCATGGGGGACAGGCAAAGAAAATGCCTGGAGCCAAGAGATAAAGTGTCTTGTTTGTGGAAAAGCAGGAGGAGGCCATTGTGCCTGGATTGAAGGGTGTAAGAAGTCTGGAAAGGTAGGGGGAGGCTAGATTATGTACTTTTTCATTGAGAGACCTTCTTTTTAGCTCATAGTGATTAACCAAATCCTCATTTCTGTCAGCAACATACATATTGTCCACAAAACAGTTCTGAGGTTCAAGGTTTTTCAGAGACTAATTGTAAAGTTCTCCTGTGAGTCACATACAAATTAGATATTGGGAATCTGGGAACTGTAGCTGTTCTGAATAAGTGCCTTATCTCTGTAAGTTGTTCTCTTAGTATCTCTCAGTTATACAAGTCTCACATTTGTCCTTCTCAAATGATCCTTTCAATTAGATAAATTGTCAAAATGTGAAAGGGGAACTCTTACAATAGCATCTTCTGCTACTCCCATTGAATGACATCCATTTAGATTTAAACCATCATTTGAATCTGTTAAGATCTTTTTAGTTCCATGCCATACCATGGGATGTTAGCTTTCTCTTGTATTCACTTCATGTTATATGCAACAGACTTGGATTACATATATATATATATATGTGTGTGTGTGTGTGTGTGTATATATGTGTATATATATACACACATATATCATACACACATACATATGTGTATATCATATGAGTTTATGTATATGTGTGTGTGTGTGTGTGTGTGTGTGTATCTTAATCTAAGTTTGACAGAAATGTTGAAGTGCAAAGGGCCAAAGACATATCCCTGGGCACTCCAGAACTCTGTCCAAATTGACAATGACTTATTAATCCTGGATACTCTCTGTAGCTAGTCATCCAAGAAGTATCAAATCACCCAACCCTGCCATTATCCAATTTATCTTGTCCTCAGGGAAATCCTGAGGGACTTCACTAAATATCTGACTGACATCCAAGTCTACTTTGTCTATACTATGACCTGATCCTCTAATCTAGTAACCCTGTTGGAAAAAAGGAAATTTGGCTCAACATGTTCTTACTAGGACCATGTTGGCTCACTGTGATCAGTGCTCCCTAAGTTTATGTCAGATTCTTATTCCAGGCTCACAGTAGGAGTGTTAACACTGCTACACGAATTCCTTTTTTAGAGGCACAAGTGAAATTAGATAATAAAAGCAGTCTAGAAAGAGCATTGGATTTGGAATTAAAGAATTAGGGTTTGAATCTTGGCTCTGATATTTACTACCTGTGTGACCCTGGGCAACTTATTGACCCTTTGGGGGCCTTATTTGTAGAATGCAAGTTCTAGGAGGATGAACACTTTCATTTTTGTTTCTGTACCTCCATCACTTTAACATAATGCCTGGAATGTGGTCGGTGCTTAATAAACATTTGTAGACTGGAATTTAATTTGCAAAAAATTAGGGTTTTAGACTATATGATCTTTAAGCTTCCTTCCATTGGTAAAACCTATGCTCCTAATAGCTTAATATATCTCTACTGTAGTCTGCATGCTATAACTCCATACCATATCATCATGTACATAATACATGTATAGTATAGATTATTCTGTCAATGCATGTCAGGGTAAGAAAGGAAGGAAGGAAGGGAGGGAGGGAGGAAGGGAGGAAGAGAGGGGAGGAAAGGAGAGAGGGAGGAATGAAGGAGAGGGAGGGATGAAGGAAGGAAGGAAAGAGTTAAGGGAGGGAGGAATGAGTAGGATGAAAAGAAATAAAGAAAGAGTTATGGGTGGGAGGAGTGAGACAAGTTAGGAAGGAAAGGAGGAAGAAAGGAAGATTTGAAGGTAGTAACTGAAGGTTAATTTGTGCACTGTAATGTTCTTTGTCTATAAAATTTCACTTTATCACTAGATATTAACTTTTTCTCCTGAGCTAATCCATATATATATTAGGAAGTGCATATATTGGTAACCCAAATAGTTTTGTGTGCAATAGATATTTAAGCTTAGTTAATTTTCATTAAAGGTTGACAAATACAGAGTTTATATATGTGCTAGTGAGTCAGTTTTCAATCTGACACAGGGATGGTTTGGTATATGGACTTGCTGCCAGAAGACCTGAGTTCAAATCCTGATTCTCCTACTTACTAGCCAGTAAGACACCAGGAAAGTGAATTCTCTTTCAGTCCCAGTTTCTATATCTGGGAAATGAAGAATAACCATTCTTTATACCACCTCCTCTCCCCCAGAGTGGTTGTGTGGCAAATATTTGTAAACTTTAAAATACAGTATAAGTCTGAGTTGTCATGATGTGTTTATTTAAGCAAGTTATTACATCTTTATCACTAGGTATTTGCACATTAAAGTAGAAGAGACTGAGCTTAACAGAATGATAAATTATACTTGAAAGGTTGGTAGGACAGGCAAGTAAGAAAAGAACTGGCCTCAAATTAGGAGACAGGAGTCTACATCTTAACTCTGATCCTATTATATGTGGGACCTAAAACAAGTCACTGAATCTTTCTGAGTCTCAATTTCCTCTTTTATGAAATGGGGATAGTGACACCTGCATTACTTACCTCACAGATTGTTGTGGGGAAAGTGCTTCGTAAGTCTTTAAAAACCAAAGATGCTTCTGCTGCTGCTGATGCTAGTGATTTTGTTGTCTTGTCAATTATTTTCCTCTGCTAGGCAACAACATTTGTCAAAGAAACTACCACTGACATTTTCAAAGCTCCCAGTTCTTCCAGGTGAGAGCACAGAAGAGTTAGCTCCGTGCATGTAGGTATTAGGTAGGGACAAGTTCTCTTTCAAACCTTTATGGGGTATAACAACCAAGCTCTTGTTTGGGGAAAGGTTGAGGGGAGAGAAGATTGAAAAGTAGGAAAGGGGCAGCTAGGTGGCACAGTGGATAGTTCGAATCCGGCCTCAGACACTCGACACTTACTAGCTGTGTGACTCTGGGCAAGTCACTTAACCCCCATTGCCCCGCAAAAAAAAAAAAAAAAGAAAGAAAAAGAAAAGTAGGAAAAACTACTTGGTTGTCTTGACTAGAGGCACTACTGATTTCTTCACTCACTATTCTAGTCTCTCAAGGTACAGAAACAAAGAGAGGAGGCTGGACATCCAATGGGCCCTTCAGAGAACTCTGATCTCTAAGTCTAATAAGATCTATAGGATCATAGGACTTAGAATTAAGAGGCGACACAGTAAGAGGATACATAGGCCTGAAACTAGAAGGAATCTTAGGGCCATTTAGTTCAACCTCCTCATTTTATATTGAAGGAAACTAAGACTCAGGATGGTGGTGATACGTGGAGAGGAAGGAGGCAGGCAGAATGATTTACCCCAAGTTGCACATCAACTCAGTAACAGGGTCAAGATTTGAACCCAGGTCCTCTCATTCAACATTCACTGCTCTTTCCACTATACCATGCTGTGATTTTGTTGCCACCAGTTTTGGTTTGGCTCAGGAGGAACTCGTGTCTAGGTGTTTCAGGTTCCTTTCAAGAGGGAGACTATGGTGATGGACTGCTCTTCCCTGTGAAGGAGATAGCACTGGTATTGATGGCTGGGTATTTATATTGTCCATCCTTCAAGAGGACCAATGACATCGGGAGGCTGATGTCCTGACTTGCAAATGAATTGGATTTAAGTGAAGCAGAGCTGTACAGTCACCACCTTCACTCTCTTTTTCTTTCTTTCTTTCTTTTTTTTGCAGGGCAATGAGGGTTAAATGATTTGCCCAGGGTCACACAGCTAGTAAGTGTCAAGTGTCTGAGGCTAGATTTGAACTCAGGTCCTCCTGAATCCAGGGCCAGTGCTTTATTCACTGCGCCACCTAGCTGCCCCTCACCTTCACTCTCTCCTCCAGAGTCATTGGAGTCCAGTGGAAAGACATAGGTCAGGATGACTGGTGATGGCCCAGAGAGAGTGGATATCCATTGGATTATGTACTCTGAAAGGGAAACACCGAACTAAGCAACCCGTGGGATATCAAATTCCCCTACTTTCTAGTACTCACAGAATTTCCCTGAATTCCCTTAAAAAGGAATCCAGAGGAAACTCCCAAATCTAGAAAGGCTGGAATCAAAAACATAACCTGTCAGGGCTGGAGGGGAGGCACTTTAGAGCATGGAATGTCAGACCTGGAGAGTACAACACATCATATCTAGAGTTAGGAGTGGCCTCTGAGATCATCTCATCTGGGGATCCTTAACTTGGGGTTTGCAGACCCCCCTGCCCCACAAAGGGTCCATGGATAGATTTCAGAGGACCTGTGGGTTTGGATGGACAACACATTTAGAGAACTGTATTTCAATTGATTTGGTTTTCTTTGTAATCTAGTGCAATTTATTTTATGCATTTAAAAACATGATTCTGAGGAGGGGCCCATAGGCTTCACCAGATTGTCCAGGGGGCCCAGACACATACACCTGATCTAATGAACAGATAGGGAAACTGAGATTCAGGGAGATAACATAACTTGCTCAAAATTACACGGGTATTACATGGAAGAGCTGTGACTTGCACCCAGCTCTCCCGACTCCCAAAACAATGTTCTTTATGTTGTATCATACACACTAACCCTGCTCTTGCTATAATCCATCTGTGAGGCAGTGTGGGCCTGACCCTAGACTGGTGACAGAGGGAGTAGGGGAGGGATGAATTCTGGGGAGGAAGTCATTATTTGTATGCAGTGTTGGTTCCAATCCATCCCCAATGACAAAGCCATCAACATTTGACTGGCCAGATTCTCCATGAATAAAATGATGGACAGCACAGAGTGTGGCCTGCCAATGCAAGCTCAGACACTCCAGCTTTCCTGTCTCCCTCTCCATCCCTGGCTTTATTAAGAGCTGCCAGCCTAGACAGCGCCTTACCCCCTGCCAGCCACAATCCAGACACAATTTTCAAGTCCAGACCTCAGAGCCAGCCATATGCTCTCATAGTCACTGCCCTTGCTATGCAACTGTAGCATCTACACGTATACAAGAGGGGTTACAATCTGCATCAGAGGGAAGTGCACAACAGTGAAGTCATGGATTTTACTTGAAATGTTGTAGAATTACAAAAACACTGATTGGTCTGGAGGAAAGGGGAAGTGGAGTAGAACAAAGGAGGAGAAAGAAAACTAGGGGATAGAACTTGATGTTATGCCAGTAAGAGTGTTTAGGGCATGTGTTTCTATAAATATCAGCCATCATAGCACAAACTGATGTTTAGAAGTGATTTTTTTCCCCCTACTTACTGGGAAATGCAGCTGTATGACCCCTGAATCTCTTTCATTTACAGCCTTCAATGTTGTCTTTTACTATTCACAGACCATTTAGAAATTCTGTTCTCCGATGCACACAGCAACATTATAATGATAATCAACTATGAAAGACTTAACCACACTGACCAATACAATGATCCATAACAGTTCTAACTCATGAAGAAATATACTACCCACCTCCAGTTAGAGAATTGATGGAGCCAGTGTAAATTGAAGCATATTTTTGTTTTTCTTTATTTTTCTTGCCCCACCCCCAACATGGTTAATGTGGAAATGTTTTGCATGACTCAATATGTATAACGAATATTGTATTTCTTGCCTTCTCAGTGGGCATGGGGGGACATGGAATGAGAGAAAGGATTTGGAACTGAAAACAAAAAATCAAAATGAAAAACAACAACAACATAGAGATATTAGATTTCACAGTACTATGTGATCTGTTATTCTGTAGAACTTAAGGGACAATACAGAGAGGCTATATGTTGTGCTGGAAAGAGTTTGGGAAGTTGAGACCTGGGTTCTAATCTCAGCTCTATTATTAACTTACTGTGTGACTTTGAGCATGTAACGATTGGAATGACGCCACCTGCTGGATACTTACTGTAGAAGAGTTCTTGGCGGGAGGAAGTGACGCGAACTAGTGGGAGGAGGAAGGAAGAGACTGGCGCTGACTCTAGGGCTCTTTCCTGAGGACGCTGGCGGAGAAGGGAGCTAGAAATGTGCTCTCCCTTTAATAGATAGGAATCTAGGCCTTTCTCTCTTTACCAAATTCTTATTCTCCTTAATAAATGCTTAAAAGTCTAACTCTTGCTAAAGCTTATAATTTATTGGCGACCACTCATTAGATATTTTAGACAGATTAGCTAGAATTTTAACCCTTAACAGATGGTGACCACGAAGGGATAAGCTAAACCTCAGTCTTCTTCTGATCTTCTGGTTGGGTAAGAAATTTCCCCTACCCTTTAAACTGCTAAGTACTGGTGTACTGGCTGTGTTTTCCTTTAAATTTTTTCGAATGGACCTTTTAAACTCCCTAATTATCCTATTTTTGATTTTAGTCTGTTTAACCAGACAAATGGGAGATAAGATCATGTTAATGCTTTGTTTTTGTGGATTTTCTATTTTTCTTTTTATTTTTGTTAAAAGAGCCAGCAACTTACTCACACAAGGAAATATCTCTCCCTCTCCCAACCATGCTTTTTCAGAGAAGCCTGAAGAGATTCCCCGCAGCTTTTCCCAGTTCTAACACTAATTGTTGCTTTAATTTTGCATGCCTGGAGGCAATGACCCACCCTCTAGAAGCTTTTAATCCCCTAGCACCTGGAGGCAAAGTGGGGGAAGAGGAATCCAGGCCTGAGTTCAAAATCAAGTCGGATTCAAATTGCTCTGGTCCCTCCCCTCCTCTCCAGACCCCACCCTCTACTAAACACTTGCCCTCTCTGGGTTCCCTATGCCACAAGATTAGACAAGATGGTCTTGTAATAGTTGATTCTGTGAACACAATCCAAAGCTCTGCTCCTCTCGGAGATCTAGCCCAGAGCTTCTTCAGAAGGGCTACTAGAAACCAGCATGTAAGGGAATCAAGATTGCTTGCTGTTCCTCCTTCATTCTCCAGGAGGACCAATGACATCAGGAGAGGGATGTCTTGACTTGCAAGTGAACTGGATTTGTGAGGCAGAGCTGTGCAGTCACCAGCCTCTCTCTCTCCTCCGGAGTCATTGGAGTCCAGTGGCAAGACAGAGGTCAGGAGGACTGGAGATGGCTCCAGATGCACTGTTGGAGCTTGGCCTCTAAGCTTCTTAAACTCTTTCCTCTCATGACCCTTCGTTGCCCGAGAGATTGTTACGTGACCCTGGGTATACAGGTGTTTAAAATAGGTAGACATAGCATCTTACTGTTGCCAAAATGTTCATGACCGGGGTAGTGACCCACAGTTTGAGAAGCTTTGAGCTAAGAGCTTTGCCAGGTCTCAGTTTGTCTGAGGCGACATCCATTCAGTGATTAAAGGCTAAGCAATAATTGAGGCCAAAGATGGCCTAGTTTGCTGCCTTCATAACAGAATCAACCTGGGAGGGGAAGACCCTCAGTTTTCTGAGGCAAAAGGAAATCAAGAGAAATTTTGTAGGGACCTGAAATCAGTGTGCAATGTTTGTGTTTCTGCCAGGGACAAACAAATCATTTATTCTCTAAATGCAGATTGGCTTCATAAATGAGAAAAATTGAGGCTCACAGAATTTGTAAAGGTGTGGTGAAGGAACGTATCTCCTTTCTCCAGGTTATCAGGGAGAATGAAATATTCCTTTAAAAAAAAGGTCTTGGGGCAGCTAGGTGGCACAGTGGATAGAGTACTGGCCCTGGATTCAAGAAGACCTGAGTTCAAATCCAGCCTCCGACACTTGACACTCACTAGCTGTGTGACCCTGGGCAAGTCACTTAACCCCAATTGCCTCACAAAAACAAACAAAAAACAAAACAAAACAAAAAGGTCTTGTGGTGAGCACAGCATCCCAAGGCCCTGCCCTGTGCAGGTTAGGATCATTTTTCCTTAAGAGAGATCAAAACTGTCCTCAAAAATTAATTAGATCACGGACTGAAGGCTCAGGCTATTGATGAAACTTCATGAAACCCTTAGCAGAAAGGCCAAGGCTTTTCAAGGATTCTAACCAGCAAGTCAGCAAAATGAACAACAGTACAAGGAAGCTGTTCTGAACTGAATCAATGCTTCATCCTCACTGAATAACCTTTCCCTGCTCTGAAAATCTTTCGTGGCTTGGGCTAAGCAAGCCTCCTTTTGTTAATTGCCATGCGTTCTATGATTGTCTTACTTTGTTCAAATCTTAAACTTAAGGCACTAGTCCAGCCTAAGACAGGCCTGCACCACTACACATTTCCATGTGAAAACACAAGAAAAGCAATAGTAAGAGGTAGAGAAAAATCCTGACCTAGATTAAAAGTTTGCCAGGTAGATAGATACCTGTAATGCAATAGAGAAAGGGAAAGACCTTTGAACACTCGGAATTGAGTAACAGATATTGGGCTTTTCCTCAAAAGAAGTGAACTAGACCCTCTGTGAAGAAAGCAATTGCTTCTCTAAGGAATGATGATGTGGATCCATAGATGCTGCCTGGTGAAAATGAGGGGTGGTGGTTGGCAATGGAATAGCAACAGCAGAGGTGATCTGCTGCCTTCCTGGAGCTCATAAGCCAGAAAGGGAAGAGGGCAGGGAACCTCTGAAGACTTGAGTCAGATTACTACATACTCCTGGTGTTTCGTGTGGACACGTGACACAACCAGAACAAATCTGGGAGTGTTGTTAAAGATTATGGAGTCTTAGGCAAGAATGCCTTAGGGACATAGGTGTTGCTTTCATCTGCCAATCATGGACAAAGGCAAAATAAAAGCCAATTTGAGAAGTGAACAGCTGCATAAGATGATATCTAACACTTCCTCCAAATCCTTGGCATTGGTGGGAGGTCCACAGGTGTGGAACATCATAAATATTCTGTAAAATGGACTCAAGAAACCCTCTGACATCATAGATATAACAGATGTCAGAAGGAAAAGTCAAGGAGTCAAACTAAGCTACAAATGTGGTTAGATATGGATAATTCAATGAATATTCCACTGTACCCAAGCGCAAATAGGCAACACGCTCATCATGATGGTTACTAGCTGTGATATCTGAAAAGCCCACAAGATGGGGATGCTAACACAAGATACTGAACCTTCAAAATGAGATAGTCCATCCTCTTTTCTTTTCACAAAAAATGTTTATTGTTTCTCTATTTTAAAGTGAGGGAAAGCTAAAGAAATCAAGAATGCAATATTATGATGGATTGATTTAGGAAATGATTTATCTAACAAGTTTTAGAATGTTTACACATTGGTGCTTTTTGTCTAAGCTTTTCACTGATGATGTTTAGGCAAAAAGAAGTTCAGAGAAGTGTGCAGTATGAAGTAGTTGACGATCTTTCAGTATTTTTTTTTTTTTTGCGGGGCAATGGGGGTTAAGTGACTTGCCCAGGTTCACACAGCTATTAAGTGTCAAGTGTCTGAGGCTGGATTTGAACTCAGGTACTCCTGAATCCAGGGCCGGGGCTTTATCCACTGCGCCACCTAGGCCCCTCAGTATTTTTTCTAAAGATACTGAAGACTTAGAATAGCAAGGGTTTTAAAAGCTCAGGGATTACCTCAAAGGAAGCTTTTTTTGATTTCTCTTGAAAAGTAAATTGTCAAGCCCCACCCCTCACCCTTTTATACCACATGGAAGACATTACTGGCACAGAAGGTATTTAGGGCTAGCCTGTAGGACTCAGGAAAACCTGGGCTCAGACCTCTTAATTTGCTTTCTCATTTGTAAAACGAGGGGGTTTGATTTGATAGCCTCTGATGTCCCTTCCAGCTCCATGATCTTGACTCTAATTCACTAGCTGTGTAGCCATAGGTAAGTTCATTTACTTCAATGTCCCAGGCAACTAAGATGAAGTAACAAGAGCAGATGTGCACTGGTGAAGTTTTCCCTACACATGCTAATGAAATTACAAATCCCCCTGAAAGGATTCTTTCTTTCACATATTAATAACCAATTACTGAATTAGGACTAAAGGGTTTTTCACTTCCTCATCTGGATATCAACAATTGTGGGAAATCTTGGGCAAGACTCAGCAAGCCAGGAAGGCTAGGAGCTAATCAAAGACAGTAAAAACATTCTAAGTTTAGGTGAATTGGTGGATTCTTGCTTATTATGTTTACTTCTGTCGGGTAGGTGATATGGATATTGAGAAGTCTCTTTGATCAAGACTGGGCGCTCAGTGTCCCATACCCCAAGATTCTCATTGGAATAAGCCCAATTCATTATAATATTTATTCTCTCGTTATTTGTTAACCAGTCAGAGTTTATTACTACCCTCAGGATCACCACTCTTCCAAGGGCATATAAACTGTAAGTTCACTGCCCTAATTCTTTGGTAGGAGATGGCCAAATGATCTTCCCTTTTATTAATATGCTAGCATTATTAATAGAATGATTAATTACCCAGAAACAATGTCTCTCAAACTTTCTGAATGTCATGCTCCTCTGGCTGTTACCTCCCCCCCCCAAAATCCACAAAACCCCTCACCACTCCATCTATAGGGTAGAGCCACAGCAGAGGACTCAGGCAAGCTCAAAAATAAGTAATGCAGATTTTACTTATGGGAACACTTCTCCAGGGGAGTGAGCCCAGAGTCTGTGGCACTTGAGAGCTTTTGGGAACCAACTAGCCTTTGGTTTTAAATTCAATTCTGTAAATTCCTTACCTCAAATGTAAGTGCTGTAAAGAAACTTTGGGAAGCTTTTAAAAACGGACTCTGCAGTGTAACTATGAAGCCAGCAAGTCCTTTGTACAGACGGCTTAATATGTCCACATCTATAATTAGATTCACAACTTCACTTATTCATTTCTAGCCTAATGGGAATAATGAATAAAAAAGAACCAAAGAAACTGCCTCCTTGCTTTCTGGAATGTGTCATCCCGCCCCTCCAATGAATGGCACTTGCTGATTGTAATCACATATGAGGATGCACGTACTCTTCTAGAAATAAGTCTCCCAAAGGAATGGATCAGGTCTGAGTTGCACTCTAAGGACAGAGAAGCAGGCAGGCAACCTAGGTCCTCCTTACATTCATCCTAGCTCTAGACAGTTTCATTTGCTTAGTTACGAGCAAATAAACTCTGAAGCTTCCTGCAAAAACATACAATCTTTTTATAGGGTATACAAAAGTCCTCTTTTGAGTCTTGTAGTCTTCACACAAGGGCTATGGGACTAACTGAATAAAACAGTCATGAAATGGACATGGTACTTTAAGGGCTCTTTGATTCACTGAATTGCTCAGGATCATATAGCCAGCATTTAAGGAGCAGTAGCTGGTCTTCCTGACTCCAAGGTGAACACTATCTACTGAATATTTAAGCTACATATATCTTACCCCATTACTAAATAGGTTCTACTATGGCAGCGACTTACTTATCTTCCAGCCCAGTAAATGCTCAATACATATTTTTATGTCAAAAGGGTATGGATGGGAAGAACAGTCAAGACTAATTTCTTTAGTGAAAAGAGAACATAGAGTAAGAACTAGCAGTTGTACTTTAACATCACTTAGAGTTTAGAATATGAAGTACTTATGTTTACATGTTATTAAGCTGATAGAAAAAAAATTTTTTTTAAAGCAATAGAGAACTACTAGGTTAATAGTAAAGTTAGGAATCAGGGCTACAAGACGACTTGAAGATAATCTTGTTCAAGTCCCTCATTTTGTAGATGAGGAAACAGATCCAGAGGTGGCTTGGTCAAGGCTAAAACTGGGACTCAAACCCAGATCCTATGACTCTGAATTTTGTATCAATGAAAGTCAGCAATGAAAACACTTAAGAATCGGTTGTTGTTTTTTTTTTGGGTGAGGCAATTGGGGTTAAGTGACTTGCCCAGGGTCACACAGCTAGTAAGTGTCAAGTGTCTGAAGACAGATTTGAACTCAGGTCCTCCTGAATCCAGGGCTGGTGCTCTATCCACTGCACCACCTAGTTGCCCCTTAAGAATCACTTTTAGAGCTGGAAGGACACATTAGAGCAGAGAATCTAAAGCTGAATATGGCTTATGTTTAGGACCCCAAATCAGGCATATTTAAAAATTTTTATTAGAAAAGTGAAAAGAACATTTAATAAGTCAATTCAAATGCCTCCCATGTCAAAGTAACAAAACCCCTACAACATGTACCACCCACCCCTTTCCCCAAACTTACATAAAAGGTAGAAGTTCTAAGCAACTTCCTGAGTACTCTAAGGATTTAATCCTTACACTATCAATTCTAGCTTTCTTAAGGATTATAAAGGTCCCATGTCAGTTTTCTCTACTGGCAAACTGCATCTCTCCTCTTCAAACTGTTAAACTGCTCTCACTAAGGAATGAAATCTGAAGGCTCTACAATCTTTGAAGATCTTCATTATGAGGCTGCAGTCTTGTCAAGTTGGATAAGCTTATTCACTCTCAATTACTTGGAATTTTTAGCAGCTGTCATCAAAGGCATAAGAAAAAAAGGCTGTAAGAAAAAAAGTACAATCAGATCCAAAAATCACTTTTGGGAAAATACCATATTCATTTAAAATTCTTGGTACCCAAAGAATTCACAGTTCAGCCAGAAAAACAAGGGGAAAATAGTATGTCCCAGAACTTAGCAGAATGTTTGTTTTTTTTGCTTTTAAAAAAATACTCCAAAAACTTAAGGAATACACTAAACACATAAACCAAAATTATGGTGACAGAGCTGTCTTCTCTCTTTCCTATTTGAAAAACCTGGGTCTTCCACTATCATTTAATTAGTGGTATTAGATAAAATGATGACCAGCTTTAGTTTTTGTCTGATTCATTTCAGATAGAAAGAAATCTTACAAGGAAAACCCTAATGATAGGAATGGGATCATATAACCTAAAGCTGAAAAGGACACTGGAGGGCAACTAGTTCTCTCTCATTTTAGAGATAAAGAAACCAAAGCCCCCAAAGGTCAGGCCACTTCCCAAAGATCATACAGGTGGTTAAGTGGCAGAAATAAAATTTGAATCCAGGTTGCTCTACATAGATATGATCTTTTCTATTTGTACAGCTTGAAATATAATTAACCTTCATCTGAAATGTCAACACTATATATCTTCTGAAAGGTTATTTATATTTTTCCAGCTGAATGATAAATTTAAATCAAATTAGAAAGACAGCATGGCATGGTGGAAAGAGTGTTGCATTTGGGAATTCAGGAATGACAATACAAATCCACCTTTGGTTCTTACTGGCTGTAAAACTGTAGATAGCACTTAGTCTCTCAGCCTCATTTTCTCAACTGTTAAAAAAGTCCATATTATGTATCTCAAACAGGGCTATTTTAAAGATCAAAGGCAATACTGACAAACCCTCAAGTGCTATAACATCAGCTATTACTATGAAATCCATCTCACAAACACTAGTCAATCTGCCTCACCAATTTAGTTCAGAACTGAATTAAAAGTTATTCAAAAGCTAAAAATACAAAGTCATAGAACTGTTTGATACCTGAATGGTTAAAGTTTCAAATATGACAGCAATGAAAGACTCCTCTTGTAGACATAGGGAGATTGGGTGAATTTTATCAAGTACACCACTTAGAGTTTGCTAAATATTATTTAACATAATAAAACAAAATGCTAACTCATTTCTAAGACAGTCATTCATTCAGAAAGAAAGTTTTTCTTGGAATTTGATCTGTTGTACAGACTGATTATTTCAGATGTTTTTTTTTTAAATGAAGAGACTATTCATAGCTTTAATTTTTGGTTCTGGTGTCACAATCTCTCAAATATTCATTGATACAGTGAAGTTTTATACAGAATACCCACAGCAAAAACAAACCAATGGACTCCTGAGGGAAATATGGGTTTTGAAGCACCTTGTGTGACTCAATGGTGATAATTTATCATAATAGCATAGCTGCCATCTCAGTGTCACCCCAAATGACTGGCTAATGTGGTGTAAAAAATAAATAATCACACAGGACAGTGCCAGGCAAAGTAAATCGCTACTGGAAAGTTTAAGTACGGTGACATAATACCTTAAGAGGAATCCTGAGAAGGAGCAGGTGGATCCTGATTTTCAGGTTCTGGAGGGGGAGCTGGTATAGTGTCTTCTTTCTTCTGTGCAGCCAGGAATTCATGAATTGCGCGCTCTATCTGTGGCCTGAAGATGTGGTTTAGTTTTGGATCCACTACCTGTGAAATAATTCTGTCCACTCCAGCTTCCAGCATTCCTGACCTTGTATAAACACAAATAAATCATTGTTACTCAGTTCCTGTAAGAACCATCACCTTTATCCTAACCATAGTAATTTGAGAGTCCTTATGTCCACCCAAATGAGTGTCAACAGGGTCAGAACTAACGTCCTTCTGAATAATTCCTTCAAACAGCAGTCCATTGGCCACATGCAATCTAACATGTCTTGCTTTTAAAAATTTTCTCCCCAAAGACACAACCACTAGAACACAGACTTCCTTAACATAACTTTTCTACAGACACACACTGCCATTTTAGGGCTTCCCTATTTGTGTCAACAAGACCAAAATTAATCCATCCAGTCTCTAAAGCTCAAAACTGGAGTACTTATATATGAAATGCTTTCTTCTTCTTCCCTGCCTACAGTCAAACAGTATAGCTCCCCCCCCAGTACTTTCTATCACTACCACGGTAATACAGATTTTTCTTTTATCCATGGGGACTGTTGCAATAGCCTCAAGGCTGATCTCTCAATCTTTATCTTGTCTTCTGGTGGTACACTGCAATCCCTCTCCCTCCTACCCCTCTACAGTTCTGCCAGATTAATTTTCCTTATGAATACATCTATTCACATCCTTTGCTTAATCCATTTCAATGGCTCCTAACTGCCAAAAAAATAAAAGTCCAAATTTAGCTGGGTATTCAAGGCCCTCTACAAACCAGTAGTACCTACCTCTCTAGCCTTATCTCACACGGCTTACTCTAAGCTGAAGACAATCTGACTAACCCTTCAAAGAGAAACTGACACTTGCAACATCCCTCCATTGTGTGAGCAATGGGTAAAAGAGGTAAGGCTGTCATCAGATACAGCAATGGGAGTGACAGACTAAAGAGGGAATCTCTGGAATAGCTTTAAATTTAGTCCAAGATGATGGACTAACCATGATGAACCATGTGAAAAGGGGCTTGCTTCTGAAGTAAAAAGAACTTTTGGATAATATGTGTAATCCTGTCAGGGAACTGAACCAAACAGATTTAACAGACAGCTGTCATTTGGCAGTTGATTTCTTATAATTATGAAACTTTTTTTTCCTTTCCAATACCTTGCTGGTTTAATAATAGAGCAGTTAATAATTTATAAACAGAAATCAAAATACTGATGACTACATCTACATGTCCAGTAACAAGTGTCTATGGCAGATAAATACCTAAGGTAGGTTTTGAACCATAGATCATATTTGTATCATATTATCATTTTGCCACATTAAGGTAAGTCTATTAGGAAAAATTAAAACAATCACATCAAGGTTTCTGATCAATTCTAAACATCATGGCCCTGACTAAATTCACAGACTGGACAATTAAACAAAAAAGAAAAGAAAGTTTTCCGTCAATCAATATTTATCAAGTGACTACTCTGTGCTAATCACTGTGCTGGGGGCTAAGGGCACAAAACCAAAACCAAAACATAGGCCCTGTCCTCACTGAGCTTCTAATTTAGGGGAAAGGCACCAGCAGCTGGGAGTCAGGGAGGGGCCTCACTGAGAAGGTGAAGATTTGAATTGAGCTTAGAAGGATGGTAGAGGTTAAGGGTGCAGAGTACATTCCAGGAATTGAAGACATCCTGTATAAAGGTACAGAGGAAGGCAATGAGTGTGTCACCTGGGCAGTGCCTGGAGTATGGAAGACTTGAGTTCAAATCTAGCTCAAATACTTACTAGGTGTGATACCTCTGCCTCAATTTCCTCAACTGTAAAAAGGGGATAATAACAACATCTACTGTGGGGTGACTGTAAGGATCAAATGAGATAATATTTGTAAAGTGTTTAGCATAGTGCCTGGCACATAGGAGATCCTATATAAATACTTATTCTCTTCTCTCCCTTTTCTTTGTTAAGTTTGAGAAACAGCAAGAAGATCAGTTTGGTTGGACTAAAGAATACTTAAAAGGGAGTAATGTATAATAAAGCTGAAAAAGAAGTCCGGAACTGGGTTGTGAAGCACTTTAAATGCCAGAGGAGTTTGTATTTGACCATGGGGGCTGTAGGGAGCCACTGGAGATGGCTAAAAAGGGGAGTAGGGAAATATGAACAAATTTGTACTAACCATGGCAACTGAGTAGAGCAGTGGTGTCAAAACTCAAACAGAAACTTCCTTTTGGCCACATACTGATTTAGAGAACCATAAATTAACATTATATATATTGTATTTTTATTTGTTTTGTTAAATACTTCCCAATTACATTTTAACCTGGTTCCGGCCATATGCTGTCACAGCCATTATAGTAGGGCCTATACTAAGGTGGTGGCTGTATGAAAACAAAAGGGGTTAGACAGAGACACAGCACAGGGGTAGAAATAGAAAAACTTGGAAACTGAATGGCTATTCAGGGTGAAGGAGAATGAGGAGTTGAGGATGTCTGAGGTTGGGAACCTGGAAGAATGGTGGAATCTTTAATAGAAATACTGAAATTTGGTAGACAAGTTTTTAGGGAAGGGAATGAGTTATTTTAGACATATTGAATTTTAGAGACCTATGGTAAATGTAATTCAAAGTGTTCACTAGGAATTTGGAGATGGAAGACCGGAACTCAGGAGAAATATAAGAGCTGGATATATAGGTCTGGGAGTCATCTGCATAGAGAACTCAGAAATGGAACCCAAGAGTACATAATCAAGTCCAAAAAACCAGCTAATTCTTTCAAGGAGCTCATAGTCTAACTGGGGAGACAACATATATACAACTATATACAAAGAAAATGAATACAGGATAAATTGGAGATAAATATGGGAGAAGGCACTAGAATTAAACGAGACTGGGAAAGGTTTCCTGCAGAAGGTGGAATGTTAGCAGAGACTTGAAGGAGACTCGGAAAGTCAGGAATCAGAGATGTGGAGGGAGGGAATTCTAGGGATGGGGGTCAGAGAGCCAGTGAAAAGGCACTGATTTGGGAGACAGAATGTCTTGTGCAAGAAACAACAAGTACAGTATCACTTGATTGCCAGAAGATTTATATTTGGTCCTGAAGGTAACAGTAAACTATTGGAGTTTAATGATTGGGGTTGGGGGGAGGTGCTGATATGGTCAGATCTGCCATTCAGGAAAATCAACTTAATAGCTGAGTGGAGGAGGTAGAGAAACCAACCTGCAACAGTCCAAGTGGGAGGTGATAAGATTGTACCAGAGTGGTAGCTGTGTCAGAGGAAAAGGGGTACACAGGAAAGATCTTTTGAGAGTACAATAGTAGGTCTTGGGAACAAATTGATTATGGGGGTGGGGAGTAAAGAAAATGACAACTAGGTTATGAGCCAGGGTGACTTGGAAGATTCTGGTTCCCCTGACAGTAATAGAGAAGTTAAAGAGGGGGAGTTGTGGAGGAAAAGATAAGTTCAGATTTGGACATAATGTTTAAGATGTCTATCTGCTTCAGTCTAATAGGCAGAGAGGCAAAAATAGAGGTCTGGAGAAAGATTAGGGTCCCAGTAAGCAGGCATGACCTAGATGAGGTTCAGCAAAGTCAACTGAGAAAGAGGAGTCAGAGAGGTAGAAAGAGAACCAGGAGAGACTAGTGCCATGAAAACTAGAGAGAAGGGAATATCAAGAAGAGAGTAATCAATAGTGTCAAAGGCTGCAGAGAGATCAAGAAGGATGGGGGTTGAGAAAAGGCCATTGGATCTGAGAATTAAGAATTCACTGGTAACTTTGGAGAGCAGTTTCAGTTGAATAATGAGGTTTGACGTCAGACTACAAAAAGTTGAGAAGAGAATAGGAGAAAAGGAAGTGGAAGCTTCTTATTGTAGTGTTGTTTACTTATTGTAGACAAACCTTCTCAAGTTTAGCCACAAAAGGGAGGAGAAATATAGAATAATAGCTAGTGGGGACAGTCAGATAAAGTTTGGGTTTTTTTGAGGGAGATATGGGCGTATTTGTAGGCAGCAGGGAAGCAACAGACAGGAAGAAATTGAAGAGCAGTAAGATAGCAGGGATGAAAGATGGTTGTTGGGTGGTGAAGCTAATAAAGTGTCAGCCTAGAGTCAGGAAGACTCAGTTTCCTGACTTCAAATCTGGTGTTAGACTGACTATCTGTGTAACCCTGGGCAAATCACTTAACCCTGTTTGCTTCAGTTTACTCATCTGTAAAATGAGCTGGAGAAGGAAATGGGAAACTGCTCCAGTATCATTGCCAAGACAACCCCAAATGGAGTCATAAAGAGTTGGGCATGAATGAAGCAACTCAAGAAAATGGATAAAAGAAAGAGAAATCTGCTGGAGGATGGAATGGGATCACTTGTGCATGTAGAGGCTTTTCCTTGGCAAGAGGAAGAGCCATATTTTCATATGAGATGGGGTGAAGAGAGTGGGGAAAAGGCATTTTCTCAAGATGACTTAGCAGATCACTCCCTCCAAGGAAAGTCAGGCTAGTGTTTTCTTTTCTTTCTTTCTTTCTTTTTTTTTTTTGCGGGGCAATGAGGGTTAAGTGACTTGCCCAGAGTCACACAGCTAGTAAGTGTCAAGTGTCTGAGGCTGGATTTGAACTCAGGTCCTCCTGAATCCAGGGCTGGTGCTTTATTCACTGAGCCACCTAGCTGCCCATAGGCTAGTGTTTTCTTAAAAGGTACCAAGACATTCCTAAAGAAAGTGGTTGGCTCAGGTGACTAAAGATTCAGATTGCTGATAGCACATCTTCAGCGCCTAAGTACAATGCAGCCAGGAGGAGCTGGCAGGGCTCTTAGATGCTGAACTGGTGTATCTCAATGACACCTTCACTCAACTGAATGAAATAAGGGATTCTCAATGCCTTTGCTGATATTTTTCTCCTGCTATGGCTAATATCTTTCCCTTTGCTAAATGACATATGAGGGGTCTGATTTTGCTCCAATGCTAAACCTAAACTACAAAGGCATTAACCTGTGTCAGGTTTAGCCCAGAACAGCGTATGAGCAATGGGATATAAGGAGAGAAGGAACTCTTTGTGAATGGCCTCAATTTTTTCAATAAAATAGGGGGCAAGGTTCCCAGTGAAAGGGTAAGGGGAGGGAGAGCCATGAGAGGTTTGAGGAAGGATTAAAAAGTTTGGAAAATCTGCTGTGGTGAGTGGGACAGTCACTTAGGAAGTAAAAAAAGATTGCCTTGTTGAAGTGAGGGTCTACTTGAGATTACGTAACAAATGTGTAGTGGGCTGACTTAGCATAGTTTCAGGATTTCCTCTAGCTTTGTTCAGTTATATGTTAATAGCAGTGAAAGCAATGGATGGTAGAAGTAATTCAAAGCTGGTGCTTGGCAGGGCAACATCACTGACAGGATAAAGGGTCAAGGGATTTGAGAGAAGAAAACAGCACAGAGCTGAATTGGTTCACCAGAGTCAAGATGGGAAAGGAGAGTGTAATCAATGTAACAGTGATAGCCTAGAAAAAAACTGAGGAGTAGAGAGTGGAGGCCACAGTGAAAACAAAGAAAAGGGTGAGGGGTCATAAAGTAGAGGGAAAGATGAGGGCATGAGATGGATGAGGATACCAATGAAGGGGACTGAAAAGGAACCAGTAAGGAGAACTAAGAAAGAATGGTATCAGGGCAGCTAGGTGGCACAGTGGATAAAACGGCCCTGGATTCAGGAGGACCCAAGTTAAAATCCGACTTAGACACTTGACACTTACTAGCTGTGTGACCCTGGGCAAGTCATTTAACCTGCAAAACAAACACAACCAAAAACACACACGGGGGGGGGGGGGGGGGGCGGAGAAGGAAGAGAAGAATGGTATCAGCAACCCCAGGGAGAAGAGAAGAATCACTAAAAAGAGAGGGTGCCCAATGTCAAATATCACAGAAGGGTAAAAAAGCTTGAAAACTAAGAAAAGGCCATCATACTTGGCAATTAGGAGTTCTTGATAATTTGAAGAGAGAAGTTGAGTGAGGCTGGAAGCCAGATTTGCAAAGGGCTGAAAAGAAGAGAGGAAACAGAGGTAACTAGTGCTGACAGTTTTTCCCATCAGACTGGCTAAAAAAGGGAGAGATACTGGATGATGGAATGGAGCCAAACAGGATTTGGGGGGTTTTGTTTTGTTTTTTTTAAAGATTGAAGAGATGGGGACATATTAGTGGGCAGCAGGGAATGAGACACCAGATAAGAAGAGATTTAATATGGGAGAGACTTAAAGGGGGGGCAACTTGCTGGAGTCACAAGAGAAAAGGATCAAGAATACAAGTAAAGGTGTTGGCCTTGGTAAGAAGGACCATCTCTTCATCAAAGACTAGAGTAAAAGAAGAGAGAATGGGGGTGATGTCAATGATTTAGAAGATGTTAGCAGGGGAAAAGAGGGAAGCCATGGTGAAAAGTCTTTATTTTCTCATCAAATAATGAGGCAAGGTCTTTTTCTGAGAGGGTAGAGGGTAGTGGTATGGAGTGGTATGGGAAGCTAGAGAAGGTTTGGAACAGTTGCTCTGGGTAATGACAGCCTTGACTGGGGATGAGTAACATGATTTCCTTGCTGCAGTGAGGGCACAGTTGAGATTAGGTAACTTTGTAATGAAACCAAGTCAAGTATGGTGAGGTGGCTTCCTCTAACATCATTAAGCAGCACTTGAATGGGAGCAGATTGTAGTGGTAACCCAAGATAAGGGTTTGCCAAGGCACGAGGAACAAGGGCACAATAGATCTGAGAGCAGAAGACAATGTAACGATGAAGTGGTGAATTATAAGGTCAAACCAGAAGACAGGAGAGTAACATGGTAAGGATGATGGACTGGGAAAGTACTAAAGTACCGAAGAAAGGGATATAATGTTGAAGATGAATAATAGGCTTAAAAGGAGGGGGGCATAAGAAATACAATGAAAGATCAGGGAAATTTCAGAATTCCTTATCACAAATGTCTAACACGTGTGAATGAGAAAGATGAAGGGGGTTACCATTCTTATGTGAGGCTGAGGTACAGTAAAGGAATAGTAGGAAAAGGAGGGGTTGAGGAGATTTGAGGAACTGAGGTTAGCATTTTTGAAGAAACATTAATATTTACAGGTCAATTATAGAAATTCTTTCAGGTCTATCTAGGACGGGTAAAGTATTTGCATTCCTTACAAAAATTAATAATAGCAATAATAATAACACCTTGGATCACTGTAGGACTTTTCCTTTAAAGTTCTCAAAGCATTTTTCCTATGCTACCAAAGTCTCACAACATACTCGTGAAATAGGTAGTAAACCAATGAAACTAGTGCAAACATCAATCCATTGTTTAATCTCTATTCCCCCTCCTTTTAACAAGCCATAATCTGTTCCCTGAAGAAAAAGCAAGAAAGATAAATTATTATGACTTCAAATAGATAAAGTGTTCTATACCTTTCAGCATCATTAGTCTTGCTTATCTATCACTCAAAAAAACTACCACAGACTTTTCCTGGAATTTTAGCTTTTCTTGTCAAAAGCTTCAGAAGCCTGCATCAAGCTGAAGTAAGAGTGCTGGCTCTTCTAAAATAGAAAAAGATTCTCATTTTTTATGATAACAATAATAACAAAAACCCTGTGCTCCATTTCAGGACAAAAAGTTATCTTTCAGTCACTGGTAATTACAGAGTTTGGCCAGTGTAGTATCTTGAGGCTATCCTTCCGGCCATAAGAAAAACAATCAAATTCACTAATGAAATATCATTAACAAATTCATTAAGGTCATAGCAATGCTTCAAAGTTGAAGGACAAATCATAAGACTCTGAACTTTCCCGAAAATTGCAATTTTACTACTATATGAATGAGGGTAAATGCGTTCTGAGAATATTATCTCCTACCCAAGCTAATAATGTCAATTATAAACTAAAGAGACTTCAATTTAAACCATAAAATAATTTTAGATGAACATAATGAAAGAAGTTATGATTTCTTACACAAGAAAGAAATATATATATAAAAGGTTTTCGTACACTAAAAAGCTTTAGAAGTATCAAGGTATCAAAGATCGACAGCTTTGCTTATGTCAACCCATATTCTAGTAATTCTATTGCTTCTTCCAAAACTTGTATTTTATTACACAATAACATAAATCTTGACTAAATAAATGGAGACTAAATACTTATATTCATGACTGCTGTCTATTTACTCAATTCTGTTTACTTACTGAACCACACTCTGTCTCAGCCCATTTCTCAACTGGTTTTTGTTCATTGCTGGGTTCCACTCCTGCTTGTCCAGATGAGTTGACACAAAGTTGTCTACTTTCTGTCTTAGATTTTGGTAAGCTGGCTGAAAGAGGGAGGGGGGAAAAGTCAGAAAAGTCATTTTCCAAGATTTCTAAAAGGAATGAGTCCTGAATAATATTTTCCACTTCTAGACTATCCCTAGGTCAAAATGTCCCTCTATGTGCCCATGTAAGTGAACATTTTACTTAAAAACGCAGACAACTTTAAGTCATGGTACCCAGCCAGACATTTTGTAACTGCTGTGGGATAGCCAAAAATATCCAAAAGGATTCAGTTTCTTTTCAAGATGAATGTTTAAACATCTAACTGAAGAATTTCTTTGATTGAATTATTTTACATAAGACCAGCAAATTTGAAAAAAATTATTAAAAAGCAATCCATTTTACAGTAGTTACACATTCAAAGAATTCAAGCCCTATTATCTGCACTAGTAAATGTTCTAACCACACAGTGAAGGAGCTGGACTTAACCCCCTATAATTGGCCTAGGATGATACTCTTCCAACCTCTGTGGATTCCTAAAGAGTCTAGGCAGCAATTGCAAGAAACTTACGGCACTAAGGGAAAGGTTTTAAGCAAAGATTCTTAACCTGGGGTTTGTGAACTTGTTTTGTTTTAAATATTTTTATTACTACTTTGATATGAGTTTCTTTTGTAGTCTTACTTATTTTATATGTTTAAAAACATTATTTTGAGAAGGGGTACATAGGCTTTACCAGATTGCCAAAAGGGTTCATGATTTAAAGGTTAAGAAACCTCTTTGAAAAGGATTTGAAAAGGCAAGCAGGGTTTCACATTCTTCTACTCCACAATCAAATACATTTAGGTTCTTGCAGTGGGCAAACTAACCCAAGAAATCTAAGACTTTAGCTTGCTGATGCAAGATTACTTCCTAAGGGAGAGCTATCTTAACACTATCCCTTTAAATTCATGCAGTACAGATTATGCAGAAAATCCAACTGTGCAAACCAAATAATTCAAAATAGAAATCTGACTTTTGTAGTCAGGTGATAGTCTAACCTCCAGCAATTTCAGATTTCTGATTTGTCAGATAAAGAGGTTGTAGTGGAGGATCTCTAAGATGTAACCTTCTATGAATCTATGGGAAGGGCAAACATGTTATTTGGAAAACACATACACACACCCCATTATACAGGAATTACTTTAAAAATATAAATATTATGTAAAAGTAAAACCACTAAATTCTATTAAGAATTTCTTATTTGGAATTTTCCATATCCAATCAGCATGACACACAGCTTTCTTCTCCCTATAGGTATACGACAAATTCAACAAGCTATTTTCAAAGCTATCCTGCTTGTCTGTGTTTTCTAATAATCTTCCTTCTGTTTTCTTCTGTGCATTTTTTTTGGGGGGGGGGTTGGGTTTTTTTTTTGGTGGGGCAATGGGGGTTAAGTGACTTGCCCAGGGTCACACGGCTAGTAAGTGTCAAGTGTCTGAAGCTGGATTTGAACTCAGGTACTCCTGAATCCAGGGCTGGAGCTTTCTTTATCCACTGTACCACCTAGCTGGCCCCCCTCTTCTGTGCATTTTTTAAAAGTAAAATTTATTTAAAAAATTCTGAACTACTATTAAGTTCTGTCAGGACACTATGCATTGTTTTGTGTTTAACTTTTATTTACTAGTTGAAGAAAATTTAGGATGGATTATAACTGCAAAAGCATTGCAGAGATCATTTCTCTTAGACAAAAGTTGACTTTACAGCAGTGTCTAAGGTCTCAGAAGGAAGGCTGGTCTCCAATTAAAACAATCCTGATTACAGGGCAGAAAGAAAAATATGCAGGAATTACTACAAATGCAGCATATGCTAAGAAGAACCTTCTGAAGTGCAAAAGATGTAATCAACTCTTACTTCCTGGTCACAACACCTTGTCTTCTCAAATATATGCACAAATTTCATTAAAATATTCTTCCAATGCCTTAGGGAAGTGACCCTAGATTACTGGAGATTTTTAATAGCAAAACCTAAATTCTAGAAGTTCTTATTCTCTTCATCTAACATTTACTACTAGCCAGTTGGAAAAGTTTTAAGTGTGAACCAGCAACAAACTGCTGTTCAAGAACAGCCAAAGTGTGAGAAATTCATCAGCAGAAGATGAATTTTTTGGCAACAGGGTCAGAAAACCAGGATTTGAATCTTGCCTCTGTCACTCACTTCTCACCTGTGAGATGTCCAGCAAGTAAAATTCTCTGGGTCTCTCTGCTGCCTTATCTGTAATCTATAAGATAACCTCTAATTAAATTTCTATCTAGTTCTAAGTCTATGAACATATGAAGACCATATACCACAGCAGGACTGCTACGTACATTCATGGAGGGAGTACCCAGGCTAACAAAACAATAGTTCCAGGCTAACAAAACAATAGTTCCCACTTCACTCAGCCCCTATGGTTAAGCCACAGGAGCTCAGGCTCAGGCTTATTTATTTACCTTCTAATCTCTGCTTTTGACCATCATCAGGTCCCCTGATCTAAAGGCAGAACCAAAGACATACCATTTATTCTTACTATATTCTGTTCCCCAGAGCACACTGGCTCCCTCCTTCTACCGCGTACCCAGGAAGCAAGAGATCAAATCAACAGGACCATTGTTACTGAGAAGGGTGTAGCAATCTAATATCTTTTGGTTCCATTCAGAATCCCTGCCTGTTAATCACATGCTGCCTAAGCAGAGAATCTCATTTCTCCATCTCCCACTCAATGTCCTCATATATGTATCCATGTCATTTCTCTCTCTCCATATTCACTTTATCCTCCCCTTCTACTCTGTCTAAAGGAAGCTCATTCTATTATTAATGAGCTGCACTTCATAATAGATTTGTTTCTTGTTGCTCCTTGAAATCATTTGGTTCCCTCTACTTGCCCGACACCCCCCCCCCACACACACACACTCATGAACACCTTCTCACCTTCTTCAATAGTGGAAGGATCTTCTGTACTAATGTTCTACAATACACAGGGTTAGGGGAAGCGTGTTTCTTTTTCCTCACTAATCACTCTGCAACTTGTCCAGCTTTCAGATATCTCAGATATATCACCTCTAATTAGACTGGTACCAGGTCATTCATTCTCCCTCCTTTCCCAAAGAGTTTAATACCTGGGTCACAGTACTCTCCATCTCAACTCCTGCCCTAATATTTGGAGTTTACAACATTCACACTGACATTCCTTCAGAGACCCTGGCCTCAGAGATCATCAACTTCCTCTGCTCCCATGATAGGCATGCCAACTGTACAGGAACAGTCACACCTTTTCCGTTCATCCGTCGTCATGTCCTACAATCTGCAACTGTGAAATTCCTTTGACCTTATCATAATTCATCTTTCCATCTCTCCCTGAACCTCACACCACCTCCAAACTTATTCTCCTTCCTCATTACAACTTTCATTCATTTCACTGAACCCTGCTTTTTATAGCCCATAATCCTTGTTTTGGACTTGATTTCTTCCCATTTCAATTTTGACATTATCAGTCAGTAAGCATTTATTAAGCAGTTATTACATAACAGAAACTATGCTAAGCACAAGGGATGCAAAGAAAGGCAAAAACTCCACCTATGCCTACATGGAGCTTACATTTTAATGAGACAACATGTAAATAACTGTACAAGATATATAGAGTAGATGAAAGGTAATCTCAGATGTTTAGGGGGTAATAATAGTACCAATGTCCCAGGGTTGTGATGAGGATCAAATGAGATAAGATTTGCAAAGCATTTAACACAGTGACTGGCACATAGTAGGTGCTATGTAAATGCTACCTATTGTGGTGATGATAATCATTAGATTTAAAAGAGAAAATGGGAATACAGTAACAGTAATCTGCTGGAGAAGAAAAGGTGATCAAGGGTGAGCTCAAGAGGGTTTTGTCTTGGCAAAGAAAAAGGCAATGTCTTTTTTTTTTTTTTGGGGGTGGGGCAATGAGGGTTAAGGGACTTGCCCAGGGTTACACACCTAGTAAGTGTCAAATGTCCAAGGCTAGATTTGAACTCAGGTCCTCCTGAATCCAGGGTCAGTGCTTTATCCACTGCACCACCTAGCTGCCCCAAGGGCAGAGACAGGAGTGAAGAAGATAGTTGGGAAGATGAGAGAGAAGGGAAGAGGAACTCTTTGCAAATCACAGGTTTGGAAAAGCTGATGTTGTAGCTAGTCAAACAATTGGGGAGGTGAAGAGATTGCCTTCTACCATGAGGGCTGAGCTGCGGTTATTTATCATAACTTTTAGTGGATCCAATGAACATGGTTTCATAATTTTCTCCTCAGCTCCATTTGGCAGTGAAGGAGGAAGATGGTGGGACTATCCAGGGTGGGAGTGGCAAGACAGACTAGTGACAGGGATACAGAAGTAAGAGAGGACAGAGCAGAGGACAGTGGAGAGTTAGTTAACCAGTCTAAACTTACTTTGTCTTCTATTTTTAAATACTTTGCCCTATTTTCCTACTGACACTAATTCCTATTCCAAAACTCTTCCCAAGCACTTTTCAGCTGCTAAAGAGATGCAAATATTCACAAAACTGTGATGACTACAATTTTAAGTTATGTAATCTCAACTTTGCCCTCACTGTTTCACAACAATACTTTTACTTTTCCCTTATGATTTTCTATTCGATTCCCCAGTGTTTGTTCCAAATCTTCTCTTTTCTCTTCAAGGGACTTATACCACCCCCTTCTTTTCTTTTCTTTTTTTTGTTTGTTTGCTTTTAGGGGTTTTTATCAAAACAATGCACTGCCTCAGAGGTTTTTTTTTTTGACACCCCCTTATTTTCAGAAGACTGCCTCATTGAGGCAACCTGTACCAAATTCCTACCTCCCCTCAATTCTACACTTTAAATCACCTCAGTATTACCTCCCCACTCTCCTTCCTCTTTGCTCTAGATTCAAAGAACGAGAGGACTTTTTCCTGTCAATGTCAACCCCCCTACTTATTCCTAAAATCCCCATCCCCTCTTCTCCCACCTTCAAGCTCTGCCCTTTCATAGGCACATTCCTAGAAAAAAAAGTTCTTATCATTCATTACCTTAACTTTCCCAACACTTACTCAATTAACCCATAGCAATCTAGCTTCTGACCTCAGGAATGAAGTGAATGATCCAACTGTATCTCTGTCCTCCTAGACTTCTATGCAACAGTTAACACTGTTGACTATGATAGTTACCTGTCCTCAAGGAACTAACATTCTAACGGAGGTGGGGGAAGGAGAGACAACAAAAGAAGCTAAAAACCGGGGGGGAGGGGCAGGGGGAGGGGGAAGAGGAGAGGAACATGATGACACACAATGACAACACAATGACAGTCTGGAGAATGAGGGATATCTGGTTCGGGTCCAAAATGGAGGTTCCAGGAAAAAAAATCACCAATGGGAGAGGGGGTCTGCAAGGACAAAGGGAGAAGGTAGCTGAGTTATGGTGGTGAAGACCAAAGACTGAAGGATGGGTCTGGGCCCTTCCTCAAAATGAAGGGCAGTATGAGTTGGGTATATAGGGTTCTGTCTCAAGTTGCCTTCTCTTCCCTCCTTAGGACTGTTTAATTTTTTGTGTCCCCAGGGTCTAAGAAATAGAAAGTACTTAATAAATGCTTGCCTGAATGGCAATTTCATCACTTCCCACAGGTTTAGTCAACTAGCCATTTATTAAGCATTTACTATGGGGCCAGACACTGTGCTAAACATGAGCAATACCAAGAAAGGCAAAAACCAGCTCTTGCTCTCAAGGAACTCAGTCTAATGGGTGAGACAATATGCAAACAACTGTGTACAAATAAGATGATGTAAAAGATAAATTCGGGTAATCTCAGAAGACTAAGAACGGAGAAAAGCTTCTTGAAGGAGGCCAGGGAAGGAAGAGGGAAAGAGTTCCAGGAATGGAATCTAGCCACTAAAAACATTCAAAAGTTGGGAGCTAGCGTTTTGTTTGAAGAAGACGAAGGAGGTGACACTGTCAGAGGAGAGAAGGGAGGCATATAGGCAAGCTATTACAGAAGCAGAAATGACAGGACATGACAACTAATTGGAATGGGGGAGGGGGGGGTGGTAAACTAAGTGAGGAGTTGACTATGACACCTAGGCTGCAATTGTGGGTTGACTAGGAGGACAATGACGCTCTTGATGTGAGTTCAGATCTGGACTTGTTGAATGCAAGATGTCTACAGGCCACCTTGTTTGAAAAGTCCAAGTGGCAGTTGATGGTGCAAGAATGGAGGTCATGGAAAAGTGAGAAGTAGGCAAGAGATAGAGATAACAAGCACTTTGGGAGCTGATGAGATCACCAAGTTAAACAGTATAAAGGAGAAAGAGGCTCAGGACAGCACCTTAGGGGTTAACAGGTCTTCGATGGAGACTCAGTAAAGGAGAAGAACATTCAGACAGGAGAACCAGGAGAGCAGTGTTTTAAAAACCTGAAGAGAATAATAAAAAGGTGATCAACAGCGTCAAAGGCCACAGAAAGGTTGATGACTCCCAAATTTAGATACCAAGCCTCAATCTTTCCCATGAGCTTCGGTTCTGTATCAACAACTGATAGGTTGTTTTATTGGCATCTTAAATTCCCTCCCCCCCCCCAATTTCACCTTTTCTGAACTTCTTTATTTCTTGTGAGGGTACCACCATTTTTCTGGTATCCAGGTTTTAAATCTTGGTCACTCAGAACTCCTTTCTCCCCTTATCCAGTCAGTGGCCAAATCTTGTCAATTTTACATCACCAACATACATCACGTTTAACCACCTTCTCTATTTACAGAGCCACAATTCTAGTTTGGGTTTTCAATACCTCTCTCCTAGACTATTTCAACTGCCTTTCAGTCTTCCTGTTTCCAGTCTCTCCCCTCTTCAGTTTATCCCACACACAGAGGCCAAATAGATATTCTTATAGGATAAAATGGCCATGCTACTCTCTTGCTAAAAAAATTCCAGCAGCTCCTTCATATCTCCAGGATAAAATACAAATTCCTCCATCAGGCATGCAAAGCCCTCTACTGGTTCTTCCAAGCTTATTACACACTATTCTCTTTCACACTTTGTAGCCAAACTGGACAATTTGTTCTTCTCTATACATTCAACTTCCCAACTTCCCAATTTTACATAGGCTGTTCCCTATATGTGAGACTCTTTCACCTCCATTTTCTTCAAAGCACAAGTGCCCCATGAGGCCTAAATGGCTATCCTCACAGTTGTTGGTGCTCACATTCCTAAATTACTTTTTATGTCATTCATACTTTTCTGTGTACATGTTGAAGGCAACTTCAATAGACTTAGGAGGTTTTCGGTCAATACAAACTTTGTACTAAGTTTTGTTCTGATACAAACCCTCCCTCTGCCAAATACATAGCAGGTACTTAATAAATGCTTACTTAATTACTGAAATAGAAACTGAGAAATTAAGTGCCACTGACTTTCCCCCAAGACTTACTGATGACAAATATTCTGCTTAAACACGGTGGTCCCAGCATGGGGCAGTGCCCCCCAAAAGAGTTGGTACAAGTGCCCCCCCAAACCAGGAGGTTCTGCTGCTCGGGAGTCACAGGGGACTCATAGTTGGCAGAGATTAAATCACTGACAAGGGTTTAGAGTCACATTAAAATTTAGAGTTGGAAGAGATGACTTAGGGTAGGAATCAATACGTAGGTGGAGGGCCTAGAGTTGTTAGAAATGTTCTGAGATTTTCTATTCCAGGGGATTTTGCCTTCTTTGGAGGAAAAAAAAAGTGACCCCTTTGTAAACGTGGTGAAGCCTATGGGCCCTTTTCTTGGAAAGGTGTTTTTGAATATACGAGGAGAAAGAGGGCTACAAAGGAAATCTGTTACACGGAAAGTCATCGAGGCTTCCAGTTCCCCCAGGGACCCCAAGTTGAGAACCGCCCGCCCTGGTCCAACCCCTTCTTTTTACACCACCTGGTCAGGAAACTGAAGCCCCGAGGGGATGCGCAGGGAGCAGTAATACCTGACATTTGTAGGCCGACTTTCATACGACAACATAGTGACCCAGGAGGTCCTACAGGCATTATCCTCCCCATTCTACAGATGAGAAAAGTGAGGCCCGGGGAGGTGAAATGGCACAGGGGACAGGGATTTGAACGCCGCGCTTCTCGGCTCCGGGCCCAGCGCCCCTCTCGCGGGCTTCGGGGCCTCCGCTACCTTGGTGTCCACGTCGGCGAGGCAGTCTCTGCGGAAGCCGTCGAACAGGCCGCGGCTCTTGAGCTGCTCCACTATGAGCGCGATGAGCTGCGAGTCCCCGGGCGGCAGCGACGCCGGGTTGGTAACGCCGCCGCCGGCGCCCGCCGAGCCGGAGGCCGAGGCCGCCGAGGCCTGGCCTGAGCCGCCGGCGCCACCCCCGCCGGCACCACCCGCGCTAGCCCCACCGCTCCCTCCACCACTGTCCGCCATGGCCTCGCCCTCGGCCCGGGGCCACGCCGGCAGTTCTCGCCCCGGGGCCTGAGGAGGCGGCCAATCGGGGCCTGGGCCCAGGGCCAGGCAGCTGGGTCAGGCTGAAACACGGTTGCGGATCCCGTTGAAGCCTCCGCCGCTACAGTCGCGAATTTGAACCACGTGGCTCACGTCTCACGTTGAGCTCGCCGCGGTCGCTATGCATTCTGGGACTGGGAGTTCTTGGGTGGGGAAGGCTCGCCTTAATATGGGAACCTCCTTAGCTACATTAAACTACAACTCCCATGAGAATATAGCGGCACCAGGGAAAGTCCCAGAAATAGCGCCTTCCCGTGGTCGTAAAGGGAATTGTAGTTCTAAGACCTTTCTTCACTTGAATACAGAGGAAAATCACCGAGCTGGAAGGACCGTTAGAAGCAGTCTGATAATAAGAGCTCAGTGAATATAGAGCGCGCTGGACCTGGAGTCAGGAAGACCTGAGTCCAAATCTGGCCTCACACTCTTACTAGCTGTGTGACCCTGGGCAAATCATTTAACCTTTGTTTGCCTTAATTCACTGGAAGAAGAAATGGCAAACCACTTCTGTATCTTTGCCAAGAAAACCCTATGGACAATGTGGTCTGCAGAGTCAGCCCGATATAAGATCTAGTGCGTATGAATGCATGCATGCATATTTATTTATGTATATTTATATATATATATAGACATGCCTATACAGACATATATAGTGCTTTTAGGTTTGCAAAGTTCTTTACACATGTTGTCTCATGAACCATCTAGTTCAGTTCTTATTTTATAGATAAAGAAGCTGAGACACCCAGGGAAGACTTGCCAAACGTAACACAGATATGATTTGAGTCAAGGTCTTCTAACTTCAAAATTGACCATCAATAGTATTATGACAGGGGCAGTTAGGTCGGTGCAGTGCATAGAGTGCCAGGCCTGGATTCAGGAAGACTCAGTTTCCTGAGTTCAAATCTGGCCTCAGACACTCACTAGCTGGACAAGTCACTTAACCCTATTTGCCTCAGTTTCCTCATCAAATAAGCTGGAGAAGGAAATTGCAAACCACTCCTATATTTTTGCCAAGAAAACTCCAAATGGGGTCACATGACTGAAAAATAAGCGAATGAGAAAAATTCCAGCACTTTCTTTTTTACAGAGTTGGGCACAACTGAAACTACTTGAACGACAAAATCTTAAAAGTTCCTTTTAACTTTAAATCTCATAATCCTATGAATACATATATGCGCATATGTATGTGAACAATACATGGTATACCCTGTGCAATACACATCACATGTTATGACATGTCCAATTTGTGGGTATACATGTATATATGTTTGGGTATATATGTGTAAATATACACACATATGGAGGTAAGGAGATTCCATCACTGGCTCTCCAACATACCCTCCAGTTGTATGGCCCCAAGTGAAGGAAAAGAAAAAAAAATTCTAGTCATGTCTACTAAATTCTTCCCTATAGAGGAAACTCAGATTTCTCAAAGGCTATGTTAGCAGACAGTAAATTCTAATAGTAACACAAATAGGCTTTGGCCTAGGAACAAACTGCTTGTCAGCTAAAAACTAGCCTAGCTAAATGCTGAGAGAAGAGGAAATTGTTTTTGACCAGTGCAAAGTGTGGAAGGACTGCATTCTTCATCAGTGGAGGTAATGAATGTCCATACCCATGAAATCATGGATGCTTTGGGAGTTTCTAAGCCAGCATTGAAGAGACATGGAACATTAAGCCTTCCTGACATAACAATTATATGCCCCCCAGTGACACTGTACAGAATGAGAGAGCTAGCCAACTTTGCTATCAATTTCATGAAATACCCCCGATACTGTAGTGGGCGACTAAGTCATTAGATACTGGGGTTTTCAAACCAGGCAGGGTCTGAGGGATCCCTTCATTTTATAAGGGAGTAAATTGAAGCTCACAAAGTAGAAAGAAGAGTGCTAGATGTAAAGTCAGAGGATTTAGGATTGACTCTTAGCTCTACCAGTGTGACCTTTGCAAAGAGACTTGGCCTTTAAGACTCAGTTTCCTCATGTGTAAAATGAGTGTTTTGGATTCAGTGACCTTAGGGGTTTCAAATTCTAGTCCATCAGAGCTGAAGGGATTTATTTACTCAAAGTTATAGAGCTAGCAAACTGTAGTGTTGGGATTTGAACCCAGGTCTTCTGACTCTAAATCCATGTGGTTTCCTGGTGGTGGGCTGATGAGAATAATTGTATTCCATATGGATAATACAACCTTCTCGGTACTGACAGGAAGGGGAATAGAGGCTGATCCTGGTTTTGGCACATATTCCCGACCTCACAAAGCAGAAGCCCACAAATGCTGAAAGTTAAGGTAGTAAAGTGTAATACAGGAAGGAAACCACCAGGTGTCAATGTTGCGTTAAAAATCACACCCGGCGCCTCCTGGTTTAGTGATTTCATTTAAAGTCCACCCAGACAGTTAAAAGACAAAACCCAGAGACTTCTGCCAGGGGTTTTTGTTGTTTATACCAGACGGTGATTTCATAGGTATAGGGAGCTTCAGGTACTTAGCATGGTGCCTGGCACGTAGTAGGCACTTAATAAATGCTTAGTGATTGACAGATCTACCTATACAAATGAAGATTAGCAATTTCTTATTGTGAAGAGGGAGCAGGACAGGAACCCAGCTCCTTCTGATGTCAGATTACCCACGGACGGCCAGCAAGTGGTTAAGAGCTTTGTTGTAAAATATCTCAGGTTACTGATGAAAGCACTGAAATCCTGAGAGTTTAAGAGACATACCCCAAATCACACAGCTGATAATAATATATAGTATTTATATAGCACTTTAAGGTTTGCAAAGTGCTTTCCAAATACATGACATTTTATTCTCTCAACAATCCTGGGAGATGTATCATTTTATAGATGAGGAAACTGAGGCACAAAGGAGTTAAGTGACTTGCCCAAGGTCACACAGCTGGCAAGTGGCTGGATTTTAACTCTGACCATTGTACTAGATAAAGTCTAATAAAAGCCAGAGCTGGGACTTGAACACAGCCCTTCTAACTTCTAGCCTAATCTCTTATCCAACAAATCATGTTTACTTTCCATACAGGCATTCCGGAGTATCCCTTACACAAAACTTCTTCCTGCGTGCTTTTCTATTTTTTAAAGAAGAATCAATTCAAGCTATTATGGTTGAAATTCATCTGGTCTTAACCCAAGATTTACTCAAGCTGACACTTGTACAATCAATAGCCAGGCTGGAAATCTCTTTCTATAGGGCTAATGCTAATGTTTGTGTTATCGTAATGTAAGCTGGTATAGAATAGAGAATAGAATGACCTTTAAAACAGACGACCTGGGTTCAAGTTCTACTTGTAACAAGTACAAGTTATAAAAAAACAAAACCAAACAAAACCCAAAAAACTCAACCCCACAAAACCACAGTACTAGTTATAAATGACCCTGGCCAAGTCGCTTCATCTCTTAGAAACCTAGCTGCCCTTACAGGTAATGTTTAGGACATCAGAGGGGAGAGGGGGGAATGCTCGACCCAATGCCAGAGGTCAGCTACACCAAGAGGAATTCTGGTGAGAAACTTTGAAAGCAGCAACAACTGTGGAGGCAGGAAGCAGATAAAGCAAGCAGGTTTATTATTCAGCACTGAAAACTGGAAACAGGGGCGGCTAGGTGGCGCAGTGGATAGAGCACCGGCCCTGGAATCAGGAGGACCTGAGTTCAAATCCGGCCTCAGACCCTTGACACTTACTAGCTGTGTGACCCTGGGCAAGTCACTTAACCCCAATTGCCTCACCCAAAAAACAAATAAACAAACAAAATACTGGAAACAGCTCAGAGAAAAGAGAAGGAATGCCTTTCAGATGGATCTCCTCCCTTGGAAAGTGAGGCCAGTTTTGGCCATATGGGGGCCTTGTATAAAGAGTAGACTAGGGTCCAGGCATCCTTATAGCCAAGGCCTACTGGTAGCAACCCCCAGTGCAGAAATACCTTTTCTTGAACTCTGCCCCGATATCTCCTCTATCATGGTGACAAATGCCTTAGCTGATATTTATGATCTGAGGGCCTTTGAACAGGGTTATATCATTCAAGGAATCTTGAATACGTTTGCCTTTCCCCCATGCTTTCCCAGGCTCTCCAGAATCAATCTGGATTCTGTGACTGTTCATCCAGCTCAGATGGGATATGAGTCACCCACTGGGCCTTGCAGTGAAATGAAGCATAACTGCCTCCCAAGGTTCTCCAGGCTTATCACTTGTCCTGCTTCTATGCCCATCAGGCTTCTGGCCCTGTCATCTAACCCCTGACCTTGTCATCCAACCCTCCTGAGGAATACGTAGGCTTTTCTCTCCCTCTTACAGCTGAATTTTGATGTGTTTTTCCCCAATTAGATTGTGTCCTTTTTGAGAGCAGGGACAGCATCCATTTTTCTGTTTGTTCCCTAGCGCTTAGCATAGTGTTTGGTGCAGAGTAAGCACATTACAATAGCTTTGTTGTTGTTGTTGTTGTCATTGTTTTTTGGTGGGACAATTGGGGTTAAGTGACTCGCCCAGGGTCACACAGCTAGTAAGTGTCAAGTGTCTGAGGCCGGATTTGAACTCAGGTACTCCTGAATCCAGGGCCAGTGCTCTATCCACTGTGCCACCTAGCTTTTATTCACTTATTCATTCATGAAATACAGGTAGGGACCTAAGAATAAAATGATCGATCACTCCTTTGTGATGAAATGGAACATGCCCCAGTCAGACCAGAGGAAGAACAGCCCCAATCAAAAGACTGAATGAAATTCCCTGAGTCAAGTTCATTTCATTACCATCTAGTCCCATCCTGTTCCCCCTTTCCCTTTCCCCCTTCCCCCTTTCTCTAGTAGTGAGTCACCGTTTTCCACTCCCTGACCTCCCTCCACTGTTGGCATAACTTGAAGATGGTCCATGTTTCTAATGAGGTTTTCCTACAATATGGACAAATTTGAGGGCATTAATTCTGCATTTGAGGCACATTGCACATGTGGTCTCCCATTTGGAGGATGTTTAAAATAGAAATAGGCTGGACTTGGAGTCAGGAGACTGAGATCCAAAGCCCAGATCTGATACTTTTTCACTGTGATTTTGTACAAGTCCTTTAACTTGCCTGTGCATTGATTTCTTCATCTGTAAAATTGGGATAATAAATACTTAAAGTACCCAATTTGAACCAGGATGCTTTGAATCTAAATTTAATGCTCACTATACCATTTACTGAAGTTTAGAAATGACTCAACCCACAGTTTATAAATAGCAGTCAGGATTCACACCCAGCTCCTCTGGTGTGAATTCAAATGTTCTCATCTCTACACCACCTCTGGTCACTTCATCTCTAAATATGATGGATACAATACCAAGTTCTAATAGAGACAAATATAGGATGCTGAACCTGTATTTAAAAAATAAATCAGAGTTATAATGACAGAATGGGAGAGGCAGCTGAAGAGGAGAGTTTATGAAAAGAGTTGGGGGTGGGGAAATGGATTGTAAACCCAACCGAGTCAGTCAGTCTGGGAAATGGCATCCAGAGAAGTTAATAGAAGCCTGGTCTGCATGAATAGAAGCATTTGTCCAGAACAAGCGTCCTGCTGTTTTCTGTCCTGCTCAGACCCCATCTTCAGTATTGTGTTCCATTCTGGCCACCTTCTTCTGGGAAGGACAGGGACAAGATCAGAGCAAGTCCCAAGGAATGGAACCAGGCTGTGGAGGGGATGGGAGAACCCATTCACTGAGAATTGGCTGCAAACACTGAGACTGCTTGGCTTGAGCAAGGGAGGACTCCCAGGGGAGCATATACCCTCTGTCTATAATTGTATGAAGGGCCTTCGAAGGAAAAGGATGTCAGACTCATTTTGCTTGGCTCCAGATGGAGCGTTAGGGGGAAAGTTCCACAGAGGCAGAGCCTTGCTCAAATCACTACAAGGATAACACAACACAAAACAACACAATGCGATTGTTTTTCACATTTTAAGGTTGAGGAAACGGAGGCAGACAGAAGTTAAGGTGACTTGCACAGGTCACACAGATACTAAATGTCTGAAATCTGGATTTGAACTCAGGTTTTCCTAACACCTGGCCTAGTGCTCTATCCATTTTACCACTTAACTGTCTCTAATTTGTTCATAGGGCAAATTTTCCAACCATCTTGCTAGTCATTTGTTTTAGTTGTGTATGACTCTTCATGACCCCATTTAGGGTTTTCTTTTTTTTTTTTTCCCAATGGTTTATTTATTTATTTATTTTAAGTGAGGCAATTGGGGTTAAGTGACTTGCCCAGGGACACACAGCTAGTAAGTGTTAAGTGTCTGAGGCCAGATTTGAACTCAGGTACTCCTGACTCCAGGGCCGGTGCTCTATCCACTGCGCCACCTAGCTGCCCCTAGGGTTTTCTTGACAAAGATACCGGAGTGGTTTGCCATTTCCTTCTCCAGCTCATTTTACAGATGAGGAAATAGAGGGAAACAGGGTATCTGAGGCCAGATTTGAACTCGAGAAGATGAGGTCCAGTACTCTAGCTGCCCATTTCTAAGCATCAGAACAATCCCAAAGTGGAATGTGCTCTTTGGAGTGGTAGCGAATTCTCCATCACTATAGGCCTTTGAGAAGAAATTGGATGGTCATTTGTTGGAGATGGTCTTATAATCAGAGATTTAGAACAAGTGGCCATTGAGTCTAACTCCCAACCCAATGTCACAGTTGAGGAAAGGGAGACTGAGGGAAATGAAGTGGATTGTCCAACATTGCCCAGGAAATGAGGGGCAGAGCCAGGATTTGAACCATTTGGACACTGTCTCTAATTTCAGACCAGTAGTTTTTCTCTGCGCCACAATGCCTACCGTGCTTCGGGTACAGAATGGATTAGGCGTCTCTGAGGTCCTTTCCACTTTGCTCTGTATATAAACAGTGGCATAAGTCAGGGTGGCTAATTCAGTTTGGTCCTTTTTACCAGAGAGACACACCCTTTAAATCATTTGCCCTTTGACCTGGATCATTTTGCCTGGCTGTGGTCTGGTCTGTTTTATTACCCTGATTTGGTGCTCCAGACTCCTAGACCAACCAGCCTTTCCCCTGAGGCAAATGTCGGTCATCATATCAAGTGTGGTTAATATGTATGACAAAGTGGATGGTGTGGACTATTTTGGGGGGGGGATTTTATTTGCATGTGTTTCTCTCTTCTCTCCCCTGTCTTCCCTGCCCCCACCCCCAGGAGAAAAGACAGTGAATATACAAAATAATATTATATCATTAAGATAATTTGATCATCTTGCAATAATATAGATTGTTGATGTTCAGTTGTTTTAGTCATGTGCAACTTCTTGTGATCCCATTTGGGGTTTTCTTGGCAAAGATACAGAAGTGGTTTATCATTTCCTTCTCCAACTCATTTTACCGATGAGGAAACTGAAACAGGGTTATGTGACTTGCCCAGGGTACCACAGCTAGTAAATGTCTGAGACCAGATTGATTTGATCTCAGGAAGATGAATCTGCCTGACTCCAGGCCTGGCACTCTATCCACTGTGCCACCTAGGTGCCCTAATAATATAGATTAGAGGTTCTTAATCTAGCATGTATAAACTTGTTTTTAAAATATTTTGATAACTGCATTTCAATATGGTTGGTTTCCTTTATACAATAATATAATACAATATTTACCATATGCCTACTATGTGCCAGGCATTGTGAATTTTATGCATTTAAAAACATTATAAAGAGAGGTTGGGAAGTGGATCTTCAGGTGTAGAATATTACTTCTACTTTCTGATAAGGACACTATAACATTAGTTTTGTTAAATTGCTTTACTTTATTACAGGACAGCTCTCATTGGATAGGGGTAATCTGCAAATGGTTGTAGTGTAAAAACAAAGCATCAATAAATATTTTTTTTTGTTTTTTTAACCCATTATTCTGAAAATGAGGCCATAGTCTGAATTCATCAGACTAACCTGGGGTCTACGACCCCCCCACCCCAAAAGCTAAGAATTCCTGAAATTGACTAAATAAACAACCTCTATTTCCAGAAGCTCAGAGCCTGGGTGAGACACAGCTCAGCAGGACAGAGAGAGCTTTTCCTTATTAAGGAAGAGGACAAGTGTTGTTGCCCAGGTCTGGGAGGTGAGATGAGAAATCTGTTTCCATCTTTGGACCTGATCCCATTCTTGACTCAGCTCCTCTCCCTGTGTCAGCATAGTCACACCGTTCTATCTTATGGAGTGTAGAGAGGTGTCAACAAGGGTGGTTGGATTGAAGTTAATGAGAGGTCTTAGGGAAGAATGAGGTCAAAGGAGCTGCCTTCCTGAAGATGCTTCCTGGAAACCAGCCTACGTGGCTGAGAATGCCTGCCATCTTCCCTCCCTGCCTCTAGAACAAATAAGGTGAATGGTTTTGATGGGCCCAGAGCTGAATCACCCATCTCTGGCCCCTCCCCACCCACTTTCCAGAATCATTGGCTTAATTTAGAATTGAAGAATGTTTAGGGTTGGAGGGGACTTTAGAGATTATCTGGCCCATCCCATCCTTCCTACCTTCTCCCCATTCCACAGATGAAGTCCACAGAAAAGAAGTAGCATCCAAGATTGGCAAAGCCATAGCTTGAACCTGGGTCTTTTAACTCCAAATTTGGTGCCCTTCCCACACCACTCCACTGACAGTGTGGGCAAATTGGAATCATTTAGGTGGTAAGGAAAGATTTTTATTTTTGTGGCCAAATTAATATGGAAGTGGACTTTGGAGGGAAAAGAGTGACTATTAGGACAGACTTCTGTAAAGAAGCCAGTGGCAGCTTGCATGGAATTTATATTTGGCTTGGGAGTGGGGAAGGAGTCCTTCAGACCTATGATTTCATCTGCATAATGAACTCCAAGCATAGAAACTCCTTCCATGGGTGCAGGTCAAGCTCCCTGTGCTTTTAGACTTAGCACTGTGTGGTGTGCTGAGAAACTGAATAACTGGTCCACCATCACATAGATAGCATGTATCACTTAGGATCATAGACTTAGGCCAGGAAGGTGCTCTATAGGTCATTTAATCCGGTTCCTCTCATTTTAAAGGTGAGAAAACTGAGGCTGGGAGAGGCTGTTATTTGCTTAAGACCACACAGGAAGTAAGTAGCAGAGATGTAGTTTAGATCCGGGTCTCCTAACTAATGATCCAGTTCTTCTGTCACTGAACCAAGTTATGTCTGAAATGTTCTGGACTCCCAGCCTAGTCCTCCATTCATTTTGCCTCTAATGCATGGAACATCTAGGATGAATATTTAGTATCATGTTTTCTTGCCATCTTACTGGTCCACAATGTACATTGGTAGCCACCCTGGCTCCCACAGGGCAGAGACCTCATCTGTTGTTTCCTTTGATCCCTGGGGGGCTGAGGTAGCTTCATGTTGTTCCGTAGCTACAGAAAACATTCCTTTTCTAGGCCAGCCACCTTGTCCACATGTGCTACTGATCACAAGGAGACAAGTTGAGAGATTGTGTGCATGTGTATATGTACAAATAACTCATTATAGTCCCTCATGCATTTCTTTAAAACTTTTTTATTGCTGTCTTCTGTTTTTACATTATCTTAATTTCTCAATATATTTCTCCTTTCCCTCCTACCCAGAGAATCAGTCATCTGTTGTAACAAAGAATAAAAATAGAACTCTTCAGCAAAACTAATATATCAACCACATCTGATGATATAATAGACCTCTAACATTAATGTCTCTTTTTAAGGTTTGCAAAGCACTTTACATTTGTAATCTCAATGGATCCTCACAATAAGCCTGTGGAGTAGGTGCTGTTGTGACGCCCTTTACACAGGAGGAGACTGGTAATAATCATATTAAGTGACTCACAGGAAGGGCTGAAAGTCGCTCTCTATCATCTCATTGCCACGAGGAGGGGGTCTCAGGGAGAGTGGAAAGATGCTAAGTGATTCAGGCTCCATATCTGGAGTACTGTGTTCGGGTCTGGGGGCCACAGTTTAAGCAGGACATTAAAAAGCAAGAGATTGTCCAGAGAAGGCCACACAGGATGCTAAAAGGCCTTGAGTTCATGACATAAAAGTATTGTTTTAAGGAACTGTAATTTTTTAGTCGGGAGAAAAAAAATACTTAGGGGGAACGTGATACATGTCCTCAAGTATTTGAAGGGCTGCTTACATGGTACAGTAGATAGAGCACTGGGCCTGCAATCAGGAAGACCTGAGTTCAAATCTAGCCTCCATCACTTACTAGCTGTGTGACCCTGGGCAAGTCACTTAATCCTGCTTGCCTCAGTTTCCTCATCTGCAAAATGAGCTGGAGAAAGAAATGGCAAACAGCTCTACTATATTTACCCCCAAATGGTGTCATGTAGAGTTGAAACGACTAAGCGGCAACATACACAGAGGAAGGATGAGACTTGTATTTGGCTCCAGAGAGCAGAACAAGGAAGAATGACTAGAAGCTACAAAGAGGTGAAGCAGCATTCAAACTCGCCACTTTTTCTACTATCCCACTTATCATCCTCACTTTACAGATGAGGAAACTGATAATAATCAGATGCCTCTATTTTGCTCTATGAGTATGCAATATTCCACACCTATAGTCCTTCACCTATGCATGAAGGGATGGAAAAGTACCCAGTACTCTTTTTTCCAATGGCAAGACGTTTAAGTCAACCACTCAAGTACATTAAACAGCCACAATATACAAGGCTTTGCACTAAGCAGTGAGGAGACAAATAAAAACAAACTTTCAAAAAAAAAGTCCATGCTCAAGGAACCAATAGTCTAACATGAAAACAACTATGTACAAACTATACACACACACACACACACACACACACAAACAGAATAAACCAGAGATAATATCAGAGGGAAGATAGTACTAAGTGGGAGAGGGAAATGTTTCTTGTAGAAGGTGGGATTTTATTGAATTTTTAAAATAGTATTTTATTTGTTTTTTCTAATTACACATAAAGATAGTTTTGTAAGATTTCTAGTTTCAAATTTTTCTCTTTCCCTCCTTTCTTTCTTCCCTCCCCCTTCCCAAAGCCAGCAATCAATCTGATATAGGTTATACATTACAATCATATTAAACATATTTCCACATTAGTCATGTTGTGAGAGAAGAATCAGAACAAAAGAAAAAAAAGAAAAAAGAAGAAACAACAACAACAAAAAAGGTGAAAATAGTATGCCTCTATTTGAATTCAAACTCCATAGTTCTTTTTCTGGATGTGGAGAACACTTTCCATCATGAGTCTTTTGGCATTGTCTTGGATCATCGTATTTCTGAGAAGAGCTAAATCTATCACAGTTGATCATCACACAATGTTGTGGATACTGTGTACAATGTTCTCTTGTTTCTGCTCATTTCACTCAGAATCAATTCATGTGAGTCTTTCCAGGTTTTTTGGAAAGCATCCTGCTTGCCATTTCTTATAGCACTATACTATTCCATTACATCCATATACCATAACTTGTTTAGCAATTCCCTAATTGATGGGCATCCCCTCAATTTCTAATTCTTTGCCACCCAGTACTTTTCAAAGAACTTTTGAGAGTATGTTATTTCAAGTGATTCTTATAAAGTATAAAGATTCTTTTTCTTTGAGGCAATTGGGGTTAAGTGACTTGCCCAAGATCATATAGCTAATAAGTATCAAGTGTCTGAGACCAGATTTGAACTCAGGTCCTCCTGACTCCAGGACTGGTACTCTATCCACAGCACCATCTAGCTGTCCCAAGTATAAAAATTCTTATAAAATGAGCAGAGATTTTTATCCCCCTCTTGACACTTGATTGATAAAGTGATTGCTCAAAGGGATAACATGGGTCTGCTGACTCTCATTCCAATCCTTTTCCTCTCATATCACATGATACCATACTTTACCACACAACATGCCATACCACACCACACTACTAAAACTAACACTGTGCTATTCTTATCTTTGGGGCAGTGAAGAAAAAGCACAAGATTTGTAATCAGGTGATTGGGTGCAGATGCTTACTAGCAATGTGACAATGGGGGAAATTTACTCATCATCTCCTAGCCTCAGTTTCCCCATCGGCATAAAGGAAGACATAATAGTAGCAATGTGTATCTTGCAGTTTGGGAGGAAAGTCTTTTTATAAGTCTTAAAGCACTCTAGAAATGTGAACTCTTTTTATTTTCTTTCTATAGTAAAGATCCAAGGGCTACTGAAGGACTGCTTATAAATCAACATTTAGCTAATCCTTTCTGTAATGATGATGAGGGTTCAGATAATCAGTCAATTCACAAGCACTGTGCTAAGTGTTGGACATAGAAGGGCATACATACAATACATACACACATACATACGTATATATACCTACATACATATATATACCTACACACATATATGTGTATGCATGTTTGTCTATATTTATGCATGTTTGTCCATATTTCCCTGCCCTCAAGGAACTCACATCTAATAGGGGAGACAACATGTAAATAACTAGGTACCTAGAGAAGATATGCAGGAAAAATGAAGGTAATCTGAAAGAGGAGGCGATCAATAGCTGGGGGACTAGGAAAGGATAAGTGTCCTTGTCACTGAAGGTATCATCTCTGTGCCCTGGGCAGGGGGTGAGCAGGCAGAGGGCTGGTCTGTTGCTCTGAGAGGCATTGATATAAGGCATCTCCACAGTGCTTGGCCCCCTCCCCTGGAGCCTTTGTTCTTTGTGAAGGAAGGTCTCTGGCTTTCCCATGGCTTGCTTCCTCCCTCCCTTCATCTCTTTGCCACTGAAATGGATTGTGGTCTCAGGAGGCCCACAGTGACATGTTATTCCACCTCCTTCTGTCACTCAGCCAGACAGACGCAAGCAGAGAGCCTTATTTCCTGAGGGAGTCCCAGGGCTGGAGAGAAGGGCCCATCTTTCCAGGGAGACAGGGTAGTGACTTTGAAGGCTGATGGACATTAAAGATGCTGGCAGTGCTTTCCATGAGAGATGGGGAGGACACTAGGGGTCCTGATGTAGATCATTATGGTCTGCATCTCCAATATTTCCCTAGTGGTTTCTGCTGCATGCACTCCCCTTGACTTACAGTCCTAAGCTATTTCTCAGTGAGGCTATGGCTGTAAAACATCAGCTGGCTTTTGCAGGGGTAAGGGAAATCATTTCCGTGAGCTGTTTACAAAGCTCTTGGAGGATCCTGCATTAGAGGAGGGGTTAGGGAAAGAAGAATAACTCACAATTCTGTAACACCGTAAGGCCTACGAAGTGTGGGTCTCCCAGCAACTCGGTGGTGTTAAAGATGCTCTGATGAGCTCCTTCAACCAAAGAGCTGAGTGGGAGTTAGTTATGGTTCCGAGTAGGAGGATAGCATGAGGCATTATATTGGCCTAGGAATGAGGTTTTCCCCATTGTTTGTAAGATTTTTGTTGTTCATTCAGTTTAGTTCTGTCAGATTTCATGACCCAACATGCTGTGTGACTTCAGGTAGGCTTTTTGACCTCTCTGGTCTTCCTCATTTGCAAAATGCTGGGGTTGTATGAGATGCTTCTTATTCTAAAACCTAAGAAATGGATTTAAACCATGGTCAGAAATATTTCAGTTTGACAAATGGAAGGTCTGGGAGAACAGAGGTTGAGAGTCATAACAGAACCCTTGCTCCTAACACTCGTCACAGATAGGATAAGCAAATGTCTATCTGACATACTTTAAAGGAAGGCTATTGAGCCTTCCGAAATCATTAAATCTTGGGGCAGCTAGGTAGTGCAGTGGATAGAGCACCGGCCCTGGAGTCAGGAGTACCTGAGTTCAAATCCGGCCTCAGACACTTAACACACACTTACTAGCTGTGTGACCCTGGGCAGGTCACTTAACCCCAATTGCCTCACTAAAAAAAAAAAATAAATAAAATAAAAAAAATCATTAAATCTCTCTGGTCTCAAATTTCCTCCTTTGTAAAATGAAGAACTAGATTATATAATATTTAAGGTCCCTTCTTGCTCTATATCTAGAGTTGTTGTTGAGTCTTTTTAGTTGTGTCCAACACTTGGCAAACCCATTTAGAGTTTTCTTGGCAGAGATATTAGAGTGGTTTGCCATTTCATTCTCCAGCTCATTTTACAGATGAGGAAACAGGGTTAAGTGACTTGCCCAGGGCCACACAGCTAGTAAGTGTCTGAGGCTAGATTTGAACTCAGGAGGAGGAGTCTTTCTCACTCCAGATTTGGCACTCCATCTGCTGTGCCACCTAGCTAATCAAGGTCACTTTTCTAAGTCAATAAGCATTTTTAAAAGTGCCTACTATGTGTCAGGCACTTCACCAAGTGCTGGGCATAATAAAAAAGGCAACCCCCAATGGCCACTTTTAAGGAGCTCAGAGTCTAACAGAGGAGACAATATACCAATGCCCATGTATTAGTAAGACTTTGGGTTAGGATTTGTCTGGTATCTCTTGTGCTATACTCATTGAAGAGGGAAAACTGACCACTCTTCTTTCTTGAGCTTGCTTCATATATTTGAAGTCAGAGGTCAGTACTAAAGCACAAGGGCATTCTAGGCAGTTTGGGGGATATGAAGGGATAAGGGCAGAGTCTTTACTCTCAAGGAATTTAAGGGGGACAGGAAGAACACAAAAGAGATAATAGAATCTGACTCCAACCGATTATTTTAGGTTAATTTCATGATATTATCATTCATGCCAAATTAGTGCACTTACTCTTGTTGGTACACATCATTCCATCTCCCACCTTTATGTTTTGACCAAACTATTTCCTATTCCTAGAATGTTCTTCCTCCTCATCTCTGGGACAGCTAGGTAGTGTGGTGGATAGAACACTGCCCCCGAAGTTAGGAGGACCTGAGTTCAAAATCTTACCTCAGACACTTACCAGCTGTGTGACCCTGGACAAGTCCCTTAACACCAGTTGCCTTAAACATCCGGGGCCATCTCCAGTTGACCTGGTCTATATCTTGCCACTGTACCCAGATGGCTCTGGAGGAGAGAGTGAGGCTGGTGACTTTGTACAACCCTGCCTCCCCTATATCAAATTCACTGCAAGTCATGACATCACCCCATGTCATGGTCTTTTTGAGAATGAAGGACAAACAACAACTACTTTCAAATCTCACCTCAAGTTGCATCACTTAAAGAAGACCATTCCTGAGCCCTCAGGGGTTAATGTTCCCCACCTTCCCAACTCCAAAGTCACTTGGGAACTTGTATGAATTTTGTATGCCCTTATCTGGGTACATATTGTTTTCCCCCAGAAGAATGTAAATTCCTTGAGAGCTTGCCCTTATATTGCTGGTACTTGGCATATAATGGGCATTTAAATGTATTTTTATTTATTTTATTGGATATTTCCCAATTATAATTAATATTTTTTAACATTAATTTTTTGAAATTTTGACCAACAAATTCTCTTCCTCCCTCCCATCCCTCCTCCACCCCTTGAGAAGGCAAACAATATGATATTGATTATACATGTGAAGTCTTTGCAAAGCATATTTCCATATCTAATAGGCATTTAATGCTTGTTAAGTTGAATGAGTATTTGTACTCTAGTGGATCCATTAGCTCATCAATGCAAATGCTCCCTCTACTGTTGCAGATCACAGCCCACCCATGCCTGATGTAAGGGCCAAATTTTAATTGGGGATAGTTAGTTAGGCCATAATATTGGGGTAAGGAAGGAGATTAATAGCCTCTTTAAAAACCAAAACCAAAACCAAAACAAAAACGGGGCAGCTAGGTGGTGCAGTGGATAGAGCACTGGCCCTGGAGTCAGGAGGACCTGAGTTTAAATCTGGCCCCAGAGCCACCTAGCTACTTTTTTACAGCCTTAGTTCACTCTTTGGTAAAAATGGTAATAATAATAGCATATACGTCACAGGACAATCATGAGGAACAATGAGAAAATATTTAAAGTGCTTTGGAAACCTTGAAACAATATAGAAATGCTACCTGTTATTATTTATCATTATGGCCCGACTTCCTTTTCCCTGTCCTTCATATTTCTGATGCCATTTATCACATGCCTGTGATCACTGATAAAATACTGCCACCCTCCTAAACACCCCCCTCCCTGTGCATATTTTCATTACCCATTGGGTTATCAGCCATTGTGAGGAGAATGGGGTGGATTGCACTTGGGAAATCAACCAGCCAGTTTGATCATCACAAGCCGCTTCCTATCCCACAAGCCCATCTCTTCTGGCAGAAACATGGAGTAGTGGACAGAGGACTGGCCTTGGAGTTGTGCATGTCCTGACTCTGATATGTGCTGGTCATGCAACTCTGTACCCCTTGCTTCACCTCTCAGTGCCCCCAGGCATCTTTCTAAGGACATTCAGATGAGCAGTCATTCCACTCTGGAAGTTTCCATACCAGAAGCTGAATTCAATAATGAAATTACAAGACTGGACCCTTCCAAATTTTTTTTTTCCTGGTGATGAAAATTGGTTCCAAATCATGCTACATCACAACCTCAGAAAAATCACAAGAGGCAATGATATGAGATAGGATATGGTTGATTATTTATAGACTAAGCACAATAGAAGTTTAGAGTGGAAAAGCAATGTGAATTGGAGTAATTATGAATGGCTTCAAAGTGAAATTTGTCTTTGATAGGACCAGAACTCCTCTCTTTTCCCACAACAGGAATTAGTTTTCCCTAAAAAAAAACAAAGTTGTCCCTAAGTTCCTCACAGGTCTCTGCCTACTTGATAAATTTCCTGATTACCTAAGGGCATAAGAAGTCCCATTCAAGGAGAGTCAGGGCTTGGTGGATATCTGAAGACCACAGGGGGTACCATATATCAGATATGTTTCCATAGAGAGATGAGAAGTGGGGGAGGTGGGAGTATAGAGAACCCAAGTGCCACTGTATTCTTGTTGGTCTGGGGTAAAGTAAATTCCTCCTGTTAACTGTATCTCCTTTTGCATTTGAATCTAACCTGAATTAATAGGATGCTAGCCTCAGGCCCTCCCCTAATAGTTGGTCTTGTAGACATAGCTGATAATTGTGATGGGATGAGATGGCCTTGTGACTAATTGTTGTTGAGTAATTGTTGTTGGGGAAGGACCCTGCGATGACAGAAGACGAGAGGGTAAGAAGGTAAGGAGATGTTGGCTTCCAGTCACCAGCGACTGTTTGACCATATACGGAGAATCTTCTCAGGATGCCGGACCTAAGTGCTCAAAGCTGTGTCCTGCTGGGATTGGAGCCTTGACAGGAGTATTAGAATGAGGAGAGATTTGGAAACTGCCACAGGTGGTTAACAACAAACAAGCAAACCAAAGAAGCTCACTCCCTCTGTTGAGAGAAGAGGAGGTGGGTGGGCATTTTCTACCCCGAAATGGGGCAGGTGGCATGAGAAGTTCAAACAAGAACCTACTGAATCTTTGGAGCAATGGTTCCTGAACCTGAGGTCTAATGCAACCAATGCTGAGGTTTCTTTTGCAAGTGAATTCCTAAGGAGCTCTCTGAGAATTTATGGGTATAGAGTCAGCTGCATTTATAAAAGGCTCCAGGGGCAGCTAGGTGGCGCAGTGGATAGAGCACCGGCCCTGGAGTCGGAAGTACCTGAGTTCAAATGTGGCCTCAAACACTTAACACTTACTAGCTGTGTGACCCTGGGCAAGTCACTTAACCCCAATTGCCTCACTAAAAACAAAACAAAAAAACAAAAAATAAAAGGTTCCAGACGGGGGTTGTTCGTTGCCTGTTCGTTGCCTCTTTTTGGTGGCTGAGATGGGGGAATTAGTCACACCTGGCCCCAGAAAGATAAATTCCTTTCAGCTTTCTGATGGGGATCTGCAAAGGAGAGGGTAATGTTCCTAAAGAAAATGGGTCGGAAAGATTGGGTTTATTCAGGCTTCTTTCCCTCATGACCTGCAAATGCCCTGTGTTCAGTCTGTCTTGGGGAGTAATTAGATTCTGGATTTCTGGGAGGAGCCTCACCAGAATAACTTCAGACTTTAGCTATGGGGCTTCCCCACCACGTGGCCTCTCAGGTGTGGGCTGATCAAGTGAAATTTTAGCAGGAGGTCTAGACAATGGTGGTTCGGGTAAATACTCTGTCAGTGTGAATTGGTACGCTGGGAATACAGGGCAGGAATCACAGAACTCCCTGCCTTGCTAGGTGGGCAAAGGGTAATGACAGCTTCTCCCAGAAAGGAACTTTACTTAGAGCTTCTGAAACATGGGGTTGATAAGAAAGCAATTGATTACCAGACTCGAGGATGCTAATGGAACTCTACAGGGAAATTGAGCAGCAGGGGCCCTCTGGCCACTCCCAAGCCTGAGGTAACCTCCCATTTGGATCATTCTGGGGAGGCTAGGGAGGGGCAGACACTAGAGGGAAGGGGTATTAAGTGTTCTTGGGAGTCAGAGCAATCTTTATGCAATCTACAGTGGGTTGGAGAAAATGCACATCCTTAGAGTTACCTGAACCAAGCTATGTGGCTAGCACCAAGCAATACTGAGTCCCCAGTGGGGTGGAAGGTATTTCTTCTCTAATGATGGGGATGAAGGATGCCGGATTATTCATTATTCCATATCCTCTTACAACTACCCTATGCTGACTACGAGGAGGGCTGGTGGAACCTAGCAGTTTATGGTGAATTAGAGGAAGCTGAGCAAAACTCTCACTGACTTCATCAGTGTTGTAGAACAGGTAGCCCAGGCCTGGGGTGAGTGGTATGAGGTAAGTGATGTCACCATTACTTTCTTCTCTATGTCTATGGCTGAGACCAGTCAGAAATGGCTTGCTTTCACCTAGGAGGAATCTTTCTTCAAAGCTACTGGGCAGTGCTGTGGATAAAGTGCAGGACAAGGAGTCAGGAAGACCTAACTTCAGATCTGGCCTCAGATACTTACTAGATGTCACTTAGCCTCTGCTTCAATTTCCTCATCTATAAAATGGAGATTATAATACCTTCCAGGGTTGTTATAAGAAACAAATGACATAACAGTTGTAAAGCACTTTGTAAACCTTAAAGAACAATATAAATGTTAGCTATTATTATTTTTCCTGCCATATTATGGTTAGCAGAGGCCTTCCTGAGAGCATTGACATTTACCACCACATTAATGACATAATATTGCCCAGGCCAGATAAAGTCACAGGGGTAGATGTCCTGGATCAGATGGTGGCCTACATGAGGGACAAGGGGTAGGAAATCAACCCTATGAAAATCCAGGGTCCAGCCTATTCAGTTAAGTTTGAGGGAAAATAGTACATGGAAAAAACCCAGAGAATTCTGAGTGAAGTCAAAAATAAGCTATTGATACTTGCTTCCCCATGATCCATAAAAGAAATATAAAGCTTTATTGCATTTCCCAAGTTTTAAAGATCCCACATTCCTCACTTGGGCATCCTAATGCCCATTTACCTCATTACCTACAAGTGAAGCCAAGAACAAGCTACAGACCTGGAAGATCTAACGTAGTCTGTCTAGCAGGCTTTCCTTGGAGCCTTATAACCCTGCAAGCTCCACATTTCTTGAAGTCTCTGTCCATAAGGACCCAGCTGAGTGGGGCCTTTGGTGGGCACCATGTGGGGCAAAATAAGTGACTGTTAAAGTTCTGGAGCTGCAAGTTCCCCAAAGTGGCTGCTCTCTATAACCTTTTTGAAAAACAGTTGCTCACTATTACTGGGTCCTAGTTGCTATGGAACAAATGATGCAAGGTCACAGGATAACCCTTTGCCCAAAGCTATTATGGGTGGGCTGATGCAAGATGGTTCCTTCAACAAGATAAGCAGGGCTTAGGAGGCTCCTATTGCTAAGTGCAAATGTTAAATTAAAAAAAAAATTGTTTTGCCTTCAGTGTAAATGATTTTTACAAACTGGTGGCAACTATTCCATAGATAGAGACCTCCTGACCAGAGCTTGGAACACTACCTCCTATGATAGCCCAATGTCTTCCTCACTCTCATATCCCTCTTTTGACACATATTTATTAAGACACACATCCTGAGGAACACTGTTTTCCTGGTTTACCAATGTTTCCATCTCCTATGGGAGAGGCATATGAAACTGGACTTTAAGCAACCACCAGCTGAATATAGGTGATACCCCAGGGAGTGAGTGTCCTAGTAAGTCCTCCCAGTGAACTGTAATGATTGGAATGACGCCACCTGCTGGAGACTTACTGTAGAAGAGTTCCGCCCATGAAGCGAAGGTCTTTGAGGGCAAGACCAGTAGTCTTTTCTTTGGCATCAGGAAGTGATGCTGGCTAGTGGGAGGAAGAAGGAAGAGACTGGCGTTCGGGCTGGGACTTTTTTCCTGGGGATGCTGGTGGAGAAGGCAGCTAGAAATGCGCTCTCCCTTTAATAGATAGAGGAATCTAGGCCTTTCTTCTCGCTTTACCAAATTCTTATTTTCCTTAATAAATGCTTAAAAGTCTAACTCTTGCTAAAGCTTATAATTTATTGGTGACCACTCATTAGATATTTTAGACAGTTTAGCTAGAATTTTAGCCCTTAACAGGACTGAGTGCCAAGCCAATAAGCTGGCATGTTAGAAAGCTCTGAGTGATGGTGGAAAGGAGATCTTATTCTATATTGATTCCTGAGCAGTGGCCATGAATCTGGCTAAGTGGTGTGGGGCCTGGAGAACACAGAACCAGACAATCAGAGAGTGTCCATGTTGGGGTCAGCAGCAATGAAGGAATTTTGCAGGTGCTCTCTATTGTATATAGGTGTTTGTGAGGTATGTCAGCACCCACCAAAGATATATGTTAAACAACTAGGTTGGAGCTCTTACAAAAACAGCAGCAGTTGGGGAATGAGTTGAAAATATGGATATGAGGGTGGTGATGCCATGTTACACTGGGCATGGAATCATATGATCCCTAACTAAGGTCAAGGTGGCTGCTCTTGCTCAGCTATGGACCTTGTATCAGTTGCCTGGGTTTCTCCTAATGGTATCATGTACGAGTATCCACCTAACTTGAGTTGCCCTCAACTAGTTCTCAATTGGCAAAATGGCACTCTTTAATTTCAAAGTAAGAGATTTGCCCCTGATGATCATTAGCTCCATCATTTTGCACCTTACTTCCCAGTTCAAGTGTCCAATATCCAAGAAGCTATGTATGTCTGTGACAGTTCTATACCAATTCAGGAAGGGAATGGGCTATCCAGTCCAGTGGTTTCTGGAATCCAGTCTCCAAGAAGACTTACCTGATAAGATTTGACTGTGGACATAGTTCCAGCTGACCCTCTCTAGCCCATTCTTATTCCTTCCCCAATACTTGCACTTCAAGATCCTTGAATCTTCTGAGGGCTTCATAGATCCTGGACATCTCAGGTCCCCTTAATTTAAAGGCTTCTTTTTCTCTGGGATGTTCTTCCTTCTAAGGAAGGATTTGGTGGACCAAAAAGTGGTATTGTTGGGAGGCACCATGCTTTCTAATACCATAGTGGAAGGAAAAAAAAAACATTGTTATATGTCTATAGTGAATGCATATTTACTTGGAAGAAACAGGATCCCCTAGCTAACTTGGTGGCAATTCTGAGTCCCTGGATGAAGGTAAGGCAGAATGCTTAGTTAGCTTCTACAGAGCAGGGCTTCTCTAACTTTTTCCACTCACAATCTGTTTTCACTCAAGAAATATTTATGTAACCCTGGATATATGGGTATATAAAATAGGCATATACAAATCAAACATCTACTGCCACATTTTTCACAACCCCCACATTCAGTTACCCACAGTTTAAGAAGCTTTGCTATAGAGGGAGGAGTAGCCTCCTTGCAGAAGACTTTACAGGGAACAAAGATTTCATATTATTCCCTTGAAGTGGCTCTCAGGGAGGGACAGTTTTGGTGGTTGAGCCAGGGAATACTGAGTGGGTGGTACTGGGAAGTCCTTGGTAGTAACTTAGATGCTAGGACAGGTTGCTTGCAAGAGGCTTATGACCTCTGACACACTTTATTGCAGATAACTCTGATGAGTGATGAAGAATTGTTGACTGTGCTAGAAGGGTCACCAGCTGTGTTGTGGCCTGGATATTCCTGGTACTACTTGGCCCCTCATTATGGTCACCTCACATTAGGAGAAGAGACTGTGGTTGTGCTGGTGGTGTTATTCTGTGCTGTGTGACAGAGGGTTATCCTATAGTTCATTGATTCATCCTCTTCATATTGCATCAGGAGATCCACTCACTGTGGATGGCAGAGATGTGAGATTGCCTACTGCATGAAACAGATGAGACCAAAGATTTGACTCTGGAGTGGGGAAGGAAAAGCCTAGGATTCCTGGCTTTTGTTCTTAAAAACCTTCTGTTGTTTTCTTTTCTTTTTGTTGTTGTTATTTTTTATGATTGTTCTTCAGGGAATGGAGAGGGCTGTGAATTCTTTATCTATTTCTCTTATGACAGTTTATGCCAGGAGGATTATCCAGTAAAAGTTCAGAAAGCATTTCAATGGTAGAACATTGTCTAGAGCAGTGTTGTCAAATTAAAATAGAAATAGATCCCTGAAAATAGCATATTGACTGAGAAAAGCCCAAATTCATATCATCTAGATTGTCTTGTATTTTTATTTATTTTGCTAGGAAACTACTTATAATGAAATACAATTTATCTGTCTCTATCTGTCGACTTACCTCTCTGCCTATTTTTGTATCTCTCTATCTGCCTATCTTTATTTTTTACCTACCATTAAGTGTAATCTCCATTATTAACATTTTCTCCATCACTTTCTCAAGTCTGAACAGTCAACCAAACATATCAACCCTGAATTTGTAGCATTTGCTGATTTCTTTTTAAAAATTTTTTTATCATAAAAATATTGTATTATTTTCCAGTTACATGTAAAGATAGTTTTCAACATTTGTTTTCCTAGAATTTTTAGTTCCAAAATTTTCTCCCCCCTCTCTTCCCTCCCCCCCTCCCCAAGACAGAAAGCAATCTGATATAGGTTATATATGTACAATCACATTAAACATATTTCTACATTAGTCATATTGTGAAAGAAGAATCAGAACACAAGGGAAAAACCTCAATGAAGAAAAAAAAAACAGCCAAAAAGTAGAAACAGTATGGTTCAATCTGCATCCAGAATCCACAGTTCTTTTTTCTGAATGTGGAGAACGTTTTCTATTGTGAGTACTTTGAAATTGTTTTGTATAATTGCACTGCTCAGAAGAGCCAAGTCTACCACAGTTGATCATCACACAATGTTGCTGTTACAATGTACAATGTTCTCCTGGTTCTGCTCATCTTACTCAGAATCAATTCATGTAAGTCCTTCCAGGTTTCTCTGAAATCTGCCTGTTCATCATTTCTTACAGCACAATAGTATTCCATTACATTCATATACCACAACTTGTTCAGCCATTCCCCAGTAGATAGGCAACCCCTCAATTTCCAATTCCTTGCCACCACAAAAAGAGCAGCTATAAATATTTTTGTACATGTGGGTCCTTTTCCCTTTTTTATGATCTCTTTGGGAAAAAGACATAATAGTGGTATTTCTGGGTCTAAGGGTATGCACAGCTCCAAAGCCCTTTGGACATAGTTCCAAATTGCTCTCCAGAATGGTTGGATCAGTTCACAGCTCCACCAACAATGCATTAGTGTTCCAATTTTTCCACAGCTTCTCCAACATTTATTATTTTTTTTTGTCATACTAGCCAATCTGATAGGTTTGAGGTGGCACCTCAGAGTTGTTTTAATTTGCATTTCTCTAATCAATAGTGTTTTAGAGCATTTTTTCATATGGCAATAGATAGATTTGATTTCTTCATCTGAAAACTGCCTGTTCATACCCTTTGACTATTTCTCAATTGGAGACTGCTTGTCAAATCATCATTCAGATCTGTTGGGCCATGTTGACCCAGAAAGGTAGAGACTTATGGTGGGTAAGCTGAAAGGTTTCATCTATAGTAGGCTAAATCCTGATTGGAGCACTTTGTCTGCTTGTGTTCAGAAACCTGTAGCTAACATCTGTCGTGTGATCAATAAGATATATGACTAGACATTTTATCTGATTCTCACTGCCTCTCAAACCACTCCAAAATAGATATTATGTGCCAGAGACAAAGCAATTTCATCTTTTTCCATGATCTAGGACAAAGCTTCTTAAACTGTGGGTCATGACCCCATATGGGGTTGTGTGGGAATGTGGGAATGTGGAGGTTGTGAAAAATTTGGTAACAGCAAAAGGTTATGTATACCTATTTTATATACCTATATACCTGGGGTCGCATAAAATTTCTCAGGCAATAAGGGGTCATGAGTTGAAAAAATTTTAAGAGGCCCTCATCTAGGACACCAAGAACCCAAAGAAAGGTCAACTCTATGCCTACCTTATAGCTTACTCAGCATCCTCTCCCTCTCTACCCACCATGTTCCTGGCAGCAGGGCTGCATAAGCAAATCAGACCCACTGACTTGTAACAAACACAACCCTATACCAAATTCCTTCCTTCTCCCAGTGCCATAGACATTTGTATTTTAAACTGCATTAATTTGTTGAGACTCCAATAGCCAGTGCCTTGGCTATGTTTTGTTCTACAATGGAGCTCTCTAGGAGAGTAGAGGATCACAGGGAATGGTGAAGGATATATATCTGGGCCAGTAATAGAACTCAACTTTCCTACCTGACCCTCCCATTTTCCAGTGGCTCAAAAATTTAAACTCCAAAGAGCAGAAATTTTTGTTAAGGCCTAGATAGCCTCCAAGGCAGCATTCTATTGCAACAGAGCTTGGCTGGAGGAGAGGAATTGAGGGAATGGGGCACAACACATGACTGAACTTGTAATAGAACTCAAACCTACCCCCTGCCTCCTCACAGTGCAAAAAAGATCTAAACTCCAAATGGCAGAAATTGTCCCAGGCTGTGATAGCAAAAGCATGGCAGTACTCTCTACCACTTTACCAAAGAACTGAAGAATAAAGAGAAAACTGGGCAAGACACTATGTGTGTGGAGGTATATGGTACTCCATAAGCCTGAGGTAAAGAGCCAGACATCTGTGGTTGGGGTGGGGCCTGAGTTCTATGTCTTGAGAGAGAGACCTAAACTGGTGAACTGTGAATTGCCCAGTGTGGGAGGAGGCTGAGACCTTTTGGGATCTAGCTTTCCGCTAGCAGAGAGGGGATGGAGTCAGAAAGTAAACAATGGGGGGGGGGGCGGAATATTGAAATCACCAAAGATTTCCGGATGAAACAAACCTCAAAAGACTTTGAGCATAAGCAGATAAACCAATAGGGAACATGTTAATAGAAGAAGGAAATATGGCCTCCACATTTAGTAAACAAGTTCAGGAATATATGAATAAATACTGCAAAACTGATCCAACCATTTTGGAGAGTAATCTGGAATTATGCCCAAAGAGTTATTAAACAATCTATACCCTTTGACCCAGGAGTACCACTACTAGGTCAATTTCCAAAGATGATTAGGGAAAAAGGAAAAGAACCTCTATGTTCTAAAATGTTTATAGCAGTTCCCTTTGTGGTGGCAAAGAACTGAAAATTGCAGAAATGTCCATCAGTTGGGGAATGGCTGAACAAGTTTTTGCATATAATTGTGATGGAATACTGCTGTGCATGTTTTTCTAAGATCATTGAGCTCATCATTTCTTATAGCACAGCAATATTCCATCACAATTATATACCAAAACTTGCTTAGCATGAAACTTGAAATGAACTTCTTTACTAAATTTGGAAGCCATATTTCCTTCTATTCTATTATTATTATTATTATTATGCTATTATATTATTATTTCTAGGACTTTTATTTATTTAAAAGGAATGGCAAGTTGTACATGACAGATTTGCTGTTTCATGTGCAGTCATCTTTTTTATTATAGTATGTTATGGAAATGCTTTATTCCATAAGTTAAAAATAAAATAAATGAAAAAATACATACTGCAAAACAAAGGAAAGTGATTCAACACCTGATGAGGCAGACTATACTGTAGATTTTTAAGACAGTATGGAAACAACACAGATTTACAGAGTAATTTAAAAGAGAAATGAGAATTGGAATAGAATTTATGGCCTGCACAGCAAAAATAATTGGCAGAATAGAAAAACTTGAATTTGTGGTGACAAGCCTACCCAAAAAAACAAAAAAGAGAACAGCTGATTGGGTATACAAAAAGCTAAAGAATAGAAGCAAAAAGTGATAACTTTCAAAGAAAGCATGCTTTTCATACTAACAAAGCATTGATCTCAAACATAGGATGCATGGAATCAATTTAAGGATTATAGATCTCTCAGAGAAATATGGTAAATCAAAAAACCCAAACACCACAATTCAAGAAGGAATATAAGATAACTTACCAGAACTTCTTAACACAGAAAAGAAAGTATAAATTGAAAGAATCCATAGATTACCTTCAGGAAAAAAACCCAAGGGTACAAACTTCAAGACACAGAATGGTTTACTTAAACATTTCCATTGAGAAACAACAAATTCTTTAAGTGGCCAGGAGAAAAACCTTCAAATATGATAATAATAATAATAATAACTAACACTTTTATAGTGTCTACTATGTGCCAGGTATTGTGCTAAGCACCTTATCCATTGTTATTTCATTTGATCCTAACAACAGGCCTGGGTGATAGGTGGTATTATTATCCTCATTTTACAGATAGGGAAACCCAAGCAACCAGAAGCTAAATGACTTGCACAGGGTCATATAGCTAGTAAGTGTGTGAGGCTAGATTTCAACTTAAGTCTTGCTGACTCCAGGCACCTGGCTTAGGCACCTCTAAGGGAAGGAAAATTGACAATTCTTCAATGAAATTTTCCTAGACAAAGGAAATTTGAATAACATAAGACTATTATGCACCCACGAGAAAATGCACAAGAAAATCACTGCGTGATAGAGCTCGAGATATACTCTAAGGTGACCTACCCTGCATATCTGAACTTAATCATAAATGGGAAAGAGAGATGTTTATTAATGAGGAGTTCGAAACATTCTTAGAAAGAAAACTAGACCTGAAGAGATTATTTACTTCTCAAAAACCCCAGATTACAGAAATATCAGAAAAGTCAATGGACACAGCAACCAAGGAAAACAATAAAATTACAATTGAGAGAAACATGGAGAGATTTCTTTTTTTTTCTTCTTCTTTTTTTTTTTTTTTTTAGTGAGGCAATTGGGGTTAAGTGACTTGCTCAGGGTCACACAGCTAGTAAGTGTTAAGTGTCTGAGGCTGGATTTGAACTCAGGTACTCCTGACTCCAGGGCCAGTGCTCTATCCACTGCACCATCTAGCTGCCCCGAGATTTATTTCTAAAAGTACACAAGGATACAAGGAAGAAAGCAAAAGTCAAACAGAAGTGATTGTGGAAATACAGGTCTTAAACATCATGGATGAAACTTCACAACACCCTACTTATAGTTGAATTTATATATACATATACATATACATATACATATACATATACATATACATATATATATATTTTTTGTGTGTGTGTGTGTGTGTGGGAATGAGCTACAAAGTGGGATGGTTTATAAAAAAAAGAAAGAAAAGGAAAAACCCCAACAACATGGAGGGTTGCTATGTAATTATCAATGAATGAAAAAGCACTTATTAAGTACTTACTATATAGTGTGTTCCAGGTGGCGTGCTAAATCCCGGGGATACAAATATTATAAGTGAGACAATTCTTGCCCTGTAGGAGTTTACATTCTAATAAGGGGAGAGAACACATATAGTGTATGTAGTAGTAGCCAGGAAGAGATGTTTTTGCCTTGTGAGTCACAGCAATGGTGAATGAAGTCATAGGGCAAGCTCTTTCCAGAAGTAATGATAATGTTGACTCAGCTATTGAACTCAGAGCAGAAGGAAAGAGGAGGTTGGGAAGGGGAATGGGGAGAGATAGCGAGTCTTTTGGCTAGAGCAGAGAGTCTGTGAAGGGACTAATGTGCAATAAGGGGCAGCTAGGTGGTATAGTGGATAAGAGTCAGCAGGACCTGAGTTCAAATCTGGCCTCAGACACTAACTAGCTTTGTGACCCTGGGCAAATCACTAACCCCCAATTGTCTTAATATCCAGGGCCATCTCCAGTCATCTTGATGGTATATCTTGCCACTGGATCCAGATGGCTCCGGAGGAGAGAGTGAGGTTGGTGACTTTGCACAGCCCTCCCTCACTTAAATCCAATTCAGTGCAAGTCATGATATCCTCCCAGTGTCATGGTCCTCTTTGGGAATGAAGGACAAAAAACAAACAAGTGCAATAAGCCTAGAAAGTTATGTTGGAATCAGATTGTGAAGGACCTTTAGTGTCAAACAGGAGAGTTTATATTTGATCCTAAAGGAAATAGAGAACCACTGTAGTTTCTTGTCTATGGGATAACATGGTCAGGACCCTCAAGAATACTTGTCTCAGCTAAGTGTGAATGAATGCCTTATGATTTTAGAAAGATAGATTAGGGATAGCATTGGCCTTGGAATCAGAAGGACTAGGTTCAAATCCTGGTTCAATTTAATGTAACATGCAGTTATTAAACTTATACTCTATATAATCCATTATGTTAGGCACTTTCGATTCAAAGGAAAAACCAAAACAGTCTCCATATACTCTTGGTTCTGCTACTTACTATGTATATGATCCCCTGGGCAAGTCTCTTTGTATGGTAGAAAATGTGATGAATGTGGATTCAGAGGATCTAGGTTCAAATCCTGAGTCTACCACGTACTAAATGCACGACCTTGAGCAAACTACCTAACCTCTCTGGTCCTGGACCCTCATTTGTAAAATGGACTAGATAGATGGCCTTTGAGATTCCTGTGATCTGTGAGAATTAGAGCACTACCAACATGCTGAGAAAGATATTTCAGGGAAGCTCTGCCATGAGGAGAAAGCATGTGACTTGGCATCCATGTGTGACTTAGCGTCCAGAAGTTACCGCCTGTTAGTTGTGTCAATCAATGCTACCAACCAATTAGCTTGGAGCCGTGTGTGTGGACAGCCCTGTTTCCTGTTTCACAGGAGGCTGCTGGGAGGAAGAAACCCTTTTTGTTGCCAGATGGGGGATTGGCAGCAGAGACAGGCAGGATAGGGAGAGCAGACAAATCTCATACTTTATCCATCTGTTTCTTTTTACTAACCCCTAATATACTTTAATAAATACTTAATGCCCAAAGATTGGTGCTATATGTTTTCTAATTTAAGGCAACCACTCATTAGATTTTAGACATCATAGCTAGAATTTTAGGCCCTTACAGATCCTATACTTTCACTGGGCTCAGTTTCTTCCTCTTTAAAATGAAGAGATTGTTCTAGATCAGCAGTTCTTAAACTTTTTGGTCTCGAGACCCCTTTATATACTTAAAAATTATTGAGGACCCCAAAGCGTTTTTTGCTTATGTGGATTATATTTATCAATATTTACCTTAGTATCAATATTGCTTTATTATCAGCTAATATTTAAAATTATTAATTCATTTAAAAATAATGATAAACCTCTTTTATGTTACAATAAATACCATATTTTATGAAAATAACTATATTTTATAAAATAAAAATAATTTAGTGAGAATGGCTTTGTTCAACATACTTTTACGAATCTCTTTAATATCTCACTTAATAGAAGACCACTGGATTCTTATATACATTTAATATATAGAAATATATATTTGGCTATTTGTTATTCTGCAGGGCAAATGTTTTGAGCCCTATTCATCTGCATCCAAAGGAAACATGCTTTAATGAGGTTCTGTTATCCTTTTTTGTTTTTTAAGTCAAGGAAATGGAAATTCTGCATGTTTTAAGAGTCACCCGACACCCTCATGGTATACATATTATTGTATGTATGTGTATATATATATATATATATATATAAAATATGTGTTTATATATGCATATATTTACATGTGTATGTTATATGTGTGTATATGGATTCTGAATTTAATCTATTTTGATGTTTTGTTTTGGTTGAAGCACATGAAGAAAATCCATGAAGATATATAGTTGGAAAAGGGAGGAGTTTTTGATAGGCAAATGATCTCAATATTATTATGAAAATAGTTTTTACCTCAAAGACCCCCTGAAAAGGTCTTGGGGACCCCCAGAGGTGCTAGGACCATACTTTGAGAATCACTGTACTGGATGACCTCTACAAATGCTTTCAGCTATAAATCCTATGGATGTATTATGACCTCATGAATCTAAGGATTCAGCTTTATCATCCTATGCTGTTTGAATACCCCCTGAATTAAGTCCCAATCTCCTGAGGGAGCATCCAACTGAAAGTTGAGAGTTTTCCCTTGATAAGGACCCCTGACAGGAGGTAATTGAGTCTGAGAGGAGTTTTCTTTTTCAACCAGCCCTGCCACCCACACTGCAACTTGATACTTCAGTGGGGATGGAAAAAACCCCCTCAAAACTGCTGAATTTAGCCTTTTAAATAAACAAGGGACCCAAATCATCAGAATTTAGACAAAAAACTTTCTCTTCCAAGCACATGCCAAGAAGCCCCCAGCCCCCAACTAAAGAGCTCCCTTGTTCTCTGGAGGGTTTGCCCCACATTCATCGTATGCTGGAGAAATTGTTGGCAGTTTTCTCTGAAATGTCCTGACAACCTCCGGCCATGAAATTAAAAAGCGCGTTACTCAGCTTCTCTCCTAACAGCTTTGTCCTTGCCAATGATTAGACAGAGAAATCTGGACTAGGTAGTTTTAGCCAGGCATGTTATGCACTGAAATGCGGGTGGAATGACAATGGGATTCACTGTAGGATGAGAGAGAGAGAGAGAGAGAGAGAGAGAGAGAGAGAGAGAGAGAGAGAAGAGAAGAGAAGAGAAGAGAAGAGAAGAGAAGAGAAGAGAAGAGAAGAGAAGAGAAGAGAAGAGAAGAGAAGAGAAGAGAAGAGAAGAGAAGAGAAGAGAAGAGAAGAGAAGAGGAGGGAGGGAGGAAAGAGATGGGAGAAAGGGAAGAGGACAATGAGGGAGCCAAGCAAGGGAGGGAGAGAGGAAGGGAGGGATAAAGGGAGGGAGGAAGGCAGGTAGGATGAATGGAGGAAGAAGGGAGGGAGGAAGGAAGAGAGGAAGGGAGGTAGAGATGAAGGAAGGGAGAAAAGAAGGAAGAAAGGAAGTAAGAAGAAATGAAAGAAAAAAGAAAGGAAGGAAGGAGAAAGAAATGAATTTTGAGCATCTGATAAAAAACAATTACAGTGTAGTAGCAAAGGCCTGGACATTTTTAGCCTGGGGTCGAGATGGCAGAATATAAGGCAGGCAAATTTTGCAGATCCTCTCACCCTGTGGCTCAGATCTATGGCTAGTGACTGGGGTTTAAGGGGATCCTTGGATCCTAGACTTAGAGCTGGGGAGGAAGGATATTACAGAATATCTGGTCCAACCACCCCATTTGACAGCTAAGAACAGTGAATTGCCCAAGGTCACATAAGTAGTAAGTAGTATATTGAGGATTGAATCCTCAGACTCCTGTCTGTCTTCAAAGGCAGCTCACTTTGTACTGTCCCATGTCACCTCTCTAACCAGGGTTTGGGCAGGAGACCATGTGTCTCTTGGCACTGGCTGCAAAGTGGAACAGACCCTATTAAGGGAGTACTGAAGCATCCTCAAACGCTAGAGCTGGGAGAAACCTCAGAGGACTTCCAGACCAACTGGTACCAGAGGAGGAATCAACAAAAGTGCATCCAGACTCTACTTGAGAATCTCTAGTAAGAGGGAACTCATACCCTGCTAAGGAGAGCCATTTGGCTCCAGGCAGCTCTAATTGTTTGACAATTTTTCCTTATTCCAAATTGAAATATGCCTCAGGGAAGTATCTGCCCATCACAGCAGAACGTAAACTCCTTTGGGGGCAACGACCTTTGAGTTGTGAGGTGCTTTGCATCGCCAGCACCCCTCACACTGTTTTGAATGTACTTAATATAGGTTTGTTGAATTAAATGATGTTGTATCCTCTGAGCTCAAGTCTAACTCATCCTTCCCATAAATATTTCCTTTCATAGACTTGAACACTATGATCATATCACTCCTAAATTTTTTCTTCTTCATGGTAATCATTCCTAGTTCCTTCATCTCAACCTGGCAAGCTCTGATTTCCAGTCCTCTCCCTATTCTCATCACCCTCCAATGGACACATTCCAACTTGTCAATACCCTTCTTAAAATGTGGCATCCCAGACTAAACACATGATTGCAGAGGTGAACCCATCACAGGACAGAAGACAGTGGGTCCAAGGAAGTGATATTTTCCTTCATTTGAGCCATTCTGTTTCTTTCCCCCAGGTTGCAAACAGTAAGGCTGAGAATTCTCTCCCCAAACCCCACCTTAAACCTCTGCCCCCAGTTCTAAAACAAACGGTTTGATTCCTTCCCTAGAGCTAAGATTTCTAGCCTGTTTTACAATATCCTTGGGTGACTCGAATTATTAGTGGTATAAGGAAATTTTCAGAACATGCACAATTTCCATTTCCTTTACTTTAAAAAAAAGTACAGCAGAACCTCATTAAAGCACAACTTGTTTGGATCCAGATATATTGGACTCGAAGCATTTCCCCTGCAGCATAACATACAGACAAAGCCTTGTCACATTTGGTTAGCCTAGGAGTTTGGATCTATTTTTGTTTTTGCTTTTTAACTTCTCTCCCATCACCCATCACCTGTCATCCCTCTCAGAGTGGTGAGCACAATCGGATCTCAAAAAATATTCTAGTGGGAAGAGTAATAGAATTGGAGTCATAGAACGTAGGTTCAAACCTCAGCCTTATTTCTTTCTATCTCTGTAGCAAGAAATGGTCACTCGGTTAACCCACTTCAGCCATACTCTTTGTCCTCCTATTAGAAGTCTGGGATCTTGGGCTCTGACAGGTGAGCTTTCTCACCTTTTCCTAGTGGGAACCAGGCCACTCCAGCACTTCCTGATCAGCTCCAAACCAAGGTCCTCCTCCCATCTTTCCACTTCTAGTTCTCCCATTAGAATATGGATTCCTTGAGGTAAGGGAATGTCTGTCTTTTTTGGTATTTGTATCCCCAACACACAGTGCTTGGCACAAAGTAAGTACTTAATAAATACTACATTCCCCATTCATTCCCCATCATTGGAGGTACCTCTTTGAACCTTGGTTTCCTATGTTGTAACATGAGGGAGTAACCATAGAATTAAAGCTGCAAGGGATCTTAGAAGTTACCTAGTCTATCTTCCTTTACTTATCAAGGAAGAAACTGACACCTAAAGACAATTAATGACTTGCCCAAGGTCACATGTAACAAGTTCTAGAGCCAAGGCTTTCCTAAGTCCAAATCCAGCATTCTTTCTGTTGTATCATGGAGCCAGTTGGCCTCTGTCATCTCTCAGCTCCCAGTTCTGTAGCCTGTGATCCTATGTGCCATAGGGCACTTTTAGGAGGCTAATGCTTATTGAAGTAGCAAACAAACAACGATGTCTGGGCTGTTAGGAGCTATAGATAAGAGACCTGGGCTTGATCTGACAGGAAGAGAGCACTGAAATCGGAAGCTATGGCTGTGAAAATTTAGAAATCAGAAGCTATGGCTCTGATACATATTAGCAGTTTAACCTTGAACAAGTCACACCATACTCTTCAGCATCAATCATCTCTAAGTTTCTTTCCAGGCCTAACATTCCAGGATTCTGTGGTTAGTGGTTAGGGCCCAAACTGTTCGGATTCTATCTGGTCAGGTCGGTGACTTTATCTCAATCTCTCAATCTCCCTAACAGATCTCTGAACTTTTGTTGCACAGAATTTGGCATCCTGGAGTGCAAGGCATGAGACAGGGTAAAATATTCCCTTTGGTTCTTATATTTTTAACTCAGAGAAAAGGCTCCTCTGCACAATTCTTCATAAATCTCTTTCTTTCAGGAGAGAGTGACCCGCTCTCATAGACAGAAGAGCAGGGTTATCCTGGTCACCAAGAAGACAGACACCTATCTAGGGGAGTGATGTGATGAGGACTGGGCAGGTCTCCTGCTAAAAATATTGCCTTTCTAATTGCTTGTGACAGCGCCTGGAATTCCAGTCTTTACAGATCTGTTTCTTTGGTCTTGAATGGAGGTAGCATGCTATACTGGAAAAGAAAAACAACTAGACTTGGAGTCAGAAGCCCTGCATTCATGACTTTTAACCTTTCTGAGCTCCAGTTTCTTCACCTATAAAATGGGGATAATAATACTTCTTGCTACCCACTCCACTGGGGTATTGTGAGGAAAGTACTTTTGTAAAGTACAATAAATGTGAGCTATTATTATTTTTGAAGGTTTTTCTTTAAATATCCATATGAGACAGGTGTCACACAGAGCTATTCTGAGCTCATACCTTTGTGAGGCTTAGCTGACAGGCAGCAGAGAGCAAGGTCCTGCAGGCAGAAGGCACATAGGTGGCGTCTGGAGGAGCTGGGAAGGTCTAAAGACTGACTAATTTTGTCTCATGGCTTTTCCCAGGCCTGGCCTGGCACATGCCTATATCCATCTACATGCATTTAAGCAGCCTGTGTTGAGGTTATTTCTTCTTCCGGATACCCCTTCAAGTATCTGAAGACATAAATTAATCGTGTTTCTCCCTTTTGTCTTTTCTCCAAGTCAAACAGCCATATTTCTTTCCAATCTTCCTTCTAGGGCATGGTTTCCTGACTCTTTACTATTCTGCTCTTCCTTAGGGAGAACTCGAGTTTGTCAATGTCTCTTCTGAAATGTGACTCCTAGAATTGATTAAATTACTCCAGATGGGGTCTGATCATGGTAGAGGACAGGGACACTGCTGTCCTTTTCTCCTTCTTTACACTATATTTCTATTCATAATCATATTAGCTTGGCAGGGGTGGGGTGAAATCACTTGACTCAAATGAGCATGCAGTTCACTAAGACCCCCAGGTATCTGTTTCACACAAATCATCATCTGGCTACTTAATCCAGTGCTTATAGGGGATGGCTTTGGTTTTTACTCAGATGTAGGACTTTATTTTGAAATAGCTTGTAAGAATTTTTCAGCCCAAATGTAGGATTGTACATTTGTCATTGCTAAATATCATGTGGTTGGTTTCAGTCTAGTAGTTCAGCCTATCTAAGTGGTTTTGAAACCTTGCTGTGTCATCTATCGAATTAGCAAAGATGCCTCCTAGTGATACTGGTGTAGTAAAAGCAAGGAGATTCTGAGCATCATTACTTACCTGAAGCTCCTGCTTCTACCTGAAAGGGGAGGAAGTGAAAAGGAAAGTGAACTGTACAGATTACTTCTAGATAGGTCTTTACAGTTCTTAAAAAGCTTCTCTTATAACATGCCTATGACATTATGGTAGGTACAGTAAGCATCACCATTCTCTTACATAATGAGGAAACAAGTTCAGAGAGAGGTGAATTGTTTCTTCTGGGTCACACAACCATTAAGAGCTGGGAGTCAAAACTTGAACTCAGGTTTTCTGGCTCCAGGCCCAGTGCATTTTCCATGACACACTACTCCCTGGGCCTTGAGGATCATATTCTTCTCTGTGTGGAGTTCTTTCATCCATTGATAAGTCAAAATAAGGGATCAAATTTGGATCCACCAACCAGGCTGTTTCAATGGAATTTCTGTGACAATTTTCCTGGCTAGTTGGGTGGTGATCACACTCCATAGAGGCTCCTCACCAGCTCTGCTGTGCCCTGAGGAATGGCAAGAATCATCATAGAAAGGAGATTTGGCAGCCAAAACCCAGAGGACAATGCCAGACTCTCATTAGCAAACTGTACGTCTTTCTTGTTCTGATCCTAGGCAGAGCTCTTTGGAGTCTACTTTTTTCAGCATTAGTTTTTAAAATAGAACGACACTGAATCATAGAATCAATGAGTTGGAAGAAACCTAAGAGAGGATGAGGTCCAACCCATACCAAAACAGGCATCTCTCTACAACATTCCTGACAAGGGGCATCTGCCCTTTTTGGGAAAACTTCCAGTCATGCAGTCATGGGGAATTTACTCCTTCCTGAGGTAGCTTCTATGATTTTGTTTTGTGGGGCAGTGAGGGTTAAGTGACTTGCCCAGGGTCACATAGCTAGTAAGTATTAAGTGTTTTAGGCCAGATTTGAACTCAGGTCTTCCTGAATCCAGGGCCAGTGCTTCATCTACTGAGCCACCTAGCTGCCCCCTCTTTTCTTTTTTCTTTTACTTTTTTTGGTGGGGAAATAAAGGTTAATTGACTTGGCCAGGGTCACACAGCTAGTAAGTGTCAAGTGTCTGAGGCTGGATTTGAACTCAGGTCCTCCTGAATCCAGGGCCAGTGCTTCATCTACTGAGCCACCTAGCTGCCCCCATTCTTTTTTTGAGTTTTTTAAAAAAATTAAAAACAATTTTTAGCTTCTATAATTTTTGTACAGCTCTGCTAGAAAGTTTTAATTTATATCAAGCCAAAATTTTTCTCTATTGCCCATTGCTACTAATTCTGCCCTCTGAAACCAATGTAATCCCTCTTCCACAAAACGACTTTCCAAGTATTTCCAAATATACCAAAACCTCCTTGAATATCTTAGTCTTTAGACAGAACACCACCTAGCTCCTTCAACTGGTCATCATATACCATTATTTCTATTCCTCTCACCATCTTTGTCACCATACTTTAGACATGCTTTTTTTTTTTCTCAATGTCTCTTCTGAAATACCCAGAACTAAAAAGAAAATGTTTCAGATGCAGTCTATTTGGGGCAGACTCTAAAGGGACTGTCACCTCCCACGTTCAAGACATTATATATTCATGCAGCATACAGTTTTTTGCATTAACTCTTTGTCAGTCCATAAGCATTTATTAAGTACCTACTATGTACCAGGCTACCATATAACATTGTTGATTCCCACTGAGTTTACCGTCCATTAATAAATTATTGTTCAGCCACATCTCCCCATTTGTACTGGTGTAATTGATTTTTAAATGCAAGTTTAGGACTTTACTCCACAATAGCCTGAGATACCATTTGAACCCGAATGTAGGATGCATGTATTTTTTGTTTTTTTAAAGCATATCATTGTCGTTAGCCTTTTCTGTCAAAACAGTTTAAAATCTTGGAACTGTTATCTGCAGTATGAAGAAATGAATGAATGAATAAGCATTTAAATACTTACTATATTTAAGCACTATACTAAGCTCTGGGGATAAAGAAAAGGAGAGACAAAACTCTGTCCTCAAGGAGTTTACATTCTAATTAATGGAGGGGCATGCATAGGAGAGTAATAACTAGGGAAAGGAGTCATGGGGATGGGGAATGGATCCATGGGGAAACTAATTGTTAGGCCCTTTCCAGAAGCAATGATAGTGTTGATTTGATTTGATTACTGTTCCCAAAACAAAGGTAACAAAGTAATTTTTGGGGGGAAGAGAGATGTGGAGGAGAGAAGAAGAAGAGATACATTCTTAGTGACAGGAAAGATGTACAGGTTGGATGTGAAGCACAGCTTGAGAACAGCTAGATATAGTGGGTTATAAACATTTGTACTGACTCACTTTCTATTCAGGACAGTCCACTCAGGGTGGAGTTCCAAAGCTGAGTGAATTAACTCCCCTAGGAAAAGGAGATGTGTTGCTTCCTGGCAATGAGTATACAGCCACAGCAAGCACATTCTGGGCATCATAGCGCACCCAAAGTTCCTGTTCCTGATTGAGAAGAAGTGGCAAGGAAAACATCTCATATTTATGCAGTTCTTTACCTTTTTATTTAAAAAATGTTTTATTGATGTTTTCTCTTCCTTACATCACCATAGTATCCCATGTATTCCTATTTCCTATCTCTCTTCCTCCAAGAGGCCATTCCATATGACAAATAGTATTTTCTGGAGAGAAAAAACGCCCAGCACAACTGATCAACACACTGAAAAGATCCAAAGCCATATGCAATTAGTAATACTTGTGCACCTCCCACCTCCATGGAGGGGTAGGTATGTCCTCTCATATCTACCTTTGAGCTCCTCTTGATCTTTTTAATTTTGTCACATTTACTTGTGATTTTTTTGGTCTTTCCATTTATATTGTAGTTATTATGTTTATATCGTTTTCTTGACTTTGCTTACTTCATTCTACACCATTCCATATATGTCTTTCCATGGTATCTAATCATCACATATGTAATTTCTAAAAGCATAATAATGTTATATTCATGTACTTTAATTTGTTTAGTCATTCCCCAGTTGATGGGCATTTATTTTGTTCCCAATTCTTAGCTATCACAAAAAGTGCTACTATAAATATTTTGGAGTATATGGGGACTTGTTTTTATCAAGGGCTTCCTTGGAGTATATATAAGTTGAGCTTCCTTTCACATTGGGCAATTCACAGTTCACTAGCCCAGGTCTTTGGCCCAGGTTAACATTTGTGTGGTCAGAACTGGCCTCAGGTGGATGCCCTGCTGTTTCCTTCAGATTTAGTGAATTGTTGCAAGTCTCCCACATGTACAGTGTGATCTCTGTCTGGTGACCTATCCCACTCCCTCTGTTTTTGTTTGTTTGTTTGTTTTTTAGTTAGGGTTTTGTTTTGTTTTGTTTTTTTAGTTCTCTGGACTACCACTGGCAATTCAGAGCTTTGCAGCACTGGTGCTTCTGGGTTGTAGTTCCCAGAAAGCTTTTGCTCCTGAATGTCTGTGGCCAACCTGACTATAGAGACCAGAGCAACCTTCTGCAGCCAGGTCTCCACAGCATGAGGGAGGGGGAAGTAAAATACATGGGTGCAGGGGTTAATTTAAGCTGTCTTGTGTCACTGGGTCTACTAGTGGGACTACATTGCTGGTAGTGTGGGAGGTAGAGGAGAGGTGCTGAGTGGACTCAGGGTTAGTGAGTGTCAGTTACTGGAGGCTGTTTTCTAGGGGGACAGGTTACATTCTTTTGGATTCTGGGTGTACTCAACCATGTAGACAGCTAAAGTTCCTTTATCTTTGGTGCATAATTTCTGGTATGGAGAGGTTGGAAGGATCATGTGAATTGGAGAAAATGTCTAGTTAACCATCTTATTGCTCATGTGACTGAAAACCAAAGTGCTTTAGCTTTTAAAGACCACTTTCTTCTCACACATGCATGCACACTCGTGCACGTGCATGCGCGCACGTGTGCGCGCGCGCGCGCACACACACACACACACACACACACACACACACACACACACACCATTGGTTTTCACCCATGAATGGCAAATCCTATGATGAAAGTCCCCCCCACCCCCAGACTGGAAACCTGTCAATTCAGAATTCCTTGATTTATTAAATACCATGCACAGATTTCTGTTGTAGGTGCTATGAAGAAAGTCAGAGGGAGAAGTGGATATGGCTCATGCTCTTCATATGGTTATGGCCTAGCTGAGAAACAAAATAAACACAATGAAACCTGAAAGAAACCTCAACAGCTCATCCCCTTGTTTATTAGCCAGTCCTGCATTAGGTTAAATGAAGGGCAGGGGAGAAGACACGGCTCTAACTCCAACTTACTTAGCTGCAGCATTCAGGTAGTAAACTCTTTCCTAATGTGACTGTTGAAATAGTTGTGTTTTCTTTTTTTCAGACAAACCATTCCACATCTAATTGGTCACTGGGGTGGGTGGCTGCTTTTTATGACTTGGAGATGTGTGACATTTGCCATCACTTTATTGACTTGGGGTTGCATGGCTAGCAATTCAGATGCAGTTTATTTCCCCCCAGGCACCATGCCTACAATTCTGAGTAGTGGCCACAGGGTGAATCACAGCCTCTCACAATTGTTAGGGGCTTCAGAGGTCTTCTAGTTCAAGTCAAACTGGCCTCCTTGCCATTTCCTGTACATAACATTATTCCTTCTCTTGCCACTGTGCCCCTGCATAAAATATTCTCCCATGACTAGAATGGTCTCCTTCCGCACCTCTGCCTCTTGGAACCCCTGGCTCCCTTCAAGAACCTGCTTAAACACCACTTTCTACATAAGGATTTTCATTACCCTTTTCCCTTCTCCCAATCCAGATGTTAGTGTTCTTCCGCACACCCTAAGATCACTTGGTGTATATTCTGTATTTACTCATCTGTTTAGATATTGTCCCTCTACAAGAAGAATAAGCTCTTTGAAGCAGAGAGTATTTTGTTTTTGTCTCTATCTCTAGTGCCTACCTCAACTCTTAATATATAGTAGGTGTTTAATAAATCTTTTTGACAACATTCCCAACAAGTTAATTATCCAGTCTTCCTTTAAGGACCTCTAGTGAAAAGGAACTTACCTCCTCAGGCCTCCCATTCCATTCTTGATAGCTTTAATCATAAGGGCATTTTCCTTGTATCAGGCCCAAATCTGCTTTTTCTATGTACTTCTCCTTGTTCTGTCCTTTAGTACCAAACAAATTTAATCCCTCTTCCACATGACGGCTCCTTTAATACTTGAAGACAGTTATCCTGCCCCCCTCAAGTCCACTCTTCCTCACAATATACAGCCCCAATTTCTTCAACTAGTCCTCATTTGGCATAATCTTGAGGCCCTTCAATGTCAACAGTCATTCCTTAGGTTATGACCTTATGAGTGACCAGTTAGATTTTTCCCAGGTATGAGTGAGAGTATAAATTAGCACATAATTGGGTTGATTATAATTTTTTTCTATAAAACAACCAGTATGAATATTTAACTAATTATGAATGTTTGCATGCTTTTTCAAAGAATACAATATAGAGCAAAATATAAACAAAAGAACCTAGGTATAAATTATCTCTCTGAGTCAACTTCAGCATTAACAATACCTGATCTTGATTTCTTTATTCTGATTTTTCAAGTAATTGTAACTATTTCACCTGTGGCATTTTGGGGGTCACCAAGTCCTATGCCTTATCCACACCTACCAGGGCTTGGCCTTTGGTAGCTCTCTTCAGCTGACAGCATTGATTGTCTTGGGGCTGATTCTAATGAAATCTTAATTATTACTAAATGTTACTAATTCCAGAGAAAAGCCTTCTTTCCCAAGGCAACTTCATAGGTACATGCCTTCTTTTCATTCTGCTTTTGTCTTTCTCTACTCCACACAGGTTCATTTCAGCTGGAGGAACAAAAAATTGACATGACCCATGTAATACATAAATATAATGCTACAAGGCCCTCTCTTCCCCCTTATATCCTCAATGGGTTATTTTAAATCAAGAGTTTCCTTGACAACCAATTTTACTACCTCATTCAACTGCCTTCCTCTACCTGTTATTTAATGTTCCAATTGAGGTAAAAGTTGCTTTGCATCAAATTGCATAAGATTTTATATTAACTCCCTTTGTAATTCCCAGCTCATTCTATGACTGTTTCTTAAATAGGATTTGAGGTTTTTTGGTTATTTTTTTCCTTTCCTGCTTAACATTTTAAAACACATTTGAGTCAGAAGGTTTTAAAGCAAAAAAACCACAGGAGTTTCTTGAGAAAATATTTGAGGGAAGCAGTTGTAAAATGACCCTGTTAGCTCAACACGTTCCTCATCAGATAGTGGGCTTGAATTGGACTGAAAGAATTGTGTGCTGGCTCTATTGAAGCCATTGTCATAGCATCCAGACAATGCTGCAGAATTCAGTTTCAGTTCTATAGATTCACAGACTGAACAGCTTGACAACACAGGTGGCAAATTATTGAGGAGTTGAGAAACAGAAGAAATGTTCTCCTAGCTCATAATCCTCCCTGGGAGAATATGCAAAATTGGCCAACATTTCCAGACTTTGGAAAGATTAAGACCACAGGAAAAAACATATACTTCCATACATTTGTCATTTTGATCATGCCGTGTGTTGTACATGTAGCATATGTTATAGATCTATGACATATTCCAACCTGACCTAATACTACAAAAATATACAGTCTGGGTAATGATATAGCTAAAAGTGATTAACCAATATAATGTTCAGGTATTCATATATGAAATAGCTGTGTTTCCTTTGCATTGTTATTAATAAATCACATCACAACAATTTAAAGACTGAAATCATAGCTTTGGCTAATATTGAAATTGTCTAGATAAGTTTGAAATTAGAATGGTTGAGTTAATGTTAAATTTCATTAAGAACACACTGGGAGGGGCAGCTAGGTGGCGCAGTGGATAAGCACCGGCCCTGGATTCAGAAGTACCTGAGTTCAAATCCGGCCTCAGACACTTGACACTTATTAGCTGTGTGACCCTGGGCAAGTCACTTAACCCCCATTGCCCTGCCAAAAAAAAAAAAAGATTAAAAAAAAAAAAAAGAACACACTGGGAGTAGGCTGATTTCCTGGATTTAGAAAGGTATTACACACACTAGAAGTATCAATATATTAATTGCTGGTATTAAAGGTGATAAGTAAGGAATGATAATATAGTACAAATTCCAGTATTGTAGTCCATCCTCCACCATTCTCCTTCCCCCAGATTTAATATCATAGAAAGGCATAATTTAGTTGAAGAAACAATAATGACTTTTAAAAAATTCCTTAGGTTAATAGTCAATAAATATTTAAGTGCCTACTATTTACCAAACACTGAGGATATAAATGCAAAAAAAAAATGAAAAGAAAAAAAAGACATTTCCTGCCCTTAAGGAGCTTACAATTTAATCAGGGAGACCACACACACACACACACACACACACACACACACACACACACACACACACACACACACGACAAAGGGGCATGGTGGGGTGTGGGGAAGAGGGAAGAAGATAGTTGGTATCAAAATGTATTATAGAGGGTGGAGAAATTAAAGAGGTCCAAAATTAGTGTAGCCAGGTGGAAAATGAGGAGATACTCTTTTTTGACTCTTTTTAAAAATTTGTAAAATATGCACCATTTTATAAACTATAGTGTATATTCCCATTAGCAGTTGGCTATAATAGACTTTAAGGCCAGCTTGGTGGCACAGTAGATAGACTGCTGGGCCTGAAGTCAGGAAGATTCACCTTTGTATGTTTAAATCTGGCCTCAGCCACTAGCTGTGTGATCCTGGGCAATTCACTTTACCCTGTTTGCCTCAGTTTCCTCATTTGTAAATGAGCTAGAGAAAGAAAGGGCAAACCATTCCAGTATCTCTGCCAAGAAAACTCCAAATGGGGTGTTGAGTGGGACAGTATTGAATTGACTCAACAACAAAAATAATAGAATCTACTTCATTTCTCACCTGGATGCATTTCTTTGTATTTCTCCATCATGACCCCACCCTTCTCTATCCACCCTTCTGTATCTTTTGTGTGTTACTTTCTCCCATTTTACTGTAAAATTCCTCGATGGCAGAGACTATCTTCTTTTTTTATATTTGCATACCCAGCGTTAGCACAGTATTTGACATAGAAGGCACTTAATTCAATGTTTATTGACTGACTGACTGATGAAGTACTATAGTGTGAGTTAAATTATCCAATCCTGCTATGGGATCCCAGGACCAAATTACATCTCCCTCAATTTTTTCTATCTATACAATATGAGTACCAACCAATGCAAGTCAATAAACATTTAAGTGCCTATGATGTACAAGGCCCTACACTTAGCACTGGAAAGGTTAGGTAAGAGCCTGGTTGTGAGGGGCTTAAATACCAGGTGAGGACTTTGCATGTTATCCTAAAGGCAGTGGGGAACTCCTGAAGGTCTTTTAGGGGTGGGGTAGGGGGGACATGCTCACATCTGTGCCTTAGGAAGGTTATTTTTGGCAGTTATGTGGAAGCTGGATTGGTAAAGGAGAGAATGGCTAGCGAGGCCACTGTCTTGGGTAAAGAGGCATCACAGACATTGTTTCTGGTCCCTTACAAGTTGAGAATCTGTTGTTTGTCTGCCGTGTGCCCCGTGATGGAATTGGCACCATAATCTCTACCTTAAGGGAGCTCATCATCTCACTGGGATACCATATACCTGAAACAAAATGACATGGTCATATGTCAAAATGAATGGCAGACAAGGAATAGGAAATCTGAGAAGGGAAGATCCCCTGTAGGACGGAGTGGTTTGCAAATAACCCGTTGATCCCCTATGATTTAGAAATGGAAGGGATCTCAGAGGTCATTTAAGGTTTAACTTCCTCATCTTACAGCTGAGTAAACTGAGGTCACACAGGAGAGAAGGGGAAGGGAAGGGAACAAGCATTTATTGAATGCTTACGATATGCCAGGCACTGTGCCAAGCACTTTACAAATATGATCTCATTGGAGATAAGGGGCTGGGGGAAGTGACTTGCTCAAGATGTCTAATGGGATAGACCTGGACTTGGACCTGTAAAGATGGAAAGGGTTTCTTTTGGTCTGTGCTCCTCCTTTACCGCTCAGCCCTTGATGCTTCCCTCTAGCTCTTCTGCTCCCTGACTCCCGCGAGTATATGTGCTTAGGGAAAGTGCAGTTGGGAGGGGGAAGATGAAGAATTTCTTTTAAGACCAAGACCTGCACTTGAATTGAGAAGCCTTTCCTCCGAGTTCCAACTGTACTGAACATGAAAACTTATCCTCAAGTCCAGTCCAGTTAAAGCCAATGGGGATGGAGTCATATAAGCAAACTGATATAGCTGACTGTCTTGTATACCGTAGGCAATGAATAAATGTTTGTTTCATTGATATCATCGTAACTGTGCCTACTATGAGCCAGGCACTGTGCTAAGCACTTTACAATTCTTACCTCATTTGATTATCACAGGGAGGCTACTACCCCCATTTTACAGATGAGAAAACTGAAGCAGATAGCAGTTAAGTGACTTGCCCAGGGTCATACAGCTAGTAAGTATCTGTTTTTGAACTCAGGTCTTCCTGACTCCAGATCTAGGGCATATAGACACAAAAGCTGCATGATTCCCTTGCTACCAGGCAGAAGTTGTCCAAACTCATTAGGGTTGTGGAGCCTACCACGAAGTCACTATGTGACTTTGGGCAAGTTGCTTTACCTAGACCTACCTAGACCTCAGTTTCCTCAGAAGGAAAATAAAGGTGTTAGCTTAGATGGTTTCTAAGGCCCCTTCCAGGTCTGATGTTCTATGAATCCAGAATACTGGAAACATGGAAGGCAGAGGCTAAGAATGATGAGCCATGCCCATCAAGCTTCAGAATGACTTTGAGAGCCCCTAATGAAGCTCTTTGCATTTGTCCTGTCAAATCGCGTTTGATGAGGAAACTTTAGAATGAGAAATTGGACTCAACTGTTTTTCCTGCCTTCTGGAGCTTACCCACCTACTCCTGCCTTCCTCAGAGCTTTATACCATGTGCAGGGCTCATGGGTCAAGCAATGAACACAGTCATGTAACCAAACACTGTGCAGCTGGTCCTTCAGGACCTTTATCTATTTCCCTTAAAGGACACAGACACACACGTGCAGATGCGTGGACACAAAAATGGACACATATTAAACACACACCATGCTCACTCAAACCCCAGGCACACCCCAAGCCAAGCACAACCAGTCAGTCTCCTCTAAGCAATACAGATCCCTGCCTGACAGAGGGGACATTTCTTTGATTACTCATTAGAGCTGCAACATCTGAGATGAAAGTTTAATGTTCTTATTATCTCTCGGCTTTTAGACATTCAAGTGGATTGAATGTATTTCCTCCATCAAGTAACAAATAGAGTGTGGTGGTTTGAAATTGAAAAATGAAAGCGATTAACTGATACAATATCAATACTTTTGCATTTTTAATCAGGGCTTTACTAAAATACCCTGGGCCTTCTTGTGGTTCTCAGGCTGTAGGCACCAGCTACTGATCTTAGGGTTACTCAGTTCTAAGAAGATCTGATGCATGGAGAAGTATCAGAGGAAGAAAGGAAGGAAACAAACTTTAATTAATTTATTTATTTTGAAATTTAACATAGTGTGTTGGCCCTTTGCCTTTTATCTATCTGTCTGTCTGTCTATCTAACTATCTATTCAATAGTGAACATTTTTATTTATAGTTTTGAGTTCCAATTTTTATCCCTCTTCCCCTCCATCCCCTCCCCCCTCCCTAAGGTGGTAAGTAATCAGATGTAGGTTATACATGTGCAATTATGCAAAACATGACCATATTAGTAATTTTGTATAAGAAAACTTGAATAAAAGAAAAAATGAAAGGAAGTGAAAAATAGTCTGTTTCAGACTGTGTTCAAACAATATTAGTTCTTTCTTTGGAGGTGGAGAGTATGTTTCATCATTAGTTCTTTGGGATTGTCTTGGGTAATATTTGCTGAGGATAGCTAAGTCATTCACAGTTCTTCATCAAACAATATTGCTGTATACAACAAAACAAACATTTGGGGGGGGGGCGGCAGCTAGGTGGTGCAGTGGGCAAAGCACCAGCCCTGGATTCAGGAGGACCTGAGTTCAAATCTGGCCTCAGACCTTGACACTTACTAGCTGTGTGACCCTGGGCAAGTCACTTAACCCTCATTGCCCTCCAAAAACCAAACAAAACCTCACTTTTATTAAGCACCCACTATATGCCAGGCACTGTGCTAAGCATTTTACAATTATTTTCTCAATGAATCCTCAAAATAACCTTGAAAGGTCGGTCCTATTATGATCCCCATTTTACAGTTGAGACAGCTGAGGCAGACTGAGGTTAAATGACTTGCCCAGGGTCATACAGCTAGATCTGAACTCTTTCTGACTCCAGGCCCAGAGCTCTGTCCACTGTGTCATCAGCTGCCTTTTCAAAGGAACTGAGCAAACATACACACACACACACACACACACACACAGGAGCTAGTAAATAGAATAGAAGCAAGGAGCATCAGGGTACATTTCCTCCTAATCAAAAAGGCTGAATATGTACATTGACAAATAAAGATATTGCTTGTTACCAGAAAGAACCACATCATTTTTTAGGATGTAAAGCACAAGTTGGGAACTCCTAGCCATGAACTGTATCAAATACTCAGCTTGACTTGAGTTGACCAAGGAATAAGTGTTTATTTCCCCATGTGGACTTTGTGGAGAGTATAACAAGTGATTAGAAGATGATATAGTGAAAAGAGTCCTGGATTTGGAATCTGCTTGAAACCTAGGTGGCCATGGGCAAATAACTTCACCTTTATGGGCCTCAGTTTCCCCTTCTATAAAATGAAGTCATTAGTCAGCTATCTTGTTTTGTTGTTGAGTCATTTTAGTTATGTCCAACTCTCCATGACCCCTTTTGGATTTTGCTTGGCAAACATACCAGAGGGGTTTCCCATTTCCTTCTCCAGCTAATTTTGCAAATGAGGAAACTGAGGAAAATGGGGTTAAGTGACTTGCCCAGGGTCACACAGCTAATAAGTGTCTGAAGTCGGACTTTAATTCAGATCTTTCTGACTTTAGGGCAGACATGCTATCCACCGCACCACCTAGCTATGCCCAGGTCTCTTCTGGCTAGTGATTAATTATCCTATGAAACTTTTTTCTGTGTGTGTATGTGTGTGTGTTTGTATATTTTGCTCTTTGTTTCTCTGTCTTTCTATGTGAATCTGTGTTTGTGGCCATCTGTGTCCTTGTCACAGTGGCCCTGGAGAGGATCTAAAAAATAGGGAACTCAGCCCCAGGATACTCTTCTTCTTCTTCTTTTTAATTTTTTTTTTTTTTTAGTGAGGCAATTGGGGTTAAGTGACTTGCCCAGGGTCACACAGCTAGTAAGTGTTAAGTGTCTGAGGTCGGATTTGAACTCAGGTCTTCCTGACTCCAAGGCCAGTGCTCCATCCACTGCGTCACCTAGCTGCCCCCCACCCCCAGGATACTCTTCTGAACAGGGCTGAAGTCTTCTAATTCAAATCAATTTAAGTCAAGTTAATGCAGAAAACATTTATTAAATGCTTTCTATGTGCACTGCTTTACACTCACTACTGGACACATTCCTGCTCTCAAGAATCTTATAGTCCAATGGGGTGGTGGGAGTAAATGACTTATACACAAATAAGCATGACTCGAAAAACAATGTGATAGGGACAAATGAGAGATCCAGACAGTAATATTCAAAGAAACTCTGAGGATGGCTATAATGATGTTAGTGGGCAGCTAGGTTGCACAGTGGATAGAGTGCCAGACATAGAATCAGGAAGACTCACCTTACTGAGTTCAAATCTGGCCTCAGACTCTTACTAGCTGTGTGACCTTGGGCAAGTCACTTAACCCTGCTTATCTCAGTTTCCTCATCTGTAAAATGAGCTGGAGAAAGCAATGGCAAGTCATTCCAGTTTCTTTGCCAAGAAAATTCCAAATGGGTTCATGAAGAGTTGGACACGACTGAAATAACTGAATAATAACAACAAGAAAATGCTAAGGAAAACAATATTGAAAGAAATCAGAAATCTGATTAATGTAATGATTAACAGTGCTTTGAGGAAACTGTTGGTAAAGCATGTTCCCTCCTCTTATTAGAAAGATGGTAGTCAATGGGTACAATATACATAGGTATGCATGTATGTATATATCTATGTGTATGCACATGTATACACATATATACATATTTGCATGCATGTATGTATGTATGGCTACATGCCACTGTAGATAGAACATCGAATTTAGAGTCAGGAAGTCTGAGTTCATATATGACCTCAGAAATTTAGTAACTGTGACTAGCCAAAACATTTAACCTTTCTCAGCCTCAGTTTCCTATTCTGTGAAATGAAGTTTATAATAGTACCTCACTCACAGGGTTGTTGTGAGGTTGAAATAATATTTGTAGAGTTCTTTGCAAAACTTAAAGTGTGATATAAATATCTACTATTAATATTGTCCTAGGGCATATATCTTCAGATATTGCCAGTGAGTTGTTTTTTTCTTGAATATACTTGTTTGTTGTGTGGAATGTTTTAGTTGGGGGGGTTGTCAATAGGAATCATTGAAAGGAGATAGAGTTAAAGAAAAAAATATATCAAACTTTTATTCAAGAAAATTTGAAGAGGGACTTTTCAGTTTGGGAAATCAGAGGTGGTTGCCTGGAAGCAATGGCACCTGATCTGGTCTCTGGAGGAAGAAAAGGATTTCAATAGTTAAGAGATTGGTAGGGAGAGATTTCTAGGCATGAGGGATGGCCTAACTGAGTGCATGGGGGTGCAAAATGGTACAAATGAGAAGGCAGGGAATGGAGAACATTGCGGCTTGGGTGAAGAGGGGCCCTGGCAGTTTATATTAGCAAGTTTTCTTGCTGACCATCTATAACCCCTGTCCCAAAGTCCATTGGTATGGGAGTCTCTCCTTGTTGGTGGAGATAAATGCCCTGTCCTCCAAACCCTGGTTTGTAGTGTTTGCCAATTTCTAAGATATAAATGCTCACATTGAACATCTACCAACTGTCTTGAAAGCTGGTTTGAGCTGGCTCCAGGACAGCCCCCAAGCATACCCTTCCTTACCTGTAACTCCTCCAACCCTGACCATTTTCTATATTTTGCTGTGGGAAAATAATCAAATCAAATCACCATAAGCATCACTTCTAGAAAGGGCAAGCTTCAATTTTCTCTTCTTATAAAAAGGTAATAATGATAGCACCTACCTTCCAGGGCTTTTGAAAGGATTAAATGAGAGAACGTATGTAAAATGTTTTGTAAACCTTAAAGCTCTGTATAGGGGCAGCTAGGTGGCACAGTGGATAAAGCACCAGCCCTGGATTCAGGAGGACCTGAGTTCAAATATGACCTCAAACACTTGACATTTACTAGCTGTGTGACCCTGGGCAAGTCACTTAACTGTCATTACCCTGCCCCCCAAAAAGCTCTATATAAATGCTAGCTCAAGGAGCTCTAGAGAGATTGGATTACTGGGTGTCAGATGAGGGTTCTTGTGGTTTGACCCTCTAGATGGCTGCAAGTGGGGACAAGAAAGACTAAGTGCCAGAAATCGTACTTTGAATGTTGTGTGTGTGTGTGTGTGTGCGTGTCTGGGGGCACAAAATAAAAGCATGCAGTGATGAATATACCCGGGACTTTGGGGTCTGCAAACTGCTTTGCTCTATTAGGATTGTGTGTGGAGGCACATTCCCTGTTCTGAAGGCTGTTGGTTCTCCTTGATTCTCCTCCTATCACATCCCATTTCGGTCAAGGTAAAGGATTGATATGGCTGTACTTTGCAATTAGATTTCAGAAACCCTAAAGGTCAGGAGTAGAACTGTTAAATGCTATTTTTCTCTTTTGGTTGCTATTTCAGGATTGGTCAAGGGCAGTTATTTTGCTGCTATGGGCTTCATCCCTCTCTGGTTGATTCAGGGAAAAATCATTGATAGGTTAAGCAAATTGCTGATTTCATTGTCCCCACTTGCAGCTATCTAGAGGGTCAAACCACAATGACCCTCATCTGACACCCAGTAATCCAATCTCTCCAGAGCTCCTTGAGTCTGGCTGCATGAATGTAAACTCCATCTTTCACTGCCCTGCATGCTGGACCATACAACTGCCTGTCATTAGAGCTGAGGCAGTGATACACTTGAGGGAACATTAATGGGGCCTGGGGAAAAAAAAAGCTAATTAGCTAATGTAGTAAAAATATAAATAAAGAAACCCAACAACCTGACAATACTGATTTTGCCTCTTGGGTATCTGGAAGGTTGGGGTGACCTGGTGCGGTTATTTTTTTCTCCATATCAGGAATGATATGGATTTACGCCCTGCTTCCATACTCCTCCACTTGTATTTCAATTAGTGTGGAATGATGAACTGAAGAGCAGTGGAGAGGCAGATGGAAGGTGACTGTCACCAGCCTATAACATATGACCAACTATGACTTACATAGGGAAAGTGGCACAAAAGACATCATGAAGCAATATAGGGACAGGGAAAAAAAAAAGGTCTAGTCCTATAGGACTGGACCTATAGAGAGAGCGAGGGGATTAACAGATGGACAGCCTGAGTATTACATTGGCATCCATAAAATATTAAAAGACCCAAAGAATGACCTCCGGTGTGCTGGGTAGATCCCCTCTGGAGAATTTATGAAGATGTGAGAATTAGAACTTCCCAGGGTAGGAAGATAAGGAGGAACTGCAGCTTGAACTGCTGGACGGAGGTTCCTAATTGCTGAGATCATAGGATTATCACAGATCCATAGCTAGAAAGGACCTTCAATCACAGTCACTGAAATATTGAAATATAAATGAAATGGTATCTATAGCCATCCATACATGGGCAAGTCCAGGGTCCAGAGCTTTTTGATTTGTAAAACAATTGGAGGTCTCAGTCACTTCCCATCATATAACTGTTATAATAATGTCTCATCAAATTGTTAAGTAATACCTTTTCACAGAGTGATTGTGATCAACTGTACAAGTTTCTTTCTTTCTTTCTTTCTTTCTTTCTTTCTTTCTTTCTTTCTTTCTTTCTTTCTTTCTTTCTTTCTTTCTTTCTTTCTTTCTTTCTTTCTTTCTTTCTTTCTTTCTTTCTTTCTTTCTTTCTTTCTTTCTTTCTTTCTTTCTTTTTCTTTCTTTCTTCCTTCCTTCCTTCCTTCCTTCCTTCCTTCCTTCCTTCCTTCCTTCCTTCCTTCCTTCCTTCCTTCCTTCCTTCCTTCCTTCCTTCCTTCCTTCCTTCCTTCCTTCCTTCCTTCTTTCCTTCCTTCCTTTCTTTCTTTCTTTTTTGTAGTTTACCATTTTTGAAAGAAAGTGTGTTTTAACTTTAATAACTTGGGACCAACATTGACCGTTGTTCTTGACCTGTCTTTTGCTGTCTTTTAGAGTTGCTTTCATTTACATTGCTTTTGGCAGCTAGGTGGCACAGTGGATAGAACACTGGGCCTGGATTCAATTATGGCTTCAAATACTTACTAGTTAAGTGACCCTGGGCAAGTCACTTAATCCTCTTTGCCTCAGTTTCCTCACCTGTAAAATGAGTTGGAGAAGGAAATGGCAAACCACACCAGTATCTTTGCAAGAAAACTTCAATGGAGTCAGACATGACTGAACAATAACACCACATTGCATTTAGTCATTATATGTATTTTCTTTTGATTCTGGTTTCTTCAGTCTGCATCAGGTTCATACAAATCTGCCCAAGTTTCTCTGAATACTCATTTTTCTCATTCCTTCTGGTGCAATAATATTCTATCACATTTACTATCATAATATGTTCATCCATCCCCCAATTACTGTGCAGGTACTGCTTGTAGAGATAGCTGGTGGTATAGTGGATAGAGAACTAGACCTGAAATCAGGAAGATCTGAGTTACAGTCTGACTTCAGATACTAGCTGTGTGACCTCGGGCAAGTCATTTAACTTTTGTCTGCCTCAATTTCCTCAACTCTAAAATTGAATTTTAATAATAATATTCCAATTTAATATCTATTATTAATAATTAATATGATAAAATAAATAACTAATTGTTAATACTATTCTAATTTAATAATACTATTCTAAAGTAATAGCTTTTATCTTGCAGGTTTGTCTCAATGGGTATCAAATGAGATATTTATTTAAAATGCTTAGCAGAGCACCTAGCACATAGTAGGCTTTAAAATGTTTATTCCTTCCCCTCTTTTCTCAGTTATTTAATATGCTAAGTAGTACAGCTCAGAATATTTTGGTACATATGAATGCTTTCGTTTTGTCACTGATCTCCTTGTGGTATAGGACCATTGGTGGGATTTCTCTGTCAGAGGATATGAATGCTTTAATAACTTGAAAGATGACATTTGAGAAAATGCATTCCTAAAACCATAAGATCATAAATTTAGATCTGAAAGGAGCCTTAGAGCTCATAGAAACCAACTCTACTCATTTTACACGTGGAGAAACTGCCTCAGTTCCTCATTCTTACCCCATATATGTAATCAATTGCTGTATCTTTATATATATATATATATACATACATATTTATTTACTTATTCATTTATTTATCTATTTATTTATTTGTTCATCTATCTATCCATCTATCCATTTATTTATATTTATATGTCCTCCCCACTCACACATCCAGCACCTTAGTTTGGTCTCCCATCACTTCTTTCTTAGATTCTTACAAAGCATCCCACTTGGTCTCCTCTCCTCAAATATATCTCCAAACCAGTTTCTACACTGATTCCAACTTTTAAACTGATTTTTCTCAAGCGTGGGAATAATTATGTTACCCCCCTGTCCCAGCTTAGTAAACTGTGGTTGTTCTTTATTTTCTCTGGGATCAAATATAAGCTACACTTTTTGCCACTTACAGCCCTTCACAATATGGCACCTTCCTATCTTTCCAATCTTTTCCAATATACCTTCCTCCCCTTTCCATATTGTATGGCCTATCCCTACTGGTGTGCTTGCTATTCTTCCCCTGACACTCTATCTCTGGTCTTTGGGGCTCTCCCCAAGGCCTAGAATGCTTTCCTTTCTCATCTTTACTTCTTGGGATCAAATATCTATCTTCCATCAAAATCCACCTCAAATAGCACTATCTTCATGAAGTATCTCCTTTGCACCATCCCATACTCCCCAAAATACCCATTGACAGTGCCCTCCCTCCAAAGTCTACCTGCTATTCAGGTATAGATAGATTTAAGTATATTTTGTTTATATCACATATATGCCCATATTTGTATATTTTGTCTCCCTTGTTAAAATGTAAGCTCCTTGAGGGCAAATACTATTTCATTTTTGTCTTTTTACCACTAGAGTTTAGCATAGTGCCTGTTGCATAGTAAGACTTAGTAAATGTTTTTGTTTTTTTGTGTTTTTTTTTTAGGCAATGGGGGTTAAGTGACTTGCCCAGAGTCACACAGCTAGTAAGTGTCAAGTGTCTGAGGCCGGATTTGAACTCAGGTACTCCTGAATCCAGGGCCGGTGCTTTAACCACTGCGCCATCTAGCTGCCCCAGTAAATGTTTTTTGATTGGTTGGTTGATTAGCAAGACCTGCCAGAGCTTGTCCTTTATTGGCTACTTTGAGAACCTAGTACTGCCTGTATGCCAAAAGAATGACATTAGTAAAGGAAAGGAAAATAATAATAAATAATAATAATACATCAATCAATCGATAAGAATTTATTAAATAGAGTACTGGACCTGGTGTCAGGAAGAACTGAGTTCAAATCTAGCCTCAAATATTTACTAGCTGTGTGACCCTGGACAAGTCACTTAACTTCTACCTCCCTGAATCTGCCTAGATTCTGGAGCTACGATGACAAAAAGAGAATCTGCCCTTGCCCTCAAGGAATTTATAATCTATCACACTTTAGGGTCTATAATCCACCTTTTTCACAACAACCCTTGGATGTAGTGTATTAACATCTATTCCCATTTTATTGTTGAAGAAACAGGTTAAAAGAGATGAAATGACTTACCCAAAGTCATCCAGGATTCAAGCCTCTTTTCTGCCTCCAAGTTTAGGACTCTTTCTACTATTCCATACTGACTTCCTTTCTCCTATTATTCAACAACAATAACAAAAATTTGGCAGTTCTTGAGGTAGAAATAAAAGCATTGAAGATGACTCCATGCAAATATGCTTAACCAAGAGTCAGTGGGTATGAAAATGCTTTGTAAAGTTCCATATTAGCCAAATGTAGAATACCCCTAAATATATGTCATAGCCCTAAAATGAAATCTCTCTGAATTCAAAAAGTAATCTAGGTATTCAATGATAAATAATGCTGTTTATAGGCCATTCTTAGGTTTTGCACAGTAGAGATACTGGGGGAAATTGTCTTCTACATTCAGAACAACACTGTGCAATCAATCATTTATTAGGGACCTACTATGTGCTTGGCATTATGCTAAATGCTGATACTATTTATAGCCTGTTAAGAGTTAGTGGATTTTATGAAATTTCTTACAACAAACCCTTGTTAAATATCTACAATAGCTAAGACCCTGTGCTTAATGTTGGGTTACAAAGATTGATAAGTCAGTCTTTGCTCTCAGGGACTTTACAACATAATGGAGGAAAACATGTACATAAAGAACATGATTTAAAAGAAAGAGATAATAATAGTAAATGATATTTATATAGCATTTGGAGGCTTGCAAAGCACTTTATAAATATTACCTCATTCAATTTCCCAACAAACCTGGTAGGGGAAGTAGGGGCTATTACTCTCCCCATTTCACAGACAAGGAAACTGCAACAGAAAGAAAGGTGCCCTGGGACATGTAGCTAGTAAGTGTCTGAAGTGGAATTTGAAGTCAGGTCTTCCTGATTCCAGGTCTAGCATGCTATCCGCTGTACCACCTGGCTATTTCCATTACCTAATTTGAGTGTTAGAGTAACCTTGTGAGGTAGGTACTGACAATATTAGTAATCTCATTTTTCAGATGACAGAAGATTGAAATTAAGATAATTAAGTGGTTTGACAATAGTAATAAACTATTGAGCAGCAGAGGTAGGATCTGAATTCCCATCTCTCTGACTCTAGGCCTAATATTAAACCTGCTAGACCTTGTTGCTTCTTAACATAAAAGCAAAGAAATAAGTGAAGTTCTAGGAGGAATTTGAGAAAGATAAAATTATTTTTACCTTGAGCTGTTAGGAAATGATGAAAGAAAGCTCTATGGAAGATGGTACTTGAACTAAGCCTTTAAAAGGATGGGAGACTTCAAAAGATGGAAATGGGAGTGAGAAGTTCTTGAAAGACATGGTGGATCATATGAGATAGGAGAAGACAGGAATAGAATGGATCAGAGAATGTCAATTTGAATATATGAAGGAGAGTAGTATGAGGTCAACCTTTATCTTACAAGACAGGCTAGTTCAAAGTCATATTGTAGAGGTCCTTGAGTGTAAGAATCAAGTTTTTATATGTTATTCAGTAAATAGTGGAAAGTCACTGAAGGTGATTGGGTAGAGGAGTGACAAACAAATCCATGTGTTGGGAACTTTACTCGGGCAGTGGTGTGGAGGATGGATTGGAGAGAGAATGGACTGTAGGCTGCAAGAGGAGGTAGGAGGCCATTATAATAGTTGGGGTGACAAGAGATGAGAGCCTGAACCACAACAAGGGCAGTTTGTAGGGGGAGCTAAAAGGTGGAGATGAATGTGAGAGATATAGAGGGAGTGGAGTTAGCAGGATTCAACTACTGATTGCATTGAGGTGGTGAAGGAAAAGGAAGAACTGAATATGTCTCCAAGGAGTTGAGTTCAGATGACTTGGGGGTGGGGGGCGGAGGGAAATGTTGACACCATCAAAAAAGGGTCATATTTTGTGAAGAAGGTGATGTGGTCAGTCTTGGATGCCTTGAATTTGAGGTGCCCAGGGAGGCATCTAGGTGAAGATTTTATGAATTTGGGAATCATTTGTAGAGAAGGGATAATCAAAACTAGGGTATGGGCCAAGGTAACTAAGGGAAAGAATGTAAGTGAGAAAAGAAGAAAGACATGGTACTACCTTGGGATATACCCATATTTAATAGGAAGCCATGGTGACAAACCCTTACTATGTGTCAAACACTGTGCTAAGTGGGGAGTTTTAGGGTGCTTTCTATACAACCCTAGTCAGTAAACCTGCCTAAGCCACATAGAAAGCACTGTATAATGGAATTTATTAATTTGATCATTGACAATGCTATGCTAAGGTTTAGTAAAAATCCAACAATTCAAACAATTAAAGAAGAGAATCCAGCTTTCCAGACCAAAGTCCAGAATCCAGTTTTCCAGACCGAGAACCAGAGTCAAACACATGCTGCCACCGAGAACCAGAATTCTGGTCTGGAAAGCTGGATTCTCTTCTTTAATTGTTTGAATTGTTAGATTTTTACTAAACCTTAGCATAGCATTGTCAATGATCAAATTAATAAATTCCATTACATTCCCTCCTTTGTATAATAGAGGGTTGAGGTAGTTATGCAATCTATAACACTTTTTACCACCGTGTGTCTGGATCAAAGCCAAATTTAGTATGTGTTCATGACACCTGAAAAATGTTATGGAAAGATTATCATACCATATCTCATGGTTTTGAGACAGTCAGTGATTGTGCTAGGCCACAGGTGAGTTCAACTGAGTGAGACAAAAAGAAAACAAGTTCAGTTAAGTTAGGTTATATTAGGAGGGAGAGAGGACGAAACTGGACTGTGTCTAGTAATTGTGCTCTACATAGTCGCCATCATAAGCAAACCATGGACTTATGTATACCTGTCTCTCCTTTTGTTGCACATATATTCTCTCCAGGGCCTGCATTAAAGTTCACAGTAAGTTAGTCTCTGAAATGATAAGTTTCCATACTTCCTAAATCTCATATTAATTTCACCAAAGACAGTATGATGGTAAAAATACGTACTGTGCTGCATAACTGAGGATATACTAGAGATATATACAATAATTCCAAACCATACCCAGAGTTAGCTTTTATTGTCTTGTGTAAATGAATGATGCATTTCACATAAATGAGAGGGCTACAGTGGCAGCAGCAGATAAGTCACTGAGCCTTTGTAACTGGTTAAACATAAGGTTTGGCTTTGGGGCATTCCAGGTCCCCTTATCAGAAAAAGATCCTAGACACTGGTTTCTAACTGTATCTGTAATAGAACTTAGTTTTCCTGTTCAGTGTAGACTATATTAACAAAGTCCCATAAACAATAATTTTTAACAATCTGAACATTCTTTCAGAACTTTGGCCTTAGCTTCTCCAGGGGATGGCTATCCAGTTGATCATCCTCTGTCCACCCCCAAACTACTTTGTTTTTCTTTCTGGATGGGGCAATGAGGGTTAAGTGACTTGCCCATCGTCACACAGCTAGTGTCAAATGTTTGAGGATAGATTTGAACTCAGGTCCTCCTGAATACAGGGCTAGTGCTTTATACCACCTAGCTGCCCCCCCCAGACTACTTTTAATGCAATTGCTGCCCATGTTTTAAAATAATTTATAAAGAACATTTTACCCTTAGTTCTTAATTTTTAAAAATGAATAATCTAAATCTCACAACTGTTCTAGACATGGGATATAAAAGCTAAAACCAAAATTGTTCTTGCTCCCAGGGAGCATATAACATGCTCACAGGTAAAGTATGTAAAGGCTAAAATTCTAGCTATTCTGTCTAAAATATCTAATGAGTGGTCACCAATAAATTATAAGCTTTAGCAAGAGTTAGGTTTTTAAGCATTTATTAAGGAGAATAAGAATTTGGTAAAGAGAGAGAGAAAGGCCTAGATTCATCTATCTATTAAAGGGAGAGAGCATTCCTAGCTCCCTTCTCCACCAAAGTCCTGAGGAAAGAGAGTGAGCCAGTGCGCCAGCCTCCTGCTTCTTCCTCCCACCAGAAAATGTCACTTCCTGACTCCAAAGAAAACACGCATTGTCCTGCCCTCAGAAGCCCTCTCCTCATGTTGGAGCTTTCCTACAGTAAGTATCCAGCAGGTGGCATCATTCCAATCATTACAAGTACAAGGTCATTGGAGGCATTTTGAGGGGAAGAATATCGACAACTGTGGAAAAAAGGAAAGGCTTTGAGTAGAAGGTAGCTCCTCAGCTGAACCCCAGATGAAGACAAGGTGACACAGTAGAAAGAGCATAGGATTTGGAGTCAGGAAGACCTGAGCTGAAATCCTGCCTCACCCTTAGCTATGAGATGCTGGGCAAATCACTTAACCTTTCTATGCATTAGTTTTCTCATCTGCAAAAAAGGGGGTAATATCTACTTCCTAGGGTTGTTTTGAAGATTGAATGGGATAACATATATAAAGGCTTTACAAACCATAAAGCCGTTACACAAATGAGGAACATGCTTACAAGCCTTTATGACCTATTACATTTGAGTATCGTGATTGGGAATCAGAGGTTATGTGTTTGAATTCCAGGGCCATGCTTTCTCTTTCATGATCCTGGACACAAGAACCTTGGATATTTACCCTCTCTGGCTCTCAATTTACCCTTCTATAAAAATAAGAGGGTCAGGAGAGCTCAATGACCTCTAAGTGTGTTTCTGAATAGAGGGTGAGAAAATGTATGTAATTGCAGGCTTCATGGGAGATAGAAAACTATAGACTACCTCATGAATTTGGGTAACATCCTTGCATAAGGCATCATGTGTGGGTATAAGAATGGAGGTTTTTTAAAAAAGTCTTTACCTTATGGTTTCAGACCTGTGTGACCCACCTTCCCTCCTTGTGTGTCAGCAGAATGACATTTTCTTTGGGCCTCCTCGTTTTGCCTGATACAGTTGAAGCGTATGTTCCTGATGTCAATTGCTTCTCACAAGGGTGCCCCTCTTCTCTCATTTTCGTTTTCCATTTTGTGTCCCTGCACAGTTGTGCTATTTCTCTGTGTTCCTCCTTGGTGACCTGGCCTGATTATCATTTTTTTTAAACAAGTTTTTCCCATCATCATTCAAGCATTTGTACAGTGCTGAGTTTAGCCAGTTTAGTGACATCTTCCTGCCTACCTGGCACTTTCTATGCACCAGATATAGAATGTTCCCCTGCCAGCAGGATTGTTTAAAAGGTATTTATGGCCCCTGTGACCCCTGTCATTTGCACTGGCTTTCTTCTTATAAGCATCCTCCATCAGCCTGGCATGATGAGAACTGGGGGGTCAGGAGTTCAAATCTCTCATTAGACACTTTTTAGTTGTGTGACTATGAGCGAGCTTTTTCATTTCTCAGCCTCTGTTTCCCCATCTGATGAGAAAATGAGACTAATCATACTTTTACTATTTTACTCCACAGGATTGTTATGAGGAAAGTACTTTGCCTATTTCCAAGTACACTATAATTAATTAATTAATTAAGTTAATGGAACGAGTGAGGAGGCCCAATAATAACAACCACTCATATTTCTAGAGCACATTGAGACCACATAGTCAAAATGGGGGCCAAGGGTCAAAACCTGGTCTTCTGACCCTAAGTCCAACTTCTTCCTACTGTACCATTATACCTTTCTTAATGTCATATTCAATCAGCATGAGTTTACACAGGTCCAGACAGGTTTAACCATACCTATTTGAACTAGAAACAAGGAATAACTAGGCCTCATTGCCACGGGTCTAAATGCATTTTGCCCTCAGCAATTGGATGGTAGAGTAGAAAGAATGTGGTACTAGAACCAAAAGAGAGGTAGGATCACATCTCCCTTTCCTTAGATGTGGAACAAAGGATCACTTAACCTTTTTCTGTCTTTTTCCTAATCTGCAAAATGGGAATAACAATGCCTGTGCTATATAACTCATGAGAGCATGAGGAATATGACAATGTACATAAAGGTTATGTACTTTCACTTTTGTGAGCTTTCAATTTGTATCCTAAATTAATATATTTTTCAGTGTTAGCACTGGAAGGGAGCTTTGATCCTAAAATGTCACAACTGGAAGGGACCTCAGAGCATCAGATCCTGGGGACAGGAGAGGCTTCAGGAATCATCTGGTCCGATGCCCTCATTTCACAGAAAAGGAAATTGAGGACCAGAAAGAGAAAGGGTCTTAATCAACCACACATAGCTAGCGGTTGAGACAGAACTAAAAGCTAAAAATGTAATTGGCAAAGGGGAGTGGGATAGAAATGATGAGAAGGAAGGGCTGTGGTGTATCTATCCCAGTTTCAGCAAGGGGATCAGATGAGCACTTAAAAGAGCCCAGAGTTGACAGCTGCAGCAGACCCTTGGCCCCAGCGAGCCCTTCTGGCCTCTCAGAGACACTTACTATTGACCCTGCCCATATTAAGACACTACCTCTGTGCCCCTTATTAGGAAGCTAGTCTTTGTCTCCTTCTCCATGAATTTCCTACTCTGGAATTTTCTAAGGGGAATCTATGGTGGAATAAAGAGTAAACTTGGGCCAATAGCTACATTGCAACCCAAGAGCCAGCTTTGTTTCTCTAAGCCATTGGGGGGAACTCAGGGAGCAAAGAAAAAGGAGAGTTCAATCTTTCCAAGATAAATAGTAAGTCTACATAAAGGGATTTTCATCTGATTTGCTTTTCTTCAGCCATCCCTGTGGGCAGTTCATTATGATGGCTCATGTGAAACAGGAAGCTCCCCATCTTCCTCCCTCTCATCTCCCTCCTCCTCTTTCAGACCCTCTGCTTCTATTTGTCTCTTTCTATCTCCCTTGCTCTCTTCAAACTGGCTGTACATCAGTCTTTAGCACATCCTTTTCATCCTTTTCAGCTTGTAACTCTTCACTTTATATCTTGGTAAGTGGCTGCCTGTGTACCATTTTGTATTGTGATAGAGTGGGGAGAGAAAAAACAAACAAACAAGCAAAACTCACTGACTGTAGAATCAGAGGACTTGGGTTCAAATCCCATTTCTGATACTTGAATAAATCAAAAACATTTATAAAGCACTTACTATGTGCTTTATACTAAGTGCAGAGGATACATATATAAGCAAGCAAGATAGTCCTTGTTCTCAAGGAGCTTACATTCTAATCAGGGAAAGAAATGTGTATATGGAGTGGCTAGAGGGAAAGGTATTTGGAGTCATAGGGCAAAGGAGCAACATAACATTTCCTGGAATGGTAATGATTCAGTTCAGAGTTTCCACAGCTGTAAAATGAAGGGATTGGACTAGCTGACCCACTATGTGCCTGATGACTAATTGCTATCTATTATTTTATGATACAGTAAATTGTGCTGAAAGGGGTCCATGCATTGCTAATTTTATTACTGTTACTAAAAATCATAAACTTCAGGGTTGTTCAATGATTACTGATGTGACTGGGTTTCTTAGAATTGTGATTGATATTAACTAATAGGGATAATAGTGATAATGGTAATTATAGTAACAATAAGCTGTTTTCTTAATACTTTTATTAAAAAAACCAAAAAGCAGTTATTTTATTTTTAAATGCAATAGTCCACAGAATAGGAAATATTAAGAGAGCCTAGTAGGAGAGGGCCTTGTCCCTGAACTATCGATCTCTGAACTCCATAAAAAAATATGAGAACTTTCCCATGATGATAATTTCCATTTAATTAAGATTTCCAAGGTACTTTCTTCACTATGGCCCTGAGAGGTAGTTTGGGATAGAATTATCTTCTTTTTACAGATGGAGATTCTGAAGTTCAGCATTAAGTTACTTGCCCAGTGTCACCCAGCTAGTTCAGTATAATAGCTAGAAATGAAATTACAAGATCACAAACTTAGGGCTAGAAGAGACCTTCATCCTAAAACTCATTTTATTGATAGGGAAACTTGAAGTCTGAGAGGTTGTGGCTTGCTTAAGAGCCCATTGGTTGTAAATACTATTGTCAAGATTTGAACTCAGGTCCTCTGATTCTAAATATAACACTCTTTCCATTGTACCATGAGACTTTTTTTTTTTCCAAGCATACCTCTTTACCTCATCTTTCACTCCCTTTCTTCCTCATTCAGATTCCAAGCTCTTGAAAGGGGTTTGTCTTGTTCAGAGGTTGGGGAATTAATTCTAAATAAAGAGGGTGAGAACAGATGAGTGCCAGGCTGTCACTAAGTAGCAGCTGCCTCGATCTCTTTCTGACACTGACATAAGCCTTTGCTATGGGCCATTGAGCACCAAGAGGCCAAAAGACAGCTGCTGAGTGTTGCAGCGATGGCTTTGCTCCTTGGGGAGACTTTGAAGTCCCTGATGTATCTCAGAACCAGAATGGGACAGAGAAGGCCTAGACAACTTGTCCTGGCTTATGGTCTTCAGAGGTCCCGCTCAGTAATAGAAATTCAGAGGGACTATGGATTTTTCCCCCTGAGGCAATTGGGGTTAATTGACTTGCCCAGGGTCACACAGCTACTAAGTGTCAAGTGTCTGAGGGTGGATTTGAACTCAAGTCCTCCTGACTCCAGTGCCAGTGCACTATCCACTGCGCCACCTGGTTGTCCCTGGAACTATGGATTCTTAAAAGGCACTGGGGTCACCATTGTACTGTAGAAAGAGGGCTGGCTTTGAAGTCAGAGGACCTGAGTTCATAGCTTGCCCCTGATGCTTACTACTTGTGTGTTCTTGGGCAAATTATTTCCCTGGGCCTCAGTTTCTTCTTTCATAAAATAAAGGGGTTAGACTAGATGACCTAAAGTTTATTCTAGCTCTGAATTTATGATTCTGTGATGAAGGATGAAAACATTAGTAACGTGGAGGGAGGAGTCATCCAAAGGGAATGGGGGGTTAGAAAGGCAATGCTGAAGGTGGTGACTACTACTGCTCTATTTGTCATCTCTCTCTATTAGAATATGAGCTACTTAAGAGCTAGGACTGTCTTGCTTTTCTATTAATATTCTCTGTGCTTAGTAGAAGGAATTGCATATAGTAAGTACTTAGTTAATGCTTTTTCATTCATTCTTTTATTCATTCAAAATAAATACCACCATCATCACCACTTTACTACTACTACTACTACTTACAATTTACATTTTAAGGAGTTCTTCAGTGAATTTTTGCATCTCTTTTACCATTAGGCCAATTCTGTTTTTAAGGTATTATTTTCTTCAGTATTTCTTTCTTCAGTATTTTTGTGCCTTTTTTTTTTTTTACCAAGCAGTTAATTCTCTTTTCATAATTTTATAACTTGACTCTCATTTCTTTCCCCACTTTTTCCCTCTACCACTCATTTTTTTTCCTGTAACTTCCAGAAATTCTTGTTGGGATTATGTCCAATTGCATTTTCTTTTGAGACCTTACTTGTAGCTGTTTTCAAGTTGTTGTCTTCTGAGTTTGAGACTTGGTGTTCCCTGACATTGTAGTAGCTTTTTGTGGTTAAATTATTTTTGTTGTTTGCTCATTTTCTGGCCTATTTCTTAAATTTGAACTTTTTGTTAAAGTTGGGCTCTGCTTTTCTTGGGGTGGGGAAGCACTATTCCAAGATACAGGCTTTTTCATGTTGCTATTCTTAGAGCTAGTTCTGAGGGTCTGTAAGTTTTTAGTGCTTCCAACATAGTGTGATCCTGGGAGAGATATGGTCACTGCTCTCCTGCTACGTGCCCTTGTTATTACCAAGGAAGGACACTTTGTGCCCTGTAGCCACAAGCACTACTCTCTCTTTGCCTTGGAAGTGTGACCAGGGCCCCTGCTCTCTTGAGACTGATTGATCACCAGCTCTCCCCTCTGTCCTGGAACTGTGACCCAAAACTGTGTATGGTCAATAGAGTTCCCAATCAGTATCAGCTATACTCAATGTCAGCAAAGGGTCCCCCATAATCTCTTTCTGGCCAGCTGTCCAACCCTCTTATTGTCTTTGGGCTGAGAGCTCTCATAACTGCTGTGGCTGCTACTACATGTGTGGGTTCCAGTCAGGCTTCCAACCTAGTGTCACAAACTTCTCCTGCTGACTTCTTAAGTTTTCTTAGATGGAAAAATGCCTCATCCTGACCTTTGTTGGCCCTGCCACTCCAAAATTTGATTTGAGATATTATTTTAAAGTTTTTTAGAGGGGAATGTTGAGAGTTCACCTGGGTTGGGTAATCTGCCATTTTGGCTCTGCCTCCCTGGTAATCTACATTTCCAAAACATTTGAAGGTTTAAAAAGTAATTTTTCATCCACACCTTCCCTTCATGTTCTTAACAGCCTTGAGAAGGAAGGAATGTCTTTAGAGATAAGAAAATAGGTTCAGGGGGGCAGCTAGGTAGTGCAGTGGATAAAGCACCAGCCCTGGATTCAGGAGGACCTGAGTTCAAATCGGGCCTCAGACACTTGACACTTATTAGCTGAATGACCCTGGGCAAGTCACTTAACCCCCATTGCCCCCCCCCCAAAAAAACAAAAAAGAAAAAAAAAAGAAAATAGGTTTAGAAAGGAGAAGTGACCAAGATCACACAACTTATTAGTGGCAGAGATGAAATGGAGCATGTCTTCTGATTTAAAATCCAATTCTTTTAGCACCACTGACTCAAAATTTATCTGCTTCATCATCAGGCCCTAGAGAGTGGAGAACTCACATCAGGCACTCAGAATTGCACTTCTTTAATACTTCAAAACATCTATGATCTCATCAAGGTGGGTCATTGCTTCTCTAACACTGACCACAACCTTTCCACACCTTAATGATGATTTCATTATGTTTTCCAAAACAAATTATTGCTCAGTGGGCAATCCTCTGGTGATGCTGTATTTAGCGAGGCTGGTCTTTGCACAATAAACTCATAGTCCATTGTTGACTCCCTCCTAGCTGGTAGAAGCTGCCTGAACTGATGTTGTGGCTGTCAATGACCTAGGGTCACTTCCACATCTTTTTGAGGTATGACCCATGTACGTTTTTATTTTTATAATTTTTCCTAATCCCAAATCCCATTCTCATTGGTACATTGGTTCCCTAGAGAGCAACTAACTCTAGGGGCCCTTTTTGCTGTCAAGTCAGATCCCAGAGGGCTGACTCTATCTCTTCCAGGAGGGTTCTAAGGGTAAACTTAAGGGATTTTTCTCTAATGTCATTGGTTTGAGTTCCCATTCTTGTGTAATTCACCACCCCTCATATTTATTAGCAGCAATTAGTGCCCCAAATAGTATTTAACCTATTATCATGAATTAACTTTTTTCTAAACAAAAGGATATTTAATGAAAAGATAAAGTAAGACAGAAGTTACAAAATCTTTTCTCCAGCTGAAGTAGACTCTCTCCTATATCATCTTGGTTCCAAGACCAGGAAGTTCAAAATTAAAGCAATTTCTACAAATCATTCACTCACACCCAGTCCATTCTGAATAGCCAATGGACAACAGACAAATGCCCTTTAGAAGATGAATCTCAGATAATGGGTCCAGTTCACTGCTGAACTGTATCACTCCTCAAAAGGTGTGGCTACAGGGGGCGGCTAGGTGGCGCAGTGGATAAAGCACCGGCCCTGGATTCAGGAGTACCTGAGTTCAAATCCGGCCTTAGACACTTGACACTTACTAGCTGTGTGACCCTGGGCAAGTCACTTAACCCCCATTGCCCTGCAAAAAAAAAAAAAAAAGGTGTGGCTACCACAAACTCTGGTACAGATTCCAGTTCTTTAACCTCTGGTGGCTCACTCATAACTTTTCAAAACTCAAAAAGTCATAACAGCCCCCAAATGCTCTACTTAAAAGCAAGAAAGAATAGATACAACAGAGGCAGAAGCAACATCAGAGCCATGTGCCCATGACCCATACCCTGGGCAGGGAGAAAAAGGTCCTTAGCCTCTCTTCCCAACCGGGGCTTACAAGATTTCATCATCCTCCCTAAAACATACCCAAGGAAAGTGATTGATTGGGTTGGTTAATGCCTTTTGTATGCACCCTCAGTTCTGGTTTAGCTGTCAATCAAATTCCTTCTCTTTGATGCATGGTGAGTAGAGAGAAAACAATCATAGAATAACTGGACATGCTCTGAAGTCTGCATGGAGGATTATCTCAGGCATAGCACATTGTAGAAGATTGTAAAGATCAGTTCTCAGTGGCCAGTTCTCCATTATATAGGCATCAGAGCTTAATTTCCATTGGAAACCAGTTTTAATTGGTTCCATTGGAACCAATGACCACATTTTACATAAATATAAATAAATATAATATTGTGAATTCAAATACATGTAATCACTTCATGGGATTCATTATTTCACAGAGGTACTAGAATCTGGGCAGAGGTTCCCAAAACTTTCTCCTTTCACAGAGCCCTTAGTGTTTCAGTAAATTCCACCCCTCCATAGCTCACCTATGCTAAAAGAAATAAATGTCCAATAGTCTTATTTATTAAATAGGATGAAAACTTAAAATATCCTTTGAAAACTTAGGGTGATTTATAAAGGCCTTGTTTTGAAAATGATATTTGAGCTGGTGGGGAAAAAACCTAATTCAAATGGAAGTCCTATATTGATGAGATTCCCAAGGTGTGGTGAAATAGTGGATGAGGCATTGAATTTAGAGTCAAGAAGCCCTGCATTTAAAGTCTTATTCAAGTAACTACTAGCTTTATGACTTAGGGCAAGTTGCCACTTATTTAGGCCTCAGTTTCCTTATCTGCAAAATAAGGGGGTTGGACTCACTAACTTCCAAGTTTCCTTTCAGATCTAAATCTAAGATTTTATCAGCTATTTATTCACTCATTCTGTCATATTACCCAGGCAGAGATAAGACCTTCCCCAAGGTTGGTTGTGGGGGTTGAGGAGGGAAGGATAATTTTCACCTGTAGTTAAGGAAGTGGGCCCTGAGTTGAGAGGGAAGCATGGGTAACCTAAAAGGCTAGGCTAAACTGGTGTAAGGCTATCTGCAGAGTACTGAGTTCCAACAGAATGAAAAAAATGGAGAAACAAGTTGCATATAAGGAATTCAAGACTATGGAATCCTTACTGGATTAGATTGTCAAAGTCCAAGTAGTGTCAGGAGGTTAACAACTTGTCTAACTCAACCAGATGCTCATTGAACTTGGAGTCACAGGACTTGAGCTCAAATCTTGGTTTTATTCCTTACAAACTATATGACCTTGGGCAAGTCACTTAAACTCTGGGCCTTCATTTCTTCATCTCTAAAATGAAAAAGTTGTACTAGCTCATCTCTGAGACCCCTTGAACTCTGTATCTGTAGCCCTATGATCCAAGGAACATCAGCTTCACCCTCTTACTATAGTGGCTGGCATTTCTTGGCACTGTATCATGCTGATGTGTCAATGTATGGAGTCCATTAAATATCCTGCCAGCTCAGATACATTTATTCATTCATAGGATCATAAAGCTTAGAGCTAAGGGAACACTGATCCAATTCCCTCATTTTATAGAGGAAAAAACTTAAGATGCAAGATGGGGAAGTGATTTAACCAAAGTCATAAAGGTAGTAAGTGGCTAAATTAGCATTCAAATCCAAGGCCTCTGTATCACAATGCTATAACACTATTCATTGATTCATTCATTAGTTCATTCACTTATTCAGTACTATTCATTTATTCAGCACTTAGGTTTGTGTGTAGGTATCTATCCCAACAACTGCCAGAATCCTATGCAAATGCAGAGCCCTTTTTCTTCTTAAGAAAACCTTAGTGATGATCTAGTTCAGGGGGTCCCTCCAGGCCCACAGCTTGTATTTGTACAGTCTTTGAGTTAAGAATGATTTTTATGTGTTTAAACAAAGTTTTATTGTATTTAAAAATGTAAAAACCAAGGGTTATAAAAACAACAACAACAACAAACGACAGCAAGTGGAGGGCTGGATTTGGCTGTTGGGCAAGATCCTTAATCTAAACTATGGTCTTTATTTTAAAGATGAGAAAATGGAGAGGGGAAATAACTTACTCAGAAACAAACATGAAAGGACCAGAACCAGGATCCAAAGCCAAATTTTCTTTTTAAAAATTTTTATCTTTTAAAAAATTTTTTTTCAAAGCCAAGTTTTCTAATGACAAATCCAGGCTGGTGCTTTCAACTCCAGTAGGCTGGGGATCATCTGCCCCCATTAGGATAATAAACTCTTGGAGGACAAGGACTATAAACTTCTACATCTTCTACGAAGCTCCGCAAGAGTTATCTTGCAACTTCATAGACGCTTAATTTGTGGACTAATTGTTAGTGAAATGCTTTCAAAAGATACAAAGAATTCTCAGTGGAAGCCCCCGAATTGAGCTTTGTTCAGAGCATTTAAAGTTCTGATGCTGAGTTCAAATCTAAATTTAGGCCCTTGGATTGTTGTGTGGGATATCAGTTTAGCTTGCTGGATGCTATCTCACCCTCTTTCTTGGCACACACAAAATGTGCTGTTGCTTATTGGCATCTGAAATATGTGTGCTTGATTTCCCCGAGTTAAATATCCTACCCTCTGCTGAAAATCACAAATTCAGCCTACGAACACATAAGTGGAATTCCTGAAAAGCTGTCAAGGAGTCCTTTCCAGTTTGCAACATGTGGTGTGCTGGGCCTGTTGGCCCTACTAGAACATTTTAGGGAAAATGAATTCTCTAGATCTGGTGGTTTGTAAAAAAATCTTCAGCCCAGCAAAAATCTGGCCTTCTGGTAATAGTTATGGTGCAATGAGGCTCCATGTGAACTTAAAAATGTGTCTTTCTTCATTTGCTGGGACCAATCCCTAACCTGACTATTCTCACCCCAGGACCAGACTTGGAGGAAATGATTTAGATGGTCACCTATGATTTGAGGGATTTGGAAATAGAAAATCACCCCCATGTACCACCCCAGAATTAGCTGGAAGGGATTTTGGAGATCATATCTAGTCCAATCTTCTTATTGTATACATTAAGAAATTAAGGGTGGGGGAAGACAAGTGGGGTTAGATGAGCCAACACAACACAATATCCCATGGTTTAACATGATGTCTGACACATAGTAGGTATTTAATAAAGAATTTCTGGCTGAGGTCAAACAACTAGCAAATTTCAGAAACAGAATTTTATTACAGTTCAGTGGCAGCTAGGTGATACAGCAGATAAAGCATTAGTCTTGTGGTTTGGAAGGGATGAGTTCAAATCCGACCTTAGATACTTGTTATTTCTATGTGACCCTGAGCAAATCACTTAAACACTCTATTTCAGTTCAGGAAACATCTGTAACATGGAGATAATAATAGCCCTTACCTCCCAGAGTTGTTGTGAGGATAAAATGAGATACCACATAAAATGCTTTGCAAACCTTAAAGCATTATATCACTATTGCTAGTAGTATTATTGTCACTATACCACAGTGTCTCCTTAGCTACTGATCAAAAGTGCTTAAATTCTACCATTAGATAGTCATTCCTTAGGCAGCAGTTCTAAAACTCGTTGTTTTCAAGACCCCTTTATAGTCTTAAAAATATTGAGAACCTCCCAAAGAGCTTTTGTTTATGTGGATTATATGTATGTGTGTGTAAGTATATATTTATATATGTATATAGATACATACACATACACACACACACACACATATATATATATACATACACATATATTATACACACAGAAACATACACACATATATATTTATAATATCAGAAATTAAAAAGTCTTAGTAGTATTATAAAAATAAATAGTTTTAACCTAAGAGACCCCTGAGAACCACTATCTTAGGGCCTTAAAGACTTTTCAGTGTTCTAAGATTATATATATATATCTACAGTTTTATAGATATAGCTATATACCAATGTCTATAGATATAATATTGTTGTTGTTGCTATTTTTGGTCATTTTCCTGTCTTGTCCAACAGTTCAAGACCCTGTTTATGGTTTTCTTGGCAGAGATTCTGGAGTGGTTTGCCATTTCCTTCTCCAGCTCAGGTCAAGGACCAGAATCAGGAAGAAACTGAGGCAAACAGAGTTAAATGACTTGCCCAGGGTCATACAGCCAGTAAGTCATCTGAGGCCAGATTCAAACTCAGTAAGATGAGTCTTCCTGACTCCAGGTCTGTCATTCTATGCACTGCAACACCTAGCTGCCCTAGATATGATATATCTAGAGATTAAATATATATATATGCTTATGGATCTTTAATACACCTATATTTATACACATATTTATAGATTATCTGTGAGATAGATCGATTGATTTTATGCAAGGAATCAAAAGTATATTCACCTAGGAAGGAACCACAGCTTATTAGAATTCACATTATTTTTTAGGGGAAAAAGAGCTTTATTGATAACGGCTTTAACTTAACTTTAACTTTTATATCAGTCATTTTGAACCCTCCCACTCTCCTGATTGAACTTTTCCTTGATACAAAGAAAACATTTAAGCAAAAATATAAAAGCAACCAAACAACAACAACAACCTGTTACAGCAGCATTTAACAATATAGACAATATTCTGTCCCTGGTGTCTCTACCAAGAAATTAGGGAGGTATTTAACTTTCCAAGATCTTCACTGGTTTTCCAGTTACTTAAAGGTTGACTTTTTTCTAGTGATCCTTTTATTTACTTTGTTGTAGTCATATTCTTCATCAAACCTTATTCTGTTACATTTATGTACTATCATTGTTGTTGTTGGTTTTAGCCATTTCCCAAATTGGTGGCCACCCACTTTATTTCCAGTTCTTCACTATCATTCCATCTCCTGTGACCCATGTCCTCATTGTGGTCATCTGGAGTGCAATAGACAGAAAACTGGACCTTGAGTTAGGAAGACCTTAATACAAATCTGGCCTCAGACACTAGCGGTGAGACCCTGGGCAAATCTACCTCATTTTCCTCTTCTGCAATATGGGGATGATAATATAATTTACCTTATAGTATTGTTGTGATGATAAAAGATAATATTTGTGTACTGCTTTATAAACCTTAAAGTGCTATATAAATATTATTATTGCTATCATTATTATCACTACCACCACTTCACTAAGCCTATCTCTTCCTTTAAGACACAATTCAAGCACTCTCTTCTGCATGAAAATCTTTCCAAATGCTAATCAGTAAAAACCTGTACTTGTCTACTTTGTATATATTTACATTTATTAACTTTATATTTATGTTCTATATTTTAAGGAGCAGGTAGGTGGTGCAATGGATAGAGCACAAGGATTAGAGTGAAGAAGACCCGAGTTAAAATCTAGCCTCAGACACTTACCCTGAGCAAGTCAATTAACCCTGTTTGCCTCAGTTTTCTCATCTACAAAATGAGTTGGAGAAGAAAATGGCAAACCACTCGAGTATCTTTGTCATAAAAACACCAATTGGGGTCATGAAGAATCAGACATGACCAAAATGCTGAAATATAAAAATATATTTTTATATGTATTTGTTATTTTGCCCATTAAATTGTAAGCTCAGTAGGAGTAGGGATTATGTAAAAAAAATTTTGTACTGGTATCTCCAGAGCCAAGTAGTGTCCGGAGAACAGGAGGTGCTTACTAAATACTTCTTGATTGGTTGCTTGATCACAAAGAATGCTGCCGTGAATAGTTTGTTATATATTGTACCTTTGATTTTGTCTTTGATTAATTCACTCTTCAACATGAGCTATCTATAAAGCTCTGAGGGAATGTGGCATAGAGCTGGTGCCTGGAGGGGAAAGATGAGGGCATGTGGGGGACATAGTAGGTGGAACTGGTAGAAACTGGGTAGAGGGGAAAGTTAAAGGAGAACCCCACAAATGGGCGATGATACTTAACTCAGGACAGACACCTAGGGATGAGACTCTTGTTTCTTTCTGTTGATCTGAAGGTTAGAGAGAAAACTATGGAGTACCAGAGGAGTCATGGGACTATGAAAATCTCATTTCATTTGTATCTTAAGACTACTAGCTCTCTGACAGTGAAAACCTCCAGCCATTGTTTATTTATGAGCAGATTGTTTCACTGACCAGAGTACATATATTTGATCAAGACCAGTTTCATGGCTGTTGAGGCAAAGCAGAATGAAGGGTGAGAGTCACTGTCATGACATGGGGAACATTTAATCATCTAATGCCTTCTCTTTTCTTCCTGGATTTAACTCTTCAAGTTCAGCTAAGGATGTCATTGATTTTATTAAGTGCTTACTATGTGTATCATCACTGGGGGTTACAAAGATGAAGATGAAATATTCTTTGTCTCCAATAAATAGAATTATTTTCCATCAGGGGAGACAACATGTGTGTGTGTGTGTGTGTGTGTTTGTAAATGAGTAAAAGATTATTAATGGGAGGAAGGACTATTAGCAGTGGGCATCTGGAAAAGCCTCTAGGAGGAGGGAGCTTCTGAGGTGAATCTGGAAGGAAACTAGAAATTCTAAGAACCAGAGGATGAGAAAGATGTGCAATTTTGGGATGGTGGACACAGTCTGTGCAAAAATACGGAGGCAGGTGATAGAATGTTGTATGTGAGGAAAGCAAGAAGACTAATTTGAGTGAACTGAAGAGTGAATGAAAAGGAGTAGTGTATTTTGCTTTTTCCCAGAAAAACTTGGTAAATCATATGTATGTATGTGTGTGTATAATATATACATACATACATACATATGTATATATACAGAAATAGAAAGAAATAGCATATATATTATTTCTTTTTTCCCTTTCCTTTCCTTTCCTTTCCTTTCCTTTCCTTTCCTTTCCTTTCCTTTCCTTTCCTTTCCTTTCCTTTCCTTTCCTTTCCTTTCCTCTTCTTTCCCCTCCTTTTCTTTTTTTCTCTCATATCTTCTCCTTTCCCCTTTTTGCTTCTCACCTTACTTCTCTTTTCCTCTCCTCCTTTCTTCCCTTTTCTCTTCCCCCTCCCTTTCCCCTACACTTCTACTTTCTTCTTCCCCTCCTCCTTCCCTCTCCTTTTCTTTCTTCTCCTTCCTCTTTCTTTCTTCTGCCTTCCCCTTCCCCCTTCCCTTCTCTCTTTCCCTTGTCTTTTTGTAGGTACTGTCTGCTTTTGACAGTCGAACTTTCAAAATCATTCCTAAACCCTGGGTCTTGGGGTATGAAACTTGCCCTAAAAGTCAATTGGAGCTAATGCCCTAGAGGCTCTTTTCCTGTGTCACACTCATGACCTACAGATGCCACCATGACACTGCCCCAAAGTGGCCGGAGAAGCAGACATTGCACTGAATAAGTTCATTCACAGAGGTCCAGATTCCCAAAGGTGGGGCTGTAGATGCTCTACAGCCTGGCCTAAATAGAGCTTGTGTGAAAGAGCTTTAGAAATGCAGGCTTAGAGCTCCCTGGGGCTCTGCTTCATTGGCCTTTTGTGGCTGTCTGTCCTTGTTTGTCCTTCTCCAAGACTGCACCTCAGGTCCCAAGCTTTTGCTTTTCTGTTTGTTTTAGAAAAACAAGGTAAGTCCATTTTGGAAAAAGGCAACTCTTTCCTCACCCTCCCTGTCTTATCCAGTCTCTTTTTCAGAGTATGGAATTGAATCCCAGACAAAATTCTAAGAACAAAGTTATCCACATTTTGATTAAAAAGAAAAAAAGAGATTTTAAACGTTAACAAAATGATAACAATAGCACTTTTATTTTCTCTCTATGTATGTATGTACAACTGCTTTTCCATCCCAGTCCTTACAGGATTTAAAGCAGGAAGGGATTTTTAAATCCAACTCCTTGTTTTTATGGATGAGGGTAAAATAAGTCCCAGCAAGGGTGTAATCTGCTTGAGGTCACATAGCAGGAGAAGTAGGATTCTAACTGCTCTGCCGCTCTTACCTTCTTTAAGGCCTAGTGTTCTTGTCTGTTAAATGAGGATGACTCCTAGTGTTACCTACCTCACCATCTATCATATCAGAGATGATCATGTATGTAAAGTCTTTGTAAGCCATGGAGTGTTCTTTAAACGGGACCTATGAAATGGGATCTATTGCTGTTGTCTTTTTGTTTGCTTACTATACTGGTAACAGTAAATCTTCATGCAGTACTTTTTTTCCCCTCAGACCAAACCTGTGATTTTACTGGTAAGAGAAATTCCAATAGTGATCAATATCTTTCCTATAATTTACAGTCTTAAAGACTTCCCTGGAGCACTGAAAGGTTAAATTTCTTGCCCAGGGTCACAGCTACTCTGAGGGAGAGGTGAGACTTGAACCCAGGTCTTCGTGATTTTGAGGCCAGATTCCTATCCAATACACTACATTGCCTCTCATATGAGGGTAACACAGTGGATATAGCACTGGCCTTGGAGTCAAGAGGACTTGAGTTCAAATTCAAACACTTGACACTAGCTGTGTAACCCTGGGAAAGTCACTTAACCCCACTTGCCTCAAAACATCCAGGGCCATCTCCAGTCATCCTGATGTATATCTTGCTGCTGGACCCAGATGACTCCAGAGGAGATAGTGAGATTGATGACTCTGTACAGTCCTCTCTCACTTAAATCCAATTCACTGCAAGTCATGACATCACCTCCCAATGTCATGGTCCTCTTCAAGAACAAAGGACAAACAATAACAATGATATTGGTAACAAAATATGTATGTCATTTTTCTAGTTTTGCTCTCCTTGCTTTTCAGAATCTTTCTGTAGCTTTACATTTATTATAATTTACAATATCTTATGGCATGAAAATTCCCCACTATATTAAAATACTGCAATATATTTTCGACATTTCTCTGTTAATCATATAGGTTCTTTTTATATGATTTTTAAATTTGAAATAAAGCAATTATGAGTATTTTTTGTACAGGGAAGTCAGTCCCCTCACCCTGTTTAATGACATCATTAAAATATAGTACTAAAAAAAGGATTCTAGGATTAGGGTTGGTTTTCTGCTGGATCACTTTCTAAAAGACTTGTAACTTACTTCCTGTGTGACCTTGGGTAAATCATTTACCCTCACTGAGCTTCAGATTGCTCCTCTGTGAAGCATCTTACCAATAAAGTATTAAGATGACTTCCCCCTACCAACACTTCTTATTGTTTGTAGCTATTTCTGCTAATTTGATGTGTGAAACAGTGGTACCTTATTGGCATATTATATTTGCATTCCTCCCGTGTTTTAGAGAGATTTCACATCCTTTCAGAGAAGGGTTTTTTTAAAAGCAATTTGGTTTTTTGCCTTTAAAAAAAGCTGTTCATGTCCTTTGACTATTTCTGCACAAGGGAGCGGGTGCTACTCTCACACATTTGTGTCATTTCCTCAGAGATTCCAGATGTCGGATTTTTATCAGATATATTTATAACACAGATTTTCCCCCAATCAGTTTCTTTTCTTTTTTTTTATCTACTCTTTAAAAATCTAAATGTTTCATGACTTTAAATCCTCTTCATCCTGTAATTGTTATTGGATTCAGAACCAATGCTTTAATTTCACACATTGTCAGAGCTATCAAGGACCTTAGAGATAACCTAGTCCAATCCTCTCATGTACAGAGGAAGAAAGTGCCTCAGAGAGGGGAAGCAACTTAATCCAAGGTCACACAGCTTGCAGGTGGCCAAGCTAGGATTTGAACGAGGCTTTTCTTCAGACCACAACTTCAGTGCATATTCTGGTAGGCCACAGTGCCCCCACACTTAATAACTTTAAAAATTATAGCTCAGCAGGTATCGAATTTATTTTTTTATTTTGCTTGATTATATTTATTTTTTAGGGTTTTTGTTTTTCGCTAACCCTAACCCTAATGCTAACCCTAACCCTAACCCAATTTTGAGGGGGGGAGGAAGAAGGAGTTAGTAATAGTGATACGTCAAAAATGTCATGACTTTTTAAAAAATACACAGAACAGAAGGAAGTTCAGAAGGAAACCATCAAGCAGTCAGTCAACTAACATTTATTATATCAGGTATTGAATTTATAGGAAAGATACATTTTATGTAATGCTTTAGTCTCAAGGATGACCAAAACCACCAAGATGATGATGTTAGCATTTATATAGTGTATTATAATTTATAAAGCGGTTTATATATTATCTGATTTGATCCTCACCACAAGTCTGTGAAGGTTGGAAAAATAAAAAGTATCAAGTAAAGAGAATAATCAGTTCATTAGTTATAATGGCAGTTTTTGAGATGATAACTTTTCAAGTGGGGTAGATAGGTGGCACAATGGGTAGAGTACTGGATCTGGAGTCAGGAAGACTCATCTTAAATTCAAATCTGGCCTCAGACACTTGGTATATGTGTGACCTTGGGCAAGTCACTTAATCCTGTTCAACTCAGTTCCTCATCTATAAAATGAGCTGGAGAAGGAAACCACTCCTGTATCTCTGCCAAGAAAACTCCAGATGGGGTTACAAAGAGTCAGACTTGACTGAACAATAACTTTTTAATTAAAAAAAAAGACACACATTTTCTAATACTCCTAAATGGTCTTGATGAGGTCCTCCAAGTTCATCTGGTTACTTCTTCCTGGCTATTCATCTTAATAAATATAAATTGACAGCTGAGGCTATTTTCTTCTGTACCTGGCCCACTCCCTAATCTCTCAGATTTTTGCTTCTCTTTGGTATAAACAAATGTTATTATCCGTATCTTACATTTAAAGAAAGTGAAACTCGGAGAAATTAAGTGATTTGGTCATAGTCACACAGCTAGTGAATGTCAGGGGTGACATTGAAAAATCAAGTGCTTCCTGACTCGAGGTCCAATACTCCAATGTCTTATAATGGGCATCCAGTCCAAGCTTACCACCTCACACCCAGAGGTGTCAAATATCTTACTTGAGGTTTTGCAGAAAAGTAATGGGAGATCAAGGACTAGAATTTAGATTTCCCTACTTAAGGCCGATCTCGCCTTTACACTACAGTGCTTCTACAGATAGCAGACACAGTTACGGTCAGGCTCCCAACAGGACTTTGAACATTTTCATGGTGGAAGAAGAGACTCGAGGTAAATCCAAAGCATTGACCTTAAAGGATTTATCAGGGAAAGAGTGTGGTTAGGATATAGAGGAGCCACTTTGTCTCTTTATGACTCAGTTTCTTCATCAGTAAAATTAGGGGGTTAAACTAGATTATTCTGAAGCTCTCTTTGGATATGATTTTAAATTGTAAGATCCCTTCTGACCCTGTTGTTCCATGAGCTATAATTCCAAGTCCCCTTGTGGGATTAAGAAACAATACTGGACTGCTCTGAAGTATTTCCACTGGGTATGTGACCTTTTAGAGACTATTTCTATCCACTGAAGTTCTACAGAAAGATAGAATGCATGTTGTTGTTGTTCAGTCATTTCAGTCATGTCCAACTCTTCATGACCCCATTTGGAGTTTTCCTGGCAAAGATGCTAGAGTGGTTTGCCAGTTCTTTCTCCAGATAATTTTACAGTAAAGAGCAGGAAACTGAGACAAACAGGGTGAAGTGACTTGCCCAGGGTCACATAGCCAGTAAGTGTCTGAGGCCAGATTTGAATTTAGGAAGATGAGCCTTCCTGACTCCAGGACTGGCACTCTATCTACTTCACCACCTAGCTGCCTTAGAGAAAGCATACTGGTACCCCAAATCTTAAGTTCTTTTATACTTGTGTGAGTTGTGTCTAGTTCTAATACTTACTAGGTTGTATAACCTTGAACAAATCACTTAACCACTCTGAGCCTGTTTCCTTAACTGAGAAATCTCATGCAATATTTTTACTCTCTCTCTTTCTCACAAGGTTGTTGAGAATGAAACACTTTGTAAAACTGAAAGCATTATGGAAACAGGAACTTTAATCATTATTAATACTGTAGTATAAAGCCAGGGGTCTTACTCTTTTTATGTGTTTTGTCATGGACCCTTTTGGCAGTCCGAGGAAATCTATGTCCTCAAAACTATGTTTTAAAATGATTAAAATAAAATACATGTTGAAATTATTGCTAAAATACTAAAAACAAAAACAAGCTCATAAATGCCATATTAAGAACTCTTGGTGCAGCTCATGTAGCTATTTCTTCCTATTTTTTGGATCCAGGCATCTCCATCGCCCTCACTCTCCAGAAATTTTTCGGTCTTTCATAACATTCAACAGTGTTAAACAAATATTTATCAAATACCAATTATGTGCCTAGGGGCAGCTAGATGGTACAGTGCTGAATAGAAGGCTGCATTTGGAATATGGAAGACTTATGTTCTTGAGTTCAGATTTTACTTCAGACATTTACTAGCTGTGTGACTCTGGGAAAGTCACTTAACCCTGCTTATTTCACTTTCCTCATCTGTAAAATGAGCTGGAGAAGAAAAGGACAAACCAGTCCAGTTATCTTTGCCAAGAAAACCCCAAATAGGGTCACGAAGAGTTGAACACAACTGAAATGACTGGACGACAACATCATCATGTGTCTAACACTGTGCTTGACATTGTGGGGCATAAATAAGAAGGGATCATGTCTTATACCTTGTGTCTTCTCCCATCCCAGTCTGACCACACTACTAGGCACAGAGGTATTCAGTAATGCTTGTAGTTTGATATCTTCATGGATTTCACAGTCTGAAAAGTAAGATGACAAAACTACCATACATGAAACAGAGATAAGATGGTGTAAAATGTAGGACACTGTTTAATATAATGAAGTTCTTACTTTAACATTCAGATCTGTTTTGATTTGCAAATTTAACTAGCTCACTATATCTACTAGCCCCAGTTCTCCAGACTAGATCATACTTGATATCCCACATTACCATCAGTCATCTGCCCCAGGCAATCTTGTGTCCTCTCTGTTGCCGCCCCTGGAACAGTTAGTTTAGATCAGACTGCAAAGCTGTCTTGATTGGTGAGTGAATACAAAATGAACTAGCCCACTATTTCCAACTACTCCCAGACTAGCAGACCAGATCATGCTTCACATCCCACTCAGTATCTTGCTATCTGCCTACTATCTGTCCTATGTATGATGTCCCTCAGCTCTGTTCACTAACCTCCCCCTTTTTTACTTCTTAATCTGGGATCAGTAATAATATCATACTATCATTGTTCCTGAAAAAGGCACACCAACCTGTCACCCTTCAGCCTTCACCCCATCTCCAGCACCCAGATACTTTTTCCCCCTGATTACTATCCCCATTCTCCCTTGAGAAGGTAAGCTACCTGAAAGTAGGTGTTGTATCACTTTTTAATTTGTATCCCCAAAGCTTAGTATGGTGCCTAGCATAAAATAAATGCACAAAAAATAAATTCCTTCAGTATGGACACTCCCTTCACTGTACAGATTACAGCCCATCTGTACTTCCACATCCTATGTAATTCTTTTCATGTCCTATAACTCTATCCTAGAGGATCCAACTTGAAGACTTTCTCTGAGTCTTGTGATATCTTTAGGGTATCAGTGTCACATGTGGGTTGTTGTTCATTGATGTTTTGTCCCTTGTTCTTGCTGCATAACCAGCTCATCTCCTTTTCTGATCGTGTAAACCTGATGACGGTAAAAGAGTGCCAATCAAATATATGCCAGTTTCTTTACCTATGATACGGGTTCACAATCTTTTTATGGGTCACAGACGACTGTTCCCCACTTTGGCAGTCTGGTGAAGCCTACAGATCCTTTTCTAGGATAATGTTTTTAAATGCTTAAAAGAAAACACAGAGGATTATGACAGAAACCAATATTGAAATGCAGTTGTAAGAATATTTTTTTAAAAACAAGCTCACGGACCCCAGGTTAAGAACCCCTGTTTACAGACACTAAAGGCTACAAATGGCCCAGAGAGGGTAGGCCACTGAGCTGAAAGGTTGTACAGAGGAGAGGGCACAGGGCTGGAAATCTCTGGTTCCAAAGCCTCTAACACACTGTGTGACATAATGCAAGTACTTTCCCCTCTCTGGGCATCATCTTCCACCTCTGCACAAAGAGGGGACTAGATAAGATAACCTACAAGAGCCCCTCCACCTCTCACATTCTATGATCCTTTGATTCCCTTAGAGGAAGAATGAAATTCACAAAGGACATTTGCCATCCTGTTTCCCACAATATGAATATAAAAATTAAATCAGTTTAGCAGTGTTCCTTCAGTCTTTGCACTGGGTGTTGCCATGGTATCCTGACTTCTTTTTCTCTATTACAATCAGCAGAGCTCCTCCTCAGGCCTACCCTTCCGCCTTATGAGAGGCCATCAGCCTTAAAGGGCCAGCTCCACCCAAGGTTTGTGTTATATAAAGTATTTTGAGCTCCGCAGAGAAAAAAAAAAGTCAAAATATGCCTCCTTCCAAGTAAGAGGTTCATTTTTGCTTTATCCACTAGGAAACACTACATCATACCCCAGTGCTCCTTTTTCAAGGTTCACTAAAGAGCAGGAAATTTTGATTCCAGTTTGTTATTGGTGTATATTCCTAATTATATAGGCTTAGAACTCCAGTGCCTTCTGCCTGTTAATTATTTTCTATTTATCTGGTATTTAGTTTGCTTTGTATATATTTATTTGTATTTTGTTTCCTCTATTAGATTGTAAGCTCCTTGAGGGCAGGGACTGACTCTTGCCTCTTTCTGTATCCATAGCATTTAGTGTGGTGCCTGACACATAGTAGGTACTTATTAAACATTTATTGAGGGGGCATCTAGGTGGCACAGTGGATGAGGCACCGGCCCTGGATTCAGGAGGACCTGAGTTCAAATCCGGCCTCAGACACTTGACACTTACTAGCTCTGTGACCCTAGGCAAGTCACTTAACCCTCATTATTATCCTGCAAAACAAAACAAAACAAAACAACAACTTATTGAGTGGAATTGAATTGAAAATCATACTTGGAAAGAATGTTGGATTTGGAGTTAAAGAATTTGGGTTTGCATCTAAGTACAGATATTAGCTGTGTGATCCTGGACAAGTCACTCTTTTTTTTCTTGGTTTCAGTTTCCTTATCACTAAGATTTTTTCAGCCCTGATGTTCTGAGATCCATTTTACATCTGTACTGGGAATAAGTATGTTGACTTAGGATAAACAGCTCCATTTTGTTTTAAACCTCCATTTTGTGACCAAGTAGTGTTATGTAAGTTGTTTTTCTGTAATGAGATAAGGACGTGAGTGGTACAGTTTGGCAATGATGTGTGAAACCTCAGATTGGGTAAACAACTACTAATGATATGTGTATGTCCCCCAAATTAGATAAACATCTATTAATGATATGTGTCAACATGTGTAGCTAGAACAATAAAAATCCACTGAAGATCTCAGTCATCAGCCTGCCCCTGGGTTTCACTAAAATAGACCTAAATTTTGACAGATATTTGTTCCGAGAGGGTTTAATGTTTGTATTTTTGAAGAGGCAATAAAGTTTGATTGCAGACATTGAGGAATATAAGTCTTATTAGTGTACTATCAGCCCTAGTAAGTATCTGTAACAGTAAAGAGGATTGGGCTTGTGCTGTGCTTTACAAGATCCCACTACTGAGTCATATTCCACTTATCAGACTGAAGAGAAAATTCAGAAGCTCCCTAAAACAGACCACCAACACGAGGGAATTCATACTAATAGAATCACAAATCTGGAGCTATAAGGGCCTCAAAAACCATACTTTCTCATTTTACAGATGTGGAAATTGAGGCCCAAGGATGTCAAGTAACTTGTCCAAGATCACACAAAGAGTAGGTGTCAGATGTAGGATTTGAACCCAGAGCCAGTACAATTACCATGACACCAAACGATTATATAAAAGTCTAGAACCAGGCCATCATAGATGGCTCTTATGAAACGCTGCTTAATGCTGTCTAAAAATCAGAATGTTTAGTAATATTGTTCTCAGAAGCCACTGGAATTAGCTTTAGGCAGTAAAAATCTTAAAGGCACAGTGCTTGGATACTTCAGTAATCTGTGGATTTCATGGGGATTCCCTTTGATTACATCCTATCCATGCCTTCTCATCTTGTTTGACTCTTGTCCATAGCACGCTGGAAATTTCGATGGGGGTAGAAGCGGGGGTTCTGCTCCATGTGCTAGGGGCTTTCCTCTAGGCCAGAGGTTCTTAACCTTTTCTTTGTGTTGAATCCCTTTGGTAGTCTCACGAAGTCTATGGATCCCTTCTCAAAATAGTATTTTTAAATGCATAGAATAAAATACCAAGACTTACAAAAGATTTCAAACATATTGAAATATATTTTTTCATAGATCCTAAGCTAGGAATCCTGGGTACCAATGGAGAATGTAGACTGGCTATTGGTTATCCCTTGCTATCGATATATGACCCATTCACTTTTTTCCCTTTTCCTCCTTCTTCTATGCATCTTTAATGATACTATTTTTACTGATTTTTTTTCCTTCACAAAATTCTCTCTCTCCTTTTTTTTTTTTTTTTTTTTGCGGGGCAATGAGGGTTAAATGACTTGCCCAGGGTCACACAGCTAGTAAATGTTAAGTGTCTGAGGCCGGATTTGAACTCAGGTCCTCCTGAATCCAGGGCCAGTGCTTTATCCACTGCTCTACCTAGATGCCTCCTTCACACAATTCTTTTTTTTTTTTAAATAAAAGTATTTCATTATTTTCCAGTTACATGTAGAGATAGTTTTCAACATTTGTTTTTATAAGATTTCCAATTTCCAATTTTTCTCCCTCCCCTTCCCCTAGACAGCAGGCAATCTGATATAGGTATATATATATATATATATATATATATATACATACACATTAAACTGCATTAGTCATGTTATAAGAGAAGAATCAGAGCAAAAAAGGAAAAACTTCAAAAAAGAAAAACAACAGCACCAAAAACAAAAGAAATAGTATGGTTCAATCAGCATCTATATTCCACAGTTCTTTTTTTTTTTCTTTTCTGGATTTGGAGAGCCTTTTCCATCATGAGTCCTTTGGAACTTTCTTGTACCGTTGTATTGGTGAGAAGAATCTGGTCTATCACAGTTGATCAACACATAATGTTGATGATACTGTATACAGTGTTCTTCTGATTCTGCTCATCTCACTCATCATCAGTTCATGTAAGTCCTTCCAGGTTTCTCTGAATTCCTCTTGCTCATCGTTTCTTACAGCACAATAGAATTCCATTATATTCATATACCTCAACTTGTTCAACCATTCCCCAGTTGATGGGAAGCCCCTCAATTTCCAATTCCTTGCCACCACAAAAAGAACAGCTATAAATATTTTTGTACATGCCTTCACACAATTCTTAACTGGTAATATGCTGTAGCCGATACAAAGCACAATGCCTGCCACCTAGTAGGCACTCAATAAATCTGAGTTGACTGACTTCCTGACCATGCAGGGCTCCATTACCCTTTAGGAAAGGTGCAACTTTAATTCTTTGGAGACTACAGCATTCCTAGAATCACAACTATATAGTGCCGCTGTAAGAATATTATTGTTAAAGAGGATCCTTTTTTAAAATTTAAAATTCTGCTGACTTTACATGGCATTAATTCATACTACTCAGAATTTGCTGAAATTGTCTCCTTTGTAATTTCCTATGACAAAATGATATTCTATTACATCTACATCCCACAATTTAAAAAAATCCATTGATGGGTATCTCATTAGATTCTAATTACTATTCTTCCCTCACCCCCCTTTAATATCACCTCTTAAGGATCAGAAAGTTAGTTTTGCTTGAAGATATTCCTTCCCCAGCTTTATCTTCCTTCTTAATATCCTCCCTATCCTTGATTGTTTTCATAGGCATTCCTATACCAAATATGCATATGTGTTCAATCAGGTTTTTTTGTGTGTATTTCAAATAAGAGTGAAATCCATCTGCTCCTTCCACCCCTTCTTCCATGTTTGTTTACTCTTTTTAGGAATGATATTTATTCTTGTTTACTCTTTTTGTCCAATGATAAGAAATAATTTTACTCCCTCCTACTTTCTACGTTCATGTATTTTTGTTGTTCTCCTTTCTCTTTCTTCTCTTCAAACCCTCAGAACAGAACCAGCCCACCTCCATGACTTCTGTTTTTCCTATTTTTTGGGGGGGGCGGGGAAATGAGGGTTAAGTGACTTGCCCAGGGTTACACAGCTAGTAAGTGTCAAGTGTCTGAGTCTGAATTTGAACTCAGGTCCTCCTGAATCCAGGGCCAGTGTTTCATCCACTGCACCACCTAGCTTCCCCCTCCTATTTAATTCTTTCAATACCATTTGAAGATTTTAAGATTCAGAAGGCATATTTTTTTTCCCTCTCCCATTAGAATGTTACCATCCCTTCATCATATAGTTCCTTCCAAATGGAACTTTCTAGGTTTCTTTGAACTTGTCTTTGTATTTCAGATGAGAAATCAGCTCTGATCTTTTCATCAGAAATGCTTGAAACAATATGTTTTACATGATAGCACATGTATAACCTATATCAAATTGCCCACCATTTCAGAAGAGGGCAGGGGAGGGAGGGATAAAAATTTGGAACTCAAAATCTTTAAAAAAATGTATGCTAAAAATCGCCTTGATGTGTAATTGGGAAAAATAAAATACTTTTAAAAAGGAAAAAAAAGAAAAAGAAAAAATAGTGAACAAAAAGAGAAATGCTTGAAACTCCTCTGTTCCACTGAAGCTCCATTCCCTTCCCCTTCTTCCTCCATCCCAGGATTATACTTAACTTTTCAGGTTAAATTATTTGTGGTCTCTTTTGCTTTTATTCCAAGATTTCCTTTCATAACAGGTCTTATGTGATCCTGACTGATTCTTTAGTACTTGAACTGCTTCTTCTTGGATGCTGGTAATATTTTTTTCTTTGTCATGGAAGTTCTGGACCTGGGCTATGACATCCCTGGGATTTTTCATTTTGGTGTTTTAGGAAGTGATTGGTGAATTCTTTTTACTTTTACTTTGCCCTTTGCTTCTAATAGATTTAGACAGTTTTTATTTATGATTTCTTGAAATATAGTGCCCAGACTTTTTATTTTTGTAAATCATAGTTTTCACTGAGTCCAATAATTCTTAAATTATTTTTGCTTGACCTGTTTACTATACTGGTTATTTTTGGTATCAGGTATGTCAATTATCTTCTATTTTTACAATCTTTTGATTTTTGTCTAATGTTTGTAAAATATTTCATAAAATATTTAATAAAGTATTTAGCACAGTGCCTGCTACATAGTAGGCACTATATAAATACATATTCACCTTCCTTTTCCTCCCTTCTCTTATATTTTTTGCTTTCTTACGGAGTCATTGGTTAGTTTTGTGCATTCTGGTTATCATGGGAATCTATTATTTCGGTAAAGTTTACCACTTTCTCTTCTAAGTTATTTTTCCCTTCCAATTATTTCCTCCAGAGTTTTAGTTTTTAATCTATAGCTTAATTTCTTCTTTTAATTTCTGTGGAAAATAAATTTTTTCATTTGAATTTCTGCTTGTCGTGCTTATGGAACTTCTTTTGCCTTGTTTTTGTGGATCTCTATTTTTGCAATATGTTTGATACTAGTTGGTGTCTTCATTTGCTTATTCATCTTTCCATCTTCATGGAATGAGGCTTGTTCCAAGTCTTGGCTCTGTCCTCTGCTGTGCTTTTGGGTGGAATAACCAAGGCTGCTTCATTTCACCATAAGTTCCTGTGCTGACCTCAGCATCCTTGGGTTAGGTCTTTTTGGATCACTGAGGCTGGGAATGCTGGGCTTCTCTGGTGTCATAGAAGAGACTACAAAGAACTTTAGAGCCCCTGAGCCTGGGCTGTTCCTGAACATTGTCATATTACTCTGGTCACTGCTACTTTTCGGGCATTCTAGATCTCTTGTTGGAGCTTTTGTCCTCCTTTCTCAGGATGGGGAGACAGGACTGTCCTCTCACTTCCTCTGGACCCAGAGCCTTGAAGGCTGAAGTATCTTGAGCCTGTCTCTGGTAGGCAGTGCTTAGAGGCTTCAGTCTTCTTTGACTATTTTGGCATTTATTTTGCTTAGACCTCTTTCCTAATGGCCACCAGTTCCTGGCTGACTTTTGTGAAGATCTGAGGTAGAAGAAGTATCTTTCTGCAGTTTCTCATTGGATTTCTTGATCATTATTTGGTTGTGCAAGAACTTCAGGTTTTTCTTGGAGTAGGGGTGTGGAAGCTGGTCAGTCTACCTTTTTTCAGGCAGGCATTTTGGCTGAAAGTTCATGGATGGGGCATAGAATCAATTCTAACTTTAGATCTTTATAAATTTAAGAATTAAAAAGTAATTTTCTCACAATAACACTGTGAAATAAGAAATAACCATAGCTGGCAATCATATAGTGCTTAATATCTTATTTGGGTTTCAAAACAACCTTATGAGAGAGGAATTACAAATATTTTTGCCCTCATTTTATAGATGAAGAAACTGAGGCTTAGAAAGTTAAACTGAATTGCCCATGGCCATATAGCTCAGAAATTTCAGTTGGTGGTACTTAAACCCAGATCTTCCTCCTTCCAAGTACAGCACTCTCCATTCATTACACCATATTGCCTCTATAAGTAGCATAAGTATTATTACCCCCATTTTACTGGTGAGGATACTGGGGCTCAGAATGATAAAATAACTTGTTGGTAGTCACATATCGTGTCATTATAAGATTTACTGGGATTAAACCCCAGGTTTTATGGCTTCAAATTCAGCGATCTTCCTATAATTCTACACTTAATGAAGTACTGAAATGAAATATCATGCGAGAAATAAAATTTCTAATACTTTATGGCTCTAACACTTAATTGGATTTAGCAAGTGTTTGCTGAGTACCTACTATGCTCTCAGCTTTGTGGTAGGGATAGAGAAGCAAAAGGGGACACAGACCCTATCCTTGAATCATACATGGTCTACATAGGGAAACATAGAATAGATATAAAACCATGATAAGCATATAGAAGTCAGTAGTAAAGATAATAACTAGTAATAAAAATAGCATGCTGCAAATATAGAGCTATAAATATCCTGGACAATTCAGCCAATTAACTCTATTTGAATCAGACTATTATCATTGATAGAATCTTTTCCCTAAATCTCCTGGAAAGAATGCTGATTCATAAAAAAAAATCTAAAAACTTTTTAACATATTTCACCATCCCAAATATTCACATTTTTCAAGCTACATAGAACCAGTTTTTTTCAAAGTTTAAAACCTAGCCAAGGAAAGAGATCAAAACTAGGTGGGGACAGGATAAGGTGCATATCATCTCTGTTGTCCTGTCTGCTATAGAAGTTGTATCAGGGTACTTTCTGTGAGCCTACAGAGAATGAACTTTTATCCTAATACTTTTATTTAGCTATACAAACTGGTTATTTTATCCACCTGTAAAATTATTTGGAGATTATTGAATATGAAAGAATTAAATAGCAATGTGGTGACTAGTCTGAGTCTGTGGATAAACTTATATTCCAATAAAAATATTCAATTAAAAGAGTGGTCATTTTATCGATCCATATAATAGTCCACAGAACACTAAATATAAAAGAATAATAGCAAGATAAAGACATCTCAGGACTCAGTTTTATATGAACTCTATTCTATCAATCAACAAACATTTATTAAATGTTTAATATGTGCCAGGAACTGTGCTGAGTTCTGGAGATCCAAAGAAAAGGTGGAAACAGTATTTACCCTTCAGAGGCAGGAAGACAACACGTATACAATGGGAAGGATAATATGTACATAAAGTACATACATAAATTATATATGTACATAAGGAACAAACAAGCTATATTCAAAATAGATACCTTAATGGTAAGCCCAGAAGAGAAAACACTAGGTGAGAAAGAAACAATAATAATAAAGACATTTCTATAACACTATGGATTATAAAATCCTTTGCTTCCATTATCTGCTTATAAAAGTTGACATTTGCAATGTGGAACTATGTCCGTGTTCTGCATGAGGAAACTCAAGCCCACATAATTAAAATGACTTGCTTTGGGTCTCTCAGCTTGTAAATGGTAAAATATATAGGATTACAAAGGAACCCAATTATATTGAAATGGTGAGCAAAATATATTTTTAAAGTATGCTTTATTTTATTCATTTGAAAATATTATTTCAAGAAGAGGGCAATAGGCCAAACCAGATTCCCAAAGGCATCCAAGATACACACAAAAAGTTAAGAACCTTTGACTCTCCTGTCCAAAACCTCCATGATCTTGCCCCGCCCCCCCTGCCTGTCCCCCTCCCATCTGACTCCCACTGAATCCAATCTCTCCCTTCTCAAATTTCTTCAGGTATATTGTCTGTCCTTGAGGACAAAGACTGTCTTATGTTTTTGTATGTCCAGTGCAATAACACAGGTGGCTGACCCTAACCCTTAATAAATGCTCATTGAGCAATCGATTGAGTCTCTCCTTTCTACTTATCTCACTCTCCTTTGCTCTGTGGTTTGTTTTTGTTATTTTGCGTAGAAGTGTTTCTCCCCACTGGCAGGGTTATGTGTCATATCTATCTTTGTATTACCAGTACTGAGCACAAGAACTTTCACACAGTAGGCAATTAATAAATGTTTGTTGTTGTTGAATCAAGAGGATCATCCAAGACACTAACAGCTATCCACCTGCAATCTGTCTTACTGGAAATCTTTGAAAGTTGTGCAAGGCAGTTGGCAGCTTATTGGCTCTCTAGGGCTCAAGTGAGTTATTGACCTTCCTTCTCCAATGGCCTGTCTATTTTATCTGCTTCTCTAGTCTACTGACAGAGAGTGATTTGCTAGTAATCCCAAAGCTAACAGACTGTTTTCTATGGGCATACTGGCCCAACTAAGACTGAGAGTTTGAGGAAACAGAATGGCAACATTCAACCCAGGTTCCTAGAGAAGAAAATTAGAATCAGTGCAGTACTTTGGCATTCACTATCCCTTTTTCTTTCTAGATCATAGGATTTACAATGGGGAGGGATTTTAGAAATTCGTCCAAACTCCCTCATTAACAGCATGGATTCTTTCAGAGTTGGAAGGGGCATTGGAGGCCATTAAGTCCAACCACTTTCATTTTACAGATAGAAACTGAGGCAAAGAGGGGTAAATGACTTGCCCATACTCACATGGCTAGGAAGTGTCTGAGGTGGGATTTAAACTCAGGTCTTTCTGACTTCAAGTCCAGTGTGCTCTCCAGTGTACCATGTTGCCTCTATTTACTCTATAGGTGAAGAGACTGAGGCCAAGAGAAGGGAAGAGACATACCTAATGTCACAATAAATAGAAGAGCCAGGATTTGAACCCAGGTCCCCTAACTTCAAATCCAGTACTCTTTCACTTCATAGGCAACTGTTTTATGATTCCCCTTCCTCAACAGGTCCCCTCCCCACCAAACTCCTAGGGACACTAAGACATATAAAGCCACGTAAATTCCATAGACACACAGTTAGAGGGAGAAAGAACTTCAGAGGGCATCTAGGCCAATGACTACCTGAGTAGAAATCCCTTCCACAAAAATTGCCTAACACATCATGGACATTTTTTTAAAGTTTCTTAAATTAATGAATAAATGAATTAAATAAAACAAGCAATCCTCCATGGGCTATATCTTAAGGGACGTGGTCCCTAAATATTCAATTATCCAAACTGTCTGAATTTTGTATCATTAGACAAACTCATTTAGAATAATATAAAACCCTTCTGTAAAATGACTGGACTAGATCAATTTTTCTCAATTTTTTGGTCCCAGAACTTCTTTATTCTCTTAAACATAACTGAGGACATCAAAGATCTTTTATTTATATGTGTTATAGCTATCAGAAATTACCATATTATAAATTAGTTTTAATTTTATTATGAAAAAATTTTGATCTCAAGAACCCCCTAGAAGGTTGGGGACCCTCAGGAGACCCCTGGACCACATTCTGAGAACTGCTGGACTGGATTATCTATTAAACCATTTCTAGTTCTAAGTTGGTGGTTAAAACTCAAATGCAGCTCATCTGAGTCAGAATCAAATCATTTTGTGGTTCAAAGAGGAAGGGAACAAGCAATTATTAAGCACCTACTATGTGCCAGGCATTTTGCTAAGCACTTTATAAATATTTTATTTGATATTTAAAATAGTAGTTCCCTTTTCCAACCCAAAGAGGAATCTCCACTATGATGTAGCTCTCAGGTGGCCATATAACCTCTGAGGCATGAAGATCTCCAATGAGGAGGCGTTTGCTCCCTCCTGAGGCAGCCAATTCTGCTTTGTGACACTCCTGATTATTAGGGAGGTTTTCCCTCCTTGCAACTTCTACCCCTTCTTCATGGTTCTGTTCTCTGGGGCCAAACAAAATGAGCCTAATCTATTCTATATGGCAACCCTTCAAATATTTGAAAACATCTACCATGTTTTCTCCTTCCCCATTTTACAGAGAAGGAAACTGAGGCCCAGAAAGGCAAAGTGATTTGCCCATTATCCCATAGACAGGATGTACTAGAACCGGAATACCTAGATTCTTCAATAGATCCTGTTATGACATGGACTCAAGGTCCTTTGCTGACCTGGTTGCCTTCTTCTGGGTACCCTTCAGGTTACCTGCTTCCTTCCTAAATGGTAGCAGGGACAGCTAGGTGGCAGAATTGATAGAGCACTGGCCTTGGAGTCAAGAGGACTTGAGTTCAAATCTCACTTCAGACACTTAGTATCTGTGTGACCCTGGGCAAGTCACTTAAATCAAATTGCCTCAAACATCTGGGGCCATCTCCGGTCATCCTGATCTGTATGTTGCCACTGGACTCAGATGGCTCTGGAGGAGAGAGTGAGGTTCGTGAACTTGCACAGCCTTGCTTCACTTAAATCCAATTCAGTGCAAGTCATGACATCACCCTGATGTTATGGTCCTCTTTGAGAATGGAGGACAAACAACAACAACAAATGGTGGCAACTTAGAATGCAACATAATACGTCATGTGATATCTGACAGGGACAGAACACAGTGAGACCGTCACCTCCTTATTCTTAGAAACCATATCCCTCTGAATGCAGCCTGAGATCACACGAGCTTTGCTGGCTTCCACATCATACTGCAGACACATAATGACCCGAGTCCCCCTGGCACTGGGAAAAGGAGGGAGGAGTTGCTAGTCCAGCCCCATTTGTGCCAGGATTATCAGTAATAATCTTGGTAGTTGGGAGGGGCACAGGGATTGTCACAGTGTCATAGAAGTTTGTGTCTAATTCAGTTGCACTGACTGTGCACAACTGGTTATGCCCCTGGAGGTTCTCATCCTGTGTAATGGGCAAATCCTGGCCTGGAAACCCCTGCAATGCCCTGAGGGCCTTCTTGGAAAGTCAGATCAGTGTCTTGGTTCTGAGAACTGACTATATGAATGTCAACACAGCTGTCCCTCCCTGGATCTTTCTGCAGGATCCAGTTGATGTGGCAAGTCTTACCAGTTTGGACAGAATGACATCTGTCCAGCAGTACCCGATGAGGACATGAAGTAGTAACTGAAGTACTGAGCTTGTACTCAGTGCTACCAGCCTTGGCCATGACCTAACATCTTTGGAGCAACTCACTAATATTGGGATAGGCTTGAGAAACCACCACTCATATTCCAACAAGGGCCATGGAGTTGGCTCCCTAGAAGAGAACCCTAGACTTCTATCTTTAGTCTTCCTCTTTTTTTATATACATTTTAACAATGAGTTTGGAGCAGTTAGGTGGTACAGTAGATAGAACACTGGGACTGGAATCAGGAAGACTCCTCTTCCTGAGTTCAAATCTGGCCTCACTTACTGACTCCCTCATTTACCAGCTATGTAACCCTAGGCATTAATTCTTTTTGCCTCAGTGTCCTCATATGTAAAATTAGCTGGAGAGGAAAATTGCTTGCCACTTCGATATCTTTGCCAAGAAATCCCCAAAAGGGGTCTTGAAGAGTCAAACATGACTGATAAATAATTATGAGTTTGTTCATTTAGCAGTTGGCAAATATTTTTGGTGTCAAGAATTGCAATCTTGAAAACTGAGAACCCCCACAGAGTTTTTGTTTATGTGGGTTATATCTCTTAATATTTACCATATTGGTAATTAAATGTCTTAGCATTATTATGAAAACAGTTTCGATCTTGCATAGTACCTGAAAAGGTTTCAAGGACCCCTAGGGGTTCCAGGGCCATACTTTGAGAATCTCTGAGTTGGATGAAGGAGATGATGAGCATTCACTCACCAGATTTCCAGTTAACATGAAGCTTGGTGGTACAGCACATATTTTATATAATAGAATCCATCGCCCCAAATCTCAATAGGCTGAATCTAATGAGATGAGATTCAACAGTAATAAAATACAGTACAATACCATGCTTGAGTTAAAAAATTAAACTGCATTAATATAGGATGAGGGAAACCTGGGTGGACACCAAGCTGTATGAAAAGGGCCTAGGGATTTAGTGTACTCTATGTTTTAGATAAGTCAGTAGTATGATTGAACAGACAAATACATTAAATGAATGAATGAATGAATAAAATAATTTTAAAAATAGCTAAGGAGATTTTATCCTGCATGAGAGAAACTAAAGTTCCAAAATAAGGGAAATCATAGTCCTACTGTTTTCTTCCTTGGTGTTTCAGAGACAGTGTTTCCCATGCCTTCCCCCTACCTCCTCACAGAATGGGGCAGAGCCATACCTCTTTCTCTTCTCACCTCTTTCCCAACCCCTAACATGAATTGGTTTTCCCTAAAAAAGCAACAAATCTGCCCCCAAACCTGAAACTCCCCTGGAGTTTCCTCCTCATAATTTCTGGCTGTATGAACATGCTTCCTGATCACAAAAGGGCATAAAAAGTTCCACCCATGTGGAGTCCGGGCTTCTCTAAATTGATAGATTTCTGAGTCACCACACCTGCCCAGCTGAACAGCACCGTTTCCATGGTGATACTGGCCTGTGTCTATAGAAGCTATGTGGCTCTGTATACTTGTTGCATATTGTTGCTCTGTTACTGAGTAAAAACTCCTTTTGTTAGCTATTCAATGACCTCTAAGTGTCTCATTTTTTCCCATCATTAACAGGGTGCTAGATGGCAGCCTGGCCCTAACACCTGGTCAGCACACATCTGGAGTATTGTGCTCAGTTCTGGGCACTGATTAGAAAGGATGTTTGTAAACTGGAACACACCTGTAGAAGGGCGAGCCAGATGGTAAAGTTATGGGAAGCCATGCAACTGGAATCATGGAAGGAAGTGTGCACGTTAAGCATAAAGAAGAAAAGACTGAAGGGGGCGGTATTTACAGTAGGGTTGAAGCATTGGAAGGATCTGAAAGAGGGAGCTGATTTGTTCTGCTGGGCCTCAGAGGGCAGAATTAAGAACAAGGACTGGAAACTGGAGGAGACAGATTTGTGCTCTAGTGAAGGAAAGGCTTCCCTACAATGGGATCTGTCCCAAAGCCAAGAGGCCTCCTTTGAGAGGGAGCAAGTTCCCTATGTCCAGAGGCCTTCAAGCAGGGGAGGGGGGGTAGGGGATATTTGTAAAGGGAATCCCTTGGTTTGAAAATGAGTAGGACTAGATTATCTCCGCTCCAATTCTGAGATTCTGTGATTGCATGGACTACCTATTCTTCCTCTAGTGTTCCTTCTGTGAGTCATAGTCTCATTTGTTGGGACCATCCCCACTTCCATGGTGCTTTCTGCAGTCTCAGGCTCTCTCCTTCTGCTAGCAAAACCTCCTCTAAGAAAGGAATACTGGGAAAGGCACCACGTGAATTAAAGTCACTGTGTCCCATCCCCCAGGGGGATTCAGAAAAAGATGTTCTTTGGAAAACCAAGTGTTTCATACCTTTAGTAAAACTATTTCTAGGGGAGAAGGTTTCTTTTTTTTGGAGGGGGCGATCAGAAAGGAGTTTTCCTTGAGCTCATTAAATCATAGCACTTATGTGGCCACTTGCTCTGTTCATTTCTAGGGTCATCCCCATGTATCTATCTATTTATAATACAGAGACAGGAAAAGAGGATTGTATTAAAAACAATATTGGTTTATTCTATATACATATATAAGTCTGATCAATTTTCCCCAAAGCAGTTGTTTATGAGCCAGGTTACTCATGCCTGGACACCCCCATCTGTCAGCTGCCAGCCCAGTGCAAAGTGCCAAGAGCCAGGGCTCAACACACTTCGGCCTGGAAGGTTAGCCTTGCCAAACCTGGGTGGGACTAGAAAGGAAGATCTGCTAGACTTTAAAATGCTGGCCAGGTCTGGCCCTAGGCAAAATTCTAAAGGCAACAGAATGTGTCTCTGGCATCTCCATCCAATACACACACACACACACACACACACACACACACACACACACACACACACACACACACACTTTTTGATGCCTTACTATTTGTGGTAGACCGCTGCTCCCAATATTTTTATTGCCTTCTGAAGACAAACACCCCTATCTTTATGATCTGACCAAGACAAGGAACTGTATAAGGTTAACTTTGAATCTTTCCTAATGCCTAACTTTATGCTCTGAATATGCAGAGTGGTATTGTGGACAGAGTTCTTGACTTAAGTCAAAAAAACTATGTGTAAATTTATCACCTTCCTCAGTCCTAATAGCCTCATCTATAGAAGGAGTATACGGTAATAATTATGCTACCCACATTGCAAGGTAGCTGTGGAAAAAGTGCTTTGAGCTAAAAATAAATGTTTGTTGAATGAGTAATAGTAGGGATTCTTAGAGAAGAAGGTCGTCTGACTGGCCATTGGAGGGAAGGATTTGAGAGTAGCTGTGGTCTCACAACATAATTCAGTTCATCCCTCTATGAACAACCATGTATTCTGTGTGAATAGCTGGTCTTGGTGCTTGACCATGGTAACTTGGCCCACAAAACCTAACTGGAAAAGAGCAATTCTAGAGCTAATAACTAAGACTCTAAATAACTTCCTTTTTTTTTTTTTTTTTTGAGGCAGTTGGGCTTAAGTGACTTGCCCAGGGTCACACAGCTAGTAAGTGTCAAGTGTCTGAGGCCAGATTTGAACTCGGGTCCTCCTGAATCCAGGGCCGGTGCTCTATCCACTGCGCCACCTAGCTGTCCCCAATAACTTCCTTTTAATGGAAAGATGTCATACAATCTTAAATTGCCATTAGACTAGATCTGCTATGACTAATACCTATCAATAAGCTAATACATCATTTAATTGATTGTTGTTATAATCTATTTGCACATGAAAGGGGCATCTGTTGAATCTGGAAAGATGAAAAACTATTACTTATATTTATTTAATTTTACATTATTCTTTTAATCCCCTTCATTTCAAATATATCCCTCTATACCCCACCCTCCCCAGTGAGGCTATTCCTCATAACAAAATGATCTTTTGTAATAAAGAAAAAAGAGAAAAGTAGTTCAGTTAACCTAATCAAAATATCATCTGAATCTGACCACGGATGTACGGTTGTATTCTCATAAAAACACATCTCTGCAAAGAAGAGAGGAGGAACATTTTCTTATCTATTTTTTGGGACCATTATAGTTTTATTGTATTCTTGGGTTTTTGTTGTTCCTGTTCTTTCATTTGATGTTATTGTAGTTATTGTGTATATTGGCTTCTTGGTTCTGCTTACTTGTTATGTAATTCTTCCTAAGTTTCTCTGAATTCTTCATGTTCGTTATATATTATGGGACAGTCATTCCGTTATTGTGTATTTCTTGAAAAATATCCCATAGAGCCACTAATAACCACTGAGGACAATTAATAAAACTGCCATGTTAAGAACAGAAACATCAGTATCAGACAAATCAGGTACAATCTTATAATTTGCTGGTCACTAATGGGTATCAGCCTACTGACAAACATTAGCTATAAACATATGATCATATATAGTATGTATGTATGTAATATTGTCCAGAAAGCCACCTTTCACTGCATTTTTTTCAGCCCTGACCAAGTTAAGTGAATTTTTCAGTAAAATAGCTTGTTTCTTAGTTTAGGATTTTGAGTCATCTAAAGCAATGTTGGTATATGCAAACCCAGCTGCTCTTAGTCAGCATTGCCATCTGAGATTGTGGATCCTCAATTCCCCCCCCCCCACCCCCTTAAATACAGGAAGTTTGTTTTCCACTGCTGGAAGGAACTGGTGCTGAACATGTTAAGGTAGAAAATCAAACATGAGGGTAGTTTGATTTTTCAGGGAAGAGAGCCCTTTTGCAAAGGAAAATGAGAACAGGCTCAAATGGATCAATCATATGATAAGGAATCTGTTTGCAAGACGGGGAAGGTGATTTCACTGTCGAGAAGATGCATTTGTGGTAGGGGGATGAGAAAAAAGAACATAGAGGGATTAAATGATGCTGAAAAACACATTACTTAGAAATGAGACCAATTAAAAAAATGTCAGCTGATATAAAAACTTGGGGCTGTCAAAATCTACCTCTTGCCTAGAGAGACCAGGATAATGACCCAAGGAATTATTGTCATGCAGTGATGACGTGTAAAAGGCAGGGCCCCTGGAATCAGAGGAGCTAGCTGTGAATGTTGGCTGTGGGGATTGAATCCTCTATGACCAGGGGCAAGCTGCCTCTTCTCTCTAGGCCTGAATTCTTTGTAAAGCAAGAGGATGGGACTAGATCACCTCCCACCTCAAAAGTTTCTTTCACTTAAAGATTTTTTGAGCCTGGGTCCTTTCTATCTTGAGTATCCTATCACTTCCCTTCCCTGAGCTTCATCTTCATCTATAAAATGAGGGAAGTTAAACTCATTCTGTTGTGAAAAAAAGCATTCTGTTTGGAGTCAGAGAATAGACACTCTGCTACCTGTGTGACTTTGGACAAGTCACAACCTCTCTGACCTTCAGTATCTTCATCTGTAAAATGAAGGGATTGAATTAGTTGACTTTTAATATATTTTTCAATTCTTGATTCTGTGATGGGGTGACTTGGTTGGAGTCCCAGGCTTACTCTGCTTGATGCTCCTTTCATCATCCATCCTTTTGTATATCTTTGTTTTGTAAACTTAGATTTCTCAGATCATTTCTCAGATCAAGGCCTATCCCCTTTTCCCAAAAGTCATTGATTCAAAGATTGACAGCATATGGACATCAACTGGGCTCCTTCTTCAGCAATTGCCTTTTTGAATTGTTTTTTGTCATCTTCAGAGATGGAATTCACTAAACTAGGCAGGCAATTATTTTTCAAAGCCAGAGGACTCCATTGCACTTTGCCAGAAACTGCTGGAGCAGCAGGAGAAAATGCTGGCTTTGAATGCATAGCCCCAAAGCAAGAGCTCCTGATGAGGCATGCTCTGGATGTGGCAGGAGCAACAGCCCTATTTTGTTTTGTTTTCTACAAAAGGGAGTCTTGTTCCATCCCAGAACTTAGTCCTTGTGGTATCACTATGTGCTAAATGAAGCCTGATGAAAGAAGGCTCTGCAAATGAAGGAGACCTGGAGGGGGATCTGCTTTCCAATGGTGGTCCACTTTTAATGGCATGGCCAGATTCTTTGACTTGAAAGACTAGTTTCCATGATCTTTGGCTGCTTCCCTAGATTTAATGAATAGAGCATTGATTTGGGAGTCCAAATCAATCAATCAAATTAACTACCATTTATTAAGCACTTACTAGGGCTTGTTACTGTGCTAAGTGCTGGGGATAACAAAGAAATCTTAAAAAAGCACCAGTTCCTGCCCTCAAGGAGCTTACATTCTATTGGAAGGGAAATGTATAAATAATTAGGTGCACACAGAACCTGTGTTCAAGTCCTAGATCTGCTACTTTCCATCCGTGTCACTTTCAGCAAGATACTCTACATCTGTGGGTCTCAGTTTTCTCATTTGTAAAGGGAGGAGGCTGAATAATATAATGTTTAAACTAACTTCCAGCTCTGACATTCTTTGAGTCTGAGTTCAATGACCTTTTGTTGACTCTCATATTCCTTAATTTCTCTATTCTATTTGCCAGCATTAACCACTTCTGCCTATAGGCATGTAGGCATCATGGTGGGTAGAGTCAAGAAAACCCGAGTTCAAGTCTAGCTTAGACATTTACTACCTGCGTGACTCTAGGCAAGTCACTTAAACTCTCTCAGACTTAGTTTCCTCATTTGTAAAATAGGAATAATAATACTCTCTACGTCACAGGGCTGTTGTGAGGCATAAATGACATAATATATAAAGCTCTTTGCAAACCATAAGATGCTACATAAATGTAAGCTGCTACTACTACTACTACTACTACTACTACTACTACTACTACTACTACTACTATAACTTCTACTACAACTACAACAACTACTACTACTATTGTCATTATTACTGTTTTTTAGCCTCTATGGCAACCCTTTCTCCTTATTTTCCTTTCTTTCTGCTCCTCACCCTGTTCCTACCCCTTAAATGTGGATGTCCTTCACAGATCTGTCCTTGCCTTGCTTCTCTTCTCCTTCTACATTCCCATGATGGCCTCATTAGCACTCATGACTTCAGTGTACTAACAGCAGCTAGGCAGTGTAGTAGATGGAATGCTGGGCCTGGAGTCAGGAAGACCAAATATGACACTATGTGTGACTATGGGAAAGTCACTTATCCTTCTCAGCCTTAGTTTCCTAAAGTACAAGATAGAGATAATATCACTTAAGGTATTTGTATGGGATTGTGCAAAGTCACCAGCCTCACTCTCTCATCCAGAGCCATCTGGGTGCAGTGGCAATGTACTTGTAAAGCACATTGTAAACTTTACATCATGCTGCAGATGATAACTGTGTAAATGGCTCCCATAGACATGCCTCTATTCCAACATCTGCCCAATGCTCCACTCCCAACTTTACCTGAACCCCCACTTTGTTCCCTACCCAAAATCACAATTTCCTGTCTACAGGGATATAAGGAATAACTTCATCCATATCTCCTAAGTTAATCTTTGAAAATGCTCCCAAGTTAAGCATGACCCTCCGTGGTCTGGCTCCAACACAGCTGTATAGCTTTCACTCAAACAATTCTTTTCCACTCTGTTCCAGGCAAGCTCAGTTACTCGCTGTTCGCTGTTCTTGCCCTACTCTCTCCCGTCTCTGCAGTCTTTGCTTACACCATGCTACCTGCCTAAAATGGACTCATTCTTCATATCCATCTGTTGAAATTTCTCTCTTCCTTCAAGACCCAAGGTGGGCCCCACCTTCTCCATGAAGCCAGCTTGGAATGAAGAAGGACACGCCTTGAACTTTCTGTCAGAGAAGCAAACTATTGAAGAGAAATATAGTTTAATTGTAAGATTCCTCCTCTATTGTCTCTTTCCTTTCTAGTTCTATAGCAATGACAACCAAATAGATCAAGGAGAGGCCTTGATTGCCATAAAAATGTTGTCTTGAGCAAAGACCCTCAGAGTTTCTGGCCAGAAACAGAAACAGGTGGTATTCACACTCATTCTGAGCCATAGACGTTCCTCTGGGGGATGAGTGTAGGAGAAGGGATTGGAAAGTGTGGAGTGAGTGGCAAAACAAGGAAATGGAATATGTCATTGCAGGCCAAGGGACAGGTTGCAAATAGGGCATTTATAGTCCTTTGGCTTCTACTTTCAATCATAATTTTTACATGTTTCAGATTGAATTCTGCTGGCTCTGGTATTAGCTTTCTGTTCCTGGTTTTTGTCCTGGTGCTAACTTGAATTGACTTTCAGCTTTACTATGTCTTTCTGACCAGTTTATGTCCTTGACAATGAAACAACTGTTCTGACTTTGAGAGGTGGTTATAGTTTTGGCTTTGATTACGTTTTATGCCTTGTTAGGAAGGTGCCTTATGTTTTGCTCCTCTTGGATGCGTTACCTTTCTTATTACCTAATACCACAGTCCAAGTTACTTACTATTAGGCATAATGTGTGGTCTTGGTTCATGCAACTCAGAACTGGGGACTGAGTTCAAGGGGTATTGGTCATCACTCATTCTGCCTAAACCTCAGTGTGCTGATTAGGTGTTGTGAAGGCATGCATAGCCTTTGGTCATAGAGACCTGGATTGGGGACAGTTTGGGGTGCAGCTCATCCAACATCATGGTGTTGAGGTGATACCAGCAGAACACAAAGTGGGATAGTTCCTCCCAAGATGGAAGACTTCATTCATATTGGGATTTGGTAAATGACTGTGTGTCTGTCTCAGATGAAGACCTAGTGAACTGAATACATTACCAAAAGGTTGGCCACAGTTGATGAGCATTTTTGGTCACAACTCAAAAAAGCTGTTGTTAGGCATGATAGAGTGATAGAGACTATATTTGCCTTGCTGGACTTACACATACACAAATTACTGATGAAATCATAGATTCTTGATGCACAGAAGTACTGAGGTACTGATGTATTGAGGTGGGACAATATCAGAATATTGGTAAACTAAGTTATTAATATATTAACACAGAATATTGATGCATTGAGGTGTTAAATTCTAAAAATACCAACAGATTGAATCTTAAGCCACTGAAGAATTGACATTAAAATACTGACGTATTGATATATGGAAGGATCAGTCTATTGAAAAGCATTTATTAAGCACCTTCTATGGGCCAGTCTCCAAGCTAGGCACTGGGGATACAAAAATAAAAGTCAGATAGTCTTTGTCCTCAAGGAGCTGCTTGTTGCTATTGTCTTAATTTTCTGAATTACCTGAAGACCTTGTTGAAGTCTCCTTCAGGCACCTTTCTTCCATGCAGTCTTCTGGAGTTATCTGAAGCTAAATTAAACAATTTGCCCAAAGTTCCACAGTTGGTTAATGGCAGTGATGATATTTGTGTACCTCCCTTCACAAAGTCCATAGCATGACATTCTTCTCATTTGTAGTGATTAATGCCCCGCTTATTCTGAGGTGCAACACACAGTTGGTGAGAGTGGGAGGGCTCCAGCCTTCTTCAGTCTTCTTTGGGACCCTTCAAGAATCCATTCACTTGGGGGCAGCTAGGTAGCACAGTGGATAGAGCACCAGCGCTGGACTCAGGAGGACCTGAGTTCAAATCCAGCCTCAGACACTTAACACTTACTAGCTGTGTGACCCTGGGCAAGTCACTTAACCCCAATTGCCTCCCCCCCCAAAAGAATCCATTCACTTCTTCTGCCTCTTTTGTTCTTGAAGAGGGCCATGACATTGGGGGGTGATGTCATGACTTGCAGTAAATTGGATTTAAGTGAGGGAGGGCTGTGTGAGGTCACAACCTCACTGTTTCCTCCAGGAACATCTGGGTCCAGTGGCAAGATATACATCAGGATGACTGGAGATGGCAATTGGGGTTATGTGACTTGTCCAAGGTCACACAGCTAGTAAGTATCTGAGGTGACATTTGAACTCAGGTCCTCCCAACTTCAGTCAGTACTTTATCCACTGAGCCACGTAGTTGCCCCTCAAGGAGCTTACATTCTGCTCAATAGATAAAACTTCCACAGCTAATTAAATCTGAGATATAGACAAAATAACTACAATTTGGGGAGGGGGAAATACCTATGAGTATGGGAATTAGGAGGTGGCATTTGCAAGAGATGACACTTAAGCTGGGTCTTGACAAGAGGCAGAGCTTCTGAGGTGGAGATGGGGAGTCATTCTAATACTCTAGGCCCACCAAGCTGCTCATTTAAGGATCACACAGGTAACAGAGTCAAAGTTTGAATGTGGCTTCTTTGACTTGAAATCCATTGTGACATGGAGTTCAGCCTTCTCATCCTGTAGATGAGGAAAATGAGACCCATCAAGAGGAAATCATAGAATAAAGGGTGGGAATCAGGATGTGAAATGCCATGATGGGGTACAAGAAGCGGGACAGGTTGACTAAAGCATAAAATTCAGGAAGGTCAGTATATAGTTAACCAGGAAAAACAGACTGGAGTCAGATTATGAAGAGCTTTAAATCCCATATAGGGGATGTGTATTTGAATTGCTTCACTTTTCTAGGCCTCAGTTTCCTTTTCTGTAAAATGAGGGGATTTGACTAGACAACTTTGATGCTATGTTAATACCCTAGTCAGTCAATCAGCAGGCATTTAATAAGCACTTACTATGTACCTGGCACTACACTAAGGACTAGGAATACAAATACTAGCATAAAGAAAGATGATTCCTGCCCTCAAAGAACTTATATTCTATAGGGGGAAGACGATACATAAAAGAAAGCTGAAGTGGGTGGTGGATGGGGGAGAGGAAGATACAGGGAAGGCATGATAGAGAAGTCAATACAGTCTTGTGAGAAATAGCTGACGTGAGCACCCTCCTGAAAAGGCAGCTTTGGAAGGAGCCATCCAATCAGAGGGAGAAGGTTCTCGGACAGAAAGTGCCCTAGTGGGATTTGGGGCCACTGGAGCTTCTGGAGCAGGGGAATGAAATAATAAGATTTCAGCTTTAGGAATATGGTTTTGGCAGCTTGTGAAGGAAGGATTAGAAAGACACGAGAGTGGAGACATAAGTGAAGTATTAAGAGAAGGAAGAATGAGCATTGATTTGCTAAATTATGGACATATTAAGGCGACAGCACTCTGCCAGGTTGATGTATTGACTTGCTGCAATTATATATAGGGTCAATGATGAAAGTGACAATCACAAAATCGAAGCTGCCCTCACTTCTCTGGCAAGGTATTTATCTCATGGTTTGTCATACTGTGAATATTGATCAAGGAGTCCCTCTGGCTAATCTCAGGCATGGGCTTGTAGTTGAGTATGAACTGTTAACATAGCTCACTGTCTGTGGTCACATGCTCTAGGTGGATGAAACCACCTAGGGGTCAGAACCCTGAATTAAATAATCATTAGCCACCTTACAATAACAAACTAATAAATCTATCCACTAGCCAAGTATGAAACCTAAGTGAGTCCCCAATCTAACAACTGAGCCAAAACAGCCTGAAATCCTTATGAATTTTCTCCTAGAAAATGTACCATAAGTAATTATGAGAGCCAAATTTAATTTCCTTCAAAGAAACGAGGTTATAATAGGGTTACATTCTTGATCAAGGACCTGATTGATGCACAGTGTTTCATGCACAAACCTGTACATATCCTGCAACTAGCATGTTAAATCAACTACTTAATCGAATAAAAAGGATCTTCTTTTGCTGTGTATTGTATAGATGTTTACAGAATGTATATAAGTAAATTATGTAGGAGAACAGTCATAAATCTCCTATTTTATTTAGACCATCATATTTGTAAAGATATAAGCATGAGTATGCTGGCAAATTTTAATAAGCAGGTCTCTGAAAAAGAAAGCAAGAAAAGAAAGAAGGAAAACAAGGAAGAAAGAAGGGAAGAAAAGAAGAAAGGAAAGAAGGAAAAAAAGAAAGAAGGAAAGAAAAGTAAGTCGGAAAGAAAAAGACATACATACTTTTAAGTTTAATCTGCATTATTGACATTTTTTAAAGTCTAGACTGGTGTCAAATTCAAATGGAAATATGGAATGGAAATATAAGCCCTGCTGGCTTCATATTGACTTTGAAAACCACAAATTAACCTTACTTATGTTGCATTTCACTTTATTTATTTGTCAAACATTTTCCAACTGCATTTTAATCTGGTTCCAAGTCGAATTTTGTAGGTGGGAGTTTGATACCTCAGGATCAACAAGAGATTAAATCAAGCCCTGATTTTTAGCATTTGTTGATTTCTGAGGTGTAAATATTCACACTGAAAATGTAGAAATTAGTTCTCCCAAAACTGCCTCTCTGGTTCTAGCACACTAAGAGGGACTTCAGAAGATATCTTGTCTACTCATTTTACAGAGCAGGAAATGAACACTGAGGAAGGGGGAAGATCACATGGCTAGATGTATTAAAGTAGAAAGAATTCTGGCTCTCGAGTCAAAGGACCTGGGTTCAAATCTGGCCTCGGATACTTATCAAATGTGTGAGCTGGGGCAAGTTACTTGAATTCTATGGGTCTCCGTTTTCTCAACTGTAAAACGAAGGGGTTCAATAGGATGACCTCTGAGATCTCTCCTAGCTCTAGAGTCGATTTTATGATCTCACATAGCAGAGCGGGGACTCCAATCCAGTGCTCTTTCCATTACGTTTCTTCAACCATAACACAATATCATGCAATAATTACTGATTTGCCAGTCACCTGGATAAGTCTCTTCTGTTCTTTGTAAAACTGATGTTTTGAACTGAGAGATCTGTAGAAGCTCTTCCAGTGATAACCCTGTGTGATTCTATGTGATTCTCATCTTACTTTTTTCCAAATTCTTGTATTACATAACTGCAATGACTCAGAGGGAAAAGGAGCACTAAACCCTTATGTAAAGTGTGGCAACTGCAGCTTCCTTCCAGAGTACTGACATCCATTGGATATTCATGTCTTCTTCTAGAGAATTCTTTTTTTTTAAATTTATTTTTTTAGTGAGGCAATTGGGGTTAAGTGACTTGCCCAGGGTCACACAGCTAGTAAGTGTTAAGTGTCTGAGGCTGGATTTGAACTCAGGTACTCCTGACTCCAGGGCTGGTGCTCTATCCACTGCGCCATCTAGTTGCCCTGAGAATTCTGTTCTTAAGCTTTGTGGTTCTCTGTCATCCTATACTGATTCCTGGTTACTTGTCAAGCCCTGGCCCACTACCCCTGATGCCCCGTCATCATGAGACGCTTCTCTCAGGGCCTGACTTCCCTCACAATTCCTGTGGATGTGTGGCCTAGATTCCTTAAGGGATAGGTTTCCTCCTTTCCCATCATAACTACACCTATGACAAGGTGGCACTATGTACCGCTTCTACCTCCTTCCTTGCCCCCACCTATTTGGTCATTGGCACCCTCCATCCCTACTTAATTGTTTTTGCTGCCAGGTAAAATAATGTCTAGTTATGGCTCTAAGGTATATCATCAGGGGCAGGGGATCCTGAAGTTTCTAAGGCAGGAGCTTTCTTCTACCTTTGTTTGGGAAGAGACCTAACCGCCCCTCCCTTTTTTTTGTGTTAACTTGTTGAAAAGATTATTTCAATGATATTGACTTTGTTCCCTGTTTCTCACTGTCAATGGCACTGTTGTCAGTATATGATGGTTTTCTTGCTGTGTTTGGGTCAAGACTATGTTTTCTCAGAAGTGTCCAATTTGCCAACTTTGTGTGTGTCAACCTTTTAAGCTTTATTCCTTTCTGGATGCTTCTGACTCTCCAGACTTCTTTTCCCACCAGTCTCCAGAAGCCCTTTCATGCTAGAAGAAATCTCTTTCCCGGAAGTTTTCTTATCCTGGTAGATCCCTTCACTCCTTTGGTCTCTTTCCCTGATTAGTGAATCCCTCCCAGGGTCTCCATTTGAAGGAAAGTGCCCAGGCCAACCCTGTTCACTCCTACATTCCTCTTTGGGCCTCAGGACTTTTTTTTTTCTCCATCATATCCCACCAAGTATGGCACCTTTTTCAGCTTCCTTTTATGAGTTGTCTTCCTGAATTAGAATGTCAGCTCTTTGAGGGCAGGGACTATTTTTCTTTTTCTTATATTTGTACTCATAGCACTTATAGACTTGATGTCAACAAATCATAGTACACCTTCAATTCAAGGCCTGTGGATCTAAGTAAAATAAGAATAGTATTGAGGAAAAAAACACCTTGAATAACTCTGGCCCTTTAAGTTAGACAATGCTGATCATACCCAGCAAAGAGCAGGAGAAAAATGAGTGAACTCTCTCATAGATCTCCTGGATGACCTCTGCAGCAGCTGATCATTCTCTGGAGCTATTCCAGCTAAAAGAAAACAAAGCAGAATCATTGTCAAGCCTTCCCACAAATGACTGGATTCCCTGTCATAGAAAGGAAAACTGTTTAGGACTGCTCATTTTGGCTGAAGTTCTTCCTGAACCTTAATCTTCTGCTTTTCTCGGTCACCAACTGAAATAGGAAATAATGGTGTCAATGAGGAATGGCAACCTAGACCCCTTCTATCCTTTACTCATATGTTATTATTTAGTCATTCCAGTTGTGTCCAACACCTCAGGACCCCATTTGGGGTTTTCTTGGCAAAGATGCTGGAATGGTTTGTTCTTTACTTCTCCAGCTCATTTTAGAGGTGAGGAAACTGAGGCAAACAAGCCTAAGTGACTTGCCCAAGGTTCAGTGACATAGGTAGTAAGTGTCTGAGGCCAGATTGAACTCAGGAAGATGAATCTTCCTAAATCCAGGCCTGACACTCTATCCAGTGCACTACCTAGTTGCCCTTTTCTCATGCATGAGATGGAAAACCATCTAAATCAGAAATTCATAAATGATCTTACCTAGCTGACAATAATTACACTAACAGTTCATGTGTCCTCAAAGTACTTCCCCCCACCCCACAAAAAACAAAACAAAACAAAACAAAACTATGAGTTTAGGTAATTCCAGTTTTATCCTCTCTGTTTTTACAGATGAGGAAACCAAGACCCATAGAGGCACACTGACTTTTCTAGGGTTACAAGTTAGTAAATGAGCCACAGGCTCTAGAGCTGGAAGGGGTCTTAGACATCATTTCGTACAATGGTTTCCTTTTTTAGATGAAGATACTGAGGGTCAGAGTGGTGAAGTGACTTGGCTGAGGTCACATAACTGTTAAGTATCTGTTGTTGTTCTTCCTTCACTTTTGAAGAGGACCGATGATATCACAGGTGATGTTTTGATTTATGGGTGATTTGGATTTAAGTGAGGTAGAATTGCACAAAGTCATCAACCTCACTTTCTCTTGCAGAGCCATGGGAGTCCAGTGGCAAGCCAAAAGTCAAGACTACTGATGATGGCCCAGGATGCAGTGGATGACCTTTGCATCTTTGATGCCTGACTAAACTCTAATCACTCCATAGCACTTGCTTCCTACACCTTCTTAGCCATTGGAACAAATTGTTTTCATCTGCCCATTCCTCCTGGGGAAGTCTTCACATGTTTGGGGTAGACACCCCCTTAACTCACTGACTGGTTTGGGGCTTGTTGATTATCTCTCCACCTGGTCTAGCCCATCTGCTGAGGTGTGTCTGCTGCACATGCTCCAGCTTCTTGGAACCACAGGTGAGAGCTGGATAAATTAGGTAGACACCAAAGATATATGAGCAGTTCTGAAAAAGGGCTCAGCAAGCCCTCACACCAGAAGTGCTGGTCCTCCCTGATCCCCCCCCCATACACCCCAAGTATCTGTGTTACCATGACGACAATGAAGAAAAACAACAAATGTAAGCAAGAACAAGAAAGAACAAAAATTAAAATTGAATGCTGTGAAATTATGACTTGGCTTGTCCCCAGAGATGAAGTAAGAAGATGTACCTCCCATCCTGCTTTGCAGAGGCCAGAGGCCCACCCCCATGCTGAGATTTTAGAATTTTATGGTGGGAGGAGGATGCTCTTCTCAATGAAAAGTGAGGATGGTGATATTGCAGAGAATAATGCTGGCTATACCAACAGAGAGTTTCAATAAAGAAGCTTGGAGTAAGAGGTGACAAAAACTCTTTCCCCAACACTGGAGGAAACTGTGCTGCTTTTCACAGTGACTCCTTTATACTCTTCACCAAGAAAATTAGATCAACATCAATCAAAACATTTCTTTGACAGTGCTCAAATGGTTGAGCAGCAAAGGGAGCTGAAGCTATTTCTAATTCATTCTGGAAATGTGCAGGAGACAACACCTCGAAGCCCACGTTCACTATTTCTGCAATTTCAGCAAGAGAAAGGTACCCACAGAAAGGAGAAAAATGCAACCAGAAGGGCTGAAATGAGCAGGAATTTTGAGTGGGCTGAAGTTAGAAAGAAAAATAGAGAGAAAACGCAGGATTCAGGGTGACAATGTCCATGGATGTATTGGAAGACTTTTAGGGCAAATATCAGCTAGAGCATTGGTCTTTGAGTCAAGATGACTGTGCCTTTCATCCTGATTCAGACATTTACTAGCTTCGTGATCCCAAGCAAGTCACTTAACCTCTCTGTGCCTCAGTTTCCTAATCTACAAAATGAGAGGGTTGGCTGAAAAGGCCTCTAAGGTCCCTTCTGGCTCTAGACCTCTGAGGCTGTTACATAAATGTATAATGAAGAATTAAAGATGTGGAATGCTTCCTGTCCTCTTTTGCTTCTGTGTTGTATGAGATTCATTTTCCGGAAGGAGAACAGCCAGGTGGTGCCTCTGTGTTTGAGTTAGGAGCGAAGAAAGGGAAGCAGCTATAGTGAATGTGCTTTCAAACAAATGGTTAACTGTGCTAGGAAGAGAGACAGGAGGATCAACGAGGACAGAGGGGAAGAGGAGAACTGGCTACCTCCGAGTCCACGGAAAACCATCCCAAAGTAGCATTTCATTACCGAGAGCTGACATTTGCCTATTGGGCTGTTATCAGAGCTGCTTAGTCATTCTTAGGCCATTGTGCCTTGGAATTGGGAAAGAAGGGTTGATTCAGCTAGGCTGAATCCTGACATTCAGCTCCTTCCCTACTGGCCAGACATTAGCATTTGCCTGACATCTGACTGATAGCTTCATTTCGCTCTGGTAAACAGGACACCTTAAGGCCAAGGTGACAGTGACCTCTGGCACAGAGGACTTGGTTGGATTTCCTTGGGGGATGCTGGGAGAGCTTTTCTCTTACATTTTTCACGTGGGCATTTTTCTCCTCTTGCTCTTATTTCAGCTGACGAGGGAAGAGAAAAACCAAACCTGACAGACCCATTTATAGCAAAGAGATGGGGGGATGGGGTGGAATAATACGGTTCGGGGTGGGGAGAAGGGCAGGGGAGCAGGAAGAGAGAAGAAAACCATAGAGAGAGGGAGAAAACAGGCAGAGAAAGAGAGGAGAACTCAGATTGATGCATGTTCCCTTTGGGTTCTTTGCCACTGTAAATGGTAAAAGAAAGCCAACTCAAGGCTTCCCTCGAAACTCTACCAATAACATCACTGCTATTAATAGGGTAGAACATTCAGGAGCCCAATTGCTGATTTCTGACATTTACTAAGACTCTAGCGTGAAGTTGCCTGGAAACACCTGTTCTGCATACAATTAAACATCGATTTCTAGGGGTGGAGGTGTTGCGGGATATTAGGAAGCCTGTGGCCGGAAATGTCCCCATGTACATCAATATGAATGTATCTGAACAGCAATAAGGTCTCTAAATGATGCAGCATATGTTAACGACCCTGTTGAATTTCCATGCCATTTGCTGTCCAGGTTTGTGTAGGGACACATGGGGAAGTTAGGGATCACAGCATTTACATCTGAGAGGGACCCTGAAAACCATCTGTTCTAGTTCTCTTATTTTATAGACAAGGAAGCTGAAGCCCAGAGAGGGAAAGTGACTTGCCTAAGGTCACACAGGTAATAAATAATAGTGCCAAGATTGACTGACTTCAAATCTAGGTCTTTTTTCATTACCCCACACTGGGGTGGGGAGAAGGCACATGTATATGTAAAATACAAGTATACCCAGTGTTGGGGCTATTTTGCCTTCTCATCCATCCATCCATCCATCCAGGTCTGAATGGCCTTTATATCTCTGTAGAAAGTATTGGTCCAAGGTAAACAGGTAGCACCCCCTCTGGGGACACTTCCCACAGAGTTCTCATACCTGGCAAACCAGGTTCCAAGAGTGGTTACTACCACTATTTTCAGGGTTTTAGAGGTAATCTTAAAAGTACAGGGATTTCCAAAGCTGTGATTTACAAGCTCACACTGGTGTATTTTTCCTATATTGATTAGCTTTTATAAAAGGTATTTATTATGATGATACAGTAAGGGTAGTTATACAAAAATAATGGCCCCAAACCAGGGACTGCACTCTCTATGGGATAGGACTTGTATACACCAAAGCTTCTTAAACTGTGGATTGTGACTCCATATGGGGTCATGTAAGTGAAGGTGGGAGTCATGGAAAATTTGGCAGTAAATATTTGATTTGTACACCTATTTCATATACCTATATAACTGGGGTCATGTAAGATGAAAAGGGGTCATGAGTGGAAAAAGTTTAAGAAGCCCTGGTATACACAAGGTCCCGGGAGAGGGTAGGTTTACATTTAGTAGGGAGTTATGCATGTAGGAAACTTGAGTGGCCAGAGGGTAAACTCATAAATCCTCAATGCTAGAAATCCTTTCCCCCTTTTTTTTTGGCATTCTCATGAAGTTCATAATGGGGTGTGGCATTGGGGAATGGGTGATGACAACGGGCTCCTAAAAGGGAATAAATAGTGGCTTTGCTGGGTGAAGCTATCTGTTGCTACCCTGCAATCTCTCCAGCCATGCAGTTCTTACGAGGTCTCTGCTGGGGCATGTCCAGCTCAAGGTTGCTGTTTCATCACCAGTTGATTCCTGTGGCTATTACTACCACCTCCAGTGGACTCAGCTACCAGTTCCCATTGCCATGGGGACATCAGATAGTACCTCAGGAACTCTTGAATTTACACAATTGCCTATGATGGAAAAGGTGGGGGGAGACAGAGACAGGCAGAAATACAGACAGAGAGAAAGACAGAGGGAGATAAATTCTCCCCCCCACCCAAAGTGATTCCTCCTTAGGGGAGAGTTGGAGCTCCGCCATGAGATTGCCCAGTCACTGAACTGCATAGTTGTGAACTGGCTTCCTCGTTTCTCCATAGGCCTAGAGGAGTGAATGCTTTTTTCAGCCAATTACAAGTTACTTCCGGTGTTGTCAGTTATATCTATCCAGTGATTAAAACACTTTATTCCTCCCAAGTTAAGGGTATGCTCATGTATCATTTTAGTCAAATAGCATTTATTAAATACCTATTATGAGTCAGTCCCCAGTGCTTAGCAGAGTGTCTGGCACACAGTAGGTGTTTAATAAAGGTGATTGACTGACTGCTAAATGCTGGAGATTCAAAGAAAGGCAAAAAACAGTCAGTTCCTACTCTCAAGGAACTTACAGTCTAATGGAAATATTATCTCACTTGATCCTCACAACAACCCTAGTAGGTAGGTGCTATTATAGCCTCATTTTTCAGAGAAGGAAGCTGAAACTGAGATAGGCTAAGTGACTTGCCCAGGGTCATACAGATAAGTAGGTATCTGAGGTAGGATTTTAACTCAGACCTTTCTGTCTTCTGGTTCAATGCTCTAGGGTTTGTTGTACTTAGCTGCCTAATTTATGCTTTTGAGTCACTGATTTATTCAATCCAATTGCCTTGGCCTTTTTCATTAATACAAATTAAAATGGAGGTGGAAACCTCTCCATATAGTTATAAAGTAGACCTGATTTAAAAAAATTATTAATGCCTTAAAAATATCATAGCTGATATACTCCTACCTCACTTTTTTTTTGGTGGGGCAATGAGGGTTAAGTGACTTGCCCAGGGTCACACAACTAGTGTCAAGTGTCTGAGGCCAGATTTGAACTCAGGTCCTCCTGAATCCAGGGCTGGTGCTTTATCCACTGTGCCACCTAGCTGCCCCCCCCCCACCTCACTTTTAACACAGAAGAAACAAGTAAGTAAAATAAATAGTGACCACATCTGACATACCTTTCTAGTCTTCTTACACCTTATTTCCTACATTGTACTCCTCTGATCCAGTGACACTGGCCTCCTGCTTGTTTCATGAGCAATACTCCATTTCTTAGCTCTGGGCATTTTCTCTGACTGTCCCCCATGGCTAGAATGCTTTCCTCCTCACCTCTGCCTTCTGGCTCCCTTGGCTTCCTTTAAGTACCAACTGAAATCCCGTCTTCTACAGGAGGCCTATTCCGATGTCTCTTAATTCCAGTGCCTTTCTTCTCATTCTTTTTTTATCCTGTAAATAGCTTGTTTGTACCTATTTGTTAGGGCGGCTATGTGGCAGAGAGGATAGAGTACTGAGTCTGGAGTCAGGAAGACCTGAGTTCAAATCCAGCCTCAGATACTAGCTATATGACTCTGGACAAGTCACTTAACCCTGTTTGCCTCAGTTTCCTCATCTGTAAAGTGAGCTGGAGAAGGCAATGGTGAACCACTCCAGTATCTTTGCCAAGAAAACCCCTAATGGAATCACCAAGAGTAAGATATGACTCAACTATATATTTGTTTGCTTAAGATATGACTCAACTATATATTTGTTTGCTTCTTTTCTCCCCTATTTAGATTGAGATCCCCATAATGGCTGGGACTCCCTTTGCCTCTTTTTATGTCTCTACTGCTTAGCAGTTACCTGGCAAATAAATGTTTATAGACTGACTGACAAAGTTTGCTGAATTCCTAGTCTCCAAAGGGAGGGAAATGTATTTCTTCATCTCTATTCCACAGTCAAGCCACATGTATTTATTAAGCACTTACTATGTTCCACTGTGGTAAGCACTTGAGATACAAAATTAAAAATAAAACAGTCCCAAGGGGCAGCTAGGTGGCTCAATAGATAGAGCACCAGCCCTGGAGTCAGGAGAACCTGAGTTCAAATCTGTCCTTAGACACTTGAAACTTACTAGTTGTGTAACCCTGGGCAAGTCACTTAACCCCAACTGCCTCACCAAAAAATAAATAAATAAATAAAATAATAAAGCAGTTCCTTCCCTCAGGGATTACTCACTTCTACTTGGGGGTGGGGCGGTAGGGAAAAGAAGAGCCATAACTAACATGGACACATATAATCTCTCTCTATATAATATATAATCTATGTAACATATACATATAATCTAAATTCAAAAATGTATAAAAAGTAATTTTAGGGATGGGGTAGGTACTAGCATCTTGGGGGATCCAGAAAGTCTTGATAAAGAAGATGGTCAGGGGGCGGCTAGGTGGCACAGTGGATAAAGCACCAGCCCTGGACTCAGGAGGACCTGAGTTCAAATCTGACCTCAGATAGTTGAAATTTACTAGTTGTATGACCCTGGGCAGGTCTCTTAGCCCTCATTGCCCTCAAAAAAAAATAAAGAAGATGGTCCCTGAGCAGAGCTTTAAAGGATGGTCAGGATTATAAGAAGTAGAAGTGAGGAAGGAGTGCATTCCTCTCTATGCCAAAGAAATGACAGGGGAGTTGGACTGTCTTGTGGGAGGGAGGGTAAGTAGGCCAGTGTATCTGGATTGTATTGTGTTTGAAGAGGAGCAAGTCTGGAAAGGCAGAAAGGGCTTGTGAATGGGTTTTAAATGACCATCAGAGGAGTTTTCAGTTTATCTTAAAGACTAGAGGGAGACAATGAAGCTCCTTCTTCTCCTTTTCCTCCTCTTTCCTTTCCTTTTCCTAAATCCTGGGTTTCCCTGTTTCATCCATTCAGGAAGTTCAGGGGTTACTCACTTGTCCAACTCTATTCTGACTAACAGGACCTGTCCCATTTCTGATCTGATCCAGCTCATCTAGCATCCCCTCCATCCTCACCTTCTCCCCTTCCCAAGAGCTCACAATATGAAAAAATGAACTTAGCGGCAATGCCCCCCATCAACTAAGCCCATTGCAACTCAACTACAGTGCTCAAAAGATCTTCCAGCTTCAGCCTCCTACATGGTAGGGATTATGGGTCAAAGCTTCTTAAAATGTGGGTCATGACCTCATATGCGGTGGCGTAACAATGTGGAGGTCGCAAAAAATCTGGCAACAGTAAAAGGTTATGTATACCTATTTTATATACCTGGGGTTATGGAAACATTTCTCAGGTGAAAAGGGGTTTCAAGTGGGAAAAGTTTAAGAAATCCTGTTATAGGTGAGGGCCTCTATGCTCGACCCAATGAAGCTTTTTAAACAAAAGAATGGCACGGTAAGATCTGTTCCTTAGGAATATAATTTTGCCACCTGGGTAGAGGATGGTATGGAAGCAGGGAGTCCAGTGAGATGGCTATTGCAATAGTCTTGTAAGGGGGGGTGGTGGTGGAGATAAAGGTATGAACTACTGTGGTAGCTATGGGAGAGGAGAGAAGGGGAAACTTATATAGAGATAGAATGGATAAAACAGTTGTCACTGACAACTGAGAGAAACCCACTTTGCTTTCCTTTTTTTCCTACTACAAAACATGCTGCTATAAATATTTTAGAATATATGGGGCCTTTCTTCTCTGTCTTTGATCTTCTTTGAGTATATGCCCAGGAGTAGGATATCTGGGTCATGATGTATAAACACTAAAGTGACTTTTCTCACATAATCACAAATTGTTTTCCAGAGCAGCTGGACCAATTTACAGCTCTACCAACAGTATATCTATCTGGGTGTCTTCCACAGCCTCTTTGACACTATTTCTTTTATCATCTTTGCCAATATTATGGGCATAAGGTAAATCCTTTGAATTTGAATTTTTATTTTTCTTATCATTTTTTCTTAAAATAATTTATTTTTAACATTCCTTTTTAAAAAAATTCTGAATTCCCAATTCTCTTCTTTCCAGTCCCTTCCCTACACATTGAGAAGGCAAACAATATACCAATCATACATATGAAATATATTTTCTTATTAGCCATTTTGCAAAAAAAAAGCAAGAAAAATTTAAAAAATATGCTTCAATTTGCACTTAAAGTTCATCAGCTTCTCTCTGGAGGTAGATAACATTTAAAAAAAAAATCATTAGTCCTTCAGAATTGTCTTGGATCATTGTATTGATCAGAATAGCTAAGTCTCCGGGCAGCTAGGTGGCACAGTGGATAAAGCACTGGCCCTGGATTCAGGAGGACCTGAGTTCAAATCCGGCCTCAGACACTTGACACTTACCAGCTCTGTGACCTTGGGCAAGTCACTTAACCCCAATTGCCTCACCAAAAAAAAAAAAAAAAAAGAATAGCTAAGTCTTTCTCAGTTGATCATTGTTATAATATTACGGTTACTGTCTACAATGTTCTTCTAGTTCTGCTCACTTTACTTTGCATCAGTTCATGTAAGTCTTTCTAGGTTTTTCTGAGATCTGCCTGCTCATTGTTTCTTATAGCACAATAATATTTCATCATAATCATATACAATAACTTGTTCAGCCATTCCCCAATTGATGGGCGTCCCCTCCATTTCTGATTCATTGCCACCACAAAGAGCTGCTATAAATATTAAACATATGGTTAATAGTTTGCAATACTTCTTTTGAAAACTGTTTACATCCATTATTTATTAAGGAATAGCCCTTAGACTTATATGATGGTATCAATCATAAATTATCTCCCCTATTTGTATGATCTTGGACAAGTCATGAAACCTCTTTAGGATTAAATGGCCTCTGAGGTACCTTCTGGATCTAAATCTAAGATCCTATAATCTTAGCATCTTATTGAACAGAAAGGCAGCAAAAAAAAAAAGACTACTGGCCTTGGAGTCAAGAGGCCTTGAGCTAACTAGGTCCACAACACAATCCCAGGATGATGATGGGTAATCCATTTCACTTCTCTGGGACCCGCGAAAAGGGGTGGTGGAAGATAATATACTAACTTCTTCAAAATCCTGGCTGGGGTTGTGAGAAAAGGTTTAAATGCTGTAGAAATAGGGGCTATTGGGGCAGCTAGGTGGTTCAGGGGATAGAGCACCAGCCCTGGATTCAGGAGGACCCGAGTTCTAATCCGGCCTCAGACACTTGACACTAGCTGTGTGACCCAGGGCAAGTCACTTAATCCCCATTTCCTTGCAAAAAAAAAAAAAAAACAAAACCAAACCCAAACCAAAAACAAAACCAGAAATAGGGGCTATTTTCTTGATATTATTATTATTGTCACTATATACAGAGCCCGAAGCTAAATAATAAATAGCAGAGATAAAGAAAGACTAGACCCTCTTCCCTCCAGTGACTAAATGTCCTCCCAGTCCCTCAGAGAAAGTATATGACAGACACCAATCCTGGTGTGGTGTTAGAGACTGGTATACTGTCCTCCCAGAGTTATTTGCATTTTAGAAAAGGGTTGTAGGAAGAGGATAATGTTTAATCCTCTGGAATAGAGCTCCAAAGGCAAAATTACAGGGATCTGGGCACAATAGATATTGGTGGTGACTGTCACTATGACTACAGGGAGGCTAGCAAGTACATACATAGGAATACATCCCAGTGGGGCTTCCATTTGAATGCATGAATTTATATATAAAACTTTGTATAACAACAACAACAACAATAGTATTTATATAGCTCTTTGTGATTTGTAAGTTTTCACCTGTTCACTTAATTGTTTCTCACAAGAACCCTGTGAATAGGCACTATGATTATCCGCATTTTACAGATGAGGAAACTGAAGCTGAGGAAGCACAGTAATGTTTCTAGGGTCACACAGGTAGTATAATTCTGTTTTGTTTTTGTTTTTGTTTTTGATATTTAAAAAATTTTTTTAGTGAGGCAATTGGGGTTAAGTGACTTGCCCAGGGTCACACAGCTAGTAAGTGTTAAGTGTCTGAGGCCGGATTTGAACCCAGGTACTCCTGACTCCAGGGCTAGTGCTCTATCTACTGTGCCACCTAGCTGCCCCTTGTTTTGTTTTTTAATGTCAGTTTCCAATTATCTGTTAAGAGACAACATAGCCTTAACATAGGGAGCTTTAGTTTCCCAGTTAAAAGTCAACTTTAGATAATTTCCATGTGAATTATCTTCCTTCTTTGTTATTCCCAATTAGTCCTGCCTCCTCATCTACCAGACACCCAGCCCCTCTGCCTCCTTTCCCACTTCATGTAGGACAGCCTTATCACCGTCTCAGAGTCTCCACTCTGTCTTCTTTCCCATGCTTTGCCCAGTTCCCCATTGGCTTCCACGGGGAAGAGAAGCAGTGAATAAACTTGTATTTATAATTACTAACATCTCCACCACCCTCTCTATTAACAGAAAAAATGGGCTGTCATTATTTACCTTGGGACTTAGTGCCTGGCACATACTGTAGGAGGTTTATTTATTGACTGACTGACTTCACAGAATCTCAGAGTTGAAAGAGAACACACTGCAACCTAGATCTGAACAGGAATTCTGCTCTTCTACATTCTAACATTTTAGTGGTGTGGTCATGTGTTGTTGGGCCTTCATTTTTGAAGAGGACCAATGACATTAGCTTTTCCTTGAAAATGTTCAGTTGGGGCAGCTGGGTAGCACGATGGTCAGAGCATCAGCCCTCCAGTGAGGGGGACCTGACTTCAAATTTGGCCTGAGACACTTAATAGTTGTGTGACCCGGGGTAAGTCACTTAGCCTTAATTCTCTCCAAAGAAATAAAAAGAAAATGTTCAGTGATTGAAAGCTTACTACCACCTCATAGGATTGTTGTGAGAAAAGTGTTTTGTAAATTTGAAATCACTATGTAGCAGAATAAGGAAAGATCTACGTTTGCTCATGGGGAACTCATTGGCTATGGGAGCTCCACCCACAGAGATGCACAAATAAATCAGTAAGCATTTTTTTTTTTTTTTTGCGGGGCAATGGGGGTTGAGTGACTTGTCCAGGGTCACACAGCTAGTAAGTGTCAAGTGTCTGAGACCGGATTTTAACTCAAGTACTCCTGAATCCAGGGCCAGTGCTTTATACACTGTGCCACCTAGCTGCACCATCAGTAAGCATTTTTAAGCACCTATATTGTTCCAGACACTGCTAGATACTGTGGATACAAATACAAAAGCGATCCACAGCCCTTGTCTTCAAAGGGCTTTCATTCTATTAAAGTGATGGATCATTCACAGAAAAGGAAGGAGGAAACAAGCATTTCATAAGTGTCTGCTGTGTGGTAGGCACTGTGTTAAAGGCTTTACAAATATTATCTCATTTGATCCTCACCACCACCCTTGGAAATTAGTGCTATTATAATCTCTGTTTACAGTTGAGGAAAGTGAGATGGACAGAGATTAAGTGACTTGCCCAGGGTCACACAGCTAGTAAGTGTCTGAGGTCAAATTTGAACTCAGTTCTTCCTGACTGTGGGCCCAGTACTCTATCCAGTGTGCCATCTACCTGCAGGAAATACAGAAAATAAACAAAATAAATACATAGTGATTGGAGGAATCACTATAAACTGGTGCAATCAGGAAATCACTTTTGAAAGTATTGTTCTTGAATCGAGTCTTGAGAGTTGCTTCTGGTGGGGTACACAGCCTGTGTAAAAGCATAGGGGTGGGAGACAATATCACATATGGGGAATAAAAAGTAGGTCAGTTTCTCTGGAGCAGAGGTTCTGAAAGGTTTTTGCTCTCAGGACTCCTTTTCACTCTTAAAAATGATCAAGGACCCTCCCCCCCACATGCTTTTTTTGATGAGTTATATTTATTGATATTTACAATATTAGAAATTAAAATATCTTCATATTATTTTGAAAATAGTTTTGACTTCAAAGACCCCCTGGAAAGATCTTGGGGACCCCCATGGGTTCCCAGGCCACAATTTGAGAACTGCTGGTCTAGAGTACAGATTTCATGGATAGCAGTAATATGTAATTATCCTAGCAGGATAGGTTAGGGATAATTATGAAGGGATTTAAATACTAAGCAGAAGTTTGCATTTTATCCTAAAGGCAGTGGGGAACTGCTGAAATTTCTTAAATAGGAAATAACATGGTCAGGCCTGTGCTTAGGGAATATCAATTTAGCAGCTGCATAGAGGCCAGATTGGAACAGGGAGAGACTAGATGCTGAGAAACCAATTAGGAGGTTATTGCAATAGCCCAGGCAAGAGGTGATCAGGGCCTGAGCCAGTGTGATTGTTCTGTGACTGGAGAGGGAGAGATAGATGCAGGAGCTGTGGTGCTGCAAAGAGTAAGACAGAATTGGATTGGATATGGGGAAGGGGAGATGAGTGGCAGTGTGGCAAAAGTTGTGTTATTATTCTTTTTATTTCCATAGGACTTTAAGGTCTTCAGAGTATTTTCTTATATGTTATCTCATTTGAGAGAATCCTAAAAATCTCAAGTCTGACCCACTAATTTTCCCTTCCAGGATAGGAGATTCCCCATTTCCTACATTTGTTAAAATAACTGTACTGGTGTCCTCTGCCCTGAGGTGCTAATGAAATACAATGTAATAGAAAGAGGACTTTGCTGGGAATGTGGGTTCAAAGCCTCTTGTTTGCCAAAGGACCTCCATCAAGACACTTTAGGTTTCTGGTCCTCAGTTTCCTCCTCTGATCAATGAGAGAATTGAGCTAGATGGTCTCTAAAATGTCTTTTATTTCTGAAATTTAGCAATCCATGTAGCACAATTCCTTACACGTAGGAGCTTATTAAATGCTTGTTCAGTTGAGTTGAATGTTTTGGAAAGCAATAGGGAGCTATTGAAGGTGACTGAGTAGAGGAGGTGCATGATTGGGCATTTACTTAGGAAGATGACTCAGGCAGTAGAGGGAATGAGGATTGTAGAGGACATGAAAAAAGCAGAGAGACCAGTTCAGAAGCTATTCTTGCTATCAAAGACTTGGGGGTTCTTAATCTTTTTGTATGTCCTTGATCCTCTAGACCCAGGCTTCTTAAAATTTTCCACTCACAACCCCATTTTTCCTGAGAAATTTTTACACAATCCTGGGTATATAGGTATGTAAAATAGGAATACAAATCAAACATTTACTGCCAAATTTTTTCATGACCCGTACATACATATGGGGTTGCCACCCACAGTTTAAGAAGCTTTGCACTAGACAGTCTGGTGAAGCCTATGGATACCTAGATACATAAAATAAAATACATATGATTTAAATAGGATTAAATAAAGTAAATGGGATTACAAAGGAAACCAATTATCTAGACATATAGTTCTCAAAATTAAAAAAAAAATAATGTTCATGATTATGCCCAAAGGGCAATAAAATGGTATTTGCTCTTTGATCCAGCAACAACACTACCAGGTCTGTATCCCAAAGAGATCATAAAAAAAGGAAAAGGACCCACATGTACAAAAATATTTATAGTAGCTCTCTTTGTGGTGGCAAAGAATTGGAAATCGAGGGGATGCCCATCAATTGGGGAATGGCTGAACAACTTGTGGTATATGAATGTAATGAAATACTATTGTGCTGTAAGAAATGATGAGCAGGCAGATTTCAGAAAAATCTGGAAAGACTTAAGTGGACTGACGCTGAGTGAAGCGAGCAGAAACAGGAGAACATTGTAACAGCAACATTGTGATAGACTTAGTTCTTCTCAGCAAAACAATGATCCAAGACAATGCCAAAGAACTCATGGTGGAAAATGTTCTCCACAGCCAGAGAAAGAACTATGGAGTCTGAATGCAGATTGAAGCATATTATTTTTACTTTCTTTGTTTTTTGTTTTGTTTTTGTTTTGGTCTATTTCTTCTTTCACAACATGACTAATGTGGAAATGTTTTATATGATTGCACACATATAACCTGTAGCAGATTGCTTGCTGTGTTAGGGAGGGGGGTGGGAAGAGGGAGAAAAATTGAGAACTCAAAAATCTTATAAAAAATAAATGTTGAAAATTGTCTTTATAGGTAATTGGGAAAAATACTATTTAAAACAATCAAAATAATGTTCATGAACCCTAGGTTAATAACCCTTGATAGGGATTAAGAGATGGATCTCTGAACTAGGGAGTAACTACATGTGAGAGATATTCTGGAGGCAGAAATTACAGGATGTGGGATGAAGGGAGACTGGAAGAATTAATGGCTCAGGTTTTGAGTCTGGGTGACCAGGAAGATGGCCATTAATAGAAAGGGAGAAGTTCAGGAAAGCTCAGGTTTATGAAGAAAGATGAGGAGTTTCTGTGGAATTGTGAAACATAAAGGTATCTGAGTTAATCATGTGTAGAAATTAATAAGGGGCTGTAAATTAGCTTGGGACTATTGTGCAGGTTTGAGAGCTAATATTTTTTTCTCAAGTCTCTTTAGTCTCTAAGTCCTTCAGTTTCCAAGGTCTTGAAAATCCATATCCATATCCATATCCATATTATGTATATATGAGCCTTTGTAAGACCTTCGGAATTGAAGGATTTAGAACCTAAAGTATGTATGTATATATGTGCATGCATGCACGTATACATGTATTTTATATATAATATATAGATATATTTTAATATTTTATGTACATACACATAACAGATACATACATACCCAAGGGACAACTGGGTGGTTCAGTGGATGGAGCACTGGCCCTGGAATCAAGAGATGCTGAGTTCAAATCTGGCCTCAGACACATAACACTTACTAGCTGTGTGACCCTGGGCAAGTCACTTAACTCCAACTGCCTCCCCCTCCCACAAAAGACACTTGAGGCCTACAGAGGTACAGGATTTACCTAAGATTTGTCCAATGAGTTTATCTTGGGTAGTTCTTGGATATCATTTTCCTTCCTGGCCCCTTCTTAGCTCTAGTGAGCACTTAGACACCAGCCATACCACACTTCAATCTTCCAGGGTAGTAAATGTATGAGAAACTCATTTACCCTAAAGTGTTAGAGATACAATATGCTACCCTCCCTAACTTTTTTTTATACTAAAAAACGGTTCTGCCTTGCTTCAAAGTTCTTCAAATTCAGACATAACCCTTATTTTCTATCCTAATCTCAAATGTCTCCATGTACTTCAACCAAACCATATTAATCTCTGACCCCTGAGCATGTCTTGTAATTTTCTTTGGATGCTGAATTCCTACCCACTGAGACCTGCTCAAACGCAACCTTCTCCATGAAGTCTTCTCTGATTTCTACAATTAGTAACTAATGATCTTTACCCTGTATACATATAGCACTTTATTTCCCTTCTCTAATGAGCTTAGTATGTAATAGGTATTACTGTCATCTACATGAGTTTCAAACTCTTTGATGGATTGCAAATTTAATGGGACCCTGGGCTATATTTCATCTAAACTTTTTATCTTTCCCAGAACCAAATATAGTGATTTGAAAACAGTAAGTGCTTAATAAATGTTTGCTATTATTGTGTTAAAGAGCTAATATTAGGATTTCAGGTATCAGAGGAATGGCCAGTTTTGCATGGACTAAACTTGCTAGCACTTTCAAAATTACATAATGCAGGCAACCCCCTGCAGTACCTCTGTTATGTAAAGGAGAGAAGGTTATAAACATGATGTACAGAAACAATAGGGAAGCTAGTTGGCACAGTGGATAAAGTGCCAGGCCTAAAGTCAGGAAGACTCATCTTCCTGAGTTCAAAGCTGTCCTCGGATATTTCCTAGCTGTATGATTCTGAGCAAGTTACTTACCCGTGTTGGCCTCAATATCCCCATCTGACAAATGAGCTGGGGAAGGAAATGCCAAACCATTCCATTATCTCTACCAAGAAAACCCCAAATGGGGTCATGACTGAAAAATGACTGAAATGGAAGCCATAACAACTGCTCACACTTATATACCTCCCAAGCTTTTTTTTTTTTTTTTTTTTTTTTTTTTTGCAGGGCAATGAGGGTTAAGTGACTTGCCCAGGGTCACACAGCTAGTAAGTGTCAAGTGTCTGAGGCTCGATTTGATACCTCCTTAGCTTTTAAAAAAATTCTCTCCTCCCATCGACTCTGTGAAGTAGGTTGTTTGATTCTATTCACCTCCATTTTACAGATGAAAACATTCAGGACGAGAGAAGTTAAGAAGCTTGCCCAGGAACACAAAGAAAGTAACAAGGTCCCAACCCCAGGTTTTCTGGATTCCATATGTTTGTGTCCAAACCACCACACTGCCCTGCCTCTCATGAGTTGGGAACTTGGGTTCTTGGTTCCCCTGGATGTCCTCAGTCTCCAGGAGGTGAGGTGAGTGTGTTTGGGTTGGTATTTGGGCTTACCCTGAATAGTTTCCCACCATTTAAAACACCTGCTCAGGTAGCTTCTCTGTGTGTCAAAGCTGCCTCCTGACCTCACCTATCTGGGGCGCCAGGACTGCGTCTCCTGAGTCTCCTGAACTCTCTTTATTAGATCCGGCGTCCCGTTTGTAACCCAAACCCATCTGCAGCGAGCAGCTCATTCTGTTCATTTTCCTCTCCGAGACAGGAAAAACACGTCCCATGAGGTCCCCCTGCCTTTGAGGAATGTGTGCCGCTGGCCCGGAGTTAACCTCAAAGCCAACTCCTAATAGACTGTCCATTGTGAGACCCAGAGAAGAGAATGGGGAGGCTCGAATGGTTTCCATACCCTGGAGCCGATCGCTGGGGCACCGGCACAGTGGAGCCCCTGCCAACCGGGAGCTCAGGGGTTTCTGGGCCAGCAGCCTTACATAAGAGGCGGTGCGGCCTTTCAACTTAGAATCCGAGGATCTTAGGCTTGGAAGGAGCCTTGGCGATCTCGGGATCACAGCCGACCTCTGATCCCGAGAAAGCAATCTCTTGTTCAATGTCTTTCCTTGCCAGGATTCCTTCAGCCTGCTTCCTACAACTTGCCGCCTGCGGCGGGAGGGTAACAATGATGGGCATTTGTGCTCCTTGCCCAGGCTGTCCCCCATGTTCAGAATAGCCTCCCTCCCTCCTCATCTCTGCCCCCTATCTTCTCTCAAGTTACAGTGAAAATCCCACCTTCGGTGGGAAGCTCTTTTCCCATCTCTCTTAATGCAAGGCCACCCCTCTGAAATTATCTTAAAAATACACACGCATATTGTGCATAGTTGTTTTCAAGTTGTTTCCTATATTAGACTGCAAACTCCTGTAGAAAAGGGACTATTTCTTGCTTTTCTTTGAATCTCCAGGGCTTACTTTGGGATCTAGATATATGGTGCGGTTTATAGGACATTGTGCCTATAATCAAAAAGACCTGAGTTCAAATCCAGCCTTAGCCAAGTAGCTGTGTGCCAGTGGGCAAATCACTTCACCTCTGTCTGCTGCATCCATAAAATGAGAATACTAATTGTACTTACATCCCAGGGATGTTTTGAGGATAAAATGAAACAATATTTGTAAAGTGCTTTGTGAACCTTAAAATGCCATCTGAAGTTTATTATTGTTATCATCATTATTATTATTACTATTATTGTTTGTGCCTGGCACATGTAGCTACTTAACAGATGCTTGTGGATTTGACTTTACTTCTGTTACCTCATTTGAGTCTCACAACAACCCTAGAAGATAGCTACCACAAATGAGCACTATCCTCATTTTATAGAATAAGGAAACTGAGGCACAGCAAAGTCAAGTGATGTTGCAGTGTGACAACTAGTATGCTTCAGTCATAGAGTTGTGTCTAGGTCTTCCGACTCCAAGTCCAGCACTGTCCGATCCACTATGCTGCCTATCCATCTCTCTTTTTCTCTGTGTACAAGCAAACAGTATACAGCAATGGAAAGAACATGAGGTAGGAAACAAGACAACCTTCCCCCAGGCCCTTGGTACTAGGTCTTACTCTGTCACTTTACTAGCCTAGTGATCTTGGATAATGCATCATTGCACGAGCTTTGAGTACCTATACAATTATGGTTAGCCCACAGGAATCCAGATATAGAATTAGAAAAGATGTTAGAAAAAAAATCTTGCATAGCTCCCTCTCAGTCTGCAGAAGAGGAAACTGAGAGGCCCAGGGATGTTCTATGACTTACTTGAGGTCAGGCAGGATACGAATTCGGGTCCTCAGACCCCAAAGCTGGTATTCTATTACACACCAGACCTATGAGGTTGAAAATATTCTAGCTCTGAAATGGTAGGGTTCTTATTTTATTAGTAGTTAATGATGTGATGTTTGAGATGCTATGCATCTGTAGAGTGAGCACACTTCTTAAATCAATCCTGTGTTATCTCTGAAAGTCTTAGGCACCAAGGCAATGAATGAAGCTCTAACTGTGCAAGGCAGGAAACATATTCTAATCTCATCTCCATGGCTCCCATTTCTATGGGATGTTGTCCCTAACAAATCCACTCAGCTCTTTGTAGATGTTTCCAGCTTGATGATCAAGGCAGATACACGGATGTGCATGGGATGGTGAGTCCAGGATTTAAGCCAGGATGGGGTCTCCATCTTCCTTTTTCATCTGGGTACAGGCAGGGAGTTTGTATAGGGTTGACGTCATCTGGCCTAGCCTGGAAGCCTGTTCTCTAGGAGAATTGGCTCCAAGCTTGGGAAAATGCTCTTTGTTGCAGGGAGCAGGGGATGACAAGTGGAGAGAATGGCTAAATGAAGGAGCTTCCTCCCTGTTGCCAGGGGTCCCCCATGGATGCCGAGGCAGATTCCAATGTGGCATGTATGCCACATTCAAATGACTCCATCCTATTTTTGGTCCCTGGTATTAATAATCAATAACATAGTGCATCAAAAATGATGCAGTGTATCCATACAGTATTATTATACATGGAGATATACATGGAGATAGAAATGATGGGCTCTTAGCCAAGAATAGAGTGCACCTGGCAAAGGCTGGTAAGAATATGTTTAACTGGAGCCTTGCAAATCTAATCAAAAGAACTTTAAACTGAAAGGGAAAGGAAGGAGAACAAATGCCTATATCTACCCAAATTAGATACCTTAGCTGCAACGTGCAGAGAGGAATAGCAATAGTAATGCCCAGAAATTTATAGTAGGCAAAAATATAAGAAAAGAGCCAGTAATTCAGTCAATAGACCTAGACTTCTATTGAGAAATGCACAAGGTATGGGTGAACTAGCAGATTTCCAGTAAAGATAGAGAAGTAAGAGGTTTGGGGCAAGCGCAGCTTCCCTAAGAAATTCCCAGAAAAGTTTTAGAAGGGTGTCCAATGGAAGCAATGACCAATAAAACCAAATGGGAACAACAGGAAGCTACTCTATCCTGTATAGGCCTGTGCAAGAAGATGGTCAGAATCCTGCTGGTGCTCTGACTGAAGTCAGCAGGGTCTTCTGTAAAAACAAAACAAAACAAAAACCCTGTAACCAGCAGGTTTCAAATCTTTGTCATGGCTTGTTGTAGCAGCAGTAAGGGACAAAATCAATCAACCAATCACATATTTATTGGGCCGCTAGGCAGCCCTGTGGATAGAGGCTTGGAATCAGAAAGACCTAAGTTCAAATCTGGCCATAAAAACTAACTAGGTTGTGGCCCTGGGCAAGTCACATAACTTCAGTTTCCTCATCTGCTAAAATGAGGATAATAATAGCACCTACCTCCAAGGGTTGTTGTGAGGATAAAATAAAATAATACTTTAAAAAATGTTATTACTTTCCAAATTCTCTCCCTCCATCTCTCCAGCTCCCATCTCACCCGTTAAGAAGTCAAGCAATAAGGGGCAGATAGGTGGCGCAGTGGAGCACCAGCCCTAGAGTCAGGAGTACTTGCGTTCAAATCTGGCCTCAGACACTTAACACTTACTAGCTGTGTGACCCTGGGCAAATCACTTAACCCCAATTGTCTCACCTAAAAAAAAAGGCAAGCAATAAGATACCCATGATACATGTGGAGTTATACAAAATATTTCCATATTAACCATATTACAAAAAAGAAAGAAAAATATAGAAAATGAAAAACAATATGCTTCAGTCTGCAATCAGAATTCACAAGTATGAGATAATTGTACAGTGCTTAGCACAGTGCCCACATGTAGTAAGTGTTATTTCAAAGTAGTAGTAGTAGTAGTAATTAATTATTATTAATATGTCTCCTATGTGCCATATACTGTGCTAGGTGCTAGACATCAAAGCACAAAGAATGAAACCATTTCTACTTGAGCTGAACTTACATTATAATAAAGAAACAATATGTATAAAAATACATACAGCATCAATATGAATATGACATATTCATGCAAATATTTAAGTGCAAGGTAGTTTGAGAGAGGGGGCACTAGCATTTAGGGGGATTAGAAGTTTCATGCATAAAATGGTATCTGAGCAACCAGGGCAAAGGCAGGAAGGTAGGAAATGGAGTGTTGTGAGGAGACAATGAGAGTAAGTCCCTTTGGCTTGATCACAGGATACTGGAAGGAAAGTAATGTCCAGTGAGGTTGAGTCCAGGTTGTGTAGGGCTTGAAAAACTAAGCAGTGTTGATAGTTTCTTCTAGAAGTAGTAAGAAACCCTTGAATTTGGTGGAGTAGGGGAATCATATGGTCAGATCTGTGTGTAAAGAAAATTACTTTGGCAGCAGCATCTGGAATGAACTAGAGTGGTGAATGACTAGAGGCAAGGAGACAAACTAGTGGCTGTTGAAATAATCTATGATCTGAACTAAGGTAATAACATTGAGTGGAGAGAAGCCTGCTGTGAGTAGGCTACTCTTCAAGGAGGTGGAGATGGTTTCACCCCAGGTAGTATGTGTACTCCTGGTCCTACAAGAGCCCTGAATCCAGCATGGTTTGGCAGGGGACTGCCTAGGGGAGGGGACAGGTACAATGTCCAGGAAAGTCATATGTTTGTTTAAGCAAACTTCTAGGAGGCTTGAAGCTAGTATGATCTCTGATATTCAATGGCTACTCCAAAGGATCAAGTAGAGATGAGGCAGACATCCTATGCCAGCTTACAGAGTGCTGGGCCTAGACCCAGGAAGAACTGAGTTCAAATCTGGCCTTAGATACTTTCTAGCTATATGACCCTGGGCAAGTCACTTAACCTCTATTTGACTCAGTTTCCTCAACTATAAAATGGGGTTAATAATAGTACCAATCTCCCAGGGTTGTTGTGAATATTAAATGATGTAATACTTATAAAGTTCTCGGTACTTAATAAATACCCATTTACTTTCTCTCTTCTTTTTTCTCCCCTCCTCTATGAAGCATTAAGGAATATATTCAGAAGGCAACACAGAACAGCAGGGAAGTCTTTTGCCTATAGTTCTGTTTAATATATTAAAAAAACCCAAATCTATATGTAATAGAAGTTCACAGCCTCTTATACAATTTCCCCCAATTTTTTAAGCATTGAAACATTTATTTCTATTGAGGTCTGTCAAGTTTACATTAAAAGAAAAAAAACTTAAAAATAAAAATAAAGAAGGGTAACCTGAAACTCTTTGTGTACATTTTAACCTCATATTTTTCGCTGAGACTTGGTGGGATGAGAACTATAACAGGTATATGGTCCTGAAGGAGAAAAGCATATTTAAAAGGAACAGGATAAATAAAAGGGAGGGTGGAGTTGAATTTCACATCAAGAAGATATATTCCTATGGAAATAAAGCAACTTTGGGAAGCATGGGGTTTATTATGTTGAAATTTGCTTCAAGTACTATATAAGGACTATGAAAATACTACAAATAGGTGTCTAGAGTGTTAGAATTGGAAAGGGCTTTAGTCAGTTTTTTTAAAGTAACTACTGTGTGCTAGGCACTATGCTAAGTGCTGGGGATATAAAGAAATCCCTGCTCTCAAGCAGCTCACATTCTAAGAGTACGGGGGGGGGGGGAGGGGGGAGAGGAGACAAGCAAAAAAGCTATATACATTCAGAATATAAACAAGGTAAACTGGAAATTATCTCAGAGAGCTTAAGGCACTAACAAGATAAAACACAGAATATAAGAGTTAGAAGAACTCTTAGAGGGGGCGGCTAGGTGGCATCAGCCCTGGATTCAGGAGGACCTGAGTACAAATCTGGCCCCGACACTTGACACTTACTAGCTATGTGACCTTGGTCAAGTCACTTAACCCTCATTGCCATGCCCCCCAAAAGAACTCAAAACATAGAATGTGAAAACAACCAGAGCACTTAGAACATGGAATGTCAGAGCTGGAAGGGATCCTACAACATAAAATATCAGAGATGAGAAGGACCTTAGAACATAAAGTATCATAACATAGAGTTTAATAGTCAACAAACATTTATTAAGAACCTATTTATTAAGCACTGTGTGCCAGGTACTGTGCTAACAGCTGAGGATACAAATAAGAAAAAAGAAAAACATCCCTGCCCTCAAGGAGGTTACAATCTAAGGAAGGAAGACGACTCATGAAAAGAAGATGAAAGGGGAGGAGTGAAGGTGTTTGGTTAGGGCTTGATGGAACTCCCAGGAGTGCAAGCTGGTGGGAAATGAAGAGCCCTATTTAAATAGAGTCTTTGGGAGGGGTTCTTTGCTCTCCTCTCTAGCTCTCGAGTCAGAGGGGCAGAAGGTACTGAGGGTACTCATATTGGGGTGAGGACCAAAGATGATGAAGAGTTTCCTGGTGATGAAGTTCCCTGGGAGCATGATCATGATGGAGTCCAGTCCAAGAGAATACAGCTGGAGGGAATTGAATGAGCACTGGTTCTCAAACTTTTTGGTCTCAGGAACCCCTTAGTACTCTTAAAAATTACTGAGGACCCCCAAAGGATTTTATTTATGTGGGCTATAGCTATCAATATTTGCCATAATAGAAATTAAAACTAGTAAAATTTTAAACTATTAATTCATTTAAATAACAATAACAAATCAGTACATATTATCATAAATAACCTGTTTTATGGAAAATAACTATTTTTTTAAAATCATGAATGAGAAGTGTTAGTTTTTACAAGTTTTTTTCCAAATCTCTTTCTCTCTGGTTTAATAGAAGACAGGTGGAATCTCATTTCTGCTTCTCCACTCAATCTGTTGTGATGGTTTTTTGAAGTATATGAAGAAAACCTGGCCTCACAGATATGTAGTTGGAAAAGGGAGGAGTTTTAACAGGCAAATAATGTCAGTATTATTGTTAGAATGATATTGCCCTTTCGTACCCTCTAAAAGAGTCTTGGGACCACATTTTGAGAACTCTTAGCTGAGACTGACCTTGAAGAGCTAAGGATCATCGATTTGGAACTAGCAAGGATTTCAGAGGCCATCTAGTTCAAATCTCTCATTTGACAGAGGGAGAAACTCAGGCTGGGAAAGAAGAAGAAAGCCATCTATCTGTACAGAACAGCTGGTAAGCTGCAGTGTCTGGACTTGAACCCAGGTCTTTAATTCCCAATCCAGGGCTTTACGGTGTCCTTAATCTATGAAAAACCTTAATATTGCCTTTCAGAATCCAATCCATTTTACTGTGGGGGAAAAATGAGAGATCGATTTTTCACAATAGACTGAATATAATATATTTTCTTCTTCAAATAACAAGGAAGTTGTTCACATGGGGACTGGGTTGAAATGAAAGGCAGTCCATTTGCACTGAGAAATGTGGGGAAAGAGATTGTTTTGGGATTTAACTACTGTAACACTGCACTTGTTAAATAAGCTAAGAGATTAGAGAAGTCCTGGTCATGCATCTAGGCCCTGGGAACCACCAATTGTTTCCCAAGAGATGCCAAGTTGTTCTGGAAGATGGTCTATCAGATAATGAAGGTTTTGTGAAGACTATTCATTTTTGACATGAGGGATGACATAGATCATCTCCATTGTCCAAATGAGGAGAGACAGTGGAACAGTGAATGAAGAGTTGAGCTCGGATTTAGGAAGGTCTGGTTTTGAGTTGTGCTCTGGTACATACGGTCTGTGTGAGCTGGGAAACACCATCCACCTTCTCAATGCTCTAGTCGACTCTTTCTCTAGGCATCTAGGACAAGTTACTGAGAAGATGCTGACCTGCATTGGTATCTAGAGTTTCCTGATTCAGGAGTACCCTATACTATGCCAATAAAATCACAGACTTGGTGCTTGTTCCTTTCCTCTCAACCTCCTTGTAAGGTCAGGTGCTAAAAGTATTATTTATCCTCATTTTCCAGATAGGGAAAATGAGACTCAGAGAGAATGGGTTATTGGCTCATGGGCACACAAGAGGCAAAAATGAAAGCTAGGCTTCAAGTCCAGCTTCCTTGACTCCATGTTTAGCATCTTTTCTACTATAGTACTCTTGCCAAGGTGGCATCATCATCATTATCCCTCCCCAAAATAAGAATATCTAGAATTTATATACTATTTTAAAGTTTCTTAAAGTATTTTGCCTGTGTTATTTAATTTTATGCTGAGAGCAACTCTGTGAAGTAGGTGATGTTATTATCCCAATTTTACAATTGAGGAAACTGAGGCACAAAGGGATACAATGACTTCCCAGAGTGGCACAGCCAGTAAGTGTCTGAGGCAGGATTTGAACCAAGGTCTTCCTGACTTCAAGTCTAGCACTCTATGTATTGTACCACCCAGTTGCCTCTCCTGCATATCATGCTACCTTCTCCCCTCCTCAACCCAGCATAGCTTTTGAGGACTAGGGTCTAGGCTTCAGAGTAGGATTTAGATGTGGGATAGTATAGGATATACTCTGGCCATATGGTATATAATCATCAATAAACATTTCTTGGGCTGTCTGGTGAAATCTATGGATTCCTCCTCATAATAATGTCTTTAAATGTATAAAAAATTACAAAGAAAATTATATTGAAATATAATTATGAAATTATTTAAAAAGGTAAGTTCATGAGCCCCATGATAAGAGCCTCTGTTCTAAAGCATATTAAGGATGGTGACTATTTTTACAATGATCATTATCATCTGTCTATGGCACTGTGTCAACCTAATAGACCCATGCATATATTACATGGTCCCATACAATAGAATATGCTGATAGGGTTGTGAGCCATTGAAGAGGCTAGTGCGCAGGATTTGGTTCAAATCTTGCCTTAGTCATTTGCTAACTGTGTGACCCTGGGCAAGTCACTTAAACTCTCTGGGCCTCAGTTTCTTAACCTGTAAAACAGGGAACATAATGGCACATAGCATTGCTATGAGAATCAAGTGAGATGATATATGTGAAGTACTTTGCCAACCTTAAAGTATTATATAGAAATGTGTTTTTACTATGAAGGACCTTGGGAGGGCTCCTGGAGAACATATGCAAACTCTGTATGTGTGTGTGTGTGTGTGTGTGTGCGCGCGCGCGCGTGTAGAGAGTGTGTTTATATATATAAACACACACATGTGTATATAGAATGTGTGTATGTACACACACATTTATACTCTACATACATGTGTATATAACTTCTTTTTTTTTGCGGGGCAATCAGGGTTAAGTGACTTTCCCAGGGTCACATAGCTAGCAAGTGTCAAGTGTCTGAGGTTGGATTTGAACTCAGGTACTCCTGAATCCAGGGCTGGTGCTTTATCCACTATGCCACCTAGCTGCCCAGTGTATATATATTCTATACACATACTCTACACATACATACTCTGCACACATATACTCTATACACATAAATATGTATATATATATATACTCTCCATAAATATGTATACATGTAAGTATAGGTGAATGTGCATGCATGTATGTGCACATACACATGCATACATACATACATATGTGTGTACACATACACTCTCTCTCCCCTAACTCTCCATGTTGGCAGCTAGGTGGCATCAGGGGCAAGAACACTGGTCTTGAGTTAGGAAGATCTGTATTCAAATCCCATCTCAGACATTAGCTGTTTGACCCTAGGCAAGTTACTTAATCTCCATCAACCTCCCTTTCCTCCTCGACATAATAGTATCTCTCCTTACAAAAAGGTTGTGAGGATGGAATGAGAACACACACACACACACACACACACACACACACACACACACCCTAATACTTTGTAAATCTTAAAGCACTGTATAAATTCTAGTTATCCTTCACTGTATCTGTGCTTTGCATCCTAAGGCTTCACTACAGGTCTGCTGGAAAGTATTTTAGTCCCCCTTTTTAGGAGAATGAGAAAGAGCATCAAGCCTTTCTATGGTGTCAGTTTTAAATATATTCCTTTTGAAGGTCACTTCTTCTAGCTATGAAACAGTACAGGGCTGAGGGTGGGTGGTAAAGAAATTGGCTTTTTTTTAAAGCAACACTTAAGTTCTTCTATTAAAAAAAGACAAAAAACCCCCAACAAAAACACACTGTTTAAATGTTTCCCAGGCAGTTTGTGTGAAAACAATAAAGCCAGCCTTGAAACATCCAGAGAAGACAGTAGGCCACTTGTATTTGATGGAATTACTGGAAACACCTCTTCCTGTCACAGGAAAAAAGATTTTAAATATGTGCATTAGATGGATGGATAGATAGTGTATATATATATACATGTGTACACTTGCATATACTATATATATGTGTGTATATATATATATATGTAAAATGTGTGTGTACATGTATGAAAGGTAGTCTTTTTTATTCTTTCTCTGGGTCAGCAGTGTGTTGAAAAAAAAAAAGTAGTACCTATTGTCCAATTCTCTTGAAAGTATTCAGCCCATGGTTAATAATTTCCAGTTTATACAGTAACAGAGGCACATCTTCTTTGTCCAGGAAGGGACTTCTGTCTTTTGGCCAGAATCTTTCCTTGTCCTCACTGTCTCTCAGACAGGCTGTCTTGCTGCAGCTGGCTCTCCACCCTGAGAACCTCCTCCCTGTCAGGGCTCTTCTTGGGGGCCTTCTAAACAGTGACTTAGTGTTTTCAAAAGGGGGGGGAGAAAAAATAAGAGAAAGTTGTTTCATCCAGGGGTGATTTTTATGGGACTGAGTTTGTTGGGGCTTTCAGCTTGGGAAGTGAAGATAATTCTGTCCCTGTTTCCTGGGAAATGAATGATAAAAGGCATTTTGTCCATGTCTATTTATTGATACCTTGACACAGTGAATCCATCCATTCTTCCCCCCCCATTCCAACCCACACCCCTTTATTCCCAGATACATACATTCTCAGACACAGGATTGGCACTTTGAAAATGCAAGACTATTAGTTAAAGAGAATGCAAACAATGAGGGGAAAGATCTTATAAATGGTGGGGTATCTCTACTGGAAATTATTTGAGTTGAGGCAATAATAATTATTTTTTTTTCCGGGGGAAAGGGGGTTAAGTGACTTGCCCAGGGTCACATAGCTAGTAAGTGTCAAGTGTCTGAGGCCGGATTTGAACTCAGGTACTCCTGAATCCAGGCCCAGTGCTTTATCCACTGAGCCACCTAGCTGCCCCTGAGGCAATAATAATTATAATTCTCATTTCTGTAGCATTTCAAATTGATGAAATACTTTCCTCATAACAAAACTCTGAAATGCGCAGGACAAATATTATTATTCCCATTTTATAGATGAGTGAACTAAGGACTCTGAGAAAAAATATTTTCTGCCTGAATTTCTATCTGAGTAACATGATCAAGCACTAGGGAAATTAAGAAAAGGGAGAGTGAGTGGAAATGAAGTACCCTGACTGACGCCTCAGGCAGAAATTTTAGAGCTTGGTGAGACCTTAAATATTATCTAGTATCTCTTTATAGATGAGAAAAAGGAGGCTTAGAGAGTTAAAGGAATTTGCCAGCAGCCAGCCCAGGGTCCAAGCTGGGATTCAGACCGAGGTCACCAGACTCCAATGCTCTTTCAGCTACTCCCACCGGGTTGATTTTCTTCACTTAACAACATGGAGCAATGACATTTCAGGCTTTGGCACAAGCCAGGCTCACATAATTGGAGGGTATGTCTTCAGTAGCACATACCCCAGATTAGATCCACTGGTCCATCAATCACACAGTATCGCCAACCCTGAAGCCTAGGCTGTTAGGAGGTTTTAGTTTGTCAAAGATAACCCTTTCTTCCTGTGGCTTGTAGCTAGCCTGTTTATCTAAACTCCCTGGACATTTGCAAATCAACCTAGAAACCTCCAGAAAAAGAGCCTTTTGTGCTGGGTGGGGATGGGGTACTGCTGGGTAGACCTACCTGCATTTCCTGTTTACATCTAGGCTGTGGGAAGTCCCCATGAGAACTAATCTCAGACCATGTCATTTTCTTCTGCTTTCTATAGAAAGTTATGGCCTAGTAGGGTAATGAGCAACTCCTATGGCTGCTTAGAAAAAATAACAAGTCAGGAATATTAGATGAATCTGAAGGAAGCCAACATAGTAACAATTTTAGCTTACGTCCATATTGGAGTTTCTTGAGTTTGTTGTTGGTTTTTTAGAGGCCATCGGGATTTAGTGATTTGTCTAGAGTCATGCATCTAGGAAGTTTCTGAAGCTAGATTTTTTTTTTTTTTTTGCGGGGCAATGGGGGTTAAGTGACTTGCCCAGGGTCACACAGCTAGTAAGTGTCAAGTGTCTGAGGCCAGATTTGAACTCAGGTCCTCCTGAATCCAGAGCTGGTGCTTTATCCACTGTGCCAACTAGCTGCCCCTGAAGCTAGATTTGAACTCAAATCTTCCTAACTCCAGGCCCAGCACTCTATCTACTGTGTAACCTAGCAGTCTTCTTGAGGTTTTTGTGACTTGACCCTTAGGGTTGCTAAGGAGAGATGGACTCCACTGGTCATCATCAGAATCCTCTAATATACTGTCCTTGACTCCTCAGAGTTAGTTCTGTTCCTAGACAGATGAAATTGGACTTGACTGACAAGCTAAAGCTCCCAACCTGAGGGAAAGGAAGAATAGAAGCCTCTGTGTGGAACATTTCCAGGAGGAAGGCATAGCCCATCTCTAATTAGAATAGAATATGCCACTGGACTTGGGTTGTAGTCATGGTCCCGTGGGTACTTCTCTTCCTACTAATTTCCCAAATTACCTTGTATTTCTTTTGCATCTATCCTCTCCATTCACTTATTTATGAACATGTTGCATCCCCCTAGGAGAATGTAAGCTGTCTGAGGTCAGAGACGGTGTCACTTTTATATTTGTATCCCCACTGTATGGTATGCAGTAGGTGCTTAACAAATGTTTGTTTGATTGATTTATTGCTCTTCCTGACTTTTTTCTGCCTCTATTCCCATGTCCTTCTCTGCCTAGCTGATGCCCCAGGTTTGTCAGGACCAAGTAAGATAATAACCAAAACAGCAAGTTACATTTGTAATAGTTCTTTAAGGGTTTGTTTCTCAAGTGCTTTAAAAAAAATTACTTGCCCCAGTAGTATCAGGAGTGGTTATTATTTAGCCCTTTCCTGAGCAATGTGGGCCCAAGGCAAAAAAAACCACTCCTTTTCTACTGAGTTCTTCATCCTGATAAAACCGTGTTTCTCAAGGTACCAGCTAGTCCACCATCTCTCCCTGGTGTAGTTCAAACCAGCAGCCTTACTCCAATCAAGACCCTGAAAGGGGCCCCCAAAGAAAGTGATGAATGGTTTCCAAGACAGATCATAGCTTCATGATTCAGTGTGTCATACCAGGTCCAACCACAGGATATGTTGGGATAAATTTCCTCACCAGGTACAAATGAGGAACATAAAGCAAAGCATCTGATAGGAAACTTGGAGCAAGTTTGCCCAGTTCCCAACCACACCAGTGGTATCAGAAATAATGAAAGCAAATTAAATCACTGGGAGTTGTAGGAGAGGGGAGACTGGAGTAATTGAGGAAGGCTGCAGGTTGCCTGGAGAGGAGAGGGCATAATCTGGGGTTTCAATGATAAGCTGTTATTGTTGTTTATCCTTCCTTCTCAAAGAGGACCATGATATCAGGGTGATGTCATGACTTGCACTGAACTGGATTTAAATGAAGGAGGGCTATGCAAGGTCACCAGCCTCACTCTCTCGTCCAGAACCATCTGGGTCCAGTGGCAAGATATACATCAGGACAACTGGAGATGACCCCAGTTTTTTTTAAGGCAATCGGGATTTAGTGACTTGCCTAGGGTGACACAGTTAGTAATTGTCTGAGGTCACATTTGAACTCAGGTTCTCCTGACTTCAGGGCCAGTGCTCTATCCACTGCACCACCTACCTGCCCTTTCAATGATAAGCAACATTTGGGGAGATGAGAGACCCCTCAGTATCCTTGTCTCTTAAATAGGGATATATCATTTGTGCTCTTTACCTCATGGGTTGTTGTGAAGAAAGTGCTTTTTAATCCTTAGGAAGCAATAGAAATACAGCCTGTTCTTATTGCCCCAAAGACAATTAAAAAAATAACTGGGCAAACTTCTTATCCTGTTGGCACTGCTCAGATATCAGTAATGAATGCAGCAAGCATGTGACAAATCTGTCTGCTTTACTTCCTCTGGGGCCTTTTGCTCCTTTCCTATTGACCCTTTCCCCGCTGCATAGATTCCTGATCTTTTAGAGCTAATTCCCTAATCACAGGCTTTGTGATAGAAGAGGAAGAGGACTGACTGACTCCTGGGAATGTAGATTTACATCCTACCTCTGACACTTGCTGCTTAATGGTGGTTAGGAAGGTCATTTAACATCCTTGGGTCTCAGTTTCCTCATCTGTAAAATGAGGGGGTTAGACTAGATGACTCTGAGGTTCTTTCTGTGATCCCAGGAGATAATATCCGTTGAGTGCCTATGTCTAGTACACAGTAGGCAGCATATAAAAGCTTTTTGCCTTCTTCCCCCTCCAGCTCTAGACCTATGTATCAAAGGAGAGAATTTTCCAACTATGTTATGACTCCCGCCAAGTATCAGAGGGGGAGAGCTTGGGCAAGAAAGAAAGGGAAACCAGAATATGTTATAATTGTTCCTAGGACCCTTCTTTCACAACACAGATATATTGTTTGTTTGTTTGTTTGTTTGGTTTTTTGCAGTGCAATGAGGGTTAAATGACTTGCCCAGGGTCACACAGCTAGTTGAGTGTCAAGTGTCTGAGGCTGGATTTGAACTCAGGTCCTCCTGAATCCAGGTCCAGTGCTTTATCCACTGTGCCACCTAGCTTCCCCAACAAAGATGTTTTGATGAAAGGAACCTCCAGCATCTCTAAGAGACCTTTATTGAGATTCCTTATTTTTGTTCTAATATTTGGCTGAGCAAATTACCAAAGAGCTAGGGAATTAATGAAAGAAAGCCTTGGTGGGAGGGAAGCACATGAGCCAACTCTCCAAACATGAGAGGGTTTACTTCCTCACCCCTGAATTTTTATTTATACTCAGTAAAACTGTGGTATATTGGCAAAGGCACCGAGTTTGGAATGAGAAAACTGGGTTTAGATCCTGCTTCTTCTATTGTTGCTCATGTGACTTTGGGCAAGTAGTGACTTGTCTCTCTGGGCCTTGGTTTCCTCATCTGAAAAATAAGATTACATACCAAATAATCTCTAAGGTCACTTCTAGCTCTAAATCCTAAGTGAAGAAGGTGATGTGTACTGTCAGTTTTTGAAGAATTCAGATGTACAAGTAAATATACATAATTTGATGTTTCAAGAAAAAGCATGAACACCTTAAATTTACTTTCTATATGTAAGTCTTGATCAGTTTCAGAGGCTACCTGCCAACCCAAAGGTCCTGGGTAAACATTGGGGACCTCCATTACTCATCTGTCTCCATCCAAGAAGGTAAAACTCAAGAATGTTGGTACCAGGTATTACCAGAGAGGGGGAGAGACAGAGACAGAGAGACAGACAGAAACAGAGAGACAGAGACAGAAAGCGAGAGAGGAGAAAGTGAGACAGACAGACAGACAGACACACACACACACACACACACAGAGAGAGAGAGAGAGAGAGAGAGAGAGAGAGAGAGAGAGAGAGAGAGAGAGAGAGAGAGATGACTTTAAGTCTGGCTCAATGTTTCTTACTCAAGTGGCACATGGGAGTAGTTATATAGTATTTCACTATATGGTTTCCCTAAATTCTCAGCTCACAAGGCATCAAATATATAATAGGCTTATTTACACATTTTGGGCAGATCACTCTCCCCTCTGTGTGCCTCAGTTTTCTCTCTCTTTAAATGAGATGATTGGCTTATATGGTTTTTAAGGTTTCTTTCAGCTCTAAAGCTATGATTTCATGATACCAAAGTGCTACCATAAAGGACCAAATAGAGAAGCATAAAAGAAAGAGAAAATAATTCACTCAAGGAAGGGGAGAAATAGAAAACTAGAACTGAAAAGGGGAACTTAAGAGAGGGAACCCCCTTTTCACAGTTTTTTTTTATAAAAAATAAAAAATATAAGGTATAGCTCAGAATACTTCTCATTTCTATTGCTCTTTAAGTTTTACAAAGCAAATTCCACACAACCTTGTGAGGTACTCAGTGCAGCGATTATTATTCCCATTTTGTAGATAAGGAAATGGGTTTATAGAGATTTGGCCACTTGTCTATGGTCACATAGATTGTGTCAGAGCTGGGATTCAAACCCAAGTATCCTAACTATAAATCCATAGGAGGTAATTACTGTAACTAGGAAATTAGGTGGCATAGAAATAGAGTTCTGGGTCTGGAACCAGGAAGACCTGAGTTCAAATGTGACTTCTGATACTTGATCCTGGACAAGTCACAACCTCTATTTATCAGTTTCTTCATCTATAAAATGGAGATAATAATAGCACCTAGGGTTGTTGTTAGGATCAAATGAGATAATATTTATAAAGCATTTAGCACAGTATCTGGTACATAGTAGGCACTATACAAATGTTGGTTACTATTATTATTATCATTAGAAATGAATTAAGGTGGATCACCAAATCATAAAATCAAAACATCAGAATGTTAGAGGTGGAAGGGAAATCAAAGACCATCTATTATAACCATGCCAGAGAAAGGATCCCCTCTCTCTGGTATGTATGAATAGTTATAAAACTGCCAGTGCTGCCACCACCACCGTCAACAACATCACCATCACCATCACCATATTTATATGGCACTTTCCAATTATTATTCTATATTTTCCTCACAACAACCCTAGAAGGTTGGTGCTATTATTATCCCCATATTATAGATGAGAAAACTGAGGCAGATAGAGAGCTATGGAAGTCTTCTAGGGATGATGGAGTCATTCATTACCTACTGAAGCATCCTATTCCATTTAGAGTCTGCTATAATTGTCAAGAATCTTTTTTAGCACATTGAGTTGAAATCGTCCTCCCTCCAGCTTTTCCCTCATCACTCCTAGTTCTGCTCTCTGAGGACAAGTCTAACAAATCTGTTCCCTCTTCTATATGACAGTTTTCAGATGCTTAAGGACAGCCATCATGTTCCCCCTATGTCTTCTCTTCTTTAGGCATAACATCCATAGTTCTTTTCATGGCTCCTTGCCTGGTATTCCAGAAAGATAAGAAGGGAACAGGTGTAGATCACTGGAAGGAAACTCTAGAAATATAAGAGACATAGTTGAAGTTGCATCCCAGGATTCCTTCAGATCACCAGCTTCTCTAATGCACTTGAAGCTACTAATGTGCCATGTGTAAATGGGAAATATATTTTGATACTAAAATGGTTTCCTTGACTCACCATTGGTCTGGCATGTTGTTTGAGTTATTTTGTCTAGTAGGATGTGTGGGGTCATAAAAACCATTCGTAATCTCTCCCCTAGTATTTCTTGTGCCCCATGACATATATCTATTAAATAACTGGTGTTGGTTAAAGGTATATTCTGTAGCCACGCAACAAAGGATGGGTCTAATTAGTACCATTAACTCTACCTCCACTATATCTTTCACGTACATGTCTTCCTCTTTATTTCTACTGCCACCACTCTAGGGCAGTCACCCTCATTCCTGCCTTTTTAGATCACAGTTAGTGGCCTCCTAATGTGCCTTCCTCTTTCAAGTAATCCTTCATACCTAGATCTCTAACTAGGATAAGGCAAGTGGGGCTCTGTTCCAGGGTACCAATATTATGGAAAATGTATTTCCTCTCTAGGCAACTGAATTTTCTGTGTTGCCCACCATTCCTTCAATTTCCTCAACCTCATCTTCTTCTACCAGCCTACTGTGTTACTTTTAGAGAACCACAATTGTGGTGACTTTCTCCTGATACCCCTACTCCCTGACCTCCAGGAGTGTGGGACAAAATTTCCGGAGTATGGATCACCCCCTCTCACAACATATCTGCAGCCATGATTGGAGTGTCCTCTGTGTTGCTCTGTACTCACCACCCCACAACTCAACTGAATTTCCTCTAGCTATGCAAGAATTCCTAGTTTTGACCCTATTCATTACACTGCCAGATTTGTGTTCCTAATGCACAGGTTACTCACGTCATCCTTCTGATCAGAAACCTTTAGTGGATCTGTAGCACCTATTGAATGAAGTTCAAACTTCTTTTCTTGGCAATCAAGGTGCTCCACAATCTGATGCCACCCTTCTGTTCTAGTCTCATTTGAAGACGGCACAGTGTGGTAAAGGATAGCTAAACATGATGTCAGCAGAAATCCAGGTTTCAATCCCACCCTTGATACTACCTATATCACCATTGATAAGTCACTAAACCTTTCTGAGTCCCAGTTTTCTCAGTTCCCAAAGTAGAAATAATAATACCTATAGTACCTACCCATAAGTTTGTTGTAAGGGTCAAAAGACAAACAGTCTGGAATGAGCATTTGGTCTAGAGACAGAGGACCAAGGTTCAAATCCCTCCCCCCAGTTCTTCCTCAGACTGATAAGATTCACAAAGATGCCAAAAAAGGACAATTGTTAGAAGTGCGGTAGGAAGATGGGCACACTAATACACCTTTGATACAGCTATTAATTGATCTAGCCATTCAGGAAAGCAATTTAGAACTATGTCCCCAAAGTCATTAAACTTTACATGTTCTTTGACCTCTAAATACTTCTACTAGACCTATAACCAAAAGATATCAAAGAAAGAAGAAAAGGATACATATCCTTTTTTTGCAGTAGAAAAGGACTGGAAGCTAAGGGGGTACTCATCTACTATGAAATGGTTTAACAGATTATAGTATATAAATGCAATGGATGAACTGAATTGAGTTTTTTAATTGAAACCATCTGTTGAATATTTAAAAGATATGCTCACTGAGCTTTATCAATAAATATTTATGCCTACAAAACACTTAAACTTCTTGTTTTTTAAAAAAAGATCTGGATAAAATGCTCTACTACTTATAATATTTCATTATATTCATTCATTTCTGAAACCCTATAAAGAAACCAAAATATTGCAAATATAATTAATTTGATAAACATTCATCAAATTATTACCAAGTATTTATTTTATCTAAATCATAGTACTAGGTACCCGAGGATAAACAAAGATTAAAAACAACATGACCCCTGTTTTCAATGATTTTTACAATTTAGTAGAAGATACAAGAATGGGAAAAAGACTTATAGACAGAGTTGGAAGGGATTTTAAAGACTATCCAGTCTAACCCTTACCCAGATTGTGAATTCTGTCTATATCCTGAAGAAGTGTTCATTCAGCTTCTGATTGAAGCCCTCCAGTGAAGGAGAACTTATTACTTTCAAAGGCAGGGCATTTCCATCTTGGACTGTTCTAATTATTCAGAAAATTTTATTTTGTTAAGGAGGGTAAACGGAATGCATTAGTATAGAAAGGAGGATTAAGGGGGTAGAACTTGCTATTTCTCATAATTGGGTATGTGAGAGAAGAGAATACAAATATGGATGAAGAAGTGAGGGCAATGAGCATGAATGAAAGACAATGGAAGGTTGAACAAACAGATACTTAATATACATTTTCATGTATAAATAAAGCAACCTCAACAGGGGGAAAAAGAAAGGAAGGAGAGAAGAATGAGGGAATAGATGCAAATAAAAGGGGAAAAAATCTTGCTCTTAAAAGGATGGGGAGGGGAGAGAAAGGGGGAAAAGTCAGAGCTAGAATGTAAAGAGATGACCATCAATTGGAGAATGTCTGCAGGAATTGTGGTATATGAATGCAATGGAACACCTGAGTTGTAAAAAATAATGAAAAAATAATTTCAGAGAATCTTGGATAGTATGAACTGATGCAGAGTAAAGTGAGCAAACAATACTGTAAAGATGAACAACTTTTAAGACTGAAGAACTCTGATCAATGCAATAGTGAACTTTGTCTCCAGGGAAACTATAATAAAGCATATAACTCACTTCTTAGTAGAAAGGTGATAGATTCAGTTGCTGAAAGAGAAAAACATCTTTGGACATGGCTAATTTATTCTCCTCTTGATTTTTATTGGGGAAGGGGTTAGAGAGGAGAGAAGCATTAGTAATAGTGATGCTGAGAGAGAGACAGAGAGACAGAGACAGAGACAAAGAGAGAGAGACAGAGAGAGATAGAGACAGAGAGAGAAACTGAGAGGCAGAGAGACAGAGAGACAGAGACAGACAAAGAGACAGAGTGACAGAGAGAGACAAAGAGACAGACAGAGTGACAGAGAGAGACAGAGAGAGGTAGAGAGACAGAGAGAAGAGAGAGACAGAGATAGTCAGAGACAGAGAGAGACAGAGATGGAAAGAGACCAAGACTGAGACAGAGACAAACACACAGAGACAGAGACAGAGAAATACATAGAGACAGAAACAGAGACAGAGACAGAGAAACAGAAAAATAGAAGAGAGAGAAGGATAGACAAGCGGGAGAGTTTTGAAAATAGTGTGTGAAATTTTATATGCACACATATATAAACTCTTTTGTGTTCTACTGTATATGGAAATGTACATCATTTTGGGTGCATTCAGAACAAATACATTTTAAAAAGAAATGAGCCTGATGATCTTAGAAAAACATGGATAGACTTGCATGAAATAATGAAGAGCAAAATGAGCAGAACCAAGAGAACATTGTATATAGTAACAGCAATGTTGTTTTAAGAACAGCTTTGAGTGAATAAGTCATTTTGACTATTACGAATACCCAAATTAACTATGAAGCACATATGAAGGAAGATACTATCTGTATCCAGAGAAAGAACTGATAAACAGAAGTATGTGTAGAATGATTTTACGTGTGTGTGTGTGTGTGTGTGTGTGTGTGTGTGTGTGTGTGTGTGTGTGTGTGTGTGTGTGTAATGGTAGCTATATCTAGGTGAGGAGGAAGAAAAAAAGGAAAAAAACAAATTTACATGATGACTTTATTATATGTTTAAAGGGAATAGCAAGTTATACATAATAGATCTGCAGTTCCATGTGCAATTTAAAAAAATTGTTATACTGTGTTATGGAAATGCTTGTTTTATTCCATGAATTAAAAAAAAAAAGAAATGAAAGCTATTGCAGTAGTCCAGGTAAGAGGCCATGAAGACCTGAACTATGCTAGTGGCCATGCGAATAGAGAAAAGAGAACACACACACATATATATGTATGTGTATGTATGTGTATGTTTTGAAATATATGTATGTTTTTCATACTTTAAAATTTTGTTTTATTTTTAATTTATGGAATAAAATAAGCATTTCTATAATTCTGTGTAATAAAAACGATGATTTCACATGAAACCACAAACGTATTATGTGCAATTTGCTATTCCTTTTAAATATATAATAAAGTTATCATGTAAACTTATATTTTGTTTGTTTTTTCTCTCCCTCCACCTTAGAGATGGCTAACATTAGACACAGATATTTATATATGTAAAATCATTCTATACATACTTCTATTTATCAGTTCTTTTTATACATTTCCAAATGTCTTTAGAGTTTCAAATTAAGATAATTGGCAACTTTGGAGAGAACAGTTTCAGTTGAATGATGAAATTGGAAGACAGGTTACAGAGAGGGTTTATAAAAGAAAGAGGAGGGGGCAGCTAGGTGGCACAGTAGATAGAGCACCGGCCCTGGAGTCAGGAGGACCTGAGTTCAAATCCGGCCTCAGACACTTAACACTTACTAGCTGTGTGACCCTGGGCAAGTCACTTAACCCCAACTGCCTCACTAAAAAAAAATAAATAAAAAAATAAAAGAAAGAGGAGGTGGAATTAACTAATATAGGCAGATTTTTTAAGGAGCTTGAGATAAGATATAGGATGGCTAGTAGAGATGTTGAGATCTAGTGAGGTTTTTTTTTTGTTGTTGTTCTGTTCTCTTTTGTTTTTTAGGGATGGGGGATACATGGCTGGGAAGAAACCAGTAGACTGAGAAAGGATGAAGATTAGAGAATACAGATGATCAAAGAGACCATTTTTTGCAGAAGATGGGGGAAGATGGTTCAGGAGGGCAGGTAGAGGTGTTGACCATCATACCATCAAGGGATAAAGTAAGTACACATAGGTATCACACACAAGGAACAAATTCATATTTCCTATGTATGGGTAGGTCACACAGTGGACAGACAAGTCATGTGTCTGATGCTGTATGACCATCAACCCTTGTAATCTTTTGATGATGCCAGCAAGCTGCTTTCAATGGGCCTACTCCCTATGAAGTATTCATTCTCTGGTAGATACATTGCCTTCTAGGTCCCTGCAGACTACTGGATATAGTCTCAGCTTCTGGTTTACAGTATCTGCTGTGCATTGCTTCATACTGTAAGCCTCTCTACTGTAAGTCATCTGTCCTGATTGCTCAAGCCATCTCAACTCCAATCTCCTGTGACATAGAAGCTAGAACCCTTCCCCTGTTAAGGGAAAGCTGACAGTTTTCTAGTTCTATTAACAACACTGAAATAACAAAAGGCAGCCAGAGAACCCACAAAATAAGATTAAAGCTTTTCTTTTCCACCAGGAAGTCTGGGTAGATATCAAAACTTCCATCACAGATAACTATCAGTTTTAGGGCTATATTCACTAAATCCTCTCTGGTTTAACATGCACATGTTTTGAGTCAGAACAAAAAGTAAAATTCTGTGATAGTCTATTTTTTTTACTTACCGTGCCCATTTCTATCTTTATTATGCGTATCTGTCTGCAGCAAATCTTACAGCTTTATTTTGGACTTTCTGAAAAACCAAAGTTGGCCTACACTGTGATTATTATTGTACTATTATAATTAAATGCATAGCAGCAGAAAGGGTTAGGGGAGGGAAGAGGGGTTTCTAATCAAGGGACTTCTCAACGTAAAGCAAAGACTTTAATCTCTTTTTGGTGTAAGTTGATATTCATTTTGTGGGGGCCTATTTAAAGCAGGGGTTTTCAATCTCTTTTTCTGTTTGGGATCCCTTTGGCAGTCTGTTGAAGTCTATGGACTGCTTCTCATAATGTTTTAAAATGCAAAAATAAAATTCATCAGATTACGAAGGAATTCAATTATACTTGAATGTAGTTATCTAAATAGAAAAACCAAACCAAACCCCCAAACCAAAGTTCATGGATACCAGGTTAAGAACTCCTGATTTAAAGAGAGGGTCTATAACTGTTTGGGGTGTGTGTATGTTTGTTTGTGTGTGTGTGTGTGTGTGTGTGTGTGTGTGTGTGTGTGTGTGTGTGTGTACAAAGTATATTTTCAACCTGTTTTTCCTTCAGAGATCTTAAAGAGGTCCCACAGTGTTATTTCCCTCCATTTTGGGTTTGCTTGCCACCAGAGTCAGAGAGAGGTCGTGCCGGACTGGCGCTAGCCTACCAGGTGCACATGCCACAGTATGGGTGGTGTGGGGTACTTGAGAGGAACAGATGGAGAAGGATCCTGGATCAAGCAGCAAGGAAAGAGATTCAGCTGTGCAGCAGAGAGGTATGAAGCTGATAGCTCCCATAGTTTCCATGGCCCCTCCCAATCTAAAATAGCCAGGGCCCTTTCATTAATCAGTGGGTCCCATCCCCCTCCTTCAGGCCCCCACTGGCAAGAGCACATTTGGTCATCAGAGAGGCAGGTGGTTCTGGCTTTGAGACCCGAGGCCAATCAACACATCCTCTTCAGATTTACCCCAGCCTTCTCTGTCTTTTGCTTTAGCTTCTTGTTACCAGTACCAAAACTGGTAGGAAAAAATATGATCTTATCAGAACTTATGCTTCATGCTGAAATGGGAGGGATAAAGAATGGAACAGGATGTTCCAGAGAGACAGGGTTGGGAGTAGAAGGCTGGGATCGCTCTTATTTGCCCTAAAGCAAAATGGATCCCTGGGTGGCTTCATGATGAAGTAGAATTCTGGGTTTCCATGGAAGGCACACTCTGCATCTGATAAATGCCTGCTTCCTCTTTCAAGCCTCTTATAGTTGTGTGTATGTGTGTATGCATGTGCACATGTACACACACAAAGAAGTATATATATATATATATATATATAAATACATATATATACATATACATATATATAATACACACACAACAAAGTAATAGAAACATTGTATAATGATCTATTGTGAATAACAGCTATTCTCAGCAATACAATGATCCAAGACAATTCAGAAGGACTTATGATAAAAGGTACTCTCCATCTCCAAGGAAAGAACTGGTGAAGCCCAGATCAAAGATACTTTTTATTCACTTTCTCTATTTTGTTTTTTGTTGCTGGTGATGTTTTCTTTCACAGCATGACTTACATGGAAATGTATTTTGCATTACAACACATATATAACTTATGTAAAATTGCTTATGTAAAATTGCCTTCTCAGTGCGTGTGGGGGAGGATTTGGAACTCAAAATTTGAAAAAATAATATTAAAATTATTTTTACATGTAATTGGGGGGAATAAAATATTAAAATAAACACACACATATATACATCTATATATACTTCATTGTGTATGTATCTATAGATATAGCATCACAGAAGTGATGCTTTCAAATTGTTGTTCTGGAAAAGACTTTTGATAGTCCCTTGGACAGCAGGGAAATCAAATCAGTCAATACTTAAAGAAATAAATTTAGACTATTCAGTCGAAAGTCAAATACTGAAGTGAAGATTAAATACTTTGGCCATGTAATGAGAAGACAGGATTCATTGGAAAAGACTCTGATGTTGGGAAAGATTGAAAGTGAAAGGAAAAGGGGACAGCAGAAGATGAGATGGATAGATAATGTCATGGAAACAGGAACATGAACTTGGACAGACTTGGAAAGATAGTGGGGTATGGAAAGGCCTCTAATGACATGGTCCATGGAGGCACAAAGAGTTGGACATGACTGAATGACTAATTAACAACAGCATACACCTTCCCTAGATCCTGAGTTCTTTGAGGTCAGAGACCACGTCTTAGTCATCTGTCTCCTTTAGTGAATTTCACATAATAATTCAATACCTTTAATATCTATAAGTTCATTCTTCCTATGCAGATCACAAACTCTTTGCTTCAGTAGACAATTTGAGTTGCTGTGGTCTAAGACTTCCTTAGCTGCTGGCCATCCCTCTGTTGATGAAGCTGACCTTTTGATCAAACCAACCCATTACAAGGTTGTCGTCAAAACCTTTCTATCTCGGTAAGATCTAACAGAACTTGGGCTCTGCTATCCCGACTTTGAGGACCTAGAGTCACCTCTGTACCATAAGGAGTTATAATTGTTAGGCAGTCATTAAATGTTTGTTGTGAGGCAGTGGTGGTGTAGTGGAGAGTGACTACAGGGCCATCCATGGGCCATAAAGACTGTTATGGAACTGGTGGGTGTGATGTCCCAACCTAGACTGGCCACCGTCCCTGTCACTCAGACAATGAAGGCCACTGGCTGGATCAGTCCTACATGGGGGCTGTGCAGCACATACACAGGGTCCTCAGAAGAAAGAAACTATGCTTAAGCCCATGGTATATATCCCAACATAGATCCAAGGGACAATTCAGGGATTTAGAAAAGTTTTTCCTCTTTTGAACTCCAAGGAACACGATGCCTCTCTCAGGATAAGCTGCTCCTCCGAAATTTCATCATCATGCTGTTTAACCCAGCTTTGGATACTCGTCATCTTCCCAGCTCCTTCAGCTTCTTCTTCCCTATGATTGTAGGGCTGGAGGGTGAAGGACTAAACTTCCAAAGCCTTATTATGCCCCCCTCCTCTACACCCTTTTGTGCCCTGCTTTGCAGTTTATTTGTATGTTGTCTTCCCTTATTAGATTATATGCTCCCTGAGGGCAAGGATTTCTTTATTTGTATTCTTAATGCTTAGCATAATGCTTGGCACCTAGTAAGTGCTTAATAAATGTTTATTGAATTGAATTGAATTTGGTGTAGGGGGACCTGTGTTCAAATCACAACAATATTTTCTATGTGTATACATGGTTTATCTTCCCTTTTATGAATCTCAATTTTCTCATCTGTAAAAATATGGCTGACACTTTGAGAGCAAAGTGCTTTTTACAAATCACTTAAAACTACTTAGAAATGTGAGCCATTTTTTGTTGAATGAATGAATGGCTAGTTTTCAAAGACTCTCAGTATAGAGTTATAATCAAATTGGATCATGTGAGGGTATTGCCTCATTGGGAGGTAGCCATAGTCCAGTTTCTCTTTCTCTCCATCTCTTCCCCCCCACTTCAACTTATGTAAGAGGGTGGCTAGAGGAGTTCTTTGATCAATTTAAAATATTTTAAAGTTATATACACACATAATTTCTACATACACATTAGAACACAAAAAGATTGTCTATGAAACCATGAATCTCTATTTCATAATGCTTTTATTAAAGTACACAGCAGATTTTACATGCTGCTTTCAAAATTGTCCTGCTTGTTTGTCCTTCCTTCTCAATTTCTTTCTGTTCTCTTCTGTGCATTTTCAAACGTTACAATGGCTCTTCCCCCCATCATTATTACTAATTTCTGGATAAATACTACTCAGGATTCTCTAAAATAATTTCTTTCATCATTTCTTATTGTTCAATCATATTCTATTACAGTCATGTAGCCACAATTTGTTTAATTGTATAAGAGATCATCTAAAGTACCACTTTTGATTCTAGTTCCTGACTTCTCCCCTCCTCCCTTCCTTCTTTTTCCCTCTTCTCCCTTCAAGATCATGAATTTTCTTCTGTTTGCAACTATTCCCTCACCAGTATTAGATGTTAATTTCCTTAACAAAAGCCACCCCTCTACCCCCATTTCCTCTTGAATTTGATGTATTTGTGTATGTGGTTTTTTGTGTATTTGTATATATATATATATATATGTATATATGTATATATATGTATATATGTATATTTGTATATGCATATATATGTATTTATGTATGCATGTATATATGTATCTTGGATACTTCTTTGAACTTTTCATATAAGAATGAGATTCATTTAGTGTTCTTTCTAACCCAAAAGCTAATGGACTATTCTTGTTCTTATGAATCATGGAATCTGGAGAAATAGGAATTTCCACTATCTTATTCCCCTTTCTATACTTGTGTCTTCCCATTTTCTCCTTCCCTTCTTTAAACTGCCAGAACAGAACTGATCCATATACTCCCCCTCACCCCAGGACTTTTATTTTTCTTATTTAACTCCTTCAATAACCTTTGAAAACAATAAAGTTCTGAAGACAATTGGTTCTTTCCCCCCATTAGAATGTTATCACTAACTCATCATATAGATCCTTAAAATTAATTACTCAGATAAACTTACCTTTCTAAGTATTTTTGACCCCTATGTTTCTATTTCAAAGTTCCTACACAGAAATATTTTTTTCATTATAAATGCTTGAAAGTCTTCCCTTCTATGAAAGGTGCAATTGTTTGCTGTAGGATTAAAATCAGCTTTACAGGGTAAGTCATTCTTGGTTGCATGCCTATCTCTTTTGCTTTTTAGAATATTATATTCCAAGATCACCTCTTGGTCATAGTAGAAACCGCCAGGTCTTGTGTGATTCTGACTGTGGCTCCTTGATACTTGGATTTCTTCTTTCCTGATGCTTGTGGTGTTTTTTCTTTGATATGGGAGTTCTGGATTATGGCTATGACATTCTTTTGAGGTTCCTTTCATGAGATGATTGATGGATTCTTTCTATTTTATTTATATGTTTGTTTAATGAGATTAGGTCCCCTTATCTCACCCATGTGAGAAGAGCTGAGCCTACTGGCCGATTAGAATAGAAACTCTGACCTTTTCCCTTTATGAACTTATCCAGTGCATTCAATTTTATGCAGCTTGGTGTCCTCCTATTTCTTTTGGGCTCAGCATATTGGTGCTGAACTTAGTGTGGACACCCAATTGACTTTAGCCTTACTGTAGCTCAAAACTCTGAAACTCAAAAAATCTACCAAAAGAAAGAATTGCAGGCATGTTCTAGCACATCAGGAAATTTTATTTTTACTTTACTTTCTGGTTCTAATAGATCTGAATAGTTTTCATTTACGATTTCTTGAAACCAGGCTTTTTTGTTTTATTATTGTTTTCAGAAAGTTGAATGCTATTTAAATGATTTCTCTTTGACTTGTTTTCCAAGTCAGTTGTTTCTGATATCCGATATCTTACTCCCCCCACCACTTTTTCAGTCTTTTGATCTCTACTTCTTAGGATAACCACCCCCCCTGGATTTTTTAAATAGAGTGATAAGCTCTCTAGGACCCATTTTAGTTTCTGAGAACAGTATTAGGGCCCACAGAGCCCCTGGGCCTTGGATGTCCTAGTGTGAGCACTGAGACAGCTCATGGATGGCTTTCTGCTGCAGCTTCCCAGTACTTTCAGGTCCCCATTTTGAGCTTCCTGCTTACTCTGTAGCTTTCTGACTACCCAGGGACTTTCTTAAGGGAGTTCTTCAGCAAGAAAAAATGTCTCTCATTTCTGGTCATGCAGAGTAGCAATACTGGGTCTAGTTGTTATGGTAGGGCCCCCTTTACTATTGTCCTTGGGCTTCTGGTAGACCATTTATGTGGTTCTGAATTGGAAGAAGTCATTATAGTATCATTGAATTTCCTTATCATAACACAGTCTGGTATGAACTGCAGGGTTTTTCTGGAGCTCATATTTGAGAACTAGGCTACCTGTTCAGGCAGACATTTTGGAAGAATTCTTTGATCAATTTGATGAGTTTACCTGGAGGAAACAACTTCTTTAGACATTTAGGTTCTCTCTCTCTCTCTTTCTCTCTCCCCCTCCCTCTCCTGCTTCCTCTCCTTCTCTCTTCCTCTCTTCCCCCTTCCCTCTCTCTCCCTCTCTCTCCCCCTCCCTCTTTCCCTCTCTCTCTCAGATATGTCCATTGGCATCTCATTAAACAGACAAAAGACAGCTTTCTGATTTTCAATGAGTATGGCTACCCTAAGAAAGATTGGTTGCTTTGGAGCTACCCGGGACATTTCCTAGTGAATAAACTTCATTGACTGGGACTATTCCCTACATGATTTGGTTGGCTTCAACTTTTAGGAATATGGACTCTGTTGTGTAATGATTGGAATGACGCCACCTACTGGAGACTTGCTGTGGAGAGCTCCACCATGAGGAAAATGCCTCAGAGGCATTGTGGCTTTTCCTTGGCGTCAGGAAATGACGTTTGCTCATGGGTGCTGTCTATCAAGTCTACCAGCCAATCAACTGGAGGAGCCTCCTATGGTCTGGGAGGAGACAGGAAGGAGGAAAGGGAGCCTGCGCAGAGAGCGCTGGCCTTTTTGGCTTCCGGACTTGATGGTGGTGGCGGCAGAGGACTTCACAGGAAATTTGAGGAAAGATAGGAATGCCAGGCTGTTAGAATTCTGTTCTCAATCTTTTTCCTTCTATTTTCCAATAAACCCTTAAAAACCTAAACTCGTTTTATCAGTGATTTTTAGTCAGTTTCCCCCAAACTGGGGGAACACATTAGAATCCACATTTAGAATCTTAAATTACACAGTTGGGAGGATCAACCCTTTTTGAGAGCCTGTGAAAATGAATCCAAAGACTGTTTAGTCCTTCTGGAATTCCTTTTCACTTTTTCTCTTGCATATGGTTATGGACTGCATGGGGTACGAAGGCTATGGTGGTGGTTCCAAGGGGAGTCATTAATTGCTGCCTTGGGTGATTGTGCATACTATTAAGAGAGATGTATGGACAATTCAAGGTTTCAAGCAAAGGGTCACCTCAAAATAAACTCATCAAACTGATCAGGGAACTTCCTGATCAACCCTTTATACTCTCCCCTCTGTTAAATATTGGCCACTCCTAGCAAATCAAAATCAGGTGGGCTTTTTTGCACACTAGTCTATGTTCCCATTTCTGAATAGTTCCATGACCATGATCTCCTTGGAAGGTTATTTATCGTATGTCCCAAACAAAGGATCAACACCTTATATTTATTTTCCTTTATACCCCCTTGATTGTTTCCTTGATAGCCTGATATTATAATGCAACCATGTCTCTTTGATATGGGTATTTCCTTCAAGGGTACAGGTTACAACCCATATACACGTTATCATCCTGTGCTAATTCTTGTCCAAATTTACTAAAATTCCTCTACTGAGTATCTGCTTAGCACATTAGAAGCCTTCTGCTATTTCTTTTAATTTATCACAGGTATCAGTGCCACCTACTTGTTATACCTTTATCTTTCTATGTCCCTGTCCTGTCTCTTGCTGGTCATACACATCCGTGACATGAACCAAGAGATCAATCAAATCAAGTCAACAAACATTTATTAAGCACCTGTTATGTGCCATGAACAGTGCTAAGTGCCAGGGTACAAAGAAAGGCAGAAACATTTCCTTATGTCATAAAGTTCACATTCTAATAGAGCAGAAAAAATCAAGCAACTATGTATATACAAAATAAGTGCAGGGTAAATTTGAGATAATTTCAGAGGAAAGAAGCTAATGTGACTATGGATTTAATATGCTTTTAAATGATTTTGTATTTTATTAATCATAAGATCATAGATTTAGGACTAGATAGAACCTTAGAGACCATCTAGTTCCTTCATTTTATTGCTGTTGTTCAGTTCTGTCCAACTCCTCATGAATGTAAGCAGTTTAATTCCTTTATCATTGTGTTTACATTTTTATGTTTTCCTTAGTTTTTTATGTTTCATATGGCTTTTTTTTTGTTTGACTCTTTTATGTTTCTCTTAATGCCTTAGTTAAAACTTTAAAGTTTCTACCCACTTACGGTTTTTTGTTAGGAATGCTTGGAAGTTCTCTATTTCAAAGGGGCCATTTTTTCCCCTCTATAGAATTATGCTCAATTTTTCTTGGTAAGTTATTTTTTAGCTATAAGCCTATACTCTTTGATAACTGAAATATTTTATTCCAATCTCTGCCTTTTATAGTAGTGGATACTAAATTATGTGTGATGTTTTGTGGTTCTTTGATATTTTAATTATTTCTGGCTGCTTGGAATAGTTTTTCTTTGACCTGGAAGCTCTAAATTTTGGCTATGATGTTCCTGGGAGTTTTACTTTGGGGTTTCTTTCAGGAGATAACTAATGGATTATTTCTATTTCCATTTTGTCCTCTGATTTTAAGAGATCTGGAAATTTTTCTTTTAAGATTTCTTGAACTAAGCTGCATAATTTTTTGGTTTTGTTCCTGGGTTTTTGTTTTGTTTTTAGTCATGGCATTCAAGCAGCCAATGATTCTTAGCTTTTTTTCTCTTCGATCTGTTTTCTAGACTAGTTGTTTTTACTATAAGATATCCTATTTTTCTTGTATTTTTATTCCTTTTATTTGTTTTTTAATATTTCTTATTGTTTAATGGAATCATTGACTTCTACTTGGTGCATTCTAGTTTTCAAGGAGTTTAACAAGCTGTAAATTCCCTTCCCATTCATAACTTTCATTTTTTTCAGTTGTTTCTTCTAGTGCTCTAATTTAATTCATATAATTAAAAAAAACTCTTGTTTCACCTCTTTCAGGAATTCTAGTTAAATTTGTATCCAAGTTTTGTCTTTCTTCAAGGTTTTGCTTCTAGATATTTTGGGTTATTCTCTTCTGGATTTGTGTCTTGAGTGACTCTATCACCATAATAGTTTTTTATAATGGATTCTTTTTGGGGGGAAGGTTACTCATTCTTCCAGCCTACTTACTTACTTTGGATTTAATATTAGGATGAGGGTCTTTGAACTTCTGGAGAGGTCTAGGCTCTCAGGAACAACTCAGGCTGGGGTCTTGCATGTTTTCAATGTTCCCAAAGTGATCTGATCCAGGGCAAATGATTGCTGCCCCCTTCCCTCCTTGTCTGAGCTCTTCAACTTCCTGAGCTGGGTTTGGGTTTGAGCAACAGTATACTGCTGCTGGACTCAAGCATCATTAGCCATCTGGGAAACCTTGCTGGTTCAATGATGGAATTGAAATCTCCACTTTGGTCTGGGATTCCTGCCTGGCTTATTCCTCTGCAGACTTTTAGATTAGGGTATAAGGTGGAACTGAGGGTCTACTCCATTCCTGGTGTCCTAGACATCTAATCCCTATTTGCTTCTGAACTTGGTTCTCTCTGTACACCATCTATGGCCTGTGGCTGCTTCCTAATCCAGAACACAAGGCTTAAGAACAGAGGCACAGAACTATACTAAGAGAAACCTGGATCTGTAGCCCGGAAGGGGCAGTGGGCTAGGGAGTAGATGACAAAACTTGACATATGGCACCTCTTCCAATCATGGTTTCCTAGCATAGGTCTAGGGACTTCTCTTGCCATGATCTACAGATTTTCTGGAGGGCTCACCATGGTACGCTTCTGGCCTGACCTCTCACACAATGTCCATGGGCCTTCCTGTCTGCCTCCCTAGGCTGATCCAGACTGGAAAAATGCCTCATTGTGATTTTTTCTTGAGTTTTCTCAACAGAATTTGGTCTGGTTAATTTTCTACATGTTTGGAGAAGTTCTCTGGGATGTTCACCATATATCTTCCTGCTACTCTGCTGTCTTGGTTCTGCCTCTCATTCAAGTATTTCCATAAGATTTCCATAGCCTGTCTATCCAAGATACTGGGTAGGGCCTTCCTCACTTTCTCCTGATATTATAAGGATATCAGAGGAGCACAGAGACTATACACTGCAGATCCCTTGCTCTCACCATGTGACCAGTACCTCTTCTTTTTCAATAATAATTTCCTCAGTGACATCTCTTGTTCTCATTATTCATTCAGGTTCCTAATATATTTGCAGCCTTTTCAAATATAAGCCCACTATAGGCCTATACAGCAGAAAGAGCACAGGCTTCAGAGCCAGAAGACCTGGGTTCAAATCATGCCTCTGATGTTGACCACTGCCCAGCTGTGTGACTTTGGACAAGCCCTTTAACCTCTCTGAGTCTGTTTCCTTGTACATAAAAGAGGGGTTTGGACTAGTGGCCTTTGAGGTGTCTTCCAGCTTTAGGTCCATGATCTTCTGATCCTCATTTTTAATCCATTGTAGTTGGTGGTGTTCCATGACATGCAGTCACATTCTAACATGGGTAAAACAATAGTGTTAAAAAGATGAGTTTTAATTTGTGGTAGAAATTTGGGATCATTAAAAGAGATAAGCCTGAAAACAATCCAATCCCTCTCTTCTTCCTCCTGTTTAAACTAAGGCATAAAAGAACCACAAAATCAAATGAGTTTCTACCCATCAAAGTCGGATCTCCAGAACCTCGCTGGGCATTTCAAAGCAGCCAACTTCCTCTCTGTCTCTACCGCCTCCATCTTTCCACTAAGATACTCCCTTCCCTTCTAGCTTTCCCCGATGATCTTGCCCCACCCCTTTCCATCATTCTCCTTTAAGCCAACCCCCTTTCTTCCTTCCCTTATGATTCTATCTTCATGCATACATTTGGGGAAAGTAGGAATGAGATTGATTTATCCATCCTTCCTCTTCCTCCCTCAGATCCTTTTGTCTGAGTAAGTTGATTTTTCTAGGCTTTCTGGCTTGGCTGCTCCATTGTGATAACTGCAGCTGCCATCATAGGCTCATCCTCTGAAACCCCTCGAGTTGCCAGGCACAGAATGAAGGCTCTGGTGCCCATTGGGAGCCCATTACTCAAGTCATCCCACGGACAGGATTATTCACATTCAGGCGGCTGATATTTACAGACACAGCTGCTGAAACAGTGTTTGCAAATTTGTGCTGATTTGATTAGCTTGGTTTAGTCATCATCACTGAGAAGAGCAGGGTCTGGACACCAGAATTACATTCTGCTCTGCGTGACTATTTAATGTCTTTTTGAAGAGATATTATGTTAATACCTCACATGAGAATCTAAGATATAGGAACAGTCCAAGGCTGGTGACAGACCATATGGTATACCAAGAGCCTTCCCCATCTTGCCCCTCTCTCTCTCTCTCTCTCTCTCTCTCTCTCTCTCTCTCTCTCTCTCTCTCTCTCTTTCTCTCTCTTGGCTTCCGCCTTCCCCCACTCATGCGGACACTTTACAATAATAGGACAATGAAATTGTGCTTTAGTGGAAAGAGTGCTGAAAGAGTCAGAAACCTGGATTCAGTCTTTGGTTCTCCTACTTGATGTGTATGACCCTGAACGGTTTGTTTTTCTACCCTGGGTCTTTATATCATCATCTGTATAATGAACCAGTTGGACTAAATGAATTCTAAGACTCCTGGCTCTAAATTCTGTGAACTGGAGGCTCTAAGAGTTGGAGTGACCTGTCCAAGTGCATAGAGAGCAAGCAGTAGAGTTAGGAATAGAGTCTTGTATATGGTGCAGTAGGAAGAGCCCTGATGTTGGAGGGGATGACCTACATTTAAATTCTATCCCTGTCACTTCTGTGACCTTGGACAAACTTCTTAGCCTCTTCAGATCTTAGTTCCTGCATCTCAGCATGGCCTAATGGAACAGGTGCTGAGTCTGGAGTCAGAAGATCTAGTTTTGAAAATGGAGGTGAGGATGGACTATATGAGGAAGGATGTCCAATGACCCTTCCATCTTTAAGCCTAGAATCTTACCATTCTCTTCTGGCTCTGTGTCCAATTCCTTTTTCACTGTGTACATTGTCTAGGAGTCTGAGTTATTGGTAACCACTTGTATTCTCTCTTTTGGTCCCAAGAGGTCACTGTCTCCACCCTCCCACTGGTAAAGGAGGAGACATTCCTATACAGGTTTGTTTATCTCCTTGCTGAAGAGAATTTGAGGGCAATTTTAAGTTATTACAAAGTATATATTTATTATAGAGTCACAGAAATATTAGACCTGGAAGAAAACTTTAAAAATCATCTAGTCTAACAGGAGGTTGAGTGATTTGCCCAGGATCATCCAGGAACTAGATAGATGCCTGAGGTGGGATTCGAACACAGCTCTTCTGACTCCAAACCCAGTACTTTTCCTACAACAGCACACTGTTGGGAGGGAGAAGTTGGAGGGCAGTTAAAATCTTTTCTAAGTGATCATAATGATTTCCCCTTGGAAATAACTGGAGCTTAGCAGATGGAGCTGAGAAGAATCATGACAGCCACACTGGGGCTTGGGGAAAAGGCAGGAAGTACTGAGAATTGGGTCAGAGAGATGAGTGGAGAGGATAAAAGCTGGCTCCATAGCAGTCTCACTTTAGCTTCAGCTCCAGTGAGACAGATAGCCAATTAGAGGCTCAGCATCCTTGACTGCCTTTGAAAGCACTCCGTAGTCTCACTCCACTCTATCCACCCCGTCTTACTTCCCACTGCTTCCTCTCCAGCATATATATACTTTTGCTATAGTGAAGCCCTCACTCCAATGGGCCACCCCTCCCTGACCCTGTCTCTATGTCTATGTTCATGCTACTCCAGATACCTTTAATACCTTCCCTTTCCCCCACCTCTTTCTAGTGTTGGACTTAGAGACAAGGAACTTGGATTCAAATCCTACCTTGTTCTGCCATTTTTTTTTAGGATCAGAGATTTAGAACTAGCAATGACCTTAGAAGTCATATGGCCTACCCCATCCCATTTCCATTTTATGCATAATAAAATTGTGGCCTGGGGAGATGAAGTGATTTGTCCAAGGTCACATAGACCATATCTGGAATTCAAAACCAGATCCTGAAACCTGTGCTCATTCAACTATTCTAGTGCAGATCTTCATCACCTCACGTGTGGACCATTGCAATACCTCAGCAGCAGGTTGGCCTGCCTCAAGTCTCTCCCCACTTCAATCCATCCCCCATTGTCACCAAAGAGATTTTCCTAAAATGCAAGTCTGATCATGTCGATCGTTCCCTACTCACTGAACTCCAGTGGCTTCCTATGGCTTCCAGAAACAAGTACAAAATGGTATCTGGGATTCCAAGTCCTTTATTTTTAAATTAAAAAAAATTTTTTTGCAGGGCCATAGGAGTTAAATGACTTGCCCAGGGTCACACAGCTAATAAGTGTCAAGTGTCTGATGCTGGATTTGAACTCAGGTCTTCCTGAATCTAGGGCTGGTGCTTTATCCACCATGCCACCTAGCTGCCCCCCCCCAAGTCCTTTATTACCTTAATAGCCTCTTACCTCTCCAGTCTTCTTACACCTTACTCCTTAACACATACTCTTAAACCCAATGACACCGCCTCCTGGCTGTTCCAACAAGACATTCCATTTCTTGGTTCAGGGCATTCTCTCTGACTGTCCCCCATACCTGAAACTCTTCCTCCTTTGCTCTCATTACTGACCTCTCTGGCTTCTATAGGAAGCATTCCTTAAGCCTTCCTAATTCCTGTGCCTCCCCCTGTTAATTATCTCCTATTTATCTCATATATATCTTGCTTTGTACACATCTGCCTTTATGTTATCTCCCCTCCTTGAAAGCAGGGATTATTTTTGCCTCTTTTTGTATCCCTATTGCACAGTAGGCACTTAATAAATGTTTATTGATCTTCTGACTCTAGACCCCTTTTCCTTTGGGCCATGATGAGACTGTGATCAAGTGACCTTTCTGAGCCTCTGATCCTGAGCCTCAGTTTCTTGATCTGTAAAAAATGAGAATAATTTGTACCACCTACTTCTCAGACTTCTGTGAGCCAAGTGCTCTGTAAACACATATTATAAGTGTGAGTTCATGTTATCTATCCTGTAAGCTCTACATTCTTCCTTGAGTACTTCAAACCAACATCACACTTTGGGGAGAATGCAAAGGAAGTGTTAAATTCTTGAACAATGTAAGTGCGTGTGACACAATTAAGGATGAGCTTCTCTGGATTCCCATTGCTCCTAGTCAGTACCGCTCACTTCTGTCATGTATGTTCCTCATTTAAATTGTGTCAGAGTATTAGGCTGTCAGGAAAGGAGAAACAGCTGTAGGTTGGGGACTTCAGGGACCCTGCAGCTGCCAGTTATTTCCTTCTAGGCAGGGGTGTGCTTGAGCCAGCTCCTAGGGTCTTGAAAGAGCCAATTTATACCTCAGAAATCAACAAAAGATAAAAGTCAGAACTTGATTTATTGTGTTGTTGACAGTCTAGATTTAAGAAAGTGATGGAGAAAATTTTCATAGTGCAGACTGAACTCAAAAGTATGTATTGTGTGGGTGTCTATAACACACACACACATACACACACACACATACACACACACACATATACTGGAGAGCCAGTTGTTAAATATTTACCCCTACCTACAGGCATTAGGAAATAGTCTCAGGGCAGCTAGGTGGCACAGTAGATATAGCATCAGGTCTGGGTTCAGGAGGACCTGAGTTCAAATCCAGTCTCAGACACATGACACTTACTAGCTGTGTGATGCTGGGCAAGTCACTTAACCCTCATTGCCCCACAAAAATAAATAAATAAATTGATTAATTAAAATTAATTACAAAAAAGGAAGCCGTCTCAGAGCTAGTGTTCAGTAGTTAGCACAGTTCCTGACACATAGTAGGTGCTTGAAATGTTCATTGATTGATTGACTAGTGTCAGTGATGGACTACTTAGAAATTTACCTGAGGAGGGAGCTGAGATGGAGATGGAGCACAGAGTGGAATAGGCTTGAAGAGTATGAGTCAATGCTTGTGTCAAGGGCTTGGGAGTTTGTGCCTTTCAAAGTGGAGAGGGATCAACAGTATGAATGAGTGTCCAGTTGGCATGAGAGAATTAATGGGAAAGATCCAGAAAGAAAGAGAAATTTCAGGGCAAATTCAGAGCTGGCCAGCACAGCTGTGCATGAAGCTCTTGTCCAAGAGGAACTAACTCTATGTAGGGGAGTCTGTGTCTTAGTGATTTACATTCTCTCACCTCCAAATCCCCAAAACAGATGCCATCATTTGTATATAAGCACTGAAGAGCAATAATAAGGTAATGGTCACATTTGGTTTCATATCATTCATATGAAATAGTTATTTTCTGAGCTTTTCCTAGCCCATTTAGAGAAGAGAATTCTGTGGGGATCTGTCAAGTGACGTGCCCAAGGTCACAAAGCAAAAAAATAATAATAATAACAATTATCCATGCTAAGACACAAACCCAACATGATATAGTGGGAAAAGGAATGTCTCTGGAGTCAGAGAACCTGGGTTCAAATCCTGCCTTTGAAGCTCACTACCTGTGTGGCTTTGGGCAAATCACTTAGCCTCTGGGAGCCTCAGTTTACTAATCTTAAAAATGAAAGTGTTGGGGGCAGCTAGGTGGCGCAGTGGATAAAGCACTGGCCTTGGATTCAGGAGTACCTGAGTTCAAATCCAGCCTCAGACACTAGGCACTTACTAGCTGTGTGACCCTGGGCAAGTCACTTAACCCTCATTGCCCTGCAAAAAAACAAAAACAAAAACAAAAACAAAAAAAAAATGAAAGTGTTAGACAAGATGGCCTCTTATCTCTGATAAAAGATCCTTTTATCCTTGGGGAGCAAAGGATAACCTAAGACTAGGGAGTAGGTGATTGTGAATGGCAGGTGTAGGACACTAGGCTCCTTGAGGGCAGGTACTGTGTCTTAATCTTCTTTGGCACTGACCCTAGTGATGAGCTTAGCACTGGGATCTGTGAAAAAATGTCTTGCCTCCTATTTCATCACTCTTTCCACTCTCCTTTGATGCCTCACCATTCATTTTACCTTTCTGGAAAAGTTCCTACTTAGACATTCTCAGTGTTGTATGACATACCACGAAATTCTGTCAGAGTATGGTCAGGAAGATTTGGTGCACAAGCATAGCCCCGATGGCTGTTAGGGATGTACATGATGTCAGAGTCATCACATGGTTTTCACGGAATAAAGGCAGATGAGTTGCAAACCAAGAGTTCAGCCAGAGTACTACACTGGAAATCAGGACAGGTTTAAATCTAGACTCTCGACATTGATAGCTCTATGATTATACAATGGAGGTAAAAATATTGACACTAGGTGGTGCATTGGGCAGAATACTGAACTTGGAATCAGGAAGACTCATCTTATGAGCTCAAATCTGGCCTCAGACATTTATGAGCTGTGTGACCCTGATGAGTCACTTAACCCTGTTTGCCTTAGTTTCCTCATCTGTAAAATGAGCTGGAGAATGAAATGGCAAACCACTCCAGTATCTTTGGAAAGAAAACACCAAATGAGGTCATAAAGAGTTGGACACCACTGAAACAATTTAACACAAATCTACTTTGAAGGGTTGTGCAAGCCATTAAGTTTGGAACTTGGTATTCTTTTTTTCCTCCCCCTGCCCCCACTCCCAATATGGTACCCATGTGCTTGAGGCAGCTGAGTCCCTGCCACACCTCAGCAGAACTTACCAAAAGTGGGGTGAGGTCAGTATTCTCTCTGGAGTCCACATACTTTGAGTGGTGTTGCATTAGCTGTCAGACTCAAGAAGCTTAGTTGCAAAAGCCCATGGTAAGTAAGGCCTTAAGCTCCCCCTTACACACTATTCTGGATGATTTTCATCCTTCTCTCTCTCTTTTTTTTTTTTAGTGCCACTAATTTTTCTTAGCCAGGCATTGCTTTATCTACACTGGGACTTACACATGCACATACATACAAACACTGACATACGTACAACTAATCAGCATTTATTGACAGTTGAATGTGCTTCCCAACTGAGGTGCAGTGTGGTAAGATGTGAAGAACTCAGGAGACCTGGGTTTAAATCCCTGCTGACACAGTGTGACCCACTGCTAAGCCACGTAATGCTTCTAAGTCCCAGTTTCCCTGTCTATTTAATGAGGATAAAACTATTCATGCTACCTACTTCTTATGGTTATTGTGAGGTTAAGTGATTTTTTTTAACCCCACAACCTTTTAAAATATGAATTATAACTGTAGTTAGGACTTTGGAATCATTCTCCCAGAGTGAAGCTAGTTTCATCTTCCCATCAGGGTTCTAGAGATACTCCTGAGGGGCAGTGGGGTGGCTTTCCCTAATGCTGTTGGCTTGAACCCCATTCCAGTGTGTTTCCCTCACTGTTGGCCCCTGGTAATTAATGCTCCAGTTCCACTTAATCAATTAACATCAAGTAGCCTTTATAAAGGGATATTTACTTCATAGATACAGCAATGACAGAGCTACAAATATTTCCCTTCTCAACCCTTGATGGGGGTGAGGCATCCTTCCCTGTACCAACTCAAGATGTGGGGAGAGTGGGCTCAGACTTGATGCAGTCATTACATAGTATTCACCCCCACCAACCCCATTTCCAAATATGGCATGGCCAATGGGTAGATGAATCTGTATGTCTGCTATTGCTAGACTGGCATGGGTAGGTTGCTCAGGACTTTGGTCCTCATATTTAACTGGATCAATATGGTATTGATCTGCCATGCAAAAATGCTTAGGTTCCTATAATGGGAGGCTCAGCAATTTGTTGCATCACCTGCTTTTTCAACCAGACTGTTAGTGCTCATAACCTGGCTTGTGGTTCTTGCAGATGGTGGGCTGGAAAGCCCCTCCCAGAGGAAAAGAATGAATTTGCCATTTTAGTCACACAATATTTTTCAAAAATGGTGTCTTTTCTCCCTCTGTGGAAGTAGGAGAGGGGAAGGAAATCTTTCATCACCTTAGTACAGAGCTTAAATCAGGCTGGAGAAATGGGAGAGATATTCCAGGAGAGGGGGAAAAAAGCTTTCAGTGAATAGAAATGTGGTGTAAAGAACAGAGGCTCAGGCCTTGGTTTGAGACAGGAAACAAGTTCAAATTCTAGCCCTGCTCCTTACTAGCTGAGTGACCATCGACAAGCCTCTTCACCTTACTGATTCTCAGTTTCCTTTTCTGTAAAATGAGGGAGTTGGACTCAAAAAAACATTCAAACCTTAAAGTGATATGATCCAAGCCAAACCAACAAGCCTTTGTTAGGTGGGGAGACAAAACAAAAAATTGGGCCAGTCCTCCAAGAATTTCTGTAAAGGGGATAGAGGTAGCAGGAACAGCACACAAGACATGGATGGATAAGTTTGGTATGCTCTGGCAAAGCATTTGTGAAATGTCCTATAGTATAGTTGAATTCTGTAAGCCTCCATGGTCAAGGATAAAGAGAAGGGACCTGGGACATATGGAGCAAGATCCCACTGCGGACTGTATCAGTAAGACGTTAGCACTGCTCAATGTATCACTGCCAACCACTGACTTTTCAAGTCACCTCCAGCCTTCTAGCTCAGTAAATCATTAAGAAGTTAAATAAAGGCCTGCTCATTAAAGAAACTTGTTGTCCCCTCTCCATATCTGTCCTAGTTATTCCTCAGTTTAATCTGCCAATGAACTAATTGCTGGTGCAGACAGACGCACACTGTCTTCTTATCTCCACAACCTTCACCTTGACATCATTCCTCCTGGGCTGGCTTCTCTCATTCTTCCTGCCCTCACCATTCTCTTCCCTGCCAGCCTCCTGCAGCCCTGCTCTTTTTCACAGCAGTTGCCAGAAGCCAGGGGAGGCTCTCCTTTTTGCTAATCAAGATGCCCTTCACCTCCCAGAAGGGGACCCGGAGGACTGAGCCCATATTACAGCTGCTTCCTCCTCTCCCATGGAAGCCAGGCCCAGCCCTGCCCCATGAAAGGGCCCTTTCTCTTCTCTTACAAGGACAGTACAGACTTGGCTCCCATGAATATAATGAGATCAAGTTTCAGTCCCCAACAGGTTGGCTTTGTACTGGGCTCCAAATTTGTGTCAGTTCAGCTTTCCTAAGTCACACTCTGACCTCTCCTCGGCCTAGATTTCAGCTGCCTTTCAGCCTCTGCCTTGGCGGACTAGACTATGGCGTCATGACCCCAAAACCTTGCCCTGCCAAGCCGACTTGAGGCTGGGAAGAAAGATGAGGGACTAGGGATGTATGCAGGCAGATGCAGAGGTAGCTGTCTCTTTCATAGCCTGTGGAGGAGAGACCATGTCCCCCCTTCAGGAGTGAGGAGGGAAACTATTCACTCAAGAAATCATGAATGTGCTTTTGTTAAGGTGGTTGGCTTACAGCTAAAAAATTTGCAAATGGGTGGGACTGAGAGGTAACTCCAATTCATTGTTTCCCCCTCCTTCAACCTATCCACTAAATCAAGCCACCACTATCTCCTCCTTTCTGATTCCAGGGTAATAGCCCAGGTCTTTGAACCCAATAACCTTGGGAATGGCATGCTCCCTCACCCCTTTCCTGCTTCCCCAGACCACTGGATCTACCTTTAGTCCATGCCTTGCAACCATCACTGAAGGGAGATCTCCTGAGAAGACGGGGCACACCTTCCTCACCACCACCAACACAACGGCCAGCTAACTATCTGTGGCAGTTAAACCCTTGGGCCCTTGGAGTGGCAGCAGCCCCAGACCTCTGATGCTGATGCAGGCCCAGCCCTGACTGCCGTCATCTCGGGGAAGGGGCCTGATTGAGTGCTCTAGTGACTCAAGGTTCAGAAAGGAGAGTCCTTACTGCCAGGGTCCTTGGCACTGTCAAATGATTCAACATCAGAAACGGATAATATACATGGAAATGACAGTAAAGAAAAGGCATTAACATCGGCTTTGCTGCTGAACCCCCAGGACCACAGGGCCTTTTCACCGCACCTGTAGCTAAAACCTACTTACATTTGCTCTCCCCATTAGAATATGAGTTTCTTGAGAGTAGGTCCTGCCTTATTTTTCTATTTGTGTGCCCAAGCACTTTGCATAATGCTTTGCACATAGTAAGAGCTTAATGAATGCTTTTTCTCTGTGATAATATCATGGCTCCCAGCTATATACCACTTTAAGGTTCACAGAGAGTCACACAGATAGGATCTCATTTGTTCCTCACAATCCTGGGAGGCAGGTGCTATTCTTATCCTCATTCTATAGATGAGGAAACCAAGACTGAGAGGTTGGAGACACTTCTGAGGGAAGATTTGAACTTGTCTTCCTGATTCCAGATGCGGCATTCTATCTACTGTGCCACATTCATTCATTCTTTTCCACCATGATTCCCACTCAGTGGGAGGTCAGCACGGAGACCTGATTAAAAGCACTTGGCCAAGTGTACAATGTCCCGGCTCGAACATTAACTAACCTTGGGCAAGTCACTCTGGATTATCATTTAGATCTGGAAATGGGACTTTAGAAGTCATGGCTGAAGTAAAGAGATAGCTAGGTTATAGAGGGGATAGAGTACTAGACCTGTAGTCAGGAAGACTCGAGTTCAAATCTGACCTCAGACACTTTCCAGCTGTGTGACCCTGGGCAAGTTACTAAACTGTTCTGTGCCTCAGTTTCCTCATCTGTGAAGTGGGGGTAATAATAGCACTTTGCTACCGAGATGTATGCAAGCGAGACTTGAGGGCTCTGGGAATAGACATCGGCAGCTGGGAGGAGATGGCCAAGGACCGTGCCCGATGGAGTTCAGTACTCAGGAGCAGCTTGTGTGCAGCTGAGATGGGCCTTCAAGCTCAGGAGGAAGAAAAATGAATGAGATGCAGGAACTGATGGGCAACAGAGAGTGCAGTTTTCCGATGTCCTCGTTGTGGCAGGAGCTGCGGCTCCCATATAGGACTGCACAGCCACACTGTGGCCTGTGGCTCTTCAGGGTGCTGATCCATGGTCGTCCATGACTGGTGGAAGCCTACTACTACTACTACCATTTCACAGGGTTGTTATAAGGATCAAACAAGATAATATTTGTAAAAAATTTTGCAAATCTTAAGGTACTATGTAAGTGATAGCTATCATTATGTAACCCAATCCCCAGAATGTGAGATGAGAAGAAAGGGGAAGCAACTTGGCCAAAATCATACAGCTAGTAATTTGCAGAGCCAGAATTTGAATTCAAGACCTCTGACTCCAAATCCAATTCTCTTTCCACTGACCTGTTTTCTTTCATGTCTGAATCTTAGACTCTTCCCCTTGAAAATGATGGGGTTAGAGCTTTTCCCTAAAGGAGAGATAAGAAAATGCACCTTGTCTGCAGAGGTGGAGGAATAGGGGGTGGGGAGTATTACATATACTATAAGACTTTATGGATGCATTAGTTTTGCTGAATTATTTTTTCTCTTGAATTTTTTATTACATGAGAGAGATCTATGGGCAGGGGAAGAAGAGAGATATAATAACAAATGAAGGTGGTGCCCCAAAAGCCCACCAAAAGAATCAATAAACAATTTTTAAAAAGATGGGGTTGGATTAGATAATTCCTGAGGTTCCTCCTAGAATCAGTTATTCACCTATATTTATCTATAGACTGTGACTTGAGAACATTTATCTCACCTTTTAAATATCACTCTGTCCTGAAATTCTATCAGAAGTAGTCCCATAGGTCTCAGTTTTTAAGAGGCCCTACATAAGTCAAATATATTAAAATAAGAGCCATTCCCCAATGGATAAATGATCAAAAGATATGAATAGTTTTCAGATGAAATAATCAAAGAGCCATGTGAAAAAATGCTCTAATTCACTATTGACTGGAAAGATGCAAGTTAAAAGAGGCCCTATTGGGGCAGCTAGGTGGCGCAGTGGATAGAGCACCAGCCCTGGAGTCAGGAGTACCTGAGTTCAAATCCGGCCTCAGACACTTAACACTTACTAGCTGTGTGACCCTGGGCAAGTCACTTAACCCCAATTGCCTCACTAAAAAAAAAAGAGGCCCTATTAACATACAAATACCATGTCTCCCTCTCCCACTCCCTTCTCCTACCAGGGTTATATCATAAGCTGCTATCTACTAAAGGTTTTAGGGAGAATTATGATATCTTGCTAGGATCAGGGATGTCTGGGAATGAGAGATAAGACTGATACTTGGGAAGGAAAGGGGAAGGGCTGTAGGAAGGAAACCCAGGGGAAATTTCATTATTGTAAACAATTTCCTAGTCTAGTTCTTCCCTTTACCCCAAATTGTAATAATGTTCTATTCCCTATTCTTATCCTGTCCTATGATTATCTATGCCTTTCCATACATTGACCCCAGTGATTCAAATGGACTCTGCCCCATCATCTTCTCCCATTTATGGAAATTTCTTCCTTCAAGCCTTGGTTTAGATGTCTCCTCCTCCATGAAGTCTTCCCTGATCCATTTCCCCCATTTTATTCCAGTTTGTAGGAAAATAGAATGATGAAAGCTGTAAGGGTCCTTAGAAGTTTTCTGGTCAACTGCCTTATTTTATAGGGAAGGAATCTGAGACCAGAGAGGTTAAGATACTTGCTGAAAGTCAGACAGTTAGTAACAGAGGAGGGATTTGAACCCAGGTCCTCTGAGCATTAAAGGGACAACTAGGTTTGGATCCAGCCTTGCCATCTACTTAACACTGTTACTTTGGACAAGTCCCATAAACTATCTAGGGTTCAGTTTCCTCATTCATAAAATATGATAATTTGACCAGATCTTAAGGTCCCTTCCATCCCTTAATCAATGATAGTATGATCTGATTCCAATACTCCTTCCACTGACGCAGAGTTTAAAATATTCCTTCTTCACATTTCTCAGAGTGCTTTGCCTAACTCTCTCATTTGCCTTTCTCTTGCTCTCTCTTTCATCACAGTTATTGGTATCTTTTTCCTTCTCTTCCCTCTGTGCAGCACTTCCTCTTCTTCACCTCTGCCCTCCTAAGCTTCTTAAAACAGGGTCTGCATCCTTTATAGTTCTGTATCGCCAGCACCCATCATAGGACCATATGCAGGGGAGATTCTTATTAAATGGTATAAACATTCCTCCATGACATGGGTCAGCAGTGTCCTAGGGCCAGGGAACAGCTGATCCATGAGTCTGTGATTGCCGGGGAGGGAGGCCCATTGGTTAGAACTGAGGCTGCTGCAGGGGATTAATTAAAAAACAAAGAGATGGATCTTTATCTGGCCCATTTTCTGGGGAAGTGTGGCATTGGATAATGAAAGCTGTTCCATGATTTAGGACATGTGTGGGGGAGGTTTTGTTGATTAAAATGCCAGGAGGGAACCTCATTTTCCTAAATGCCTTGTGGAACTCTTAGGAATGGAAGTCCCTCTTAGCAGTGGCTGCATCCTCAGGCTGAGGACACTCAGGCTGTGCCTCAGAGAGGGCAGAGCTGGCTCCCTATCACCTTCCTTGGGATACTGTCCCTGTAGGAAGGGGACCTCAGATTCCAATAGGAATCTAACAAGAGGCAGACAGAGTCACACTACTTATCTTTTCTCTCTGTGGTTCTGTGTCCTCCCTTATAGCATTCTGAGAGCATCCAGTTTGTCTTCTGTCGACTTAATGGCTTGTGAACAGTGTCCTGCAGGTTGAATCTAAAAACTAAATCGAATGGACTCTGGGGGAGAAAATGACAATATCCTGTTATCTAATTAGAAAGCCAGAGCTGTGAATGGGTCCTGAGGAGAACTGGTTATGAATTTAGATGAGGGAACCATCTGGGTGCCTCTCAGAGTCTAGTGAAAAAACAGGCCTTACCTTTGTCTGTGGAGAGACCCGACCTATGCAGGGCAGGCAAAGGAAGCTCCTATAATACCCAGCTTCTGATAGCAGCCTTCCTGGGCAGCTGGACTCCACCCTGGAAAAGTACATGTGAGTGTTAAGGCCACTCACTTAAGACCATTAAGCCTGCTCTGTGTTGTTCTTGGGGGATGCTAGCTGCCGTTGTAACCCCTTCCTTCACTTACCTATGTTGTTCATGGGCAAAAGAAATCAAGAAGTCTCAGTTTTTCTCTCTGGTAAAGTGGTCTGTGTTCACTTCTACCCCACTGGGAAGGATGCCTTTTTTGTGTTTTTGAAATTAGGTGGGGTTTTGCCTGGGTCTCTTCACTCTGTTGGCCAAGGTCTTTACCCTCATCAGATCCAGTTCATTTTATATAGACCATAGATTTCTATCCCTACCCCCTCACTGTGTGTCTTAAAGAGCGAATGAGTATCACTGGTCATTCAGAGGGCTAGAACTCATTAATCTTTAAGGACATTTTCAGCACTGTCATTCTTGATTCTATGATTTCTTTCATGTATGCTATGTTTCACATACGCTATATTCTAATGTCCAACTCTGGTGGTCTTTGTTTTGTATTGTAAGGTCCCATCCAGCTCCGACATTCTACTTTCTAATGTTCCCCCTAGGTCTGATATCCTCTGTCCCAAGGTCCCTTTCACTTGTTATATTCTATATTTTAGGTTCTAGGGTCTCTTCTTCTGACTTTCCACATTCTAATGTTCCAGGTAGCTTTGACATTCCCTGTTCTAAAGTACCTTCAAATTCACATATTTTATAGAGGAAACAAACAAGTGTAGGATATGTGGGTCCCATGTAAGATATACATGTCCATATGGGTTATCTAAATACATAGACATAGCTTATAGGTTCCATGTATAAATATCTTTGGAATTTGGCCTACCCATTTCCCAGGGTGCCTGACATTTCTATCTTGAAGGGAGCAGGAGAAAGGTCATAGCCTGGGATTGCTCCTTACCTCACCTTCCCTCCAGTCTCCAAGAAGGGTATAAAGATAGAATTATATACATCTGCACCTCCCCACCCCACATATTTCTGTTCTAGGGGCATGATCTTTTGGGATTCAAAAGGAAATCAACATCTGGTTGTTTTTGTTCTTGAGAGGGATGGTGGCTCTTAACTTACCTTCACTAGTATAATAACTTTTTCACACAAAATTCCAGTTTTACAAAAACCCATCACAAATAGCAAATAGCAAGTAAACCCATTTACCCAAGCAAAACAATAGAAAGAAACTGGAGAAGTTCTACAGATTAGAACTAATGCTAGAAGATGCACAATAACAAATAATCTCTTCTGTTGGGCATAAGATGAAATCTCAGCTCAAACCAAGAGAGAGAGGGACTTATCTCACTCAAGAAGATCCATTTTGCAATTTTGAGGGAGATAAACTTGAAATTGAGGATATGTTGAGGAGTAGCCATCTCCTACATGTCTGTCATTTCTCTCTTTATGCATGACTCTGCCTGAGAGTCTCTGAGCTTAGAATAGTGCTGGGCACAGAGGAGGCACTTAATAATTATTAATTGTTTCTGGAGATACATGTTCTATCCCAAGAAGCTGTGGCAACCACACTGACCCTTATGGAGGTTCACAGTTCCACCTCAACATTCTCTCTACATACCAGCTTACTAAATGCCTCAAGCTTGGTTGGAAGCCTGGTTATTCACACAGGTTCAGTTAGGGAAAAAGACACCCACGTGTGAAAAATTAACTAACCCCAAACAGCCCAAGTGGCATATGAGTGATGTGGATAATCTGTGCTAGGGAAGTCAGTGGAGATAATGATCTCTGTGGGCTGCCATGGCTAGAGAAGGCTTCATGACATCAGCAGGCACCAGGCTTTAGGTAAACAGTACCTCTTTTTTTGCCTGAGGAGGTGGACTTGCTCTTAGTAGCTATGTAATCCTGGGCAAGGCACTTAACCTCTCTATCTGCCTCAGTTTACTCAATTGCCTTAACAATGATAATAATTGCACCTACGTCATAGGGTTGTTGTGAGGATCAAATGAAATAATATTTGTAAAGAGCTTAGCATGATTCCTAGCACATATTAGGCACTTAATAAATGCTTATATATTATATATAATATAGATCACATTACTCAAGCATTTTAAGATTTGCAGAGGATTTTGTTCGTGATAGTTAATTCAAGGGATTGAGGGAGCCAGCTTGAACTGGCAGAGCTATTTGTTAAATTTTCAGTATGAGCATTTACAACTTAGAAATTGTCAAATGCTATAAATCAGAGCTTTATTTATTGTTTTGTTAATTGTTTAGACTTAAGAAAGTGATGAAAAATATTAATAATACAGGTTAAACATAAAAGTGCATTTTTATGCATTTTGTTTTGTTTTTGTTTTTACTGGAAAGCCTGTTTCTAAACATTGACTTCTGGTTGGGTTGTTAATTGTAGGATTACAAAGAATACAATTATGCTCATCTTTGACAGGAAGAAATTGAACCTCAGAAGGTTATATGGCTTGCTCAGGTTAGAAGGTATAGGATCTGGAATGTGAAGTCAGGTATCTTGACTACCAGTCCAATGGCTTCTGTTACATGATACTGAACAAACAACCAACGCGACTGCTATTCTCCCTTTTTTGTTGTTCTGGTTCCTTGTGCACCTCTTTCTCTAATTTCTGACTCTGGGTCAACACTCACATGTATTGTTCAACATCAATAACTCTAATAGACAATGCTTTGACTTCTTAGAATCAATGGAATCAGACAGACACTGGCAACAGAGAATGTTACATCTCTGGAGAAGTCCAGTTGTAAACCATTATCTTAGAAATCTTCACTATTTCTTTTTATAAGCCATGGCCCAGCTGTTATCCTTCTCAAACTTTGGACTCAGTTGGACAGAATCTAATTATGGAGGCTGACTCCTCAAAATTATTATTATTTATTTTTAGCTTATTGCCCCCATCTGGAGTTGTTTTATGAAAACATAATATATTCAGGGTGTCACTTCTCCATATAATTTTCTCCAAATATGGGTCAAAGAAATCTCTTGTTTGGGGCAGCTAGGTGGCACAGTGGATAGAGCACCAACCCTGGAGTCAGGAGGACCTAAGTTCAAATTTTACCTCAGACACTTAACACTTACTAGCTTTGTGACCCTGGGCAAGTCATTTAACCCCAATTGCCTCACCAAAAATCAACAACAACAAAGGAATCTCTTGTTCCTATATAGGTACTTAAGGTAATATATGTATATTGGTCAGTTTTTATTTCTTAACAATAGAAATTTCAAATGATTCATAGGAGCCTATAAACAGATTTTATACACATGCAAACATCCATATATTGTATATATATACATATATACATATATATATATATATATATATATACCCACAGACACAAAGAGTATGTGTGTGTGTGTGAGAGAGAGAGAAAGACAGAGAGAGACAGAGAGGCAGAGACAGAGAGAGACAGAAAACCAATCTGTTGGCTTGATTTTATAAAGAGGAAGGGCGGGTACCTCCTACAAGAGTTTGAACCCCTGAGTCTAAGTCAATCATCAGGATGTCCTAGTGTCTTATCATCAAGACATTAGTGGGCATGTTTAAATTCCATGGTGAGGGGTCCCTTAGTTGCTTCCAGACAAAGGTTCATGCCTTATAATCTTGTCAAATTGGTTGGGGGGACTATCAACTTGATCAACTTATCAACTTGAACCCTGATGATCCCTTTTTAAATGAATCAGCCCCACTCATATGCTTAATGGTGTCACCATTGCTCCAGTCTCCAGACTCTAAACCTTGGAATTATCTTTGATTCTATCCTCCCCCCAGCCCTCAACAAACCATCTTGTTGATGCTAGCTCTACAAAAGCTCTTGCATCTAGTCATGCTCCTCTAATGTTTATTTCAATTGTTCTGCTCTGGGTTTTCATCTCTTTTCACTCTGAGTATCATAGCAGTGTGCTCACTGGTCTACATCCTCTATTTTTCCCATTTCCAATTGGTTTTGCCTATTTCTGCCCAAGTCACACCTCGATCCATTACTCTCACCATACTACTCTTCTACTTAAAAAAACCCAACTGGCTCCTGATCCTGATGTCCAAAGCCTACCACAATTGAACTTCAACCTACCTGTCCAGGCTCTCTCTCATACCACTCCATAGCTACCTAGAAACCTGGAGTTGAGCCTGGACTTAGGAAGATCTGAGTTTAAATCTAACTTCAGACATTTACTAGCTGTGAGACCCTGGGAAAGTAATAATCTCTCTCTGCCTCCATTTCCTCAATTATAGAATGGGGGCAATAATAGCACCACCCCCAGGACTGTTGTAAACAAACAAATGAGATATTGTTAGTAAAGTGCTTAGCACAGTACCTGACACATAGTTGGTACTTAATAAATTCTTGTTTCCTTCCTCTCTCCCTTTTTCCTTCCCTCTGTCCCTCCCTTCCTTCTTTCCTCCCTCTCTTCTTCCTTTCTTCTCCTACCTTCTTTCTCTTTCATCTTTCTTTCCCTATTTTTCTTCTCTTCCTTCCTTCCTTCCTTCCTTCCTTCCTTCCTTCCTTCCTTCCTTCCTTCCTTCCTTCCTTCCTTCCTTCCTTCCGTGCTTCTTTCTTTCCTTCCTTTTCTCCAATACACAGTCTACATTCCAGTCAAACTGCCCTCTCTCATTTTTGTTTACACCATTTCAATGTCCCAAATAGGTTCTCCTTCCAATTTCCATCTGTTGAAATCCTTCTCTTCTGCCAAGGTTCAACTCTAGTTAAACATATAGGTTTTCCTTGACAACCCTACCTATTAGTAAAATCATTATTTTCTCCTTCAGATTTCTCCTAATGCTTTCCCTAGATTGCCCTTTTGCACTTTCCTCACTCTGCTTCATAATATAGTTATTTGTGGACTTTTCTTCCACTCAGTAGATTATTAGCTCTTTGAGAGCAAGGCCTATGACATGTCTTTGTTTATATCACCAAGGCCTAGAACAGTGATTTGCATATAGTGAAGCACAGATGCTTTAAAATGTTTGTTTTTGACCTAAATTGAATGTTCTTAGACTCCAAAGTAATTAGAAGGATTACAGGAAAGAATAATTTGATTGGGTCTTCTAGAGCCTAGCTTCTTAAACTGTGGGTCCCTACCCAATATGAGGTTGTGTAACTGAATGTGGGTATCGTGAAAAATTTGGCAACAATAAAAGGTTATGTATGCCTATTTTATATACTTATATATCTGGGGTCATGCCAAAATTTCTTGGGGGAAAAGAGGTCATGAGTTTAAGAAGCCCTTTTCTAGAGCAAGATACTTTGAGAAAAGGGAAAGAGCTCCTTAAGAAATTCAGCTAAGAAGAGGAAAAGGTAACAATAAAACACAAATGTATCTGTGTCCAAGGGACCATGGAAAAGATCCAGATGAATAGAGAAATTGGAGTGGAAAAGAGTAAAAATGAGAAGGTTCTCTGGATGGTTGCAAAATAGGAACTTTCTTCAAGTATCTGAAGGACTTTTATTTGGAAGAGGGAATAGAATAGCCTGAGAAAGCTAAACTTGGAATAAGGAAAAGTTATAGAAATAAATATTTTGGCTCAATATAGGGAAACATTTTCTAACAATTAGAGAAGCTCCTAAGAGGGTATGGGATAACTTATAAGGTAGTGAGCTCCCTGTCAACAAATGTCTCACATGAAGACTAGATGAAAGTTCCCATGAGACATCCAATTCTATTTGTATTTCTGTTGGAATACAAGGTGAATTAGATATTGCATAGGAACTTTTCTAACTGAGATGCTACAATATTAATCTAACATTAATCTCTCCTACCACTGCTCTTCAAAAATAATATATGCTATATGTGACATCCCTTATACAGAAAGAGGTACATCTATAGAAAGGCTAATCTAGGGGGCAGCTAGGTGGCGCAGTGGATAAAGCACCGGCCCTGGATTCAGGAGTTCCTGAGTTCAAATCCGACCTCAGACACTTGACACTTACTAGCTGTGTGACCCTGGGCAAGTCACTTAATCCCCATTGTCCCGCAAAAAAAAAAAAAAGGCTGATCTATTGATTAGCCTATGTGATATAGCCCATGTTATAGACTTGGTTTGATTCAGGTTGGTCCCTGGGTTTGGGTTTGGGATTAGAATGAAATTAGACATTTGTAAACCATCTAATAGTTGAGAAGAGGAAATTTGCTTCTGAAAAATAATTTGTTACTATGCCCCAAAGGCTATAAAACTTTGCGTACCCTTTGACCCAGAAATATCACTATTAGGTATGTATCCCAAAGAGATCAAAGAAAAAGGAAAAGAAACTATATGTACAAAAATATATATAACAGCTCTTTTTTGTGGTGGCAAAGAATTGGAAATTGAGAAGATGCCCATCAATTGGGAAATGACTGAACAAGTTATGGGATATGATTGTGATGGGGTACTATTGTATTATAAGAAAAGATAAGCAGGATGGTTTTAGGAAAACTTAGGAAGATGTATATGAACTGATATAAAGTGAAGTGGCCAGAACCAGGAGAACACTATACATAATAACAACCATATTGTACAATGCTCAACCGTGAATGACTTGGCTATTCTGATCAATAAAATGATCTGACAATGCCAAAGGACTTATGATGAAAAACACTATCCAGAGAGAACTGATGAAATCTGAGTGCAAATTGAAGCATCATTTTTTCACTTTATTTTTCTTGCTTTTTTGCAACATGGCTAATATGGAAATTGGTTTTGCATGATTTCATGTATATAATTGATATCATATTTGTTGCCTTCTCAATGGGTGGGAGAGAATTGGGAACTCAAAATTAAACATGTTAAGATAAATAAATAATAAATTTGTTTTAAAAAATGGAATTTTCTTAGCCATTCCAAGAGATGAAGGATATTCAGCAAGGATATAGCACTGATTCAGGTGCACATTCTATATGAAAATGTGTCTAGTTAGCAGGGTAGGTTGGATCATATAGGTATAGTGGTATGTCCTAAAAGTAGGATAGCTACTCCTTATGGACTGGCCTTTATTATTTTCCCATATGATCAGGAAGGCTTGTGGTGTCTCAAATTTTAGCCCCTAAATCAATCAAGTCTTGAAGACAACTTCTTTACGTTTGACAGGAAAATTAGCCCAGCCTATATGACAGGGACTTAGGAGAACTGGCTCAGCCTATTTTGCAATACTTTAATAGCTATTATTCCTCTGTACCCTAACCCCCTGGTGACAATGTACCAAAGGTTTGTTAGAGGCCCTTCCACAGTTTAGATGTATGTCCTTAGGGGCATTACTGGACAGTGTTACCTCAGGATATATGAAGCCTGATATAGCTAGCACAGGAAGAAGAGCTTAGAGCACATGAAAAAAAAATACAGTATAGGGCAGCTAGGTGGCGCAGTGGATAGAGCATGGGCCCTGGAGTCAGGAGTACCTGAGTTCAAATCCGGCCTCAGACACTTAACACTTACGAGCTGTGTGACCTTGGGCAAGTCACTTAACCCCAATTGCCTCACTAAAAACCAAAACAAAACAAAAAATACAATATAAAAAAAGGTAAGCAATGAGACAATGAGCAAAGGTGTGACAAAGGAGGACACTATCAGAATGTCTGAATATGGAAGAGAATGAAAGTAAAGAACTTCACCCTTTTCCTTCTCAGCATCAGAAGAACTGAGTCCTAGATCTGTCATGTAGTGGGTGATGTTGGGGATGGGTCACTCTGAGTCTCAATATGTAAAGTAATGAGGATGAATAGATGCAGCACCAGGGACACTAGGGCCATATGGCAGATCCTGACACTTCCTGCACAGTCATTCACCCTTATCTCAGGTCAAGGCCGTCTATGGTAAGTGAGCTAAGCAGCTATCAACCTCTTGCATAAAACCTTTCCCAGTGCAAATCTTTATACCAAGAATTGTCCTATTCTATTCATTTTTAGTTTGGGAATGAAATGGAGCACTTGTAAATCACTTAACAGTTAACAAAAGGAGGTTTACTTAGGCATAGACTAGAAAGGATAATTGACAAGGATACTTTGATATTTAGCTTGGTTTGATTGGTCTTCTCCATCAGGTCAGCAGGATGGAGTATGGTGACCTGTGGGTCTCAGGACATCTGAAAAATCTGAAGGGTCTTTATGTTCACTGGGTGGGACTTTTTATGCCTAAGAAGCTGTTGTAGTATGGTCAGAGGCCATGAAACTCCATCAAGAGAGGCGCAGCTTGGGGCAGCTAGGTGATGCAGTGGATAAAGTATCAGCCCTTTATTCAGGAGGACCTGAGTTCAAATCAGGCCTCAGACACTTGACACTTACTAGTTGGGTGACCTTGGGAAAGTCACTTAACCCTCATTGCCCCACAAAAAAAAAAAATTTAAAAGAGAGGTACAGCTTTAGCTTTTGCTCCCTGGGCCAACCAATTCTTGAGACAACTTTGTAGCTTTCTGGGGGAAATCCAACCCAGCCTTTGTTAGAGAAGTGGTTAAGACATTGCTTCTGCCGCATGAACTCTGCTCAAAATCTTCTGGGTTCTCTCTGTCCCTGCATTCCCCTAAACTTGAACAAGCAAATCTGAATTTTCTTATGTCCCATCATCATTGGCCACCATTGCCTCCACTCTGATCCTATAGGCTGCGGCTCAATTGCATGCTTATCCATCCTATGTTTTAGGAGCCACACCCAAAGCTCCCCATGGGAGAGATTGTTACCCTCATTCACCTACAGGAAACTCTCACCATCAATGGACCTCCTATTTGCACTGACAGCCATATTTACTGGATCAGCCACTATGGTCCTGATCTCTTGCTGGCATTTTACCAGCTGATACATTATATCCTCTATGATAACGTGGCAGAAGAGGCCCATAATTAGTCTGATGCTATCCAGGTGGGGTTCCACCTAGAAGGCAGGGTCTTAGCATGCAGAATGATCATTGTCATGGCAGATTCTGTGTGTGTGTGTGTGTGTGTGTGTGTGTGTGTGTGTGTGTGTGTGTGTTTGGGGGATAGGGCACATAGATGCTGCCTACTCAATCAATCACTTTAGGGAATTTTGCCCCATTCCCTGGCAAACCCCCATTAGAGAAGCAGCTGTGGAACTCTTTTTTTTCTGTATATCTTTCCATCGTGGCCACTTAAAAACAGACAAGGGCAGCTAGGTGGTGCAGTGGATAAAGCACCGGCCCTGGATTCAGGAGTTCCTGAGTTCAATGTGGCCTCAGACACTTGACACTTACTAGCTGTGTGACCCTGGGCAAGTCACTTAACCCCCATTGCCCCGCAAAACAAACAAACAAACAAACAAACAAAAACCAGACAAAAGATAGTCCCTATTAGAGGCCTCTGACTTATTTAATTGGCTTTGCAAAAGTCTTTCTGTAAGCTCCCCAAATCTATGCAACTCTGTTATAGAAGAAACTTCAGTTTGCTCCCCATTAGACCACACTTTCCCTAACCACTGTTTTAGTAATGCTTTAGGTTGCTCTTGAGATTTTTTCCTACAATTGTAGGATATTTCCCAAGTTCCTTGGTAATGGAAGCTCCTTTACTATCTGCACCCCTCCCGTGACTCAGAGAGATAATATTAGGGTAAGACAAAGGTTCATTTACTGCTGGGGCAGATTCCCAAGTGGGAATCAGCACATTCTATGGCACGCCCTTTGGGTTAGAGACCACACTTGACACTTAGTTCAGCTCTCATAGCAATGTCCATTTCATTTATGCTATTGCTAAGTCCATCAGTTACCCTTTTACCTTCAGGCACAATCTTTAAAAACTAAGAGCTCTGCCTCTAGTTGCTGTGTGCCAAAAGATTACTTTTGTTTTGTTTATACTGGTAATCTGACTTTTCTGGGACTATTAACAATAACCAAGAAATACTCTCCTTAGGAATATCTTTATTCTGCATGTCAATCATTTACCACCCACCAGACTAATCCTTTTTATTCATCTTGTGTTATAGGTCTGCAGAGGAGTTCTAGAGGAGTGACAGACTCATTTGCATTTCCATTAATTTTGCTCTTATTAAATTTGACCCAATGTTCTAGCCTGTCAAGATCTTTTTGGGTGTTCACTCTGTCATCCAATGAAATTAGGTAGCCCCTTCAACTTTTTATCACCTGCAAATATGATAAGCTGACAAGTTTATCTATGCCTTTATCCAGAATATATGTATTTATGTATATATATGTATACATACATTCATACATACACATACACACACACATGCTACCATAGAGTTAAGCAGAGATCTCTGAACCATTCCACCAAATACCTCTATCCAAGTGGACATAAAAATCAGTGGTGATTATCTAATTTTACTGTCATCTATTCTACATATATTTCCATCTTTCCCACAAACATAGCATGAAAATCTTTATAAAAATGCTTTGTTAAACCGTAATTAAATTATACCCAAAACATTCCCTGGATCTTCCAGTTTAGTAACCCTCCCGAAAGAGGAAATAAATCTATTGTGTCATGATCTATTCTTTTTATCCTGTTGTGTTCTTCTTGGAGACATATGATCCTTAAGCAATCTCTATGTATCCTGTCTTCAATATTACTGTGTTTTGCCTGGAAAGTGAGCATATTTAATTTACCGTTATTTATTTTTGCTTTTCTTCTTCTAGATTTTCCTTCATTTCTGTGTATTTGAACTCCTGATCTTTTGTTCTCTTTTTTATTTCTTTGGTGAGGCTTGCCATTGCATATGCTAATTTTTTATTCCACCCATTATTTTTGCTGTGAAGGGCATAAATTTGGCTCTCATAATTTTCCTTTCTCTTTTGAGCCACTCAGGAACAACATGGTATAGTTCTATGTTCTGTTCAAGTTCTACTGGATCCTCTGTCTCAGCAGGTAATGGATCATTTCTCTTTGTTTTATAATATTTATCCATAGATGTCTGAACTTTTTTATTAGATCTGGAGGATATTTCCTTCTGTTGTTATTGTTTTTCCAGTTCATAATTTCAGGTCTTTGCCCCCTTAGTTTCCCTTATTATTCACTTTCTGACTCCCTCTCTTCTGTGGTTTCTTTTGGAGCTGGATCTCAAAGTATTTCAGCTTCTAGGCAATTCACAGTTCAAAAACCAGCCTAGGTCTCTCTCTGACCCAAGTGACTTTTGGGTGATCAGAACTGGCCTCAGCTGGATGTTGAGTGCTATGCCTGCAGTTTGGGGCTTTGCAAAGCTGGTGCTACTGGACTGTGGCTTTCTCCTGAAGGGATGTTGCAGTACTATCTGTCTGTCTGTCATGGGCCAGGGGAAATTTCCACATCCTGTAACTGACGTCTTCACAGCACTGGAAAGAGAAAAGGGGAATGGAGGTGAGGGGGATTGGTTTTGTTATAAGCCTATGACCTTGGGTCTGCTAGTACAGCCTTATTCTGGTAGTGTGGGTGGTAGGGGAAGGGTATTGAGTAAGCTCAAGGTCAGTGAGCGTCAGTTCATGGGGTTTGAGATTTTTTTACAACTTTCTTTAGGATTTTGGATGCCCTAGATCCTACCTTCTTAAACTGTTTGTTGCGACCCCATATGGTGTCATGTCACCAAAAAAAAAAAAATTGGCGACAGCAAAAGGTTATGTATACCTATTTTATATACCTATATACCTGGGGGTCATATAAAAATTTCTTGGGTGGAAAGGGATCATGAGTGGAAAAAGGTTTAAGAAACCCTGTCCTAGACCTTGGAGACATGAAATTGCTTCATCTTTGGTACATACTTCTATTTTGGAGAGGTCTGGGATATTATGGGAAGCAGAGAAAATATACGGTCCTCCATCTTGTTGCTCACATGACCTGGAAGTCTGACCTTTTAAAATTAATTTTGACTGATATCTGTTATTTTTATGTTACTTCATCTCTCATTTTATCTCTCTTCCCACCCCATGCCCACTTTCCCAGAGAGCCAAAAAGAGAAAAAAATAAAACAGCTCAATAAAACTCACCAGCATATCAAAAACCCCCGACATTCTAAGCAGTGTTCCACACCCATAGTCTTCCCACTTCTACAAAGAAGCTTGGAATAAGTGTCTTCTATCTCATCTGTGGAGCCATTTCCAGAAGCCACACTGCCTTGTTGCTAGCACCGTTTCCTTTTGTACATATTCACTAATCAGCTCTCTCATATGATTTTCACAGAAATCTGGGTCAAGCTCCCCGATCTAGAGTTTGCAGGTTCTATTCCCTCACTTCTCTGAAAATTGGGCCAGCGTTTGCCCTTGATCTCCTATCATTCGTCATCTTTCAGATATCACTGGAAGTAGCCAGGCAAGCACACACACAAACACACATACCACACACACACATATATGTATCTCCCAGTTCTTTCTTTTCTAAGTATATTTTCTTAGTTATAATCTATATAGTATATCTATATATGTAAGTATAATATATGTATATATGCAAATATATATGCATATAACACATACATTTACATATTCTTATATGCATAAGTATATTTATATATAGTCAAATACACATACACATATATAGGAAGATATATACACATATGCATATTCTCATTTAGACATACACATGTATATGACACATATACACACACATATATAATGCATGCATGTGTATATACATGTATAATGTTCTGGCAAGTCCTACCAAGCTGTAAAAGCTTTAATAAGTTGTTTAAGGAGGACTAGTACATCTGGTGTGAGAGCTTGCTGAGCCCTTTTCAGGGCTGCTCATCCACCTTTGGTGTTTACTTGGCACTTAACTCTCATCTGTAACTCCAGGAAGCTGTGCCATGCACAGTGGCTACATCCTGTGAAATTGTCTGGACAAACAGGCTAAACCAGGGTGAGGGTGACTGATAGGCCTCAGATCCATTGGTGAGTTGGGGGGTGTCTACCCCAAGCAACTGAAGATGTCCCCTGGCAGAATAGGCAGATGAGAACTATTTGTTCCAAAGGCCATGAAGACAGCTGAAACAGGTGCTGTGGAGCACTTAGGGTTTGGTCAAACATCAAAGACACCAAGGTCATCCATTGTATCCTGGGCCATCACCAGCCATTTTGACATTTGTCTTGCCACTTGCCTTCAATGACTATGGAAGAGAGAGTGAGGCTGACAACTCTGCTTCACTTAAATCCAATTCACTTTTTTGGGGGGCAGTGCTGGGCAATGAGGGTTAAGTGACTTGCCCAGGGTCACACAGCTAGCAAATGTCAAATGTCTGAGGCCAGATTTGAACTCAGGTCCTCCTGAATCCAGGGTCTGTACTTTATCTACTGTGCCACCTAGCTGCCCCAATTCACTTTTTAGTCAAGACATCACCCCATGATGTTATTAGTCCTCTGAAAATGAAGCACAAACAACAATTATTAGTAGTATTGTTATTATTTCTCCTTCCGTCTCCTCAGTTGGTAATAAACTTCGCTTTTAGATTTCACATAATGCTTTGTTTGCAGCTTCCTAATGTATTTAGCATGTAATCGTTTCCTATATGCCTGCCATATAATCCAATTAGACTATATGCCCTTTGAGGACAGGAACCTTGCTTATTTAAACAATGCATCCCCAGTGCCTAGCACAATAGTTTGTACACAATATAGGCTTAATAAATATTTGTTAACAATCTGTCTGACTGATTGAATGAATAAATGAATGAATGAATGAATGAATGAATGAATGAATGAATGAATGAATGAATGAATGAATGCTTTCAAAGGCCATGATGGACATGTAAAATGCTCAAGCCAGTGACTTCCCACCTTGAATTCTCTGGCATAGAGAATGGTTCCTACCTGGAGACTTTTCAACTTCATACTCAGCCAGCCATGTAGCTTCTCCCTGTTTGTCCCCATTGATGGCCCAGCACTTGCTTCTCTGCCTGGCTTGCCCAGCTTCATGCTCAGGAAAGTCTTAAAGAATTAGGTTGTGGTTCAGAGCTGCCTGCCCACTAGGCCCCAGTTTTCCAGGTTGTAGATCTACTTCTGGACAGATTGTTTGTCCATATGAAGCAATTCCCATCCCACCCACATTCCCATTTCCTGATGAGCCAGCGTGTTAATTTTGTACGCCACGGTTCTCTGCTCACAGGCATCTGCTGGCAAAACGGCTGCCTTCCCTTCTGTCGAGCTACTCCATGTTACAGGCCCCCCAGCTCTCATTGTAAGCTCCGTTTGATTTGCCCAGCCCTCTGTTTCCCAGTCAGGTTGGCATGCTTTCTCTCCCTCCCTATCTTATTAACAGGGAAGCCTCTGTGCATCATCACTTTAATTAAATAAAGAAAACATTGACTTAATCGAGATGTCTTCAAACAGCTCCTTGGCACCCTTTCAAGAAACAAAGACTGTCTGGGTGGCACTTGGGGCTGATCAGCTCAAGGAGAAGCTGCCCTTTAGGACTGTGTTCATCTGAATACCCAGCGAGCTTGTGAGCTGGCCAGGCCTCAGGAAGATGGAGCTAAATAATGACCAACTACAGAGAAGGAAGAGGGAGAAGGAGAGGGGAAGGGGAGAGAGATAAAAGCCATGTGTGAGAGCAGTCAGCATTGTGGTTCATCTCTCATCATCCTCTCTCTCCTGGTCATCTGAGAGCCAGTTTGCTGTCAGCCCTCTTAATGCTGTAACAGCAGCAGCTAGTGCATATTAAACATATACATACAAGCACATACACCCACCTGACCAAAAAGGAGGTTAAAAAAAACCCTGCAAGGGATAATTTTCCTTTTCATCTTTCCCGAAAGATGTTTCCATTTATTTCTCTCTTAGGGAGGTGGGGAAGAATTATTTTTGTTTCACGAAATGTCCTATCTAGAGGGGCCCTTGGGGATCATCAAAGCCAATAGAGTTGGATTAAATGATGGCTAAAGTCCCATGGAGCTCTAAATCCTATGATACTAGGATCTGCTTCTGGTTATTTTATAGATGAGACGGAAGTTCAGATTGGAGAAGGGTCTTGTCCAAGTCCCCAGTGATCACATGGTAGAGCTGAGCCTAGGACTTGGGACTCCAGTTCAACAAATATTTAACAAGTTTTGCCATCCTACTATCAACCTACAAGCACTGATGAAGCCCCTACTATTCGCCGATTGTGCTAGGAGCTGTGGTTGCAAAGACAAAAATGAAAAAATCCCTGCCCTCAAGGAGTTTACATCCTATTGGAGGATATAACACATTCCTAAGTATATAAAGAATATAAGGATAAGACCTGTGATTTCACTAGTATAGGGAAGTCTCTGGTGAGAAAACTCCCTTTACCAATTTAGATCAATGTCTTCTCTGCAACTTAGAGTCTGAGAGCTGCCTTAGAGCATTGAGAGGTTAAGTGATTTGTCCTGGGTTACAAGACGACTAATGTTAGTAGTGAGACTTGAGCCCAGGTCTTCCTGACTCAGAAGCCAACCTCTTATATGGAAAATATATACAAAATTAACACAAGGAAAATTTTTAGAGAGGGAGAAATAGCATGAGGGGAGAATGGGGGATTGGGGATAAGGAAAGTTTACTTGTTGAAGATGTGGCTTGGGAAGACTTTTGAAGAATGGAAGGCATTCTGAGGGCAGAGTAGAGGTGGGGATGTTTTCCAGGCAAGGGCAAAGGCCAGTGCAGAGACAAAGAGACCAGAGGTAGAGTGTCATATGTGGGGAGAATGGAAAGAGGCTGGTGTAGATGAATTGGAAAGGTGAACTATGTATAAAAAGAGTTGGGAAGTTAGGTCGGTTTCAGGTTTGAAAGCCTTTAAAAGTGAAACAGAAGAATTTATATTTGATTCTAGAGGCAAAGGGGATCCGTTAACGTTTACTGAGTAGCAGGGACACAGTCAAGCCTGCACTTTAGGAAAATCCCTTTGATAGCTACATGAAAGTAAGGAAAAAAGCATTTATTAAATGCCAATTTATGTGCCATGCACTTTACAAATATTTACCCATTTTGTCCTCTCAACAACCCTGGGAGGTAGGTGCTATTATTATCACCATTTTATAGTTGAGGAAACTGGGGAAGACAGAGGTGAAGGTTCTTGCACAGGGTCACACCTAGTAAATGTGTGAGGTTTTGATTTGAACTCAGATCTTCCTGACTCCAGGCCCAGCCCTCTATCTGCTGTGCCACCTAGCTTTCTGGAGGACAGATGGATTGGAGAGTAGAGAGATTTGAGGTAAGGAGAGCAATTAGAAGCCATTGCAATAGTTTAAGCAAGAGATGATGAGGGCCTGAGACAAGGGGGTGGAGTGGGAGAGATATATTCCCAAGGCACAATCCAATGGTCTCTCCACTCACCCTACTCCTTCAAGCACCTGTTATTCTTGAAGTAGAGATGCTGGGAGGAATCACTTCTTGGGTCCTAAGTTGTCCCTTCTTTAACAATGGTAGGGGTGGGTTTGGGGGTTGATTAGATGCTCTCTAAGGTGGCTTTTACCTCTGGTAGTCTCTGCTTCCATAGATCCTTCCATGCCATCCATGGTATTTACATCTCCCCCTACCCCTGGCCCCCCAGTCCTCAGGTCTGGGACTCTTGTTTGATATTTGTTGAAAATGTGCTTGTGTGGTGGAAGGGGGTGTGGGATGGGCGAGAAGTGAAGTATGATAGGCCATAATCTCATTTAAGGGAGTCAGTGTGATGTCATGAAAAGAAAGCTGGATTTGAAATCAAACAATTTGAGTCTGAACCCAGCTCTACCGCCGGCACCTGTGTGACCCTGGCCAAGTGACTTGACCTCTCTGGGCCTCTCTTGACTTCTGTGCAAATTGAATTAAACAACTGCAAAGGTTCATTTCAGTTCTTGTCACTTAGCTCCCTATCTCCACAAAGGACCTACACCTGTTTTTTTTTTTAATTCCTTTTTCTCACTGCTACCCTGGTAGGTAAAACAGGTGGCCTTATTTGTTTATAAGTAGGGAAAACCAAGTCCTGAGAAGAGACTAGTTCCCCTCTGTGTTAGTGTCAGAGGTCAAGAGCTCCAGTACTCCCAGGGCTCGGACTTCCCTGTGGGCCAGTCAGTATGACTAAACATTTATTGAGAACTGAGGGTTGTGTTTGTTTAAACTGCCTGGGTCACCACACATCTGAAATCTCAATTCTGTGCCGGTTTGTTTCCCTTTCCAGAGGGAGGGCATCCAGGGAGAGAGCCATGTGGAGGCAGGCTGGGAGTGGTCAGGAACAGAAGGCTATAGCACACTGGAGGGTGGGTGACCACTCTTGGCTCTCATACTGGTTGACTAAGTTAATTGGGCTAAGACACCTAAACCTTTGGGGCTTTCTATTTCATAATAAAGTATACATATATATATATATATATATATATATGAGATATGGATTGTCCAGACAATCTGGGACTGATTGTTTATTTTGCAAAAGGATTCAGTCACTGCAGGATTCCCCTAAAGGCATCATTTCCCTGGGGCCTATTTATTATCTTTCTGTTTACAGAAAATTGGAGGCAACAGTACATGAAAGAAGGAACCCGGGACTTGGAAGCAGAAGGCCAGGATTCTATTGCTGACTCTTGCCACTTACTGGCTATGTGTGATCTGGGGCAGGTTGTTCCCCATCCCTGGGCTTCAGTTTTGTACTCTGTCAAATGAAGGGGTCAAACGATGATTTCTTTGAGCCTTTCAGGAGCTGACATCCTGTGACTTACATAATTTCCAGGAAGCATCTATTATAGAAAGTCAGGCAAAGTAGACATCATGCCCCTTCTAGCAAAAGGGCTCAGAAGAGAGAGCTATTATCCTTCCCCCAACTCTATGCCCTTCCCCATCCACGTGTGGAATCACGGGAGTGGACATGCAGCATTTATTCTCATGAGATTCTCAGAGAGTAGGCCATAACTGCAGTTGTGAGAAGAATGATAGAGGTAGGGTAAAACCCTCCCTGAGTACCTAGTTTGCTTATCATGTAAACACCCAAACAACCAAAGGATCTGGATCGAACTCTCAATTCAACTCCCTAATGATTTCTGCAACCATGGGCAAGTCAACTGATTTCAAGGGCTTTATAAAATCTAGAGCTGGAAAGGGGCTTTAGAGATTATAATCCCTATATTTAAAGACTGAGGCCCAGGGAAGGGAGTGGACTTGTTCAAGGTCACATGGTTACCCTTTCAAGGCCTCACTTTCTTCCTCTGCAAAATGAAGAGGTTGTTTCAGATGATCTCTAAAATCACTTCTGCTCTCAAGCTTATGATAAATATTTATTAAAGACCCACTCTCCACACACAAGGTCAAATGCTCTGTCCTCTGCTCCGGGGCTCAGTGCTCCAATGGGTCTAGGTTTACCTTAATGGCTTATGGTGACTATCCTGACCCAGCCCAGGGCTCACACTGTATTTCCCTGAGTGGGCATAGGGGTGAGGCAGATGCAGGGACAGATGGGGTAGGTCTCAGGCTTTGCATAGCCTAATGACTTTCCTTCCCAGGGCCCTCAGGCAGGTCACCAAATGAGCCCAGCCCCCAACATCAAGGATAATTACAGGATGAGGCTAATAAATCAGTCCAGAGAAACGCCTGCACTTCAGCTCTGAGACTGTGGAGGAGGTGGGGGCCAGAGAAGGGTGAAGGGGAAACCAGGGAGAGAGAGTGAGACAGTTCCTAGGGAGACTGTGGTGTCACTACTCAGCTGACATTAAAACAAATACCCTCTAGACAAAGGCTCGGCTGTGCCTTTGGTATTTGTAATTAAGTTTCTGGGCATCTCATGAGTCACCAGAGTGGTGGGGCTGGGCCACTGAAGCCTGGGCCGTGGGTGAAATCCTAGACAAGGAAGACTAGATATGGAGAAAGCAGCCTGGCAGATTTTTCTGGGAATTGGATGAATGTTGGAAGCAAGGCAGGATAATGAAATTTCACCCAGGCCTTAGAGTCAGGAGACCCAAGTTCTAGGTCAAGCTTTGCCACTAACCTGCTGGGGAGACCCTATCGAGTTTTTTCACTTCAGTAAAATGGGGACAATATAGTTTCTACCTCACAGGGTCCTGACCTATGTCATAAAATAGAGGGAGCTAAAAGGACATTTAGCTAACCTCCTTTGTTTTACAATGAGAAACTGGAACCCAGAGGGAGGAAATGACTTTCTTAAGGTGACACAATTTAAGTCTGGGTCCTCTGTCTCTTGAATCTAGCTCTCCTTCCACTAGGCAATATTACCTGATAAATTGTAGAAGGTCTTTAATAAAGTATTGAGATACAATATGTCCTGGTGGGCAAAATGACTCTGGTTCAAACACTTCCTCACATGATTACTATCTTACTAATCATGTGATCCTAGGTAAATCACTTAACTTCTTGTGCCTCAGTTTCTCAACTATCAAATGAAAGGAATGGACTCAGGTTCAAATCTGTGGCAATATACTTTACAAATATGAGGCAGTATTATTTGTAAATCTTGCTTTTTACCTAATTAGCTATGTGACCTTGGGCAAATCATTTCATCTCTCTGAGGTTTCCTCTTCTGGGAAGATGAGAACAGTTAGTAGACTCACTCTTTCCCAGGATTGTTGTGAACAAAGTACTCTGGAAATAAATTTCTTTATAAATGTGAATAGTTATTATTAGGAGGAAATTGAGGCTTAGCTGCATTTTTGCAATGAGAAGAGAAATATAACATCACTAGAACGAGGGCTAACTCTGAAGCCAGTGGACCTGGGTTCAAATCCCACCCTTGTCATGAACTTGGTTGAGCCCTTCAATCTCTACTGAGGAAGGGTTAGACTTAGATGACCTCTAATTTCCTTCTAATTCCTTTGTAGCAGAATTAACCAAAGGTTCAGTGTGGTAGAGTCTTCCAGGCCCAGCCTCTTCTCCAGACTTCCAGTTGAGTTGTTACAATAGTATTAGAAACCTCTAAGTCCAGTTACAAACACTTCTAAAGTGGTGGGTCAGCAACTGAGAAAAGGCAGTTTTCAGACAAAGAAATCAAAGCTATCTATAGTCATATGAAAAAAATTCTCTAGATGACCATTGATCAGAAAAATGCAAATCAAACAACTCTGGGGTATCACATCACATCTGTCAAAGAGGCAAATATAACAAAAAAGTAACATATTGGATGTTGGAGGGGATGTGGGAAAACTGGGATGCTAATCCACTGTTGTTGGAGTTGTGAAAAGATCCAACTATTCTGGAGAGCAATTTGGAACTATGCCCAAAGGGCTATGGAGCTGTGCATTCCCTTTGATCCAGCAAAACCACTGCTAGGTTTATATCCCAAAGAATTCCCAAGAAACATACTATCCACCTCCAAAGAAAGAACTGATATTGATGGAACACAAACTAAAGCATGATTTTTTTTAACTTTCTTTAATTATGGTAATGTTTTACATAATCATGCATGTATAGCCCACATCTTATTGTTTATCAACTTAGGGAAGGGAGAGGGTAGGGAGGGAAGGAGGGATAAAATTGGAACTCAAAACTATAAATAAAAATGTATATTAATTTTTTTAAAAAGACATCCCCAAAAAGAGAAAAGGACCTATTTGTACAAAATTATTTATAGCAGCTTTTTGTGGTGGCTAGGAATTGGAAATCAAAGAAATGCCCATTAATTGGGGAATTGCTAAACAAGCTGTGGTATATGATTGCAATGGAATATTATTGTGTTATAAGAAATGACAAACAGGATGATTTCAGAAAGCCCTGGAAAAAATTGTATGAAGTGATGTGAAGTGAGCAGAACAAGGAGAATGTTATGCACAGTGACAGCAATATTGTTTGATTAAGAATTGTGAATGACCCACCTGACACCTATCAGATTGACTAATATAACAAAAAAGGAAAATAACAAATGTTGAAGAAGCTGTGGAAAAATTGGAACACTAATGCATTGTTTGTTGGTGGAGCTGATCCAACCATTCTGAAGAGCAGTTTGGTCCTATGCTCAAAGGGCTATAAAACTTTGCATACCCTTTGACCCAGCAATACCACTATTAAGAGATCATAAAAAGGGAAAAGGACCCATATGTACAAAAATATTTATAGCTGCTCTTTTTGTGGTGGCAAGGATTTGGAAATTGAGGGATTGCTCATCAGCTGGGGAATGGCTGAACAAGTTGTGGTGTATGAATGTAAGAAATGATGAGCAGGCAGATTTCAGAGAAACCTGGAAGGACTTGCATGAACTGATGATGAATGAGATGAGCAGAACCAGAAGAACATTGCACACAGTATCCATAACATTGTGTGTTAATCAACTGTGATAGAATTGATTCTTCTCAGTCCAAGATAGTTCCAAAGGACTCATGATGGAAAATGCTCTCCAAATCCAGAAAAAAAGAACTGTTGAATCTGGATGAAGATTGAACCATACGATTTCCATTGTTTTTGTTGTTGTTGTTGTTGTTTTTCTTTTTTGAGGTTTTTCCTTTTTGCTCTGATTCTTCTCTTATTATGTGACTAATGCAGAAATATGTTTAATGTGATTATACATATGTACCCTATATCAGATTACTTGCTCTCTTGGGGAGGTGGGGAGAGAGGAGAGGGAGGGAGAAAAATATGAAACTAGAAATCTTATAAAAACAAATGTTGAAAATTATCTTTAAATGTAACTGGAAAATAATAAAATATTTATGTGGGGGAAAAAAAGAACTGTGAATGACAACTATTCTCAGCAATACAATGATCCAGGACAATTCTAAAGGATTAATGATGAAGCATACTATCTATCTCTAAAGAAAGAACTGATCTTGATTGAACACAGACTGAAGCATGATATTTTCACTTTCATTTTTTTTCTTTTATTCAAGTTTTCTTATGCAAAATGACCAATATGGTAATGTTTTACATCATTGCACATGTATAACCTATATCTGATTGCTTACCACCTCAGGGATGGGGGAGGGGAGGGAGGGAAGGAGGGATAAAATTTAGAACTTAAGCTTTAATGAAAAATGCTTATTATTTAAAAAAATAAAGTGGGGGGTCAGAAGCAGAAGGTTGGAGCTCACAGGAGGGTGGGTTGTCATTCTTGACTCTGATCCTGGTTGACTAAGTTACCTTGGCTAAGACACCTAAACTTTCTGGGTTTCATTTTTCATGTGGAGCTAATGATATTTTCTCCTATTTAATGGAAACTGCTATATATGAAAATGGAGATTTCCCAGACAATCTGGAGCCGATAAAAACACTCATAAACATGCATAATATAGTTTCTAGAAAGTCAGCTTTGGGATAGGAAGACCTGGGTTTGAGTTCTGCTTCTGACACAGCATTGGCTGTTTGAGCATGGACAAATCACTTAACCACTCGGTGGCCTGCTTTACTTTCTAAGGCTGGATGAATTGATCCACATCAGGAGTTTGCATTTTAGAAATTCCCCACACACAAATGAAATCACAGGTCCAGAAAATTCTTATTTTCTATTCTCTATGTATACCTGCGTTTTGTATACCTGTCTCACTCTTCTTTTTTGTTGGGGGTAGGGGGGGGTGGGAAGAGGGTTGAGTAACTTGCCCCAAGGGTCACACAGATAGTGTCAAGTGTCTGAAGCAGGATTTGAACTCACGTCCCCCTGAATCTAGGGCTGGTGCTTTATCCACTGTGCCTCCTAGCTGCCCCACCTGCCTTACTTCTCTTATACTATTTAAACATAGAATTTAGGACCAGAAATAACTGTACATTTTCTGTCACAATCCTTTAATTTTTTTTCCTTTTTTGTGAGGCAATTGGGATTAAGTGACTTGCTTAGGGTCACACAGCTAGTAAGTATTAAGTGTCTGAGGCCAGATTTGAACTCAGGTCCTCCTGACTCCAGGGCCAATGCTCTATCCACTGTGCTACCTAGCTGCCCCCGATACAATCCTTTAATTTTTAACAGATGAAACTGAGGCTTAGAGGCAGGGGTGTGCTGGTAAATATTTAACAATCAGCTCTTCCCCAACCCCACCCTGCCAAATCCTTAACCAAATCTAGGAAGTTCTTTATTATTATTTATGAACATTTTCCCATCACTTTCTTAAATCTAGACAATAAAAACAACAAATCTAGTCTTGATTTGTAGTATTTGCTAAATTCTGAAGTGTATGTGCTCACATTGAAAATTTAATAATTGGCTTAGGAGCTAATACTAAGTGGCTTCATCAGGGCTTACTCAAGATCACAAAGGTACAGGGAGGCTAGGTGGCATAAAGCACCAGCCCTGGATTCGGGAGGACCTGAGTTCAAATCTGTCTTCAGACACTTGACACTTACTAGCTGTGTGACCCTGGGCAAGTCACTTAACCTCCAATTGCCTCACTAAAAAAAAAAAAAGGTTATCTTGGGGCAGTTAAATGGCGCAATGGATAGAGCACCAGCCCTGGATTCAGGAGGACCTGAGTTCAAATTCGGCCTCAGACACTTGACACTTACTAGTTGTGTGACCGTGAGCAAGTCCCTTAACCCCCATTGCCCTGCAGGGGAAAAAAAAAAAAGATCACATAGGTACTAAGAGGCATACCTGGGATTCAAACCTGGGTCCATATTCACCTCCCATTCTTCAGTCTTTGCTGGTTCTCTTGCCTTTGTTCCGTGATCATCAGAATGGCCCTACAGAAAAGAGCTTCCGGCACCTAGAGAAGGCTAGTGATGAGAATGTGTGAATGTATGTGTGTGCCTAAGCATGTGTGTACACTCTTTCTTTACTGCCTTCTCCCTTCCCAATCAAAAACAAAACCTTTATGTGGGGGGAGGGATTGAGAAGTGGATTAAATAAAAACTGAGCAGCCTCAATTCCAGCCTCTGGTTGGCGAATTGACATTTCAGGTTGGGTTTGTGGCTTCAGGATGAGCCCTTAGGTCTGGCTGTGAGGCAGACGCTGACCCTGCTCCCGGTGTCATCTGCTGTTCCAAGGCAGTAATCCCCAGGCCAGACTGGGCCAGGCCAGTTACAACATCTGGGAGTCTGCTTACCATTGGGCTTACTGTGTGTCTGCATAACTTCATGTATTTGCAGAACTTTCGAGTCCTGAACTGATATCCTGTCTGTACTGACAAGAATATCAGCTTAGGAACCTTTTATATTGAAAAACAAAACAAAACAAAAAACCCTCCAACTCTTCCAGCCTTTATGAACAGAGAGACAGTATGGTACAGTGGATGGAGCACTGGTCAGAAAGTCAGGGAGACAGGTGAAAATCCTGTTTCAGATATTTACTAGTTTGGGGACCCTGGACAAGTCTCTGAGACTCAGTTTCCTCATCTACAAAGTGAGGAAAATAATATCAACTATCTCACAAGATAATTGTAAGGATCAAATGAGCTAATGTATTTTGAAGCATTTTGCAAACCTAGAGCTGTCATGTGAATATCCATCAATCAGTCACCAAGCATTTGTTAAGCATTTTGCTGGTGCCAGGTGGGAATACAAAGAAAGACAAAAAAAAATAGCACCTGCTGTCAAGGAGGTTACATCCTAATGGAGGTGACTATATGTAAATAACAAGATATATACAAACTATAAGGAAGGTAACCATTGAGAAGGGAAGTTCCAGGGGCTCTCTCTCTCCCACAAAAAAAGGGGTATAATATGAGCCGACACTTGAAAGAAGTCAGGGATGTCAGGGGTGTCAAGAGTCAGAGCAGAAAAAGGAGTGCATTCCACCATCAATAGCCAGAGCAAAAGCATGGAGATTGGAAACGGGGTGTCATGTGCTAGGAGAAGCAATTGGCCGAGCATCATTGGATCATACAGTGTGTGGATGAGAGTGAGAGATGACTGGAAATGTATGAAAGGACCGGATTGTGAATAAATGGAAATTCCAAACAGAAGCTTTTATTTTTGATCAAGAAAGTAATGGGGAGCCATTGGAGTTTGTTGAGAAGGGGTGTGTCATGATCAGACTCAGGCCTCAGGAAAGTCACCTTGGCAATAGCAGGAAGGATGGATTGGAGAAGAGAATTTTGAAGTGGGAAGACCAATTAAAAAACTGTTGCAATATTTCAGGCAAGAGGTGATTACTGAACAAAGGACAGTATTATTTTCATTATCCACAAAGCTTTTTAAAGAAAAGTTATTTGGACTTAGTATTGAGGACCTTGGATTAGAATATTGACAGACTTCAGGGGACCCAAGATCTCCATGGTGTGAGTGCTCCATCCGCTGGTCCAGACACTGGTCCTTCTGCCTGCACCTTCTCCCATGAATCTTGTTCATATCTTTACATAAACTCTCTAAAGAGGAGCCATTCAATTCACTGGAGGCTTTTCTCCTGGTTCTTTTAATATTTCATGTATGTCAGTGCAGCACGGGGGCTGTCCATCTGCTCTCCCTCATCCTTCTGATGTGACCAGTGGCCCAACTCATTTTCTGGCCATATGTGAGTAGTCTTTATGGTTTCATTGCACTGTTTCTTAAACATGTCACTATTGGCAAAGGGCTGCAGCTGACTCACATCCACCATGCTTCTCATTGCCACATGGGTCATCTATAATTGTGATTTTTGTGAGATCCTGGTGTTTCATGATTTGTAGCCATTTGGTATAAAATATGGGTAATAAAATGATGATTACGGGGGTTTGTGGGTGTGTGTGTGTGGGGGGGGAGAAGAACAGCCTGGAGCCACTGAAAACTCTTCATAGGTTCCTAAATACAAACCAGCTACTCTCTTCCTCCTTTTAAATTTGGATCCTCGGTCATCGTGCATCTTTAGTGTCTGTCTAGGAATTTTGTGCATGTTTGTATACATATACATGGTGTATATATACATGTATGCATGTACACATACATACAGAGAGGACAGATAGTTGGAGATCTATCTGTTTATCTATCATCTAGCTACTGGATAGAGGCTGGCTTTCAAATCAAGATCCAAGTTCAAGTTTTATTACTTTCTTCGAATGCAATGTAAACTCTTTGAGGGCAGGAGCTGCTTCACTTTTGTCTTGGTATCATCAATGCCTGGCACCAATATCATAGGCATTTAATACTTGCTGTTTGATTGACACAGAATAGCTATATAACCATGGATAGTCATTTATTTAACCATAGCTCTTAACTTTAAGTTATAGATGAATTGCCCTCTACATTATTGGAGGGAAAGTTTCCATATTAGTCACCCCCCCAAAAAAAGTTTCCATATTAGGAATTCCTCACACCAAGGAAATTATAGATTCAAATAACAAAAGAATCCAACTAACTTCATGAGCTGCCCATCAAACTTTAGGGCATTGTTAGGATACTATGCAAAAAAGGTTAAAAAAATAATTGGTAGGGGGCAGCTAGGTGCTGCAGTGGATAAAGCACTGGCCCTGGATTCAGGAGGACCTGAATTCAAAGCTGCCTCAGACTCTCGACACTAGCTGTGTGACCCTGGGCAAGTCACCTAACCCTCATTGCCTCACCCCCCAAAAAATCACTAGTAAATCTGAAATTTATAATCCTGTTGAGGAGCCTGGATAGATAAATAAAAACATGACTAGTATAATGGAGAGTCTGGCCAATGAGGACCTTCTCCTTGGAGCATGTTCAGATTTCTACTTTCTGGTGGATTATTGCCCCTATTTGCTTCCAATTTAAAATGTGGAGGCTTGGTGAAGCCCTTCTGGTAGTGAAGTGATGGGGAGGGATGGTGTGTCAGGACAGCGAATCTTCTGGTTATTTAAGCAGGCAGAAGGAGGCAGAAGGAGGCAGAAGGAGGAAGGATTTTGGAAATGAATTATATACAAGAGAATCAATATGCCCCTTCCTTGGCTTCTTTTACTTTCCTTCTTTTTGCGTAGAATAGGTATGACAAGGTGCTGTTATACCTCTCACTATAAGTTGGAAAGAAGTTGATCTAATAATGGAGGCCTGACCATTTAGCACAGTTCTTATGAGAATGTGCAGAATGCTTGACTGAGGCAATTCCCATGTAGACTTTGAGGCATCAGGGGATATTCTGTAACCGGATCTGGTCAGCTAACCATATGGCAAATGGGAAGCTTTGACTGGCTGCTGCTGCTGCAAGCCTAAACTGGCTGAATTGGGGACACTTTTAAAAGGCACTAGTTGATCTTGTTCCTTCTCTTTGTTTTGTTTCCTACCTGGTAGTGAAAAAAGAGAGAAAATGCTTTCAGGGGAGAGGCCTTGGACTCTCTTCATCCAAGGCTTACAGGTGGCCTGTGAATTCAGGCTTTGGTTCTTCATTTTTATGCTATTTCATTTTAGGTCAAGGAGTTTAAGATCTACCATCCTGCAAATTTCAAAAGTTCAGGAGAGCCAATGACCATGATGTTCAGTAGTGAAGTCCATTTTGGGGTTTGCTGCTGGCCAGTCTAGTCCTGACACCTGAAGGAGCACAAGAGTGATAAGTGACCTTTGGAACCAAGCAAGGAGGCAAGAACTCATTTCAGCAGCAATGCTACTTTTGGATAAGTACTTGGTGGGACCAATGCTACACAGAAACTACGTTAAGTATAAGCCCACTCTCCCCAAAGGCTGCAAAGAGGAGAGAGTGTGTCCTGAGGTATAGGTGGGGTGGGGTGGAGTGTGTGATATTTGTACTTCTGTTCTAAATCTTTGAAGTAAATCTCTCCTTGTAAAAACTAAGTAATTAGTTTATTTAATGGAACTAGGGCACTAGTTACTTAGTGATTACAGTGTGGGGAACCACCCCAGAATAAGGGCTTGAGGTGAGAAAGTAGATATTCCAATCCCTCAGGAGAACTCCTAGAACTCTGAAGGGGAGATGGAGCTGACCCAGCTCTGGGAGAGGAAGGATAGAGAATGCTCACTACATAGGGATTGAAGCAAGAACTGCAGTGAGCTTCAGGTAAAGGAGGGGGCATGGCTGCCCTAAAATCTCATCCCTGCCACCATATGTTCATGAACATCCGGGGCTTCTACTTCTTTTCTGTCTATTTTCCCCTGATCTCTGGTGAATGAGTCTTCCAAGAGAGTGCCACGCTATCCAATGAGGTCAGAATATCATCAAAGCCTTCTTTGAGGCCTTACCAGCAATCGCAGTCAGTTAGCAGCATCAACAGAGTCCATTGTGGATCTAGAATAGCAGCTGAGCAACCTGCTTGACCCCACCCAGAAGCAGATTGACTTGTCAACCAGGGTACCATGCTCAGAAAGGAATCAGTCCAGTTGGATAATGAAGGGATTGGTCTTTTGCCAACTACAGAAGGCCTTGAAGCAAACTCTAATAAGGAAGAAAAAGTCTCCCAAGGGCCAGGAGTTACAAAGTACTTTTCAGCCCCAAGATCCTGACTACTATTTTACTTAAAGTTTGAGCTCCTTTTTTTTTTTTCCTGAGGAACTTGTGTGTCTACAAGAGAAGAATGTGACTCCTGGTTTAACTTCTGTCCTTGCTCAGTAAATACCCTTTGTAAAAGCTAGAGTTCTACCTATTGATCAGTATTGAAGAGCTCTTCAGATGGGTGCTCTGTGCAAGAGTAATAGAAATCCAGTCCCTCTGGCTTACCCGTTGTTAAGGGCTAAAATTCTAGCTAAACTGTCTAAAATATCTAATGAGTGGTCGCCAATAAATTATAAGCTTTAGCAAGAGTTAGACTTTTAAGCATTTATTAAGGAGAATAAGAATTTGGTAAAGAGAGAGAAAAAGGCCTAAATTCCTAGCTATTAAAGGGAGAGCACATTTCTAGCTCCGCTCTCCACCAGAGTCCAAAGGAAAGAGAGCGCGAGACTGAGCGCCAGTCTCTTCCTTCCTCCTCCCACTAGTCCGCGTCACTTCCTGACTCCTGAAGAAAAGACTCCTGGTCTTGCCCTCAAAGACCTTCGCTTCATGGGCAGAACTCTTCTACAGTTAGTATCCAGCAGGTGGCGTTATTCCAATCGTTACAGTCCCCCCTGTTGTTCCTCAAGAAACAAAATGTTTCCTTGACGGAACAGTAAAAAGAATATAATAACTATTGCTAGCTAATAATATGTGAACAACAATATAGAAAAGGAAGAGAGGAAAGTTTTGTCCAGAGGGGCGATTTTTTTTTGTCCTCATGAACCGACGCTTTGACATTAGTCTTGCAAAGGGAGGGCCTCTGCAGAGAGTACATGTTACAGATGGTGTATATTATAACAGAAAGAGAAAAAAAACAACAAAAACAACAAATCAAAACTGTTCATTTAAAGTCTCTGAAAGTCTTTTCTTAGATGTCCTCTAGGTGTAGTCGTGGAATGGAAGTCTTTTCAGGGGTTGATGTGTGGATGCTGGTAATCAGCCAGGAAAATTTCCTACAAAATTGAGCTTAACACAACTTTAAAATAGCTTTGTCAATAATCAAATCCAACAATGAAAGTTCTCAAAAACATGTCTAAGGGAATTCAGAATCTTAGTTGTTACACATGAAACATATAATAAAACAAAAATTGAACCATTCTTTAAAATTACCATTCTTTAAAATTATAATATTACTATAGTCCCCCCTTATGGAGGGTAATTGAGAAGACAATTGCTGCAATATTAATTAATAAAAATAATTTTTATCTTTGTTTTATCACTTTTTGCATCATCTGCCTAATTATCCTCATGCCATTATGAGAAATTAAAAAATCTAATATAATTGGTAACAGGTGTCAAGGCCAAATTCAACACTGTATTTATCATGACACCTGAGATAATTATGGGGGTTACCATAAAAGAACAGAGAAATGATGGGATATGAGCATTCCCACACTTGAGCAATATGTACTGCCCATACAGTATGCCAGGCTTAAAATAGGTGGATGGAATATATGTCCATGCCACCGAACATATTGGAAGAAACTGAGTCAGACTTAATCAGATGCATGGGACTGAGATGTCCATGGCATCAGGCATATAGGAGGGAGCATGGAAGCCAGGTGTAGAAGTGAGATGGGTGGGATGAATACTTCCAGCCATCTGTACAATATTGTGGGGAAAAATAAAATAAAATATTAAACCAAGAGAATCCAACCTCAACATTAGTCAAAAGCCGTTCCCTCGGCCATACCTTGACTTCATGCATGTCTCCCCTCATGTGACAATTCAGTGTCTGCTCTTGCATGTATTCCTCTTGTGATTGGATGGCATCTTGGCCAACTGGCATCTGATAACTCAGAATAAAGGCAATTAATGTCTTAAATGATAAGTTCCCATAATCCAAGTCTCATATGGATTTAAAAATTGAGGATAATAAATGATTGCAAAAAATGTGAATACATCTTGACTCAGAACACAATATATAATTATGCAACAATTTCAAATAATACCCCTTTTTTTACTTAGTATACAATTACTTTTTTGAAAAATCTGAACATATTTAAATAAAAGTTAAAGCACAACACAATCTCAAAGACAACTTTTACAAATGTTCCCCTCTTTTTTTTTTTTTGGAATATGCTTATCAAAAATAATACTTCTAGAATCAATTTACACTTGCCATGGCAAACAATTTGCCAGGGAAATGCTTTAAAGAGTTTGATCAAATAATCAGTTGAGAAAAAATAACAAAAACAAACAACTCAGAATATGGGAGCACAATACTCCTAGAATTAACATTGTATAATAAAATCAAAACCATCTTGCAATGTTTCAAAATTAGAGATGAATAAATAGAAAAAAAATACACATGGAACAATAAAAGACAATGAAATTCAAACTAGGGAAATCTAAATGAATATGAACTTAATATTAATAAGAGTATTATAAAATATAAACTTGATCACATGACTATAAAAAGCTTTTACAAATATTCTCCTTGTTTTAAAAACTAAGTATAAAACACAATCTCAAAAGCATGAAAATCTCTATGAAAATAAACCCATACCATTAATTTCAAAATGTAGGTGTAATAGCATAGAAATCCTATGTAACCTCTGAACTGATACTATTAATAATCTGAGTGAATTTAGAACACTTTTGATTCCGATATCTAAAATCCCCAATACTCATATCAATACCTTGCTTCTTACTTCTACATTTCTGTAAAATATATATACTTCCATGGCAAAAGAAGCAGAGTCTTGAACTATGTTGATTGTTATTATTCTTATTCAGCTTAACTTTTTCTTCTTTAACCCCTCTATATTGTCTGTCAGTCTTTTCACCATACAAATGCTTTATAAGATTACTAATTAAAGACAAAAGCAGGTTAGCAAAATTATGAACAAAACGAGCATATCTGGAATTTAAAGGGTTTTCTAAGGTTGTCTCAGAAGCACAGCCAGGCTGGGGAAGGACTGAGCCTGAAGCTGCAAATGTAGTTACAGAAAGTTGAGCATGCGCATCAGATCTCTGGACTTCCCAGGCAGGGGAAGCAATGGGCTTGGCCATAGGAGGAGTAGAGGGTGGGGTCTGGAGAGGAGGGGAGGGACCAGAGCAATTTGAATCAGACTTGATTTTGAACTCAGGCCTGGATTCCTCTTCCCCCACTTTGCCTCCAGGTGCTAGGGGATTAAAAGCTTCTAGAGGGTGGGTCATTGCCTCCAGGCATGCAAAATTAAAGCAACAATTAGTGTTAGAACTGGGAAAAGCTGCGGGAATCTCTTCAGGTTTCTCTGAAAAAGCATGGTTGGGAGAGGGAGAGATATTTCCTTGTGTGAGTAAGTTGCTGGCTCTTTTAACAAAAATAAAAAGAAAAATAGAAAATCCACAAAAACAAAGCATTAACATGATCTTATCCCCCATTTGTCTGGTTAAACAGACTAAAATCAAAAATAGGGTAATTAGGGAGTTTAAAAGGTCCATTCGAAAAAATTTAAAGGAAAACACAGCCAGTACGCCAGTACTTAGCAGTTAAAGGGAGAGGGAGGGGAAATTTCTTACCCAACCAGAAGATCAGAAGACTGAAGTTTAGCTTTCCTCTTCGTGGTCAGCCATCTGTTAAGGGCTAAAATTCTAGCTAAACTGTCTAAAATATCTAATGAGTGGTCGCCAATAAATTATAAGCTTTAGCAAGAGTTAGACTTTTAAGCATTTATTAAGGAGAATAAGAATTTGGTAAAGAGAGAGAAAAAGGCCTAAATTCCTAGCTATTAAAGGGAGAGCACATTTCTAGCTCCGCTCTCCACCAGAGTCCAAAGGAAAGAGAGCGCGAGACTGAGCGCCAGTCTCTTCCTTCCTCCTCCCACTAGTCCGCGTCACTTCCTGACTCCTGAAGAAAAGACTCCTGGTCTTGCCCTCAAAGACCTTCGCTTCATGGGCAGAACTCTTCTACAGTTAGTATCCAGCAGGTGGCGTTATTCCAATCGTTACACCGTGAGAACCCTAAGAGGGGAAGTAATCATTGCTCTAGAATTCTATTAGGCCTACCCTGAACAATTTTTCTACTTTGGGCCATGCCTCTCTCCTCTGAAGGCTGTGATTTCTTGAGTCCAGGATATGCCCACTCTGGAAGGAACATGTCTTCAGTGTCCAAAGAAGAATCTTGACATGATGATGCAGTGTAAATGACACTGGATTGGGAATAAGTGGACCTGGGTTCCAATCCTGACTCTGTTCTTTCCCATCTGTGTGACCTTGGTCAACTCACTTCTTTCTAGGCCTCCTTTTCTTCCTTTATAAAACAAGAGGGTTAGTCTTGAAGATTTCTAAGAATCCCTTAAGCTGTGGAAATTCTTTATTCTAGATAAAACTGAGGGTCGGACAGTGCAGTGCCAGAAGCGCATCATCACTACTCAGCCCAGAGCCTCAGACATCCCTGAGTTTGTAGCTGAATGTCTTCTGGTCAGTTGGCTTTACTTCTCAGTGAGAAAAGGCTTTTACCAAAGTCCTTTGCTAGAGACTGCCAGGAGTTGTTCATGTGCTGGGCTTTGGGGCCTAGCAGGCGGCGCCAGATAATTACAAAGAGAGGGTTTCTATTTCCAGCTGACCTTTCCTCAGAGACTTGATACAGGCCCCTAAACGTGGGCCAGGCTGGCCCATAATAGTGCTGCAGGGGTGTCTCATGAGCCAGCCATGCTTCAAGGAAAGCTTTCTCTAAGTGTGGAAGGAAGCTTTATTGGCCTGAGTGGGAATATGCCTTTTAGAGTTATTCACTCATTCATCCATTCACTCAACAAGCTTTAAGTCCCTATCCTGTGCCAAGCATTGTGCTGGGTACATGGTATACAAAAATGAATAAATTGACCCCTGGCTCTGATAATTACCACCAGCATCATTGTGGGCAAGTCATTTTTACCTCCTTCATCTTATTTCTTCATTTTTAAAATGAAAGGGATGTATTATCTGATCTCTAAGGTTTTTTCCACTTCTAAGACCTATGAGTCTAAGAAAAGAAGCCTTCCTAGTCTTCCTCCCATCCTCCCTTCTTCTCTTCTTCTCCCCCAAATTAGGAAATCCTTTGAAAAATGACAAGAAAGACATTACATGAATCTTCTCCAATCATGTGATTGCCTTTCTTGAGGGGCAGCTAGGTGTTGAAGTGAGTGGATAGAGTACTGGGGCCCTGACATTGGGAGGACCTTGGTTAAAATCTCACCTCAGACACTTACTAGCTGTGTGACTCTGGGGAAGTCGCTTAACCCCAATTGCCTTAAAACATCTGGGGCCATCTCCAGTCATCCTGATGTATAATTTGCCACTGGACCCAGATGGCTCTGGAGAAGAGAGTGAGGTTGGTGATCGTGTACAGTCTTCCCTCACTTAAATCCAATTCACTGTAAGTCATGACATCACCCTGATGTCATGGTTCTCTTTGAGAATGAAGGACAAACAACAACAACAACAACAACAATAAGAACAACCACCTTCTCCAAAGCCTTCCCTGTCATCTAGACAATAAATTCCTTATCCTATCATTCAGGGCTAACTATGCTATATCCCTCACTTTTCTATTTTTCTTTTAAAAATATTTTACTAAAATTTTATTTTATCCTGTTGTCATTATTCCAAACCCTCACTTTCTCTTGTTATAAGAAACTTCTGTGGTTTTTTTTGGGGGGGAGGAGCAGGGGGGGGCGTGGGGGGGGGGGCAATGAGGATTAAGTGACTTGCCCAGGGTCACAAAGTTAATAAGTGTCAAGTGTCTGAGGCTGGATTTGGACTCAGATCCTCCTGAATCCTGGGCCAGTGCTTTATCCACTGTGCCACCTAGCTGCCCCCAAGAAACTTCTATTTTAATAAAAAGTCATAATAACATAAAACAACCTAAAACATTTTCAATGTCTGACAGAATATAACTCATTTTCGACCTGTAGTCCACCACTTTTCTACTGAGAGGAGGGAGGTATGTTTTGCCATGGAGGCAAGATTATTCATTGAATTGATCTGAGTTCTAATGTCTTTTAATTCGATGTCTCTTGCAAGTGTTAGCTGGCTCTGATTCCTTTTCTGTCCAACCAAACTAGACTGCTTGCTATTCTAAAGATAGGCTTCTTATTTTACCAGTCCTATAACTTTTCTCATGCTGTTTCTTCTGCAATATCCTGATAAATCCTTCCAATCTTTTAAGACTTCCCCAACCAAATACCACTTTCCTGGACCCTTTATTACCCTTCAGATCATAGGATCTAAACTTGGAAATCATTTTACAGATGAAGAAACTGAGGCCCAGAAAGAAGTTATTTGCCCAAGATCACAAGGTAGCCAAGTAAAGTTTCAGAGCTAAGTCTTCTAACTCCAAATTCAGCAATCTTATTACTCATAATGTTTTTAATCTTCTTATAGGTAATTAAAAAACACCTTACTTCTCTTTCCCTCGAGATCTCAAACTTCTCCTTAAAAAAGTTTTTTTAAGTCAAGTCAAGTCAAGACAGCGACCACGTTCCCTCCTGAGCCTTCTCTTCTCCAGACAACAAAAGCCAAGGGATTCAAGTGCTTTATCATACTGGTTGCCATCCTCTGAGTACTTAGCTTTTCATCGACTTCCACCTTCCATGGTGCCTGGAACTGAACATAATCCTGCAGATGGGGTTTGATGAGGACAGAGTACAAGGGAAGGAGTACCTCCCTATTCTTGGAAAGTATGTCTTTTTAATGTAGCTCGTGGCATTGGCTTTTTCAGCTGTCACCTCCCACCTCCTATGGACTCTTAATAAGTTCACAGTTCACTAAAACTCCCTTGGCAACAGATTTTCATCTGGAGTGAGTTATTATCCAAGAACCTTATTCCTTGTTCTAAGGTACTTAAAAGAACTGAGGAAGAGAGTAGCAAGAAGCTCACTGCCCTCTATTTAGCCTGGAAACTCCAGGAGGTTTGGGCAAAGGTCCTAGATATGAGCATCAGAAGATAACTTCTAGCTGAGCCCAACCACTAACAACTGCTATTGTGGTGCACTTAGAACAGCCTTGAAGAAATTCTGAACCTTGTTTTCTTCAACTGTAAAATGAAGGGCAGCTAAGCGGTGCAATGAACAGAGTGCCAGGTTGGGAGCCAGTCAGGAAGACTCATCTTCCTGAGTTCAAATATGGCCTCAGACACTTACTAGCTGTGTGACCCTGGGCAAGTCATTTAACCATGTTGGCCTCAGTTTCCTTATCTGTAAAATGAACTGGAAAAGGAAATGGCAAACTACTCCAGTTTCTTTGCCAAGAAAACTCCAAATGGTGTGATGAAGGTTTAGACATGACTGAAATGACTGAACAAAAAGGGCTTGGATTAGATGATCTCTCACAGTCTATGTAGCTTTAAATCTATGATCCTATGATCTTGTGATGAATAAAATACAAAATCATTTCAAAGCACTATCGAATCCATAATTATTTTTTGTCATTAGAGGGAGAGACCTGTAATTTCATTTTAGGAAACTTTCAGATGAAGGAACTCCCTTTACCCATGAAGGTTGGCATCTACTTTGCAATTTATAATCTTACAGAGTTGGGTAGAGAAGTGAGAGGTTATATCACTTGCAAAGGTCACATAGCCACTAAAAGTTTGAGGCAGGATTTGGACTCAGGTCTTCTTGCCTCCAAGACCAGTTTGTTGTCCAGGATACCAACCTACCTCTTTCTTTACTATTATGTATTTTCTTAGTCAACAGATCCTAACTTTAGGATGAAAACAATTATATAAATAGAAAGAACCTCAGAAGCCATCTAGCCCAACCCCCTGATTTTACAAATGAGGAAACTGAGGCCCAGAGAGGTGAGATGCTTTGCTACAGGTAACACAGAGAATCTCAGAGGAGGGATTTGATCCTAGGTCCCCTGATTCCAAATCCATGGCCCTTTCTACTCTGCCCTGCTGCCTTCTTCATATTTTACTTGGAGCTAGGATAGGTACACTCCCATAGTTGTTGATTCTGCTATCTCTAGTATCCTTTAATCCCAAGGACCTAAGAAGATATGCAGGAGTAATGATGTAGATGATCAAGAATAACTTCACGGGGCAGGTAGGTGGCTCAGTGGATAGAGCACGGGCCCTGGAGTCAGGAGTACCTGAGTTCAAATCCGGCCTCAGACACTTAACACTTACTAGCTGTGTGACCTTGGGCAAGTCACTTAACCCCAATTGCCTCACTTAAAAAAAAAAAAAAAAGAACAACTTCACATCTTAGGCCTCTTACCCATTATGTCCTGCCATTCCACAGAGTTAGATGACCTCTGGGGACCCTGCCAATCAGAAGAGAAAAGAATCTTGAAATCTTCCTGAGTAGTCTCAGAGGAATATTCTTGCTGCTCTAGAAACCAGATATTCATCATGTGGAGGTCGACGGAAATGTGTTATACTCCAAAAGGCTGGGAATTCCTGGGCTAGGTGATCACCAAGGTTTCTTCCAGCTCTAAATCTTATTATTTTAACCCTTAAGTCCTTGAGGTGCCATCTCTTCCATGAAGCCTTCCCTGATTCCCCTCCCTCCCAAACACCTTGTGTTTTCTCCCTTTTCAAATTATCTTGTATCATACTTGTCTATATGTCTACATGTTGTATAACCTCCTTCCCCCCTCTCCCCAGGAGGATAAAAGCTCTTCAGTGACAAGGAGTATTTTGTTATTGCCTCGATAGCCCCAGTTCTTCAAGTATTGTTGTATGGCTTCGAGTCATAGGACATAAATATGACCAAAGAATTGAAAACAAAGACCACCCAAAGGGCAATGGAAAGGTGCCTGCTGAGCACAAGCAGACAGCATCACATTATGAACAAGGAATTACCAACTGGAGTAAAAGATGTCAACAAAGAAATGTCTAAGTGAAAAAGAAGATGGGATGGTCACATGACTCATGTGAAGGATAATTGATGGATGGCCCAGGAGCTCTGCAAGTACCCTGATGATGTCAAGAGTAATCAAGGACAATCTTTAACATATTGGGCACATACCCTGTGTTGAATATATGGGAAGACATGAGCACATGTTTCCCAGATTGTGCAGGCATGGATGAATTATTATAGGCAATATTGGAAGGGATTTGTTCAGTGATTTCAGTTATGTCTAACTCTTCATGACCCCATTTTGGTTTTCTTTTTTTTTTCTTTCTTTCTTTTTTTTTTTTTGGTGAGGCAATTGGGGTTAAGTGACTTGCCCAGGGTCACACAGCTAGTAAGTATTAAGTGTCTGAGGCCGATTTTGAACTCAGGTTCTCCTGACTCCAGGGCCGGTGCTCTATCCACTGCGCCACCCAGCTGCCCCATCCCCCACTTCGGTTTTCTTGGAGAAGATACTGAAGTGGTTTACCATTTCCTTCTCCAGCTCATTTTACAGATGAGGAAAGTGAGGCCAAGAAGGTTAAGTGACATGCCCAGGATGACACAGCTAGTAAGTGTCTGAGGCCAGATTTGAATTCAGGAAGGTGAGTCTTCCTGGCTCCAGGCCAGGTGCTCTATCTGCTGTGTTACCTAGCTGTCCAGTGGAAGGGATGAAATCACAGATCCCTTTGATTAAAACCCTAGTACTTAGTATCATTCCTTGAAAATAGCAGGCATGTAATGAATGTGTTGGATTAAACCGAATTCCTTCTTTGGCTTGCACTGTTTCCCTTTTCATTAAAAGAAGGGCTTTGCTTCCATCTTTATTTCATCCCTTTGGGCATCTCTCTCCTCGAATCCCTTTGAATAGCAATGAAGGCAGCTCTCTGCCTACAGTGGGCACTACAGACATGTCAACTGGTTGTCACTGCAGGGGGAAGAAAAACAACCCTAAATGGATTGGAGGTTGACTCTGCAAAGTTACCAAGGCAACATCAGCTGCCTCTGACTTCATGGAAAGATAAGAGGAGACATGCAGATCCAACCTGTGGTCTGACTCCAGCAAATGAAAAACAGAAGACTTCCTGGGCTCATTGCACTGCCCTGACCCTGTAGCTACTCCCTCCTCCCTGTGGGATGAACACTCTGGGAGCCTCCTGCTGCTAGCTATTAAACTCCTCAGGCCAACTGTTTCAGGAAGGTGCTCTGCAGTTACCTTTCTGGAAGGTGAAAGCAGTGGATTCCTCCAAAGGCAGTTAAAGGATGCTCATGTGAAAGGTCTATCAGCCTTCATCTGTGCTATCGCCTGAGTACCACCTCAGTGGCCATGAAATATTAAAATATCTAGAAGAAGGTCTTTGGCATGTTGGGTGAAGCCTTTAATAGAGGATTTTCTGAAATGCATGAAAGATTACATACGATAAGAAGGGGGTGGAAGGAGTGGCCCCAGAGAGGAGATCACAGCTCATCAATGCTTCAGAATTTATAAAGGGTCATTGATTATTAAAACTCTGACCCTAAGCTTATTGGGATCAGGGTAGACCACTACCTGGACTTAAAAGGATTAATCTAGGTGTGTTTCTAGGGGAGAAGACAGACAGAAGCAAGAGACAGTGAATAAGAAGAAAGGATGAGACTTGCCCCCTCCACCCCTTTTGGAGACAATCATGGTTAAGTGACTTGCTTAGGGTCACACTGCTAGTAAGTGTCTGAGGCCAGATTTGAACTCAGTTCCTCCTGAGCTGGGTGCTCTATCCACTGAGCCACCTGGTTGCCCCAAAGAGGTGTGGCACTTTCACCTGATCCCACCCATCCCCCCAAGCTATCATCATATATCTCTTGGACACTGTGGACCACCTCTTTTCTGAATACTTTCTCCTCTCTCAGTTTCCATGATATTGCATTATTGTGGTTCTTTTCATCCCTTACTGACCATTCCTTCTTAGTCTACTTTTCAGGATTATCCTCCATGTCCTGCTTTGTATAGACTCTGTCTGGGGCCTTCTCCTCTTCTCTTTGTCCTCTCATTGATCTTACTTTCTTCCATGGATTCAAGTAGCAATTCTATACAAGTTAACTCCTAACTCTACCTAGCCAACCCTTATATCTCTCCCAGACTCCAGTCCTCTTATCTCTGACTACCTTCTGCATGGCTTCCATAATTCAATAAGCATTTATTAAGCACCTACTAACTATGTGCCAAGCACTGTGCTAAATGCTAAAGCCAACAGAATGAGAACTGAGAAAAGGACATTGGATTAAGCAATAAAGGGAATAATACTGAGAGAAACGCCAAAGAAAAGAGAATTTTTATTCCATTAGTAGGGACAGAAGCCAGGTTATAATGGGATAAGGAGTGAGTGGGGGGATGAGAAAGTGAAGACAATAGATATGGAATTTAGCTTTAGAAAGGAGGAGAGATGTAAGATGATAGCTTGAGGGGATGGTAGGGTCAAGTGAAAATTCTTTAAGGATGAGGGAGACCTGGGCATATTTGCAGACAGGAGGATAGGATCCAGGGGATAAATAGAGGTTGAAATTTAGGGAAGGAGAGAAGATCAAATGGGAACAAATGAGATAATGTAAAATATGTTGCTAAACTTAAATCACTATATGAAGTCAGTGATTATAATTCCCAGCTTTGACAAGTTGGCTGTTTTAGACATAACGTCTCACAGACTAATTATAGTATCTCAGAGCTGGAAGGGAACTTGGAGGTCACCTCATCCAATTCATATCTAAGGAGCAATGCCCTCCTTAATCTCCCTAATAATTGGTCAACCAGACTCTGCCTAAATCCCTGCAATGCCTAGAAACCCATCCCCAAAGCTTTTGTCTTTAAATTTGGGATTATAAGCAAAAATTATACTGGTGGGTTTGTGGGAGGAAAGTAGGGATGTGGTGACATTGTTAAATGATGCTTATTAGCTGTGTGACCTTGGATAAATAATTTCTCCTCTTTGGACCTCAGTTTCCTACTCTGAAAAATGAGGGGGCTTGATGAGGTAATTGCTAAAATCTCTTTTAGCTGAAAATCCTGTAAGCCATAGAATGATAGATCTAGAGGACAGTTATTTAATAAAGTCATGAAGACCCGAGTTCCAATCTGGCCTCAGACACGTACTAGCTGTGTAATCCTAGGCAAATCTCTTAACCCCGTTTGCCTCAGTTTCCTCATCTATAAAATGAGCTGGAGAAGAAAATGGGAAACCACTCCACTATCTTTGCCAAGAAAATCCCAAATGGGGTCACAAAGAGGCTGACATGACTGAACAACAACAAAATAGGTCTAGAGCCGAAAGACACCTCAAAAACTATGTAGTATAATCCCCTCACTTTATAAAGGAGGAAGCTGAGACCTAAGGAGGTGCGTGAACTTGCCCCAGGCCTCACAGGTAATCCTGGATAACAGCAGGGATGTTTGCAAAGCTCTGTGAGGCAAGCCCTCTCATTCTAGAATCTGTGTTCCTTCCCTGAAACCAGGCTGCCTCCACTGAAGAAAGAGCATCTTCCATGGTGAGTGAGTAAGAAGGTCGCCTGCAGCCTACCTCATCCAACATCCCACCCACACAGCGTGTGAGAACAGAAGCTGAGCTGTGAAATAGAAGCTTCCCTGGGTGCAGCAGGGCCGCTGTTAACTAGCCAGGACGTGAGCATCTCCGAGGTTGTGGAATATGCAGCATAATTAGTGTTTACTGCTCGGTGAATCTAAAACAGATGATGTGGCCATGCATGATTTATACTGCCTAGAGATGGCTTTGTAGGAAGCTGGCCTGTGACGTGGGTGGCTCTTTATGCACCTCCCTTAGCACAAGGCAGGAGCTTAATGAGGTTATTCATATCTTTGCTGGGCTGCGTTTCCTTGCAGGTGTAGCCATTGTCAGACCTTTATTAAAATGTCTTTCAAACAGGACTTAGGTCCCAACTCAGGCAGGAGGGAAAAAAAAAAGATGGAGGGCTCTCTTAAAAGAACGGCAGTATTTCCAGAGGAGAAATGTTGAAAGAAGAGCCCTGAAGTTACTGATGTAAAAATGGAGAGATGGGTCTGAGGTGCCTGACACAGGAAAGCAGAATGGTGAGCTTAGAATTGAGAAGATGTAGGTTTGAATCCAATCTCTGACTCTTTACCAGCTGGATGGCCTTGGAAAAATTGCTTAGCCTCTCTGGGCCTCAGTTTTCACATGGGGATAATAATCATGGTTACATGTACCTCACAGGTGTAATGTGAGGCTTAGATGAGATCATGTCTGAGATACTTCAAAGCACTATATAAATGTCAGTTGTTCTGGTGGTCAAAGGGTTAAACTGGTGGGGTTACTGAAGTGGGAGAGGTTAGCCTGGGTGAGAGCCAGTGTGGGAAGTCTAGGGAGGGAGGCAGACAATACGTTGGATTTGGAATCAGACCTCAGCTCAAACGTTGGCTCTACCACCATGTGACTTTGGGGAGATTACTTAATCTCTCTGGGTCTCTGTTGCTTCATTTGAGGATTAAGTGTTAGATCTCATAATTTCTGAGGTCCTTTCTGGTTATAAATCTGATGATATTATATAAAGTTTGATAACATGCTTTGTGGCTTAAGGGAAACTAAGGCATTTGCTTTCTATAAATTTGTTCCCCAGTTCCTTTCCCAAACCTTGTTAGTAGGAAATGTGGAAATAGCCCAGGGATTATTGATTATCTGTAATGAGTGTAGACTGGCCTGGAGAAGGGAGAGTTGCTATTGTGATGGAGGAGAAAGCAGACTTGGAAATGTATGATAATGAATATTTATAGCAATAGCTAAGTGATGAAGAGGAAGTTGGACTCTGGAAGAAACAGGCTGAAGCATGTCCCTGATTAGCACATGTCCCACAAAAGATGTTTCAGGGGCATGTTTGGGGAGGGTATATTTTAAGAGTGCAATGGAAAGAAAACTAATTTAAGAGTCAAGGACATAAGAACAACAAGGTGGCTCAGGGAAGAGATCACGGGCCTTGGAGTTAGGAGGACCTGAGTTCATATGTGACCTTAGTCACTTACTAGATAGATGTGTGACCCGGCTAGCAATGTCTTTTTCCCTGGTATTTTACATAATCCCTTGTTTTACTTCTCTCTTATGTATCAATATGTATTATAGCTCTCAGTGTTTGCATTTTATCTGCTTCTGAGATTATCAGTTCATTAGGAAGAAGAATCATGTCTTATTAAACTTTGTACCTCTCCCAATACCCAGCACTGTGCTCAGCACAAAGTAGGTGCTTACTAATGTTGCTGATTGGTTGAGTGTCCTATGTGGCTACCTTGGTCTTTGCATTGTCCAGTGTGTGGTGGTAGGACTTGTAATCCAGTGGCTACTACACTAAGCATGCACCAGTATACAGTAAGCAATAATGCAAATGGAAAGACCAGATTCTGTCCTGTACAGTGTTTGAATTGTGGCCACAGCTGATTTTTTTTTGTTTTGCCGGGCAATTGGGGTTAAGTGACTTGCCCAGGGTCACACAGCTAGTAAGTGTCAAGTCTCTGAGGTCAAATTTGAACTCGGGTCCTTCTGAATCCGGGGCAGGTGCTTTATCCACTGCGCCACCTAGCTGCCCTGCCACAGGTGATCTTGAGTCCTTGTACCCATTCCCAAAGAAGAGTGCCTTGGGACTTGATGGGAGTTCAGGTGGGCAACAGGCAACCTAGAAAACACAGATTTGACTCTTCTACATGACTTTTCTGGACTAGTTTATTTTAGTTTTCTTTTGTGGACTCACTTCCACCAGGATAAAAGTTATTGCTATAGCAGGAAATGACTGAGGAGCTAGAAAGGAGGGTATGGGGGGAAGGAAAGGGAGGGATGTTTACAAAACAACAGATTTAAGGCAATCCTACTGTATTGGGAGAAGGCAAAATTCTCTGGCAAATGGGGGAACCCCTAGAACTTCAATGTAGGTTCATAACCATCTATTATGCACTCAAAACCCAAAGAACTGGGAATTCTTGTTTTCCCCCCTGTTGACTTTGTGGGAATATACCAATGGAAAAGGAGGTTGGCTACTCTGTCAGTTGTACCCCATTCTCACCATGTGACTAATTCATCCTTTTTCCCCCTTCTGATTCTCTCATTTATTTGATACATATTTTTAAAGTACCTACTACATGCCAGGCACTATGCTGGGCTTTAGGGATACATAGAAAAATCCAAAACAGTAACTGATCTCAAGGAGTTAGATTCTTTTGGGGGAGATGACAAATACAAATATAAATAACTACACAATATGTACCCAGTGTGTATATGTGTGTGTGTATGTGTACAACCCTTCACTCCCCTTGCATAATTCCTCAGTTATATTGTAGCCTCTTCCTGCCCACCATGCACCACTCCATCATCTTTTGGGTAACTAGTAACTAATTCTTCAGAGACTGTATTAATCCATGATTTATAGCCATGCAACATCAGCAGAAGGATAGTATTGTTAAAAATCTGAGCCTTTGTTTAGGGATGTGTAGAAAAACATGACAGAGGTAATTCCAATATACAACATTATATGATAAGTGCAGTAGAGAGGTACAGGCAGTCTATGGGATGCTAAGGGGGAAGGTGAACACCGATAGGGGCTCAGTAAAGGCTCTGTAGAGGAGATGGCATTTGAGTTGGTTTTTAAAAGATGGATAGGAAATCCATAGGTCAAGATGGAGAGGGAGAACATTCCAAGTATAGGTGACAGCATGAGCAAAGGCTTAATCAGGAAAGCACAAGGTTTATTTGGGGAAGAAAGAGCATTCCTCTGGTATTTAAAACTCTTCACAACCTGTCCTCTCTCTGCCTCTTCAGTCTAGTTACACATGACTTCGATCCATGCTTTTGATGTCAGCCATGTTGACCTGTTTGCTGTTCCTCACACACAGTGTTCCATGTTCTGTGTGTGTCTTTGTACTGACTGATTCATGCCTCTACCTCCTGGAATCTCTGGTTTCCTCTAAGACACAGCTCGGATATCACCTGCTATTTGAGGCTTTTTCTGGTTCTCCCAATTGCTAGTGTTTTTCTCTCCACATTTCTCTCTCTCTCTCTCTCTCTCTCTCTCTCTCTCTCTCTCTCTCTCTCTTTTTGGTGAGGCAATTGGGGTTAAGTGACTTGCCTAGGGTCACACAGCCAGTAAGTGTTAAATGTCTGAGGTTGGATTTGAACTCAGGTCCTCCTGACTCCAGGGCCCATGCTCTATCCACTGCGCCACCTAGCTGCCCCCACATTTTTCTTATATTTGATTTTCATTTGTTTTGTATAAGCCTACATATGTATGTGTTGTTCCCCACATTAGAATGTAAAGTTCCTGAGGGGTGTGACCACTTTGCTTTGGGCATTGTATTCTCAGTGCTTTGCACAGTGCCTGGTACATAGTAAATACTTAATAAATGCATAATGATTGATTGACAGTACAATTTGCCTGGAAATGTAGATTACCTGGAAGGGTATAGAACTCCTGAAGGGAAACAGAATGAGATAAAGGTGGAATGGTGGTGTGGAGAGATTATAGTGGACTTTGAGTGTAAGACAAAAAGTTTACTCAGGAAGTAATAGACAGCCACTGAAAATTTTTGAGCAGAGGAATGACCTTATCAGATCTGTACATCAAAGTGATGAATGTGGCATCAATGGGAAGGATACATTTTAAGGAATATGGGGGAATAGTGGTAGGAAGACCTTTTAGAAATCCATAGCAATAATTGAGACTGGTGATAATGGCCTGGACCATGATGGTGAAAGTGACAACGGAGAGAAAATGACCAAGTAGAGAGATGTTCCAAAGATGGAATCTACAGGAGTCTGTGACAGGAGAGAGTTTCTTTGGCTCTCTCCTTAAGAGAAAAGCCTGCAGCATGGGGATGAAAGGAGGCATGCCAGGATAACCAGCCCCCAGCCTTGGCCTGGGATCCCCCCAAATCGAATGTTGGTCCTATCCCCATGCCCTCTAGATTCACCTTGGTTTTACCCTCTGTCCAACTTTGCTCATTAGCAAAGGCGTCCACCCTATAATTAGACTCCAGTCTGAGTAAAGAGAAATTGAGCTGTCAACCTCCTGGCCTTTTCAGCTGCAATTTACCAGTTGATGGGATCACACTGTCTCCACTCAGATCACTGGCACCCTCTGAATCTCTTTCATCTCAGCACTCAGAAAGCTTTGCTTCTGCCCTCTAATATGATCTGAAAAAGCCTTTGCTCACTAAGAGTTGACCCTCAACCCTACGTCTGCCGATGCAATTCCTTCTTGACTTACAATACCCCTTTCTACCTCTTCAGGGTAGGCAGCTAATGGTATTACATTCTGTACACATGCCATAATGGGTGGGGAGAATGCTGCTGGCTGAAACCTGGCTCATTTGTGATGGAAGAGAAGAAAAATCTCATCAGTATCTTGTACACACCTATGCCCACCATGTATATATAAGTTGGGAGCCTATTGGGAATAGGGAATAGAATTCAGAGTGATTCGAAGGAGAGGCAGCATTCAAAAATAAAAGGATGGGTTCAAAAGGACAATATGGGGAAGGGGGGAATTATAGGCATAGATAAAAGCCTGAATAAAAGTAACTTCTGTGAGAACATTCTACTACTATTTTTTTTTTGCGGGGCAATGAGGGTTAAGTGACTTGCCCAGGGTCACACAGCTAGTAAGTGTCAAGTGTCTGAAGTCATATTTGAACTCGGGTCCTCCTGAATTCAGGGCCAGTGCTTTATCCACTGCGCCACCTAGCTGCCCTTTTGAGAACATTCTAAATAAGAACACAGAGATGGTCAAGTCCAGGGTGTTTTGGGAGGGGGCTAAGTGGGGAAAGAACTTTGGAAAAGGAGACAGAATCTAGTCCTACTAGCTCTATGACCTTGGATAAACCACTTCACCTCTCTCTAGGTCGTCTTCTTATTCCCCTCAGACAAATGAGGGCTTGAGACAATAAGGCCTCCCAGGTTGCTCCCTGATCCAACCTTCTGTGTTCTAAATTCTAAAATCCCTTTCAGTTTTGAAATTCTCTATTCTACCTTCTAGAGTTTTCACCAGCCCTAACATTCTATGACTCTACACTGTACTCAAAATACAGATAGTTCTACTCTAAAACTTAGAATAGCATAAGAATGAATCACAAGGGCAAGTTTTTGTTTTGTTTGAGGTTCCAGGGAAGGCCTTGATTTTTTATCATATATTAAAGAAGAAAAAAAAATCCTAGTCCATAATACCCCTGGCAAGATGGTAGCTCAGCAGTCAGAGGGAAGTGTTTTGACTATGTAGAGACTACCCAAGTTGGTCAATCTTGAAAAGGAACAGTAGTTAAAAGAACTGAATTTCAAAATTAAATTCCCAGCTGTGCCCATGACCTCCTGTGAGACTCAGGACTATTGCTTAACCTCACTGTGCCTTGGGTATTTTGTTTGTTTGTTTTTATAAAGGAATAACAAAAATCTATTTTCTAGATCTATTGGGAGAATTCATTGAAAATGAGAACTAGTATAAGGACACTAGAAAAAAGGGGCATTTCTCGGAACCCATTGTCTAGAATTATTTCAGTCTCACTGGAAAAATGAACAGGTCATGTACCATGGAGAGAGAATTACCTTCCTCTGAATGTATTAACTTGGATGCTGCCTCTGGGATAATAGAACCACTGTAGACCCTGTTGGTGTTTGTCTTTTCCAGAGCACAGAGGACCTCAGAGTTAGAGCTGACAAGGATCTTGAACAATATCTAGCTCAACACTTTCACCTTAGAGAGGAGGCCCCTAAGACAGGAGGTGATTGGCCCAAGGTCACACAGAGAGTAAGTGGCGGGTATGGGACTGAAGCTGAGTACTCTTGATTCCAAACCTAAATGTTCTTTCCATTATCCCATGCTGCCACTCTCTTATTGACAGAATTGCCCTAGAAAATAATGAAGCACATATTCTATTTAAAGAGAAAGATCCATCTATAATAACATTCATGGAAAAAGCATTTGGAGTCAAGACCCAGGTTTGAGGTTGGACTCTGATACTAAAGCTATGTGACCTTGGGTAAGTTATGTTGCTTCTCTGGGTCTCAATCTCCTCATCTACACATTGTAGAAAATAACCCTTGTGCTACTTTTCTCATAGGATTGTTGGGAGGAAAGTATTTTATAAACCACAAGACTTTCCATCAAAGTATTTATTATTAATAATGATAAGATGGGACTATTTTCCATTGTTTGGTACGAGAGGATGCAACTCTGGCCTTTCCCAAGAGGATCAATGCATTTGGATCAATAAACAAACATTTATGAATCACCTATTGTGTGCCAGATACTGTGCTAAATTCTGGGGATTAAAAAAAAAAACTTACAAAAAAAATCCTTACTGAGTTCATACTGAAAGAGACAATATGTGCACATACATATTGTTTATCAAAAATACATATATGAAATAAACCCAAGGTAACTTTGTTGGGGGCACCAGGAAAGGCCTCTTGTGGAAAGTGGAATTTAAGCTGAGTTTCATACCTTTCTTATTCTTAGAGGCAGCTAGTTTGTACAATGAATAGAGGATTGGGCTTGGAGTCAGAAAGACAAGCTCAAATCTAGCCTCTGACACTAACTGTGTGACTTATGGCAAGTCACTTTGCCTCAGCTTCCTCAACTGTAAAATGGGAATAATAATAGCATCTACTTCACAGGATTGTTTTGAGGATCAAAAAAGTAATATTTGTAAATTGTGTGGCACATAGTAGGCACTATATAAATACTTATTCTCTCCCCCTTCTTCCCTCTTGCCCTTTATTCAGAGTCCAGAAATAGTGTTTTTTTTAAATGATCCCTTAATAGCAATCTCTAGACTCTTTTTTCCCCTTTCCACTACTAAAATATTCCCAGATTAGAGGGGGGAAGAAATTTCATTGAATTTTACATATATTACATAATGTTCATAGGTTTATTGAATTTTACAACTATTTCTTGAGCACCAATTCTGTGAAAAGCCTTGAGCTAGATAAATGAAATAAATAAGATGTGGCCCTTGTTTTCACAAAAGTTATGGTCTGGTAGGGGAAATAAGATAGGACTAGTCTTGTGATTTCATTTCTATAGGGTTTGACAGTTTAAAAGGTTCAAGAGACATAATTTCTGGGTAATTAAATCATTTTTATTAATAATGCCAGCATATTTGTTAATAAAAGAATGGTCATTTGGCCATCTCTCTCTTGGGCCAAAGATAATCATGGAGATATATTCACTTTGGAAGAGGGGTGTTCCCAAGGATGGCAATCAACTTTGATTGGTTAACAATTAATGAGAGAATGCATATTACAATGAGGGACTGAACTTATTCAAATGAACTTTGATTGTCTTATTTACTTCTTTGGGCAATCTATTAAAAGAATTTATCCCCATCCTAACCTGAATGGAATATAATGGCTGACTCACCTTGGTGGGGTCTGGATAGAGGACAGACTGAGGTCTAGAAATGAGGATAAAAGAAAAAGGGGGAAATCTGAATCTCCCAAAGCATTGATTATTAATAATAATTTCTCTCAAGGGAACTCCCAGATAAGAATTCCCTCTCCTATTGCAGGTTGATGCATTCTCCTGTATCTTATAGTCTTTTTTTCAGGGCAATGAGGGTTAAGTGACTTGCCCAGGGTCACACAGTTAGTAAGTGTCAAGTGTCTGAGGCCAGATTTGAACTCAGGTCCTCCTGAATCCAGGGCCCGTGCTCTATCCACTGTGCCACCTAGCTGCCCCCCTGTATCTTATAGTCTTCAGGAGTTACCTAGAATGCTGATCTGTTATTAATTACCTTTCCCAGGGTCACATAGCTAGTTAATGTCAGAGGGAGTCTTGAAACCCTGTTTTTTCTGCTTCAAGGTTGGCTCTATCCAAATTTGGAATTATGCCCAAAGGGCTATAAAGCTGTGCATACCCTTTGACCCAGCAATACCACTTTTGGATCTTTTTCCCAAAGAGATCATAAAAAAGGGAAAAGGACCCACATGTACAAAAATATTTATAGCTGCTCTTTTTGTGGTGGCAAGGAATTGGAAATTGAGGGGCTGCCCATCTATTGGGGAATGGCTGAACAAGTTGTGGTATATGAATGTAATGGAATTCTATTTTGCTATAAGAAACAATGAACAGGAGGATTTCAGAGAAACCTGGAGGGACTTGCATGAACTGATGATGAGTGATGAGAACAGAACCAGAAGAACATTATACACAGTATCATCAACATTATGTGTTGATCAACTGTGATAGACTAGATTCTTCTCACCAATCCAATGGTACAAGAAAGTTCCAAAGGACTCATGATGGAAAAGGCTCTCCAAATTCAGAAAAAAAAAGGAACTGTGGAATATGGATGCTGAGTGGGCCATACTATTTCTTTTGTTTGTGGTGCTGTTGTTTTTCTTTTTTGAGGTTTTTCCTTTTTGCTCTGATTCTTCTCTTATAACATGACTAATGCAGAAATATGTTTAATGCTATTATATATATATATACATATATACATATGTATGTGTATGTGTGTGTATATATATATATATATATATATATATATATATATATATATATATATATATATATATAATTTATGTCAGATTACCTGCTATCTAGGGGAGGGGGCGGGGGGGAGAAAAATTTGAAATTGGAAATTTTATCTAAACGGATGTTGAAAACTAAAAAAAAAACGGTTGGCTCTATCCATGACACCAGGCATTTATTTCACTACTTTTATGGGTCAGCAAGCTGATCATTGTAGTTACTGTTTCTTCTGACACAAAGGCTCCTTCATGATGCCTCATTCTGGTTGACCATTGGTCTTCCTGCTTGTCCAGAAGTGTCATTAAGGCAATAGAAAAACCATTGATAACTGAGTGACTTTGGTGATAAAGATCAGCTGACTCAGTGACTTCTCAATTGGCTTTAGGATTTGTTATTTTTTGCAGGAGAGCAGATGACCCTCAGTCAAGGCAAGCATGGATACTAGGGGTGGGTGGGGAAGCTGTGCTTTGAGTAGTCCAAGGAATAAGATGCAAAATTGAAGAATCTGAGTATGACAGCCATTTAGTCTAATCAGTACCTGACCAAGAATCTTTCTTAGTGTAGGGTGGGCCAAAATTCATGAAGGGATCTTATATTTTAATAACTTTTTGGAAATTATTTTTAAAATTTCCTACATATATCATATATGTTGCTATGGTATAGTGAATTAAAAACAAAAATTAAAGGCATTATTAAATATCGAAACCCCTTGGCCACTTCGTGACTTTTGGCTCACCCTGTTTAACTAGATTCTGATGAAGACCTCCAATGGGTAGAATCTCACTACTGCTAAAGGTAGACCACTCTACTTTTGGATAGCTAGATCAGGTCATTGGGGCATTCATACTTGCATACAACCTAAATTCAGCCCTTCACAGTTATCATCCATTGTTCCTTATTCTGCCCTCTGGGACCAATCATAACCAATTCCAATTCCATTTCTGTGGTCAGATACCTCAAGACCACTATCATGTCCTCCCAAACCCACCTTCTTTCTAAGCTGAACATCTTCACTTCTTTCAACCAAGCCTCAGTTGTTTCACCTGTAAGATGGGGGTAATAGTGGTATCCACCTCACAGGATTGTTGTGAAGACCAAATGAAATGACATCCATTGAGTTCTTTGGAAAAGTCTTATGTAAATGCTGACTATTATTAGTATTATAATTATATGACATATTCTCTAGTCCTCTTACTCTCCTGGTCACCTTCTGGATATGCTTCAGTTTACCTGGGTCTTTCCTAAATAGTGATACCCCAATTGAACACAGTACTACTCTCAATATAACCTGACAGGACAGAGTATGGGAAACAATTATATTGCCTCCCTTGTTCCCGATATTCTTTTTCTCTTAATGTAGTCTGAGATCCCATAGGCTTTTTTTGGATAGCCATACCACAATGTTGACTCCTACTGAACTTGCACTTCCATCCCTAAAACCCAAGATTGTTTCCATGGCAACTGTGGCCTAGCGATGCTTTCCCATTCCTGTATTTGTGAAGCTGATTTTTAAAAAAATCAGGTATGTAACTTTATATTTATGTCTATTACATTTCATTCAGTTGATTTGGCTTATTGCTTTATCTGTCAATATCTCTTTGGATGTAGAGTCTGTCATTTGAAGTGCTAGCTACCCCTCCCGAATCCATGTTATGTACAAAGATTATGAGCATGGATTTATGCTTTCATCCAAGTCATAAAAATGGAGACTAGCTTAGAGTTAAAGACAGATCCCTAGTGCACATTAGTGTCCCTTCATTAGTGGGGTCTCCAAATTGACATCAGCCCTTGTTGATGTCATTAAATGCATGTTGAGTTGAATTGTATTATACTATTCTTTGGGTCTAGTCATTCTACTACCTCCCCTTCCCTGCATTCCAGGTAGTCCTTATCTCTCCCTTTTATCCATGAGCATAGCATGAGGGACTTTGTAAAATATTTTGCTAAAATCTAAGTATATTGTGTTTATGCCATTCTTCTATTCTACCATTCTAGCTTTCTTTCAAAAAAATAGGAGTTCTGATTTTATTGGTATTGGGACCTCTGGGTGGAAAATGTTCTCTATTCACATAGATCAGCTCAGTCTCTGCAACTTATAGTTTGGAGAGTTGCTTAGGTCACTGAAAGATAAAGTGGCTGGCCAGGATCCTACAAAAAGTGTATGTGGTAAAGGTAAGATTTGAATTCATGTCTTCCTGAACCCAGATCACCTCCCCATTCACTACATTCACTATGCCATGCTGCTTCTCAGTCTGGTTATCCTGTCAAAAGGACATAAAATTAGTCTGGAATTTATTCCTTTTTTTTTTTTTTTTTTTTGGTGAGGCAATTGGGGTTAAGTGGCTTGCCCAGGGTCACACAGCTAGTAAGTGTTAAGTGTCTGAGGCCAGATTTGAACTCAGGTATTCCTGACTCCAGGGCCGGTGCTCTAAACTTTGGCCAGAAATATGAGTCAGGCTTATTGGTCTACTGGTTTATAGTGTGCAGACTCAGCTCTCTCTCTCTCTCGCTCTCTCTTGTGTGTATGTGTGTGTGTGTGACAGAGGGAGAGAGAAAAGAGGAGGAAGAGAGGAAGGGGAAAAAGAAAAGAAGAGAGAGAAGAGGAGAGAAGAGAGGGAATTGGTTTAACTGCATCTTGTTTTGGGGGTTTTTTATTTTATTTTTTCGCCTACAGTCAACTGGAAGGTCATTTTTCTGGGCCAAGTGATTTGGGCTCATTCAGGGCACCGTAGTGCTGTCTGATTTTTCCTCACTCTTCTTGGGTTTTCACTCCTAGTTAACTCTTTTTGTTCTCTCCCTCCCATGCAGACAACACTCTCCTTAGAAGAGAGGACAGAAGTTCAACAGGAGGTGGATAGTTTAGCCTTCCTGAAGCCTACTGTCATCTCTTATCCTTCCTGAATAGCTGTCCTTTGCCTTCTTTGTTCTTCCTCTAGTCCCTAACATCTCTTCAACAAATAGACTTAGTTTTTCTTGTCAGTAACATTCATGATCAATTTTAGCTCATGGATTTGACTCTGTTCTTAATGGGCTCCTCACTCTTTTGAGCTCACCCTCTGTGATTCGCTTCTTCCCTTTTCTTCATGTGTCACGAATAGCTATGACTTTGAACAAGTCACTTCCCATCTCTAAGCCTCAATTCTCAATGACCTAATCAGTAAAATGAGGGGATTGAACTAGATAGTATTTCTTTTCAGATACAATGCTACTACTAATAATATGAATTTTTAAGCATTTTAAGGCTTATTAAACATTTCTCCCTCAATAACCCTATGAGATAGGGAGTTTAAGGAGGTATATTTCCATTTGCAGGTAAAAAAACCCCTGAGGTTCATAGAAGTGAAATGACTAAAGTAGTTATCAGGTCAGTAAGCATCAGAATCAAAATTTAAACCCAGGTCCTCTAATTCAAAAGTCTTTCATCATTCCAGCCTATCACTCCATGTTCAATATTTCTGGTGGCATTTGAGCTAGGGAGCCTTGAAGGCTGAGGACAAGAGAAATGGGTGATTATCCTGTGATCAGGTCATCTGCATATATGTTATATGAGGAAGCTGCTCAAATAACTTATCATTCCAAGAATATTAGAACCAGCTGTGTAACCTTAGACCTCAGTTTCTTCATCTGTAAAATGAGTGGGTTGTACTAGATAGCCTCTAACATCATTTCCAGCTCTATACCTATAATTATAGCTAACATTTAAATAACACCTACTAAGTGCCAGGCACATGCTAAACACTTTACATTTATTATTTCATTTGAAATAACTCTGGAAGGTAGGTGCGATTGTTTTTTGTTTGCTTGTTTGTTTGGGGGTTGGGGGTATCAAGTGTCTGAGGCCAGATTTGAACTCAGGTCCTCCTGAATCCAGGGCCAGTGCTTTATCCACTGTGCCCCCTAGCTGCCCCCACGTGCTATTGTTATATCCACTTTACAGATGAGGAAACTGAGGCAAACAGGGGTGATGTGACTTGCCCAGGGTCACATAGTGTTTGAGGCTAGATTTGAACTCAGGTCTCCCTGACTCCAGGCCTAATGTTCTATCCCCTGTGCCACCTAGCTGTCTACCTCCCATTGTCTTAAATAAAGATCAGGCAGGGAGATGGAACTCTTGAATACAAACAGTGAGACATTTATCCTGTCCTGTGCTGTCCTGGATATCTCTGACTAGCTCTCCAGCTGGTACATGCAGGGGCTTGTAACTAATTCATGGAAAGTCCTGAGAAATATTCTTCACCATCTCCACTGTGTCATCAGGTAAAGTTTGTTTTGTCCCTTCCAGACTCCATTTCAATTGATGGGGGTCCCAACTTATTTTATAGTTCAAAACTTCACTTCTCCTCTGCTTTCTCTTTAGCTAGATACCCTGGGGCAATTGGTTGTGGGATCCTGGGAAGGTATGAGTGCATGGGCTCATTGTTCTATCTATAGCTGGAAGGTAAGTCAGAGTCCATTTGAATTATGCTCCTTGTTTCATAGAGGAGGAAATTTAGGTCTAGGGAAATAAAAAGACACATCGAACATCACACAGATTCTAAGAATCAGGTGTAGGATTTGAACTCAGGTCCTCTGACTCCAGACCCAGTGCTTTTCCCACTGTACCAGACAGCTGAGTTGAAGGGATGAAGGGTGGGGAGAAGATGGCCAATGAGGGGTATAGACATCAGTTTAATTATTTGGAGTTTGGTTTTATTCAACATAGAACAGGCATATGGGCTAGGGGGAGACAGTATATTAATCCCTGACAAAGGAAATCTCATAAAGAAAATAATTTTTGAGTACCTATTATGTGATCAGATGTATTCTAGTCGCCAATAAGAGGCTTTTCAGGTATAGTTGGGTGAAATATTTAATTTAGTCCCAGGAGAAGTGAGTTCAAATCCAAGCTCTGCCACTTATAATTGCCTGACCTTTGGCTTCCTTTAGTTTGACTGCACTTCAGTTTCCTCTGCTTCAGTTTCCATATGTATAAAATGAGATTTGAATATCTGTGATATAACGGTCCTCTTGGATGGATCAGATGAAATGATGTATAGGTTTAGACATTAAAGTATGGTAAAAATATCATTTGCTATTATTATGCCCTCAAGAGGTTTACAATCTGGTTGGAGACAAGTGCTCATTTGACTGAGTTGGTGAACAAGGCAGCATTTAATAAAATGCAGAACCATGTAGTTTGTTTAGTCATATCTGACTCTTTGTAATCCCATTTGGGGTTTTCTTGGCAAAGATACTGGAATAGCTCATTTTGCTGATGATGAAACTGAGGCAAACGGGCTTAATTAAGGGACTTGCTTAGGGTCACACAACTAGTAAGTGTCTGAAGCCCAATTTGAACTCAGAAAGATGAGTCTTGCTGACTTTGGGCCTCGCTCTCTATCCACTGTGCCATCCCTTAGAGACTAGGGTTCCCTTGAACATGGTGTTCATTGAGGGGAGATCTGAGCCCAAAGTTACCTTCCCTTTCTCAATCCAAGTTCCCCTAACTCACACCAGGAAATTAGAGTTAGTTGATAACTACCTATCTCATAGGGTTACTGTGTGAAAAGTACTGTAGAAATGTGAGCTGTTATCATTTATAGTAAGGAATTGTACAAAAGGAATTAGAAAAGGGAGATGTCACTAGATCCCTGGAATCATCAGCTAGAAAACACTAGGAGACTGAGCTCTGTAACTGACATTGTGGCCCACTTTTGGCTGTCCTCAGACAGGCTACTTCTCATGCGTCTGTTGTCTTGTGCGTAAAATAGGAATCAACTATTATCTGCTCTTCATCAGCTATGGATTTGTGAAATTATAAATGAAGAGACTGAAAGGTATCTCTCACAGGCAGAGGCAGCCTGATGGCGTGGATTAGAATGAAGGCAGCCCTAAAATCTAGGCAAGGCTGGCAAGCCCTGTGACCTACTCAAAGTCAGTACGTCCTACCAAGCTCTGTGGAGCCTGACCACAACCGTGGTTTGCTCTGAGGCCTTTGAAGTCAGAACAGAACAGGAAGAGAGAATGAACAGGACCTGAGTTGCCAGGTTTGAGAATTGGTTTCCTGGCACATTAGAATGTAACTGATCGAGCTTTGTAGGCCAGTCTTCTATATCATTCAGAGAAAACTAACTCTGAGAAAAATGATAGCTCATGTTTCTGTCTCTGTGTCTCTCTCTGTCTCATGGTCTTTGTCTGTCTCTCCAGTAGTTATTAAGCTAATAATTACCCACACTTCTAAAGCATTCCAAAGTTAACACAGAAGGGTTCTAGCAACAGTCAGATCTATCTCCATTTAACAGATGAGGAAACTGAGGTCCCTCAAAAGTGATATGCCTTCCCCATAATTCCATAGACTTTTAGTGTTAGAGCTGAGTTTCAGATCTCTTCAAGACCTCCTCACGTCAAGTCCAGTGTGCTTCTTCTTATGCCTGACAGTATCTCAAGAGTTAACCCTGGTAGCAGGTGCCTTCTCTTTACTGCTCTCCTTAGGGTCATAGCAGCGAAGCCTTCCCAGGGCTTGGCTGGACTTCGCCTTACCCCTGGTGTTAAATTTGCTTTGTCAGCTTGGTCCTCATTCTCCCTCCATGGCAACTCCAGGAAAGGGCCCACAGCCAAACCCCCTCCAGCTTGCCTTTGCAAACCCGCCATCGCTAAAGCTATATTTGAACTGTCGGGGGCCTGCTTTGTCTTATGTGTATCTGCCTCCCATGCTGTATTTAAGCTCCTGGTTGGAAGTGAGTCTCTCTCAGTGGAACAAAAGCAAAATCTATCTCAGATGAGATCATCTCCTTGGGACAGAGCAAAACAGCTAATCTCCTTGCTCCTCAGCCAGGGTATAAACAAACGGTGTCATGCCACCACATGCAATAAAGGTGTCTCTAAGCAATGTGACCTTCCATTCCTAGGCTTTCCCAATGAATGTGACGCCGTTAGAAACCAAATCTGTGTCTCTCATCAGCTTGCACAGGCTAGAAATATCAGAGGAACAAACATTCGAAAGGGCTCTTTTTAAAAGACAATTCTGCAAGGCAAATAGTGGAAGTATTACTAACCCCATTTGACCAAGAAGAAAACTGAGGCCCTAAGAGGAAAGTGATTTACCCATAGTTCTATACATGGAGCACTAGAGCAGGCATGTAAATCCAGGTCTTTCTGGGGGCCACATGTAGAGTTTTCCCAATCCTGATATCTCTATCAAAGAAGTTCTGAGGCATATGCATTCAGTGCCTATTCACCCCTACAAGGACTGCAGGCAAGGGCAGTGGGCCTAGGATGAGAGGACCTGAATTTAAATTCTATCTCTGCTACCTTACTTGGTAGATGCGGGACTTTGGGCTAGCTACTTCCTCTGCCTGGGCTCCAGTTTCCTCATTTAAAAAATGGGAGGGTGGGGTTTGGACATTACCAAGATCCTTTCAACTTCTAAATCTTATGATCCTATGATCTGAGGAACCAAGATAATATCAGCTGATTTACTCAGCAGGTCTTGAGGGCATTATTGTATTTGAAGGTAGTCAGTGAGGGAAAGGTCTTTGCTGTTGTTTGGTTATCCTGGGTTGGCTGATGTTAGAAACTGAGAGACAGACAGAGACAGACAGAGAGACAGAGTGACAGAGAGACAGAGAGAGGGAGAGACAAAGAGAGACAGACACACAAAAACAAAGAGAGACAGAAACATACACACAGACACATAGACTCGCAGAGACACAGAGAGACAGAGAAGAGAGATAAAGAGGAATAGAGATTAAAAAAAGAAAGAAAAGAAAGGAAGAAAGAAAGGGAGGAAGGAAGACAGTAGAAGAAAAAAATGAACAGAGAGAGAAAGGGAAAAAAATCAATAACTTTCTGGACAGCCTATTTTTAAATAGCTATGAAAGGGGGGCATTTAGTCTTGCATAGATAGAGAACTAAGACAATAATTAGCACCTATATGGGGCTTAAAGGTTTGCAAAGTTGCTTTACATTTATTAACTCATTTGATCCTCACCACAACCCTGTCAGGTAGGTGTTATTATAATTCTTATTTTACAGATAAGGGAACTGAAGCTGGCAGAGGCAAAGGGATCCTTCAGTTAGTAAGTGGCTGATATAGGATTTGAACTCAGGTCTTCCTAATTCCAAGTGTAGCATTCTGCACTATGCTCTTTGCCTATCTCCAGATGGGTAGTCTGCTAAGTGGTATTCTGGAACATACAAGTAAATGTATATTCTCAGGGAATTTCAGAGATAGAAAGAACCTCAGAGGACATCTAAGCCAGCCTCCTGCCCAATGCAAGGATCCTTTCTACAACATTCTTAATGAGTGATTTTTAGAGATGTGCTTTTGTTAGGATTTTTTTTTCTTTATGTTAAGCCCAAACCTACTTCCTTAGAATTTCTTACAGATATTTAAACAATAATTATTCACATTTCTGAAGCCCTTTAATGATGATAAAGCACTTTCCTCAACAACCTTGAGTTGGGTACTACAATCTTAACAATACACTCTGTCTTCCTACTAATTTTATAGAGATGTGTGAAGGGGATAAGGTATAGAGAATAAGCATATATAAATATAAATATATATATATACACACACATACATATACATATATATGTGTATGTATGTATATAAATGTGTATGTATGTGTATATATGTGTGTATGTGTATATACATATGACACCCACTATGTGGCAGACACTATACTAAGGTTTTTTCTTTACTTTTTTTTGGCTTTTCTTTTTTTAATATTATCTTATTTGATCCTCACAACAACCATGTGAGATAGGTGCTATTATTATCCCCATTTTACAGTTTAGAAAACTGAGGCAAATAGAAGGTAAGTGTTTTGCTCAGGGTCACACAGCTAGTCTTCCTGACTCTAGACCCATTATTCTATCCACTGTACCACCATTTGCCTCCTGAAGCATAAGGAAGTTGTCTACTTGAAGAGGTAGAGAGGAATCAGTCAGTAAACATTTATTAAGAGTCTACATGAGGGGCAGCTAGATGGCGCAGTGGATAGAGCACCGGCCCTGGAGTCAGTAGTACCTGAGTTCAAATCCGGCCTCAGACATTTACTAGCTGTGTGACCCTGGGCAAGTCACTTAACCCCAATTTCGTCACTAAAAAAAAAAAAAAAAGAGTCTACATGAGAAGCAGAGTCAAGATGGTGGCCTAATAGTAAAAGAGGCAAAAAAAAGTCCACTAAAGAAAAGAACTTCTTAAATAGCAGAATTGGCCAAATGGAAAAGGAGGTACAAAAGCTTACTGAAGAAAATTATTTAAAAATTAGAATTGGGCAAGTAGAAGCTAATGACTCCACAAATCATCAAGAAGCAATACCATTTTTTTTAAATGAAAAAATAGAAGATAATGTGAAATATTTCATTGGAAAAACAACTGACCTGAAAATAGATCAAGGAAAGATAATTTAAGTATTATTGGACCACCTGAAAGCCATAATCAAAAAAAAAGAGCCTACATATCATATTTCAAGGAATTATTAAGGAAAAGTGCCCTGATGTCCTAAAATCAGAGGGTAAAATAGAGATCAAAAGAATCTGCCAATCACCTTCTGAAAGAGATCCCAAAATAAAAACTCCCAGGAATATTACAGTCACATTCTAGAGCTCCCAGGTCAAGGAGAAAATACTTCAAGCAAGCAGGGAAAAAAAGGAGCTAGAATTATAGCCAAGAATTACCTACCAGCAAAACTGAGTATAATCCTATAAGGGAAAAGAAACAGATATGTAATGTGTAAGGGCCAAATTTTAATTGGGCAGCTTGCTATAATATTGGGGTTCAGAAAATAATGAGAGACCTCTAGGTCCAAAGTTTCCTCCCTTCCAAACTGCCTTTTTTAGTTATTTCTCCTGGACTAATAAGAAAGGAGATTTACAGCCTCTTTTCTACAAATAAACCAGGTTTTATTAAAGGGAACAAAACTTACAACACAGGTAAAGTTAATAAATCCAGGGACAAGGGGATAGGGGAAGAGAAAACGAATAAGCTCCCTGGCTCTAGCAAAGACTGACTCAAACCCCAAACTTGCTTCCAGCTCAGCTAGCTCAAAGAGCTGGCCTCGCTTCCACAAAGTCACCACCTGCACTCTGTAGTTTCAATGAGAGTCAGCCGTGCAGTCCCTCTCTGGTACTCTCTGAAGCTCACCAAAAAGAAAAAGTTCTCCTATGAGCAAGCGTCCCCTTCCTAGTTTCTCTCTTCCTCCCCCAAAGGGGAGGTTCTTCAAGCTGGTTGGCTAAGAGTGGTCCCCTGCTTATGTCAGCAGTACACCAACACGTCACTTAGGGCCGGCCAGGTGTGGCCTCCATCCAATCATCCCCAAATAGGTACTTAGTTCCTCATTCTCACCCAATTCAAACAATAGTAAGTCAATCAGGTGGGGCCCCTGGGCATTTGCCAAATTCCATTATTTTATCACAAATGTAATAGAGGACTTTCAGCCATTTCTGGTGAAAAGACCAGGGCTGACTAGAAAATTTGATTTTTGAATACAAGACTCAAGAGAAGCATACAGGGGCGGCTAGGTGGCGCAGTGGATAAAGCACTGGCCCTGGATTCAGGAGTACCTGAGTTCAAATCCGGCCTCAGACACTTGATACTTACTAGCTGTGTGACCCTAGGCAAGTCACTTAACCCCCATTGCCCCGCGCAAAAAAAAAAAAAAAAAAAAAAGAGAAGCATACAAAGGTAAACAGGAAAGAGACATTAAATGAGTTACAGTAGCAAATAGACAATAAAACTATATTAATAAAAGACCTCAACTTTTCCCTCCCAGAACTACATGAATCTAACCACAAAACAAATAAGAAAGAAATTAAGGAGATAAATAGAATTTTAGGAAATTTAGATATCCCAGACCGCTAGAAAAAAAAAATTGAATAGGAATAGAAAAAATAGCCTTTTCTCAGTGGTCCATGCTTCCTGCACAAAAATTAACCACATATTAAGTCATAAAAATCTCACAACTAAAGGCAGAAATATTAAATACATCCTTTTCAGATCATTATACAATAAAAATTACATCCAATAAAGGGCCATGGAAAGATCAATTAAAAATTAATTGGAGGGGGTGGCTAGGTGGCGCAGTGGATAAAGCACCGGCCCTGGATTCAGGAGTACCTGAGTTCAAATCCGACCTCAGACACTTGATACTTACTAGCTGTGTGACCCTGGGCAAGTCACTTAACCCCCATTGCCCCGCAAAAAATAATTAATAATAATAAAAGAAAATAAATTAATTGGAAACTAAATAATCTAATCCTAAAGACTATGCAGGTCAAAAAAGATATAAAACCAATCAATAATAGTAAGAATGATAACAATGAGAAACATACCAAAATTGAGGGAATCAGCCAAAGCAGTACTTGGGGGAAAATTTATATCTCTAAACACTTACATGAATAAAATAGAGAAAAAGCAGATCAATGAATTGGGCATATAGCTTAAAACAAAAAAAAAACTAGAAAAAGAACATATTAAAAATCTCTAATTAAACAGCAAATTAGAAATCCTGGAAATCAAAAGAGATATTAATAAAGTTTAAGATAAGAAAACCAATGAGCTAATAAAAAATCTAGGCTCTCATTTTATGGGGGAACCCCCCACTAAAATATATAAATCATTGGTTAATTTGATTAAAAAAGAAAGTCAAATTACCAGTATCAAAAATGAAAAGGGTGATGGGACAGCTAGGTGGCGCAGTCGATAAAGCACTGGCCCTGGATTCAGAAGGACCTGAGTTCAAATCCAGCCTCAGACACTTGACACTTGCTAGCTGTGTGACCTTGGGCAAGTCACTTAACCTCAATTGCCTCACTAAAAAACAAAAAAAAAAAATGAAAAGGGTGAATTTACCACCAATGAAGAAGAAATGAAAGCAGTTATTAGGAACTATTTTGCCCAATTATATGCCAATAAATGTGACAATCTAAGTGAAATGGATGAATATTTACAAATATGTAAATTGACCAGATTAATAGAAGAGGAAACAGAATATTTAACCCTATTTTAGAAAAAAGAAATTAAGCAAGCTAACAATGAGCTCCCTAAGAAAAAATTCCCAGGACCAGATAGATTCATAAATGAATTCTACAAAACATTTAAAGAATAATTAATTTCAATATTAGAGGAACTGTTTGGGAAAATAGGCCAAGGAGTCCTACCAAATTTCTTTTTGATATAAATTTAGTGCTGATACCTAAATCAGGGAGAGTAAAAACAGAGAAGGAAAATTATAGATAAATTTCCCTAATGAATATTGATGCAACCATTTTAAATAACATACTAGCAAGGAGGTTATAGCAATATATCATAAAGATCATTTTATGACCAGATTGGATTTATGTCAGAAATGCAGCGCTGGTTTAGTATTCGGGAAACTATCAGCATAATTGACCATATTAATAACAAAACAAAACAAAAAATTATATGACAAAATACAACACTTATTCCTATTAAAAACCACTAAGAAGCATAGGAATAAATGGAACTTTACTTAAAATAAGTAGTATCTATCTAAAATCATCAGCAAACATTATCTGTAATGGGGATAAGCTAAAATCCTTTCCAATAAGATCAGGGGTGAAGCAGGGATGCTCATTATCACCACTATTACTCAATGTTGTACTAGAAATATTAGCTATAGCAATAAAAGAAAAAAAGAGAAATTGAAAGAATCAGAATAGGCAACAAGGAAATAAAACAATCACTCTTTGCTTATAAGATAGTAAACCTAGAGAATCAACTGAAATACTAGTTGAAATAATCAACAATTTTAGCAAAGTTGTAGGATATAAAATAAACCCACATAAATTGTCAGCATTTCTATGTGTTACTAAAAAAGTCCAGCAGCAAGAAAGAAAAATTCCATGTAAAATAATAGCAGACAATATAAAATACTCGGGAGTCTATCTGGCAAGAAAAATCCATGAACTATATGAACACAATTATGAAACTTCTTTCACAAAAATAAAGTCAGCTATAAACAATCAGAAAAATAGCAATTGTTTATGGGTAGATCAAACCAATATAATAAAAATGACAATTATGCCTAAATTAATTTACTTATCAGTGCCATACTAATCAAACCATCAAAAATTATTTTATGGAACTAGAAAAAATAATTTTAAAATTCATCTCAATCAAAAAAAGAAAGTGAAGGAAGATGGCCTAGTTGTACCAGATCTCAAACTGTATAAGAAAGCAATAATCATTAAAATAATCTGGACTGGCTAAGAAATACACAATAGCAAATGTCCATAGCAATCTAGTGTTTGATAAACTCAAAGATCCAAGTTTTTGGGACAAAAACCTCATGATTTAACAAAAATAGCTGAGCTGTAAACAGTTTGGCAGAAATTAAGAGTAGATGAACCTCTCACACCACATACCAAGATAAGGTCAAAATGGATGCATAATTTGGACATAATGTTTAGCAATTAGCAATGATAAGCAAATTAAAGGACCATGAAATATTTTATCTATCAGATCTATGAATAAGGAAGAATTTGTATCCAAACAAGAGTTAGAGAACACTACAGGATGTAAAATGGGTAATTTCAATTATATTAAATTAGAAGGGTTTTGCACTAATGAAACCAATGTAGCCAAAACTAGAAAGTAGAAAATGAAAAAGTTACAGCAAATTTCTTTGATAAATGCTTCATTTATCAAATATGTAGAGAATTGAGTCAAATTTCTAAGAATATGAGTCATTCCCCAAATAAATGGTCAAAGGATATGATCAGGCAGTTTTCAGTTGAAGAAATCAAAACTATCTACAGTGATATAAATATAATCTAATTCACTATTGACTAGAGAAATGTAAATCAAAACATCTCTGGTACTATCTCATACCTATAGATTTACTGATATGACAGAAAAGGAAAAAGACAAATGTTGGAGAGGATAGGGGAATATTAGGACACTAATACACTGTTGGTGGAGTTGTGAACTGATCCAATCATTGTGGAGAGCAATTTAGAATTATGCCCAAAGAGTTTTAAAACTGTATAACCTTTAATCAGTGATGTCACTACTAAGTCTGTATACTGAAGAGATTTTTTTTTTTAAAGCAAAAGAACCTCTATGCATAAAAATGTTTATAGCAGCTATGTTTGTGGTGGTAAAGAATTGGACATTGAGAGGACATCCATTAATTGGGGACTGGCTGAACAAGTTGTGGTATAGGATTGTGATGGAATGTTATTGTGCTATAAAAAATGATGAACAGGATGCTTTCAGAAAATCCTGAAAAGACTTATACGAACTGATACAAAGTGAAGTGAGTAGAACCAGGAACACATTATACACAGTAACAGCAATATAGTATGATGATCAACTATGAAAGATTTAGTTATTTTCTGCAATAGAATGATCCAAGACAATTCTAAAGGACTTATGATGAAAAATGCCATCTACCTCCAGAGAAAGAACTGATGGAGTCTGAATGCAAAACAAAGCATACTATTTTTTCATAGTGCAGATTGAACTTGAAAGTATGTATTGTGTGGGTGTCTTTAACACACGCACACACACACACACACATACTGGAGAGCCAGTTGTTAAATATTTACCCCTACCTACAGGCATTAGGAAATAGTCTCAGGGCAGCTAGGTGGCACAGTAGATAAAGCACCAGCCCTGGATTCAGGAAGACTTGAGTTCAAATCAGGCCTCAGACACTTGAATCATACATTTAGAACTAGAAGTGGCCATACAGATGATATAATACAACACTCGTTTTTAGCTTGGATTATATGATCTCTAAGGTTCTTTTAAGCCAGGATCCTGCACACATGATTTTTCTCTGGACCTCAGTTTTCTCTTCTGTAAAATAATCTATATGATTGTGGAAGGTCTCTTATGACTCTGAGATTTTGTGATTTGTCCAGTGTCACAGAGCTAATAAGCAAAGTTCCAGGACTCACCACTACCCAGGTTTCCTTATTTCTAGTTCAGCACTGACATTATGAAGCCCTCTTCAAATGTGACCCAAGTGTCTGGCTTTGGCCCCATATGAAGAATGATACAATGGAAAGGACATTGGGTCTTGTGTCAGAGGTTATAGATTCAAATCCCACCTTTGATCATTCATTGTGACCTTGAATAACTTTAATGGACCTCAGTATTAGAAACTATAAAATGAAGGGTGGGAAGTTGGACTAGATGGTCCCTGGGGGTCCATTCTATCTTTTCACCTGTGCTCCTAAAACAAGATGGTGTCCTTTGCTCTTAGGAGCAACATCTAAGTTCCCAGGGTCACACAGCTAGTAAGTGTTGAGTGTCTGAGACCGGATTTGAACTCAGGTCCTCCTGAATCCAGAGCTGGTGCATTATCCACTGTGCCACCTAGCTGCCCCAAATCCAGACCTTTTAACTCCAAATCCAGTTTACTTTTTACTGCACTATGCTGTTGAGTGTCACAACTTTAGCCAGCTGGAAGATCAAAGGAGAAGTCCTGTAAAAACTGCCATCAGCGAATAAATCACAGGTCCCAATGACCAGAGACAAGAATGAATGACAGCCCTCTGCTTGGAAAGGCAAAAGGAAAGGCTCGTGTTTCTATTAGAGTCATATGCTATTGAGGAGGACATTGTTTAGCTATTTACAGGAACCTGAAACCTTGTCTCTGCCCTCTCCTTCCTCTCCTCTGCCCTCTCTGCAGTCTCCTGGGGCTAACCAATCAGAAACGGCACTAGGAGGGGAAGGAGGTACCTTCTGCCTTCAAACCTCAGTAATTTAATCAGGGGAAACAATTTCAGGAACAATAGTTACTGGAGTGACAGCCAGAAAGAACAGTAAACAGATGACCAGCCTTCTCATCTCATCATGGGGTTGTTTGTTCTTAGGTGAGGCAGTGAGATGCAGGGGAAGGAACGCCTCTCTGTGCCTCAGTTTTCTCATATAGAAAATGGAGACGATAATACTTCTCTATCCCACAGAGTTATTGGAAAGATAAAATGAAACGACATTTTTGTAAAATGTTTTAGAATGTAAGCTTTTTGAGGTTAGAGACTATCTCATTTTTGTCTCTGTATCCCCAATACTTAGTAGAGTGCCTGGAACATTGAGTGCATAATCAATGCTTGCTGATTGATGGGCTGATTCATAAAACCATAAAATGCAACATAAATCACAGCCTTAATAGTGATAATTATGAACATCAGGAGTCATTGAATTTACACCGGCCTCTGTTCTCATCTATTTCTGTTGATGGGGGATAACATGGCCTCCGTATCTTCTATTCATATGGAAGTTAACCAGCACCCTTGAAGTCTCAGTTTCCTCTTTTGTAAAATTAGGGGATTGATTGACTAGATTGTCTCCAATGTTCCTTCATACTCTAATAATTTTTTCATTTAGGAGATGGGCCTATAATATTCTGGCTGAAAGGCACTTAAGAAGAAAAGCTGATGTTATTTCTAATGGAGATAGACTCATGTTGCACCTGTCTTTTGGAGGAAGAGGAAGAGAAAATTGGTGGGGAGTAGGACTTCTTTCTCTTATTGTGTAGATTCAACTTCCATCTCTAGCTATATCCCTTTCCTCACTAATCTCCAGCCTTTATAGGGAAGAGGAGTTGTGAATGAAGTGGGGCTTTCTATCTGACCATCTGGCTATGTGCCTAGCATCTTATATTGCTCTTACCTCCAGCCCCACCTCTAACCTCCACTAGGAAGAGGAGTGGTAGTCCCCACTCAGTGACTCATACCTAGTCATAATCTTCATATCCAAGTACCTTTGAACTCCTGTAAATCATCATTCAAAATGCATTTCCCAGTACCTGCCACTTGATTTCTTATTACTACCACCCTCAACCCTCCCACCCCAAAGTCCCAACTAAATGCCTCTAAGCTTTCCATTGTGCCCTCTGGAATGCCTGTTCCATAGACAACTTCCCTTCATTTTAAATCTTTTACTCTCCCACTCATTCCATATACTAACTATTACTGAATCCCGGCTCTCCCCTGATGATACAGCCTCTGTAACCACCCTATCCAATACTGGCTGTACCTTCACTCATTCTTCTTGGCTCATTGTTTAGGGTGGGAGAGTTAAAATACTCCTTGGTCCCCTTTTCCACTTTAAGGTGCTCCCCCTACCTCAAACACTCTGTAACATCTTTTCCTTTGTGGCTCATACTATTCATATTTACCACCCAATAAAAATACTGGTAGCTATCGCCTACAGATCCCTGGATCACTCCCCTTCCTTCCTTAATTTGCATTTGGCATCTGGCTTACACTTTTTTCTCCTCCCCAACTCCTTCCCTCATACTAGGGGATTTCAACATATATAGTTACTCTCCATCAAATACCATAACTACTCAGATCCTCAACCTACTTATTTCCAGTGAACTGTTCCTTCACCCCACCTCAGCCACTCATAAAGATGATCATACCCTTGATCATGGCATCTCCCATAAATGTACCACCTCCATGTTCAAGAATTCTGGAATCCCCTTATCTAACCTTAATCTATTGTCTTTTCACCTCTCTCTGCCTTCCCTTATAAAACCCTACTCTTTATCTTTAATAGCATTCTTTTTTTTTTTTTTTTTTGGTGAGGCAATCGGGGTTAAGTGACTTGCCCAGGGTCACACAGCTAGTAAGTGTTAAGTGTCTGAGGTTGGATTTGAACTCAGGTACTCCTGAATCCAGGGCTGGTGCTCTATCCACTGGACCATTTAGCTGCCCCCTTCACTAGCTTTCAATTCCTTGACCTATCAATTCTCTCTTAGGCTACTCTCAGTTCTCTCCCTTACACTAGCCACTCTTCTCTTTTCCCCATTTTGACCCTTTGGGGAACAAATTTATCTCTTTACTATTCTCTCTTGAATTCCCAGCCTCCTTATCATATCACTATTTATGCCCATCCAAGCCTCAGCTTTGGATCTACCCACACATGTAACTAAACAAAGATGGAGAAAATCATGCAACCATTATGACTGCATCCACTACAAATTTATGTTATACAACTTCAACTGGACTCTCACTTCTGCTAGGCAATCTTTCTATACCCTCCACTATCCCACTCTCTGCAGGAGCTCCTCCAGGTCCTTTCATCTCTCCTTAAACTGACCATGGTGCTTCCTCTCTCCACTCTCTCAGCTGAGAACCTTGCCCCATATTTTACAGAAAAATTCAAGCAATTCAACCATGAATTCCCTCTTCTCCTCTCTTTCTCATCTCTTCATCACTCAGGTGTCTCTTGTATCATATTCTCCCTTACCCCAGCCTCACATGATGAAATGACCTTACTCCTTCCCAAGGCTAACCTCTCTCCTTGTTCAAGTGATTGCATTCCATCCCATCTCATCCAACTGGTTGTCTCTTCTGTCATCCCTACTCTTTCACTTATTTTCAAGCTGATCCTCTCTACTGTCTTCTTCCCTACCAACTATAAATATGTCCATGTCTCTCCCATCCTGAAAAAAACCCATATTTGACCATTCCATCCCCACCAACTATGATTCTATATTTCTTTTGCCTTTTGTAGCTATACTCCTCAAAATGGTCATCCACAATAGGTTCCTCCACTTTCTCTTCTCTTATTCTCTTCTTAGCCCCTTTCAATCCAGATTCTGACCTTATCATTCCACCAAAACTACTTTCTCCAAAGTTACTAATGATCTCTTAGTTACCAAATCCAATGGACTTTTGCAAGTTTCATTTTCTTTGACCTCTCAACAGCCTTTGACCTTGTTTACCAGTCTTTTCTCTTTGATACTCTCTTCTCTGTAGGTTTTTGGGATATCATGTCCTCCTGGTTCTCCTCCTACCTCTCTGACTATTTCTTCTCTGTTTCCTTTGCTAGATACTCTTTTTTGCAGGGCAATGAGGGTTAAGTGATTTGCCCAGAATCGCACAGCTAGTAAGCGTCAAGTGTCCGAGGCCTGATTTGAACACAGGTCCTCCTGAATCCAGGACCAGTGCTCTATCCAGTGTGCCACCTAGCTGCTCCTACTAGATACTCTTTCAGAACATACATTGTAACAGTAGGTGTCCCACAAGGTTCAGTTCTAGATCTTCTTTTCTTCTCTCCCTATACTACTTCACTTGATCTCATCAACTCTTATGGATTTAACTACATTTCTATGATGATGATTCTCAAGTCTATTTTTCCTGCCCTAACATCTCTGCTAACCTCTAATCTCACATCTCCAACTGCCTTTCAGACATCTCAAACTGGATGTCAAGTAGATATCTTAGACTCAATATGTCCAAGATAGAACTCATTATCTTTTTTCCTAAGCCCTCTCCTAGTTCTACCTTCCCTATTACTATAGAGGGCAACATCATCTTCCTAGTCCCACAACCTGACAACCTAAGAGTTATCCTAAGCTCTTCATTATTTCTCACTCCCCACCCACCTACCCACCCAATACCATCTGTTGCCAAGGCCTGTTGATTTCCCCTTTCCAACAGCTCTTGAATTGGTCCTTCTCTCCTCATCACCTCATGCCTAAACTATTGTAATAGCCTACTGGTGAGTCTACTTGCTCTAAGTCTCTCCTTATTCCATCCTCCATTCAGCCACTAAAGTAAGTTTCTTAAGATGCAATTCCTATCATGTCACCTCCCTACTCAATAAACTCCGGTGGCTCCCTATTGTCTTCAGGATCAAATACAAAATTATCTAGCCCCCAGCTACCTTTTCTTTCTTATTACACCTTATTCCCCAAAACATACTCTTTGATCTAGTGACACTGGTCTTGCTGTTATACTAACAAGGCATTCTATCTCAGCACCAAGAATTTTCTCTGGCTGACCACCTTCTTTCACTGACCACCCTGCCTTCCTTTAATTCTCAACTAAAATCCCATCTTTTATAGGAAGTCTTTTCCAACCCCTCTTAATTTTGGTACCTTCCCTCTGTTAATTGTTTTCTATTTATCCTGTATACAGTTTGCTTTTTTTTGTAGACCACTATAGCTTGCTTTTAATATGTTGGTTTGCGTGTTGTCTCCACTGTTAGAATGTAAGCTCTTAGAGGAAAGGGACTGTCTTTTGCCTCTTTTTGTATCCCCAACAATTAGCATAGTACCTGACACATAGAAAGTGTTTAATAAATGTTTATTGATTAATACATTGATTGATAAATAATAAATTTAGTTAGAATATAGAACAGATCAAGTGGAATAGTGTGAAACCAATCAGGTAAGATAGATTGGAGTCATAATATGAAGGACTTCAAATACCAGAGAAATTTATATTTTATCTTAGAGACTGTAGGGAGCCACAGAGGATTCTTGAGAAAGATAAGTGATATTATCAGTTGTATGCTTTAGAAATATAAATTTGGCAACTACATGGTGGATGGATTGTAGAAGGGAGATACTGAAAGGAAGGAAACCAATTAAGAGGATATTATAATATTTTATGTGACAGATGATGAAGTAAAGTGGCAGCTCTATGAGCAGAGAGAAAGGAACTGATATATGATGTTGTGGAAGTAGAGTTGAAAATACTTGGCAACTTTTTAGCTATGTCAGGTGGGGGAGGTGATTCCTAAGGTTGTAAACTTGGATAACTGGAAGGCTGGTAATGTCCTAGACAATAAGAAGGTATTAAGTAAGAAGTAGAGGCCAGGAGGGTTGGGAGGTAGCATGTGGGAAAGATAATGAATTCTGTTCTGGATATGTTGAATTTGAAGTACCTATGGACATTGAAGTGGAGCTGTCCAGCATGAAATGGTAAGGGAGGAACTAATGTTCAGGAGAAAGATGAGGGCTGGATATGTAGATTTAGATTACAACTGCTTAGAAGAGAGAGACAGAGAGACAGAGAGAAAGAATATAGATGTTGAGAAAGAAGAGGATCCTAGACAGAGCCTGGGACAGGTTCATACACAGGGAGGTGGTATATGGATGATGATGCAGCAAAGGAGACTGAAGAGTTGTCAAATAATTTGGAAGAGAATCAAGAGTGTTTAGCATAATGAGAATTTAATGAAGAGGAAATATCCAGAAAAAGAAGGTGTTTGTTTTTTTTTTCTCACACAGTAAGCTACCTCACAGGGTTTCCCTTTTTCCAGAGGAGACAACTCAGGCTTTGAAAGGTTATTAACCTAAGGCCATAACTGGTCATTGTTGGAGATGGTACTCAAATTTAAGTCTTATGATTTCAAAACTTAGTTAAGTTGGGCTATCTGAATATATAGTTTTTTAAAAATTATTTTTAGGGTGGTAAAGAGATGGGGCTGTTTCATAGAATTATAGAATCATAGAATCTCAGACCTGGAAGGAAACTCATATGTCACAACAAATCCCCAAAGTATTCATTCAGCCTCCAATTGATGACCCTCCAAGAGGGACTTACCACCTCATGAAGTAATCCATCCTACTTTTGGAGAGCTTCACTGATGCTTTTCCTTGAGGACAATATTAAAGCCACTTCTCTCTGGGCCTCAGTTTCTTCTTCCATAAAATGACTGGATGGTACAATGATGAAAAATTACTGAGCCCCTACCCTCAAGAGGCTTATAATTTTCTAGTGGAGATATTAAAAGACACAAATATTTTTTGTTTGTTTTTTTGCGGGGAAACCGGGGTTAAGTGACTTGCCCAAGGTCATACAGCTAGTAAGTGTCAAGTGTCTAAGGCTGGATTTGAACTCAGATTTTCCTGAATCCAGGGTCGGTGCTTTATCCACTGTACCACCTGGTTACCTCCTACAAATAATTTTTAAATCTAGCTTTATAGTTTGCAACCTTTTTCTCACAACATCTCTATGAATTTGGTAGTAAGAATGTATTTCCCGGGGCAGCTAGGTGGTGCAGTGGATAAAGCACCAGCCCTGGATTCAGGAGCACATGAGTTCAAATCCGGCCTCAGACACTTGACACTTACTAGCTGTGTGACCCTGAGCAAGTCACTTAACCTCAATTGCCTCACCAAAACCAAAACAAAACAAAACAAAAACCCCAAAAGAATGTATTTCCCCTTTTTTACAGTAGAAGAAACTGAGGTTATGATAGATTAAGTGACTTGCTCTCATAGTCCAACATGACCTGCATAGGTAATAAGTGTCCAGACCAGATTTGAACTCAGATATCCTAGATACAAAGTACAACACTCACATGATACAAGGCAGAATGCAGTGAAGGCAAAGGAGAGACTGAGATAGGAGGAAGAGCCTAATTTTAGCAAAATATTTGAAGGAAGACTTGATGAAGGAGATGGCATCTGAGTTGGGCCTTGAAGGAAGAATGAATTGTGATGACTGGCGATGAGGAGGGAAGTCATTCCAAACATAGGGGAAAACCTATGAGAATGAGGCAGTTTAGCACAATAAGAGGAAAAATCAACTTGGAATCAAGAAAGATTAGGGTTCAAATTATCCCTCTGGTACTTATATAGACATATGACCCTAATTCTAATAAAGGTTTGGTAAATATTTTTTGACTCTGACACAGTGATGGCAAAGACAATAGGACCTGGACTCAGAAAAATCTGGATTCAAAATCTGTCTCTGATACTTGTTAGCTATGTGACCCTGGGCAAACTGGTAACTTCTCTGAGCTTATTTTCTTCATCTATAAGATGGAGATAATTATACCTCTAGTTGCTCAGTGTTGTTGTGGGAACCAAATAAGCTAATGCATATAAAGAGTTTTACAAGCCTTAAAGCAGAGTATGTAAATGTAAAGTATTATTAATTCTCAGAGGCTCACAGAACCCAGATTGGTATACAAGAATAGTAAGTAATCTAGTTGACTAGAATGCAAAGTGTTTGAAGGGGGAATAATGTGAAATATATTTGGAAAATAGTTGGGGCAAAGTTATGGAGGATTTAAAATGTCAGATTGAGGAGTTAACTGATTATTCTATAAGAAATAAAGATCCAGACAAAACTTAGAGTAGGGTACTGGCGACATGGTCAGAACTATGAATTAGGAAAATTAATTTGGTAACTGTGTTACAGATGGATTAGAGAGAGAAAAGAATGGAAGCAAGGGAATGACCTAGAAGGGTATTACAAGGGCCTGAATTGGGATGGTGGCTGTGTGAGTGAAAAGAGGGGTAGGAGTATGAGTTACTGCAGAAGTAAAATTAAGAGGATTTAGCAACTGATTAGAAATGCAGTGGGGATAAGGAAGAAGGAAATGTCAAAGATATCTAAGGGGACTATAATGATAGTGCTATAGTCAATAAAATAGGGAAGCTGGAAAGAGGGGTAGGTTACAATGATAGAAGAAGGCAGTGACCATTCCAATGTGGGACATTTTGTCTCTGAAATACTGAAGAAACGTCCATGTGGTTATATCTGGCAGGCAGTTAGATTTGGGTAACTGGAGTTCTGAGAAGAGACTGGGGTGAGAAATGGAGATTTGGGAGTCATAAAGCATTCACTGTGCCACACTGGATGAGGCTGATAAAAATCCCAGAGCCAGACAGGACAAAAAAGTGATTATTGAATCCATGGGAGTAGATGAGCTCATCAAGAGAGAACACAGACAGACAGAAGAGACTAGGACCAAGGACAGAGCCTTCCTCCCCACCCTCTTTAATTAAAAAAAAAATCCCGTTAGAATGAAAAAGCTCATCTGAGAAATTGTTTTCTCAGCATGAAATAAATGTTCAAAGTATGTATTTGACTAATGGTGAGAGGTAAATGAATCATGCACAGACAGGTTGAATCTTCTTTACTCTCCACTTAGTTTTCAGAATGAAAGGTAGAACTGCTTGGGATCTTGTCAAAGAAAATATATGTACATCCATCCATTCAAACATACATATGTACACACATAGATGCATAAATATTCATAGGTATATGTAAATATGGGGATATAGCTCTATATATTTTTGTGTTGTATGTATAGGTGTTTTGTATGTGTATATATACTACATATGTATATATAAGTTTTATATATATAGTTTATAAGAAATAATTATATATTTATATAGTATATATAATATGTGATATATGTATTCCTTATGTATGTAAATACATATATGTGTACATAGACATGCACATATGCATATGTACATGCATGTGTGTGTGCATACACTTTGGATAACATGCAAAGTACCTCAACTTTTCTATCCCTATGAACCTTCACCCAAACAGCAGGAGTCAAAAGTGGGCAGTGTGGCCATAAGTTAGGTGACCAAAGCTGCCATTTGGCTTGGTGAGCACCTGGATATTGCCATGGCTGGTTCACACGTTTTCAGATAAGAATGTCTAGAAAGCCAAAGTTTGACCTCTGAGGATGGCTGAACTGACTTTGCTCAGACAGTAAGTGCCGTCATTGAGTAATCGGATCTCTGGGGGACAAGACTCCTTCCAGAACTGCTATGCCAGCAATATGAGCCTCTAGCAGCAGTCAAGTCCCAGGGTGAGGAAGAATGACAGCTTGCGATTGTCTCTCTCCCTCTGTGTGTGTGTCTCTCTCTCTGTCTCTGACTTTGTCTCTGGCTTTCTTTTCTATCTCCCTTTCTCTTCTCTGTTTTTGTGTTTCTCTGCATTTCTCTTTGTCTATACTTTTCTGTCCCTATCTTCCTCTGCCCTTCCTCTTCTGTTTCCTCTCTCCATCTTTCTACAATCCTCTTTAATTCTCAAACCCACTGTACTTCCAGACTATTCTCAGGGCTTCCACCAACCCATAGCAGAAAGAGAAATGACCTTATTACATTATCATTTAGGATGAGGTGGGACTTTCCAGAGGATCACAATCTTCTGAGTTAAGAAGGAATTTAGGAATTTCCTAATCCAGCTGTCTTGTGTTTTTTATTTTGTTTTATTTTGTTTTAGGAATGAAGAAAATGGGGGCAGCTAGGTGGTGCAGTGGATAAAACACTGGCCCTGGATTCAGGAGGCCCTGAGTTCAAATCCAGCCTCAGACACTTGACACTTACTAGCTGTGTGACCCTGGGTGAGTCACTTAACTGTCATTGCCCCACAAAAACAAACAAAGGAATGAAGAAAATGAGGACACAAAATTTAAATGACTTAGCAAAGGCCACTTAGGTAATATGAAGCAGAGCTGATTTAAACAAAGATTTTCCACCTCCATATGAAATGCATTTGCCCCTACATGGACTGGAACACAGCTCTTGACACACAGTAGGTGCTGAATGAATTCTTGATAATTGCTTGATGGAGAATCTATGACAAAGTCCTAGTTTATTTCAACTTTCTCATCCTTCCTTTTTCCATTCTAAATTTTCCATTCTAATTCAGAACTGCTGAAACCTCTGGGGCTAATTAGGGCCCTGGTAATGTACAGGGCCATGGGTATATTTGAATTCTACATATATGTTCTTTACTAGCTAAACCAAAGAAGGCTTGAAAAAGCCTGTGAGGGGTTAACTGAAAGAGGACCTGCTGAATTATTCATGGCACCAAAGGGTGGCCATACTCTTTCTATTGTTAACATCTATGGCTATTGTGCATTTTTTGTTTTTGTTTTTGTGAGGCAATGAAGGTTAAGTGACTTGCCCAGGCTCACACAGCTAGTAAGTGTCAAATGTCCAAGGTCAAATTTGAACTCAGGTCCTCCTGAATCCAGGGCCAGCGCTTTATCCACTGTGCCACCTACCTGCCCCCTTTTGTGCGCTTTTCACATTGTATCTTTCACGGATCAGAAGTGCCTTTAATAGATCACTATGGGGGGCAGCTAGGTGTCGCAGTGGATAGAGCACCGGCCCTGGAGTCAGGAGCTCCTGAGTTCAAATCTGGCCTCAGACAATTAACACTTACTAGCTGTGTGACCCTGGGCAAGTCACTTAACCCCAATTGCCTCACTAAAAAACTTTTTAAAAATTAAAAAAAAATAGATCACTATGTAATGGAAAAAGCACTGAATCCATTGTTGTAATACATGATTTTTGAATCCTGGCTCTGTCATTACATATATATAGCAAGCAACCTCTCTGGACTTCAGTGCCTTCATTCATAAAAGTGAGAGCTTTCCAGTACGATGCTTAGCCTGTTAGTACCTTAGTCAGGGTGAAGAGGGAGGAAAAGTGACCAATATGAAGAGGAAGGGTAACATTCTTCTTTCCAACTCTGTTCATCGATTACCATGATCTTCCATTAAAGTTCCTCCTAATACCATATAGATAACCTTAAACTAGAGAAAATGGGCCCTAAAAAGACCTAGTATAGACCTAATCAAAGAATCACACAAAATCTCAGAGTCAGAAGATACCTCATAGGCAATCTAGACCATTCAGAAGTGCAATTCACCAAACATTTAATAAGCTCTTACTATGTGCCAGGTATTATACTAGGAATAAGGGATGCAGAGAGATGTTTATAGTTACTGCCTTCAATACATGACATTTGACTACACAGAAGTGTACTTGAAACATACACAAATTAATATAGACAAGGTAATTTAAAGAAGGAAAAAGACTAGCAAGGAAGGCTTCATGTAGAAGTTGGCACCTGAGTCAAGCTTCGAAAGAAGACAAGACTTTTAGAGGTAGAGATGAGGAAATGCATCCTAGGCATGGGAAGGATGGCTTGTGTAAGTGCATGAAGACAAGAGATGGGGTGTCAATTCTGGAGAAAACTAGTTTCACTGTTTGACTGGAGTAGTATGCAAGTAAACCTGGAAAAGTAGGTAGGAGTCAGATTTTGGAGGGCCTTAAAAGGTAGGCTCGCAATTTTTTGTTTTATCCTAGAGGCAATGGGAATCCATTGAAGGTTTTTAAGCAGAGGAATGCCATTTTTAGATATGTGTCTAAGAAAGATCATTTTGGCAGTTATATGAAGGAAAGATTGGAAAAGAAAGGAAAAGCAAAAGGAAAAGAAGGAAATGGGAGGGCAGGGGAGGGAAGGGAAGCAGGGATGCCAACTAGGAGGCTTTAACATACAGTAAACTAGATAAGAGTAGATAAGAGCCCTAACCAATGAAAATGATTGTGTAAGTAGAGAGAAAAGAATATATGCGAGAGATATTATAGAAGTAGAATAGGTAAGATTTGACAACTATTTATATTTTGTTAGTGAGAGAAAGGGAAGAAGCAAAGATGATCCCAAGATTCTAAGCCTGAGTGACTAAGAATATGGTACCCTCAATAAAAATAGAGAAAATCAGAGCAAGAACAGTTTGGGGAGGGCATGTAAAATAATCCATTTTAAACACAGTTTGAGATGCCTATGGGACACACATGAAGAGCTATACAGTAGGCTATTGATTATTGGTGACCAGAGTTCTGGAGAAATATTAGGGCTAGATGGATAGATTTGGGAGACATCTGCACTAGCTTAATGTAATTGAGCCCATGAGACCAGATGAGATCACCATGGGAGGAAGAGAGAAAGGAAAGGACATAAGATAGAGCCTTGGGAATTATTGGTGCTCAGATGACCTAGTAAATATGATTGAGAGTAGTCAGGCAAAAAGGAGGAGAACTACAAGAGAGTTGTAAAAGCCAAGAAATAAGAGAGTATCCAGGAGGAGGGGGTTGGTCAGCAAGTATCAAAAGGTTCAGAGAAGGGAGTAGGCTTGAGTATGTTTGAAGACAGCAAGAAAAGAGTCAATATATAGAGGGAAAATGGAAAATCATGGAGAGGGAAGGAAGTAATAATTCATGGAACAAGCTCCTGGAGATGATGGGAGATCATTGACTCTAGGATACAGATAAGGGGGTTGGCCTTGGCAGGGAGAAGGGCTACCTCTTTATCATAGACAAGAGGAAAGAAAGAGAAGATGAAAAAAATGTATACAGTTATGGATTGGGAAGATGAGGGAACTATGACAGACAACCTCTTTTCTCAACATAGAAGTGAAGATATTTGCTGAGAGAGAAGATGGTGGGAATTTGAAGAAAGAAGATAAGGTTTGGAAAAATAAATAAATAAAAATTTTAAAAAAGAAGATAAGGTTTGGAACTGGGGGAATGAGGTAAAAAAAATCTATGAAGTAAAAAATGGGTTTTACTGTGTATCAATGAGTGCTTAATTAAGATTAAAAAGAACTTGTAGCCCACCCAATCAAAATAGTTATGACTTCCTTCAGTAACATTCAGCAGCTTGAGAGTAGGAGAGGAGAGGGCAGATTGTGGGTGTTGTCTAGGGCTGATGATTGATAGGGTCTGAATGGTTGTAGGATGGGGATATAATGAAATTAAGGGTGAACTATACCCTAATTTAGCATAGCTAAATTAATTAACTATAAGGTAAAAGTTGTGAAGAGAGGATGGGGGTGGGGGGAAGGGAACAAGCGTTTATTAAACATAATCTATATGCCAGGCACTATATTAAATGCTTTACAAATATTATCTTGTTTGATCCGTACAACAACTATAAGAAGTAAGTATAATTCTCAATTTGCAGTTGAGGAAAATTAGTCAGACAATAGTGTTAAGGAACTTACCCAGGGACATACAACTAGCAAGTTGCTTAGGCTGGATTTGAACTCAGGCCTTCTAACTCCAGATCCACTGCTTCCTGTAGGATGGGTGGTGGATTCGGAGAACTGGAATGGATCGAAGGACTGGAAGTTGTGGTAAAGACAAAGAATAGATTTAGAAAGAAGCAGAAAGAGAGATGTAAAGGCAGGAGATAATTGCTGGAAAGGTGAATTTCAGCATTCAAGATCAGAGAGCTAACGTGGTTATGGTTTATGGTAAGATAGAAATTATGACCACCCCTGTGGGTTGTTGAGATATAGATTAAACCTTTAAAACATGGGAGTCAAGACCAGGATGTTAGGGTGTTTGAGAGGACATCAACACACACATACATACATAGACACACATTCAGTCACATATATCAAGACCCCAAGCATGAAGATAGAAATTGTATTGAAAACCAAGGCTGTCAGCCTTGAGAGTCTGGAGAGCAAAGGAAAAATATCATCCATATAATGGATGATATAAGTAAACAGAATGAATCTCAAAGATAGAAAAGCTTTTGAGTAAAAAATTGATTGGGGCCTTTACCTCCCAAGGTCCTATAGTGAAGGATATTGTTATTAATGTAGGTGTTCCCTCTCCAGACACTAGGAAATAGCTGGGTATCGGTGTCAGGAATTTCATTCCAGAGTTCTAAGTCCTCAGGGATTGTATTGAACTCATAGTGCCAGCTCAATAATTAAATCCCAGGATGATAGGGGATGAGATCCATCCTGAAGCTATCCACACAAGGAACATGCACTTGGCTCTGTGTCATGGTCTGTGTCCTGGACCCTATCCTTTTTGGCATCAGGCCTAGAATTAAAGGACTGGTCAGAGCTGTCCTGGCCTTTGCCTGAGGTGCAAACCTTTCCAGATATACCCATGGGCTAAATATACAGTTCAGAGAAATTAATTAACAAAAGTCTGACTACCCAGTGAGGGCATCATTTTGGATAAAGAAACTCATGGAATCATCTACTGAGGCTGCAAAATTTTGTCCTGAAAGGGAAGGACAAAATTACTGGGATTTTTTTTAAGTTTTGGAGTACTATTATATAACCACAGAAATATGTATTTATAGAATCACCTATGACTTTCAGTAAGTCATTTACTTCTTTGGTCCTCAGTTGGCTTAAATTTAAAATAATCAGGTTGGACTAGAGCAAGGGTTCTTAATCTTTGTGTGTGTGTGTGTGTGTGTGTGTGTGTTTAACAATCCAGTGAAACCCACAGATACCTTTCTAGAATGATGTTTTTAAATATATAAAATAAAATGTGCAGGAATGCAAATGAAACCTTACTGAAATGCATTTTTCAACATTTTACTTTTAAAGAAAGTTCATAGATTTTAGGTTCAGAACTACCAGACTATATCTTTTCTATGGTCTCAATTCTAATATTCAATGATTCTTTGTGGAAATATCACCAATTAGAAGAGCATATCTACTTTGTCAGACTGCTCTCAGATTTTAACAAAGAATAGTAACTCACATTTCTACCTGAAGCTTTAAGGTTTAAAATATGCCTTTCTCCTCACCCTAAGCAAAGTCTTGTTCTTATAGTGGAGAGGAAGCCATCCTCAAAGGCCTTGACCTCAGAGTATAAATTCTGACAGGTATTACCATGTTGCAAAGACTTTGAATATGAAGGAAGAAGGCAAGCTGGATCACCTTCGGGAGAATGTAGAGTTTCTTTAATGATCCCAACTTCCTCCAGAAATGAAGGCTCACCTTGGGGAGGCAGCACAGGTCGCTGACTTGGGAATCAGAGGATCTGGACTCACATTCTTCGCCTACCCATCACTACTCGTCTGACTGTTAGTAGGTCACTGGTCTTCTTGACCTGTAACATGAAAGTATTGTGCTATCTCACACACACACACACACACACACACACACACATCTCTGAGATCCCTTCTAGCTCTAAATCTTGTGAAGCGAGGAACCTTTTAACGTTGATATTCTACTGTGGTTTTTGTTTTGTTTTGTTTTTGTCTGATTGTAAGACATGGAACAGAATAGTCCGTGAAGAATGGAAAATGAATATCACCCAGAGGGAAATGGAGAGGCACAGGGTGGGTATGAGTAGGCTGTGACATGTTACCAATGTGGAACTTTGAGGGGCAGGAGTAAACAATGTCATCAGGGAAGTGTACAGTAGAAACAGAAGACAGGGATCACATGGCAAGGTCAAGGGACAATCAAGGTCAAGGCACCTGAGGCTCCCTGAAGTGAAATAGAATTGGAAGGTGCTTCAGAGATTATCTGACATAACCCTTCCATGTTACAGATAGGGAAACTGAGGCCCAGAAAGAATAAATTCTTAGCATCATAGATTTAGAGGTGGAAAGGTACTTAGAGGACATCCATCCTAACATCTCTCATTTTAGAGATGAGGAAACTAAGGCCCAGTGAGGTTAAATAATCTAAGGTCACATAGATAATAAGGGTCAAAAATAGGATTCGAATCCAGATCTTCTGACTCTGAAGCCAGGGCTCTTTCTACTATACCATGTTGCCTCTTAATTGATTTGTTAAAGGTCACACAGCTAGTGGCAAAGGAATGGCTCAAGCCTAGATCTCCTGATTCTTCATTTGAATGTTATTATACTTTGTTGATGTCCTACTAGATTCACTATTCTGTTTGGTCTCCCTGTTGTTGTTGTTGGTCATTTCAGTTGGGTCTGCCTCTTCATGACCCCATTTGGGGAGATACTGGAGTGGTTTGTCATTTCCTTCTCCAGCTCATTTTACAGATGGGGAAACTGAGGCAATAAGAGTTAAATGACTAGCCCAGGGTCACAAAGCTAGTAAATGTTTGAGGCTGGATTTGAACTCAGGTGCTCTTGACTCCAAGTGCCAGATATCTACCCATTGTGTCACCCAACTGTCCTAAAACACATACAGCTGATTATAGTCTTGAACAATTACATGTACTCTAGTAGTCCTGCTACTATTGTAGACAGAATAATAGGCAGCTAGGTGGTACAATAGCAAGAGCAGTGGAATTGAAGTCCAGAAGACAAGTTCAAATCCAGCTTCCAATACTTGCAAGTGTATGACCTTGGGTAGGTCACTTAACCTCTGTCTGTTTCAGTTTCTTCATTTGTAAAATGGGGATAACAATAGTACCTAGCTCCCAGGGTTTTGTGGGGGCTAAATGAGGTAATATTTGTAAAGTTCCTAGCATACAGTAAGTGCTTAATAGATGTTTATTTCCTTCCCTTCTCCTCTTAAGGCAAAAAAAAACATTCATTCCTTGATTATTGTCTTTTTAAAAAAATGTGAAACTAGCTGATCAAGGCATCTAAAATACCATGGTGATTGTCTCTATAGAAATAAATAGCTTATACTCTGCACGCCCACCTATGTCAGTGGGAGTCTTGAATGTAGCTGAGACAATAGAAAAGAGGCACAGTTATCCTTGTTTTGGTAAAGAAGGATGCATTTTCCAAAATGAATCTTCTTTTTTTCTTCTTTCTGATTCAATGTTGTGCAATTTTCTTTACACTGGGTTAATTTCCCAAGAGTCAGATTAAAAGGGCAAATAGCAGAGAGGTTTTTATCAAGAGATAACAAAGGAGAGACACTAAATTCAATTCAACCAAGAAACATTCAGTCTCTGTGCTAGAAGCTGGAATATAAAGATGCAAAACTAAATTGAGTTCCAAAGTTGGTAAACATTTGCTAGGTACCTATTATGAGCAAGGCCCTATTCTAGTTCTGGGGATACAGGCACTAAAAAGTCCTTTTCCTAAAGGAGCTTCTAGTTTAGTAGGAAAGGGATACGAAATCTATACAAATAAGAAACTTATAAGTGTATGAGACAGATTAAAGAAGAGAGGCATGGGACATGTAGTTTGTGGGGGTCAGGGAAGACTGCATGAAAGAGGTGGCCCTGGGGGTGGTCCTGAAAAGAAGGAAGGGTGTCAGTAAGTGGAGATGGAGCAGTGTAGTACATTCCATACATTAAAGGCTTTGAAGAGGAGGGATGTTATGCACGAAGGTTTGGAGGTGGTAGATAACAGGGTAAGGTCAAAGAAAAGTACATAGTACAGCTTGGCTATATGTACAAAGTAGGAGGTAAGTACCATGAGTAAATTTGGGAAGGAGGGTCAGAGTCAAATTATGGAATGCCAGTAAGAAGTAATAATACAGCCTAGCTCCTTCCCACAACTACACCAAAAAAGGATCTAGGAAGAGCATCAAACTAAGCAGTCACTGGGAAATCCAAGGAGAAACCATGGTAGGTCTTTTTTCCAGCCTAAGTCAGGAGAGGGAACCCTTCATAGTCCTTCCTTCATTGGGACTAGTGTCCAAGGAAGAAGTCCCAGGTAGAGCCTTCCAGCATGGGCACTGAGTTGAAGGCTATGGGCACTGTACTAGGGCAATGAGCAGTGTAACCAGTGTGATGATAGGGCCTGGAGTGGTAACCTGGGCAGGGGACAGAAATAGAACTCTGAGTCATGGGTAGGATTGTAAATCCAGCATGGACTGAGGATGGGACCTCCAGCTATGGACCAGAGAAAGGCACAAGATCATAGATCCAGGGAGGATGGAGCCTGAGGCAGTGTACTGAGCAGAGAGAGAGCAGGAATAATGGTGAAGCTTTGTTTCTCTAGACCTGCAGAGCCTACTAGCAAGCTAACAGGGCTGGAGACAGCAGCAGATTTTGGCTCCATCTGCATTTGTGTCACCCAGACCCAAACGAGGGTCCAAGTAGAAAAGGAAAGAAATTATGTATGGCCAGTGGTATAGGAGTAATGGGCGGGGTGGGGAGTAACTAAGGTGGAGAAGAATTGGAGGGTTCTGGTAAGGATGAACAGGTTTGGGGTTGCAAGGTGAAATAACAGTAGATTATAACGAAATGTAGACACTTTAGAGTTCATGAACAGGAGTGGTGCATTTGTGAGCAATGGTAAAGCCAAGGTTTTGACTATCTCTGTGTAGCTGAGGTGGGGTAAAAGAAGAGGTCTTTGGAAATGAGTAAGTTGAGGACCAGGAAGTTAGGAAGTTTGGAGTATAAATATGTACATTGACACCTCTAGTATGAGGGCAATCATTAGGAAGGTTGGAAAGTCTGTGAGCCAGGCACTAAACTCATTTAGAAAGAAAAGAGAGTGTGCTAGAGTTTGGTGGACAACGGATGTCAGCATCTTGATTGGGTGATAAATATGGATGAATAAACCTCAGAAGAGAAGAAGTTACTGAATGATGGTGGTGGAGAGAAAGCAATGGGAAGTAAGTTTTACTTATAAGTATAAGGAGAATTGTAACTCCTCGACCAGGACTGGTGAGTTGGGGGTATGAGCAAAAGTTCAGCCAGTGTTGAGAAGGGTGGTCAGGGAATCTGTGTCATCAGGAGGGAGCTGGTTCCCAGTGAGTATAAGATGGATGGAGCAAGAAAGGAAAAAAGTTTAAGATGAAAGCTAGTTTGTTAGTTGTAGAGCAGGCATTCTAGAGACCACATTGGAAGGGCTGGGTAGCTTTAGAGTGGAACATTAATAGGGTTGAGTTGAGTAGGATGGGAATAAAGGAACTGTTCACTGGGAGGGGACGGAATGACAGACATATAAATAATAGTATGTTAATTGTTGAGGAATGGGTAGGTTACTGTTGTCCATAGGGGGTCATACTGGAGGTAGAGTTATCCCAGGGCTTCAGGCAGCAGCTTGGAAAGAGGGAGAAGGGGAAGGCTCCTGGTACATGCTGTGGGTGGCCGGAGAGAGTGTCTCATGCAAGATGCAATGACTGGCCTGGGAGGCCAGGAAAGGGGACCAAACATCACTTGAACCTCACTTTCATCTGGAGTCAGATTCAAAACCATCCCCAAAAATCATTTGGGATTTTATGTTTTAAGCATCAAGGAACCACTCAGCAGGGGAGGGGCATGATTAGAACTGGGCATTATTAGAAAGATTACTTTGGCAGGATTATGCAAAGAATGGATTAGAGAGGGAGAGAAAGAAGGCAGGGAGGCTATTTGAGAGGCTATTATAAATCTATTCAGGGCATGATGAAGGCTTAAAGGAGGGTAATATCAGAGGAAGTGTAAAGAAGAAGACAAGATTGAGAAATAAAGAAGATTCATTCTGAAGAAACAATCAGCCATGGAGAATAGTCAAAGCCTATTGGTATTTCTGCAAATACAAGACAACAAGTAGAGGGAAAGGCACTGGACTAGGAGTCCAGGGTTTGAGTCCGGGAGACTGCAACTACAGAATGTCTGTCCTAAAAGCTCACTCAGATTTCTCAAGATGAGTGGTTCCATCTAAAAAAATTCTAGAATTCTGTGTTTGAGCTCAAAGGCTATTAAAGCTAGTGAGAGTTAGCCCCCGTTGCCACACTAATGATAGGACAGGGTTAAACTTGTGTTGCTGTCAGGAAGAATTAATCTCCCTGCTTTCTGAATTAAACACAAATTTAAAAAAAGAATCCAGCATCAAAGGTATAGAATGAATAGGCTTGATAGGCGTATTTATCTAAAATAGAGTAGCAACACAGTCCCTTGAAAGGGAACCGGCAAAAAGGTGGCTTTAGCAACGCCTTCATGATTGAGGAAAAATCTAAGAGATAAGAGGCCAGATGGCTTCAATAAGTGAGTAGGGAACAGCATGCTAGTGAGCTCAATTGGGGCCGGACAGCTGGGCCACCTGGCTCGGCAGCTCCCTTCTTGTTCTTGAGCAAACTCTGGAGGGATGACTCTGGCCTGGCCTGAGGATATGAGACAGAGAGCTTAGTGTGGGCGTCTCCAGTCTTTGTTGGCAAGAGAGGCTACATGGGCCTCGCCTTGCTCCAGAGACTGTTTGCCTAATGAAGGATCCTCAGGAGACCAAAAAGCATTTGATGTGGTTTTAACTAAGAGAGCACTTTGTCTGGGTCTTTCCTCTGCTTCCATAATGATCTAGTTTGCATTATACAGGACCTATTTTTGGAGTGCTGTCCTCAGATTGTAGGATGGAAGAATCATAGAAGTAGGAGCTAGAAGGGAGTTCAGAAGTCATCTGGTAAACCCCCACCCCTCCTTTTATAAATGAGCTGTTGTTGTGGTGGTTGTTTGTCCCTCATTCTCAAAGAGGACCATGACATCAGGGTGATGTCATGACTCTCAGTGAATTGGATTTAAGTGAGGCAGGGCTGTGCAAAGTCACTAGCCTCACCCTCTCCTCCAGAGCCATCTAGGTCCAGTGACAAGATATATATCAGGATGACTGGAGATGGTCCTAGATATTTGAGGCGATTGGGATTAAGTGACTTGCCCAGGGTCACACAGCTTGTAAGTGTCTAAGGTGAGAGTTAAATTTAGGTCTTCCTAACTTCAGGGCCAATGCTACCCTAAGCTGCCCTTGTAAATGAGCAAGTTGGAGAGGTGAAGAGATTTGTCCAAGGTCACATAAATGGTAATCATCAGAGGTAGAAATTGAACCCAGTTCCTTGAACTTCTGGGCTAGTGCTCTTTCCATTGTACCACATTATTTTTTGTCTTTGAACTTCCTGGGCTGAGCACAGTGATTTGTCCATTGCAGACCTTTAATGAATGCCTGGTGAACCAACACACTGTAAACTTCTTAAGGTCAGAGAATGATCCTTTTTGTCTGTATGCTCAGTTCCTAGCACAGTGTGTGGTTCAGAGTAGTCATTTAAGGAACACTTGTTAACCATAGTTAGCCCTTCTACACGGGTGGTGGGGTGGATGGGAAAATGTTAGGGGTACCCTAGTGATCTGGACAATCCTAGCAAAATTTTTGGCTCTCCCTTTGTACCAAGGAAGAAGTCTGGATTTTTTCTTTTTCTTTTATGAAGGTTTTATATAGTGCGTTATTTTAAAATTTGGGTTGGCATTATACAATAGTATATATAAATTTTATGCATTTCTGAGTTTCTAAACTTTTTCTGTGTTATCTGTTGGCCTTCTCGTGTTGTTTGTGGCTTTCACAAAACTCCCCAAATATTCCCTTTTAATTTTTGATGCCAAACTTCGATATATCGAAACTGTGATGAGGAAAGTTGTGATGTGGAAGAGATAGTTGTAATTGATGTGATTGATTTTTTGAGAGTCTTAGCATCTTGATCAGTTTCAAATAAAACCCAAGAGCCTACTCTATGGTATAACAAAATAGCATAAAATTTGTCCAAGGACCTGGGTTTGAAGCTCAGTTGTATGACTGAATATTTTGCTTAGCTTCTCTGGGCATCAATTTCTTGTTTTTGGAAAAATAAGTGGGTTGGACTAGATTCTTTCAAGCTCTAAATTCTATGAACCTTAATAAAAGGCTCATGCACTGGAAAGAACACTGCATTTAGAGCCAGAAGACCTGGATTCAGATCCTGACTGCTATTCACTACCTATGTGGCCTTGGGTAAATCATTCCACACCTTTCTGTTTCCTCATCTTTAAAAAGATGGGGGTTGGACTAGGTAGCTTCTAAAGTTCTTTCCATTTCTATTATACTAAATCTGGAGAATTTCAACTAATTTAATCTCCCCTAGACTGTATGGCTTGACCCATATGGGTTAGGATCTTTTCTGGGGACAAGAAGGTCTTTTGTTATTCATATCCTTTGACTTCTGGTGAAAAGTTGGGCTCAGATGCTGCTGACCAAGATGGGTGTGGAATAATGTGATTCAAAAGGTGATTACCTCTCTCCCATTGAACTTCCTAGCTTTAACTTCATACCTCATCCCCTAATTCCCACAAGTGCTTTAACTACAGGTATAATTCTGGCCTTACTTACTGATCATATAGGGGAAATATTTAGTGATGCCATTTTAAAAATTTTAAATTCATTTTTTTAGTTAACAAGGATTTATTTCCCTCCTACCTCTCCCCTGATCTCCAACACTGAAGAACAAAAGGAAAACAAAATACTTGTAACAAACATGCACAGTCAGGGAAAACAAATTCTTGCACTGGCCTTGTCTAAAGATGTGTGTCTCATTTTGTGTGTTGAGTCCATAACCTCTCAGTCAGGTGGTGAGTAGCAATGCCTAATCTTCAGTCCTCTGAAATCATGGTCATTGTATGGATCAAAATTCTTAAGTCTTTTCAAGTTGCTCATTATTACAATGTGGTCATTTCATAAATTGTTCTCTTAGGGGCAGCTAGATGGCACAGTGGATAAAGCACCGGTCCTGGATTGAGGAGGACCTGAGTTCAAATCCAGCCCTCAGACACTTGACACTTAGTAGCTGTGTGACCCTGGGCAAGTCACTTAACCCTCGTTGCCTTGTCAAATAAATAAATAAATAAATGAGCGAATGAATGAATGAATGAATGAATGATTGGGTAAATAAATGAGCAGATAAATAAATAAATGAGTAAATGAATGAATAAATAAATAAATGAGTGAATGAGCAAACAAATAAATAAATAAATACATAAATAAACGAGTAAATGAATAAATAAATAGATAAATAAATTTTTCTCTAGGTTCTGTTCACTCTGCATCAGTTCACACAAATCTTTCCAGATTTTTCTGAAGCCAACCCTTCTGTCATTTTATTATATTCTTAATTCATCCATAATGCCCTAATTGATGGCTATACCTTTAGTCTCCAGTTCTCTGCAACCACAAAGAGAACTGATATATTTTTGCACAAATGTGCTCATATTAGGTAAAATTATGAAGTAAGAAAGTTTGTTTTTGGTGCCTCCTCTTTCTGTACTTTGTTCTGTTCCTGCCCATAACTTAGTACTGCAACTGGATCTAAGGAATTGAGGTGTCTTTTCTGAACTTTAGGGTTGATCATTTGTTGTGGCATGTCAAAATGTTCTTATTTTGAGGTGATATGGAGCTGTCCTACATATATGTTTGGTTTTCTTGTTAGTCTCTTCCTTGGAAGGGCAAAGATAATGTTCAATATCCAATAAGAATTGGGTTTGATGTATATGGGGGGAGGGAACCAAAGCACGCTTATGGGGGGGGGGGGAAGCAATGAGGGTTAAGTGACTTACCCAGGGTCACACAGCTACTAAGTGTCAAGTGTCTGAGGCTGAATTTAAACTCAGGTCCTCCTGTATCCAGGGCCAGTGCTTTATCCACTGTACCACCTAGCTGCCCCCCAGATAGGCTTTTCATTAGACTATAAGCTCCTTGAAGGAAGGGACTGGTTTTGTCTTTGTATTTCAACATGTGGTACAGTGTTTGCACATAGCAGGGCTTAGGAAATGTTTGTTGAATTGAAGATAGTACTATTGATGGAACATCAACAAATTTGCCAGCTTGTCAATCAGGAAGCTTCTTAAAAATAAATAAACAAATGAATGAATGAATGAACAAATGAATGAATAAATGAGTGAATGAATGAATGAATATAAATAAATATATAGAGAAATGAATAAATAAATAAAAGAAGAAAAAAGAAAAAATCAGGAAGCTTCTTGATTGATTGAGGGTAACCCAGGATTGGCTTAATTGTCCAAGGAGTTTATGTTCCAGAAAACACAGATAGTACTGATTTGAGTATGTCCTGAGAGAGTGACATTTGGGTTGAAGCCATGCTGAGAGGAGGAAGAGAAGAAGGAAGAGGAGAAGAAGGAGGAGGAAGAGAAGAAAGGGGAGGAGGAGGAAGAAGAAAAGGAGGACTATAACTCTCAGATGAGGGAGATTCAGGATAGTCAAACTAAGCCTGGGGAAAATTTAGTTTAGGATTGCTAAGAGAGGTTAGAATCACCTAGACTTGGCATATTTTCTCTAAATTATGAAGACAGGCAGCATAACATATTGACTAGACAACTAGTTTTGTAATCAAGAAAACGTGGATTTAAGACTACCTCTGACACATATTGGCCATGTGGAAATTTATTTTGATTTGGGGACCCTACCTTTGGACTGAGATTAGAAAGCCTTAGGCCCTCAAGGTTTTTCCTGTGTGAGGGACTGGTGCCCTTCCCCCTCAGCTTCAGCTGAGCCAAAAACCCCCTTGGGCTGTAAAAGATGCCAGGTCAGACATCTGGGGGGAAAAGCCCCAGTTCCCTCTGCCCTGAGCCGATCTATCCGAAAGATCCTGGGCTCATCCAGGCCGGCCTCTGGTGTAGCCCATGCAGAGGTCCCTTGGTGCACAGCAGGGGGCATGGGCCCCTGGAGCCTTGGGTATGGTACGCAGGAGACACTTGAGTGTCCTCTCCCCCTTGGCCGCAGTGCTAGGGCAGCCGGTGGATTAGCTTGCTGTGTGTGGGGATGCAAAAAGCCCTGAGGTTTGAGTGGAGAGAAGGAAGATATATAAACTGGAGAGTTAGACAGTGAAGGGGGGCTGACAAAATTAAGGGAATGGAGAAGGACACAGGGGAAGGCTAAAGGACTAGAGTGAGAGGCAGATATACCGAGCTTGTGTAACGATTGGAATAACGCCACCTGCTGGATACTTACTGTAGAAGAGTTCTGCCCATGAAGGGAAGGTCTTTGAGGGCAAGACCAGGAGTCAGGAAGTGACGCGGGCTAGTGGGAGGAGGAAGGAAGAGACTGGCGCTCAGGCTCGCTTTTTTTCCTGGGGACGCTGGTGGAGAAGGGAGCTAAAAATGTGCTCTCCCTTTAATAGATAGAAATCTAGGCCTTTCTCTCTCTCTTTACCAAATTCTTATTCTCCTTAATAAATGCTTAAAAGTCTAACTCTTGCTAAAGCTTATAATTTATTGGCGACCACTCATTAGATATTTTAGATAGTTTAGCTAGAATTTTAGCCCTTTTGGAGAAGAAAAAAAAAAAAAAAGCGAGCCTGAGCGCCAGTCTCTTCCTTCCTCCTCCCACTAGCCCGCGTCACTTCCTGACTCCTGGTCTTGCCCTCAAAGACCTTCCCTTCATGGGCAGAACTCTTCTACAGTAAGTATCCAGCAGGTGGCGTTATTCCAATCGTTACACTTGGGAGAGGCCAGAAGATTAAGAGAACAAAAGGACACTGGAGCACTAGGAGAACGGAAGGAGAGGTCGGTGAGAGACAAACACAGGGGTTCAGTGGTGGTAGTACGGAGAGGAATGTTAGACGCCGGGGGATTGACAAAGTGAAAGGGGCTTGGAGTTAGAAAAAAGGAGCTGAGCAGTGAAAGTGGAACATACCCTAAGGCAAGAGGCAGCAAGGGCCCTTATTGTATTAAAAGCAGACAGGTTGTATAATTTGCATTTCTTAACCCTTATCTCTTACATTTATTTTTATAAATAAACTCTGCTTTGATTATTTAGTTAAGAGGCTTCTTAATCTTTTGTTTATCAATTTTGGGAGTGGAGCAGTATGGTGGAACTTTATAGACAAGTTAATAGCAGTCAGATAGCCAGTTAGTCAAAAGTCCCAGATTAAGTACCCCAGTCAGATTAGGCCCCTCAAATTAGGCCCAACTAGTTAAAATATTTCTACATTTGAATGGCAACCCAGATGGGACTTACAGCCCAATTATAATTTTTCTAAACTTATAATTTTTCATATAATGATAATTTTCCAAATAAGTCCGATTATATATTTTTTCAAATGAGATATAGTTATTAATAACTGATTTTTTTTACAGCCAAGTGACCCTGGGCAAGTCACTTAACTTCTTAGTGTCTTGAGTGACTCCCAAGACTATATATTATAGAATGCCTGCTAAATTGCTTTGGTTTCCTCACCAGGAGTTCTAAGTTGCTGTGTGACCCTCCATAAATTAGATTAGATCTCTGAACCTCAATTTCCTCATCAGTAAAATTGGAATCATAATATTTATACTTCTTTTCACACAAGGTTGTTGTGAAGATAGTGCTTTGTTAAACCTTAAAAATTTAATTAAAATATTATATAATATTATAAATATAAATATATAATAAAATATGAACAATTATTAATTAACACACACCCCCTTCAGCTTTTACAATTGTAGAGAAGGGATAATTAGCTATACACAAACATAGATGTCATGTCTGTACTACACTGTATTTCTCTTCTCTCCCCCCTGCCCCTTTTCAGTCTTGCGACCTCTTATTAAATCAACTCTATCATTGTTCCTGGAAATTGTGTGTCAATCTACTCCCCTAAAGTTCTCATCACCCTTCCATGGTTATCACTCCCCTATTAGGGACAGGTGTTATCTTCAGTTTGATATTTGTATCCACCATGTTTAGTATACAGTAAGTGCTTAATAAATGCTTAAAAAAATTTTATTCATATTTTCTAGTTGCATTGTATGCTGTAGTCAGCCAAGGCCTAGAGAGCATATGTGGTTTAAGAAGGTTTCAGAGAATGTTGGTTTGCTTCCCTCCCCACCCCCCACTCTCAGTACATTCTCATGGTCCCTGACCTTCCCAGAAGTCAACCCTGAACTTAGGGGCCTCCTAAGCCTTTTGCTGAAATTTAGGCTGGGACTAGAATAGGCCTATGGCCCTACAGTACTCTTTAAACTCTTTAAAATCCAGCTGTCTAGGTTGGTAGGTTGTTTAGATCCCACCTTTCCCTGCTCCACTCATTCTGCTTGACTCTAGTGGGGCCTAAAGGTCCAAGTTCCAAATTGACCTCCCTCAAAGTCTTACTATTCCTTCCCAGAGAAATCAAATCTATTGCATGACGGGAGGAGAGGGAGAAAAAGCAAGTAGGAATTTAATATTTGAAGGGGCTCTTAAACATGCTAAAGGTTGATTGGGGGAGAGTGTTAGAACACTCATATCAGAGATGCAGTCAATTTTAGGAAGGCCTTACCATAATATACTTACCTAGGCCAGAAGGCTGACCTCCCACCACTGATATATAGGCAAAACACACAACTCTCTTGTCTGTCTTCTCATAGGTCAATGTGCCAGAGGAGACACAACTACATCAGGGATGGTCTCTGGGAATCCCAAGCAACACAATTACAGTATTCCCATTCCCCAGGAGACTCACCTGTGTGTCTCTCTTTCAAGCATTCAAGTCTGTCACATAACTCTAGAATTTCTATTAACAGTACTAGACTATGTTTTCCCTTCTTAAATTTCCTCTCTTTGGGCAGAATGTCAGTCTAGGTTACTGTATTTTAGGTGGCCATGGGATGGTACATTCTGAAAGGAACTATCTAAACCAGAGTCTTCATTTTACAAATGAGAAAACTACAGTGTAGAAGGGAGTGACTTTTCTAAAGTCACATGGACAGTATTCATCAGAAGCAGAATTTGAACCCAGATCTTCCCCCCCCTCCAGCACTGTGCTCCTTTCACTATACCACATGGAAATGTTGCTTATCTGCTTGTTTTGTTTTTTGAGCCATTTGGTAGGGGGCAGGGGGAAGGAGTGTTTGCTGGAAAATTACTGTGGTTCAAAAATCAAAATGCATTAACATTAAAAAAAACTCAGTTAAAGTGATCAGTCTCCCCAGTACATTATATTCCCATATACCCACAATGGGTGTGCAATGCTGTTCACCTATGAGAGGCTTAACACTTTTAATGCTGAGTAAGTTCTGTGTTCTCTATAGCTACTGGGGAGTCAGCAGCTTTCTGTCCCCTGCTCTGATTCTCTTTAGCAACAATGCCAACTCATCAAGTGGTATGTGGATTTGTGGGTCTACTCCATCTAAATTAGATCTGAGTCCTGATGCACCCGCTAATTCTGCCTCCTTTTGAAATGGCTGCATGTCATTTAGTACTGGTCATGTGACATTGGTACAATGGTGTTGACTTTACAGAGAAGCAGACACAGATGCTTAAATATTGAATACAGCTCCTTTTTTACTCTTAGGATGGCAACAATAAGCAAATGACGTTTCTTAATAATCAGAGATCACGAAGCATAGCAAAGTAATGAGAGAGCTACCGAATGGCCATAAGCTTATTGTGATCCTGATATCTGGAAGTGCCCTCAGAAAATAGAATTGATCAAGGCCTGGGAGTTCTAGGTATAACAACAGATTGGGCAAGGAGAGATCAACCCTAATAAATACAACATGCTCAGCCAGATGCAATCCCCATATGAACTTTAGAACTTGTGCAGGTATGACTGTTTCTGGTCTGCTAGCCACATGGCAAAAAATGGGCTTTTTATTGACTGCTGAGCCATAACTGAATGTGCATTTAAAAGATGCTAAGTGGTAAAAGGGAGTCTGTGTGTGTGCATGTGTCTATTTCTTTCCTGCCCTGTTGTCTGAAAATGAGGAAGCAAAAACTGCTGTAAGCCTCTGGGTAGAGGGGGATGGGGGTGAGGAGCAGCTAAAGACAGAGACTGAGAGAGACAGAGAAATGAGAACAGAAACAGCTGGCACCAAATACCCCCTCCCCCTACCAGGGTCAACATGGCGCTACAACCATATAACCTTGCTATAGCCTCTGAAGTCTCTGTTGCAGCTATACTTTCCTGCCTTAGGAGTATTGTCATCTTGTGAGCTTTGAAAGATCAGAAGAGCAAGTTAACATAGGTCTATGCCATTAAAATCCACGACAGTGCTTTCAGACACCCAAGCTCAGTGAAGCACAGACCCCAAAGGGAAGATATAACTAGCTAGCCTTGGTCTGGATAACACAATTTGTCAAAGTGAGTGGGAGTTTGGATAAGGACTCGTAGTCTTTATAAATATTACATAGGAAAGGGAGGAAGCTAGGTTGTACAGTGAATAAAACACTGGTCCTGGATTCAGGAGGACCTGAGTTCAATTCTGGCCTCAGACACTTGACACTTACTAGCTGTGTGACCCTGGGCAAGTCACTTAACCCTCCTTGCCCTGAAAAAAAGACTACATAGGCAAAATACAGTTTGTTTTCTTCCTTGGACAGGCAAAGAAATTGAACAAGGTCATTTCTGCAGTATATTTGACCCATATGACCTATAGGATCAATCACCAGGTACAGAAAACTGTTTTGGAGTCCAAATTTTAGATCAGACCATGATATAGAAGTCAGGATTTGGCATGAACTCATACACACAGGAGTAGTTGTTTCCCTAGTCTTAATCATCTTGTTTGGTTGCTAGAAGGGCCTCTGACTACTTCTGACCCATTGAATGCAATTAAACAATAGTCAGTCCCAGCAAAGGATCCTACTGATATGACTGGACCCTGTGTCTTTTAGCCATCCTTCAGCATATTCCCTCTCTCTTCCTTCTTCATCACCACCCAAATCCCATCAACGTAGAACAAAAGGATGGGGGAGGTAGGCAGAATGAGAGGGGGGGTCTACACCATAGCGTTTTTTAAATCACCAAACCTATGATTATTATCTAATTTCTGAGTGCTCTTGATCCATTCTGAGTAGAAGCTGAATGTCACTGTACATGATATGAATCCATTTAGGCTCACTAGTGCTCTTCTCTTACACCTTCTTCTTCTTCTCTTACACTTACATATTGACTTTGGGTCTATTGCTTTCTCTTTGGGTACTCTCTTTTCTCAGCCAGAGACTTCTAAGGACTCAGAATGAAATCCATTGGATATTTACTTTTGCTGGGGGTTGGACATTGTGGTTCCCAAAATGCTGATATGCTTTTATCAAGATCAGCAGAGGACCAAGGGCCTATAAGCTTTCCAATTAGATAGGCAGGGATCACCTACGCTGGCCTGGCTATAGAGTTCACCTGCACAACAAAGATTCAACCCCAAAGGCCCATATCTGGACAACCTTCCTTCCACACATCATTTACTCTCTAATTTGTTCTGTGCAAACTCATCTCTCTGTCTCTCTCTCTCTTTCTCTCTTCTCTTTCCCTCTCTCATCTCTGTCTCTGTCTCCCAACTCCCACTCCTCAGGTAACTCTCAGCTCTCTCATCACTGTTCTACTCTCCATCACAAACTTAGGTTCCACTAGACTCATTCCATAACCTTTCCACACCATAATACAAACACACCCAGGCACCATATCTTACCAGCACACTTCATCACCAACATCAAAGAATGATATTGACTCTCTTATAGCCTTGGGGTAAAAGTAATGATTGTAGACATCTGAGCAAATGTGTTATGTTCCCTGAACAGCTGTCTGCCCTCCACTGGGATTCTCAGCTTTAACAGAAAGGGATAACCATTCCTGTCCTTTAGAGTCATATTAGGATTATAAGAATAAATAAGCAAGAATTTGACAAATATTGTGAAGTCTCCCCCAAAATAGGTCTGCAATTCGTATATTGGTAGTTTTGAATTAAGCATCTTTAGACATAATCCTGGCTTCAAACAAGGCTGACCACTAAGTATTGTGGCCAATTATTCTGCTCTAACCATAGAAATTCATCATAAAATCACAGAAGTTTATAGCTAGAAGGAACCCTACACTTAGCTTGATCCCTGCATTTTATAGTGCAGAAAGCTGAGGCCAATAGAGGGGAAGTGATTTGTCATAATATAAATATAAACTCCTTGAAAGCAAAGAATCTTTGAGTTAGGTCTCTATACCTCTACTCACTACAGCACAGAATCTTGTCCATAGATCTTGGTAAATGTTTACTTGGATTGTCAAATTGCCCAGACTCAGCTCATAAGAGGCAGATCCAACTGGACTGCAGGACTACTGATGCCCAATTCTTTGTTCTTTCCATGAAACCACACTTTTTGTAACACAACGTGGACTAACATAAGAAAAAAAAATTTCACTTCATACTAAATCAGGTAGTTGTTTATAAAAAGTCATTAACTGGAATAAATAGTCCTATAAAAAATAGTTGCATTTGGGGATAACAATGAAGTGAATATTTTGTCTTTTTATGAGCACCCGGGGAGCCTGGAATGGCAGAAAGCACCAGTTTTCCAATTAAACTGAGCACCAAGAGAAGCAGCATGGCGTCATGAATAAAGGGATCAACTATGGAATAGAGAGGACCTTGGTTTGAGTTCTACCTTTGACGAATACTAGATATGTGAACATGGGAAAGTCTCTTAGCCCCCAAGGAACTCTAACATTCAGGCTCTCCAGAATTATGCCAGATTTGCAGCCAAAGAACCTGGGTTTTAATCTCAGCTCTGCCACTTTTACAACCTGGGCAAGTCACTTAACATCTCTGGGTCCCAATTTCTTATCTGTAAAATGGATGGGTTAGCTTAAATAACCTCTAAGTGAGCCTTTCAGTTCTAGATCTATGATCCTAAGCATTGGAAGAAACATAAGTATACATAAAGTGTGGACCCATGTATAAGAAAGGATGATTATTTCAACACTGAAAATTCTTTAAACCAATGAAATCGGAGGTTCAGTCAATCAATGAACATTTTTAAAGTGCCTACCATGAAGGGACAGACACTGCGACAAATGCCAGGGGCAGATACAAATCCCAAAGTCCATACCCTAAAACAACTTATACTCTACAGGTTGGGACCAACAAAGTGCCAAAGCAAGCAACAAGCTTTCATTAAATGCTTGCTTTGTGTGGAGGTTTTTGTTGAATGTTTGCCACAAGCCAGTGACTCAGTATCTTGTTACAGGTTCAGATAACTAGTCAGAGCAACAGTAACAGGGTAGTAAGATATGAGGTCAATTAGAACTTAAACGAATCCTCAAAAAGTAAGAAAAGGCCTCTTCTCAAGGCAAAATGAGGGTCAGCAAAATTTATCTCCAATGTCCTTGATCTCTTTTTTCTATGTCCTTTCCTTTTCCTAAGTGCTTTAGCCAAACTGGACAACTACCTGTTTCCAATTTGGCCTGACATTTTCTCCCTTCCACATACATTCATTGGTGAGGGGCGGGGGGAAGGGGGAGTAAGTTCTAGACAGGATTCTAAGAGACAAAGGATAGGAGTGAGTGCATTCCAGGCATGGGGGACAGTGCAAAGGCACCAAGATGGGAGATAGTGTGGGATGTGTGAGGAACAGCAAGACCAATTTGACTAGATCATAGAGGACAAGTAGGAGAATGGTAGGTAATAAGGCTAAAAAAGGTTATAAAAACCTTTAAATGCTAAATAGAGGACTGGTAATAGGAAGCCTATGTATTTAATAATACGGGAATGACTTGGTCACACCTGTGCTCAAAGAGACTTGATGCAGGGTGATCAATTAGGAAGTTATTGCAATAGTCCAGGTGAAAAGTGATATGAACCTGAACTGACAGGGTGACTATGTGAGGAGTGAGAAGGGGATGTTGTGGAGGTAAAAAAGCCAAGCTTTGCTAACTAATTGTATATGTATAGTAAAGGAAAGCAAAGCATTAAGGATGATGCCTAAGTTACAAAATTTGAAGACTAGGAAGATACCTTCCTCAGTAATATGGAAGTACAGAAGAGGGTAGGGTTTTGGGGCAAAGAGAATGCATTCTGTTTTGAATATGTTTTTGCTTTTCTGTGTGTCTCTAATATTTAGCACAATGTCTGGTACATATTAAATGCTTAGTAAATTCTTGTTGTCTAGCTGATCTGAGTGGGAAAGATGCTTGGGGAGCAGAAAGGTGTCACTGTTGTCTGTCACATCACAGTCATGGTTACCTACTCTGTTCACATTCCAAAAATTGTCTTTTCTCTTTGGGTATTAGTTGTCATGAACCTTAGAAACCTCAACAGAGAGATACTGAATAAGGGGACTTTGAGACACCTGTTCTCTCAAGGTTAAATCCAACAGAAATAAAATCTCTTAAACCATATGATGAATCAGTTCCCTCAACTCTTTAGTACCCCAGAGCTATGACTAAGCTAGAAGACTGGGTTGAGGAGAGAAATATTGTCCTTATGGCCTTACTCTGAGTCAGACCCTTCAGCAGGCAGGGATGATTCACTCACACACACACACACACACACACACACACACACACACACACACACACACACACTCCTCCTGCTCTGGCCTCTGGAGCCTGCCAACTTTCCGCTATTTCTTTTTTCCCAGGGGGAGTAAAATGGTGGCTTGTTCATCCAGGAACTTAATTCATTGTACTCAGACAGAAGCAAAATCATTCACGCAAATCCCTTGTTTCAGGGAACTGAGGTATGAAATGGAAGCCAAAAAATCTAATTCAAAATTATCCTGCACTTGTGCACAGTGCCCAGAAGGAGGAAATGGATGGAAAGCCTTCCTGTCTTCTGTCTACCCTGCTCAGGACACCTTTAGAATAATGTGTCCTGTTCTGAGGAAGGATGCTGACAAACTGCAGTGTGACCAGAGTGGGGGGGCGGGCAGAGGAAGGGAAGGAGGGTGATTAAAATAATGATCAGGCTAAAAACATGCCACTTAAAGGAAGTGGAAGGATTCAATCTGGAGAAGAGAAGATGAGGGTGGGGTCCACAATCACTGTCTTCAAGTGGAACTTTTGTTTCCATTTACAGCACAATTTCCTTATACAAGTAACTGAAGAACCCTCCTGGGATGAGGGATTGGATTTGACCTGCGAGGACAAAGTTAGGAAAAATGGATGGATGTTACAGAGATAGAATTGGGGAAAAAAACCACATGAAAAACTTCCTAATGACCAGAGCTATCCAAAAGTGGAATGAATTGTCTCTGGAGGTAGTGAGCATCCCATCATAAGATGTGTTTAAGCAGAAGCTGGATGGTCCCTTTTTGGAGATGTGGAGAGAACTCTTGTTAAGGTACTGATTGGTCTAGATGCCCTTGGAGGTCTCTTCCAACTCTGAGTCTCTCTGGTTCTGTGACTAGGTCTGGGATGATACAGACAGAAAAAAGAAGACTTGAGGATGCAAATTTGAGACCCTATAATGGGTTTCAAACTGAATACAGCTGAACTTTTATTATATTAACTGAGGAAGTAGAGCAATACAAAGAGTCCAAAAGAATGAGTAATATAACATCATTTATTTTGGGATTTTTGATGCATTATGATTCTCTTAGCAACAAATTTACTTTCCTAATTCTGTGCTGATTAAGCCAATGATGGATTTGATTCACACACACACACACACACACACACACACACACATCAGTTGCACTCCTAGACTAAACTAATGGTGCTGATCATGTGTGACTATCTATGCTTGACCATTCATGTGTGGCTATTCTACACACAGGTAAGTAAGAGGTGACTCGGTTGATATTCTTTAGGCCACTGTTCCTCCAAGTGTTTTCACTCAATCAGCAGATAGTTATTAAATACCTACTGTATGCCAGACACTGTACGGTACTGAGGATAAAAAGTTAGACATGATAATAGTCCCTACTATCAAGGGAACATTATATCTATATCTATATCTATATCTATATCTATATCTATATCTATATCTATATCTATATCTATATCTATATCTATATCTATATCTATATCTATATCTATATCTATATCTATATCTACATCTACATCTACATCTACATCTACATGTCCAGCATAGGGCACATATGAATATTTAAGAATATTCCAAATAAATTTAAGGTAATTGTGAATGAGGGAGGGGCAGTTGGAGGGATTAGGAAAGTCTTCCTATAAAATATAGCACTTAGAGGAACTTTGAGATAAAAGGGAAGAGGGAATGCATTCCAGGCTGAGGGGGGACAACCAGTGCAAAGGCCCAGAGATTGTGATTAGAAAGTCATGGAATTCACAAAAAGGGCAGCTTGGGAAGGTGGCAGTGTTGGAAGGGGAATGAAGTATAACAAGGCTGGAAAGGTAAATTGGAGCCAGGTTGTACAGAGCTTCACCAAATAAGGGAATGTCTTTGTAATCATAAAGGTGATCCAGAACCAATGGAGTTGATTGAACTAGGAAGTCACAAGAACAGACCTATTCCTTAGGAATATCACTTTGGCAGCTGTGTGGGTAATAAACTAGAGAGGGGAGATGAGCTACAAAGAGCAATTAGTAGGTTTTTAAAATAATAGTCTAGGCATGAAGTGATGAGGGCCAGAATTAGCATGGTGGATGTGTGACTAGAGAGGAGTCAGATGTAAGTGACATGGAGGTAGAAATGACAAGATTTGGCATCTGGTGATATTTTAGGTGAGAGAGAGTGAGGAGCAGAGGATGACAACAGAGTTGTAAGTCGAGTGACTAGAAAAATAATGGCACCCTTGAAAGATAGGAAGGTTGAGAAGAGGGGTAGGTTTTAGACGAGAGATCATATATTCTACTTTAGATGTGCTTAGGGGACAAGTGCCTAAGGAACATAATGATTGAAATGTCTCATAGGCAATTGGTGATTCAGAACTAGAGCTCAGGAGAATGACTATCCAATGAGAATGAGTTTTTGAAAAATTACTAAAGTTATTTTTTTACTTTTAAAATATTAAACCCTTCAATATAGTCCCGCTCCAATATTTCATCATGATAGGGAAGTAGTTCTAGGATCTTGGTTGATAATAAGTCTAGCCTCTCCATTCACTGAATCAGCCATGTTACATTGAAGTGGAACTTTCTCAATTACACCTCAAACTTCACAGATTGAGAACCAATTGAGGAAGCACACACACACATACACACACACTCTAGACACAGATAGAGAAAAACACTCAAAGAAGAGCAGCTTTGAGAAATGAGGCCTGTGACAGCAGATGAGAGAGTTGCTCATGGACTTGAGAAAGAGCACAGTTGTGTACACTAACACATTGTTTACTGAGCTATAAAATGATACAATCATTTTGGAAAACAATTGGAATTATGTGGAAAAAAGTGACTACAATGTCCATACGCTTTGAACTAGGTGCTCCATTACTGAACTTATACCCGAAGAATGCCATCAATAAGAAAGTCCATATATACTCTAAAATACTTATAGCCACATTTTTGTGATAGTTAAGAATTGGAAACAAAATAGATTGCCATCCATTGGAGAATGACTAAGCAAATTGTGATGCATAAATGTTACTGTACTAGGGGCAGCTAGGTGGCGCAGTGGATAGAGCACTGGCCCTGGAGTCAGGAGGACCTGAGTTCAAATCCGGCCTCAGATACTTAACACTTACTAGCTGTGTGACCCTGGGCAAGTCACTTAACCCCAATTGCCTCACTAAAAAAAAAAAAATGTTACTGTACTGTAAGAAATGATGTGTGTGATGAATATGGAAAAACATGGAAAGATGAATATGAACTGATGCAAAGTGAAGTAAGCAAAACCATGAAAACAATATCCATAATAAATACAAAAATGTAAATAGAAAGAACAGTGACACTAAGCCCCCCCCAAAAGTTAATGTAACAAAATTATAAAGATCAAGAAAGACTTGAATGAAAAAATATGAGGATGTCTCCAACCCACCCCTTTGTTGTTGGAGACCCACAGATGTTAAACATTGCATGTTTTCAGACTTTCTTAATGTATAAATCAATTGTGCTGATTTTTTTCCTCTCTAAAAATTCACATTTGTTAAATAGGGTGGCTCTTTGGAAGGAGAAGGAAAAGGAATACTTGGGATAATTATGAACATGTAAGAAATAAAAAATATCAATAAAAACTTGTTTTAAAAAGGAGAAAAAAAAGTTGACCTGTGGAAAGAACCAGAGAATCCGTATGAGCTACCCACCAATCAGAACAGACACTGAACGTAAGGAGGACTGTGTCAAGACTCTTCAAAGAGAGAAAAGACTTCCAAGCCCTATACTACCAGGAGTGTAGGTTGCCTTTAACATCTATACACATATTCTACATGTATGCCTTATTCCCTTTGTATAGTTATTTTTACTATACCATCTTAAACTATCTCTGCTAATAATCATTTGTGTTTACTGGCTGATTATTAGTGGGAAGCACAAAAATAGGGGTTCATGAACTATAGTGTTAGGAGTGCAGGGTCACCCATAGAAACTGAGGTAGTAACCACCCTCTGGAGATCAAATCTTAGAGTATGAGTACAAGTTGAGGAAATAGGATAGAGAGAAGACTGTTTGCATTCTCTCTTTTGATTCCCTCAACAACCTTATGAGACAGGTGCTTTTATTTCCATGAGAAATGGAGGCTTAGAGATGTTATGATTTAGCCAGGATCATATAGGTAATAAGTGTTTGAAGCAGGATTATTTTTACCCGCACATGGAGGAATACAGAAAATAGATTAGTGATTGTGGAGTCAGAGATCTTGGGTTCAGATCCATCTGATGTTTATTGCCTCTGTGAAATTGGACGAATCACTTGTCCTCCTTAGGCCTCAGTTTCAAGAGTTAGAATAGATGGCCCCAGAGATATCTTCCTATTATGAAATTCTATGATTGTGAGGTGACTTTGGGTTCTTGAAGGGCATGACAGTCAAATGCAAACTCTAGTAGATCCTGCCAAGCTGGAAAGGCTTCAAGTGCAGAGCACAGACTAGCTGAGTGTGGAGATGCTTAGGGGATAATTTTTTTTTACTACAACATTTTATGAACACCATCTACTAAAATATGGAGAAGCTGTTATCTGCATCAATGGAGGGGGAAGAGGACCCAAGACCAGTGAAATGATAGAGCCTTTAAGTATTATAAGGAGAATCCTGATTATCTATTTTCTATCCTTACTGAAGGCAGAATAGGAGGAACCCTCTCTTTGGCAGGCTATAGTCAATGAAACCTAGATCAGTATATCTATCTATCTATTTATCTATCTATCTATCAATCGATCGATCAATTGATCAATCTATCGATCTATATATATGGATATATATATATAGATTGATCTATAGATCTATATATATAGATATATCTATAGATAGATAGCTTTTAAAATATTATATACACATATAGATATATTGAAACAGATATAGATAGATATATGGCCTACATTTCCCAGGGTATTTCCCCTTCCTCTCCATAAAAGTCATCCCTTATAACAAAAATTAAATAAGAGAAAAAGAGAAAAGAATTCAGCCAAACTAACATATTACTCAAGTCCAATGTTATATGCAGTGTTCTGACCCCATAGTTCTACATCTTTACAAAGAAAGATGTATTCTCATATCTCTTATTTGTAGCCAAGCTTGGCCATTGTACTTTGAGAGCATTTAATTTCTTTCTTTTATAAATAAGTTTTTATTGTTATCTTTGTTTTTTATATCTCCTACATTTCCCTATGCAGTTCTCCTTCCCCCTCTTAGAGAGCTATTCCTTATTTTTAAAATTATTTTTTTCAGCATTCAAGCATTTCTTCTCCCTCACACCTTCACATAGAAAAAAAAGAGAAAAGCAAAATACTTTTCACAAATAAGTATATTTAAGCAAAACAAATTCCTTAAATTAGCCAGATTCAAAAATATGTCTCCTTCTACAATTAGTCCATCACTTTTCTGTCATTATTGGTCCTCTGAAATCCTAGTTAATCATTGCATTGCTCAGAGTTCTTAAGTCTTTCAAAATTGTTCATTTTTTACAATGTTGATGTTATAATACAAATTATTTTCCTGGTTTGATCCACTTTACTCTGCATCAGTTCTTAAGAATCTTCCCAGGATTTTTAGGGGAGGTCTCTTTCTTCATTTCTTTCAGCACAGTAGTATTCCATTACATTTATATGCCATAATTTATTCTGTCATTTCCCAATTGATAGACACCCCTTATTTTACAATTTTTGCCACTACAAAAAGTGGCTATAAATGTTTTTGTACATATAAGACCTTTTCTTCTTGCTTTGTTCTCTTTGGGATATATTAGTAAAAGTATCAATGGGTCAAAGGGTATACATAGTTTAGTAACTTTGTGGACATCGTTCCAAATTGCTCACCAGAATGGTTGGATAATTATTCACAGATCCACCAATGTCCATCAATGCTCCTGATTCCACAGCCCCACTAAACATTTGTCATTTTCCTTTTTTAAAAAAAATCAACTTTGCTCATCAGGAGAATGGGAGGTAGAACCCTAGAGTTGCCTTAATTTTTATTTCTTTAAGGACTGGTGTTTTGCAGTATTTTAAATAGTTTGGGTTTCTTGCTTTTATTGCCTATGCATATCCTTTGACCATTTATCATTTGGGAAATGAGATGCCCATTATTTAAAACAAAGAATTAAAAAAAAAAAAAGAAAAAATTCAGGCGAACTGGCCAAAACATTGAAAAAAATCTGACATCTGTAGTTGTCCACGATTATAGTACCATACTTCTGCAATGAAAGGAAAGGAAGCACCTCTTTATATCTCTTCTTTGGAGACAAGTTTGGTCATTATAATTTAATGGCATTCAATTTCAACTCTTTTGCTGTTATCGTTCTTTTCATTTGCTTCATATATATTGCTTTCCTTGTTCTGTTTTAATCATTGTGCATTAATTCATGCCTTCCTAAGCTGCTCTACATCATAACCATCATTATCCCAACTCTTAGTTATTTTCCAATCACTGGACATTTACTTGGTTTCTAGTTCTTTGCTACTACAAGGAGTAGTGCTATACATATTTTGACATATTTATTTATAAAACTTAATCTATGTTATGATTTCCTTTTATGTTATTTTCAGACAAATACTCATGAAGAAGGGGAAGTTTTTGCTCCAAGGACAGTCCTAGATCTGACATATTTTAACATTTTTGTCATTTATTTGAATGATGGAAAAAGCACTATGTTCATTAGATCCATGTGACCTCTTCTCAAGAAAGGTTACAAAATGCTAGACAAGAACAGAATTCAAAGTGAATATGACATACATATAAGCATGTTATTAAGGAAATAGTAAGGAACGGAGTGAAAATCAGGTCAGATAAGTTCAAAACAGTATATTTGAAGACTTACATGAACTAAGGGTCACTTATGGATTTAATGAGCATGATTAATTTTCCATCATTCAAATAAGTGACAAAAATGCTAAAAGATGTCAGACCCAGGACCGATCTTTCTCCAAACATATGTAAATTTGAGAGTAACCCCAACTAATGGGGCAGGAGTAATATTATAAATTTATTTTTGGAAAGAAAAATGTTTACAATGATCTAGGCTTCATTGACTGAAATCTTCCCAAGAGTCATAGCTGTATAAATGCTAATAAGACTCTGGATGCATGAAAATGGGTGGAGAGAATTGGTGTGATAAAACACAGGAGCTGAGGGAAATAGGGTCAAAGGTTTGAGGAGGACTGCTTGGGAGAACCTGAAGCAGACTTCAGTGCCAGAAGTTTAAGAATATTGGGAGCAGTAATGAGAACCTCTAGACAGCAAAAGAAGAGAGAGAACAGCTTAGGAGAGCTGAGGAAGAAGCCATGTGTTTAGGAAAGGTGATAGTTTGGAGAGAGTTAGGTGCATAGGAGACTAATCAATCAGTAAACAAACCTCTATGTGCAAAACACTATACTAGCCACTTAAAGAGAAGGAAGTTGAGGTAAGACACATTCCCTGTTCTCATGGGACTTATGATCTGGTAGAGGGATAGCACATATATACAGATGACGATACTATGCAATAGTACAAGGTAGGAGAGAGTGCCTTGACAGAGAGCTATGAAAATCTGAGAGGGAAAATCATTACTGACTGGGATGGATGGAAGAAGTCTGAATAGAACAGGTGGTACCTGAGTTAGCTTGGAACGATGGATAGAAATTCAACAAAAAGATGCATTATCTGAATGTATGGCTTCAAGAAGAATTTTAATATAGAACCAAAGCAGCATAGATTAGTGGATAGATTGATGGACTTGGAATCAGAAAGAGCAGTGTTCTAATCCTACCTCAGATACTTACTAGCTGTAGGATCCTGGGCAAGTCATTTAATCTCTTTGGGCCTTAAATTCCTCACCTATAAAATGAAAGGGTTGGACTAAATGCCTTCTGAGGTAATTTCTACCTCTAGAATATCTCTAGGAGTCTATAGCTAGAGCCTAGTCAGACGGGACCTTCCTTTCTTCAGTAACCGAGGGATCTGAAAGAAAATAGAGACCTTATACCGTGCAAAGCACACCTTTGCCACACTTCCATATTATTGATCTTTCTTAATGCAAGAAATCCAATAATTCCTGAAGTTCTTTTAGTTCCCTTATTCTTATAAATGTAACATGTTTTACTCTAGCCATTGCATATAGATAACTTGACTGCATGTTTCAGATGTATGTTGTAACTAATCTGGTTCTCTTTGATTAAAGAAATATTCTGGCTCAAAATTTCCATTTTTATTGATATGCATGTGTTGATTCCATTTTGTACCTGAAGGTCCACCATGCCATCCTATGTTTCAATCACAGAGAGATGCTGACAAGCACAATCATCATATCAAAAATGGTTCAGAAGAGCAATTCAATCTCAGGGAGCCTCTAGCAAGATTTCACTCTGCCTACACAAAACAAGTTTACATCCCAATACTATTCATTAATAGGTCACAGAGCATTAAATATAAAAGAATAATAGGATAATGCTCATACTAACTGACATTTGTAATGGGCTCTGAGGTTCACAAAGTACTTTACATATATTATCTTGTTTGTTCTTCTCAACAAATCTATGAATGAAGCACCATGGTACCATGGTCTATATTTTTTAAAAGTTAGCAAACTGATTCTGAGAGAAGTTAAGTGACTTGACCAGGGTCACACAGACAATTAATGCCTGAAGAGGTATTCAAACCCAGTTCTTCCTGGCACCAAGTGTATCTATTGATCCATATGCTGCCTCTTTTGTAAATTTGATATGGATTAGAAAAGTCTCAGGAAAGCCTAGTTCTGGCCATGCTATAGAGGAGGAAAGAACTTTCTGAGAATGTTTCTTCAGTTACAGCTGAAAGACCATTTCTCTTTGATTATCAGCTTCTCACAGAAGTACAAAATGTCAGGGCTAGAGAGAATCGTGATGATCAGGTAGCCCCAAACCCCATTATACAGAAGAAGAAAATGCAGCCCGTAGATGAGAAGTGAATTGCTCATAGTCATACAACTAGGAAGTGGAAAAGGCAAGATTCAAACCCAGATTTCCAAGCCCAGTAATCTTCATTTTCCCCACAGTGCCTCCTTCTAGGACTACTAGCTTGGTGGTACTGAGCTCTGATCATTTGGAGTATAGGGATTCAGTATGTTGGGCAAGATTCATGACAACTTTTAATCTGCCATGAAGAAGGGGTGGCAAAGAAAAGCCAAAATTAAGACATATATTTCATAATTTAATTCAGTTAATTCAAGGAACATTTCCTAAGTGCTTATTGTACTGTATTGTGCTATATTATGTATGTGCTGTATTGTGGTGTATTATGTGTGTATACAAAGCTAGCCCTGGCCTATAGGGAAAATTTAGTATGTGTGTGGAAGAGAAGGAAAAATAATTAACCAGGAGGATCCTGAGGTCAACAAATTTAAAGTAAGAGGCCTTCATTCCAGCATTGAAGCTATTCCCTTATGAAGGTATAAATACCTCTACTGATAACACATTGGAGGTTTTGATAATATCTTCTTGGTGGTGTATGAATTTCCTCTACTAAGTCCCCACTGTTATCCTGAAACTCTCACACCAGCCCTACAATTCACATTTTGAAAGTATAGTTATCCCTTCCATTTTGTGACTTTTCCCATCATGGTTTTGGTATATTACAGGTCAACATGAGAAATTAAATGGAAATTTGGTAGGAGTTTTGTGGAAGCCACAGATGACAGGTGGAGGCCAGCAGACAACATGGAGCCTATGTCCAAATACTTAACCCAAATTTTACAATAAGGTACTGTAAATATCACATAAAAGAAAAAAAAATCAGAACTCTTCTCTGGTATGGAGGGAGAGCCAAAAATTTAATGCAGATTTTTCAGATTGAGGGGGGTGCTGTGCCCCTAACCCCTCCCCAATATGGAAGGGATAACCATACCCTCCAACCCTGCAGCCACTCTTTCTGATTGTATGACTCCTCCCAGAACCTCCATTTAGGGAAGATGTTCAGGCTGACCACATCTTATTCCTCTCTGGACTAGACTTTGGGACTTTCTCTGCTTTATCTTCAGCATGTGGGTACATTTGTCCCATCCATTACACTCACTTTTCAGCTTTATTTTTGACATTGTCTTCCCTCATTAGAACGTGAGTTTCCAGATAGCGGGAATTGTCTCTCTTTCCACTTGTATTTCTATCCTCAGTGCTTAGCACAGTGCTTGGTACACAGTAAGTGCTTAATAAATGTTAGTTGACTTATTGACTGATAGAACAAATACCCTTATACTCCATATGTAGGGTGACTGTATGAGTTACATCTAGTTGATACCTAAATCACACCTTAGATTTGGCCTTTAAAGGGAGCACAGCTGAAGGCAGAGAAGTAAAAATGAGAGACTCAGAGCACAAAATGGGCTACACTAGAAAGGACTGATCCAAAGATTGGTGCTAAGGAGTAAGCCAGCCAACCCAGAGAATGACATCTACTAATACAAATGTATGAGGACCACTATTTATTCTACATAGGCTACTCTAATAACATCTACTAAACCCTATAGATTAGCTTAGTGTTGTTTTTCCTTAAAAAGACAATGAAACTGGGGCAGCTAGGTGGCTCAGTGGATAAGGCATGGGCCCTGGATTCAGGAGGACCAGAGTTCAGGTCCGGCCTCAGACACTTGACACTTACTAGCTGTGTGACCTTGGGCAAGTTACTTAACCTGCATTGCCCTGCCCCCCTCCCCCCAAAAAAGACAATGAAACCATCCCTGAGACTTAATTGGACTAGGAGACTAAGGTACACTCGATTGATTAGCTTTCTGGGCAGAATTCAGCAAACTAAGTGAACTTAGACTTTTTTGTATCATTAAATATTATGAAACTTTATTTTAAAATGTAAAACCTATTCTTAGCTCATGAGTGGATTTCCTAGTAGTTTGCCAATTTTTGACCTAAGGCATAAAAAACCCAGAACATAAGTTGTTGCTGTTTTATAAGTCAACATACCCAATGCATTTCCATGTGGAGACAAGGAGAATTAAATACAACTGAACCAACACTATTTTTTCTGAATATCTTTCCCATACTGTTGTTAAGTAAATTTCATTTTGTAAAATGTTATGTGGTCTAGGAGACTCTTAAAATAGACTAGTTCACTATATTGTCTCTTTTGAAAGGAGATAACTATCAACAACATCAGAGTTATTATTACTTTCTTCCTCTTAAAATTACATTGTATTTATATTTTATATTCTATTTCATAAACATGAATATTAAATATAAGCTTGCTCTTAAGATAGAAGCTCCTTTGGTCAGGAATTGTTTTATGTATCTCTAGCATCAGATTACAGTATGTTGCACATAGTAAATGTTTAATAAATGCTGAAATATATTGAATACATTAAGCATGTGTTGTTTTCTAAAGGACACTGGAGAGGAAAATATTGGATAAGAGTGAAAATGGAAGTATCTTGGCCTCAAGGGTAGAACCTCTGGAAGAGAAATTGTAACCTTGTTCTTTTGTGCACTATCTCTAGAAAACTCCACAAGATGGAAAACATTGTCAAAGAATTATTTGGAACCTTCCCTAATAGCAATGTCTATGGGATTCCATTCAATATACTGTTTCCATCTTGGTACTTGTCATTCATTCAAGAAATATTTATTAAGCACATACCATGATAGGCACTGGGAGAGATAAAGAAGTAAGTGAGCTTTGGCTGAATAAATAAATATATAATCAAAGAATATGATGGCGAAGAAAGCTGTGCTTTTCTGAAGACTTAATAGTATTTGGGAGGGGGGCAGTGAGGGTTAAGTGACTTGCCCAGGGTCACACAACTAGTAAGTGTCAAGTGTCTGAGGCTGAATTTGAACTCAGGTCCTCCTGAATCCAGGGCTGATGCTTTATCCACTGTACCATCTAGCTGCCCCCCTTAATAGTATTTTAAAAAGAGAAACAAGACACTGAGATTGTGCAATCGGAAGAAGAATCTAGGCAGTTAGTAAACATTTATTAAGTACCTACTATGCGCCAGGCACTGTGCTTAATTTTGGGGATACAAATACAAGTAAAAAAGAAAGATAATCCCTGCCCTCAAGGAGCTTTCATTTGAATAGAGAAGACAACGCACAAAAAGGGAGCTGAAAGGTGTTGGGAGGAGGAATCGTAGTGAAGTCCAGAGGGTCAGAAGCACAGCCAGGAGAGGAATGGATACAACTATAAAGGGTTTATCTAGAAAAAAGATTGGTGAATCAGTTAATGACTATGCTTCAGGAGAATCAATTAATGTCATTTGAGATGTTTATCCTGAAGAAGCAAGAACTTGGAGAAGACAAGATACTCTTCAGATATTTGGAGGCTCATTTGTCAGAGAGACTAGATTTGTTCTGCTTAGTCCAAGAGAGAAAAACTAGATACAGTAGGTAGAAGTTTCAGCTAGAAAGCTTTTGACTCCACATAGGGAAAAATTCAACAGAGTGGTCACTTTGGAGGTAGTAGGGTCATTATCACTGGTGGTCTTTGAGTGGATATTGGATGATCACTCTTGTGTGAGACTAGAGGGGATTCCTGTTGTTAGGTTTTAGATGAGTTGACCTATGAAGGACCTCTTTATTGTGATTCTGTAATTCTGAGATTCTCTAAGAAAAATAACAAACAAGATGTTAAACCAATCTTGACCTGGAAGTCTGCACACCAAATCTTTAGGGAGGGATTGTGGTGTAGTGGAAAACGTGCCAGCTTTGGGGGAAAATGATAGCCCTCTTTTCATTGCTGGAACAACTGTAATAATAGGCCATATTTACTCTAGTGGTATGATGAAATAGTACCTGGATATACTACTTACTCATTAGATATGTTGAATTCATTGGCACAATGCTAGAGAAAAATATAGAACTTGGAGCCAAGGAGACCTGCCTTCAAATCACAGTTCTGCATTATACTACCTATCTGACTTAGGGAAAGTCACTTAACTTCCCTGGGCATCATTTTTACCACCTGTGAAACAAAGGGTTTGATCTAGAGATCCAAATGACACTTATTGTCCATTTTACCTCTAAATCTCTGACTCTATGATATTTTTGAATACAACTCTACAACCTCTAACTTACTAAGAAAGTGTTCCATATTGGATTCTTTGCATTTTTTTTTTTGTTGAGAGAATCATGGTAAACAAAATCAACCTCCTTCCTGATGCCCAAATGCAATAATTCTTTCCCACTTTGAAAGGATATGAATTCTGGGATATGGGGTCAAGGCACCATATGCTAAAAGGAAGGGGGTGATTTGTGTGCATTAGAGTACCTTTGCCCCATGCAATCCTGCAGAGTTGCTCTTTTGTGCCCTTCAAAATAGCAAAATTGATTATTTCTATTCCTCCAGTCTTATCTACAAGGCCCACCACTATGTCAGAGGAAATTAAATTGGCTTGGCACAATTTGCTCTTTATGATGTCATTCTGGCTGCTATCAGTAAGTTATATTCTTATAGGTATTTGTCATTCTAATGCTTGATGAATGTCTACTAGCAGACAGACTAAGAAATGATAAAGATTTCCCCCCTTAATTTATTAGCACAGAAGGAATGTGGGTTGGCTTTTTTCTTTTGTCTTTACATCTTAGGTATCACAATACTGTAATAGTAATAACTAACATTTGAATAGCACTTTGAACTTTGCAGTGTCAGGATTTAGAGGATAGAGTTGTTGAATCATTTTAGTTGTATCCAATTCTTCTTGACCCTATCTGGGGTTTTCTTGGAAAAGATACTGGAGTGGTTTGCTATTTCCTTCTCCAGTTCCTTTTATAGATGAAGAAACTGAAGCAAACAGAGTTAAGTGGCTTGCCCAGGGTCACACAGCTAATAAGTGCCTGAGGTCAGATTTATACTCAAGAAGATGTCTTCCTGACTCGATGCTCTAACCACCACGAATCCTCACTGTCCCAGTGAATAGAGTGCTGGACTTCAAATACTGAAACCTGAGTTTAAGTCTTGCTTCATATACCAGCTGTATGATATTGTGTAAGATACTAACAGGGGCACTTCCCTCATCTCTGTCTACTAAGTTAAACACACATTGTGATTTGCAACTTGGGGAGCTGATGAAATACTTTATATTTGAAGTTTGTCCGTGCCTTTACATGCATTATCTCATTTGAACTTCATAATAAGCTTAAGAGGTATTATTTTCTCTGATTTACAAGCAAATTAAGTGACTTGCTCAAGGTCACTAATCTAGTGACAGAGATAGGACTTGAACTGAGATCTTCCTGAGTCTAACTTCTATATTCTTCTGCAGCACTGCCAATTGCATTTGGCAAATATTATACTAAATGCAGGGTGCTACTTTATCATACTACTATAAGTTAGAGCTGGAAGGGTCCTTAAAAACATTTCATTCTTGTTATAGATGAAGATCTCAAGACCACAGAGATTAAGTCCAAGGTCACACAGTTAGTAAAAATAGAGCTGGGATTTCCAACCCAGATTCACAGACTCAAAACCAGCTGGCTTTTCACTGTTCCACAGATCTTTCTTAATCATTCTTTTATTCAAGAATCAGAGGCCATGTGGTATGATAGAAAGAGACTAGCACAGAAAGTGAAGAGACTAGAGTTCAGATACAAGCTATTTGCATTTAGGCAAGTCATTTGACCTTTCCAATCCCCCAATTTTGTAGGATCATATATTTAGAACTAGAAGGGACCTTGTGTTTGTTGTTCAGTCATTTTAGTCATATCCAAGTCTTCGTGACCATGTTTGGGATTTTCTTGTCAGAGATACTGGAGGAGTTTACCATTTCCTTCTCCACCTCATTTTACAAATGAGGAAACTGAGGCAAACAAGGTTAAGTGACTTGCGCAGAGTCACATAGCTAGTAAGTGTCTGAGGCCAGATTTGAACTCAGGTCTTCCTGACTTCAGGCCTGGTGTTCTATCTAATTCTCTACCTAGCTGCCCACAGAAGGGACTTCAGGAGATAAGGAAACAGTACCACAGAGAGCTGGGGTGACTTTCCTAGAGTAACACAATTAGTGTGTACCCGAAGCAGATTTTTAAAACCATATTTCCTGACTCTAGGTCTGCTGCCATTTTCTTCATCTATAACATGAAGGAAGTGGCTTCCTTAGGTGATCATGACGATTCCTACCTGCTATCAATCTACAAACTTGGAGGCTTTGAGAATTTTGCATTATAATTATCTCTGTGCAAATATGTGTGCATATGTGTATGCTTATTAGACTGAAAACCCCATGAGGACAGGGATCCTGTCTTACCCAAACTTTGTCTTTTCAAGTACCCAGCTCAGTACCCCTTACACTGTAGATATTTTTGTGAATACAAGTTTTTTGTTTTTTTTTGTTTTTTTTTGTTTTTTTTTTGTTGAGGCAATTGGGGTTAAGTGGCTTGCCCAGGGTCACACAGCTAGTGAGTGTCAAGTGTCTGAGGCCGGATTTGAACTCAGGTACTCCTGACTTCAGGGCCAGTGCTCTATCTACTGTGCCACCTAGCTGCCCCGAATACAAGCTTTTTGATATTAATTTTTGAATTGAACTGAATTCAGAATTGCCCATGCCTTATCTCCTGTCCCCATCAGCTGCCTGTCCTACCTTAACAGGTTAGAAATGTAGTTACTTTATCTCAAGACAGCCTGGACAGGCAGTTTAATAAGGAACAAAGGGCTCAGAAGTCATACCTGTTTGCTTTTGTGTTTAGACATTTGAGCAGAGGGATAGATCTGCTATGGGTCTGTTTATGAAACTGAAACTTACTAGAAAGCCAAGGCAACTAATTCTGGACACAACATTTTAGGAAGGGAGTGTGTCATCGTAGGAAACCCGTGACTTTCCCCCCTTCCCCTCCTCTCCCTGCTTCCTTTTGCCTTTAGAGTCAGAATACTTGAGTTTGAAAACTGCCCTGTTACTTATCCAACCAGTCAGTCAGTCAGCATTTATTATGTGCTCATGACATGCCAGGGATTGTTCTAAGTGCTGTTTGATGCAAATAAAACACAAAAAGAATCTCTGCCTTCATGGAGTTTATACTCTAGATCTTAGAGAGGAGGGCACTAGGAACTGGGAATTGGGCAAGGCCTCCTGCAGAAGGAGGTTCTAGAGCTGAGTCTTCAAGGAACCCAGGATCCTAAGACTCAGGTTAGGAGGGAGAGCATTCCAGGCATGAGGGACAGAGGCAGCAAAGATATAGTGTCATGTGGGAGGAACAGGAAGTTTAGTATGGCTGGACCGTAGAGTGAATCAAGGAGAGGAATGTGTAAAAAGACTGGAAATATAGGAAGGCGAAATTTTGCCAATAGATGGAAATACTAAAGATTAGAGGTTATATTCGAGGCTGGAGGGAATAGGAAGCAATCGAGTTTATGGAATAGTGGGGCTGGATGTATGTTTTTTCAGCATTGTGTGGAGGCTGTTTGGGAGTAGAGAATGACTGAAGGCAAGGAGACCAGTCAGGAGGCTACTGCAATAGACCAGGTGAGAGGTGATGAGGGCATAATCTAGGATGGTGGCTGAGTGAGTGGAGAGAAGTCTACTCTCCTCTGTGTGTCCTGGTCAAGTCACTTAATCTCTCCGTGCCTTGGGGCTAGACTCCAAGGGCCTAAGTCTATGATCTATTATCCTATGACAGACTGACAAACTGGATGACTTAAAACTGAAGGTGCTAAGGATGGTGAAGGGACTGCAGACTGTGCCATAGGAGGGTTGGTTTTAGGAATGGAACATAATCAGTAGTTTAGATAACATCAACAACAATAGCTAGAATATTATAGCACTTACTATATCCCAGGGACTAAGCCAAGCAAGTGCTTTATAACACAACAGCCCTGGGAGTTAAGTGATATTATTATCCCCATTTTACAGAAGTTTACTGAGGCAAATAGAGGTTAAGTGACTTGCCCAGGGTCACAATGCTAGGAAGCATCTGAGGCAAGATTTGAACTAAGCTTTTCTTGACTCCAGGCCTGGCACTCTATTATCTACTGCTCCACCTAGCTTACCCATAACTATTTTTTTTTTAGTGAGGCAATTGGGGTTAAGTGACTTGCCCAGGGTCACACAGCTAGTAAGTGTTAAGTGTCTGAAGCTGGATTTGAACTCAGGTACTCCTGAATCCAGGGCTGGTGCTCTATCCACTGAGCCACCTAGCTGGCCCTCCCATAAATATTGGGAGGACATGATTAACATCTCTAAGCCTCTGGCCCTTTAGCCTCTTTTTCAGATTGGATGTCTCCTTCCAGAGCCTTCATTTAAGGCAGGTCCCCAGGCCCAGTTTCAAAGTGATTGTATTTGTTCTATATGGTTGTAGAGGTCTGGCTGCTGGCTCTTTCATTTTTCTCCAGGCTACATTCCAGACTTTCTCTACTAGGTCCCCAAACATCTTCATCCTGGAAGCTCATTTCAGTCCTGAAATTTATACATTTGAAGTATCCTCTGCCCATTCAGCCTCTCCCTCTGATTGGATGTTTCCTCCCAGACCCTCCATTTAAGGCAGGCACCCAGGCCTCCAACCATATCTTCCTCCCTCTCTGGACTGTACTTGAAGCTTTCTCTACCATGCCCCTACTCTGGGTACATTCATTGCTTTCCTGCCCCGCCCCTTTCAGCTTCCTTTTGTGTGCTATGTTCCTCCCTTAGAATGTGAAATCCTTGAAAGCAAGAACTGACTTTCTTTCTGCTTGTATTTCTATTCCTAACCCTTGATACATTGCCTGGAACGTCTGTTGTTGTTTAGTCATTTTTTTCAGTCATGTCCGACTCTTCATGACTTTATTTTTAGCCTAGCATATAGTAAGCACTTAAGAAAGACTTGTGGACTGACTGAGAACTAGGGGCAGTACAGATGGGAGTTCCCCTTCTCCATTGCAGTTTATCAAGGTGTAGGAAGGCAGATTTCAGCTCAACATGAGGAACATTTCCCAACAATTAGGGCCATCCCAGAGTGGTATGAGTTGCCTCAGGAAGAAGTGGATTCTTCCATTCAAACAGAGACCGGATGTCCATTTGCCCAGGCTGTCATACAGGGCTAGGTTAAATGAGTTGCCTTCTAAGGTTCCTCCCAACTCTGAAGATCTATGAAGTTGGAACCATTTGAGCCTTTCTTAGACTCAAAATTAAGGCCACCTATGTAACTGTTTACATATTCTAAGCCTGTTTACTATGACGTAGGTGTGCCCACACCCAAGTCTAAGATTCTACACACCATGTGCAATACCGACCTGACCTTATTTCCAGCATTAAATAATGTTTAGTGAATCCTTGGGCAACTTCTCTAGCTCAGCTTGGGTTAGTTCTCCTTATTTTAGTCATATGTAATGACTTTCCAAGTATGACAAGTGGGTAAACTTTGTTTTTAATGGTTCATCACGTGAACATCATCAAAAACCCCTCAGATATGTTTTGTTATTTAATTCTTCCTATTCCAACCATGCCTAAATTCTGGCAGTTTTACTTTCCTAACAATTCTTTCATCTCCTGCCTCTTCCTTGTTCCCACCACTGTTGGGCCAGTCTAGGGCTTCCTTATTCCCACTTGCAGAAATTTAGCCCTAACAGGTCTTCCCACCTCTACTCTCTCCCCTGCCCAAGTTAGTCTTTATATAACAGGCAAAATCACCTTTCTTATTCATGAATCTGGTCATACTATGCTGTTCGAGTCATGAGGGGTTCCCTACTCTATTGAATAAAGTTCAAACTGCTTTCCCTGGAATTCAAAGCCCTTCCCAATTTAGTACCATTGTTCATTTCTGGACTAATTTTTTAATGACCCTCTCTTCTCCTCCCATGCTATTACAGGACTTTAATTACCAAATTGGTGTTGTCTCAGAAAAATTAAGACCTGGGAAAGACCTTAGCTTAAAAAAGTCAAGGTCTCCCAATGCATCCTGAGCCATCACCAGTCATTCTGACCTATGCCTTGCCTCTGGACTCTGATGTCAATGGAAGAGAAAGTGAGGCTAATGACTTTGCACAGCTCTGCCTCATTTAAATCCAATTCATTTGCAAGTCAACATATCACCCTCCTGATGTCATTGGTCCTCTTCAAGAATGAAGGATGAACAACAATTACAGGACTCCACTCTAAATCCTAAACTTACCCAGTGATTTCTTTCATCCATATCTTTGTTTATATAGCTCCTTATATCTGGAATATTCTTTCTTGCTATATTTTAAAGCCCAACTCAGATGCCACCTCCTTCATGGGGCTTTTCCTGGTGCCCCTTGGAAATGATCGCTCCCATTCAGATTTTACATATAGCTTTGCTTTCCACCCTCTAGCAAACCTATCAGGTAAAATTGAATTTTGTGGTTGTCCAGGCTTATGTTGTAATGGGTATGGGAGAAATAGGAAGGAAATAGATATTTATTAAGAGCTAATACATGTCAGGCAGGCACAGTGCTAAGCACTATAAATATTATCTTATTTGATCATCAAAACAATCCTGTAACTGTAACATAGGAGATCCCCAGGTTTTACTTAAGGAAACTGAGGCAGACAGAGGTTAAGTGACTTGGCCAGGGTCACACAGTAAGTTTCTGAGGCCAAATTTGAACTTAGATTTCCCTGACTTTGAGCCAAGTGCCTCTTCACTGGGTTACCTACAAGGTTATGAGCTCTGTGAAGCAAGGACCCTGTCATAATCAGAGTACCTAGAGCTAAAAAGGAGTTTTGAGATCATCTACTCCAACCTGCTCATTTTACAGATGAAGAGAATGAGGCCCAGAGATTAAGCAATTTGTTTGAAGTCTCACCACTAGTAAGCAGCAGAACCAAAATTCAAACTTAGGCAGGTTCTCTGATTCACCTTCTCTGAATTCTGTAGACTCTGCAAGCTCCTCACCCAACTGCTCTGTATAGTAGTGGAGATTGAAGGAATGTTTGTTGCATTAAATTAAACTGAACTTTAACTGTTGCAGCAGCTTTCCCTTGTCTTTGCTACCCACCCCTCATAGCAGATCCATTGAAGATTGTTTTGAGTACTGTAATGTACTAACTTGATCAAAGCTAGATTCCGTTTAGTTAGAAGGCCTATAGAAGGAGGCAGACTGATGGATGGGACTTGGAATCAGTTCATGTTATAGTAATTTCAGTTGTGTTTGAATCCTCATGACCCCATTTGGAGCTTTGGCAAAGATCCTGGAGTGGTTTGCCATTTCATTTCCAGCTCATTTTACAGATGAGGAAACTGAGGCAAAAAGGGGTAATTGGCTTGCCCAGGGTCACACAGCTAGTAAGTGTCTGGGTCCAGACTTAACTGTAGACCTGGGCTAAAATATTGGGTCTGCCACTTGTGAGCTGTGTGAGATTCACTTTTCTGCTCTAAATCTCAGTTTCTATTCTGAGCAAACATAACTAGCATTTATATCATGCTTTAAAGTTTTCAAAGTACATTCCTTACTTTATCTCATTTGATTCTGACAATTCTGTGAGATTAAGTAATATTTTTCCATCTTACAGTGGAAGAGACTGAGGCCAAGAGAGGTTAAGTGACTTGATCAGGGTCACATAACTAGTCTGAGGCAGGATTGAAACTCACAGCCTTCCTGACTTCAAGTCCAACACTCATGCCACTAAACTGGCTGTCTGTATCATGAAGAGTTGGATTATAGGATCTCTTAGAACTTCTTGAACTCTGCTTTAGTTTTTCTATGAGAGGTTGACAAGCAAAAAGGACTATAATTGCAGGACCAGAATTCCCTTCTGGAAAACATCTTTGGAAACTACTCCTTTGTCATATGGTCAGGACTTGGTGGCTTTCTTGAAATATTTTAAATCCATAATAAACTTACATGAGAGGTAGTGTATCATAGTGGATAGCACAATGGACTTGGAGTCTGAAAGAAAGGTTCTGATTACAACTCAGATACTTACTAGCTATGTGACCCTGGGCAAGTCACTTAACTTATCTAGGCCTCAGTTTCCCCATTTGTGAAATGGTGCTCTTAGAACACATAGCACTGGGGCAGCTAGGTGGCGCAGTGGATAAAGCACCGGCCCTGGAGTCAGGAGTACCTGAGTTCAAATCCAGCCTCAGACACTTAACACTTACTAACTGTTTGACCCTGGGCAAGTCACTTAACCCCAATTGCCTTACCAAAAAAAAAAAGAACACATAGCACTTCTTCCACAGGCTTATTGTGAAGACTAAATAAGATAATGCAGACAACACGCTTTCTATATTTTTTTAAGTGTGACACAAATGGTGGTTATTCTTGTTACTAGGCTATTAGTCTCTCACTGGGATGGGAGTATAAGACAACTCACAGATTTCAATAAAAATAGAAACTAGTTGACCTTATGAGATGTTTATAATCAAAAAAGATTATGCAAATAGATGCAAACAGATACATATAAATTACTTAGAAAAGTCATAAAATTATAGAATCTCAAAGTTAGAAAGGAACCCAAGAGATAATCAAGTCCAACCCATACCTGACGTGAATCTCCTCTAGTCTTTAACAGGGTGGTCTAATGGTGGCCATCTCTAGAGCAAGATGTGGGTTGGGGCAGGGGGGAGAGTCAGGGAAGAAAAAAAAAAGGGAAAAGAAGAAAGTTGCATGATAACGTTTTATTATATATTTAAAGAAATAGGAAGCGGTACATAATAGATTTGTAGTTTTATGTGAAATCTTTTTTTATTCTACTATGGTAAGGAAATGCTTTGTTTCATAAATTAAAGATAAAATAAAAATAAATTATTAAAAATAAAAAATCATAAAATATAAAGAAAATAAACTATTAGAAATTAAAATAAAATAAATTAATATATATTTTAAAGTGGTCATCTAGTTTTTGCTTGAAGACCTCTGCCAAGCTAAACTGTTCAATATTTAGATAGCTCTAATGATTAATGATAATGTTTTCTTTACTTCAAATTATTGCCTGATTGCAGCTTCTATTCATTCTCCTTGTTGTAAACCCTCCAGGGCCAAACTAAGCAAGTCTAATCTCTGGCTCTTCCCATATTTGAAGAAAGCTATCATAACTCCCTTAAGTTTTTCCTTCCTTAGGCTAAATATCATAAGTCATCTCAGAAAAGAGATGGGTTTTACAAACAAATAGGTTCTCAGTTTCCTCTTCCATTAAAAAAAAAGAAAGTGCTGCATTTTTTGTTCAGTTGTTTTTCAGTCATGAGCAATTCTTCATGACTACATTTGGAGTTTTCTTGGCAAAGATACTAGAATGCTTTGCCATTTCCTTCTCCAGCTCATTTTACAGATGAGGAAACTGAGGGAAACAGGTTTAAGTGACTTGGCCAGAGTCATACAGCCAGTACGTGTCTGAGGCTAGGTTGGAACTCAGGAAGATGAGTCCCTTGACTACAGGCCTAGAGCTTTATCTACTGCATCACTGGGTACATACATACACACACATACATATAGACAGACAGACATATATATGTGTATGTTTATATACACACATATATATATTTGTATATATGTAAATATAGAAGTATATATGCTATCCTTTATCTGTATATAATACATATATACACATATATGTATTTACATATGTATATAAAGATATATTTAGATATATCTTCTTTTTTAAATAGTATGTAATAGTTTGCAGTTTTTTATCTCTGTTACTCATTTTCATATGAAATGTTTATGTTTGTTGATTAAAATAAAGTTCACAAATAAAAGAAAACTTATAAAAAGACCAGCAGTAAGCATTGGGCAAATGTAATACCCCCATGTTAGGCCTTTGGTGTGAAATCCCTAAACCAAATGTTTGAGCCTCTCTGCCCAACTATTTTTTTTGGATGGGCCAGGAACAAAGACCAGAGTCACAGCCCCAAAGAGAGCCCCTCTCCCCGGAGCTTCCTTGGAATGTAAGGATATGCAGAAGAGCTTTCCCAGAATCCAGCTCCCTCCAGGGGAACCCATGGGTCCATAGTGGGTAGAGAACAGTCATTATTAACCGCCCTAGGATACCCAGTTGTTACTGTATCTCTCTCATGGTGGGTCTTTTACTGTTAGCCATTTTGACTTCCTCTTTTGCTTTCATAAGTTCAAGGACACTGCCATGCTTTGAACAGCTTCCCTTTTACAGGGAGGGATAGCTGCAGGCCGTGAAGAGGGCAGCATGGAAAAAAAAAGCCCAACAAAACAAAGTTTAAAGCTTCTCAGCCTTCAAAATTCAGCTAACTTCACATGAAGAGGTGAAAAATGGCCTTTTGGAGCATGACCTGTAAACTTCAACCCTAACCAAAAACACTGCTGCTTAGATGATCCAAGTGTTTCTTAAAACCCAGCAACTGGACAATAAGGAATAGAGGCTCAATTGCATGGATCTGTAAAAAGGTAGAGTCACCTTAGAAAGCTGACTTTTCAGAAAAGGATAAGGAATTCTATTAAAGACGAAAAGAAAGAGAAAGTTTTGCAGCAGAGATCATAAGGAAGCATGGTAGTGAGGGAAGAACTCGTGAATCAAAGTTAGGAGTTAGGTTCAAATCCCAACTATGAAATTTCAGTTTATTTACCATGACTATTCTCTCTCCAGCCTCAGTTTTGTCAGATGTAAAACGGGAATGGAAATCACTGTATTTTCTATCTCATAGGGTTGTTGTGGGGAAAACATTTTGTAAAACTTAAAGTGCTTTTATAAAGTTTATTCAATATTTTATTTATTTAAAGTCCCTACTATGTGCCAGGCACTGTGCTAGGTGATAGGGATATGAAGGCAGAAATTGAACAGTGCCTTCCGTTAGAGACCGTATGTTCTGTTGTAGGGAGACACCATGTACCCAGATAAGTAAACACCAAATATAGGCCCATCTGCTTTGCTTATTTAATAATAGATTCATAATGCACCCATTCAAATGTGCTAGAGATAACCTGGTGTGATGGAAAGTACACTGCATTTGGAGTCAGATGCCCTACTATCCACAACCTGTGTGATGATTAGAAATTCATTTCCTTTCTCTGGGCTTTGGTTTCCTCATCTCTTTAAAAAAAAAAAAAAGAGTTCAGATAGGATGACCTCAGAAAGCCTTTTCAACTCTAAAACTTAAGATCCACAGTTCTAAGTGCTCCTTGTCAAGTGCCACTGGCTCCTGTTATTAGGCTGATCAATATTATTGATAAAAAAAAATAATAGGGGGTAGCTAGGTGGCGAAGTGGATAAAGCACTGGCCCTGGATTCAGGAGGACCTGAGTTCAAATCCGGCCTCAGACATTTGACACTTACTATCTGTGTGACCCTGGGCAAGTCACTTAACCCCCATTACCCCACCCAAAAAAAACCTTAAAAAAAATAATAGTTAGCATTGAAATAGTGATTTAAGACGTTTAAGGCACTTTAGTGATATTATTGCATTTGATCCTCACAACAACCGGGGAAGTGGGGGGTTTTATTATCCCCATTTTATAGATGAGGAAACTGAGGCAAATTGAACTTTAAGTGGCTTGCACAGGGTCACACAGCTAGTACATGTCTGAGACAGAATTTGACTCAGATCTTCCTGACTCCAGGCCTACAACTCTAGCCATTGTGCCACCTAGATTCCCAACCCCCCCTTTTTTAGATGATGCTCTTATAAATGGTTAAGAAAATGTTCTTATTTGGTGAAATAGACACTATTCTCAAAGGATTTTTAAATGTCAAAGCTGGGAGAACCTTAGCAAGCATCTAGTCCAACTCCCTCACTCTGCAGATAGAAAAACTGAGGCTTAGAGAGGGCAAATGACTTGCCCAAGGTCACCTAGGTTATTTATTGCAGAGCTAGAACTGGAATTTAGGTCCCTGTTTTGGAGATCTTTATATTGCACCAGGCCTTCTATCTCCTCTGAGTTCTCTTAAGTGGAAATTGTAATCTGATACATAACACGGACCAACTGTGACCTCAGACAAATCATTTTCTTTCTCTGGGACTAATTTTTTAATCTGTGAAATGGAGAGTTTGGATTGGCTATCCTGTAAGGTCCCTTCCAGCTCTATGACCTTCAGACACAATCAGGAAAGACTCCTAGATAGCTAAGAAAGAAAAGGACCCTGATAGTTTGCTTCACTTATTTCATTAAGCAAATGTCAGACTTGAAATTTAAAAGGCCCTTTAAATAAGTTGCCGAAGTAGACCCTTTTAAGTGCCAGGAAATTCTTCCAAGTGACCTTAGATCCATGGGAACCTCTGGAAAATTAGATGGACCAGACGCCATTGTTTTGACTTTACAAAGTGCCCTCCTGGTGAATAATGTCTCTGCTTGCCTAAAAGAAAAAGATTTACATTGGATCAATTTATGCTTAATATGAGCAAAAGTCACCGAGACTGAAATTAATCCAGGAATTTGAGTTAGGCACTGACCTTTTCCCCATAAAAACGCCTTAATGCAAGATTTGGTTCGTCATCCTGACTGCGCTTTGTCATGTAATGGCAGGAAGCAAATCTGTGCATCAGAATGACTGTCTGTAAAATGGAAGAAATAGGAATATAATAGTTTTTGTCATTAGTGCCATGAAGTTGCTTTTGCTACTGAGTTACTGTATGACCTTAGGTAAATTTGCTGGCTGTCATTTGCAAAAGAAGAGGGTTAACCAAAGGTCCCTGCTGGCCCTAAAAGTCTCTGATTCTTAAATCTACAGGTCATGAGTTTATAATCACAAGATGGGAACTCTGAGATCCTCCTAAGACTAGTGCTGATTTTGGACAACCCTGCTGGAAGTTGCTGAGAATAGAGGTCATTGACACAGTGTTGTAGAAAGAGCACAGTAGACCTGGTTTGTGGCTCCAGCTATGCCCCTGAAAAGCTGTGTGACTATGAGTAAGACACTTTATCTCTCTGGGTCTCAGTTCTCTGTATAAAATGAAAATAATTATACCTGTCTGCTTTTCCCACCCTGGGTTGTCATAAAGACCAAATAAAGTAATGGATGTGCAAGGGAGGCCTCTGAACACTGTAAAATGATGGACAAATGTAGGGAACTATTATTATTATTACTACTCTCAGGTGGTATCTTAATGATCTGTACAGCCCTTAAATACTGGCTAGATTATTGGCAGCTTTTGCCAGTTCAGAAAATGTGTTGTGGGCCATGGGGATGTAATTATTGCCTATGACCCTGAGAACCCAGCAATGAGACAGTTGGGCAAGACACATCTTGCCAGTTCTTTCCAAATATACCTCCTGTGGTGTCCCGGCAACGGGTACAACTTTTAACCTCACCTAACCCTGGCCAGATGCACTTGGCTTCAAAGATGCTCGGCAGATATTTCCCTGTTCCAGCTAGCATCTGTTTCTGAGGATAAGTAACCTCTTCTTTGCCTTTAGAAGATAAGTTCCGTGAAGACAGAGAACTATCTTGTTTAAGAACACAAAGCTCTCCCTAATACCCCCTGTGACAAGCCCAGTGTGCTGCATGGAACAGCATCCTATCTGATCTCCTAGGAGGTAGCTAGGATAGGTCCTATTGTTGGCTCCATTTTTTTATTGTAATTTGCCTGGATCTCCTTTTCCCTTATCTTCCTCTCTTCTATGTTGTTACTTTTCCACTTAGATTGGAAGCTCCCAGAGACTAGAGTCTATGTCATAATTATCTTTGTACTCCCTGGACCTGGCACAAGGCCCTGCCTCTAGTAGGCAGTTAGTATGTGTTGATTAAATGGAATTGAATTGAAAGTCTCACTGGTGCCCAACATGCAATCCCCACTCCATTCAACAGGTTTTCTACCAATTCTCTCAATATGGCTCACTCTAACCTCTATATCTTTACCCCATGGAATAAATTCTATCTGTCCTTCAAGGCCCATCTCAACTCCTACCTCCTTCACGAAGGACTTCCCCAGACTACCATAATTACTCTTTCTAGACTCCTATTTCACTAATTATGCCACTCATTTCAATTCACTTCAGCTCAGTTCAGTTCAGGTAAGGTCAACACACATTTATTAAATATCTACTAAGTAGGCCTGGTGCTTGAGTGCAACACTGGGGATATACAGATAAAAGCAACATGGCCATTGGCCTCAGGGAGCTGAAAATAAAATGGAGGATTACAACATACATAGAAACAATTTGATAAGGGCAAAGGAGCTTTCCAAAAAAAGTGCTCTAAGAAAATGTGGGCTAGAAATATTTTTTAGAAAAACATGGATACACTTGCATGAAATAAAGAGCAAAATGAGGAGAACAAAGAGAATGCTGTATACAGTAATAGCAATATTGTTTTAAGAACAACTTTGAGCAATTAAATCATTTTGACTATTATAAATATCCAAACTAACTACAAAGGACCTAGGAAGACCCTATCTGCATCCAGAGAAGGCACTGATAAACAGAAGTATGTATAGAATGATTTTACATGTACATACATATTTGTGTCTAATGGTAGCCATCTTTCGGGCAGGGGTGGGGAAGGAAGGAAAAGAAGGAAAAGAAGTTTACATGATTTAAAAGGAATAACAAGTTGCACATAATAGATTTGCAATTTCATGTGCAATCTCTTTTTGTTTAATTCTACTGTTATAGAAATGCTTGTGTTATTTCATAAAGTAAAAATAAAATATATATATATATATATTTTAAATGTGGGACAGGAAAAACGCTCTCTGCTATAGGAATTGGAATCAGGGAAGGTTCATTTGTTGACTACTGTTCTGTAGTTACTTAATTTTACACATATGTTTCTTTTTTAATAATATTTTATTTATTCTAATTACATGTAAAAATAGTTTTCAACAATGATTTTTGTAAGATTTTTGAGTTTTAAATTTTTCTCCCTCCTTCCCTTCCCTCCCCACTCCCCAAAACAACAAGCAATCTGATATAGGTTATAAATGAAGAATCATGTTAACTTATTTTCACATTAGTCACATTGTGAAAGAAGAATCAGAACACAAAAGAGGAAAATCATGAGAAAGAGAAACAAAACAACAAAAAAGTGAAAATCATATGTTTCAATCTGCATTCAGATTCCATAGTTCTTTTTCTGGATATGGATAGCATTTTCCATCATGAGTCTTGGAATTTTCTTGGACAATTGCATTGCTGAGAAAGCTAAGTCTATTACAAATGATCATCACACAATGTTGCTGTTACTTTGTACAATGTTCTCCTGGTTCTGCTCACTTCTCTCAGCATCAGTCTACTTTAAGTCTTTACAGGTTTTTCTGAAATCTGCCTGCTCATCTTTTCTTATAACACATTAGTATTCCATTACACTCATATACCACAATTTATTCAGCTATTCCTCAATTGATGGGCATCTCCTCAATTTCCAATTCTTTGCTACCACAAAAAGAGCAGCTATAAATATTTTGTACATGTGGGTCCTTTTCTCTTAAAGCGTATGCAAGGGGCAGCTAGATGGCGCAGTGGATAGAGCACCGGCCCTGGAGTCAGGACTACCTGGGTTCAAATCCGGCCTCAGACACTTAACACTTATTAGCTGTGTGACCCTGGGCAAGTCACTTAACCCCAATTGCCTCACTAAAAAAAAAAAAAACAAAAAAAAAAGCGTATGCACAATTTTATAGCCCTTTGGGCATAGTTCCAAATTATTTTCCAGAATGGTTGGATCAATTCACAATTTCACCAGCAATGCATTACTGTTCCAATTTTCCCACATCTCCAACATCTATCACCACATTTATGTTTCTTATCTCCTTAGTAAAAGAGGTTATAAGCTTGTCAATGATGGAAACTGCCTCTTTTGGATGCACCACAGTGCCTAGTACTGAGCTATGCATGTAGAAGATGCTCAGTAAATATTTTTGAACAAGTGAATAGTAGTTAACTATTTCCTGTTGTATCCCTTCCAAAATAAGAATAATTTGCATTTTTATGGTGATTTGTAGTTTCTAAGTGGCTTTCTCAAAAGAAGTTCCATGCTTTAGGGAGAACACATATAATCTCTATTTTTCTGGTCAGGCAACAATTACTGAGGAATGATGTGCCCTGCCCATGGTGGCATAACTAGTAAGCATTGTAGCCAACACTAAATCTCAGTTCTGCCTCTGAATCGAGTCCTTTTTTTCTATTAAGGCCTAGAATAATATTCCTTTCCTGCCTCGTTTCTCCCCACTCTAATCCCATCCTCCATTCAACAGCCAAATGATTTTCCAAAAGCAGAGGTCTGACCGTGTCACTTTCCTACTCAACAAACAGGAATAGTTTCCCATTACTTCTACTATCAACTATAAACTCTGCTTGGCATTTAAAATTCTTTTCAATCTAGTTCCAACCTACCTTTCCAGCCTTATGCAATATTCCCCTTCACACACGACAGCTCGGCCAAACTGGCCTTTTTTATTTATTTACACGGCGCTGGAGGTCCCATGCCTACACCTCTGCATGGGCTGTTCACCAGCCAGAAATGAATACCATTCCTCTTTACCTCCACCTCCTAGAATCTCTCATTTCCTTCAAGCTCAGCTTGGTTGCTCTCCCTACATGAGGACCTATTGGATTCTCCCAACTGCTGCTGGAAAATGAGCTTGTGTTTATCTTGTATGGATTTTGAATCTTTTCCATGCATACTTTTCTGTGGTCTTACCCTATAGAATGGAAACCCCTTATGGACAACAACTGGTTCCTTTACGTCCTTAAGGCCTGACGGGGTTCTTGGCACAGGGGGGGAATTCAATCAAAGTCTCTTGATTGATTGACTGCTGAAAAATTAGCCTTTTGCCTCTTTGATAGCCACTGAGGCAGCTCACTATGACAGTTCTTTGCACAGTGGGAGCTCACTACTTATCGGATCAAATTGACCTAGTCCTCTCCAGAGATTTGGTTCATGTCATATATGCTTTTAGAAGGGGAAGTTGCTAATTGTACTCTGTGATCTCAGTGGAGAGCTCCCCCCCACCCTCATCCCACCGCCCCCACCTTCCCTGTCATGATGTTCTTGTTTTGCTCTGGGCCCTCTGACTCATCCTGCATCTCCAGATGGCTTCCTGAATTTTCAGCCTGCTGGCTGGGATGCAGCAAGAACCCTTGGTATGGGACACTAACAAAAAAGGACGTGAGACAGAGTCAGAATCCCACGATGTGATGTGCCTATTGTTGCTTGTCGATGGCAAGGTTCACAAGTGGCTGGAACTGTCAGTGAATCATCCCTTCTGTTTGTCTGACCTTGTTGCCTCACCTCCCTCCCTGCTCTCCTTTCTGCCCTTCAGCATTCCAAGTCTTAGCTGATTTAGCAGCAACAGAGCTAAAGTAAGGATCTGCTGCCTGTCCTTGGGCCCACCTTATGGTGAGATCCTAATTTACAGAGAGATAAGAGGTGACAGAGGGGCAAGAATTCATCAATGTACCCATAACAGGAACATAACTGACTGCATGTAGCTTTGCTTAGGCCAACAGTTTGGGAGACAGTGGGAAATATGTTTGTGGTTGTTGCTGTTTGTCCTTCATTCTCAAAGAGTGTCATGACATCAGGAGGTGATGCCATGACTCGTAGTGAATTCGATTTAAGTGAGGGAGGGCTGTGCAAAGTCACCAGCCTCACCCTCTCCTCCAGAGCCATTTGGGTTCAGTGGCAAGATATAGATCAGGATGACTAGAGATGGCTCTGGATGTTTTAGGCAATTGGAGTTATATGACTTGCCCATGGTCATACAGCTAGTAAGTGTCTGAGGCAAAATTTGAACTCAGATCCTTCTGACTCCAGGGCCAGTACTCTATCTACTGTACCACCCAGCTGCCCTGGGAAATGTACTAAAATCAGCCAGAAGACCTGAGTTCCCAGGAGGGTGCTAGAGCCAACTTGAACCAGCAAGCAAAAGCTGATTATTAAATTTTCAGTGTGAGACTTACACGTCGGAAATCAGCAAATGCTACAAATCAGGACTTGGTATATAGTTATGCGGATTATCTAGATTTAAGAAATAATGGAGAACATGTCAGTAATGCAGATTAAATTGAAAAGTTGTCTGTGCACATTTTTCCTCCCAGAGAGCAGGTTGTTAAACATTTACCAACATACCCCTCTTTCTAATCCTAGTTCCACCACTTTCTACCCTTAGGCAAGACTCTTAACCTCGTAAACCTCAATTTCTTCATCTGCAGAATAGAGACAATAATAACTGCCCTACAGAATGTAAGACAATAGCCATTCATGTCAATATAGCATTTAACAGTTTGCGAAATTCCTTCTTTAACACAGTACCATGACTGAAGTAAGGCTAGTGATTCTGATCTCCATTTTGCAGATGAGAAGACTAAGCTCCAGCTAGGAGAAATGATTTTTCCAGAAGGGGTTTTGAAATCAGCCAAGTGCTAGACAAATACCTTTTTTTTTTTTTTTTACATATTATGAAAGATCTGTGCAGTTGTCAGCATGGCCTGCAAAGATAATAATCACCACTCCCAGTGAGGCATAGTGTTCATTGTTCAGAGCATGGATTTGGATTCTTAAGGCTTCTTTGCAAACCCATTCATGACAAAGTGCCTGACCTTGGGCAGTTAACTTCTCTGGAGTCTCCTGGGCTCTATCTTATGATTCTAACTTTGACCTACACTGAGATAGGAAGTGCTATAGACCTTAAGTTTCCAGTGTCACAATAATTGATCTACTGGTTTGTGCTCTTAATATCACTTAGTTTGGAAATTTCTACTAGAGAAGTAAGAACTTTAAACCTGAAAGTGATTACAAATAGAATACCCACCCTAGGATCACTTCCCTAGCCTGCATTTACCCTTGAGGTTTGCCCAGAAGGGCAGTTCTGATTTACTCTCAGGGTTCTAGGTATAATGCTAAGGAGTGGGCTTCAAGTATTATTGTGCAAAGCCCCCACCAGTAGTTCTCCCACTGATAACTGGCTTGTTAGACCAAATAAAGATGTAGATAATGTGTTCACTGAGAAACTATAGCAAGATAAGTAGTCACAGAAATATCTCTCTCCCCTACCCCAAAGCGGGGGCATATTCTTCTGCACACATAAAGTCCCTGAAGATAGTGAGTTCAAACTTACCATAGCACTGAGGCACACTGCCTCCCTGAGCCTGAGTCCCCTCTTCTCTAATATGGAGTTTATAAAACCAGCTTCATTTCCCTTGTGGTGGTGGTGTGAGGAAAATACTTTGCAAACTGTTAAGTGATATGTTAATATGAGTTGTTGTTCTTCTGATTTGATTTTCATGACAATCCTAAGAGGTAGAGAGGATATTATTTCTATTTTAAAAATGAAGAAACCGAGGTTCAGGAGGTTAAGTGACTTGCCTATAGGTCATAAGGAAAGTGATACCTCACAAGCCCTAGTGACTAGTAGCCATTTTCTCCTTTCATAGAGCCCATTCATTTAATAGAGATGATGCCAGCTGTTTAAAGCCCCCAAGGAGATGGTTAGCATGTTTAGTTAGCCAATCCTGCTCTTTCCTTCTTGACTATTTTAAGAGAAATCCTAGTCTGATAATGGGGTCACAGGGTACAGGTAGTCTTGTTTATACATTTTAAAAACCTAATCATGTCTGGTGATGGATTGATTGAAGGAGGAGTGACAAGTTCCCTCCTTTACACAGGTATAGCACTGTGTGCCCCCATAATCAGATAACAAAAAAATGTTCTCATTAGAATTTGGGCAGCCTATTCTAACCTTGGTCCCCTAGTAACAAAAGTTCTTCTAGACCTGTAGGTTAGATCACACATGTAGAGCTGAAACAGTCCTTTGAAAACATTTAGTTCAACTCTCTTATTTTACAGATGAAGAAAATGAGGTCCAGAAACATTAGGTTACATAATGAAGATCCACACATAAATTGTGGAGGCAGGATTTGAACCCAGGACCTCTGGCTCAAAATTTTGTACTCTTTCCACTGTACTCATTTTCTAAGAGTATCTTATGACAACAATAGTAATTATAAATTAAAAGTTTGTAAAGTACTTCCTTATAAAAACCTGTGAGATAAGTTATATAAGTATTATTATCTCCATTGATAGTTGAGAAAACTGAGATTTAGAAAGGAACATGACTTACTCTTGACTCTTGACATACAGAATATGCCAGAAAAAAAAAATTTCTTAAAATATCAAGTTCTTTCCCCAGATAGTTTACACACCTTGAAAAACCCAGACAGAGCAATGGCCCATTCATTAACCCTCCTATCTTTCCAAAGAGATTCTTCCTGCAAGTAATTAAGATTTATTAAGGGTTCATTATGCACCAAATACTTTGGTAGGTGCTGGGAAATAAATATAATAGGGAGACTGCTCCTGCTCTCATTGAGCTTACATTCCACTGTGGGGATACTATATGTTTATAGATAAGTAAAAATAGGTTATTTATGAAAAAAAAATACACAGGGATGATCATGGGGAGATGGCAGGGGTACTAACAAAGGAGGGATCAAGAAAGAGCTCTTGAAAGAGGTGGCTCTTGAGCCTTAAAAGAATTGGGGGGGGTTGCTAGGTGGCACAGTGGATAAAAGCACCAGCCCTGGATTTAGGAGTACCTGAGTTCAAATCTGGCCTCAGACACTTGACACTTGACACTTACTAGCTGTGTGACCCTGGGCAAGTCACTTAACCCCCATTGCCCTGCAAAAAAAAAAAAGAATTGGGGGGCAGCTAGGTGGCACAGTAGATAAAGCACTGGCCCTGGATTCAGGAAGACCTGAGTTCAAATCCAGCCTGAAACACTTAACACTTATTAGCTCTGTGACCCTGGGCAAGTCACTTAACCCTCATTGCCACCCCCCCCCAAAAAAAAGAATTAGGAGTTCTTAGAGGAGGAGGTAAGGAGGGATGCATGCTAGGGAAGTGGCAGTGATGAGGGTATGTTATCAGTGGGGCAGATTAGGGATAAAAGATCCAGAAGTAAATATGGTAGCATAGTGTTTGATAAACACCAAGACCCCACTTATTTAAGGAAGACCTTACTCTTCAATAAAAACTGCTGAGAAAACTGGAAAACAATGTGACAAAAATTAGGATTAAACCAAGATCTCATACCATATACTATAAAAATACCAAAAGGAATAAATGACCCAGATATAAAAAGTCACATCCCAATTTAGATGACTAGAGAAATAGGTACCATTATAAATAAGGGAAGAATTTTTATCCAAAGAAGGGATAGAGGACTCTAGAAGATAAAATTAATCATCTTTATTGCAGAAGAATTACAGAATTAAAGTTTTTCCATTGGTTTTATGCAAAAAGCTTTTGTTTTGTAAAAACAAATCAACTGAGCTAAAATTTGAGGGTAAACAGTAAACTGGGAGTGGGGGTCGTGGAGTTTTTGCAGCAAATTTCTCTGATCAAGATCTGGTATCCAAGAAATATAGAAAACAAATTCAAATAAACAAACCAACCAACAAACCAAGAGTCATTCTGTAATCCATAAGTTGTGAAAGAATGCGAATAAGCAGTTCACAAGAGAAGAAATCCAATCAACAACCGTATGAAAGAATGCTCTGTCACAAATAACGATGAAAGAGCAAATTAGGACAACACTAAGGTTCCAACTGATACAAAAGTTATCAAGAAAGGAAAATGATAATCATTGGAGGGCATACGTGAGGAAAGGTACATTAATGGACTATTAGCAGAGTTAGGAGTTGATACAATCATTCTGGAAAGTAATTTGGTCCTAGACTTGAAGATTCAATAAACTGTGTGCATACCCTTTGACTCAATGATACCACTACTAAAGAGCTGGAAACAAAGTGAATGTTCATCAGCTGGGGAACGACTAAAGAAATTATGGGATATGAATGTAATGGAATATCATCGAGCCCTAAGAAATGAAAAAAGGGATGGATTCTTGGAAATCTGGGAAGATTTATAGGGACTGATATGAAGTGAAGTGAGTGGAATCAGGAGAATCACATGTACAGTACTATTTAACATTCTTATCAAAAGCAGCTTTGAAAGACTTAAGAATTCTGATCAATGCAATGATCAACCCTGACTGTAGAAATCTGAGACCGAGTGATGGTCTAAAGATACAGAAAGAGAAGTACATTTCTGGACATGGCTAACATGAGGATTTATTATGCTGGACTATGTTAACTTGTTGCAAGGAAAGTTTGGGGGGGAAAGGGGGAGGGGACAATTGGGTAGTCCAGGGGAATAGAGATAGCAGTGCCAAAATAGGGATGACATCACTAAGAAACAATTTAAAGAAAATGCACAGAAGAGACCAGAAAGAGATTCAGAGGACAATATAACAAGTGAGACAAATTTGGAACTAATGTGCTTAACTGAGCATATACTTAAAAGCCAAAACAAAACAAACTGTACATAATGAAATTCACAGTTTCATATACAATACTTTTTTCTGTCCTTCTTTGCATATGGAAATGTTCATGTTTATTGGTTTTTATGAAGTGCTAAATAACAAGACTTTTAAGATTAAAAAGAAAGAATACAGAGAAAGGGTCCAGGACAAAGTTCTGAAGTACACCCAGCAGTACATTGGTAAATGTTTAACAACTGGCTCTCTGGGGGAAATTAAGTTTAATTTGCATTATTAACACTTTCACCATCACTTTATGAAGTCTAAACAATTAGCAACCTAATATATCCAGCCCTGATTTGTAGCATTTGCCAATTTCCAAGCCATAAACACTCACATTGAAGATTTATATAATTAGCTCTCATGAGACACTTCAGATAGTTTGAGCTGGGTCCATCGAATCCCCCTCTGTATACCCATGCCTTGGGTCAGGATATCAATGAGGATCTTGGATGGTCTGGTAGATAGAAAGAAAAACATGCCAGAAGAGTGTCGTGAAAACCTAAGGCAGAGAAAGCATCCAGAAATGGGGTGATTCACAATGTCAAGTATTACAAAGAGGTGAATAATAATAATAGTAATAATAATAATAATAATAATAATAATAGCAGCAATAAAGCACTGGCCCTGGATTCAGGAGGACCTGAGTTCAAATCCGGCCTCAGACACTTGACACTTACTAGCTGTGTGACCCTGGGCAAGTCACTTAACCCTCATTGCCGAAAAAAAAAATAATAGCTAGCATTTATAAAGTGCTTAAAGGTTTACAGTATGCTTTACAAATATTATCTCATTTTATCCTCATAGCAATCCTAGAGGATAGGTACTATCCTATTGTCCCCATTTTACAGATAAGGAAAGCAAATCACACAGAGGTTAAATGATTTGTCCAGGGTCACACAGCTGGCAAATGTATGAATCAGGATTTGAACTCAATTCTTCCTGACTCCAGGTCCAGAGCTCTATCCACTGAGCTGCCTAGGACAGAAGAAGAAAAAGGATTAAGAAAAAGTCATTGGACCTAGCAATTAAGAAAACATTGGTGACCTTGGAAAGAGAAGTTTCAACTGAGTGTTAGAAATGGAAGCCAGATTTTAAGAAGTTAAGAAGCTTTGTTTTTGAGGAGTTTGTCTGTAAAAGGGAAGAGAGATATAGGACAATAACTTGAAAGGGTAATAAGGTCTGGTAAAGGTTTTCAAAGACTCTTTTTTTCCTAGTGTGGTAGTTCTGCTCCCTAATAATGGAATCTTAGCACCTAGTGGGATGACTTACCCATTGACACCATTAATTTTAAGAATTCCAGGGAAGTGAATTAACTTATCCCAGGCTGCTCAGTGACAAAGCTAGTGTAAAGGTCTCTTAACTTCTAGACCAACATTGTTCCACCCAAAATAAAGTCTATACATTTATTTAGTTAAGTATAGGTGTGTTATATTAAGACAAGCCACTCATAAACCACTGCAAAGCAACCTTACAAGCCTGTTTGCAGGATTTAATCAGCCTGTTTTTCCTAGCTAGGGATAAGGTGATGTTTACAGCTGTGAGTGTTTTAGCATGATATGGAAGCCCAACAGGCTCCTCACCCATCAATAATTAACTCAGAAGTCACCAAACAAGGAGACCTAGGACTAGGGCCCATTGCAAGACCTAGGTCTATTACCCCATGGGTTTGGAAAGGTTCCAGAGATTTACTAGAGTTCTTTTCCTTATCTCAGATTCACCATTGGCTTAACCAGCTGGGTTAATAAATACAGAGTGGTCTATTTTTAGATTCTGCTGTCTCCTATAGAATAAAGGTTAGTCTCTGAGTCTTCTTAGCATCAATGGAGGCCAAAAGTGGTAACATTATTAGTGATGAATAGGAAGGGTTTTATCTCCATCTCTACCTGACATTTTTACTCTTCACCTAATCATTTCTTTTATATTTAACTTTAAACAGCAAAACCAGATAAGTACAAATTTGCCATTATTTACAACTAAAAAATCCCTACATACATTATGCTCATAACAACTTAGAAATTTCTTCCTCTGTCTTTTTTTTTTTTAATTTTTTTTAGTGAGGCAATTGGGGTTAAGTGACTTGCCCAGGGTCACACAGCTAGTAAGTGTTAAGTGTCTGAGGCCGGATTTGAACTCAGGTACTCCTGACTCCAGTGCTGGTGCTCTATCCACTGCGCTACCTAGCTGCCCCCAATTTTTTTTTTAATTTTTTTTTTTCCTCAGTCTGTCTTAAAGGTAGGTAGGAAACATGGTGACTAGAGTGCTAGGCCTAGAATCAGGGAAAACCTGAATTCAGATCAAAGCTCAGACACTTTAGTAGCTGTGTGAGTTCAGACAAGTCACTCAGCCTTATTTTCCTCAGTTTCATTAACCGCAAAATAGGAATAAGAACTTCAAAACAGAGATGACCACCAACCTTGCAGGGTTGTTGTTTGTCAAGTGCCTCTCATGTAATAGGTGCCAAATAAATACTTGTTTCTTTCATCTTCTCCAATATTCTCAGCTTTTTTTCCCCATTCATCTATGTATTTTTATATAATCATAGTTGTCTAGTTACCATGGCTATGACTATGATATTATCAAAGAAATATTAAAGCCATAGGTCAGACAAATGGCATGGGAGAGGACTATGGTGGGTGTTATGAAGACAAAAAATGCGAAGTTATTGTTTGTCCTTCATTCTCAAAGATTATCAGATAATTGTATGCTCAGAAAAACAACTGGAAAGGAAGCCCATGAGCTTCCTTGTTGAGTGGATCCCCTGTGGAGGATATTTTCCCTGATAATAATGATGATGGTGTGGGGCAGCTAGGTAGCACAGTAGATAGAGCACCAGCCCTGGAGTCAGGAGGACCTGAGTTCAAATCTGGCCTCAGACACTTGATACTTACTAGCTGTGTGACCCTGGGCAAGTCACTTAACCCCAATTGCCTCACCAAGAGAAGAAAGGAAAAAAAATAATGATGGTGGTGATGAAGAAAAGATAATCATGATCATGATCATGAAAATAATAATAATCTTCCTAAGGTCTCAATCTACTTCACTCCTATGACGTATTACTCTTTTTTCCCTTATCTATACACAGTCTTACTGATCTTTACTCCTAGGTGAGCCACTTCAGCTCTCATCCCCTAATCTTTCCTGGATTTCTTAGTCCCTGGTCCTATCAATACTTACACTCTGCCAAACTCCAACCCTGAATCACTCCCACCATTTTTCTCCTTTGCTCCTGAACACAGCTGAAGGAAATTATGAACCTGTGTGGGATGGCTGCATCTCCCTAATTGATTCTCACACACACACACACACACACACACACACACACACACACACACACACACACACACACACACACACACACACACACACACACACGGTTTCATTTTTCATTTTGTATCCTCAGCACCCAGCATACTACCTTGAATGTGGTAGTGCTTGATAAATGTTAAGCTGAGGCCATTCTGTCAGTTTTATTTGTGTTTTTCTCTGTTACAAGGGGCTATGAGTATGGGTAGGTTGGTGGTGCACACAGGGAATGTAATATATATATATATATATATATGTGTGTGTATATATGTATATATGTGTGTGTGTGTGTGTATATATATATATGTATATATATATATATATATATATATATATATATATATATATATATATATATATATATATATATATATAAAGAGAGAGAAACTATTCCAGACTTCCCTACACAACCCCGCCACCCCAGCTGAAAACTTTGCCTCATACCTCACCAAAAAAGAAAAAAAAAAGTCAAAGTCATTTACAAAGAGTTCCCTCCTCCCCTTCTTTTCATTTCACATCAGTTGAGATCATTCCCAACTACCTCCCCATTCACTCTAGTCTCTGATGAAAAGGAGGCTCTTTCTGTCACTGCCAACCCCTCTACATTTATCCTTCATCTCAACCCCTCCTGTCTTCTTCAGGAGATTGCCCCTATCATTCACTCTCTCTAAAATCTTCAATATCTCTATAACTGCTAGTTTCTTTCCTGTCCCCAATAAACACAGCCAAGTATCCTCTATCCTTAAAAACAAAGCTATCTTTGCTAGATCTTAACCATCTCCATTAATTGTAATCCTACCTCTCCTCCCTCTTTTCAGCTATCCATACTCATGGTGTTCACTCTTCTTACCCTCTTCTCAATCTTCTACAAACTGGTTTCTAATTCAGCTGAGCCTGCTCTCCTAAGTTAGCAACAATCTCTTAATTGCCAAATAGAACAGTCTTTTCTTAGTCTTTATCTTTCTGTGCAGCATCAACACTGTTGACCCTGTTCTCCTCCTAGGCTTATGACTATCACCCATGTAACACCCACCAGCAGTTGGTGTACCACAAGGCCCTCCTGATGCCTCTTCTCTTTTCCCTCCATACTCTCTTACTTGAAGATCTCATCAGCTTCCATGAGTTTAAGTATTATCTCTATGGAGATGATCTATGTCTCCATTCCTAATTTCTTTCCTGAGCAGATCATCACCAACTGCCTAATGAATATTTGAAACTGAATATCCCACAGGCACCTCAAACTCACTCTGTCCCAAACAGGACTCATTATCTTTCTTTCCAAACCCAACCCTCTTCTGAACTTCCCTATTGCTGTAGAGAGCATGATCATCCTTTCAGTCACCCAGTTTCATTTCTCATCATCCTTGACTCCTCACTTTCACCCATTCCACATATCCATCCAGTTGCCAAATTTTGTCTTTTTTTTCCTCCAAAACATCTGTCAGATATAGCCCCTTCTCTCTACTCATATAGCCATCACCTTAATTTAGGCCTTCATCAATTCACACCTGGGCAGCTAAGTGGTACAGTGGGTAGAGTCCAGGGCTGGAAGTCAGGAAGACTCATCCTCCTGACTTCAAGTCTGACCTTAGACACTTACTAGCTGTGTGGCCCTGGGCAAGTCACTTAACTCTGTTTGCTTCAGTTTCCTCATCTGTCAAATGAGCTGGAGAAAGAGATGGCAAATCACTCCAGTATTTCTGCCAAGAAAATCCAAAAAATGGGGTCAGGAAGAATTGAACACCAACTGAATAATATCTCACACCTGAACTACTGCAATTACATTAAAATTGGTCCTCCTGCTTCAAGTATCTCCCCACTCTGATCCATCCTACATTTGGCTGTCAAGACAAATTTTCTAAAGTAAAGATCTGACCATGTCACCACACCTCTACTCAATAAACCTCAGTGATTCCCTCTCATGTCTAAGATTAAACCTTCTGGTTGGCATTTAGAGTTTTTCACAACCTGGTGCTTTCATATCCTTCCAATATTCTTACACATTACTGCCTTACATACACAGTCTATGGAAAGGAATAAGCATTGATATGGTACCTACTCTATGCCAGGCATTTCATTAAACACTTAACAGATATTTCATTTGATCCTCATAGGCAATATCTACCTGTGAGGTAGGTGATATTATAATCCCTATTTTACAATTGAGGAAACTGAGGTTACCTAACTTGTACATGGTCAAACAGCTGGTAAGTTTGTGAAGTTGGATTTGAACCCAGGTCTTCCTGACTCCAGGCCCATCTCTCTATCCACTGTACTACCTATCAGCCAAGCCATATGGGCCAACTTGCTGTTCTTCACACACACAATGGGAATATCCCATCTCTTTATTTTTGCATTGGATGTCCCCCCACGCCCTCCCTCTTCACTTCCACCTCTTAGAATATCTGATTTCCTTTAGGACTCTGCCCAAGCGTCACCTTCTAGAGGAGTTCCTCCAGCTGCTACTGCCTATCCATCTAAAGTTATATTATATGGACTTTGTTTGTACCCTATGATAACCTCCACACTCTATGTCAGTTCCATAAGGGCAGAGAGTATTTTGGTGTGGTTTTATTTTTGGCATCCCAAGCTCTTAGCATGGATCCTGGCATATTGTAAGCATTTAATAAATACTTATTGATTGATAGACGTGGGGAAATGGGCAATAGTCATGAAGAATGAGAAAACTTCACGGGTTCTGATCCATACCATTGGTGGACCTCCCCTCATTGATGAGATCATAGATCTCATGAGATCTCAAAGTACAGTCATAACCCAAGTATCCACTTTCCTTAGGACTTAGATCTGGAAAGAGACCTCAGAGATCAATTAGTACCACTCCTTAATTTTATAGATTAAGAGGTTAAAACGTAGGGAGATTAAGAGACTTTTCCCAAGGCCACCTAGGTAGCAAGTACCAAGAACTGAATTGGACCCAAGGTCCTCTGACATCAAAACCAGTGAGCTTTCCACTGCATTATCTTCTGATTTGACCTTTTTTACTTCAAGGTAGTTCATATACTTTTTCAAATTTCTCTGCTTCCTATAGTTATTTTTAATAGTATTTTAGTATTCCATTCCACTGACATAAGTTAATTTATTCAGTCAGTCACCACCTATTAGAGATTTAGGATATTTCTGGTTCTTTATAATTGTAAACAATGTTGAGGAATAATAGATCTCACATGTTATTTTTCCACAGATAAATATTTTAACTTTTTTCCATTATCCATATGTATGTTCTTCTATACACATATATATGTATATATATATATACTTACATGCAAAATGCATATATGTGTATGTACTTTAAGGGCATATTTATAATTATGTGATTACTTTTCAAAGCAGATGATCATTATTATGGTTATTATTAAGTGTCAAAATATTCACCCAAATAATTCAAACAATTTTAAATTTCACCTACAATTCATCTCTTTCTACAAATTTTGCCAAAAATGCTTAGTCACTTTTCATTTTTGTTTCCAATTTGATAGGGGTGAAGTACCACATAGTTTAGCCCTTGATTATTCTGTTTTATATTGTTAGCTATTCTTTTTTTTTTTTGTAGGGCAATGAGGGTTAAGTGACTTGCCCAAGGTCACACAGCTAGTAAGTGTCAAGTGTCTGAGGCTGGATTCAAACTCAGGTCCTCCTGAATCCAGGGCTGGTGCTTAATCCACTGTGCTACCTAGCTGCCCCCATATTGTTGGCTATTCTTAATGTGTTCTCTAAGTCTTATCTCCTCAACTGGAATATTAATTTCTTGAAGGTAGGGCTGCTGGCATGTACAGAGCTACATCTGTTCTGTGTAGCTTTGTGAAAAAGACACTGAAGACCTGAATTGGAGTCCTGGCCCTGTCACTTGCCAGCTCTGTGACCTCAGGCAAGTCTATTCACCTATCTGGATCTCTGTTTTCTCATCTGTAAAATAGAGATACTACTTGTTTTACCTTTTTCATAAGATTTTCGTAAGACCCAAATGAAATAATATGTATGAAATGCTTTAATTAAAATACAAATTATCCAAGATAACTCTGGAAGACTTATGAAAATTATAATCCTTCTACAAAGAAAGAACTGATGGTATCTGAAAACAGATTGAAGCATAATTTTTTTGATAGTTCCTTAATCTGAAGTTTTGTTTTTGTTTATTTTCTTTCACAACCTGACTAATGTGAAGATGTTTTGCGTGACTACTCATGTATAACTTTTTAAAAATGAACAAAAAAATTAAAATACAAATTTAAGTTATTATTATGTATACCATCATCTCACCTACTTAACACTATCCAAGATGTTACACATAGCAGGAGCTTGACTTTTCACATAGGAGCTAGTAGGAGCTCAGTGAAAACTTGGTAGTTGGTACTTATCCAGGAGTCTGCTGGAACCAGCTCAAACCTCTTGAGAGCTGATTGTTACATTTTTGGTGTTAGTATTTACACCCCAGAAATCACTACAAATCAGGGCTTGATTTATTACTTTGCTGATGGTCTAGACTTAAGGTAGTGATTGAGAAAATGTTAATAAAGCAGATTAAATTTTGAAATGTTCCATTGGAACTTTTTCTCCCCTTAGAGGGCTGATTATTAAACATTTACCAGTGCTCCCTGGCACTATCTGTCTTCAATAAATACTTTAAAGAGCGATGATTTCATCCACATGGGTACTCACTTCCCTGACATGGATCACGGCCACTTTCTGGTTTACTGATTCCAATGTACCTTGCTAGTCTCATTTTATATTACTCTCCCTCGTGCATTTTATTTGGGCCAGGTTGTTCCAAGAGCTTGACATTCTATCTTCCACCATAATACATTAGCACAGGCTGTGCTTCATACCAGGAATGGGGATATACTCCCTCATCTTCTTTATCTTTCAGTAAGTATCCTTTGCTCCCTTCAAGGCTCAGAGCAAACATTACCTCCTAAAGCCTCTCTCTCACCCAGTTGTTAATAATGCCCTCCCCATCCTTGAATGACTTTGTATTTACTTTTCTGTTTAAATATTTTTTTCTTCTTAACAGGATGTAAGCTTCTTGAGGGCAGGGTTTCATTTTTCATTTTGTATCCTCAGCACCCAGCATACTGTCTTGGTAGTGCTCAATAAATGTTAAGCTAAGGCCATTCTGTCAGTTTTATTTGTGTTTTGCTCTGTTACAAGGAAGTGTACTATGGGGCTATGAGTGTGGGTGGTGCATACAGGGAAATGACTATACATGAATAAGGCAAAAAAAATCAATAAAACTTTCAAAATAAATGTTTGTTTAATTGAATTGAACACACTGTTTTCATGAATTGTAATGACCAAAAACCACTATGGTCTGGTGGCCTTCTTTGTGAGATGGGACACTCTTAATTCTCTTATGCTGGTCTTCATAGAACAGATACACAGACTGCTGCTGGACCTGTACTTGAATTTTTTTTCACATTGATAGGACCTGTGGGCAGTTAGAATCTGCTGGCATAGTCTTGGACAGCCCAGGGTCACCTGCACATCACCACAAGTCATGGAAGAAGGACCTTAGTGGAGAATCTGTTGTCAAACCATCACTAAAAATGATAAATGCACTTCTTTATACCATAATTTAAATTGGCTAGAGGGGAAGAAGAAAGAGCGAGATTTGCTAGTGTTTCACAAGGCAGGAGTTTACATTTCAGTCCAGGGGGCATTTATGTCTTGTAGGAAGTTGAAATTCCAATTTTGAACCTTAGGAAAATGTTTCCCTATCATCTAAGGGTTCATGAGACATCTTTAAGGGATACCTTCCAAGATCACTTGGCAAAAGCCCTTCCAGAGATGCATATGAATGACCCTTAGAGAAATACAGCTGCCCCTGGGTACAGGCAGATCAGAAAATGGGTCCTCTCAGAGGAGAGCCTGTGAGTGATAATGTGAGGAAATTATCATGGAACATGGATATACTCTCTTCCCACCTACATTTTTTTTAAAAAATCTTATTTAGCCAAATAACTGCAGCCAGCAACAGAATGAGCCACAGGCATATGGGAACTACCTGAGTCGGCTTATGTGCTATGTGGGAGAAAAGAAAATTAACTCTTTTCCAGGATCCAAGAATTCTTCCCTTTCCTTTGTCTTTTCTCTCTTACAACAATGCCTACCCTCCTTTGTCCATGTTGCAGCCTATCTCTCTCTCTCTAGTTTAAGGGTTGTGTCCCTGAGGATCACAGGGTCATAGATTTTGAGCTGGAAGGTACTTCAGAGGCCATCTAATCCAATCCCTTCATTTGAATATGAGAAAACTGAGGCCCAGGGAGATTATGTGGTTTATTTGGGGTCATTTTAGTAGTATGCATCAGAGGTGGGATTTGAAACCAGGTCTTCTGATTCCAAAATCAGACCCCTTTCCACTGCATCAAGCTTCTGTGTGTAAGTATGTATGTATGTATGTATGTATGTATGTATGTATGTATGTATGTATATATGTTTTAAATCTTTTCCTCTAAGAGTTTCCCATTTATTTCCCTGGAGAGTACATAAGTACTTTTTTCTCCTTGTTTGTTTCATAGTAGGAAAGGGGACGATAAAGACCACTTAATCCAACATTTTCATTTTTCAGATGGAGAAACTGAGACCCAGGTTTCCGTTTAAAACCACTCAAGCAAGAAGTAGTAAAGCCAAGACCCTAACCCCCTTCCCCTCACTCCAGATCCAGAGCTTTTCTCTCTACAACCTACTGTTCTACCTCTGGACTTTACATCTCCAACATCATCTTACTGAGCATTTCAACCTGAATGACCCAGTGCCCCCTGAGAATCAATACCTCCCAAACCGAACTCATTTCCTGCTACCCTAAACCTACCACTCCTCCCAATTTCCCAACTTCTGTTGATGTCATCAGCATACCCCCAATTACCCAGGCTCAGAATCTGAGTCATTCCAGTCTCTTTTCACTCTCTTGCCACCCCCCATCCTCCATGTAATCAGTTGTTGAGTCCTGCTGTTCCAACCCCCACAACCATTTTTTCTCATGTCTCCTCCTTTCCATTCCCATGGCAACCAACCTAGTTCAGGACCTCCCTTGTTCTCACATAGATTACCGGAATAGCATTCTAACTGCCTTACGGAGACTCTTTTGGATCCACTCTCTATACTGATGCCCCAGTAATCTTCCTAACGAACCCCATTGATTGTATCACAGCTATATTCCAAATAACTTCAGGAGCTTACTAATGCTTGCTTCGACTGGAAAGCATTTTCCTAAAATGCAGGTCAGACGATGTTGGCTCTCCTACTAATAATATATTCGGTCCCTATTCCCACTAGGATTCAGTATAAACTCCTTTACATACTCCACTGTCTAGACACACTGGCCTTCTTCCTATTCCTTATATATAGCATTCCGTCCATCCTGTCTCTGCCTGTGCACAAGTAAATGTGCCCATGGCCAGAATGTGCTTCTGCCTCACCGCCCACTCTTGGTGTCCTTAATAATCCTTCAAAACTCAAAGTTTGGGAATCACCTCCTACTCCTGATTCCCCCACCTACTAGTACCTCCTCCTGAAAGTGATCTTGAATTGATATTTTATATATTTTGAATATACTGATTTTTTCCTATAGCTTTCTATGTACATATGATCTTTCCCTATGAAATATAATCCTTGAAGGCAGGACTGTTTTACTTTTTGCTTTTGTAACCCTAACATCTAGTACAGTGCCTGGTACCTGGAAGCTGATTAATAAATTCTTGTGGATTGCTTGATTGCTAATGTTGAGTATAAATTCCTGATTCTAGCATTCAAGGCTCTCTGCAATCTGACTCGAAATTACCCATCCAACATTATTTCATTCTATTCCCCTTCACATATTGTATATTTGAGCCAAACTTCTTCAGAACAGGAACTTAAAAAAAATTATCTTGGTTCCTACTTCCTAGAACATAGCACCTTCTACAAAGCATGCACTCAGTCAATGCTGCCTGAGTTTTTCTTGATTTCGCTCCCTTGCCTCATCCAAGTTGCACTTCCTAATGAGTTCCTGAGCACAGCAGATGTTCAGCAAAAATATTCTCCATCCTCTGTTCTTGAATGAATGAATTAAAAAGCATTTATTAGCCACTTTCTATGTGTCAATCACTATCCTATGGAGTAGGGATACAAATAGAAAAAATAAGACAGTCTCTGCTCTCAAGGGACTCCAGACTTTATCTGGGGGAAACAATACATAAATGAAAATTCAACTGCAAAGCCCATGGAAGAACCCAGAAGTCCTAAGGGTATAAGTGACAGGACAGAAGGTAAGACACAGAAATTATTAGCTTATTTCAGTAGGTCAGATTTGGCATTGCCATGGGTCTGCAGGGCATCTCAGCATGGCAGATGGTAAGGCCTAAAAAACCTTAGAAGTCAAGAGCAAGAAAAGTGGTAAGACCTGGGGAGGTCTTTCTTCTCATTAGAAGTGATAGAGTTGGTTACTCCCATCTCTCTTAACCATGTGAGTAGTTAACCGAACCTAATGGGTTCTGAGACAGCTTGGGACCTTGGGAGGAAGGAAGGAGGCAATTGGGGTCAAGTGACTTGCCCAGGGTCACACAGCTAGTAAGTGTTAAGTGTCTGAGGCCGGATTTGAACTCAGATACTCCTGACTCCAGGGCCAGTGCTCTATCCACTGCGCCACCTAGCTGCCCCAAGGAGGCAATTCTAAGAGGGCAAATATACCCTCCGTGGTGGCCTTTGCTCATTTCTATGGCAGGCTTACAATGAGCTTCCCTGAATCTCCATGTCTGTCTCTTTTTAAAAATTAATATATTTTATTTCATTAAGTATTTCCCAATTACATTAAAAACTTTGTAACATTTAGGTTTTTTTCTTAATTTGGGGTTCCAAATTCTTTCCCTCCCACCTATTTCTTCCCCACCAATTGGCAAGCAATATGAAACCAATTGTACATGTGAAGTCATGTAAAACATTTCCACATTAGCCATGTTGCAAAAGAAAATACACACACATATAAGAAAAAATAAAAGTATGCTTCAATCTGCACTCAGAGTTCATCGGTTCTCTCTCTGAAAGTGGATAGCATTTTTCATCATGGGGCCTTTGGAATTGGCTTGGATCATTGTATTGACCCAGGCTTTCACAATAGATCATCATTATAATTTTGCTGATACTGTGTACAGTGTTCTCCTGGTTCTGCTCCCTTCACTTTACATCAATTCATATAAGTCTTTCTGAAACCATCCTACACATCATTTCTTATAGCAAATAGTATTCCATCATAGTCATAAATGATAACCTGTTCAGCCATTCCTTAATTTATAGGTATCTGCTCAATGTCTAATTTTTAGCCACCACAAAAAGGGCTGCTATAAATATTTTTGTTTTCGTCAAGTGTCTGAGGCCAGATTTGAACTCGGGTCCACCTGAATCCAAAGCCAGTGCTTTATCCACTGTGCCACCCAGCTGCCCCAATATTTTTGTATAAAAAAGATCCTTTCTTGTTTTCTTTTATCTCTTTGGGATACAATCCACGTCAATCCTTGAAGGCCCTCTTTTCCTTCAGCCCCCCGCTCAGGTGCCCCTTATTCCTTAATTCCTTTCTTGATATTTCTAAGATGTAAAGTGATTTCTCCCTCTTCCAATTTCTCCTAGCATTTTGCCTGAACCCCTCCTTTGTACTGACCTCATAAAGGCTTATATCTTTGTTTTCTGTGTACCCCCAATTAAACTGTAAGTTCCTTGAGAGCAGCATATATGTCTCATCTATCTTTATGTTTGGGAAGTTAAGTAGCACAATGACCAGAATGCTGGGCCTAGCCAAGGTCAAGAACATCTGAATTAAAATCTGGCCACAAACACATACTTTGTGACCCTGAGCATGTCACTTAACCTGTTTTCCTCAGTTTCCACATCTATAAAAAAGAGATATTAATAGCACCCATCTCTCAAGGTTGTTGTGAGGATCAAATGAGATCATTGTAAAGTGCTTAGCATAATACCTGGCATATACTAAGTTCTATACATATGTAAGGGATGAAAATGGGTCTACATATATTGCATTTTGTTTTGTTGTGCGTTGTCGATGTTATTCAATTGTTTCAGTTGTGTCCTCCTCTTTGTGACCCCATTTGGGGTTTTCTTGGCAAAGACACTGGAGTGATTTGTCATTTCCTTCTCCAGCTCATTTTACAGATGAGGAAACTGGGGTAAACAGGGTTAAGTGACATGCTCACTCAGGGTCACAAAGTATGTGTTTGTGGCCAGATTTGAACTCAGGAAGATGAGTCTCCCTGACTCCAGGCCTGGTATTCTAGCCACTGTACCACCTAGCTGCCCTAGCTACTATAAGAACATGTACTGTGCATATTTAGGAACACAGAATCATGGGACTAGAGTTAGAAGGACCCTTAGAAGTTATCTACTTTAACTTCCTTATTGTACAGATGGGGAATTTGTACCTCAGAGGAGGCAAGTAACTTCCCCAAATTCACCCAGTTTATATGTAATCTCAGCAAAGCTGAGATTGGTACCCAAGTGGTCTGATTCCAAGTCCAGTTTTCATTCCATAAAAGAGACATTGTTATATATTCTAAACTTTCTCCCATGAAAAGAGTAAGGCACATTTTTCACCTGAACGCCAAGGCTGGAATGAATCATAGACATTATCTGGTTTGATGCCCTAAATTTCCAGATAGGGAAACCAATACCAAAATAGAAGGTCAACCCTCCTCAGCCAAATGCCTCCCAGGAAAATGGGTATGTTAGCACAGGTGAGAAGGGGGTGTTTGTCCACTAGCAGTTAGTGACCGAGCTAAGAACTGAACTCATGTCTTCTGACTCCAGGTCCAGTGCTTTTTAAATGAGAATTATCTGTGTCTCTCTCTTTATCTCATTTACTGGATTGTAAACTTTTGAGGACAGGAACTTTTTTTTTAATTCACGTTGACTCCTCCTCCATAGAACACAGCGCCCTCCACAGAATATGTCCTTGGTTAGTGCTGCCCGAATTTCTTTTTGGTTTCATTCCTTTCACTTGTCAAAGTCACCCTTTCCAGCAAGTCTCTGAGCATAGCAGATGTTCAGGGGGAAAAAAAAAAAAGTTCCCTTGCAGGTCAGCATTTCAGATGAAATCTCTATAACTTATTTCTCTGCCTCCTTTTTAACAGTCAGAAGTGAGAGAGGCCAAGTCATTGGGGAACCTAAAACCTAAAACATGGAGAGGAAGTGTGGGCTGGTGGCTTGGTTTGAAAGATACCTGGAATTCTAGCCTGGCTATGCTATGCATTAGTTATGTGAATTTGGACACAACATTTCTCTTCTCTAGGTCTGCAACCTCATCTTTAAGGACAGGAAGTACAAATATTACTATCTTTATTTAATGGGTAAGGGAACTGAGACTCAGAGAAGTGAGTATATATGTGTGTATATATGTATGTGTGTATATATATATATATATTTACACACACATATATAGGTATATGTATATATAAATACACATATATGTGTATATATACCCTTATATAGATATACATATGTACATATGAATATATGTGCGCATGTATATACACATATCTGTGTGTGCATGTGTGTATGTGTATGTATGTATATGTGTGTGAGCATCAGAACCACTATAAATCCAATGGTGCTAAATTTTGTTTCTGACACCTAAATTAATGACCTTTGTGAGCCTCAGTTTCTTTATTCATAAAATAGGGATAATAATACTTTTGTTACCTGTTTTTCAAAGTTGTGGTGAAGAAAGCACTTTTAAAATCTCAAAGCACTTTATAAGGGTGGGTTCTTTTTCTTGTTAGTATTATCTTTGCAATGTAAACAGATCTCAGAAGTACTAATGAAGGGAAGTAATTCAATAAACCTAGGTTCTACTTACGAATTGCTGTGTGACCTTGTAGAGGTCACATTTTTGTGCCTCATCTTCCATATCAATAAAATGGGGATGGGATCATCTGCGACATTCCTCTTAGATATGCTCTGTAATTAAGGAATGCATTAAGCACTAAAGGAACCCTTTGAACTCCTTGGCAAGAGTCAATGGTGACTAGACGGTAACTGTGTCATCACTTGATCTGAAACAGATTATAAAGAAGATGAGGCAGAGCCAGGAGAGGGGTCCCCTCTGTTAGAGGGAGCCAGTGAATGGAGGGAGGCTCCGGAGGAATGGGAAATGGAAAAGCTTTTTTCAGGAAAATTCTATCTTGACTTCTAATTTGGTAATGAGGTCATTTCTGTGCACAAAGAAAACTGGGCCAGATAAAGAGGCGAATGCCTTTTCATAGGTGCAGGTGCTGCCAATGTTCAGAATTTTTTGTTCCTTACATTATCTCTGCCCTGAAACCAAAGTACTTCCAAGAAAATAAATATTTTGGCTCAGGTGAGAAAAGGAATGTTTGTCCACCAGGGTAGAGAGACAGCTGGACTTGGAGTCAGGAGAAACTGGTTAGAATCTTGCCTCAGACATTTATTTGCTTTGTGTCACTAGCAAGCTGATTAACCTTTTAGTTTCTTTATATATAAGAAAGAATTAATGATGACTGTAGTGTCTACCCTCAGCAAGATTTCTGTCAAGATTCAATCAGCTGGAGGCAGCTAGGTGGCGCAGCGAATAGAGAACCAGCCTTGGAGTCAGGAGGACCTGAGTTTAAATCTGGCCTCAGACCCTTGATATTTACTAGCTGTGTGGCCCTGGGCAAGTCACTTAACCTTCATTGCCCTGCAAAACAAAAACAAAACAAAACAAAAGGGGGGGCAGCTAGGTGGCACAATGAATAAAGCACCAGCCCTAGATTCAGGAGGACCTGAGTTCAAATCCAGCCTCAGACACTTGAAATTTACTGGTTGTGTGACCCTGGGCAAATCACTTAACCCTCATTGCCCCACAAAAAAACAAAAACAAAAACAAACAAAATGAAGATTCAGTCAGATAATGGATTTAAAGTTCTTGGTAAGCCTTAAAGTACTAGGTAAATGTCAGTTATTAATACAGTTCCAAACAGAGCTCCAACTCTCCCCACTCAGACAAGGCATACAGCCATGAGAGTTTCTCATCAATAGAAAGCTACTAGAAGCTGTATGCCCCAAGCCCTAATCCAAAGATACAGTGTCCAGGAGTTCCGAATTTTAGTGACAACCCTCCCTCCTGCTCCCCTCTTTCACAGTCAGGAAACAAGGATTCTAGAATTAGCATCCCCTAGCTTTTCTGGTGACCCTGAACAAGTTAAGTCCGTCTGGGTCTCTGTTGCCTCACCTGTGAAATGACCTCTAAGTTTTCTTTCAACTCTGACGTTCTAGGCCCAATGTCATTGAGTCCCTTCAGTCTCTAACATTCCGTGCTGGATATTCTCAGATCCCTCATAATGCTGATATTCTAAGTTTAAAGGCCTTTTCCAGCTTTATCATTCTTTCTATTTTCTAAATTCTCATGTCCCTTCTAACTCTTCTATTCATGTTCTTTTTTTGCCAAGGTACCTACCTACACTCGCATGATGCTATGCTCTACAGTCTCTTCTAGCACTGAAATTCCTTGTTCTAAGGTCCCTTCTAGCTCTAACATTCTACATTTTATATTCAGGTCCATTCCAGCTTGGAAATTCTTTGTTGTATGTGTTAAGAGGCCCTCTAAGTTCTGAGATTCTGTGCTGTCACTAGGAACTTGGTATTAGCTCTTGACAATGGTGTGGTCATTGTGGACACCCCAGTTTTTAAACAGTTGATGTCATTAGCTTGTTGGAGAAGTTCGTTAGGTGATAGTACCTATGGGGCTGTAATTATCTAAAGAGATTAGTGTTTCTGTTTCATTACACAAAGATGGTTGAAGGGTTTATTATTATTATTATTATTATTATTATTATTATTATTATTATTATTATTATTATTATTTTTAGTGAGGCAATTGGGGTTAAGTGACTTGCCCAGAGTCACACAGCTAGTAAGTGTTAAGTGTCTGAGGCCAGATTTGAACTCAGGTACTCCTGACTCCAGGGCCGGTGCTCTATCCACTGAGCCACCTAGCTGCCCCTATTATTATTATTATTAACTTGGGATTTTAAAATAATCAAATCCTGAACAGGTTGGCAAAATACAGGTTTCTTGGTTTGGCAAGCTCTTCATTGTCTTCCATAGGCTGTCCTCATTTACACCTTTAGAAGATTTGAAAATGCTTGGCCTGTAATCAGAAGCTCTAAAAAAAAATAAGAAAATAAACAAAAGCATGCTCCCATTGAGCCTTAAGGCCCAGCCTGATTTGTGAGGACTTCTGGACTTGTGAGTTCTGCAGCAGTCACAAGTGTCCCAACTGTAGCAATTCCAGCCAGCAAAGATACAGCTCCAGTCTTGCCACTTCTGTCCCCTTTCCCCTGGAGCTTTATGTGTGATGGTTAAAATAACAGCTTTGGTGTCAAGTTTAACCTGATTTCTTCTTCCTCTTTGCCTCCCTCCCCTCCCCCTTCTCTTAGGCTGATGGCACACACAGTTCCAACTGGGAACCCAAGCCAATGGAAACCCTCAGGGCCAGTGGGTGAGGCCAGGGACTTTGCCCAGGGAGCTAAATGGGCTGTTAGCCTCCAGTTCTCCCCCTGTGAATCCCCGTCATGGAGATTTTCCCTTCTCTGGAATCCACTTCATTTTGCCAGGGCAAGGATAGGGTTTCCCAGCCCATACCTTTGTGTGTGTGTGTGGGGGGGGGGTAATAAGGGTTAAATGATTTGCCCAGGGTCACACAGCTAGTAAGTGTCAGTCATCTGAGGTTGGATTTGAATTCAGGTCCTCCTGAATCTAAGGATCGTGCTTTGTCCACTGCAACACCTAGCTGCCCCAGCTCATACCTTTTTGAAGGAGGACAAACTTTACCTGAGAAACATCTGAGAACGTCACTTATTTTATACTTTTCTCCCTTTTCCCCCTCTCATCAAAGGATCAGAGGAATTAGAGCTGAAAGGGACATTAAAGATTATTTGGTTAAACCAGATTTTAAAGAGCAGGAAAGTGATGATAAGATTATGAGAAGTGACTAGTCCAAGTTCTTAGGAGTTGTAGGTTCCAGAGCTAGGATTTCAACTCAAGTTCCCCAACTCCTTCCTTTTCTCACTACTCTCCTCTCTTCATAGGGGCCAAAACATGGTAATCAGCACATGTCACCCACCTGTCCACCCACAGTGCTTCACACTCAGTTGTTGCTTAATACATGCTTGTCGAGCTAAGTTTAATTGAATCCAATAGAGCTGTAATCAGGTGATGGGAGCAAAGGATAATAGAATCTTGAAGTTGGAAAGGATTACAAGATCATAGATTTAGAGCAGGAAGGTGGGGGCGGTGAAGGGGGAAAAAGTGAAATTTACATGATAACTCTATTATATATTTAAAAGGAATAGCAAGTTGTATATGGTAGGTTTGCAATCTCATGTGCAACTTTTTTGTTATACTATGTTATAGACATGCTTGTTTTATCCTATAAATTAAAAATAAAATATATTTTTAAAAAATCACTTAGTCCAACCACCATTTTATACCCACAGAGGTGACTTTCCCAAGATCAAACAAGTTTCAGGAAGCAGAATCAGGATTCCAGCCTAGTTCCAACTGTAATTTTGAAATAGAATGTTCTTTCCAATGGGAATTGCTTCTACAGGATCCCTGACCAGTAATCATCCAGACTTCATTTGAAGACTTCCAGGGATAAGAAAGTTACTCTCCCCAGAAGAAGCCCAATTTCCTTTGAAAAAGCTTGATTGTTGAATTATTTTTCTCTTAGATTGAGTCCAACATCTACCTCTCTGCAATTTCCTATATACTGGTCAGGGGTCAAGCTAAATAGGCCTAATTCCTCTTCTACATGACTGACCTTTAAATATGCCTTTGAACACTTAAAGGCAGCTAGAGATCCTTGGTTCCTTTGACTTTCCTTTTGTATGGCCTTGAATTCTTATCATGCTGATTTTCTTCCTCTGGATGTATCAGAAGAGGCCAGTGGAAATGTCCTCCCTAAAACATGATGTCCCCCAACTGAACAAAACAATAAATAATATAATGCATGTATGCAAATGGATAGACAGATACATATGTAGGTGTGTGTGTATATATATGTGTGTATGTATATGTTTACATATATATGCATATTCCCAACTGGACAAACTATGTATGTATATGTGTCTATATATATATTACATAAGTAATATATGTATGTTTATGACTGTATGCATATGCATAAATAGACAGGGGTAAGGATGAGTAGGGAGAGAAAGTTTGTTCAGCTGAGGGCATATATGTGATATATATTTGTATATGTATAGTAGATATGTATACATACATATATTTGTTCATTCATTCATCCATTCTATTTATTTATGTTTGTTCATTCATTTATTCATTTTTTATTCATTCATTCATTCATTAATTTATTGATTTAAATAAATGCATATACTGGCTAGTGTCTGATCATATAGCACAGCATAACTGAGAACTATTACTTCTCTCAGTGTGGGAACTGAACTTCTAGTTGTTGCCTTGGGTTGTTTGGCTTCTGGGTCACACTGTTGTATATGACCCAGAAGGCAATATAGCACCAATATAGCCCTCGCCATCCAATCACCCTTGGAATTTCCCTGAACAGTTTAGATTCTGCCTCTGTCCATAAGCACTTGACCTGGAAGAATATGGTAGTTCTGGGAAATTGAGTAGGTCAGACTCTGGTTGGTAATATCTGAGATATACTAGAACTTGAAGTGGTCCAGAGGGATACAGGTGAATCTAAAGTCTTCAATCAGATACAAAGCCAGATAACTATGATGTATAATGTTACATGATAAGTGAATTATTTTGATGTTCAGTCATTTCTGTCATGTCTGATACTTCATGACCCTATTTCAGGTTTTTTTGGCAGAAATAATGGAGTGGTTTGCCATTTCCTTCTCCAGCTCATTTTACAGATGAGGAAACTGAATCAACCAATGTTAAGTTACTTGCCCACAGTCACACAACTAGCAAGTATCTGAGGACAAATTTTAACAGGGGAATATGAGTCATCCTGACTTCAGGCCTGGCACTTCATCCACTGTTCAATCTAGCTGCCTATCTTCAAACCAGAACAGCCCAAAGTAGTATAGAACAGCTGACAGAGGAAGAGAAAGGAAACTCATTTCATACCAGTTGCCTCAGGCCTACTTCCATTCTGACTCATCCTCTTCCTACCAAATATTCTCCCTAAAAGCAAAAGAATCTACAAGAAAAGAAAAAGGAAGATAAAAACAGGAAGTATCTACCAGTGAGGTCACCTTTCATTAAAGGGATGTCTTTGGAACAGCATTGGCTCAGCTTCAGGGCAGGATTCATTAACTTGTCCTGAGCCTACTGGTAATGGCAACAACTAGAAACTACCCCTTTGCTGATGGTTTAAATGAATCTTCTTTACTAGGGAAATCAACAAAGTACACTATATTGAAGCCATTCAATTTCTTTCTCTAAAAGACTGGGTGCTGGGCTATCTGAAGTTCTCATGTCTTTATAGTCCCTTTATCCTCTGCTGCAAACCCAACTGAAATTCAAAGTACAGTTAGGTTCATGGCCCATTTCCAGAGTTTCCTAGGTCAGCTACTATTTCAATATTATTTGTTCAAATGTAGGGCAAAAGACATGCAGTGCCTGAGTATCTGAAGACCATGTAATATGAAATGATATCTTCAGTGATTTTAGTCCAGTCAAGGGAAGCAATGAATTATGGAGATTTGAAAGACTGCTGGGCTTGGTCAGAAGACTCAGGCTCAAATATAAGCTCTGTTTTATTACTTCTGTGACCCTGGGTAAATCACTTCATCTTAGTTTCCTCCTTGGACAAAATGATCTCTGCAATCTCTTCCAGATCAAAATCCTCTAATTTGATTATTATTAAACATAAACTAAAGTGGGATCAATAGTTTTTTGTTTTTTTTAACAAAGGCTTTCTTAAGAGTCTCAGTCCTTTAATACTTCAAGAATATGTGATTTCTTAACCCCTCTGTTATCTATCTCTTCCTCTTGGGTATTCTCTCCTTTCTGGATTCTTGGAACCCTACTCTATTTGTTTTTCCTCCTATCTATGTGACCAACCCTTCTCAGTCTCCTCTGCTAGATAGTCAACCTTATTATCCCCACCAACTGTGGGTCTCTCCCAAGGCCCTGCCATGGGCCCTCTTCTCTTTTCTCTATACTATCTCATCAACTCAAATGGATTTCAGTGTGAGTATTTATACCTCAGAAATTAGCAAACAAAAGCAAGTTATAGTTGCTGACTCCTAGTCTAGACTTAAGAAAGTGACAGAGAAAATGTTAGTAATGCAGATTAAATTTAAAAGAGTGTTGTTCATATTTTTTTTTTCAGAGAACTGGTTGTTAAACACGTACCAGTAGACTTCTAGGTATAGGTCATAAATAATAAGAGTTCAGAAGCTACAAAGTTGTTGTGGAATGACATCATAGGTCATAGAAGGATGTCATAGGACATTATAGAAGAGGTAGAACTTGAGCTGGGTCTTCAAGGATGATAAGAATTTAGATAATAATAGTTATCATTATCATTTACATTTATACAACACTTTAATGTTTACAAAGCACATTCTTCATAACAGAAAGCAAGATTACACAATAGAAAAGGCACAGTCTCTGAATTTAAAGAACCTGAATTCAAATCCTACCACTAATCATTGTTGCCTATATGATCTTTGGCCAATCATTTAATCTCCTTAGTCCCCAGTTTCCTCATCTTAAGTATGGGGGTGGGGGGGAGCTAGGCGGCACAGTGTATAAAGCACTGGCCCTGGATTCAGGAGAACCTGAGTTCAAATCTGGCCTCAGACACTTGACACTTACTAGCTATGTGACCCTAGGCAAGTCACTTGACCCTCATTACCCCGCAAAAAGAAAGAAAGAAAGAAAGAAAGAAAGAAAGAAAGAAAGAAAGAAAGAAAGAAAGAAAGAAAGAAAGAATGAATGAATGAATGAGAGGGTTGAATTAGGCAGCCTCTGAAGCCCTTTCTGGCCCTAGTGTGATGATCCAATGAGCTCTAGAAGATGAGTAGTCCAATTATTATTTTTCCCATTTTAAAGATGAGGAAATTTAGGCCAAGAGAGAGGAAACCCAAGATCACACAGCTAGTAATGGACAAAGACAGGATTTAGATCCAGGTTTTGATTCCAAGTCCAAAATTCCCTTTCCAGAAGAATAGTATTAGTTGTCAAGGGGACAGTGAAGAAGCTGGCTTAGCTGAAGTAGATGGTCCTTATGTGTAAGTACTAAGAGATAAGACTGGTAAAGTAGGTTGAGGAGAGCCTTGAATGCTCTAGGACAACGAGTTTTAACTTAATCCTACTGGCAATAGAGAACCAACCACTCAAGGTTTTGTATTAATCAGAGTACCTATCTTTCACAGTTGACCATTGTTATAATATTGCTATTACTGTGTACAATGTTCTTCTGGTTCTGCTCATTTCACCTTGCATGAGTTCATATAAGTCTTCCCAGGTTTTTCTGAAACCATCTTGCTAGTCATTTCTTATGGCACAATAGCATTCTATCACAACCATATACTACATTTTGTCCATTCCTCAATTGAAGGGCATCCCCTTGATGTCCAATTCTTTGCCACCCACAAAAAAGGCTGTTACAGATATTTTTGTACATTTCAGTTCTTTCCCCCTTTTTTCTTCATCTCTTTGAAATAGACAACTGGTAGTGGTATTGTTGGATCAAAGGGTATACACTTTTATAGCCCTTTGGACATAGTTCCAAATTGTTTCCCAGAATTGTTAGACTAGTTCACAATTCTTCCAATAGTGCATTAGTGTACCTATTTTTCCAAATCCTCTCCAGCATTTATCATTTTCCTTTTTTGTTATGCTAGCCACTAATAGGTCTGAGGTGGTACCTCAGAATTCTTTTAATTTGCATACTCTAATCAATAGTAATTTGAAGCATTTTTGCATGTGACTCTTGATAGCTTTGATTTCTTCTTCTTAAAAACTGCCTGTTCATTTCCTTTGATCATTTATACCTTGTGGAGGGATCTTAGATTCTACTGGGATAAAACTGTATGACACATACCTACACAAAATATATAAAGCAATTTATAGGGATTAGAAGAACACTAACAATTGGGAAGATCAGGAAAATCTCCTATAGAAGCTGGCACCTGGGATGTGCTTTGAAGAAAACTAAGATGTGTACAAGATGGAGGTGAGGACCAATCCAGGTATGGTGAAATCTTGTGTAGCTTGTATAAAGCTTATTGTCAAGAGATGAGTGGTCTTGTACAAGGAACAGCAAGTAGGTCTCTTGTGGAAACAAAGATCTGGATCAAAAGATCCCTGAATTCCCTGCTTACCTCAAACAGTTCATGTTTTCTGGTTCTTTCTTTGTCATTCTGTGTTCTTTCTTCTGACATCCATTCCAGGTCTGATATTCTCTGTTCTCTTGTCCTTTCAGCTCTAACATTCTGTAGTCAAAAACTCTTTTAGCTCTAATATTCTATAATTTAGTTTTGCAGTAGAAGGAGAAATTTAGGGACAGAGATAAAGGTGTAATCCATACCACTGTTCTGAATCACTATGCTGCCTATCTCAAACTTTTTTCAAGAAGAAAGTCTTTTCACCATATCCCTCACATCCTATATCCTTTCACAGTCCCAAACCACACTCATTCTCTTTCTCCAAAAACTCTCCCTTCTTCCTAACTCCCTTATTACTGTTGAAGGTATCCAGACCCGGCCTTGCCATTTTGATTGTGAGTCAAGTCCTTGACTCCTCACACTCTTACCTCAGTATCCTATCTGTTGCCAAGTCCTATTGATTCTGTCTTTGTAACATCTCTAGTATATACTTCTTTGTCTCCTATTACACTGTCATCATTCTAGGGCTGGCTCTTATCTCCACCCAATTGGTCTGTTGTAGTAGTCTTCTGTTTAACCATCCTCCACTCAACTATCAAAGTCATCTTCCTAAAGCACAAGTCTGACCATGTAACTCCCCTATTTAATAAATTCTAGGTGCTCCCTATTATTGCCAGGATCAAATAGAAAATCCTTTGACTTTTAAAGACCTCCATAAACTTTGCCCCTGATTACCTTTACACTCTTCTTAGTTCCCTCCTCCTGCTCTGTGATCCAGTGACAGTGGACTCCTTCCTGTTCCTTGTACAAGGCACTCCATCTCCTGACCCCATACATTTTTACTGGCTATCTTACATGCCTATAATTCTTCCCCTTCTCATCTGTTTCTTCTGGCTTTTCTGGACTCCTTCAAATCTCAGCTAAAATTTCACTTTCTCCAAGAAGCCCTTGCCAGGCCTCATAAGGTTAGTGCCTTCCCTCTGAGATTAACTCTAATTTATCACGTATATTATATATATATATATATATATTTGTACACAGTTGTTTGCATTTTGTTACTTCCCACCTCCCCATACAATTAGTTGGTTCTTTTTTTGTTGTTTGTTTTTGTTTTTTTAGTGAGGCAATTGGGGTTAAGTGACTTGCCCAGGGTCACACAGCTAGTAAGTGTTAAGTGTCTGAGGCTGGATTTGAACTCAGGTACTCCTGACTCCAGGGCTGGTGCTCCATCCACTGCGCCATCTAGCTGCCCCTACATAATTGGTTCTTAATAAATGTTTGTTGACTTAACTAGCAACAAACTCAGCTTAATTTCCTTTAATGCATACAAATAAATTCATTTCGGGTACAAGGACTGATCGAGACACATAGTGATGAAGACTCCTGGTTAAAATGGTGTTATAATTGTTCATACACTTATATTTTTATTCCAGCAATGATCTAAAAAGAGCATTAGATTAAAAATTGACCCAAAATATCCAATGAGAAACTTTGGCAAAACTTTTTTAGCCATTCAAGACCTGCTCAAAAACATGACTGGAAGATGTTGATATTGGAAGAGGTATCCTAGTTGAGGGTCAAATACAAGCACAAACAAGACCAGAAATCATCATCAGCATCACATACAACCCTGAATAGGAGAGACCATTCAACCCCTTGAATAAGGAAATACTAGGACATATTGAGACTGCTGAGTCAGTTGACCAAGGAAAACCCAAGGCATACAAAGACCAACTAGACCCCTGATAAAGAGAAACCACAGGATAAGCAGAATAGTAGAAATAGCTTGTCTTGGAAAGTCCTGGGAGGGAACAGAAGATCACACAGAATGCCGATCAAAAAAAAAAGCCCCAAAGGAGACAAAAGAGGCAACAGCCCATCCCAGGAAGTCCCAGTAGACAATGCAAGACCACTCAAGACTATGACTTGGGAAGTCTCAGGAGGAACAGAAGACCAAGCTGTGTTGATTGGTGAAGAACAAATGGTAGACAGGTAACCACACAGGACTCTGATAGGGAAACTCTAAGGAGCAGAGTGACCCTTTAGGCCTCTGATCAAGGAGGCACTGGAAGGATAAAAGACTACTATGCACTCTGATCAAGGAAGACTCAAAGGAACAGAGCACCCAGTTCACTGATCAGAGACAGTCACAGGTCCTGAAGCCTGCCAAGTTCTTGACATACCTAATGAAGTAGAAGGCAACATCAGGAACCCAGGAAAGTGAGAAAGCTAAAATTGAATGGGGAGCAATCATTTAATCCAGGAATAGGAATGAACAGAGCCTAGCCCTGGACTAAGACCTAACTCTAGAACTGAGGCTAAGATTAAAACAAACAAAACAACCAGAAGACACTGAACACTAGGAAGGAGTAACAAGGGTAAAAAAGACCCCTAAGTGGTATACTCAGAAGAAGAGAGAGAAACTGAACAACAGCTACAAGTAGAACCAAAGAGAAGAAAATGGTTTGGCTACAAGGACTATAAAAATGCCTGAAGAAATGAATCAAGAGATTATACTTTAAATTAAAACTATGGAGGAAATACTTAGGAGGTAAATTAAAAGTTTAGAATAGAAGGTGATAAACTTTAAAAAAATTAGAATGGACTGAACAGAAATCAGACTCCATTAAACAACTAGAAATATTAGAACAAAATTGAAAAATTGAAAAAATAAAAGAAAACATAAGGTAGTTCCTATTTTTTTAAATGACCTAGAAAATATGTCAGGAAGAACTAATTTAAGAATAACTGGTAGCTGTGTGACTCTGGGCAAGTCACTTAACCCCAATTGCCTCACTAAAAAAAAAAAAAAAAAAAAAAGAATAACTGGGCTGAGAACCAGGACCAAAAGAGAAGCATAGGTGCCTTATTTCAAGAAATCATAAATGAAAACTGCCTATATCTTTATCAGAAGCAATGTGAAAATAGAAAGAATCCATCAACCACCACCTGAAAGAAACCCCCAAATGAAAACTCCCAGTAATGTTACTGACATAACCAAGAGCTTCCAAATTAAAGGGGGAAAGGTGGAAAACAATAAAGATCTAAAAAGAAAGAGTTCAAGTATCAAGTCAACGCAGTCAGGATCATATAAGATTTGGTGGCTATCACTATAAAAAGGGGAAATATTGGAATACATCATTCCCAAAGGAAAAAGATAAAAACCTATCAACAAAGATAACTTACCCTGAAAAAACTGAGCATAACCTTATGGAGAAAAAAAAATACTAGATTGTTAAAAGAATAGAGAACTTAAATGCATTCCTGATAAAAAAAACCATAAATAAGTAGAAACTTCAAAATTCAAACAGAAAACTCATAAATAACATAGAAGGGTATATATAATATTATATATATATATGACTAGAAATATATTTTGAAGAATCTTAAAGGGGATTAAATATAATAAGAAGAGGACATAGGGATAGATTTGTTCTGTTTTGAAGCTTACAAGAAAGGAAAGAAAGAAAGGAGAAAAGAATGCATTAAAGAAGAAAGAAAAAAGGTGGGAATTTTTTATTTTTCATAATTGTGTACACAAGAAGAGTATAAAGACATCAATTTGTACTACATAATCTCATTCTTATTTGAACCTAGAAGAAGAAAGTTAAATACACATACATACTTACACAAACACATGCAATTTAAACTTAACAGGGAAACAGTGAGGAAGGAAAGGATAGAAGGGGGTTTAAGAGTAAGTATAGTATCAGTGAGGACATAGTCAAAAGCAAAACTAAATTTTTAATTTTGGAGGGTGGATTGCAAAGGAGGAGTTGGTGGAGGGAAGAGAAGAAAATAAATGCTAAGAATTAGTGATCAGGGTCTGAGCAAAGGGAAGAAAAAAGGAATAATAAAATTGAAGTAGATACATATAATTGTAGAGCACTAGGTTTAATCACAGTCCTCTTTTATTATCATCTTCTTTGCAAAGAAGAGTACTAGAGAGAAGCAAAAGAGAAGAAATAGTACAAGAGGATAAGATAAAGAGAAATACACAACTGGCAGTTAAAACAATGAATGTAAATGAGATAATCTCATTTATTAAAAAGTAGATAACAGAATGAATTGGAAAGCAGACTCCAATAAAATTGTGTTTACAATGTAAGAATTGATTTGGGGACCCCTGTCTTTGGCTGGAGTTGGAAAGCCTCAGGCACTTGCCCTGAACAGCTCCCTGCCCCCCTGAGGCATGCAAGCCTTGTAAGCCATGTCCCACTCAGTGTGGATATGCCCAGCTCAGGGATAAGCATGGAAAACCTCTGCCCAGTGGGTGTGCCCAGCACAGGGTGGGGAGGGGGGTGAAGGGCCCCAGCCAGCCTTGGGTGCTGCCAATGAATTAGCTTGGGGGGTATGGGCATCAGTTGGCCCATGGTTCATGTGAGAGAGAAGGGTTTTTAAAAAGAGGACAGAGTAGTGAGAAAAGGATGTAGTGAAAATTGAGTGAAGGAGGACATAGTGAAGAAGAGTAAAAGGGTGGCGGAGGAAGACGCAGAGCAGAGGACAGGGTGCAGTTGGTAGAAGAAGGTCAGGAGGAGACGCAAGGGGGACACTACCGAGAAAGGAGTCGAGAGATGAGGGAGGACATTTCATACCCACAGGCGAGAGATGCAGGGGGATAGAGAAAGTTAAAGGCGAAGCAGCAGAGTTCATTGGCCGAGGTTTCAGGTCGTATTGCTTACTTTCCTGTATTCTTATTTCTAAATTGGTTCTCATTAAATAAATCCTGTTTTTGTTGTTAAATTTAAAGGAGGTTTTTTAATCTTGTTTCTTGTTAATCTGGGAGAAACTGTCTGGGAGGGGACAGGCCCTTACAGATTAGGCCCCTTCAGATTGGCTAGGCAGATAAAAGCCTACAGACTGGCAAGGCAGATAGGGAGGCAGATAATACCAGTCAGATGCTGAGGCAGCTAATTGAGTTTTAGGAGCTAGCTATAGAAACTTTCAGATAGCCAGTCAGCCAGGAGTTTTCAACTATAGTTTTTTTCAACAAGAAATAAACTTGGAACATAAATATTCAAACAGTTAAAATAAGAAGTTATGGCAGAAATTATACCTCTTATGAACTCAAAAAAGCAGGCTTAGCAATAATAATTTCAGACAAGGCAAGAGTAAAAAAAAATAGGGTTAAAAGAGGTGAACAAAGAAAGTACAATATGTTTAAAGGCACCATAAACAATGAAATAATATCAATATTTTATATACATATGCACAGAATGGCATAGTATCTAAGTACTAAAAGGAAAAGTTAAATGAATTGCAGGGAGGAATAGGCATGACAGTTATAATAGCTAAGGATCTCAATGAACCCCTTTCAGAACTAGACAAATCTATAAAAAGATAAGAAAGAAGCCTTTCCCATACTGCTAATCTCAGTGTCTTCCCTCTAAGACAACCCCCATTAATTCTATACATATATTCTATATAATATATGTATATATACACATATATATGTACATGTATATGTGTGTATATCTTGTTTGGGCATAGATGTTTGCATATCGTCTCCCCCATTAAACTGAGAACTACTTGAAAGCAGGGACTGTTTGCCTGTTTTTTGCCTTTGTTTGTATCCCCAGAATTTAACACATTAGGAATATATACATTTATTAGCTGTAAATGTCTGTGTTAGGGCACAAAAACTTTATACTTAAATTCAGAAAAGCAGAAAAATTAGACAAATTCCTTACTGACCACAATTCAACAAGAGTATAAGTCAATTAAAGTCTTTAAAGAAAAGATTCAAACTTAATTGGAGACTAAATAATTTCATCCTAAGCAAGTGGTAGGTCAAAGAAGAAATCATATAAATAATAGATAATTTCATTATAGAAAATGACAATATAAGACAATGAAAATGATGAATGAGACAATATGCCAGAATGTTTAGGATAAGACCAAACAGACCTTACAAGAAAATATCTATTTCTAAACATTTTAATCAGAAAAAGAGAAAAAAAAGAGGGATTAGGAAAAAAAACCTATAAAAACAATATATCAAAAAACCCAACTAAACACAAAAATTCTGATTATTAAAGAAAAGATTGACAAAATTGTAAGCAAAACACACTGAATTTATAAATTAAGCTAATAGCTATTTTAAGAAAAATTAGATAAACCATTAGTTAGTCTGATTAAAAATAAAAGAGGAACAATTACCAGTCACAAAAATGAAAAAAGGAAGATTGAAAACAAATGAAGAAAAATAAAGGAAATTATTCAAATTGATTTTGCCCAATTATATGCTAAAACATTAAAGAGTAATACTATATAGTCCAATGTCAGGAGTAGACCTCATTTAGAGATCTCAGGATTTCTGCTCAGAAGCAGTATGGACAGTGGGAAAAGCAATGATATTAGAGCTAGGGGAGGATCAGTGCTGCTTAGTGTATTGCTAGCTGACCTTGGAGCCAGGAAGACTTAGATCAAATTCACAACTGTGACACATATTTCTTGTATGATCTTGGGTACCTCACTTCTCCATTCAATTCTCCAAACTCCCCAGTAGTATAATTTGCAGAGCAGGTGGCAATCTTCAGTAATAGATTCCATTTCTAATACCAATGAAATTACAAACAGTCCAAAACAAATTTTAAAAAATAGAGAGAGCGGGTCATAGCTCTGACATCTGGATTCATCTTAGACTTTGGAATCATAGTATGTAGAACTCCAACGAAACTTACAAAGCATATTGTCCAATGCTTTCATTTTGCAGGTGAGGAAACTGAGCCAAGAGAGGCTAAATGACTTTATCAAGGTCACACAGGGAGTAAAGAGAAGAGTCAGGATTTGAATCCAGGTCCTCTAACTTCAAATAGCATGCACTTTCCACTACATCAGTCAGGTTCTCTGTGTTTGTTTCTTTGCATGTAAAATCAGAATAATACTTGCACTGCCTACCTATGGGGAGAGAAAAGCATTTGTATAGCTTGAAGTGCTATGGAAATGTGAGTTATTAATGTCCAAGCTGCTGCCTATTCTTTCATCAAGCTGAACATTTTACCATCATCAGGGATTTTCATTCAAAAACCACGGAGGTACTATTGAGAAGCAGGGGATTCAGTCTGCTGGCCACAGCCATGGAACAAATTAGTTGCAAAGGTTTCACTTCAGTGAAACAGTTTTCAATATTTATGGGAAAACAAGAACAAGACATGCTTTTACAGAGCACACTCCATTTCTCCTTTCAGTAATGGGGAAAGCAGGATGGCATGGTGGGGAAAATGAATAAAGGAAGGAAGGGAGGGAGGAAGGAAGGAAGGAAGGAAGGAAGGAAGGAAGGAAGGAAGGAAGGAAGGAAGGAAGGAAGGAAGGAAGGAAGGAAGGAAGGAAGGAAGGAAGGAAGGAAGGAAGGAAGGAAGGAAGGAAGGAAAGGGGGGATGGATAGAGTGAAACAGCATTTAGTAAGTGCTTACTATGTGTCAAGTATAGTGCTAAGCACTGGGAACGTAAATTCAAGAGCTAGTAGTTCCTGTCCCCAAGAAATTTACCTTTTAATAGCAGGACTCAGCACACATAGGCCAGTGAAAGCTGTTTAGGTCTAGGAAGTCTTAGAGATGGTGATTGAAACAAAAGGGCAATCTATTACCAAGCTTTTCAAGAGATAATGGTAGCAGTGATTTAGTGCAAATAGAGGAAAGGGATGGAGAGGAAGGGCAAGGCAGAAAATAGCATAGTGTTAAGATAAGGTTGCATCATCCCCAGGAGTTCAGAACTGAATGGCTTAACTTTTGGGTATGTTCTGTGGATTTCTGCTTTGGAGGATAGTGCAGCAGCAGAAAGACTTAAGAAAGTACTAGATTTGAAATCTCAGATTTCCTTCTTGACCCCTGTGCAAACTTGAACAAAGTACTTCATCTTTCTGGACCTCAGTTTCCTCATCTGTAAAACAGTGAGGTTGGACTAGGTGATCTTTCTTGATTTTTCTTTTTTTTTTTTCTGGTGAGGCAATTGGGGTTAAGTGACTTGCCTAGGGTCACACAGCTACTAAGTGTCAAGTGTCTGAGGCCGGATTTGAACTCAGGTCCTCCTGATTCCAGAGCCGGTGCTCTATCCACTGTGCCACCTAGCTGCCCCTGGACTAGGTGATCTTTAAGACCCCTGCTAATGCTATGATCCCATGAAAATAAAGCTAATATAATAATATTGAACCAGATCCCAATAAGAAAATGTCAGGTATTTGTGGAAGTGCATTATTAACACTTTGAGGATTATAAGGGTCTTATTAGTGCAATAGAATGAAAATATATCACAAAAGCCATTGGCAGCTCTCAGTGCAGTTTCCCGATTTTTGGGGTCTGCAGGGCTGATGTCATCCCTACTCTGTCTCAGCTAACTTTTAATTCCTTTCAAAAATTTTATTCTTTGACTTAGCTATTCTCAGCAATACAGTGATCCAAAGCAACTCTGAAAGACATGAAAAATGCTATCCATCCCCAGAGAAAGAACTGATAGAGTCTGAATACAAATTGAAGCATACTTTTTTAAGAAAAATTTTTTTTGCTTGGAGTTTTTTTGCCCTATGTTTACTTTTCCAACATGACTAGTATGGAAATATGTTTTGCATGATTACACATGTACAAGCTATATTAAATTGTTTGCTTTCTCAATGAAGGGGTTAGGCAGGAAGGGAGAAAATTTGGAACTCAAAAATTTTAAAATGAATGTTATAGAGGCAGCTAGGTGGCACAGTGGATAGAGCACCAGCCCTGGAGTCAGGGGGACCTGAGTTCAAATCCGGCCTCAGACACTTACTAGCCCTGTGACCTTGGGCAAGTCACTTAACCCCAATTGCCTCACCCCCCACAAAAAGAAAAATTAGTGTAGAAAATTATTTTTATATGTAATTGGTGAAAAACACTAAATAAATATTTTAAAAGAATGGAAGAATTTTATTCTTTTATACTTTGTTATATATACCTTCACAGTTATTAGGGTTCAATTCATCATTCCAGTTAGCATACTGTATGGCCTTTAAAGTTCCTTCCAGCTCTAAATCTATGAAACAATAATTTATAGATGTAATTCAGTTCAGCTCAACAAGAATTTATCAATGCAAGGCACTATGCTAGGTGCTGGGGATACAAGGAAGAAAAAAAGGAAAACAACTCCTGCCCTCAGGGATCTCAGATTATAATAGGGGAGAGGGAAAAAGGAAGAAAGGTCCAGCATGAAAACAAAGAAATGAAAAAGGAATGTGAGGAGGGACAAATCCCCAGCTACAAGGGGGATCAGGAGAGACTTCAGGTAGGAGTCAATAAGCTCTCCTAGGAGTGAGCCTAAACTGAGCTTTGAAGGAAGCTAAGGATTCTCAGAGGCAGCAGTGATGGGGGAGGGCATGTTGGGCAAGGGGCTCAGCTTGTACCAAGGTAAGAAGTCAGGAAATAAAATGCTGAATTTGGGGATTAGCAAGTAGGTCCTTTTGGCTAGAATATAGAATATGTAGTAATGGGTGGGTCAGGGTAAAGTGAAATAAGTTTGGGCAGGTAAATTGTGGCCTAATTATGAAACACTGTAAGTGCCAGGTTAAGGAAATGTTTATAATTTATCTCAAAAACAACAGAAGTTCCTCAAGAGGTTAGAGAGTGGCAGTGAGAACTGTAATTCACAAAGATTACTGTGGCAGGTATGGGGAATATAGATTGGAGAAGAGATATGGCATTAGAGAAAGATGAGGTGAGCAATTAGTATGCTATTGCAATAGTCTAGGTCAGGGGTGGTGAGAATCAGAGCTAGAGTTATGTTTCTGTGAATAGAGAGAAGAGGGGTGAGAAAGGGTCTGTGGCATAAAATTGACAACACTTGGAGATTGAATGGATAAAAGGGTGGGGGAAGCAAAAGAGAGGGAAGACTCTGAGGTAACAAATAGGATATAGGAATAAATTTAGACAGAGGGCACAGGTGGGAATTGTAAAGCATTTATTTTTTGTTTATCTTTTTCATTTTTTTTTTTTGTGGGGCAGATGGTGTTGGTGAATGTCTTGTGTCTGAGGCTGGATTTGGGCTTGGGTCCTCCTGGGTCCAGGGTGGGTGCTTTGTCCACTGTGTCACCTAGCTGCCCCATGATGACATCTTTAAGGTAAAATTGAGGGGGGAGAGAAATGCACTGGGGGAGGGGAAAGGGGAGAGGTAGAATGTGGTGAAATCTCACATGAAAAAAGCAGAAAAGGGTTTATAGAGTGGAGGAGGGATGAGGGAGGAGTGGGGAAGTGAATGAGTCTCAAGATCATCAAAATTAGCTCAAAAATCTTAATCTCATCAGAGTCAGCTCAAGGAGGGAATAATGTACATATTCAATTGGGTGGTGTAATCTATCTAACCCTGCAGGAAAGTAGGAGGTGAAGGGGATAAAGAGGGAGGGGTGAAAGAAGGGAGGGCAGAGCAGGGGAGGGGACATTCAGAAGCAAAACACTTTTGAGGAGGGATAGGATAAAAGAAGATAGAAAATAGGGTAAGTATCATGGGTAGGGAATAGAATGAAGGGAAACAGTTAACAATAGTAATTGTGAAAAAAATTTGAAGTAGAGGCAAGAGTAATGTAAGATGATGATGATTGGAGGAAGATGAGGATTGATGATGAGTACTGATTGATGAGGAGGATTGAATAAAGAAGAGGATTGATGAACAATGATAAGAATTGATTGAGGATGATGATGAGAATTGATGGATGATGATTGATTGATGATTGATGATGGCAAAAAGTATGGTACTTACTTTGCTGGGCTATTGTGAAGAAAATTCTTTGTCAAGTTTAAGGTACTATATAAAAGTTATCTATTACTGTTGTTGCAATAATCAAACTCATGGGTTTATTGTAAAGAAAACTCTCTTTAAAGTACTATATAAATATTGTTTATTATTAAAAAATGATGAGCAGGATACTATCAGAAAGACATGGAGAGACCTGCATAAGCTGATGCCAAGTGAAATCTACTGTATACAAAATAACAGTAATATTGTGAGATGATCTGCTGTGAATGACTCAGTTATTTTCAGCAATGCAGCAATGATCCAAGGCAACCCCGAAGGTCTTATAAAAATGCAATCCATCTACAGAAAGATAACTGATGGTATTTGAATACAGATTGAAAGATTTTTTTGTTATTTTATCAACAAACAAAAATGAGAAGATTGCTATCAGAAAAACCTGGAAAGACCTACATGAACTGATGTAGAGTGAAATGTACTGTATACAAAATAACAACATTAGTGTTAGATGATCTGCTGTGAATGACTTGGTTATTTTCAGCAATGCAATGATGCAAGATAACTCTGAAAGGCTTATGAAAATTTCAATCCATCTACAGAGAAAGAACTGATGGTATCTGAAAACAGATTGAAGCACATTTTTTGATAGTTCCTTTTTTCTTTCACAACCTGGCTAATGCTGAGATGTTTTGCATGACTACTCATGTAAAGCTTATATTGAACTGCTTGAGTTCTTGGGGGAGGGGGTGGGGAGGAAGGTATGTTGGAACACAAAGTTTTAAAAAATTGATGTCAAAATTGGCTTTTACATGTAATTCGCAAAAATAAAATTCTAAAAAACAACCAAATGCAGGTACAGAGTCTTAGTCAAACTTTGTATCTTCCTCGGAGCTTATATTAAATGGGCATTTGAACCCCAGTGTAAGATGCTTATTTTTGTTCCACAGGGAAAAAAGGAAAGAACAAATGTGTTTCAAAAAAATGGAATTAGACTCATATGAACTGATACAGAGTGAAGTGAGCAGAATCAGGAGAACAATTTATACAATAACAACATCATAAAGACAAACAACTTTGAAAGTCTTAAGTCAATGTAATTAACAACCACAATTGTAGAGACTCCTGATGAAGAACACTACCTCCCTCCTCACAGAGACATGGTGGGCTCATTATGCAGAATGGCACATACATTTTAAAATGACTAATGTGGGGATTTGTTTTATTTGACTGTGCATTGCTATTAAAGTTTTTCTTAATAGGGAGGAGGGAGAGAGAATCAATTCTTATTAATTGAACAAATGAAAGAAAAAAAAAAGAATTAAAAGTTAGCTGAGACAGCTAGGTTGGTGATTAGATCACACCTGAAGACTTCAAGAATCAGTGAACTACATTTTTTATTTAAAGTTTTAAAATTTTATTATATAGTTTTCATTTTATCAAGCATTTTTTCTTGCTCCCCTCCTCTACTGAATAGGGAGGAAGGGAAGAAGAAAGGAAGGAAAGAAGGGTGGGAGGGAGGGAGAAAGAAAGGAAAGAATGGCAGGAGGGAGGGAAGGGGGAAGGAGGAAGGAAGGAAGGAAGGAAGGAAGGAAGGAAGGAAGGAAGGAAGGAAGGAAGGAAGGAAGGAAGGAAGGTAGATCATTTAGTTGATTAGACTTTTTAAGTCTTTCAATATTATTCATTTTCACAATATTAATGTTATATTATAAATTGTTTCTCTGGCTCTGTTTATTTCACTCTGGATCAGTTTATGTCTTTCCATGCCTTTTTGAAACTGTCTTTTTCCTCATTTCTTACAGCACAATAGTATTCCATTACATTTTTACACCAGTGAACTGAATTGTAAGCTTCACTGGCAATGTGGAAATAAAGTTCAGTAGAAGAGAAGGGCTGTGTGTGTGTGTGTGTGTGTGTGTGTGTGTGTTTGGGAAACATCAGTGTAGTTGTGATAATAAACTGTTCCCCAGGAAATTTATTTAGTACCAGATTGAAGGCATGCATTCTCCTCCCCCCTAAAAATAATAACAACAGCAAGAAAATCCTGAGCTGCTGTTCTGGCATGGCATTGAGGAAAAAATAGAACATTTCAGGAGGGAGATTATCCCCATTTAACAACAGAGAAAACAAGACATTTAGAGGAAAGATGTCATTTCAGGTCTTCTCAGAGCAAATCAACAGATCCAGGAATAAAGAGGCCTTAGGTCTGTACTGAGATCATGCTGTTCTTCCTTCCAGCTCCTAGACTTGGTGATTGTTTGATCCACTGGGTCTATAACATATCTGTCTCATTTGCAGATAGACTTGTTTACCTTTGCAGGGAAATAATTAAGGCCATTATAAACCATCTGGATTATTGACTTTCACCTCAGATAAACAACCCCCATCCATTTCTGACAGCCTTTCTTTGGTTTTGTGTCAGGCTCTACTAAAGGCAAGTTCTCTAAGCCTGAATGTGTCAAGTACGAAGTCATGCTTTTGTACTTATTATACCTCTTAGAAAGTAGCTGGTTTTGAATGGACTTTATTGTCTTCCTGTATTTAGACAAGACTGATTAGTATATTCCATGATAGGCAAAGATAATTTCACAGATAAATATGAATGAATGAATGAATGAATGAATGAATGAAAAAACATTTATGAAGCCCTGTGTAAGCACTTTGCTAAGCCCTGCTGATAGAAATAGAAAAGAAAAACAGTTCCAGTTCTTAAGGAATTCACATTCTAATGGGAATGGGGGTGAGAGAACATATATAGAGGATTTTAAGTATAAGTTAAATGGAAAGGATGGATCCTTAAGGAGACCACCTGTTGGGATCACTAATCAGTGACCTACAATCAAGAACAGAAATACAAAGCAGAGAAGTGAATAGAAACCCAGGCTTAAGCTCACCTGGCTAAACCACAGCTCTGGTTGTAAAGTTGCAATACTGTCAGGGTAAGGGAAAGGGTAGTGTTCCTCCCCAACCCCTTCATGAGAAGTATACTGAGAGAAAGCTACTTGCCACAGAGGACGGTTGAAGAAAGAGAGCTAACCTGAAGTATCCTCTCCATTTTAATAGAAGTGTTGTGGGACAAGAACTACCCAAGGGATTACAGAGGGTTTGCTGTATTTTACCAAAGCACTCTTTCAGTACTGAGGTAGCACAAAAGGTTGGTTTGAAAAAAGCAGGGCAGCTTTGTGCGTGCTGCATGAAGTTACAGAGTACAACCCCTGTTTACATACATAAATCAATATATACAAGATACACACAGAGTAGATGTAACTCACTGATTATGGATCAATCAATAAACATTTATTAAACACTTACTGTATTCGAGGGAGGAGAATACAAAAAGAGTAAAAAGACAATCCCTGCCCTCAAGGAATTTATAATCCAATGGAGAAACAACAAACAAACAATATATATAAACAAGCTACATTCAGGATAAATAGGAGATTATTTACAAAGGGAAGGCCCTAGGGGCAGCTAGGTGGCACAGTGGATAGAGCACTGACCCTGGAGTCAGGAGTACCTGAGTTCAAATCTGGCCTCAGACACTTAACACTTACTAGCTGTGTGACCCTGGGCAAGTCACTTAACCCCAATTGCCTCACTAAAAAAAAAAAAAAAAAAAAGAATGGTTGGGAAGGGATATTCCTAGCTTCCGAGCTTTGCAATAGCACTAGCTATAGTTCCTCTGCCCCGATTAAAGACCTTATTTCTCAAAAAAAAAAAAAAAAAGAAATGGTTGGGAAAGGCTTCTTGTAGAAGATAGGGTTTTAGATGGGATTTAAGAGAAATTAGAGAAGCCAAAAGATGGATATAAGAAAGGAGGACAATCAGAGAATGGGGGACAACCAGAAAAAAATGCCCTGAGTTGAGAGATGGAGTGTCTTGTTCATGTGACAGCAAGGAGGACAGCACTGCTGGATAAAAGAATATGTGGCAAAAAGCAAGGTGTGGATACAGCCTGTGTTTCTGATAAACATTTTTAAAATATATAGGGAACTAAATCAAATTTATAAGCATGCAAGTCATTCTCTAATTGAGAAATGGTCAAAGGATATGAACAGGTAGTTTTCAGATGAAGAAATCTAAGCTATCTATTACCATATGAAAAAATGTTCTAAATCATTATTGATTGGAGAAATGCAAATTAAAGCAACTTTGAGGTACCACATCACACCTATCAGATTGGCTCATATGACAAAAAAGGAAAATAATAAATGCTGGAGAAGCTGTAGAAAAATTGGAACACCAATGCATTGTTGGTAGAGCTGTGAACTGATCCAACCATTCTGGAGAGCAATTTGGAGCCCAAAGGGCTATGGGACTGTGCATATCCTTTGACCCAGTAATACCACTACTAGGTCTGTATCCCAAAGAGATAATAAAAAAGGGAAAAGAACACACATGTACAAAAATATTTATAGCAGTTTTCTTTGTGGTGACAAAGAATTGGAAATCCAGGGAATGCCCATCAATTTGGGAATGGCTGAACGAGTGGTATATGAATGTAATGGAATACTATTGTGCTGTAAGAAATGATGAGCAGGCAGATTTCAGAAAAAACCCGGAGAGACTTAAGTGAACTGGTGCTGAGTGAAGTGAGCAGAACTAGGAGAACATTGTACATAGTAACAGCAACGTTATGTGATGATCAACTGTGATAGACTTAACTCTTCTCAGCAATACAATGATCCAAGACAGTTCCAAAGGACTCATTATGGCAAGTGCTCTCCACATCCAGAAAAAAGAATTGTGAAATCTGGATGCAGATTAAACCATACTGCTTTTACTTTTTTTTTTTTTGAGGTTTTTCCCTTCTGTTCTGATTCTTCTTTCACAGCATGACTAATGAAGAAATTTGTTTAATGTGATTGTACATATATAACCTATATCAGAGTGCTTTCTGTCTTGGGGAAGGAGGAGGAAAGGGAGGGAGAAAAAATTAGGACTAAAAATCTTTTGAAAACAAATGTTGAAAATGATCTGTATGTGTAACTGGAAAATAATTAAGAACTTTTATGATTAAAAAAGGAAGAAGACTGGAAAGACAGAAGGGAGCTAGGTTACATAGGGCTTTTAATGTCAAGCAGTATATTAGAGGGGAGAGCCCTAGCAGCTAGGGGGACCAGAAAAGATTTACAGAAAGTGATGTGAGAGCTTAGTCTTGAAGAAAGTCAGGGATTTAAAAGGCAAAGTTGAGAAGGAAAGGCATTGTAAAGATGAGTAACAGCCAGTAGAAAGGCAAAGAGGTAGTGGGATAGGACACATATGTGGAAAACTGAGTAAGCCAGTAAGTCTGGGCCATTAAATCTATGGAGGGGAATAATACGTTAAATAGATAGATAGATAGATAGATAGATAGATAGATAGATAGATAGATAGATAGATAGATAGATAGATAGATAGATAGATAAATGAATGAATGAATGAATGAATGAATAAATGAATGAATGAATGAATAAATAAATAAATAAATAAACAAACAAACAAATAAATAAATAAGAAAGAATAACTCCTGGAGAGATAGGGAGGTGTCAGGCAATGAAGAATCCTAAATGAAAAACATAAAAGTTTATATTTGATACTAGACATAAAAGAGAACAATTGAATTTTATTGGGTAAGTGAAGATTAGGTTGGGGGAATGACAGAGTCAGAGCTGCACTTTGGGAAAATCACTTTGACAGCTTTGGAGTTGAGACTTGGGGCAGAGGAATCAATTGGTAAATCATTACTATGATGCAAGTAAGAGATGATGAGATGAACTAGGTTGGAGGCTGTGTGAATGGAAAGGAGTTGTATCTGAGAGATGTTGTGGAGATAGAAACAGGATTCAGCAAATGATTTGGATGTACGGGGGCGAATGAGAGTAAAGCATTGAGGATGACATTGGCATTGTGAACCTGAATAATTGAAAGGATGGTAGTGCCTTTGACAAAAGGGAAGTATAAGAGATGAGTACATTTGGGCATAAGAAAAATATTTTTGTTTTCGTCATGCCAAGTTTGAGATGTTTACACAATATCCAGCTCAAAATGTCTAATAGGAAGTAGGTAATCTCAACCTGAAGTTCAGGAGAGAGACTTGGCTGAGTATACAACCTACAAGTTAACTGCCTAGAGAATATTTGAGCCCAAGATAGCTGATGAGATCTCCAAGAGAGTATAGAGAAAAGAGGGAAGAAGACCCAGGACAGAACCCAAAGTTAGTGGGAATGAAGATCTAGCAAGTAAGTCTAAAAAGGAATGGTCATATTGGTAAGAAGAGAACCTTGCAAGAGAAGCATCACCTCATAAAAAAGGGAAAAGGACCCACATGTACAAAGATATTTATAGCTGCTCTTTTGTGGTAGCAAGGAATTGGAAATTGAGGAGTTGCCCATCAATTGGGGAATGGCTGAACAAGTTGTGGTATATGAATATAATGGAATACTATTGTACTTTAAGAAATGATTAGCAGGCTGATTTCAGAGAAACCTTGAAGGACTTGCATGAGCTGATGCTGAGTGAGATGAGCAGAACCAGGAAAATATTGTACACAATATCATCAACATTATATGTTGATCAACTGTGATAGACTTGATTCTCCTCAGCAATACAATGGTACAAGGTAGTTTCAAAGAACTCATGATGGAAAATGCTCTCCAAATCCAGAAAAAAAAGAACTGTGGAATATGGATATAGATTCAACCATACTATTTCTTTTGTTATTGGTGCTATTGTTTTTCTTTTTTGAGGTTTTTCCTTTTTGCTCTGATTCTTCTCTTATAACATGACTAATGCAGAAATATATTTAATGTTATTGTGTATATATAACCTATATCAGATTACTTGCTGTCTTGGGGAGGGAAGGGAGGGAGAAAAATTTGAAACTAGAAATCTTATAAAAACAAATGTTGAAAACTATCTCTACATGTAACTGGAAAATAATAAAATACTTTTATAATTAAAAAAAGAAGTATCACCACAACTCATACTAGGAGTAAAAAACCATCAGAACATTTACATTAATAGTGTCAAAAGTTGTATTGAGGTAAAGGAGGATGGGAATTGAAAAAAGGTGATTTAATTTGGCAATGAAGAGATCCATTACAACAGGGGAGAGAGCATTTTCCATTGAATGATGAGGTCAGAAGCCAAATTACACCACACAGGATTTCGGAGGAAATAAGAAGAAAGGAGGTAGAGGGAAAACAATGTGTTGATGGCTCTTTCAAGAAGTTTGGCTCAGAGATATAGCATGAGAGCTAAAGGGAATTAAAGGTCTAGTGAGAATTTTTTGAGGTTGGAAGAAACTTAAGAATGTTTGGAAGAAGCAGGGGAGAAACTATTAGGTAGGAAGAAATTGAAGATGAGAGAGAGATATTGGATAATAGTAGGGGTCATCTGCTGAAGATATGGGTACATGTAGAGGAGTTGACCTTACCAAAAAGTAGGGACAACTATTCACCAGAGATTGGGGTTAAGGAAGAGAGAGTTGGGTATGATATGTGGCTATATGAGAGAATGCAAGAAGAGCAAACTTACAGTGAATAGTCTTGATTTTTCAGTGAAGTGTGAATTGAGGTCTTCAGTTGAAAAGATAGGTAGAAGTTCTGTGAGAGCCTTGAAGAAAGAAGAGAATTGGTGAGTGGAATAGAGATTATTTTTGTTGATCTTACATTCTCAAAAAGGACCAATGACATCAGGAGGGTGATGTCTTGACTTGCAAGTGAATTGGATTTAAGTGAAGCAGAGTTATACAAAGACATCAGCCTCACTCCTCCAGAGTCATCAAAGTCCAGTGACAAGACATAAGTAAGGATGACTGGCAATGGCCCCAGATACAGTGGGAAATCTTGTAGAAAACTTGTCTGACTGCAATGAAGGCCCAGTTGAAGTTGTTGGAACACCATAAAATTGTAGTGCAGCCAAGCAGTTTGGTTTCATGTTTTCTTCAAGCTCTACTCAGGTGCATGTGAATAGATCAAAGAAGTAGAATATTGAGTTTAATCAAAATTAGAAAGAGAGGGCAGTGGAACCAAATCGGGAGTGATGGCGTAGGAAAATACAGAGGAATGGAGGATTTGGAGGTCACAATGAAGATAAAGAATAGATTTAAGAAGAAGAAGACATAGGGCAAGATGGAATGATAAAGGATTATGGTAAAATTAAGGAATTTCAGAATGACTGAAAATGGGAGTCAAACATTTATGAGTGATGGCAAGATTGAGTGTTATAGACTTAGCCTTATTCAGACTGGTCTGGTGTTTCAAGTTTGGAATTGGAATGAAATGGGACATAAGTAGATTGTCTAGTCTACCCATCAGAGGGAGGAGCTCTTGGATCATCCTGTAACTGTTTTTTCTGTACTGGTTTTTCTACTCAGGCCACCAGTAAACTACATCAATGGTTCAAGCTTTGGTCTCCTTGGTCAATTAAGTCTCAAGGATAATTTCATGAACTTTTAAGGAAGAATACCCAACCTATATGGGACAGGACCTTAGGGTATTAATCCTACCACAAAGAATATGTATAACCTGATTACTGTGTTAGCCAAGGAGCAGTAAAGGAGTAGGTCATAGGAGTTGGATAGATTGAGGAACTGGGAAATTAGGGCATTTGAGGAAACATCAACATGTGTGTGGAATTCTCCTAGTATTATGGTAGGAGTGGGGCACAGAGAGGCTGTGAACCAGTTACTGAACTGAGAAAAGAGGGTATTGGTTGATAGTAGTTGATAATTGGATGATAATGTGGATTGGGTAATAAACTTAGAGAGGGTCAGTCTTAAAAGGTCTATTACTGGATGATGTGAATAAGTAATCTGGAAATGGTAGCAGGGAGCAAGAAGTATTCCAATTCCTCTAGAAAGATTAATGAGTTTTGGATTTGGGGGTTATTAAAGAAAGTACAATCTAAGCTATAAAGGATTTAGGCCAAGGATTTAGTCATGATAGGGAGGAAAAGCCAGACAATGGAAGGAGCAAGAGAAGAAGAGGTTTAAGGTGAAAGGAAATTTATTAATTACAGATGGAAATTCCTGAGGGCATAATAGAAGGCATAAACAGATCCCTTGGGGCATTGTAGGCTGGAATCAATTGAGGTGAGTGGGATTGAATGAGCAGAGATCTGGGATTTGGGAGGGTGGTTTATTCTTTGTTAGAACTCTACCAATAAATCTCTCTGTATTACTGTCTATCTATAGTTTTCTCCCCAGCAGAATGTAAGCTCCTTGAGGCCAGGACCAATTTCATCGTTGCTTTTATAGCTCCCACAGACTCATAAAGTATCATGTATCATAGTTCTATAGAAAAATAGAATCACAGACACAGCTGAAAGGGACCTTAGAGGTCATATAGTCCAAATTCTTCATTTTACAGATGAGGAAGCTGAGTTTGGAGACTTGCTTAAAATCACACAAGTAACAAGTGACAGAGCCAGGATTTGAACCCATGGTCTCTGAAACATCCAATGTTCTTTCCATTATACCATTCTATAAACATTTGTTGAATAGAATTGAATCTTTGAGACCCACTTTATTTTCATTGTCTTTGCTTCTATTAATGCAAGACTTCATATGTTAAATGTCAGATGAGTTGTAAAGATGCTCAGTACTAGGGGGTCAGAGGATGGAGAGATCTTTGTGTCAGGACTGGGTAGGGTAGGTATCATGGACGACGTGTATCTGAGACAGGCTGTGAGGGGTGGGTACAATTAAGATTAGGTTATACTAGAGGAAAAATCATTGGGCTTGAAATAAGAAGACCTTAGCTTGAGTTTCTCTTTTAACATTTACTACCAAGGCACTTAACCCCTCTGGGCCTTGGTTTCCTTTTCTGTAAAATTCGAGGGGGTAAGGAAAAAGAGGGAATAGATGATCTCTAAGGTCTCTTACAGTTTTCAACCCTCTGATCATATGATCCCTCCCATCTCTGAAAGTCCAGGAGAACATGAACTTCCTTAATTTCCATCTTTCCCTAGGAAAGGACCTCTTAAGGAGATTCTTATAACTACCTTGTTATGAACTGCCTACCAGGAATTTACGATGGAATTTAGTGGAACAGGCAAAGGCTGGGCAGTCAGAATTCCTCCTTTGCATTCTCAGCTTTTGAGGTGCCCTTAGTGGTAGCACATTCCCCAGAGTTAACCTATTTGAATAATGGGGATGGTAATATTTCCCTTGCTTTACAGGGGTGCTCCAGTACCATAATGAATGTTTTGCAAACCCTTTGAGATCCTTAGCCAGCAAGTGCAATATAAATGCTAATCATTATTAGCTAGATATTTCTCTTGTCACATGCTGAATGAGGTGTAAAATCCCCATACTGTGAAGGGGAAGGAGTGGCTTTCTTCCCTCAGTTGAGGACATAGCTCCTTCCCCCTTTCCTCCTTTCCACTCCCCTCCCTTCCTTTCCACTTCTCTTTCCTCCCCTCCCCTCCCTGGCTGGTATTTTTCCTTCCAATAATATGGCAGGCTTTCCTCCCTAGCCTGAGAATACAGGAACATTTCCCTGAATCATCAGGCAGCTTCATTTTGTTACCACGGAAATTGGACCCTCTGATTGGGAATGATACAGAAAGATGTATTTTCTAATCCTCACCTTCTCCGTGATGTTTGTTCACCAACCAGCACCAACAAACAGGCATATTGACCTTGCCTGTTATGGCTTTAAATGCCCTGTTACACTCCAAGCATGGGAATGAGCTCGTCACATGGGAGGTACTTAGTCTCACATGGACCGTTCCTGTGCAAAGATGGAAAAAAAAACCCAAGCTCACTTAAAAATGCAATAATCTTTGCAGGAATCTCCCTCTCCTTTACATTCACTTGAGTAGCATAAGGGAGGAGGCAAGATTTAAAAACATTTTTTTTTTTACTCTAAAGCAAAAATCAAGTCATTGTTCTAGGTCTCTTGTATTGGGGGTGGGGAAAGAAGGAATTGCTATTTTATTCTGCTTACCAGCTGCAGTAATAACTTTGTCACAGCAGCGGGGCTGGTGCTTAATTACACAACTTGGACCTTTCAAGCTTCCTGTTCTGGCTCTGGTACATGGTGGGGATCTGAGCTCCCTGATGGGGGGAGCTGCCCAGCTCTCAGTTCCAAAGCAAGTCAGGGGTGAGATGCCTATTTGCTGTTGCTGCTCTCACTGGAGCCCTGGCTGGGACAAGGGAGGTTCTGGCTAGAGGAGGGGTAGAGCTATTCAAGGCAGTGGTGAATTAAAGGGTTTGGGGATTTAGGGATTATATACCCACATGCCCACACACCCACTCACTGCCTGGCACGACATGACCCAGCAGTTAGGTTTCCTCGTGTTAAAGGGACACAATACGAGATGTGCAGGCTCACTGAAGTCAATGGAAGGGAAAAAGAAATGATCTGAAATGCCTTTACAAAACACATTTCTCTTTTTGTATTAGACAAAGAGAGAACACACTGGGGCATAAGAAGATTGCTGTCCTTTGGGGATGATGTGTTAATTGCACCTGTTCGTAGCTGTACTCTCTGAATAGTATATAGAATTGCAGAATATAAGAGCCAGGAGCAACTTTAGAACATAGCAAGGGAGAATGGATGGGACTTTTAGGACAAAGAATATCAGAGCCAGAAAAACCCTTTAGAACAAAGAACCTCACAACTAGAGGGGTCCTCTGAATATCAGTGCCACAGTAGGTTCATCCAATTATAGATCTCGAAGTAGGAGGGAGCTTGGAGGTTCTCTAGCCTTGCTCTCTCCTTTTACAAATAGGGAAACTGAGGTTTAGAAAGGTGAACTCATCTGAGCTCACATAAGCAGTAAGGACATAAACACAATATGTCATGCTGCCTTTCTTTAGATAGTGTATACTTTGTGCCTGGGAAACAATAGGTGCTTCATAAATGCTTTTTGATTTATTGATCTTGGAACCTAGAATACTAAATGCCAGAGAGAGCTATGCTTTAAAGCCCATTTCACTTAATGTCATCATTTCACAGAGGAGGAAACCAAGGCCAGAATGGGGAAGTAACTTGTCCAAAGCCAAAAAGCACATTTTAGACAGAGTCAAGACTGGACCCATGTTCCTTTTACTATTCCACATTGAATCTTTATTATCAATCACATTTCTCAATTTCCATAAACTCTCCAAATAAGTAGAACCTCAGCTGACATATTATTAAGCTATGGAGGTTGAATAAGGCAGGCAGAAAGCTGACCTTCTGGCTTCTAGTCAATCACCTGTCTGTGATTCAGTCTTGAGAGGACTTGGCACTTTGGGAAGAATGAGCCTCTGGCTACTTTCATTTGCATTAGAATTATGTGACAAACCATAGGTGGTCCCTTGGTCTTACTCCCCACTCCTTGTTGTTTTAAATTAATTAAATTTTAAAATTCAATTCAAAAAGGAGGGACAGCATCCAGTTCTCTGCCTTTCTCTCCCTCGGACTCTATTGAGTGGCAAGTTGTACTGTCTTGAAGCCAGCTTCCCCGACATGGACTACAGATTTGATTGGTTGAGCCTGTCCTGTGGCTGCTTCTCTGGATTTTTGTGTGTTTTCTTTCCCAAGTACCTGACCAAGCATCAATCTCAAGATGGACGTATCCAGGTTTGGAGATTACCTTGTAGGTCTGAGAGGTCTGGAGTTCCTGGGTCTATCAGGTGGTGCTGATTGGCAGCAAAGTATGTTCCTCTATCATAGTGGTTATTACCAACAGGAGAAGAAATTCAGCATTGGGTCCTACACTCCCAGATACATGAAATTTGAGGGAGATTATGTAGAGTTGTAGATCCAAGATGAAATACAATGTAACCATGCTTCCACTCAAGCCTGGATGGTTTTCCTGAAGAACAGTGCTGTGACCTGTACTGTGAACGCATGAGGGCATGTTACTCCTGATTGGCTGAGAGAATACTGAGTGTAAACCCATGTACCTGCCACAGGGGACTCAGTTCTCTTTCCACCAACTGGCTGGAGCTCTTTTCTGCGTGTGTATTCTGAGATAAGTCCCTTGTGCATCTAGGAAGTATCACACTCAGCATTCTTTCAGACAATCAGAAGTCACATCCCTTTACACATAACCAGTGCAAGTCACAGGACAGATCACAGGGTTGTCCCTCAGGAAAACTACCCCCCTCCCTGACTTCAGTGGAAGCAGGGTTACAATAAAATGCCAAATTTGCAATCCTGCAAACTGCTTTGTGTCTAGGTGGTTTTTAATATTAACTTCCTTCAGAGTATAACAATAGTTAGTACTTCTACTTATTTGTTTCTGTCAAATGTGCTTTTATGAGTATTCTGCATTTATTGTTTATTTTGTGTGTGGGAAATAAATACTTGATATAGTACCATTCTACTCCCTGCTTTGGGGAAAATGCTAGATATAAGTCAGAATCTTAGCTTTAAATATTTTACCTCTTGAACACAGAGGTGGGGGACATAAGAACCAAAGAGTATACCTTTCTTTCTTAGAAGCCAGTCTTCTCCCCTTCCCAAACCAAACCTGGCCCATTTCACATGTGGGGGTCCAAATCAGAGAAGTCCCTTAATGGAAAAGGGACTGAGTGAAGTGCACTGGCCTGACTCTCAGCAGTGATTCATTATGTTAGATTTATACATAGGGTGGAAAGAGCTACTTTTGGAATTAGAATACAGAGTTCAAATCCCTCCTCTACCATTTAGCTGTGTAATCTGGGAAGGTCACTTGCTCCTTCTGGGCCTCAATCCCCTAATTTATACAATGGAGGAATCATAATGGACCACACCAAAAGAGCTTCTGAATTCTAAATCTTGTTGTTGATTACTATCTGTAGTTCAGTCATTTCAGCAGTGTCTGCCTCTTTATGACCCTAGTTACTTCTCCAGTTCATTTTACAGATGAAGAACCCAAGGCAAACAAGTTAAGTGACTTGCCCAGGGTCATATAGCTAGTAAGTGTCTGAGGCCAGATTTAAACTCAGGTCTTCCTGACTCCAGGCCCTTTCTCTATCAACTGTGCCACCTACCTGCCCTACTGTTGATTAGTTGATATAAAATATCTATATTTTTAGTGTTATTCCAGTATTGATCATTAAGTGTTTTTTTTCAAATTTTCTTTCTGGTTAATAATTCTGAAGAAATGAAAATGAAAACTAACATTGGATTTTTGTTATTATTTGTTGTTGTTTTTATTTTTAAAATTCTGCCTAATTTCTGTGTCATTTCGTTCATCTCATTCCAAAGAGGGAGAAAAATAGGTTTAAGTAGTCAAATACAAAGTGAGAAGAACATTAGAATCAGGAGTTTGGGGTTCCGGTTAAAGATCTCCCACTAACATTCTTTATGACCTTGGACAAAATAGCTGCTTGAGCCATTCATCCTCATTAAGAATTTATTAAATTTCTCCTCAGATTTCGAGGGAGAGTCAAGTACTTGGAGAGACACCAAATTTAGCAAAGACACAGCCTTTATTTGCCTTCATGGTAGTTCAAGGTCTAGTGGAAGGATAAGACCCCATCACAGTTACCTATAATGTACAGAACTATAAGAACATAAATTTTAGAGCTGGAAGGATCTGAAAAATCATCTAATCCAACCCTCTTCTTTTATAGATTTTATAAGCCAAGGCAGGTTAAGTGATTTGCCACAGGTCATACAAGTCATAAGTAGCTGAGCCAGAATTTGAATCCAGGTCCTCTGAATCCAAATCCAGGTCTCTCTTATAAATTTATAAAATATATTGCTACAAGAAGCTTATAGAGGTAGGTTGTTGCCAAATGGGAAGGGAAGAAAGGAAGACACAAGAAAATGCTTCTTTAAGCAAGTAGTCTCTGAGATAGGTTTTAAATAATGGCAAAAATGAGGTAGAGAGGCCATCCAAAACATGGAGGATAATGTAAGCTCAACCCACAGAAAAGTGAGGGCATGGGGCATGTTTGGGGCTCAGAGAATGGTCTTGAAAATCTTAGAAGGCAGGAGCCAAGAGTGCATTTTGACCTTTTCCTTGAGAGCTGTAGTCCTCACCCCATCTCACATGTCAGACAACTTCTGTAAGGACCATGTTCTCAGAGCTGCTTCATGAGATTCTTAGTCACACATGAATGGATGTCAAGGAGAGCCACGGTGATATGACTGTGATGAAATGTTTGCCCTTATCCTGGGAAAGAAACACCTGTAATGCCGTTTCCAACAGTAGACTGTTTTCTTTAGGTTTAAAAATTGCTATCTCACCCCGTGAACTTTCACCAAGCTGTGTATACAATCCTTGGCACTCTAGGAGCCTCTTTGTATACTATGCCAGGTGCTTCCTTGTGGGCCGAGTGAACCAACTTTGGTTCTTGTTAGTTAGCTAAACCTCCATGAATTGTACAAATTTCCAAAATAGCTTAATGACCATTTATGATTTGTGTAACTTTGAACAAAACCACTTAATCTCTGAGCTTTTTCAGTTTATTATTTCCTATAATAGAGCCATTCCCTAGAAGTTTTCAAAATCCTGGGTGCATGAAAAGATATCATTAGGAAAAGAGATTCGACTTATTATTCTTCACCCCAGTAGACAGAATGAAAAATGATGCTTGAAGAGCATTTGATTTCTGTTCCATGTAGAAGGTAAGCTCCCTGAGGGCAGGGACTGGTTTTTTCTTTTTCTTTTTTTTTCTTTTTGTCCTTGTCAGCATGTGGCATGGAGTAGGCCCTTAATGAATGCTTATTGACTGATTTTTTGTTTTTTGTGGGGCAATGAAGGTTAAGTGACTTTCTCAGGGTCACAAAGCTAGTAAGTGTCAAGTGCCTGAGACTGGATTTGAACTCAGGTCTTCCTGAATCCAGGGCTGGTGCTTTATCCACTGCTGTACCTAGCAGCCCCTTATTGACTGAATTATTGATTGAATATAAGAAAAAACTTGATAACAATCAGAGCTTTCCTAAATTAGAATAGGTTTGTCTCTAAGGGCTGTGAATTTGCTGTTAGGGGAGGTCTTCAAGAAGAGCTTTGATGAAGATTCCAGAGATGTAGTGATGGGCATTAAGGCTCTGATGTGATGTGAGTAGGATGAGATGATCTCTTCCAACGCTCAGATCCTAGGGTTCCATGAATCATTGGGTGGGTGGCCATTCCATGATAATTCTCTCTGTCCCTAAAAATTCTTAAGCAAATGAAACCTGATTTAAACAAATTTATTAAGTTGTATGATAGACAGAAAACTGGGAGACTGTGGCTACAAATAGGAAAGACCTACCTGCATGCTCTGGTCAGATAGAAGGGGGCATGGAATTAAATGTTGACAACAATTGCCTCTTCTAATAGTTTCATATTCTGTTGTACTCTCAGCATGGCCCTCTGTCCTCCACCATCTTTACCTCCTTCTCTTCCTTATTTTTTCCTGTCTATTTCCCTCTGCATGGGCTGAAAATTTGCTGTCTCAATAACTGCTGCTAAATGCAAAGAGTATGACTCAATCTTCACCCAAAAACAATGAGGTGAAAAGTCACTGAGGTGAAAATGAATGAAGAAAAAACAGAGACTCTCTGAACTTTAATCATAAGGAAGCAGCAGTGTATTGCTTAATCTACACTAAACTTGAGGTCTGAAGATATGAGGTTCAAATGCCAGTCCTGTGACCATTGACAAGTCGCTTAAACACCCTGATCCATTGGGTTTCTTGTCTATGAAAGGAGGGTGATATTATTTACACTATGTGCCTCACAGGGTCAATATGAAAAAAGCACTAGATAGAGTAGCTCAATCAACTGGCATTTATTTAGTGGCTCCTTTGTGCTAGACACTGTGCTAGGTGCTAGCTTTACTGACACAAAAACAATCATTCAGCCTCTGCCCTCAGAGGTACATAAAAGGAGTTGTTGTTGCTGCTGCTGTTGATATTGCTGTTGTTGTTGTTATTTTTCTCCCCAAATATTCTACCATGGTTATGTTCACCCAGCCTCCTCCATTCCCCACCCCCAAACCTCTCTAGGCCATCATTGCCAAACATCTAATTTCCCTCCTATTATTCAAGCCCAGAATATCCCACATCTTTGCACATCTCATAGACCCCCAGAATTTGGATTAATAGACTGAAATGCCTTACAATGAAAACAAATTCTTTTAAAAGGCTCAACCATATGAATATATGGATACTGAACTGAGATTCAGGAGACCTGGGTGCATGTACTAGATTGGACACTAACTTGTTATATGTGACCTTGAGAGAGTCACTTTACTTCAGTGGGCTTTAATATCCCCTGAAGAATGAGAAAGGTAATAGAGGGAACAAGAATTTAAGTGCCTTACTGTGTGCCAGGCACTATACTAAGCACTTTATGGATGGTATCTCATTTGATCCTTACAACAACCCTGCAAGATATCCCATTTTACAGTTGAGGACCCTGAGAAAGACAGAGGTCAAATGACTTGCCCAGGGTCACAAAGCTCGTAAATATGTAAGGTCAAATTTGAACTCAGGTCTTCCTGAATCTAGTCCCAGCCAGCATTCTCTCCACCACACCATCTAGCTACTTGTAGGGCCACGTGATCTCTAGGCTCCCTTCCACATCTGTCATCCTATGTATCACTGTCCTTCTCAGCCATAATATTCTATACTAAAAGCCCTTACAGCTCTCATCCTGTATTCTTTTTTTTTTTTGGCGGGGGGGGGGGGGGTTGGTGAGGCAATTGGGGTTAAGTGACTTGCCCAGGGTCACACAGTTAGTAAGTGTTAAGTGTCTGAGGCCGGATTTGAACTCAGGTACTCCTGACTCCAGGGCTGGTGTTCTACCCACTGTGCCATCTAGTTTCCCCTCATCCTGTGTTCTTTAAGGCCTCTCCCAGGTGCTCCATTTAATGATTCTATGATTCTTACAACCTGCAGTTGCTGGAAAAGAGTTAAGGCCCTCTTCATTCAATACCTGCAACACAATAGCAGGCTGCCTGGCAACTACCTTCTTCCATCCTTCTACACCACCTCCCCCTACAAAAACCTACCCCTACACACACCTGAACTAAGGAATATGAGGAGAAAAAAAGGGGCATATGGGAGATGCTATGAAGGTTGTTATTGTTCAGTTGCGGGGTTTTCTTGGCAGAGATACTGGAGTGGTTTGCCATCTCTTTCTCCAGCTCACTTAACAGATGAGGAAACTGAGGCAAATAGGGTTAAGTGACTTGTCTAGGGTCACACAGCTAGTACATGTCTGAGGCCAGATTTGAGGTCAGGAAGATGAGTGTTCCTGACTCTAGGTCTGGCACTCTATCCACTGTGCCACCTAACTGTCCCAGAGTCAATAAGAGCTTGATAAGAGATCAGATCTGTGGATTAAGGAGTAGAGAAGAGTTGTGACTAGAAGGTGGGGAGGACGGACAGGTTTCAGAGGAAGATGATGAATTCTCATTTGCACACATTGGGAATGGGGTGTCAGAAGGACCCTTTAGTATACAGAACACAGAACATTAAACTGGAAGGAAACACCAGAATCAAGGACATTTGTCTTTCTCTAGACTTGTGCCACCTATGTTTCTTCATTGTCCTTCAGAAGACACAAACAGTGGCTCAGAAAGCATACTGACCAGTTCTTTCAATATCTTGGCATCTTTGGTGGGCTTAGTGATCTGAGATTAGGGCAGCTAGGTGCTGTCTTACTATCTCTCTACTCATCCTGGGTGATTCCTCATAGTAGTCATCTTTGTTCTGTCCTTTTTAGTCAATGGATAATGAATTTAGAGTTGGAAGGGATCTTGGAGGTCATTTAATTTAATCTCATTTTACAGGTAAGGAAACAGTGGCCCAGCAAGGTGAAGTGACCCACCTGAGGACATAAAGGTAGAGTGAAGATCTTCCTCCTTGACATAGAAAATAGGAACAAAATTAAGTCGAGTATTTTTCTCATCCATCATCACTATCCTGTCGTATCTCTTCTTTGATTCTCCTATTCTTCCAAATACATATAACAGAAAAAAATTCCTATTTTTGACCCCAACACTTTTTGCCACTCCTACCTCGTTCTGAGGGTTAGCGCTCTTGACACTGTTCTTACAGGGCCACTCTAGAGTATGGATTCATACTCTGCTCCTTGTCTGTTTCTATAATTTGTATGGTTTTAAAAAACTGAAGCTAATAGTTGCATTTTCTTGTGCATTCATATAATACAATTTATTTTCTTGTTCATAGCAATTGCTTGTTTGTGTCTTCAGAATTTCATTCTTGAGATTTTCCTGTCCTTACTGGGCTAACTTCCCCTCGTAGAATATTAATCTACAAGCTGCTACCTATCCTTTCTCTGAACTCTTAAATTTGCTTTTCAAAATCTAGGCTGCATTTCAGATGATGTCTGACTTTCCTCTTTTTACCATTACTAATGTTAAGAAGGAGTGGTCGGGGCGGGGAGGGGGGGGCAGCTAGGTGGCGCAGTGGATAGAGCACTGGCCCTGGAGTCAGGAGTACCTGAGTGCAAATCTGGCCTTAGACACTTAACACTTACTAGCTGTGTGACCCTGGGCAAGCCACTTAACCCTAATTGCCCCGCAAAAAAAAAAAAAAAAAAAAAAAAAAAAAAAAAAAAAAAAAGGAGTGGTCGGTTCCCTGTGAAGTTCTCACCATTTTAATTTCAACAACCTACTTTTTTCTTTTTGGTAAAAATCAAGTTTAAAAAAATCACAGATCCCCCACCACATTTCTTTTCTTTCCCCCCCCTTTTCCCCCATCACATTTAAAGGATGAACTTTTCATTAAAGAAAATCCAAACTGATTAGCTGCTTTTGGCAGAGAGCTCCAGTAGATGTCTACTTAATTGAAGTATGCCTCCATGTTGGGCTTGTGCTCTGTTTTCTGATTTTTTTCATCTATTTCTTCTTTTTGTCCAAGTGGTCTATATAGTATACTCATACAATAATTTATGCCTCCTAATTCCCTAGCTTCCTCCAATCTTAGCTAAAGTCCCATCTTATGCAAAAATCCTTCCCCAGTTTGTCTTAATAGTAATGCCTCCCCTCTGAGACTACTGCCCCCCATTTGTCCTATACACAACTTTTTTGATAGATAGAGATATATGTGTGTATATGTATGTGTATGCATGTATTTTTGGCGCACATGCATACATATACATACACTTTGGATATGTCTAAATGTAATATACTTACATATATAGAGTTTATATACATGTAGTTCATTCATTAACTAGGATGCTTATCAACAACTGGATATAGATAGATACACACACATACACATATATACTTATATATAAAGAGAGTTTGTGTGTATAAATATATAAATATATGCATGGGGGGCAGCTAGGTGGCACAGAGGATAAAGCACCAGCCCTGGATGCAGGAGGACCTGAGTTCAAATATGGTCTCAGACACTTGACACTTACTAGCTGTATGCCCCTGGGCAAGTCACTTAACCCTCATTGCCCTACAAAAAACATAAATGTATGCATGTAAGTATGTATGTGCTGTGTCAATGTGTTTATGTATGTATGTCTATATACATTGTGTATGTATATGTATATATAGTGTGTATGTATACATACATAGTGCATGTATGTGTGTGTATATATATATCGTGTGTGTGTGTGTGTGTGTGTGTGTGTATGTAGCTATGGCTATGGGCATATGATTGTAGTATAGGTCGTATTTTATTGCAACTAAGAGTAGACTAACTCTCCCTTCTCTCTCTCTTTTCATATGTTCTTACATGCCCAGCAGATTCAACCTCTGTAGCCACTTTTCCATCCGCCTCCTCCTTTCTCGTATATATATATATATATATATAATGTTCTCATGTTGTTTACTCCATCATTAAGGAGAACTCCTTGAGAACAGGGTTTATTTTTCTCTTTTTCTTTGTCTCCTCGGCTCCCTGGCACTTAGCAGCGTGCCTGGCACATAACGGAAGCTTAATAAATGCTAGTCAGCTGACTGTTTCTGTTTCTTCCTTCACTGATCTTTACCTACATACCCTTCCACCATGCTCAGCCCTGACATTCCTCCCTGTCCCTGCCCCCAACCCATCCCTTTATATAAATATATGTTAAACATTATAATGCTACTTAAATGATCAAGCTCCTTATATTTTCTTTTCTTTTTGAAAAAGATATAATTTTCCAGAATGATGGTTCAGTGACAAGTCCTATCCCCCAAATCTCAGCAACAATTATGAAGTCAGATTTGTTGCCTTGTGTTGGCATTACTGCTTTACCTTACCTGTCACTGCAGGTTGTCATGAGGAAAGCACTTTGTTTACCTTATGTTGCTATCTATGTGAATGGCCATTTATTATTAGCAATAGTAGTAGGGTCAAGAATAGTGACAATTATACTGTGTAAGTTGGTTAGGATGCAAAACTCCCTGTGGACTTTGCCCCTTCCCGAGTTTTTCCTGGGCTGGCCACAGCCCATGTTTGTGTTTAATAAGCATCCCCCAAGCCTGCCCTCCTTAGAGAACATCATTCACTTGCTAAGCAGTTTTGGCTCAGGTCCTCTCAACTTTTCAGCTTGGATTTTGTAACAGGCCAAATTCCAAGCCAAAGCGGGATAAACAAGATTGCATGGCTAATGATTTGTGAGCCTGCCCGGAATGCAATTTACTGCAGAATTTCAGCTGAGGAGACTTTGTAACCTACTAATAGAGCACTGTGCAGTAATTCCAACAGGACAGATTTCCCAGGCCCTGCAGGGTGGCTGTCTGCTGGCTTTTTTTTTTCAATCCTGTTCATTCAGGAACTGGGACCCTTGCCAATAACTTGGAATTTTTTTCTTTAACCTGCTTTTTTATCCATTCCTAAATTTAGTTAAGTGGCAATGTCTCCATCATGGATGTGAAATTTTGAGGAAATAATTGAGAAAACTGAGGTGCAAACACCATCATTTGGGACTCAATAGGCCTTGAGATTGACTGACCAACATACTTGCTCTGCTATGGCTATGGGCATATGATTATAGTATAGGTAGTATTTGATTGTGACTTAGAGTAGACTAACTCTCTCTTCTCTCCCTACTTTCATATGTTCTTACATGCCCAGCAGATTGAACCTCTGTAACCACTTTTCAATCTGCCTCCTCCTTTCTCTTCTTATTTCCAGTTACCATCTTCAATCTACCTAAGCTATTTTAGTAACTGCCTAGCAGGTCTTTCTGGGTAGCTAGGTGACACAGTGGATAGAGCATCAGGCATGAATTCAGGAAGATTCTCAAATCTGGCCTCAGACATTTACTAGCTATGTGACCCTGGGCCAGTCACCTAACCCCATTTGCCTCAGTTTCCTCATCTTTGAAATGAGCTGGAAAAGGAAATGGTAAACTACTCCAGTATCTTTGCCAAGAAAACCCCAAATGGGGTCATGAAGAGTCAGATATAACTGAATAACAATAGGTCTTTCAACTTATACTTTCTCCCCACTCCAAACCATCCTTCAGACAATGCCAATAAAATCTTTCTTACCCATAGATCTGGTTATATTCAGTGGTTCACTGTTACCTAACCCAGTGAAGGACAACCTCTTTTATCCTAGCATTCAAGGCCCTCCACAATCTATTACCATTCTAATTTTCTAGCCTTATTTTATATCACTCCACTGAACTTTCTCTATAATTCCCCCAAAACTGATCTATTAGGACCAATTTTCAGTTTTCAGATCTTCTTCTCTCATGTCTTCTTGCCTTTGCAGAGGGAGACTGAGGACACGTTGAGGTTGCATAAGTCTATAATGTCCTTACTTTTGATCATTGAATTCCTATTCATCCTTTAAAGCTCAACTCAAATAATTATCCCATCCAGGAAGGCTTCTTCTGATGGCGATAATCTTCCTTTTATAACTCCCATGACATTATACTATACCTTTCTAACATGAAAACCTCTTAGGTCCTTTCAGATCTAATATTTGTGATTCTATGTGATTTTTTTTTCAATTGTTCTAAGACATTTCTCAAATATTGTTTTCGTGAAACCCAAAGTCTTTTTGTGTGGCATAATTTTTCCTCCTTATTTTCAAATTTATGTGCTCATTATAAGGAAGGAAGTGAAGGAGCATTTATTAAGCATTTGTTATATCCTGGGAACTGTGCTAGGTACTTTAAAAATCATTTCTCATTTGGTCCTCACAAAAACCCTGTGAGGTAAGAGATACCATTATTATCCCCATTTTATAACTGAGGAAACTGAGACAGAGAGAGGTTAAGTGATTTGCCCAGGGTCACATAGCTAGTAAGAGTCTGAGGACATACATGGTCAAGTTATATGCTCACTATTCATACACATATTGCATTGCTACTCTCAGAGACCAGCTAAGACCTGTGGATCTCATGTTCTTGGTAGTTTCGGTTGGGGAAGAGATCTATGATTTCAATAGTAGAGAGAATTCTTGAAACAGTACAGGTTTGAATCTCCTCCTGAACTTAGATATTTAAAGAGATGACTGCGACATTGAGGTTAAATAACTTATCTAGGGTCACATGGACAATATATGTCAGAATCAGGACTTGAACTTGGGTTTTCCTGACCATATGTTGATTCTCTATTAATTGCACCACACTTCCTCTCAAATGAGATAATATGTATAACATGCTTTGTTTGCAAACATTAAAGCACTATATAAAAGTCAGTTATCATCATTATCTCATTTTTTTTTGATGCAGTTCAGATGGAAATGGTCCTTGAACAAGTCACTATCTTGCTATCTTTACATTCATTGGTCTATGCACAGGTGAATAAAATAAGTTCTTTTTGTAGTTGCATAGAAAGGACTAGGATGCAAACACTCTATAGGGTCATTAAAAGCATCCTTAGCACAACTAGAAGGAAACAAGACCAGAGGTATGGGATGTGCCTTATCCTCTTCTCACATTATTTTGATTTTCTCAGCCAAATATCTATACTTTGAAAGCTTTTGTTTCATGTATCTTAGAGATTATGAATATTGGGGATAAGGACACATTAAAACATTTTTCTTAAGTTTTTTGTGAATAAATTTTATGTCTGTTGATTTTAGGCAACAATCTGGTCTGTGATAATGATCGTCCAGTAAAGTTTATTGATTGAGTTCTCCAGGATACTTTGACATATGTATTTGTAATATGGAGATTTGTCATGTTAAGTTCATAAAAGATAGCAAGCTTCTGATGTATAATTCTAGCCATTTGGTCATGTGTTGCTAGGTATTTGAAGGGTGCTAAAGTTTTATAGCTTGAAGTGATTTGTTTGTCTGTCTCTACCTTTCCTTTGCATTATCTACTATGATCACTTAATCTGTGTTCCTTAAGGTTAACCTTTCTGTCATTTCCCATAGCAATAATCCAGTCCTGAATTTCCATCATAAACCTCTCTTTTTCTACGAACAAATCTATAAGATTCAGACATTTGGTCCATGCTTCTTTGTTAACACATTGGCTGAGTTCATGCGGATGTCACCCATAGAGGGCCTTTTGATTCCATTCCTATCTTAGTCATTTCAACAAGCACCATCCAGTAGTTAACCACTTTAATCTATATCATCATCATCATCATTTTAAATATTTTGGGTTTTGTTGTTTTAATCTTGTTCTTTTCATAATTTTTGATGGGGTTCAGATAGAAATAGTTTAAAGATTAGTTATTATTATCCTTTCATATTTAATATTCTGAGGACTATTTCATAGGTGGATAAAAAAGTGCTTTTTAGGGGCAGCTAGGTAGCGCAGTGGATAGAGCATTGGCTCTGGATTAAGGAGGACCTGAGTTCAAATCCGGCCTCAGATACTTGACACTTAATAGCTGTGTGACCCTGGGCAAGTCACTTAACTCCAATTACCTCACCAACAACAAAGTGCTTTTTATAACTGAATGAGAATTGGGATATGAACTCAGCACCTGTAGACTCATAATCAGAACAACCCCAGTTGCAGATGTGATCATAGGGATGACATGTACCATGTCATATCCCCATATAATTCATCCTCACATAAAAAATAATTGAATTTCTTCTCCTAGGTCTGTATATTTTGAAAGCTTCCTATTCTGTGTAATTAAGAAAATAGCAATATTGGGTATGGCAAATCCCATTTAAAATATACCTCTTAAATTTTTATGTACCATCTTACAATTGAACTTTTATTACTTCCCATTCCCATTTTTTTTTAATCCTAAAAACAGGCATATATTATAATGGCAAGAGCTCTGGATAATAGGTCAAAAGACCTTGTTTTGAGTTCTGGTTTTGCCACTTATCTGGCCATCCAAATCAAAACAAGCACAGGACAGAAAAAGATGTGACACGATGCATTAATAAGAAACAATCCTTTCCCATGATAAAATACTGGCTTAATTAGTCAAATGCCAGCAGACCAGTCACTTTATATACTTACTAGCCTTGTGACTTTGGCCAAGTCGCCTACCCTATCTCTTTCTGGAAAATGAGGTTGATGTTCAACATTCTCTAAGGCCCTTCTGACCCTCATTGTCTTTTTTTTCGGGGGGGGGAGGGGAGAGGACAGGGCAATGAGGGTTAAGTAACTTGCCCAGGGTCACACAACTAGTAAGTGTCAAGTGTCTGAGGCCGGATTTGAACTCAGGTCCTCCTGAATCCAAGGCAGGGGCTTTATCCACTGTACCACCTAGCTGCCCCCCTCATAGTCTTTGATGCTAAGTGCACAGGGAACAAGATGATCCACTCAGATACTACCATGAAAAAAAACACCAATTAGGACATAGATACTCTGTGTAGTGGAAAGAATGCTGAATTTTAAGCCAAGTGACTTGAGTTTAATTCCTGACTCTCTTATTTATTACTTATGTAACCTTCTATCCCATTAGTGCCTCAGTTTCCTCCTTTGTATAATGAATAGTTTAGTCTTGATAATCTATAAGTTTCCTTCCCATGATTCTCCTGGCCATGCTGGGAATCTAAAATACTTGGATTTTAGTAATAATACAAATGATTGTAATAGCACTTATGTAGTAGCTACTAAGTGCTTTACAAAGATTATCTTATTTGAAACCCACAACAGCATACAGAGATGGGTGTTATTATTATCCCATTTTACATTTGAGGAAACTGAGGAAGACAGAGGTAAATTGACTTGCTCAGTGTCACACAACTAGTAAGTGTCTGAGGCTGGATTTGAAAAAAGTGCTCCTGTCTCTAGTTCCAGCTCTCTATCTATTGCACCCCATGATGGGGAGATATCTAAGCTTTGATGTCTTTATTAAACACAAAATACCCTTTGCAAAGCAGGCACTGGCTGACACTGGCAAAGTGCTCTCAGGACATACAATGCCCTGTGTTAGATGTCCTCTAAATACCTCTGTCTGATTCCCAGAGACTGCCATTGAATCAAATTCTCTGTTAGCACAGGCTAGCAGAATGATTGTTCCAGTGGTGAATGTGCCATTAGAAATGCAAACCCCACCCCACAATGGCTGAATAAATTGTAATAGATGCACATCCTGTAATGGGGTGAAGAATGATAAGCTTGAGGCTGCAGCCAGAAGCAGCGGCATGTGATGCAAAGAGCATCAGACCTGGAGTCGGTAGTTCTGCTGAAATCCCAGCTTTCCTCTTACTACCTGTTGGACATTGTGCAAGTCACCTAGTGCCTGTGCCTCAGTTTTCCCAGCTGTAAAGGAAAAGAGGGAGGGAACAAACTTTTATTAAGTGCCTACTATGTGCCAGGCACTACTAAGTGCTAAACACTTTACAATTATCATCTCATTTGATCCTCACAATAACTCTGGGAGGTAGGTGCTATTATTAATCCCCATTTTACAGATGAGGAAACTGAGACAGTGGTTTGCCCATGGTCACACAGCTAGTAAGTGTCTAAGATTGGATTAGAACTCATGTCTTCTTAATTCCAGGCTTGATATTCTATCCATAGTAAAATGAGGGATTTGTACTAAATGACCTCTATAGCCCTTATCTATATTCCTCTAATTCTATTGTCTAATCTCTGAGATTCTTTTCAATTCCAAATCCTGAAATTCTAAGAGTGTAAAGAAACCTGGGAAAACAAACATGAAATATTTTTAAATTTATTTTTATTCTTAACTTTACAAAGACCAAATAAAATGGGCATTTCCATACACATAGTAGACAGAAAAAGAAGAACATACCGAATATTGTAGATTCATCTTAACTTATTTTTTAAAGTATAAGAAATTCAGGCTACACATTTCAAGGGTGTCCTGCTTCTCTGTGCTTCTTTTTTATATCACTTCTATTTTCTTCTCTATATTAAAAATAAGATACCTCAATGGCCCTCTTTTCTTTCTTATTTTTTTTTATTCTATCCCTATCCTTCCTCAGCCTCCCTCTCCACAATTGGGGACAATCAGGGAGAGGGGGGAGGAAATCCCTTGTCACAAATATGTACAATAAACCAAGACAAATTCCCACATTGGTCGTTTACAAAAATTTATGTCTTATTCTGCATCTTGAGTCTATCACCTCTCTATTAAAAGTAGGTAGCATGTTTCATCGTTAATCTTTGGGAATCATAGTTGGCCATTGCATTGACTAGAGCTCTAAAACCTTTGTAATGTTGTTATTCTATGAATTGTTCTCTTGGTTCTTCTCACTTCACTCTACATCAGTTCACAAAGGTCTTCCCAGGTTTCTCTGAAATTGTCCATTTTATCATTTATCATGGTGCAGTAATGTTTCATTGGTATGCCATAATTTGTTTAATAATTCCTTTGAGTTTCCAGTTCAATGCTACCACAAAAAGAACTTTTATAAATATTTTTGTACATATATGTCCTCTTTCTTTCTTTGAACTCTTGGGGCATTGGCCTCATAGTATGAAATAATATCAAGGGAAGAAAATGGGACCAGAAGAATAAAATATACACTACATAAAGGGAAAAATGTGTAGGGATGAATCAACAAAGGAAGGCAAACCAGACTCATAGGAAGGAACTGACAAGCTGTTATGGATATTTTATGTGTTAAAATTCATTTATTCAAATGAAAATAGTCACAAAGTAAGCTTAATTGGTTATGTCTGGTAGTAATTTAAAATTAACCTTATAATAAATCATTCACGCATTCATTTTTAGAGAAGAAGAATTCGCTCTTAAAACTTAGATTTTTCTCAAAGGTTAATACTTTGCCTCCCTTAAATTTGTAAGTACTAGCCAGAAACCACCAGGCATTCTTAAATTTTTATAAAAATACTTAATGTGTTCCTTCTAAATTTTAGAAATCACAAACATATAGACAAATACAAACATATGCATGGACAGATGATCCCTCAAAGGTAACTGATCTTGGACTCTCACAATTTTAAAATTTTTTTGTTATTGAGATTCTGATTATTGGGATTTAGCAGAGTACACATTGTCCATACTTCTTTTCGAGAATGTGTAGTAAATATTATATAGGCACCAAAAAAAAATGGTTGGTTGACCTTTATTGGATAAATACTCAGGAGGACAAGTATATTAAAGTGGTGAGTTTTTCATTCAGGCAATGTGGAGTTGCTACCATTAAAAATACTCTGTACGTGATGTAGTGGATAAGGCACTGGCCCTGGATTCAGGGGGACCTGAGTTCAAATCTGGCCTCAGAAACTTGACACTTATTAGCTGTGTGACCCTAGGCAAGTCACTTAACACCCCCCACCCCCGCATTGCCCCACAAAAAACAAAAACAAAAAAATACTCTGTAGAAAAGGGGAAATTATATGACCTCTACTAAATGACTATTCAGCCCCCTACCTAAGAGTTACCATCAGTTTACATGAAGCACATTCACTGTGTGGAGAGAAATCTGACTGCAGCTGATTCCTGGAATAAGGTTAAACCTATGACATTCAAAGTAAGGTATCAGGAAGTATTTGAAGTGGGATAAAGTACATGCTCTGGGTATTTTAGGCTACGCCTTGTTTGGGAGAAGAGCAGAAAATCTGTATGGCACAGGGGAAAGTGATAGGGATTCTTTGGAAGTTCTACAAAAGGACATAGTCAAGAGTCACAAGGATGGGAAGGTATGGATAAGGTCATGATTTCCCCAGGTGGGAAGAGTACTCTCATTGTGACCCTGGGCCCATTGACATATGTCTAAGCTATTTTCTAGAGATTACTTGAGGCTTCTGATTATAGTCAAGCTGCCAGCTTGGTTGTAGCTCCTTGGAGGCAGGGGATTGTGTGTCTTACCCTTTGAATTTAGCACAAGAATATGGTACTTTTGGGGCAGCTAGGTGGTGCAGTGGATAGAGCACTGGCCCTGGAGTCAGGAGTACCTGAGTTCAAATCCAGCCTCAGACACTTAACACTTACTAGCTGTGTGATCCTGGGCAAGTCACTTAACCCCAATTGCCTCACTAAAAAAAAAAAAAAAAGAATATGGTACTTTGTGCCCTTAATCCCTTAATACATATATTTTAACTCTTTATAGACCAAAAGATGATTTATGTTATTTGCCTGTCTTACCCCTCCTAGTGACAATAGACTCCTTAAAAGGAAGGCTTTTTGCCTTAATTCACTTTTATACTTCCCCCAGTGATTACCAAATCACTTTTTTTAGAGCAGCAGAGCCAACAAAAAGTTAAGGTGACACATTTTCCTAGGCTAAGACATCTTAGAAGGTGAGCAGGAGAGGTCTATAACACAAGGGTGGGCACAGGTCTGGAGGGTGGAAGGAGCCCCAGACATGGGCCTTCGAAGCCATCACAACAGCAATGGCAACAAAGGCCACAATAGCAGCTTCTGGAGCTCTAAGACAAGAGCAGGGAAAGAAATTGGACAATTGATCAGAAAGAGATCACAAGGGGCCTTTTGTTAGCACTGGGTGCAGCTGGCACTGATTGGCTATCTCTATTGCCCAAAAACAATTGAGTTGCAGTTCCAGGTGGGAGAGGATCACTTGTGATCAGTCAGTCAAAAGTGAGTAGGGAACCTGGTCACAGTTTCAAGGCAGAGAAGAGTACAAGCCCTTGTGGTTGCAGGGGAGCAGGGACCCTTCCTGGGTAAAGACCAGAACACAGACCAGGAGAACAGTGACCATACCTCTCCCAGGATAACACCACCTTGGAAGCACCAAAAACTTGTAGCCCTCACTGAAAATAGCAGCATGAAAAAGCCTGAAGCTTGGGGCAGCATCTCCCCACCCCAAGCTGAGCAGAGATCAACTTTAACATAAAGTTAAAAAAATAGGCTGGGAAAATGAACAAATGAGAAAACTTCACCATAGACTTTTGACGAGGGACAGGATAAAAAGAGAGAGGGATAAACAGAAGATAGAATATAGGGAAATACAGTTAGTAATCATAACTATAAATGTGAATGGGATGAGCTCACCCAAAGAAATCAAAGAAAAAGGAAAAGGACACACACACACACATATACACAGAAATATATTTATAGCAGCTCTTTCTATGGTAGCAAAGATTTGGAAATCAAAGGGATGCCCATTGATTGGGGGAATAGCTTAATAAGTTGTAGCATATGATTGTGGTTTCATAAAAAAAAAAATTAGGGGAAGACCTATATGAACAGAAACAAAGTCAGAAGAACTGGGAGATTATTTTGTACAGTAACAGCAATATTGTAATAATGATTAATAGTGAGAGACTTGCCTACTCTAATCAATACAGTGATCCAAGACAATTCCAAAGGACTCATGATGAAAAAATGCTATCTACCTCCAGAGAGAAAACTGATGAACTCAAATACGAATTGAAGTATAATTTTCTTGCTTTTTTTGCAATATGTAATATTGCTAATAGGGAAATGCTTTGCATGATTTCACAAAGATAATTGACATCATATTGCTTGCCTTCTTGGTGGGTGGGTCAGATATGGAATGGAGGAAGAGAATTTAGAACTCAAAATTTTAAAAAAAGAATGATGAGAATAAATAATTTGTTGTTTTCTTTTAAATTTGCTTTTGATTCTATTTCTCCATCAAGATCTATGACCATATCTTTTTTTAATTTTATATGTTCTCATATCCAATTCAACAGCCATTTACTCAGCACTACCATGTGTAAGGCACTAAAGGTACAAAGATAAAACAAAATAGTCTCTGTCCTTAAGGAGCTTATATTGTATTAATTCTGGGCTCTGCATATAGTTGGGTACTCAGTAGAGACTTCTATTTATCACACTGACAGAAAAAAAGATTGGCATCAAGGACAGAAATACCATCACCTAGTGATTTCCTCTTATACCTATGTCCTGAGACAGAATCCTAGGTTGGGCTAGAAAGATTATGGCTATGGTCCAGTATGAAAAATCTGATCTTCTAGACTTATTGGATGTCAGGGATAAAAGAGGCCTTACAATAAAGAAGACAGAAGGATATAACTATCAGGGAGTTTAGAATGTAGAATATAGCATGTCAGAACTAGAAGGGACATTAGAATATAGAACCATAAAGGCCTTTAACAACTATAATTCACAATAAAAAGATACAAAAAGGTCACATGTATCTGCCTCACCACCACTGTTGGTCCCCTGTCTCGGTCTGGTTCTGTGAAATGATGTCACACAAATAACTGATAGCCAGGAAATTGACCCTATACAGGCTATACACTAGTTAGGAGAGGCCCAGGTGGGGTTGTCCATGTGGTTTTATCCTGAAGAGACCAAGGGAGGCTGGAGCCTTTTACAAATGTAGGAAAAGCAGAGTCTAGATACCTTTGAATACCCAATCATGCATGGACTGGATAAGGATATGTGCAGGTTAGTGGAATTCCTTTGACAGTAGGGGCTACATTCATGGATTCATCAATCATTCTTGATGAATCTGTCTCTATTCCTTCCCTGGCTCCTTTCTCAAGGGAAGAAGCCCAGTTCAAAAAACATGAATAAGTGGATTAGATTTGTTTGGTTTTTCTTAACACACAGAGCAATGGGGAGATGTTACAAGCAGTCAGATTTTGGTGCAATACAAGGTATTTCAATTTTTTTAGTCATTTGAATGAGATAGATTTTCCCCTCTATTATTGTAGATTGCAACTCATTTATGCCTTCATATCCTGGGTTATTCATGTGAGTTGACCACAAATTTAGACCATAGATTATAGATGTGGGAGATATCTTAGTGGCCATCAAGTCAAACTGCTTCATTTTTAAAGATGAAGAAATTGAGGCACAGAGTAGTTTAAGTGACTTGTCCAGGGACACAGAGCTAGTAAGTGTCTGAGGCAGGATTTGAACCTAGAAATTTCTGACTTCAAGTCTAGTATCCTTTCCACTAAACTCCTCTGCCTCTAATTCTCCATTCCTATCTCCTTTTCTATGGTCTTTCATAGAGAACTAACATAGTTCTATACACCTAATGTAATGGAAGTCTCTTTATATTTCTTGGACACCAATGGCATGATTCAACTCTCTATCCCTTATTTCTCCACCTTGACATATGATTATCCCATTCTTATTTTTTTTCTGGACAATGGGGGTTAAGTGACTTGCCCAGGGTCACACAGCTAGTAAGTGTCAAGTGTCTGAGGCCAGATTTGAACTCAGGTCCTCCTGAATCCAGGGCTGGTGCTTTATCCACTGTGCCACCTAGCTGCCCCCTATCCCACCCTATTTTTAAAATTCTTATATCACCTCAATATTATTTTCTATGCTGTTTGCTTATAGGTCATCACTGAAATATTATGCAACTTACCTGCACCCAAAGTGCATCTTTCCATACCCTTTGGACTTCAGTACCTTTGATTTTTTGGTAATTGTGATATTCAGTGATTTACAACCATACAATATTTCCAGAAGTACATTTCTATTTAAAAGATGGGTATTTATGCCAGGAAATAGCTTGATATTCTTCAAAGTTTTGCACCTTTTTGCAAGTGCCATCCAAATCACTCTAGTCCTCCTCTTCAATTTTGGGTATGTTAATTGTCCTTTTTTGTTTGCCTGGCCCAGACATTGGTCAATGGACTAGCAATGTAACTGTATGTCATAGTCTGGACAATAGGCATGTTTCATCCACTTAGCATTTCCTATAGGGATTTTTTTAGCCAACCTCTTTTGAGCAATCAAGATCTTATTAAAGAAATCCTATAATATTCAGAAGCTTAATGCAATTTGCACAATAATGTCTGCAAACAGATCCCATCTATAGGAAATTCCACTTAGAGTTAAGCCCTGCATTGGACATTCTTTATGACAGTGAAGAACATCTCCAGTTAGCATACATCTCACTATTTTTCACTTGAAATTCATAATCAGGATTCTTGGTTTCTGTGGTTTTACTTATCAAAGTTATCCTTTAGAAACATAACATATGTTTGAGAGAGATGTCTTTCTTGTTAGGGAGAGCCTTTAATGCTACATTCTTTTTGCTCAGGTCAAATGCTTTTTTTTTTTGTAATTGAAACAATAAATTCAGTGAAACCTTACATTTCCTATACATTGCACTCAATTATGTATGTAAAATATGAACTACAGGAAAAATATGCACAATAACTGGAATGATGCAAATGAATATGAAAAGAAAGCCAAAAGCATTATAATTGTAATGACCAATATTTGCCCCAGGGAAATGCTTGGAAAAAATATACCTTTTTCCTTTCTCTGGAGAAAAGGAATATCATGAGAATGGAATGTTGCACAAGATAGCGTCATTGTATTAAATGGTTTTGTTTAACTTTTTTGCTTTAAAGTAACTCTTTTAAAGAAGGGCACACTAGATAGTGAATTGATATGTGGGATAGGTGGTGAAGAATATAGCCAGACATAACTATGGTAGGAAAACAAAATGCATTAGGTTAAGAAAACTTTAGAAAAAGACACGATCTGCTGTAGAAACTAATTTGTCAATGTATTCCTCTTATATTTTCAGGATGGATCCTGTCAATATGCATAGATTTTGTAAATATGAGAAAATGGGTTTATGGGGTGATGATCATTGATGTTCATTCTATTGTCTTTTAAGGTATTAATATCATCCAAAGTTGAGTGCAGGAAAGAGTTGGTATTTTTCTTCCCTCAAATAATATAAAATAATCAAGCAATGCATTCATAATTTTGTCACCTCCAACTGAGATACCAGATTGTATATTTGTCCTGGTTCAAACATTCTTCCTAACTTAATCTTTTTAAAGTCCACTCCTACACCTTCACATAGTTAGTATTCCACGGCTTGAGGTGTTGGAACCAAAATGTGATGGTTCTTCTGTTACTAAATATAAAGATAAATCATTCAAGAAACTGACAAATATGTTTCATCTTACCTTTTTTTTTGTTCTTATGTCAGTTTCATATATTAATGTTCCTGGAATATTGTGACTCAATTGGGTTTCACACCAAATTTTCTGTAGGCTTGTTTTTATTTCCACCAACTTTAACTGTTTGATTAGACAATCTTGCTTATCATTTCCTACCATCCTTCTCTTTAATGTTTAAAAGGGAATTTGGACTCCCAGTGAGTGTTATCATTAATATTGTCACCTTTCATTTAGAAAGGAGGTCATATATTCACTGATTTACTGCTCAATTTTATTCTTGGGTGTTTTGGGCTTTCTAGTGGCTATTATTTTTACATCAGTTAAATTCTACAGGAAATAGTGATATTATCTTTACCTTTTTCCTTTCTCATTTTTTTGCTTCCTAACAACCTTTTGAATTGGTCAGGTTGAAGATATTACAGTTTTTCACAGTGTCTTCTTCTTACTGATAAATACCTATTGTCAAAACAATGCTATGTGGATGGATGGATAAAGCACAGAGATAGACTATCAGTCCATATATCTTAGACAGACACTTAGAATAAACAATGAACTGGTTCCAAAATGGAGCAGGAGTAGCAACACAAGCTGGAATGCTTTGGGAAGCTGTGAAGTACTTTATTTATGGCTCAACGGTTCTCTTTAAATAATATCTGTATTTTAACATCAGTATTCTTCTACTGATGTTATTCAGTTGTGTCATGAAACAACACAATCTCTGAAGAGTTTAAGGTGTATGTTACGCTGTGGGTAATCAGGAGGTGTACAAGCAGTTACACATGAGAAATGGCATAAAGGATTCCATTAGAAAGATATGTGGCCAAAAAGGGAGAGGAACAGGTCATGTAATCAGGGAATCAGGAAAAGCCTCCTGAAGATTATGGGATTTGAGCTGAGTCTTGAAGGAGCCAAGGAAGCCAGGCAGAGGTGAGGAAGGACTTCATTGTAGGCATGGGAGACAACCAGTGAAAAGATATGGAGTCTAGAGATGGAGCATTATGTATAAGAAAAAGCAAATATGCCAGGAGAGTGGATCATTAGAGTATAGAAGTGAGAAAAGTGTAAGAAAAATGGAAGGGTAGGAAGGGGCCACATTTAGAAAGGCCTTAAAAGCCAAACAGAAGATTTTATATTTGACCCTAAAGGTATAAGAGAACCATTAGAGTTTATTGAGTGGTGTGTGTATATATGTGTGTGTGTGTGTGTGTGTGTGTGTGTGTGTGTGTGTGTGTGTGTATGTGAGAGAGAGAGAGAGAGAGAGAGAGAGAGAGAAGAAAAGAGAACAGACAGAGACACAGAGATACAGAGAGAAAGACAGAGAAGGACAGAAACAGAGAGAGGGCCTGTACTAGGGTGATAGCTGTGTGAGTAGAGAGAAGAGGAATCATATGAGAGATATTGTAAAGGTAGACATGACAATATTTGGCAATGAGGTGGGTGTGAATAAAGATGAAGCCTGGGTGACTGGGAGGACAGTGGTGCCTTTGATGTAATAAAGAAGTTTGGAAGAGGAGAGGATTTGAGGGAGAAAATAATGATCTAGTTTGAGATATCTATGAGACATCTGGTTCAAGGTGTCTGAGAAGCTGTTTATGAGTGAATGTAACCCAGGAAAAAGACTAGACTGGGTGTAGTGATCTGGGAATCTTCATAGAGCTGAAAATTTAATCTATGATGAGATAAATAAAATATATAATATGGAGGGAGAAGAGGACCCAGGCCAGACACTTGAAAGACACCCAAAGTTAGGAGTGATGTGCTACATGAAGATCCAACAAAGGATACTAAGAAGAAATGGTCAGATATGTAGGAGAAAAACCAACAGATAACAGTACCATGAAGCCTAGAGAAAAGAAAATATTCAGAAGATGGTTATTAACAGTGTCAAAAGCTGCACAGTTGTCAAGAAAGATAAAGATTGAGAAAAGGTCATTATATTTGACCATTAAGAGATCATGAGAACTTTTAAAAAGATCAGTTTCTGTTGAATGATGAGTCAGAAAGTTAGATTGCAAAGCATTTTAAAAAGGGGAAGGAGAGGAAATTAAGGCACCCAGTGTATAATGACACTCTTAAGGAGTTTAGCCATGAAGGAGAAGAAAGATATAGGCTACCTAACAAACATGGTTGGATCAAGTGAGGGATTTTTCGAGGATGGGAGCAACATGGGAATATTTATAAGCAGAAGAGAAGTAACCAGGAAATAGGAAAAACTGATAATTCATGACAATGAGAATGATAGTGGGAGAAATTTGCTAGAGAAGATGGTATATGCCAAGAGATTTACTTTAACAATGAAAAGGGCTACTTCTTCCAGCAAGATGGGATGAAGGAAGGAATAATGAGAGAAGATATATGAGTGATCTAATAGAAAAAAAGAAGATCTTAGCAAATGACCTATTTTATTGGTGAAGTATAAGTCAGGGTCTACAGCTGAGAGGAAGGGGTAAGAGTATTATAAGGGATAAAAAGGTTTAGAATAGTATATGGGAGTGGGAGAGTGAATCTGAGTGAATCTATTAGGGATATATATATATATATATATATATATATATATATATAAGGGATATATATGGATTGCCTTACTGCAGTGAGAGCTCAATTGAGATTATGTAACAAAGTTGCAGTGGACCAAGTCAGCACGGTTTTATAACTTCTCTGATTCCATTCAGTAGCATGTGAATGGAAGCAAAGGCAGTAGAAGAAATCCAAAGTAATTCAGGGTTGAAGTTTGCCAAGGCTTAATTAACTATAACATAATAAGGCAAAAGACTGAAGTATTGAGGACTCCTGTATACTTCATTGGCATCTATACATTGTCAAGAGACTCTCATCAGATTGGGTCAACCCCCTTGTGCAGAATTTAGAGGAGGATAAGGACACTGGATACAGAAATATGGATAGGTTGTATTCTGCACTGTTGTATGAAATACCCACATCAATGAAATAATAGATTCATCCAAGAATCCAAAAACTTGTATCATTCCTAAACTTTTTCCTCATTTAAAGTTGATATTTCACATTCTCTAGGGCATGGAACACAAAGGTGATTCTGATATGACTTCAATATTAGTAACCAGTCAATTCCTAGGTATTAAAATATAATCAATTTATTAGTTTTATGTTCCATGCTCTTAATGTCCAGTACCTTCTTCCTCTCTTTTGTAATAAAGTTTTCATTATATATAGGTGTGAGGCTTATAAGTAGTTCGTATAAACATTTGACCTTTATCATTTTTCAGATCTAAGTCATTTTCAAATATGAGTCATATTTTCATGTTTTTACTATCATTCTTTGTACCTTCATTTGCACTGAAGTCACTAAATATCAAAGTGTTTATTGGTTTGGTTTGGAAGATCTTGTCTAGTTTTTCACAGAATTTTTCTACCTCTTCATCCTTTGCAACAGATGTTGGCACATAAGTTGCAATTATATTCATGATTATCTTTTTGCGTATTCTCATCATGAGCACTTCAAGACAACAAGTATTCCATGAAATGATATTTTTATTGTATTATTGGTGCATAAGGAGACCAACCTTTTTAGCTCCCCTTGATCTCCTCTTCAAAGAGAATATATGAGTCATCTTTCTATTTAGTTGCAACTTTCTTTGGTTTTCTCCTGGAATTTGTTATGAAAATATCAGGATATTGGGATTATAGAATTTCAGAATCTCATTAATGATGCAATTTAGATCTTTTAATCATATGCTAATATACTGCTCAGACTAAGATTTCAAGTTAACATCCATCAACAAGCTAAAAATTATATACTTTATCACCCATTGCCCCCTTTTCACCATTCCTCAGACGTCACTAAGGAAGAAGGTTGGGAGAGTATCTCATATGAACAGAGGCCTATTTTATTTTTGTCTCATAGGTTGTCATATCCAGAGAATTCATGGTCTCCTTGCCAAACTATATTTGATGAGTCTTCTCATATTTAGCCAGGTTGGTCTTCAGGCACTAAACTTAGGCTATCATCAGGATGGCATTCAAAGCTTTTTCAGCATGGTAGAACCTGTCAGACTGTACTCTCTGCTGACTTAGCCTAGAAAGTAGGGTCAAGAAAATGAAGGGTTCTTGGACTCTAATTGGCATTAATTGACGTTTTTTGATGCCTTGTCAAGTTGCTGATTAATATTGAGTTTGTGGTCCACTAAAAATCCCAGATTTTTTTCACATGTACTTCTGTCTAGTCATGCTTCTACCCTCTGGCATTTGGCAATTTAATTTTTGAACCCAAAGGGATGACTTTTACTTTACTTCATCTTATATAATTCATTCCAGCATTCTGCCCTGTCAAAATATTTTTTTAAATCTTGTCAAATTTTCCAGATGAACTGTATCTTCAGATCTGAACTATGATCCACCACCTCTAATCAAGCCATTTTAAAATGATTATAACAGAGTTAAGTTTTTCATGATGCTACCATGCCTTAACATGGAAATTTCATGGCTCCTCTTCTTCCTTTACCATATAATGTAATGTGAAGAACACTTGATTTGGAGTCCAGAGACCTGCATTCCAATTCCATCTCTTATACCAACTTGTGTGAGCTAAGCTAATTGATAAGGAAATAAGATAGATGACTTAAGATTCCCTCCAGATGTAAAATCATATATTAATAAGTGTATTTTTAATCTCATAAATATAGATATTGCTTCCAAGAGTACAACCAATTAATAAAAAAATGATTGGAGCAGCTAGATCATGCACTGGATAGAGTGCCAGGCCTGAAATCTGGAAGGTTTATCTTCATGAGTTGAAATCCAGCCTCAGTCACTTACTAACTGTGTGACCCTGGGCAAGTCATTTAACTCTGCCTCAGTTCCTCATCTGTAAAATGAGCTGGAGAAGGAAATGGCAAACCACTCCAGTATCTTTCTCAAGAAAACCTCAAATGGGGCCATAAAGAGTGTGACAGAACTAAAACAATCGAACAACAACAAATGTGCCAGGCACTGTTGAGGGCTGGAGATACAAAAAGAGACAAAAAAATAGTCACTGACCTCAAGATACCTCAAATCTAATGGGAGAGACAACATGCAGACAAATATATACAAAGCTAGCTTAATAGAGTACAGACCACAAACCATTCATGCCTTATCAACCTGTAAGATTCTTGTCATGTCTTCTCATTAATCCTCAACAGAGGATCTCTCCAATACTGTAAAGTCCTTGCACCAGGTGCTTTAACAATCCATTGTTACAACACTTGAGCTAGCCAACTGTCATTCCCTCTTTTTGCTAATTATCTGACTTGACCTAACTTATTTCTGATCATATATGTTTCTTGGACGATATTCCTTATACCATATTTTGTAAGCAAGTCATTAGTGATAACATGATGCACTCTACTTATGCCCAACATGCATCTCTCCATCTCCCATTGGGTCATCTGAATTTTATGATCCTAATGTACACTTACCTTTCATATATGGAGCCAGTTAACATGTGCTAAAAGAATGGCAAAGAAAAAGAAAAAACAAAGTTCTTTAAAAAATGGGTAATGTAGGTTCCTTGAGAGCAAGGATAGTTTTACTTTTGTATTTGTATCCCTAGCATGTTGGCACATAGTAGGTACTTTATTTAATAGATATTATTGGTTGATTTACTGCTTGGTCTTTAGATGACCCATCTTTAGGACATTTGCTTTTGAGTTGTTGTTCCAGTATGTGATGACCAAGTTCCTCTTACCAATCTATTCTTTGTCAGTCCTGGCTTGTTGGTGACCCAGGATACATATTTAGGAACCAGATGGCCAGATTTAGAGATGCAGGCTAGCCTCAGGTATCAGAGCAAGACTGACTCTTCCTCTGGAACAAGCAGCTCAGGCTCCATCGACCTTACACTTGGGCAAATCAAGGAATCCAAAATTCATATCTATTTGGCCTTGGGATTCATTGCATAGTCTTTTCTGGCAACAGAATTACCTTACCTTATGCTTGGTCTCATATTAAATTGATTTTACATTCCTAAAGCATGTGCCAACTGATGATGGAACGAAGCAGCCCTGAAATATTCTTGGTGATAGGAGGAAGCCAGCCTTGGATTAAAAATTGTAACAGATAATCTATTTTGTAAACTAGCTTCTGGTAGGTAAAAACTGTGAGAATCAGGGTGACACCCCCTTCTGAGAAAGACATTGTGAGAACCAGGGCAGCTCCACCCTGAGGAGAAAGCATGTGACTTGTTGTCCGGAAGTTACGTCTATTCACAGACTGCCTGTAAGTCATGTCAATTAATGGACTAGCCAATTAGGTTGGAACTGTGTGTGGGGACTGCCCTGCTTCCTGTTCCACAGGGGGTTTCTGGGAGAAACTGCTGAGGATCACTCTTTTTTTTTTGGGAACCAGCTGTTGGCAGAAGGGGCGGGCAGAATAGACAGATTTTCTTTCTCCACGTGTTCTCTTTACTAACCCCTAATATACTTTAATATATACTTAATGCCCAAAGACTGGTGCTATGAGCTTCTAATTTAAGGTGACCACTCTTTAGATTTTTAGACATCACTGTTAGATTTTTTTAAACATCACAAAACCTAAACGCTTTCATTTCATTTATAGTGTTCTTTTGATTCTTCTGCAGTTTGATGTATTGACATTGTCTTTTTCATGTTTATTGTTACTGTGTGATTTGGAGCAAGTTAATTTACCTCTCCGAGCCTTAGTTAAGAATCCTTAAGACTAATAAAGACCCAATTTCTCATTTTATAACTTAGAAAATTCTCCTTGTTGTTTTTGTTGTTCATTCTTCATTTTTGAAGAAGACCAAAGGCATCATGGGGTGATGTCTTGATTTGCATGTGAATTGGATTTAAGTGAGGCAGAATTGCACAAAGTCATCAGCTTCACTCTTTCTTTCAGTCATAGAAGTCCAGTAGCAGGACAAAAGTCAAGATGATTGGTAATGGCCCAGGATGTAGTAGATGACCTTGGCATCTTTAATATCTGACCAGGCTCTAAGTACTCCACAGCACCTGCTTCAATCACCTTCATAATCACTAGAATAAGATGTTCTCATCAGCCCATTTTGCTGGGAGAAATCTTCACATGTTTGAGTTTGGCATCCCCCTAATTCACTGATGGGTTTGAGGTCTATTAGGTACCCTCAATTTGGTCTAGCCCATCTGCCATGGCAGTTTTTACCAGGGTGTGGCTGCTGTGAATGCTACAGCTTCTTGGAGCCACAGGTGAAAGTTGGGTGGCAGGTGGAACTCAAAGGTGGATGACCTTTGAAGACCTGAAAAGGGCTCAGCAAGTCCTCACACCAGATGAGTTAACTCCCCCTTGAAAACCTCCCAGACTTTGAATATCCCATAGACCAGAGAAAGGAATGCACTTGCTAGAACCCCAGGTTCTCCTGACCCCCAATTGTATAGTTGAGGGAACTGAGGCAGACAGGGATTAAGAGACTTGCCCAGGGTCACACAGCTAGTAAATATCTGAGGCTGTATTTGAACTCAGGTCTTTCTGACTCCAGGCCCAGCCAGTGTTTTGTTCACTGTACCACCAACCTGCCTGTGGTTGGCAAACTTCAGACATCTAGCAATTTTCATCTCTTTAGTTTACTATTTATGCAATATTATGTATTATTTTTACTGTTGTCTTATTCTCTTGCCTCCTAAACTGTAAAAAAAAAAATATGATGTATATTGTATTTTATCTAAACTTTTTAATCTCTCTCAGCACATGGTACACAGTAGGTGCTTAGTAAATCTATGTTGAAGGAATAAAGTATGTAACTTATGTTACAATTGTAAAGCCCTATGTAAATGTAAGGTGTTATTAGCAGGGTTGCCATTATTAATGGTTATTATTACTTATTTTAATTATATCAACAACAACAATAAAACCAACAATGATGACGATGATAGTAAACTCCTATAAAGCAGGGGCTGTCTCACTAAGTTGTCCAATATAGTGTATAGTACTTAACACTACTGGAGCCATAAAACAGATGCTTTTTAATAATTCATTCATTTACTCATTCAAAACCTATTTTATTGAACATCTACTGTATGTTATCACAGGTATGTCAAATAATAAAAATTGACATTTCTATTGTAAGATTACACTTTGCATACATTTTCTTATTTTGTTATTGACAATGATGATAAGGATAATAAATATAGATAACAAAAACATCAAAGTGTTTATGACTTAAATCAGATGTCCACAGGATTATTATTATTATTATTATTATTATTATTATAATGGATCGCTCTTACCTTTGTTGGAAGTACAGAGGTTATTCATGGGTCAATCCCTCTATTGATTGACATGAGAACTTTGACTTGCTTCACTTCTGACATCTCCTTAGGCAACCCTTCCCATGGGTTCACCATATTAATCCCAAACAATATGGACACCCAACTGACTTAGCCTACTATAAAACTTCCCAACTAAAAAGATCCACCAACCTTAGAATCAGCCTCCTGGTAGCTAGAATCATCAGAATGCACTACCACACCTGGCTCTTCAGCAACTTACTGCTAGAATACTTCTAGCTCTGTAAGAATTTTCATAACTAGGGGGCAGCTAGGTAGCACAGTGGATTAAGCACAGATCCTGGTTTCAGGAAGACTTGAGTTGAAATCCAGCCTCAGACACTTAAGACTTACTAGCTGTGTGACCCTGGGCAAGTCACTTAACCCTCATTGCACCCCCCCCAAAAAGAACTTTCATATCTTTCATAACTGTTCAAGGAAATTCTCCCTGTTCTTTTGCCATCTCTATTCACCTAAATTTTCAGTTAGGAAAAATGAACCAAATACAGAATCAGAAACTCTTCATCCTGAGCCACAGCTCTACAACTTGCTAGTTTCTTGACCTCTGGCAAGTCATTGAACTGCCCCACCATACCCCGCCCCCCTCACCTCCTTCCCAGTCTCTATTCCTGCATTGCCCTCCTATTAAGAAGGATAATATCTGCCTTTGGGTAGTATTGAGGTCCAAGGAACTAGCATATTGAATAGTACTTCGTAAACCATTTTTAAAAAGGCTTAAATAAACATAAATCACACTGTTGCTGTCTTATTATTAGAACTTGATTCATCTCACTGGTGGAATGATGAAATGAAGCCTTTAAAATGTCAAAAAATAATGATTGTGTTATATATTTTATGTGAAACATAACTACAATCTAGCATTACTGAGATTATATTAGAGCATTAAGAAAGCTGCCATCATTAAGGAGATGGTTTGTAAGGATGCAGTTTGGTTTTTTTGGATTGCATTTAAATATAGGAATGACAGACTCCTGGCCAAAGATGAAGTGTACCTAACAATCTGTTTTCTTAGTCTTGCAAATCTAATGAAAAGAAACTGAAATGTAATATAACGAAGGAAGGAGAAAACTGATTATATCCACCAAGTTAGATATAACTGGGGATAGATACAATGTAAGAAATGCATGTTAGATATCCAGGAATTCACAGCAGACAAAACAGAAGAAATGCATCAGCATTAAAGCACTAACCTCAAATGCCTTTACACAAAGTAATAAAGTGTGAGTAAGAAGCAAGATGAGCCAAAGATCTTAATATAAGGAGAACAATTTGACCTCATAGGTATAATGAGATCTAGCAGATAAGACCTATGCCTGGAATATGACTCTGGGAGGTTAGAACTTATTCAAAAGAAATAAAAGTAGGTGACAATGAGAATGGAAAGAAAATAGCCTTGTATATTAAGAAACTATACTGTAATATTTTTCATGACAGAAGGCTACTTGAGTATGGGAGGGGGAGGGACATATTTGTTAATGAATGTGATGTTTTAAAAGGGCATCAATTAGATAAACAACAAACAGAGAATATATTCATGTGAGGAAATAAAGGAAAGTTTTTGTGGTGTAGAGCATTTGGGTAAAAATTCACAGAAGCAGAAACAAAAGCCATATTGTCAGAGTATAATATAGACCAGAGGTGTCAAATATGTGGTCCACAAGCAAAAGACACAGTATCCCTAGTACTGCTAAATCAGATTAAAATGTAATTCGGAAATATTTAGCAATTTTTTAAAATGCAGTAGAACATAGATAATGTTAATATGTGGTTTTCTAAGTTGATATATGCTGGCAAGGATCATTTTATATGGTTTAGCAGCCCCAATTCTATCTGAGTTTGACATCACTGATAGAACTCACCTGGGGAAAAAAGGGAAACAGATGTGGGGCTGAGGCAAAATATAGTAGTGAAGGGGGAATTCAAATTTCTGTACATATGCAGGAGTTTTCTCTTAGTCAAGAAGAAAGCAGTCAGGGGCAGCTAGGTGGCACAGTGGATAAAGTACTGGCCTTGGATTCAGGAGGACCTGAGTTCAAATGTGGCCTCAGACACATGTCACTTACTAGCTGTGTGACCCTGGGCAAGTCACTTAACCCTCATTGCCCCACAAAGAAAAAGGAAAAGAGGAAAGCAGTTGGAAACTTCTTGATTTGCCTTTATCATAACTTCATCCTTCAAAAGACAGAGGAGCCAATAAAAGGAAATTCTATTCTGGATCTAATTCTCAGCAACAAGCAGGGATTGATTTTTAGGGTGGAAACGGTAGGAATCTTCAGCAGTAGCTGGAGTGTGCTGGGCTCAGCCCCTGTCTCAGGAGTGATGATTGTTAAATTTTCAGTGTGAGCATTTACACTTTGGAAATTTGCAAAGGCTACATATCCAGAGTGGTTGATTGTTTTGTTGGATAGCCTAGACTTAAGAAAGAGATGGAGAAAATGTTAATAATACATATTAGATGTAAAAATAAGGCATTTGGACATTCTCCTTCTCTCCCCAGAGTTTGCCAGCCCACTCCAGAGTAGAAGTGACCTCTCCATAAAGAGTGGCAAATCAGTCATAATTTGACTTGTAGCCTGGATGTGAAGAGAGCATATTTTAAAAGGTGCAAAATAAAAAGTAGGTAGTAGTTTATGGACTAAAATTCTCCAAGGGAAGTCAGCCCAGGAGGTTCCAGAAGACTTGGCTGATACCATTTCTGAACTTCTGAACTGATCACTATTGCTTAGTGATCTTTGCAAGATCATAGAGAATGCTAGAGGTCCTAAAGAAGTGGAGAAGGCCAAATTTCTCCATTTTCAAAAAAGGGAAGAGGATAAAGTCTATAAACTATAAACCAATTACTTCACTTTGATTCCCAGAAAAATTCTAGAAAACATTCATGAATAGTTATTGAACATCTTGAAAAGGAAGTGATGATTGCAGAGTCAGCATGGCTTCAGCAAGAACAAATAATGTCAGAGTAGTCTTATTTCCCTTTTTTGAAAGAGTTAACACCCTGGTAAAACAGGGAATGCTGTAGGCTTAGCTTACCTAGATTTTAGGAAAGCCTTAGAATATTAGCTTGTAGAAAGCAGGAACTTTCTCTTTATAGCCTCAGTACTTCGCACATAGAAAGCACTTAATAAATGCTTTATTTATTCACTCATTTCACAAAATCTTTCATGCTTTTCCTGTAGGAAAAAAATGGAGAGATATAGTTAGGATGATACTGTAATTAGGTGAATTTAGATCTGCTTAATTGGCTGAACCCCATCCTAGGCTCAAATAACCTGACAATGAAAAGGGGCCTTGAGCTCAGCAGAATTACCCAATTTGAAATTGATTTAGAATGCCTAAAACTAAACCTCAGTACAGAGACCCTGGAAGGTTGTGTATCTTTTATGATTATAAGCCATGTTTATTGATTCTCCTCCCCAGGTTTCCTAATGACCTACAAACCTCCCTAACCTGGAAGTTCCCTTTTCCCTTCCTTTTTCTGTGTAATCAGACTCCATTAAAGTCCAAGGTTATCAGGCATTGTGGATTGGACAGTGACTCCTAACAGTGAAACTAATATAAATAGACTCAGGGAGACCAGTTAGGTTGCAGAAGTACATGCAAAATGCCTATCCCTTGTTCCATTAACATTTGACTGTGGTAAAGGACTAGTTTCCTGGCTGGGGCTCTTCCAATATCCTAGGAGAAATGTTCCAGGGGAGGAGGAGTCAGTCTTTCAATTCACACTCAACATCATCATGCTCACATGGTGCAGTGAGCGTTGTTCTACTTACAGGGATAGACTGAAAAATGTGCTGCTGGGTGGAATTAAAATCACCGTTGCTGGGCGAACCGTGGGCAGCCTCGGTTACTATGGAAAATTCCTGATTAAAGTCTGCAAAGAATTTCCCATGTAGGGTGTTATTAATAGACACCTCAGCAGTGCTTTTGACACTGGAGATTTGGTCTTTTAGGACGTCATCTCACAGGCAGAAAGATGAAATGAGACTTTTTTCAAGCCAAGGAGAATGCACCCTATTCCCCAAGCTTCCCCCTTCCTTTAATAACCCCTATGGTTCTGCTCTGTTTGCCCCAGAGCAAAACTGCAACCATGAAATTATTTTAACAAGTCCATAAAAAAACAATTTGCCTGAATGATGCTTGGGGAGGGGAGAGGGGAAAAACCCTCCCTCTAAACTAATTAAATTGTACTATCCGTCCTTGTGTGGTTCCTGACATTTTTCTGGTTCACTCAGTTTCAATAGTTACTCAAGGACTGGAGCCAAGGCTCCTGAATGACTCGCTCAGAACAAAAGCAGGGTCTCCAGAGAGTTCTTGAGCCGCCAGTAAATTGAGGGAAAGTTATTTTGGGTTAATCAATGTACCTCAGTTGCAATCACATTTAGCCCTGTTATAGAAAGGGCTGGAAACAAGGAATTACTGTTTGAAGTCCAGCTAGAGACACACCAGGAAGTGACACTGACCAGGCTCTCCTTTTCAGATTTTTTTTTTAAAACACATCCTGCTTTTGATGAAGTATCTATGAATGGCCACTCGATTTGCATTTTTTCCCGATCATTTATGTACTTACCACCAACACAGGAATTACTGGAAACCACTGGCAAGTTGCTCAGACATTGTTGCAAGGGAATGATCGATTCCTAGCCTGGTAAGGGCTGGACATTGATTAATGACTGTGAACTTCAGATTTGGGTAGGCAAACCCTTAGTTTGTGCTGGAAAGTCCTTCAGGTAAAGGTAGGGTTATTGCTGAAAACAAACTAGAAAGCATAATAGAATGTTTTAGATGAAACACAGTGCTTCATGTCTTAGACTTTGTACCTTACCTTGAGAGAAATAGACCCGTGGATATTTGCTCCAGACTTAATCCCCTACACTCCCAAATGACAATATTTGCCAAACTCTCTGGAGTGTAAAAGATTATTCTCCTTTGGAAAGCACTTGAAAATAGCACAGGTGTTTCAGGTGGCACAATGCTCCTTCTGTGGAAAGACTTGAAATCTGAAATTGGGCCTTGACTTGTAGAAATATTATGCCCCTAGTCTGCAATACTTTAAGGCTCTGAAATTTCATCAATGTGAAAATTCTCTCTATGGATGCAGACATCAGCCTCCTGTACTCCACTGGAGATAGTCTTTGTGAGTCACTGTAATTGAGGAAAAATTTTTATTGTATAGTCAACCTTCTGAGGATGGATAATTTCCCCACATTTAGCTAGGCTAATTCCTAAGGGGTAGACTCACTGCATCAATAGGTCCATATTTAAAGTCTTTTCAATCTGTGGGGACCTAGCAAATAGACCTTGCACTTGACTATTAGTGCCTTCAAGAAACTGGGGTCATTTCCACACAATTCTTAGCCTTTAGAGAAGTTCTTTGGTATAGTTTGACAGATGCAAGGAAGAGAAATTGGGGTCACTTCTCTACACAGTGAAGGTATCAAACTAAGACAAAACTAGGGACTTCAATACTGATCATCATGGTTGAACTGAATCATAGCACAATTCACATGGAGGGATCAGCAGGAATTAAATTGGAAGACCTGGATCAAAACCCTGATTTTGCTACTTACTTATTCTCTTTGCAATTCATTTTTCTTATTTATAAACCAGATGACCTATATAGTCTCTTCTAGGTCTGAATCCTATGATCCTAGATTACCAAAGTAAGAATGTTGGTTTTGATATAGAGTGTTCACTTTTGAACACAGAGAAGGCCCCAACATATCACCTAAAGTAATGGATCCATGAGAGGGGGTTGGGGAGGTGATTACCCTATTCACTAATAGAAATTCTTAGTACTTGAGGTAATCAGCTCATCTTACAATGAGGAAACTACAATGCAGGACAGGAAAGTTGCCAAGGTCACATGTCTATTTACCCATCAGAGCCAGGATCTGAACCCAGCTGTTGTGACTCTCACTTTTCACTAAAAGCACATTATACTTTAATACCTGGACAAGTTCATAGAAGGTATAAATAAGTTGTAGCATATTACTAATGATTCCTGAGCAAGAAATAACATAAAAGACATCATCAAGAAAGTGTGTAAGTGGAAAAGGAGGTTGTTGTTCAGTTGTTCAGTCATGTCATAATCCCATGAACCATACTATCCCTGGGATTTTATTTGGTAAAGATACTGGAGTGATTTGGGAAAAGATGTTGTCTCATCAAATAAGGCCAGTTAGATGGCCCGGTGGAGTCAGGAAGACCGAGTTCAAATCCAACCATATATACTTACTAGTTATGTGATCCTATGCAAGTCACTTAACCCTGTTTGCCTCAGCTTCCTCACCTGTAAAATGAGCCAGAGAAGAAAATGGCAAAGCCTTCTAGTATCTTTGCCAAGAAAATCCCAAATGGGGTCATGAAGAATCGGACATGACTGAAGGTGACTGAACAACAACAACCAGTTAAGTAGCAAGACCAGGGTCAAACAAGGAGATACAGATTAAATGTTAAAAGAACTAGTTCTCCAATATATAATAGAGACAAAGCTGCATAGTTACCCAGACATTTTCTAGCAGGCTATATATGTTGTTGTTGTTGTTGTTGTTCAGTCATGTCTGACTCTTTGTGACCCCATTTGGGGTTTTCTTGGCAAAGATACTGGAGTGGTTTGTCATTTCCTTCTCCAGACCTGGGTTCTTTGGAAGTAATGAAACAATCCCCTTTTTAGCCACTGAGGTGGTGACTAAAAAGTGATCCAGAGGCAGATATATCCAGGCTTGTAGACAAACTCATGAATTCAAGTGATTAGAGATCCTGGGTTCTTTGGGTAGAGATGACTGGCAGCAGGGTATCTGCTCTTGGAGTAGATGACCAACATGCAGAAAGAACCTAATCCATGGACTGAATTGCAATAAAACATCTACCTTGAGGGGAACAGTATAGGTAAAATAACAATGCCTGTTCAGAATTCTGACAAACTGCATCATGTTTTGATATTTAATTCTCTTTTCCCAGGAAAATATAACAACAGTTATTACTGCCCCTTGTCTTAAGCCATTGTCAATTGGACACTTTTGAGAATGATTTATGCTAAGCATTTCTTTTTCTGTGCATAGCAAATAAATAAATGTACATTATCTCACTTACATGGTATATTATAGTACCTTTTTATTCCTCTTCCTCCACTTTGGGAAGTCCCTAGATATGACCTTTTAAGTAAATCTTAAATTTAATGAGAATAGTCCTAGAAAAGGATTTTGACTGCTCTTCTAGGTTGTCAGATTCCCTCAAGACTGAATCCAGTTAGTCTCCATGTGCATGGGTCCCTCCATCTACATGGGTCCCTTAACAGAAAAGGAGCAAGGATAGTGCCTCAGCACCCTACAATCAGCATATTCTAATTGTTATAAAAATATTGTTTAAATACTCTATGGAGGATTAATGGGAGGACATAAAAAAATTTCCAAATGTAATCGAGCTTTCTCTTCTTCCTCCTATTCATTTCTTAGCAATTCTAGTTATACAGTGCTCATCTGAGTCAAAAACTGATAGAATAATGCAATTCATTCTTCATCCACTTTGTTTTTCCTCTATGGACTGTCAACAGCTTTCAGAATCTATGAAATGACAGCAGATGGCAAAAATAAATTTTGTGATCATGTCAATGGGCCACCAGATATGTATTAGAAATAATTGCCATTGATGGGGTTATAAGAGCACATTGTCTCCAGGTATGGGCTGAATAGCTAGGAAAGGGGTTAGGAATGCTAAGACTATAGTGTTCTCCTTTGGCAAAAAGTTGGTGAACTCCAATTGCTTCAAACCAGTGGTTTGCTTTAGAGCAGTTTTATCAAACTCAAATAGAAACAGATTCCTTAGGACTGGTAGCATATTGACTTAGAAACACAAATTAACATTATTTAATTATATTTTTAGTTTATTTTGTTAAACATTCCCCAATTATGTTTTGTTTTGTTTTGTTTTGTTTTGTTTTGCAAGGCAATGAGGGTTAAGTGACTTGCCCAGGGTCACATAGCTAGTTAAGTGTCAAGTGTCTGAGGCCAGATTTGGACTCAGGTACTCCTGAATCCAGGGCCCGTGCTTTATCCACTGTGCCACCTATCTGCTCCCCCAATTATGTTTTAATCTAGTTTGTTCTGAACTCTGCAATTTTGTTGCCATCTTATGCTGAGGGGACCACAAGTTTAACACTTCTACAATTCAACAGGGTGAAAGGCATATGGGCCTTGGATCTATATAGAAGACCTGCATTCACATCTCCATCTTGACATTAGTTGTGTGACTATAGGCAAGTTATTTCACCTCTATGCTTCAGTTACATTGTGTGAAAAGTGGAAATAAGAATATTTCAATTACTGATTTAATGATAGAGCTATTATAATCCTTGTAAACTTGAAGTCACTAGAGAAATATGTTACCATAGTTCAGGATGGAAAGAATGGATTCATCAATGTAGCTATGTGAGATCATATAAATTAAACAATTCAATTACATAACTCAACTTGATATTTTCCAGTTCTGAAGCTAGAACTTCAGATACTGATGAACAGGTATCATTCCTATCACAATATATAAGGAATTATTTGCTAAGCCCAATAGAGCTGAATAGAACTTTAAGAATAACCTGGTCTACCCTCACATAGGGGAAATAACTTGTCCAAAGTCATACAGATAATAAGTAGAAGAATTAGGATTCCAACTGAATTCCTTTGATTCTTAATTAAGTGCTTTCCTACTAAACTAAAGCAACTTGTTAAGGTCAGGTATGAAGGGAAGTTTGCTTGCTGATAACTGGGTATTGTGAACTCCCCACCATCCCCTGAGTGAACTTCTTATACAGCCTTTCACTCCTGCAAAGTGAATCGAGACTGGGGTAGGGTTCAGTAATGTTATACTGATGGTCATATTACAAGGTGGTATCCACTGACACTATCGGAGATACTGTTTCCTCTCTGAACCTTGTGTGTTTCATGGGGGATCAGTGAACAGAGTTGTACTGTTCCTCTTTTCCAAGTCCTTTTGCTTCTTTCTCACTGTCTGGCAAAGGGGCTACTGGTGAAAGAAGTAATAGCCCAATACAGAGCCCTCGTTGATTGACATGAAAAGGGAGAAATGATCAACAATTACTGTGAATGGCAGCTGTTTTGAGTTGATAAATTAGAAACTGTAGTGGTATCTGGGAATCACAGGACCTAGGTTCCAGAATCATAGAAATTCAAAGTTAGAAGGGACCCTGAGAGGTTATCTAATTCAACCCATCCCTGAATAGGAATGCCCTTACACAGTACCAGGCAATTCATCATTTGACCTTTACTTGAAGACATTCAGTGATGGGAAAATCACTATTTTCCAAGGCAGTACGTTCCATCTTGTATCAGTTCTAATTAGAAATTTTTTTTCTTTATGCTCTGATATTTCAAAGGATCTAGGATCACATTAATGCATGCATTACCTCCATCTGTGCAGAGTGCAACTCATCCATGCTTTCTTGCCCTATGTGATTATCCTCCACAGAGGATCTACCCAAACATTTTGCAAGGACCAATGCAACATTTGAGATGGCCATATGTAACATAACTGTTTACTTACATCATATGGTCAGAATGCTTCCTTCTTTTGATCATACATTCTTTTTCAAACCAAAACAAGATCTATGACTTTGAAATTCCCACTCATTGTTTCTAAGTCTGCTATCAGGGATATAGGAGAATAAATCTAGTCAGTCTAGTCAGTTCTTTCACAAACTAGATATGTAACTTTGGACATGTGAGTTCTACTCTGTGGATCTCAGTTTCTTTATCTGTAAAATGAATCCACTAGACTAGATGATCCCTAAGGACTCTTGAAACTTTTATTATCTAATAGGGCAGTATTAAACCTTTTCCCTGAGTATTCATGCAGAACCATGATATCCTTGAATCAAAAAATTAGTAGAATATTCCTAAACCTATTAGTATACAGTATTATTTTATGTAAAGTTATTCTTTCATTCATTGCTATTTCATTTACTTATGAACCAATAACATATTCTGAGAATTGAAGTTTAGTATCCTGGTGCAGGAAAGGCAACTTGGTCTTTTGTCTTAGGCATCATTGAACCAATACAAAAGTATGTGCTTCCCCTCTCTTTAAAAATTTAATTTATGGGGGGCAGCTAGGTGGTGCAGTGGATAAAGCACCAGCCTTGGATTCAGGAATATCTGAGTTCAAATCTGACCTCAGACACTTGACACTTACTAGCTGTGTGACCCTGGGCAAGTCACTTAACCCCCATTGCCCTGCAAAAAAAAAAATTAATTTCTGGAATAAAGCAAACATTTCTATAACGTAGTACAACAAAAAAGATGATTGTACATGAGACTGAAAATCTACTATGCAAAACTTGCTATTCCTTTCAAATATACAACAAAATTATCATGTAAATTTATTTTTTTCTTCCCTCCCTTCTCCACCCTAAATATGGCTACCATTAGACATAAATATGTATGTATGCGTGTATGTATGTATGTATATTCAATTATTCCCTACATACTTCTATCTATCAATTCTTTCTTTGAATGAAGAGATAGTAAAAAATGCTTTGCCTCTCTCTTGACCATCCATTCTCTCCTTCATTCTCCACACAGATAGAATATTGAGATTTTCCCACCTTATCTTAAAGCACAGTGTATTCCCAAGATAGAGTTCTCCTATAGGTAAGATCCTTCTGTTAAGGAGATTTTAAATTTATCTTTCCTGGAATTAAAGATTATTTTTCACTTCAATTCCATCTGTCAACTGCTATTCACCACTATTAAAATAATGTACCAGGATATTTGTTGCATTCATCATTGTCCACCACATCTCTAAATTCCACTGCTTTCTCATGTCTAGCCTGATGTGCTCTTCTAATTAACATATTCTGTGTTCTAAGGTTTCCTTGATCTGGTCCTTAGCAATTTGTTTTGGCTTATTTTGAAAGATTCTGTTACCATCTCAGCCTAAATTCCAAGTCTTGTGTTTCCTTACGGTCCAACACTGAATCTTGAATTCACAGTATAATGACCTTGTCCACATCATGTAGTAATACATGCTTTGAATTCCAGAGCTGGACAGTATCCTAGAACATAAAATGTAGAGCTAGATTGTACCGTACAACATAGAGTGCCAGAACTAGACAGTCCTTTAAAACAAAGAATATAGAATGTCAGAATTATTGAGAACCATAGATCACAGAACATCAGAATTGGAACAAACCTTTGAACAAAAAAAATGTTAGAACTGGAAGAGACCTTAAAATATAGATAGGTTCCTTAGTCCAAATGCCTTTTAGATGAGGAAACTGTGGCCTGCAGAGGAAAAAAGAAATAATTTGTCTAATGTCTATTCATTTGGACAAACATTTATTGAGCTCCTACTGTTTGCTAGGACCACACCGTTGGTCATTTCCTCAGTCTTGGTTACCCAATTATGCATGTTTAACTATACATGACTCTGTACCTATACAGAGATCTCAATTTTACTAAAAGGCTAATTTGGTCTGTGGCCTTAGATTATATAGCAACAATATAAATTATGCAAACACAGCCTGTGCTCTTGAAAAGCTATACATTTTGGGAAACTACCTTATAAATACTAAGTATATACTGTTAGGTTTGTTCAGATAGGTTTGGCCTCACACTGAAAATAGCATTGAATAGAGAACAAAGAGCACTGGACCTTTAAAACCATAAAGTCTTTGATCAAGAGACACAAGTTTCAATTCTGGCTCAGATATTAGCTGACAGTTTATTCATCTGTAAAATATAAATAATAATACTTGCTCAAACCTCCTTCCACAGTTGTGGTTGAGAGAAATATTTTGTAAAGCCTTGTACAAACCTCTGTTGTTGTTGCTCACTTAAAGTGAGTCAAGACATCACCCTTCTGATGTCACTGGTCCTCTGAGAAAGAAGGACCACCACCACCACCACCAACAACAAACTTTTGAATGAAGGAGCAAAGTGGTTGAGCAATAGAGTGAATTATAGGTATTTAATAGCAACATTGAATGAACTGATCAGTAACTTATAATATGTATACTCTGGCTCCCTTTCCAAGAGAGAGGCTGGCTCTAACTCCCCTTTGGGCTTCTAGAGTACCTTGAGGGTTTGGTGGGTTTGTGTCTCTGCACAGCTACAGGTTGGGCCCCCACCACCTGTATACCCCTCATTGTTAGGCAACAGCAACTCGTGCCCCAGTTACTTTTAACCATTTAATTTTAGGTAACTTTTCCACAGTTCCCTCAATAAGTCAGTCAGTCAGTCAGTCAATACACATTTATTAAGTACCACTTGTGTATGAAATACTGCACTAAGTCCTGGAGATATAAATACAAGTAACAAGACATCCCTAAAGGAGCGTATATTCTAATGAAAGAAGACAATATATAGAAGGAAGCTACAGGGGAAGGGATAAAATAACTATTAGGAGGGGGGCATGATGAAGAAATCCAAAGCATTGTGGTGAGAAATGGGGAGAAGACTGCAGGCTCCCTTCTTAAATAACTCAGAAATATAATCTCCCCTATACCACCTCAGTCTCAGGGGAGAGCCAGCTCAAATTAGCTCAGTTCTTACATGTCATCAGTCCCACCAAGTTCACATTCAAAGGCAAAATTGGTACCAGGTGAGTCTTTATTATAGCTACTTCTGGGTTGGGGTCCTGAAGGTCACTCCCAAAGGTTACATCTTATTTCTTGAAGAATTGATGCTGTGCTAACTTCAAACCTGGACCCTGGAACACTGGGATCCTGAGAAAGGCTATATTCCCTTCATACCTTGGGAACATCAATGTTGTACTGGCTGCAAAGCCAATTTCTGGAGTGTTGAGAGTTGCATTTTACTCTTCAAACCTTTCAAACCCACAAGGTCATAGGCTCCATTCCCTTCACTGGTCACTGCATCTAAAGAAGTTACTGAGCTTCCCAAAGAGTGCTGAGACAAAGAACAAGTGGAGAAAGCTTTTTGAATCTCTTCATAGCCAAAGAATTTTCTCCTCATCACATGATTAGCTGACCAGAGCCAGTTATAGAATGTACACTCACACTCCAAATTCTCTCCAAGACACTTGCATTTTATGGCATCATGAATCTGCCCCAAGTAGGCAACAGGGTCCCCATCATTTCTACATGAGAAGGTACCATTAGACATATTCTGTATATGTGCCAGACCCCAATCACAATGTAAAGAGGAGAAAAGAAAAGGTTCCTTGGAATGACATGAGCCATGGTGGTTTGGAGAAAACTTTGTAACTAAAGTCAAAATGTCTGCGTTAAAAAGGTTAGTTGCACTCCCTGGGTGACCCACATTTGTTAATTGATGGGGTTGCTCTAAAAGGTCTCTTCTGGTTCTGAATCCTATGATCCTCTGGTGAGTTATTACTAAATACAAACACTGGGACTTTATTCCTCAGAGGAGGTAGGGGGGAATTGCTTCCTCTTTGCCAAAGATCATCTCCCAGGAGAGAAGAGAGAAGGGAAACTCAGGGTACCCAATAAATTAGTAGGTCAATCACAGGATAAGAAAGGGGACAGAGTCTCCTGAAGAGATGCTCCTCTTCCAAACTAGATATGGCAGGAGAAGAGGGGCAGACATGCTCCCAGGTAATTCAGTCCTCTGGATCACTCCTTGTCATGGGACTAATATCTACCTCCCCTTCACAATATGGATTAGGTTCACCCCTCCCCCATCCTTCATTTCTGCAGAAGGGATTCATTTTCACCAAGAGGAGACAAAGCAGTCCCAGTACCTGATTGGTCCTAGGTTTTCTGGTCACCCAAGGACATAACTTCCCCAACACACACACACACACACACACACACACCCACCACATATACAAACATACATGCACACACATACAGAGTCTGAGCCTTTCAGGTTTTTTGTTTGGGTTTTTTTGTTTGTTTTTTGGTGGGGCAATAAGGGTTAAGTGACTTGCCCAGAGTCATACAGCTATCAAGTGTCTGAGGTCAGATTTGAACTCAAGTTCTCCTGAATCCAGGGCCAGTGCTTTATCCACTACACCATTTAGCTGTCCCTGAGTCTTTCAGATTTGATGGCTGCCTGAGACCACAAAAATCATCATGCCCTGTCCTGATCACCAGCCGACCAGAAGCATTTCCATAAGGAGATTAGAAGGCCCACATCTATCAAAACTGCAGATAAGAGAGGCTCCTATACCTTCATTGCATGTCCTTGCTGTGTTAGTGAAAAGTAAATCTACTTTCTTTTAACTATTTGGTGACTAACAAGTGCCTCATTTCAGCCCCAAATCATACCTGAACTAAGAAGATTGGCATTACAGATGCCTCTTACACCTTCCTTAAGAAGGAGAGTCACTTCAGAGCCCTAATTCCTTAGAATACAGGGACCATGGTATTCTGGAATCATGGATGTCTTTCTCCATCATCTCTTTCAGTCAGGGAAGTTAGGTGGTATGGACACAGGCTAGCTTTTGAATGAGGAGTGGTTAGAGAATAGGGTCAGATCCCCACTCCTCTCAATTAGATTTGCCCCATGAGCCAGAATTCCTAATTCCAGCTCTGATCCTATTCAGCATATAGATTGTTTGCAGAGACTTAGGTCCATATATATTCCAGAAGTACTCAGATCAAGCTAGTGAGTCTCCCTCCCTCTCCCCAGTAAATTGGATGAGATGGTGCTGTGTGGAATATTTTTGGGAGAGGGAAGCTTCTATGGAGCTGCATACATGCCCTTCCACATTGCTGAGAGATTGGAGACAACTATTCTTACTACAACTTTCTCAGTACAGTAAGTGTTAGGGTGGAGAAAGGTTTTCTCTCTATCCCCAGTCAGGAGTGGATATGAGAATTTATAGCAGAAACACATGCATTTAGGAGACACATTCTTGCATGGGAACTGAGAGGTGTGTTCTTATATCTCCTAGTCCTGATGGTTTCCTTCTGCAGCTATATGAGATAAAGGGGAGCATAAAGAGAAAACCACCCCCCATCCCCTCGTTTCACTCTATTCTGGAAGAGAAAGGCCCGTGAAAAGACCTAAAAGAGTAGGTTCTTTCATAAATTACTCTCATAGACCATAAAGAGATCAATTCCTCCAAAAAGCATCCATCCTCATGGGCTTCAGTCAAACAGCCATCCAGAGAAAGCCAGTGTTGATGGGGACAAATCAAAGGAATTCCTTGTATCCTCTGAGCAACATCCAAAGGCATATGTTCCTACTATGTTCATCAGTGTGACAGTAGGACAAAGTTTCAAGCTCCATGGAAGGTGTCCCTTTTCAGTAAAAGATGATTACTGATTTATCAGAGGCTTTTCTGGCCACTCTCCATTAAATATTCAATCAAATGTTTTGTCCATATGATTGTTTTTTTCAAGGTTAAGAAGTTAAATTCTTATTGACCTCTCCTAATGAGGGAAATTGATGCCTTAGTATTTTGGTATTGAACAAGATGTAACTCAAGTTCTCACCTTTCTGTGAGATTAACTCTACTCTTTGGGGTATGTTTGTTCCTTATTACAAAGGGCATTTTATTCTATCTTAATAAAATAATTGTTAGGTTATATAGTAAGCTTCTTGGGTCTTCTGACTGACAGATCAGGTTTTTCTGCTTATATTGACATTGGAGTTATTATTTCTTAATGCTGGGATTATATCTTGGTCAAGAGGATTACTTTTTTGTTTGCTATAAAATAAAACTGAGGACCTTTATTTCTACTCCTATGCACTGGTCCTTGACACATTAAGCAGATGACCTTGTATTTTCAGCTGAGACTCTGAGCTTATTTTCAGAACTATTAGTGGTATAAAAGCAGTCCAGCCATCTTTCCTTATTAGTGGACTCTGTCTGAAACAAAAGGAGGTACTTTATAAAACGCATCTGAAAATATTACTCCTTCATATTTAGATCTTTCACCTGAGAGTTTAAATGTGTTTTATCTATTGTCTTTAGGCAAAAAATATATAATTTTCCCTTTTGGTGTGGAGCAGTGGAAATGAAACAAGAAACACAATTATGAAGAATTAGAATGTATATCACACAGAAGGCAATGGAAACATGGTGTGTGTCAGTGGGCTAAAATATATAACCATCAAACTGAAATAGGATGAAACAGGATTGTATCAAAGTATTGTACAAGAAGAAGAGAAGATGGCCTGGTAACTAGCTCAGAGTAAGGATAGTCAGAGTGCTATACTACTGTCTTTGCTATGTCAAGAGAAGTTGAGGGAGGCCTCTAGGACTTTCGGTGGATCCTCTGTGGTAACCTGATGGGAGGACATGAACAAGAGGTGTACAGAATGATAAAGTGGGTGAGTTCCAATCTGTCTCGTTGGGGGCAATCTTCCAAGTCAGAATATGTGGATTCAAGTTCCCTACTTTACTACTTACTAACTGTATTATCTTGACCAAATCACTTCACTTCTTTGCTTCAGTTTCCTCACCTCTTAAAATAAAAAAGTTGGGTTAGATCAGTGGTTCCCATTTCGTGGTTCAAGGAGTTCATAATAGAATGTCTTTAATAACACATCAGGAAGGGAATAATTACCCAATTATGTCACAAATATATTTTTTCTCTGTGACAACAAGCATGTACATGCTTAAAACATCATGGATTTGTTTCTAAAGAAATTTTAAACTATTATGATCATGTGCACAATGATCTTGGTGTTCATAAAATGATTACATTAAACTCTGACTATTTCTAAGTACAACATGTTATTTAAGTTTCTCAACCTGTCATCAAATTGTTTCCAAACTGCCATAAGGATTTGACATTTAGTTGCAAACTGATTCACAATGGATGGTTGTATTTATGTGCATATCCTCATTTGCATTCTCTACACTGCATCTGAGTAGTTTCTTCATTCCCCTGTTATTCTGTATTCATACCTCATCAGATTAATCACAAGATCAAGATGTTATGAGTGTTTGCATTCTGGCAGTGTAAATGTCAGGCTGAAAGCTACAGGATGGGCCAAAAGGCACGAATATTTAATAAGCCCTTTTTTTTGTTTTTAATTTATAATACTATAGCATCATATAGAGTATATATAGGAAATGAATTTATATTGTGTATAAAAAATCAAATCTTCTAAGTGGAGAAAAATAAAGAAAAAATATTTTTCAAAAGGTTATTAAAACATCAGACCCATTTGTGACTTTTGGCCCACCCTGTGTGATCACTGGACATATGCATTACAAGCCATTTGAAACCTTCACAGATTATCACAAATGTTCTACAGGAACAAACTTTATTTTGCCACTCATTGCAGTATTAAGGCTATTTTCTGGTGGAAACATCCTCCATTCCTTTTGGTCAATTGATTAGGTGGCTAAAAATAAAAAGTAAATTTCTATCTCTCAGCAAGAGAATTGTGAAATTCTACCATTTTCCATGACATATTTGGTGAGTAAGCATTTTTATTTTATTCTTGTTTTTAAAAAATTACCAAAATAAATTAAATGCAAATATTGTAAAGTTTTGTTCAAATAAAAAGTCCAACTTTTAAGTTAAGTTTACACATGATTATTACATTATATTAAACATCTAAGTTGCAACTTGTTTCATTAATAATGTTATTTCTATTTAACAAAACCTTCAATAAAAGTAATATGAAGTCTTATAGATAATAGTAAGCATATGAGGTCTTGCTGAGATCACTTCTTTTAATTCTTATAAAATATTCCATATAAAATATTCATAATTATTTTATAATTATAGCTTTGTAATTTTATATTTAGAGGCTTCAAAAATATAAGTAGAATAAAATTTTATGTTATAATTATATAATGTAAGTTTTAATTTGAAGTTTTTGATGACAAAAATTATTATTGTAGCCATTGTAAACACTTAGAATCTAAAAGACTATAAGTCTAAAAGAACATTATGAGCAGTATATAAATTATCCTGGGGGTTCAAAACACATTTTGTTGTTGTTGAGAGGAATTCAAAAAACAAAAAACTCTTTGCGAAATGCCGGGCTGGATGAACTGTTAAGATCCTTTTCAGCTCTTGATCTTAAAATTCTCCAAGGAGCAGATTGTATAGGAATCTAGCTTATCTGCTTAGGTTGCTAGAAAACAATGAGCTGATTATTTAGCATTTCTAAACTGCTGTGGGTAAAATGCTTGGATTGGTTAAATGACTAAAGAAGGTTTACATCTTAAAGGACATTATTAGTTCATCAGTGCTCAGGCTCCACTTTCCACTGGTTGTTTCATTTTTCAACATATCAATAAATACTGATTAAGCCCCTACTGTGTGCAGAAAAGGTGATCAGGGCAAGAAGGGATACAAAGTTGGGATATGACAGAAACCCTGTCTTCATGGATCTGACCATGTACCTGGACAAACATTAGCTAGAATAGATATTAAGAAGTGTTTCAGAAAGGAGTAAATAAAATGTGAAGGATAGTCTCAGAGTGAAAAGTGTTTAGCAACTGGTGCTAACAGGAAAGGCTTCAAAGATGATAGATTTGGAGGTGAAAGGAGCATTAGAGGCCTATTAGTTCAACCATTTCATTTTAGAGATTAGAAAACTAAAGTCCAGGGAGACTGACTTACTCATGGTCACTTAGACAGTTTCAGAAATGGAACTTGACCCACTTGCACCATTCTGAGAAGGTAATATCTGAGCATGACTAAAGGGACAGCTAGGTGACCCAGCAGATAAAGTGCCAGGCCTAGAGTCAGGAAGACTTTTCCTCTTGAGTCCAAATCTGGCCTCAGATACTGGCTGTGTGACCCTGGCTAAGTCACTTAAACCCTGTTTGCCTTAGTTTCTGTAAAATGAGCCAAAGAAAGAAATGGCAAAACGCTTCAGTATCTTTTCCAAGAAACCTTCAAATGAGGTCATGAAGCATAGGACACCACTGACGTGACTGAAAACAACAAGAATTCAAAGAGGGGTGGAGTTGAGCTATAGGGAATTGTCAGCAAAAGCCCAATTAGACTGGATGGTAAGAAGTTAACTACTCAAGGTCTCACAATATGTGAGTGGCAGAACAGGACCAGAATCCAAGTTTCCTGACTTCTTTCATCAGAACTACTGTTTCATAACATTTCTGTAGTATTTAGGAATTTCCAGGACAAAGGTCTTATGATTGAGAAAAGACTAAAATGGGATCTAGTTCCATTCCCTTAACCAATCCCTCCCTTTAATGAGTTAAAGATAAGATGAAGTGGGAACCTTTAAGAACACCACTTCACATCTGGTCAGGTTGATATTAATTTTTTTCAATATCATCTTTATCTTCTATATCCATTTATGCAAATAACAGGGAGAAAGGAAACATTTTTCACTATAGCATCTTCAGTTTGAGCCATTTCATTTTTAAAAATATGTTGATTTATTTTTTTTACATTCTTTTCTTTTTAAATTTGAGTTCCAAATTCTTACCCTCCCTCCCATGTCCTCCCCCACTTACTGAGAAAGGCAAGCAATGTGATATCAATTATACATATAAAATCATGCAAAATATATTTCTATATTAGCCATGTTTCCCAAAAAAGCCCAAGAGAAATAAAGTAAGAAAATATACTTCAATTTGCTTGCAGAGTTTATCAGTTCTCTTTCTGAAGGTGAATTACATTTTTTTGTCATGAATCCTTTGGAATTTCCTTGGATCATTGCATTGATCAAAGTAGCCAAGTCTTTCACAGTTGATCATCATTACAACATTGCTGTTAGTGTGCACAATGATCTCCTGGTTCTTCTCACTTCACTTTCCATCAGTTTATATAGGTTTTGCTGTGTTTATCTCAAACCACTCCCTTTTGTCATTTCTTATAACACAAGAGTTTTCAATCATATACCACAACTTATTCAGCTATTCCCCAATTGAGGATCATCCCCTTGATATCCAATTTGTTGCCACCACAAAAAGAGCTGCTATATGAACTGATGATGATGAATGGGATGAGCAGAACCAGGAGAACATTGTACACAGTATCAACAATATTGTGCGTTGATCAACTGTGATAGACTTGACTCTTCTCAGCAATACAATGGTCCAGAATAGTTCCAAAGGACTCATAATGGAAAATGCTCTCCAAATCCAAAAAATAAGAACTGTTGAATCTGGATGTAGATCGAACCCATACTATTTCTATTGTTTTTGTTGTTGTTTTTCTTTTTTGAGATTTTTCTTTTTTGCTCTGATTCTTCTCTCATAACATGACTAATGCAGAAAATATGTTTAATGTGATTATACATATATAACCAATAGCAGATTACTTGCTGTCTTGGGGAGGAGGGAGGGAGGGGAGGGAGGGAGAAAAATTTGAAACTAGAAATCTTATAAAAACAAATGTTGAAAACTATCTCTAAATGTAACTGGAAAATAATAAAATATTTATGTGGAAAAAATAAAGTTATAGATCAACTCAAAAAAAAGAGCTGCTATAAATATTTTTTGTTCATGTAAGTCATTTTCCTTTTTCTTTGATCCCTTTAGAAAACAGACTTAGGTTAAAGTGTATGGACATTTTTATAGCCCTTTGGGCACAATTCCAAATTGTTCTCCAGAATGGTGGGACCAGTTCACTACTTTACTAGCAATTTGTCACTGTACCTGTTTTTCCCTTATTCCCTCCTGCATTTGTCATTTCTGAAAGGAGTGAGGTGGTGCCTCAGAATTGTTTTAATTTGCATTTCTCTAATAATTTTGAGCATTTTTTCATATAATTATAGATAGCTTTGATTTCTTCTCTTGAAAACTGCCTATTCATATCTTTTGCCCATTTGTCAACTGGGATATGGCTCTTGTTTTTATAAACTTGACTCAATTCCATATATATATTTGAGAAATGATGCCTTTATTAGAGAAACTTGCTGTAAAAATTGTTGATATTACTTCAATGTCTATGGTACTTTTTGGCATAATGTAGTTTCCCTGATTATTTCTTTTAGTGAGGTCTATTTTTGCTTTTGCTTTGTCTGAGATCATAAGTGCTAACCCTGCCTTTTTTTTTTTACTTCAAGGGAAGCATATTAGATTCTGTTCCAGCTCTTTATTTTAACTGTTTTTCTGTTTCAAGTGTGTCTCCTGTAAATTGTTGGATTTTGGTTTCTAATATATTCTACCATCTGCTTCCATTTTATAGGTGAGCTCATCCCATTTACATTCACAGTTATGATTAGTATGTATTTCCCACTATCCCATTGTCTTCTGTTTCTCCCCCCTTTCCCTATCTCTCTCATTATCTTATTCATTCTCAAAAATCTATTTTGCTTCTAAGTACTGCCTCCCTTAATCCACCCTCACTTTTATCCCCACCCACCCCCTTTTCTTTTACCCCCTTCCCTTCCTAGTTCCCTTTTAGGTAAATTATATTTCTATACACAATTGAGTGTGTGTAAATTTTTCCCTCTTTGAACCTATCCTGATGAGAATGAGGTTCAAGCATTGTACACCCACTCCGATTTTTTCCTCAACTATAAAAGCTCTTCCTTACACATCTCTTTTATATGAGGAAAATTTCCCCATTCTATCTCTCCCTTCCCTCTTCTTCCAGTGCATCACTTTTTTTCTCTCCATTTTTTTGAAATCATTCCAACATAATTGACTCACACCTATACCCTCTGTCTTTGTAAACTCCTTTTAACTACCCTAATAGTGATAAAGTTCTTAGAGGTTATGCATATTATCTTCTGATATAGGGATATAAACAGTCCAGTTTTATTGAGTCCCTAATGATTACTCTTTAATGTTTACCTTTTTGTACTTCTCAAGTCTTGTGTTTGAATGTCAAATTTTCTATTCAGTTCTGGTCTTTTCATCAGGAATGCTTGAAAATTCTTGATTTCATTAAATATCCTCTGTTTTCCCCTCTGAATGATTACATTCAGTTTTGTTGGGTTATTCTTGGTTATAATCCTAGCTCCTTTGCCTTCTGGAATGTCATATTATATGCCTCCTGTTTCTTAACATGGAAGCCACTAAATCTTGTGTGATCTTGACTATGGCTCCATTATATATGAATTGTATCTTTCTGGCTGGTTGAAATATCTTATTTTTGACCTGTCAGCTCTGGAGTGTGGCTATAATATTTCTGGGAGTTTTCATATTGGAATCTCTTTTAGGAGCTGATTGATGGATTCTTTCCACTTCTATTTTACTATCTGAATTTAAAATATCAGACAGTTTTCCTTGATGATTTCTTAAAATATGATGTGTTGGCTCTTTCTTTGATTATGATTTTATGGAAGTCCAATAGTTCTTAGATTATCTTTCCTCAATCTATTTTCCAAGTCAGTTGTTTTTTTTCAATGAGATATTTCACATTTTCTTCTATTTTTTTCATTCTTTTGACTTTACTTTCTTATTTCTTGATATCACATGGAATCATTAGCTTTCACTTGCCCAATTCTAATTTTCAAATAATTATTTTCTTGGGGAAACTAGGTGGTGTAGTGGATGAAGCACCAGCCTTAGAATCAGGAGGACCTGAAATCAAATTTGGCCGCAGACACTTACTTATTAGATATGTGACCCCAGGCAAATCATTTGACCTCAATTGCCCCCCACCCCAAAAAGGAAGTAATTATTTTCTTAAGTGAGCTTTTGTACCACTCTTTCTATTTGGCCAATTATGTTTTTAAGGAGTTCTTTTCTTCAGTGGATTTTTGTGCCTCTTTTGCCACTAGGCCAATTCTGTTTTATAAAGTGTTTTTTTCTTCAGTACTTTTTGGGCCTCTTTTACCAAGCTGTTAATTCTCTCTCTCTCTCCTTCTTTTTTTGGTGGGGCAATGAGGGTTATGTGACCTACCCAGGGTAGTCAGTATCTAGTATCTAGTCAGATAGTAAGTATCAAGTATCTGAGGTCAGATTTGAACTCAGGTGCTCCAGAATCCAGGGTTGGTGACCCATCCACTGCACCACCTAGCTGCCCCATGTTAATTCTCTTTTGATAATTTCTTGCATAAGTCTCATTTATTTTCCTAAGTTTCACCCTACCACTCATCTATTTATTTAACTCTTCCAGAAATTCTTGCTGGGTTTGGGTTCTATTAGCATTTTTTGAGGCTTTTTTAAATACCTGTTTTCACATCTTTGCTTTCTTCTGAGTTTGTGTCTTGGTCTTTTCTGCTATAGTAGTAGCCTTTTGTGGTTCAATTCTCTTGTTGTTTTTCTTGTTGCTGTTGTTTTTTGTAGTTTGTTCATTTTCCCTAACTAAATTTTGACTTTGAACTTTATGTTAAAGTAAGCTCTGCTCAGCTCGGGGTAGGGAGGCACTGTTCCAAGCTTCAGGCTTTTTGTGAAGCTTTTTGTCAGAGTTAGTTCTGGGGGGTTGCAAGTTTTTGGTACTTCCACAGTGCTATGATCCTGGGAGATGTATGGTCACTGCTCTCCTGGTCTCCTCTGCTCTAGTCTTTACCCAGGAAGGTCCCCTGGTCCCCTGCAGCCACTACTCTTTGCTTTGGAACTGGTAACAAGGCCCCTACTCCCCTGTGATCAATCATCAGCACCCATTTCTGCCCTGGAACGGAAACCTAGAATGGCATATTGGCAATAGATTTGCCAGTCAGTGACAGTTATACCCAGTGGCAGCAAAGGGCCCCCTGTAATCTTTTTCTGACCAATTTTCTAATCGCCTTACTGTCTCTGGGCTGAGAACTCCCAAAGCTGCTGCTGCTGCTATAGTTACTATTGTCATCACCATGTGTAGGCCCTGGATAGGCCTTTACCCCAGTGTCACAAACCTCTTCTGCTGACCTCTTATGTTTTCTTAGGCTAGAAAAATGACTCACCCCAAACTTTTGTTGGCTCCACCCCTCCAAAATTTAATTTGAGGCCTTATTTTATTTAAAGTTGTTTGGAGGGGAATGTTGGGAGAGTTCATCTGGATGGTTGCCCCTAATCTGCCACCTTGTATTTTATTTATTTCAACAAACATTTTGTACAGGGATGCAGCACATACAAAAACAGGACAGAGAAAACTGAGTAGAGAATGTAGCAACAAGTGGGTTGATCACAAAAGGATTCTTGCAGAATGTGGCACCTGAACCTGTCTTTAAAAAAGGAAAATGATAAGATAAGGATCTAGGAAAAAGGAACATTTTGTACAAGAGATGGAATATTGAATTGGGGGGAGGGGTGCCTGATTTGATTGGAATGGATTTTGTTAAGTCTTGTCCACCTGCCTTTCCTGATATCTAGTTTAATCAGTGCTGATTATCTTCTTAGTGTAGGCTATGAGAATCACCAGAAGGCTATTGCACAATATTGGTGAAAGTAGTAGACTGGTGATAATGACAGTCAGATATTAGCAAAGGAGAGTAATAAACCTTATTCAAGTCATTGGGAAAAGTTCCCATTGCATGAAACAGGGAATTTTGTTTAACACTGGTGGTCTTCCAGCAGAGGTTGTGTGACCACTTATCAAATGTTGTTGGGGGAGGGGCGTGATGCTTCAGGGTCAGGTTAAACCTGATGACCTCTGAGGTCCCTTCCAGCCCTCCTCAAAAACCTTTAATGGTTCCCTGTTACCTATAAGACAGTCTTCAATCTCACATGAGCTTCCTTGGCTAATCTGGGCAGTTTGTAATAACTGCCTTCCTAATCTGTGCTCTGCAGTCAACTCAACATTTATAGAGTGCTGCTCTTATGGAGTTTCTGTTCTAGTGAGGTGATGCAATACATATATTGATAACACACAGAGATAATAAACATTACACAAGTACTTTCCCAAGGTCACACAAGTAGTAAATAGTAGATCTATGATTCTAACACAGATCCTCAATTTCAGGTGTCTTGAATTTGGAGTCAGAAGTCTTGGGTTTGAATCCCAACTCTACCTATATGGTCTTGGGCAAGCAACTTAACCTTTATGGATCTCAGTTTCTTTATGTGAAACAAATAGGCTGCATGAGATTCTCTACCTTCTTAAAGTATCTTCTAAATTCTAGGGAACACTAAATTCCATAAGTGTATAAAAGAGGTGAAAGGTAAGTGCTTTATAACATGTAAGGGGCTCAGTTCTCTAGAAAAGGAAAAGGAGAAGAAGACAAAGGAGGGAAAATAAAGGTTAAGAGGAAAATAGGGGGCAGCTAGGTGGCACAGTGTATAGAGCACTGGCCCTTGATTAAAGAGGATCAAATCCGGCCTCAGACACTTGACACTTACTAGCTGTGTAACCCTGGGCAAGTCACTTAACCCCAAATGCCTCACCTCAAAAAAGAGGAAAATAGGAAAATATAATGGATAAGGGAGAGAGAAAATATTCATTTTGGGTTCATTTTGTGGGGAGTGGCAGAGAGGGACATTGCAAATGGATAATAGTGGCACCTGAATCAAAGGTTACTAATGCCTGCCTTACATTTTACTATAGTTGTTGTTGTTATTTTATTAGTACCAAGCTTTGATCTCTATTTCTCCTCTTCTAAACTTGCCTTGGTAACAACTGGTGAGAAATGTGGTTTGCCAGTCCTGCCAAAACCACCCAGGCATAAAAGCCCTCGTCACACTGATACCACACTTTGCCCTAATAAACCACATTACTGTGTCGCATTCTGAGCTTGGGTGTTAAAGTGAGGAACGAACAGAAGCACATTTTATAATAGAACACTAGGTTTTATTTGTCTCTTTATATTCCTCAACATCTAATACAGGCTCAGCCTAGCACGTGGTAGGTGCTTAGGAATTGTCTATTCAATGAATGGATAAAAAACATTAGGGTGCTTATTTTTCAACACCTTTGTGAACCAAGTGCCATACACATAGTATGGCACTTAATACATATGTTTGTTGAATTGAGTTGAATCTTCTCATTGTGGATATTTCCTCCCTCAGTGAAGATTACAACTCCTCTTCGCCCTCTTATGTTGTGGCATTCTTGACTATGTTTACTGTAAATCTTCCTTAAATCCACCACACTAGAGGCCTTCCTCTGGTTCTTCTAATATCTTCTGGATATTAGGACAGCACTCAGCTATCTTCGCTCTTACGATGGGACTAACTCATTTCCTTTTCTAGTCACACATCCCAGAATCTTAGGATATCAGAGTTGGAAGGGTCTACACAGGAAGACAGTAGAAAAATCACTGAATTTGGAATCACAGACCTGGGTTCAAATCCTTACTACTAGTGATGACCTATGTGACATTGATCATGAATCATAATTTCTATGAGCCTTAGTTTCCACATCTGTAAAATAGAGTTGAATTAGATGACCTTTAAGGAGGTCTAGCTCTAGATCTATACTCCTGTGAACTTGGTACAACTAGTACTAGGCAGTTATCCCCTATATAAGTCCAGTCATTAACAAGCATTTATTAAGCACCTACTACGTGCTAAGTACTGTGCTAAGCATGGGGGATTCAAAGAAAGGCAACAAAACAGTCCCTGAGGGGTTGTAGGGAAAATGGGGCAAGAAACCCAGGGTATGTAGAGGGGAATAAGGTACAGCAAGACTAGAAAGGTAAGAAGGTATTAGATTACAGGGGCTTTAAAAGTCAAATAATTTTATATTTGATCCTGGAGGTAATAGGGAGCCAATGAATCTTATTGAATAGAGTAGTGGGTCTTATGTCAGATCTACTCTTTAGGAAGATTAATTTGATAGCTTAGTGGAAGATGGATTGGAGTAGGGAGAGAATTGAGGCAGGGTAACCAACCAGGAGGCTATTGCAATCGTTTAAGGATGAGGGTCTGAAGCATAGTGGTGGCAATATCAGAGAAGAGAAAGGGGACATTTATGAGAGATGTTACCAAGGTAGTAACCACAAGACTTGGCAACTCTTTGGATATTTGACAGCAGAGAGGATGGTTGGAGACTCTATAGTAAGCCCAGGGAACTCATAGGATGGTAGTAATAGTATTAGTGGTCATCTAGCCTCATCAAAGACCTCATTCCTATCCATTTTAAATTAATTTTTTTAAAAGTGAAGAAAAATCTTCCTCTTCCTCCCAACTCCCCACTCCTCAGAAGAAGAATGAAAAAAAAAAAACCTCTTACAGATAGTTTAAAAAACACCATATTCCTGAATCAGTCATATCCAAAAAACATATATGTTTTGATTTATACTTTGAGTTAATCACCCTTTGTCAGAAGGTGAGTAACATCTTTCATTGTGACTCTTCCTGGCTTTGTTCACTTTACTATGCATCAATTTATACAAGTCTTTCCAGGTTTCTCTGAAAACATCTCCATTACTACTTATAAAATAATAGTATTCCAGCATATTCATATACCATAATTTGATGAGCCATCCTTTTCCTGATGAGCATCCCCTTGGTTTCCAGTTCTGTGTTATTGCAAAAGAATTTACTATCAATACTTTGTACACATGGGCCCTTTTCTTCTATTTTGATATTTTTAGGAGATAAAGACCTAAGAGTGTTATTGTTGGGTCAAAGCGTATATGCATGTTTTAATAACTTTTCTCGGCAGGCCTATCAATCTCATGACCACTCTAATTATTAGAAAATATTTTCCTTGCTTCAATCTGAAGTCTCTCCCTATAAAAGTCCTAACTACTGGTCATAGTTCTGTCCTGTAAGACCAAGTAGACCAAAACTAGCCCCTGCTATGAATAATCACATGTTCTAGGTTAGATCCTTTCCACTACTCAAGTATAAATTATCCTTGATGTTTTATACCCTACTTATCCCCACCATGCAATGATCCATGTAATGCTGAATATCCCTCTCCAATGTTACCACTTTAGATTTTAGGAAAGTAGGAGAAAATGGGTTTCTTCTGAGGTGTGTGTATATGTGGTGTGTGTGTGTGTGTGTGTGTGTGTGTGTATGTGACTAAACTCTAGTTTATATAACCATAGAACCTTGGGGTTGGAATTATTTATGCCTTTTGTTGAAAAATGCATAGCTGCCATAGCTCTTTATTTGTTCTTCATGGAATATTTTAACAACAATAACAACAACCCCAAAGTCCTGAGTGCTTCCCATATTTTTTTTTCACTTCAAGATCCTTAATGGATTATATCGTTTGAGCTGGAAACATAATAAAATTGATTCTGGATCTTTTCTGAAGTATGAACTATAGAGATCAAAGATGAAGGTAGCTTCTTAATTTATTTTATGAGAGAAAGGCAGTTGTACTGGAAAAAATCTTGAACTAGAAGTAGCTAGAGATAGGTTTAAGGTCTGTCTCTACCATTTAATATCTGTGTGACTTGTTTAACATCTTTGAGTCTCAATTTCCTCATGTAGAAAATGGTAATAAAAACATTCTACCCCCAAAATCCTTCCAAGAGAGTTGCAAGGCTCAGATAAGATCATATATATGTGAGTGCTTTGAAACTCCAAAGTACTCTAAAATATAAGATAGTTATGTAACTATTGTTTTTAAGACTTTGGAATTGGGAGACTGAGATTCAACTACCATAGGCAAGTCAAACATAGTGGAAAGAACCATGAATTCCATGGAATTAGAGCACCTGGATTTGAATACAATATCTGTTATTCACTACCTGTGGGACTTTGGGCAAATCACTTCAACTCCATGGGCCACAGTTTCCTCATGCATAACATGAGGTCCAGTTGATCTTTCAGTTCCAAATGCCTTGATTCTAAATCACTTTATCTCCCTAAACTTTAGTTACTTAATTTGCAAAATGAGAATTTGCAAATGAGAATAACATTTGTACTCATAGATTTTTTTTTTATTTTTGAGGAAAGCACCTTTTTAGAAATGTAAGCTATTATTATTACTCTCTGTCCTCTGAGAACATTCTTCACTTCCCCCCTTCTAGGCTTTTGCTCACACAACTATTTCCTGTGCCTAGAATGCCTTCCTTCTCTCTCTTCACTTGCTGAATTCCTACAGGCCCTTGAAAGCTGAGCCCAAAGGCCATCTCTCGACTGACCACATCTTTTGATTTATTCTTTCCAGGATAGTTTTTTTCCCCCTTGTGGATTTCCAGTAGAACTTTGTGTTACAACTCTCTAATTAACGTATCATGCAATGTATATTAGCATTCTTTGTGCTTGTATCTTAACTTCCTAGGAAACAGAAAGCTCCATGAAAACAGGAACTAGATCTTATCTCTAACACCTACTAGAGTGGACTCAATACATTTTTTTTTTTTGTGGAATTGACTCACTGTTATTTTTTCACCTGATTGGTAGCAAATGCATCACAGTTGGACCCTTCCCAGCTATACAAGAGAAAAGAATGAGTTAGTCACCCCTGGACTAATTTCCTTAGATTGTCATCAGTTTAAGAGCATTGGTAGGACTTAGAGATTAAATGGCTTCTTGGTTGGTGGGGGAAAGTGTTCATGAATCTGTTCTTGCTGTTTGGTTTGAACCTGTGATCTCATTGGTATAGGAAACTCCAGGCATGGAAGCTGCCTCTACCAATGAAGATAGATAACTATTCTGCAAATTAGAGTCTTAGAGAGTTGATCAGGACATTGAGATATTACATAACTTCTTAGAATCACAAGTCAATATGCATTAGAGGAAGGAACTGAGGTCAGGCCTTCCCATGAACTCTGTCTCTAAATCTCAATTATTGATATATTGGCAGAAATAAGGATAACATTCTTAATTATACATATACATATATATATATATACATATGTATTTAATGATGAGAGGTTAGATAAGGATCTCAAAGACAGAATCAAAAACATTACAAAATATTAACCATTTTTTGATAATACAAATAAAGTATTAACAAAATTTAGGTCAGTATTGAATGACTACAATGTACCTACTATTAAAGTCCTCCTTTCATATCTTGGATGTGACCCTACTTTGCTGAAGGCAAGTACTAGAAGGTCATTCCAAGCCTGAAAAAACAGTTGAGTTGTGTATTGCATAAGGAACCTCAGCCTAAATTAAATTCCTGAATTCTCATCAGCTCAGGGCTGGTCATACATAGTATGATAAATACTTTAGCCACAACAATATAAGAAAAAGTATCTACTAAGGAGTAGAGGGTCTTCAATCTGAGTCAGCAGATGAAGAGCCCAAAATGACAAACTCATTTGGTCTTTGATATGCTGAAGCAAGTATGTCCAATATCATCTAGTCATTCATAATGAAGGAGATGAAGAAAAAGACACATTCTCTAACTATGTGGAGTTTACAATGTACTTGGGAAGGTGATGTCTACTGACAAAAGTCAACTTTGATATTTAGGGCCATCAGAATCATTAGATCATAAAATTAGAGCCAGAAGAGATCCTAGAGCTCACCCAACCAACCTCATCATTTTTCTGATTGCCAATCATGTATGCTTTCTCATTCTGTGTAACTCTTATCCATGTCCTCCCATAAATCCTCGACAAGAAGTCCCCCATGCACACCAAATTCCAGGGATATATAGGTAATCTGTGGCCAAAGAATACAAATTATGAGGCATGTAGGGTTATATAACATGTAGAAGTACAGGAGTTCAAAGAAGGAAGAGATGGTTATGGGACAGTTAAAAAGAAGCATCAAGGAAGAGGCATCACTTTGGGGTCTTAAAGGTTGAATAAGAATTGATGATGGAAATGATAGAAAATGCACGATAGGCAGGAGGAAAATCAGGAAGAAAATCAGAAAGACATGAATCTGATATTATTTGATGTACCCTAAGGAGACAGGATGAACTGAAATAAAAATATGTTGGGGAATGGGTGTGAGATCTTCTGGCTATTACTAAAGGAAGTGTCCAATGAAGAAATTAAATTCCTTAGATGCTATACATAACTCTTTATAAATGTATGCAAAATTACATTTAAAATGTAATGTATGCATAGAATCTTATTTTTCTCTACCTCACACTATAAAAATAGAGGTTCATATGGAATTCCTCAATGAACAATGTTAAAATTTTGGTTGAGAGAGGAGTACATATGGGGTCTACATCCAGGGTATAATTGATATTATAATATTGCATGCCTATTGGAATTTGTAGTTACTACCTGGAAAACACTTTTGAGAGATTAAAGAATTACAGCTTCCTTTTCTGTACCATTTTAAGGTTTGCAGCATGACTTCCTAACAGCATCTCTCTTAAATTAGGCAGTACAAGAATTGCCATCCATATTTTACAGATAGAGAAATTGAGACTCATAGAGGCAAAATAAGTTGCTTAGGATCAGACAGTGATAAGGTCAAGAATTAAACTTAGTCTTCCTGATTATAAGCCCAGTGTCCTTTCCTATATAATAATAAATTTCCTTAAATCAGGGGTTCTTTGTAATTTTTTGTCATGTGCTCCTTTGACATTCTGTTGAAGTCTATGAACCACCTTTTTTTTTTAATGTATGAGGTATTTTATTTTTTCCATTACATGTAAAGATAGTTCTCAACTTTTGTTTATACATGCTTTACAATTTCAGATTTTTCTCCCTCCCACCCCTCCCTCCCCCCTCCCCTAGACAGCAGGTAATCTGATATAGGTTATATCTATATATCTCTATACATATATATATATATATATTTACACACACACATATATATACACATAATAACATTAATCCTATTTCTGCATTAATCCTGTTACAAGAGAAAGAATCAGAGCAGTGATGCAAAACCTCAAAATAGAAAGAAAAAAAAAAACAACAGCACCCAAAACAAAAGAAATAATATGGTTCAATCAGCATCTATACTCCACAGTTCTTTCTTTCTTTTTTTTTTCTTGGATTTGGAGATCCTCTTCTATCATGAGTTCCCTGGAACTCTTCTGTACCATTGCATTGGTGAGAAGAATATAGTCCATCACAGTAGGTCAACACTCAATGTTGATGATACTGTGTACAATGTTCTTCTGGTTCTGCTCATCTCACTCATCATCAGCTCACGTAAGACCCTCCAGGTTTCTCTGAACTCTTCCTGCTCATCATTTCTTACAGCACAATAGTATTCCATTGTATTCATATACCACAACTTGTCCAGCCATTCCCCAATTGATGGGCACCCCCTCAACTTCCAATTCCTTGCTACCACATAAAGAGCAGCTATAAATATTTTTGTACATGTGGGTCCCTTTCCCCCTTCCATGATTTCTTTGGGCAAAAGACCTAAAAGTGGGATTGCTGGGTCAAAGGGTATGCACAGCTTTATCGCCCTTTGGGCATAATTCCAAATTGCTCTCCAGAATGGTTGGATCAGCTCACAGCTCCACCAACAATGCATTAGTGTTCCAATTTTCCCACAGCCTCTCCAACATTTATTATCTTCCTTTTTTGTCATTTTAGCCAATCTGATAGGTGTCAGGTGGTACCTCAGAGTTGTTTTAATTTGCATCTCTCTAATCATTAGAGATTTAGAGCATTTTTTCATATGGGAATAGATAGCTTTGGTTTCTTCATCAGAGAACTGCCTGTTCATATCCTTTGACCATTTCTCAATTGGGGAATGACTTGGATTCTTATAAATTTGATTTAATTCCCTATATATTTTAGAGATGAGGCCTTTATCAGAAGCACTGGCCTCAAAAATTGTTTCCCAGCTTTCTGCCTCCCTTCCAATTTTGGATGCATTGCTTCTGTTTGTACAGAAATTTTTTAATTTAATATAATCAAAATCATCCATTTTGCATTTTATAATATACTCTATCTCTTGTTTGGTCAAAAACTGTTCTCCTTTCCAAAGATCTGATAGGTACACTATTCCTTTCTCTCCTAATTTACCTATGGTATCACCTCTTATGTCTAAATCATGTATCCATTTTGACCTTATTTTAGTATAAGGTGTAAGATGTTGGTCTATCCCTAATTTCTGCCATACTATCTTCCAGTTTTCCCAGCAGTTTTTGTCAAATACTGAGTTCCTATCCCAGAAGCTGGAGTCTTTGGGTTTATCAAACACTACATTACTAGTGTCATTTACTACTGCATTTCCTGAGCCTAGCCTATTCCATTGATCTACCACTCTATTTTTTAGCCAGTACCAGATAGTTGATGACTGCCACTTTATAGTAAAGCTCCAGGTTTGGTACCGCTAACCCACCTTCCTGTGAATTTTTTTTCATTATTTCCTTGGATATTCTTGATTTTTTGTTTTTCCAGATGAATTTTGTTATTATTTTTTCTAGCTGTATAAAATAATTTTTAGGTAGTCTGATTGGTATGGCACTGAATAAGTAAATTAATTTAGGCAGTATTGTCATTTTGAACCACCTTTTAAATGCATGAAATAAAACACAAAGGATTACAAAGGAAACCAAATATATTGAAATGGTTATCATTTTTTTAATCCCAACTTCATGGACCTGAGGTTACAACCCCCTGCTTTAAAGTCTATATAGACAATGGTCACATCACAGATTTACATTATAAGAAAGAATATGTAGAAAATCTTCTTGAAATTAGATTTATCTTATGATCAGTCAAACCTGAGAATATGTTGACTAATATGCCAAGGACAGATGATGCTATGAAAGGCATTGCATAGAGAGACTTAATCATGATCTGTTAGCCTTGTACATCTCAGTCATGCCTCAACAGTGAAATTTTGACTAAGGTTATAGTAATTGGAATAATTTCATTCTCCACCCACCTCTAGCCAGGAGTCCTTGAGGAGGGTTTGGAAGGTGATCTCAGAGCTTTCAGGAGTGAATCAATGTTTTTCCTCAAGGAGAAACATTATTGTAATTTTCTGTAAATATTTTTTGAAGCACTGGACTGTGGTCTAGTGTGACTGTGGCAGGGAGGGTCGACTGCATGATTCTTTTTTCTTAGAGTATATTTTTGGTGCTTAGTCAGTTTAAGGAGTTTGGAGGAGGTATCAAGGTTGCCTGCCTTCCACTCTCTGCCTTTCAAAAGTTAGTTTGTGCTCATCCTTAAGAACTTCCTGTTGAAGCTTGAGACTTTCTTTTTCAGGCCTTCTCAGGTCTCCATAGGGACTTGTAATCATAAAACACCAGTTGGGAATATTCTGCCCTCCTAACTTCAACTATGGCTAGAGGAAGTTGTGTTTAAAACTTAAAATACATTAACTTATTTTTGTTCTCAATCATTAAAATGTCCCTAGATGTGTTAGGGTATGTCTCTAAGCTATCTCTAGACATCTTAAAATTCTTTCTTAAGTAAGCATCTGAGTTGCTTTGCATGTTATCGCCCCAGTAGCCCTGGTGGTAAGGAAAATATTAGAACTAAAATTCTAGGTATGTGACTATGGCCAAGTCATTACCCTTTGGGATCTCTGTTTCCTCACATTAAAAAAGAAAAAAAAGTAGTTGGACTAAGACATTCCCAGGCACATTTAGTGTATGTGAAATTAATTTTTATAGAGATCACACATTTCTATAGTTTTAAAGTCATTTTTTCCTTATAAAAGCCTGGTGAGATGAATATTGCAATAGTTACTATCCCTGTTCTATAGACAATACTGAAGCTCAGAGAGATTACATGATTTACCCAAAGTGACTGAATTAAAGAATGCAAGGCTCAGCAGTTGAAGAAAGCTCAGTTCTTCTTAGATTTGCATTTCTATTCTTTTTACTATACCATGTTTCATGTAAAGTTTTGATGGTCTGCACCAAGGGAACCAGGGAAAATCATGCCATGTATACTACATGTGCACACATATACAAGAACCCACACTCCAACCAAGAACATTTGTAAAAGTGAAATTTGTTTGCTATGAATGTTGTGTAGGCATCCTTGAGGTGGAATAAAAGATCATGGTAGGTCAACATGTCATATAAGGCCTGCTGTGATAGGGTTCCAAGGTCAGGGAGCAGGGGTTTATGGTTGGTATTCCCAGGACTTAGAATGTATATGAAGGTGTTAATATTAGAACAGTATGAAGCTATTTCAATTCAACAAACCATCATTAAAAACTTACTGTGTCTATTAAAAGTGTACTAGGGAAATTTGAAGGGAGAGAATTACTCTCAGCTGGAGAGTTCATGAAGACTTCATGAAGGAGGTGGCACCTGATGGTCTGAGACAAGGAGAAAGTGTATTCCAGGCCCTTGAAAATACATGGAAGAGCAAGAGGGTAAGACATGATCAGAGAAGAGCAGCCAATGCAGTTGGGCTGGTATTTAGGATGCATGAAGGGGAGAAGTATATGATACAGAGCTAGAAAGGTAGGCACATGAATACTAAGCTAAGGACTTTATTTTATCCTATAAGTATTAGAGATACTCTAAAGGGGTATGAAAAAGACAGCAATATGTTCATATCTCTGTGTTAGGAAGATTATTTTTATAGCCAATTATAAATAATCTAGGGGCCAACTAGGTGGTACAGTGGATAAAGCACCAGCCCTGGATTCAGGAGGACCTGAGTACAAATCTGGCCTCAGACACTTGACACTAGTTGTGTGACCCTGGGCAAGTCACTTAACCCTCATTGCCCCACAAAAAACAAAAACAAAACAATAGTTAATCTAACTGGTTAGGTTAAGGCTACCATGGGGGAACTACTTTTATGGGATGGAGCTTTTATATAAATTTACTTTCAGTAAGGTCCATCCCTTCATGACAGTGCAGAGTCTCTGATATGTGGCTACCACAGTATATAACCTTTTGTCTGTGAAGAGAATGATACCATGATAGGTTGGGACCCAGAAGATCCTGGTTCTGGTCCCTGCTCTGATACTGCCATACTTTGTGGCCTTGGGAACTCATGAATTTCTCTGAACCTCAGTTTCCTCACCTAATAAATGAGAGGACTTGTTAATGTCTTCTAACTCTGTGACTAAACATATGTCATAGAATTCTAATGCCTTTCTCCTAGGCACTGCCAACTGGTCAGGGGCACCCTAATTAATTGGGGCTACTGGCCTCCACTTCAGTGGTACAATGGTTGTCAGATACTAAGGGACTGTGATGAAGAATGACTGTTTCTATTCTGCAGACACTGGTTCCCTATTTCTGTTCTATTCCCATGCAAATACAGGCCCACTGTGTAGCCCCACTTGGCAATTTAGGGGCCTGTTGGGATTGAAACACATATCTAGAGGTAGCCTTGGAGGAAGACAGCTTGAACAGCCCCTAGTCTCTTGGTCATGGCAGAGATATTCCTCTCAAGCCTTTGGTGGCCTCTGCCTCCATATCCCTGTTTTCCTCTTTATATTGGTTTAAATTTAATATCATGGAACCCCAGAACTGAAAATACCTCAGAAGTCATCTAGGTTATACCTGAGCAAGAAATTACTTTATTCTATCTTACACCAAAGTGGTTCCAATTAAATACCTCCAGTGATGATGAACTCATCATGTCCAAAGATAACCCATTTGACTCTATTACAGCCTAATTTTAAGATGCTGCCTTACATCAAACCAGAGTCTCTTTCCCTGTAACTTCCATCCACTGCATTTAGTTCTGCCCTCTGGGGCCAAGCAAAACAAATTGAATTCCCCTTCCAAAGGATAGTCTGCAAATACTCAAAGACAGAGACCATGTCCCCTCCCTCCCCCAAATAATCTCTTCTCCAGAATAAGCATCCTTAGTTTCTTCAACTCATCTTAATGTTATGGCTTCAAGTCCCCTCACTACCCTGGTTGGTGTCCTCTGAATGTTCTCTATCTTTTAAATCTCCTTCCTAAAAGATGGTGCACACAATTAAACACAGTACTGCAGATGTTTTCTGACCATTGCACTCCAGGCTGCACTTTGTATATTCTCTAGCATGTGTAGAAATCTCTTTCTCCTGGAAGCTCACTCTAGCATGGGATTCTTCACATGGGCAGTGCCTTCCCATCCCTGTGGAATCTCCCTCAGCTTGAGTGGCTCCTCCCAGAATCTTCATTGATGGAAGGCACCCAGGCAAGCCATGTCTAATTCCTCCACGGGGCTCTGCTCTGGACTTCCTCTACCAGATCTCCCCCTCCTCCCACCCCAGTCATCTCAAGTATGTTGGGAACTTTCCTGCTTTTCACCTCCATTTTAAAGTGCTATCTTCCCTCAATAGAAGGTAAGCTGCTGGTGACCAGGGACCATCTTTCTTTCTGCTTTTATTTGTATTCTCAGCACTTAGCACAATTTCTGGCACGCAGTAAGTGCTTAATAAGCATTTGTTGTCTCTTAACTGAGTAGGGTAAAGGACAGCAAGATTATAACTTCCCTCATTCTGGACAGGTTGCTTCTATTAATATCTTCAGCCTCTTCCCTCATTTGATTAAAAGAGGCAGCATTTCAATTTAATATGTCATTTCTCCTTCTGTGTCCCACACATTAGCCTGGCATAGCATTTTTCCTAGCCTCTTTAATGAAAAATTCTTCATATTAAGGAAGATTTATTGCTGCTTAGTCCTCATATGGCAGAAACTCTGAGCAATGCTTTTAGCAGTCTTAGCCAAAGTATAAATGAAGAAGGAACAATTGTCATTATCGTCACCCAGAGTTCTAGCATGGTCACTTAATCGTGATTTTGTCAGTATCAGACAGTGAATTAAAAGACTGTATGATTCAGAGGAGGAAAGGAGCAAAGATATACTACCTTTCTCTATGCAAGGAAGATGCCTCTGGGTTGTTCTTGGTCGTTCTGGGACCATTATAAGTTGCAGAGTGGTGAGTGAAATCTCACTGAAGCGGTACTTCTGGTAGGATATTTAGAGGAGCCAATTAATGGGAAGATGTGATATTTGACATTGATATTGATATTTTAACCAGTGGCTAAAGCCATAGATAACATGCTCATCTAATTTGCAGATGGCAAATATAAGTCTTTTCATGCTTCTCTTTGTTCATCCTTTTTGTCAAGTTTTACATCATGGTAATATTCCATTACATTCATACACCACAATTTGCTCCACTTTCCAATTGTTGCATATCTTCTTTGTTTCCAGTTCTTTGCTACTACAAAAAAGTGCTAGTATACATATTGTGGTGCAGATGGAGGCTTTCATATGCCCAAGTCCAAAAGAGTACACCATGATAGAAGTAGAGGTTGGATCCAATTTAGCATTGCCTACCTGAATGGTATCAACTGAGCTCCTGTCCTTAATAATCAACTATCAAAGAGGGCAGCTAGGTGACACAGTGGATATAGCACCAGCCCTGGGATCAAAAAAACCTTAGTTCATACCTAGCCTCAGACACTAGCTGTGTGACCCTGAGCAAGTAACTTAACCCCAGTTGCCTACAAAACAAAAACAATAACAATAATCAAACATCACATGTATTATATATTTGTATTTTTGCTTCATTGTCAAGAAATAATGTTATAGTCTTTCAGTGACTCCTTTTTTAAAACTTATTCTTCCATTTTATTATAGACCCCTGTTCTAATGAAAATATCCACCTTACCCCTGGCAATCCCCATAGTAACCAACATGTCACTGACTACAAATCCAATCTCCTCATTTTACAGACTAGCAAACATGGGGTCCAGAGTGAGGAAATGACTTGTTCCAGGTCATATAGGTAGGAAAAAAATGGAGATAGGAGTCAAATTCAGGTTCATTGATCCCAAATTAAGTTATTTCTGTATAACAAGCTGACTCCTTAGATACTTCATTGATATCTTTTGATTCAATAAATAATCTTTTTTGCTGAATTCAATTGTATTAACTTGGTTGTATGAATCACTAGGAATAATCAAGCAGGAAAATGTTCTAAACATCTTAATACAGACACAAAATAATGGGCCTCCCACCAAGGAATTAGTCATGTGTTAGAACCTATACTTGGTAACCTTAGGAAAGGGACACCTCAAGAGAGAAGCAAGTGTTTGGACGTATTGCTTCTGTTTCAAAATGAGCCTGCTCATTGTTTCTCATCAATGTTGAATGCAATCTGTTCTGCAGTTATGCATACATTGATTACCATAGACAAACATTATTTTAATTCATCTCAAAATGCTGCCTTTTGTTTTGGCATCACCTTTTCAGCCTGGAAGCCAGTTGGCTTCCTTCCTCAACTTCTTATCACCTGGCCTGTATATGAAACTCATGGCAAGTGACACAACCTTTCCTTGACCTTTCCTTTGCCTTAGTGCCCTGCTGAGCCAGTTTCTAGATGGCAGTCAGAGCAACCACCAGTGCCCAGTGCCAATTGCCTTTGGAATTAGAGTTGGACAAGCTTCTAAAAATTAAATGAATGATTTTGGTGAAGCCAAATGAAACTTTGAGGGTAACTTTGAGAACAGTCCCTGTTTTCAAGGAGCTCAAAGTTTAATGGGGGAGACAACATTCAAACAACTATGTACAGACATTCTATATACAGGATAAATTAAAAATAATCAACAGAGAGAAGGAACTAGAATTAAGGGGGAATCTGAAAAGGCTTCCTATAGATGTTGGGATTTTAGCTGGGACTTGAAGGAAGCCAAGGAAACCAGGAAGTAAAGAGGAGGAGGGAGTGTATTCCAGGCATGGAGGATGGCAAGAGGAAATGCCTGGTAACAGGAGATGGAGCTTCTTGTTCAAGGAACAAGGAGGTCAATATCATTGGATCACCAAGCACATGAGGGAAATGGATAAAGGTGTCAGAAGACCATAAAGGATAGAGGGAAGTTTATGAAGGGCTTTATAAGCCAATCAGAAAAAAAGTACATCTGACCCTAGAGGTGATAGGGAACTACTGGAGTTTATTGGAGGAGGAGATGGTCAAAACTATGTTTCAGGAAGATGATTTTTACAGCTTAATGAAGAATATATTAGAGTAGAGAGAGACTTATGGCTGGGAGACCAACTATCATGGTATTCCAATTATCCAGGCATGAGGTGATAAGGGCCTGTACCAGGGTAATGGCAATGTTAGAGGAGAGAATGTGGCATATATGAGAGATGTTACAAAGGTAAAATGAAGAGGACTTGATAACAGACTAGATATGGCAAGTAAGAGATAGTAATGAGCCTCAGTGATTTTAGTGGTACCCTCAACAGTGATGGGGAAGTTAGGAAGAAAGGAAGATTTGGGGGGAAAGATAAAAAGTTTAGTTTTAGATATGCTGTGTTTAAGATGTTTATATACACTTTGAGATCTCTAATAGGAAGTTGGAGATCTGAGATTGGAGGTCAGCAGAGAGGTGGCTGGATAAGCATATTTGAGAATCATTAGCATGGAGACAGTCATCAAATTCATGGGAGCCAATGAGATCATCCAGTGAAATAATACAGAGAGAGAAAAAAGAGGGCCTATGTCAGAGCCCTGTGTAACACTTATGGTTAGCAGATGTGACCTGGATGAAGATTCAGCAAAAAAAAAATGGGTAGCCATCAGATACATCAGGAGAACCAGGAAAGAAGAGAGAGTTTCAAGAAGAGAGTGATCCAGTGTCAAAGGCAACAAAAAAAGAAGTCAAGAAGGATAAGGATTGAAGAAAAAAGGCTGTTAGATTTGGTAATTTGGTAATCATTTTGGAGAGAGCAGTTTTAGTTGAATAATAAGGTCACAAGCCAGACTACAAAGAGTTAAGACAGTGAGAGGAAAAGAAGGGGCAGTACTTATTGGCTTTCTCACCATAAAAGGCAGGACATATATGGCACAATAGCTAGTAGAAATGGATGGATCAAGATAAGTTATTTTGAGAATGGAGGAGACAAAGACATCTTTGTAGGCATTAAGGAAGCAGCCAGTAGACAGGATGTTTGAAGATAAGTGAGAGACTAAGGATGCCAGAGGGAAAAACTGGTTGAATAAGAAGGGATGTGGTAGCACCACTTGTTCATGTAGAGGGGCTGGTCTTGGCAAGGTGAAGGGCCACCTCTTCATGTGAGATGGGGTGAAGGAAGAGATGACAGAAGGAAACATCTGGGTGATATGAGATGACGAAGGGATGAGAGGGAGCACTTCGCAAATGGTCTCAATTTTTTTTTCAATTAAATTTATGAGGTAAGGTTTTTAGCTGAGAAACCAGATCAGGGAGGGAGAGTCATGAGAAGTTTGAAGAGGGATGCAAAGGTTGGGAAAAACCACTGTGGTGTGTGGGATAGTTTTAATTAGGGAAGGCTAAAAGTGTTGCCTTGCAGCAGTGAGGAGCCAGTTGAGCTTATGGTATATAAATGTGCCGTAGACCCAGTCATGGTTTTTCTCTAGCTGCTTCATTCAGCAACACATGAGTGGGAATGAAAGTGGTGCATGGTCAGAGTGACCCAAGACTGAAGTTTTACAGGACAAAATCAGTGATGGGATAAGGGGGCCAGGGACTCAAGAGAGAGAGGGCTGTGTAGAGTTGAACTGCTTCTTCAAGGGGTTGGGATAGGGAAGGGAAAATAGCATAGCTACTACAGGGGTGCCAACTTGGAAAAGAACTGAGGGGCTGAGAGATGAGAGGTTGTAGTGTGGATGAAGAACAGGATTTGGGTTTGCAAGGCAAAGGAAGAGGCAGAATGACATTGTACTAAGTCCTCAAAGGTTGTACCACCTGAACATGAGCTCTGTCAATACCTACCAGGCAGGAAAAGCTGTGAGTTGAGTGCCTAGTGATTCAGTCTCCTCCCCTTTGTAGCCTGAGGACAAAATGAGCTGGATTGGAGAAGCTCATAACCAGGATGTCTCCCACATGATCACTAGCTTCCTCCATGCCTGGAACTCTTTCTCTCTCTTTCTGCCTCCTGGATTCCCTGGAAACCTTTCCCGGTTCTCTTTAATCTTAATAACTTCCTTCTGATATTATTTAAAACCTACCCTGTATACATCCTATTTGTATATAGATATTTGCATGTTTTCTTTCTACCTATAGACTTTGAGCTCCTTGAGAAAAGGGACTGATTTGGTTTAGGGTTTTTTGGGGAAGGAGTGAGGGTTGCTTTTTTTGTGTCCTCAGTGCTTAGCACAATGCCTCACACATTGTATGTGTTGAATAAATGTTTATTGACTCAATGATAAATTTCACTAACACATAAAGAGATGACAATTTACATCAGTGGAAGTATTCCCTAAAATTGACTAGACCAGACCCTTATAACAAACAACTTTGCTAAAAAGGATAGTGCAAATGCAATTGTCCTGATTTTCCAGATTAGGAAACTGAGGTTCCAAGAAGTGTAGTGACTTGCTCAGGGTCTCAGGGTGTCAAGGTTTAGATAAGAATTTATATCTGTCTTGAATTGGAGTACAGCATGCTTTCTACCATGCACATTTCCTACACCCCCCCCCCAAAAAAAATCTCAAAGTATTTGAATCAATGATGTTTTACTTTCATGTTATAAAAGAGACAGAGGGAACTAAAAAGCAGATAATAATATTAAAAATAATTAACTAGAACACTGATTCGGAACTGCAGGAATTCAGAAAGGTCCCTCTGGTTAGTCTTGCCCTAGAACACTCATAAGCATGTGGTGTACAGGGGAAGTTAAATGAGAGCAAATTAATCCTACGTGTTTGGTATTTCCATGATCCTAGAGGATTGAATAGTACTATTTAGTGACAGTAACCAAAATAACAAGTATGAAGGGTGACAAATGCCAGTCTGTACAAAAGTAATTCAGGAAGGATAAAGCCAGCTAGGCTATTTTAATCTCTGCTTCTGCAATCTGTTGACTCATGGGCAGAACACAAGATGTAGCAGCCTAGGGATGGGTATTGCTACAGATTATTTTATTGTCTTTTTATCTCTAGGGCCTTGAGTTCAAATCCTTACCCTGAACCACAAGAGTAAACATATTATATGATTATAAAGGTCTTACCCTTGTTCTTTGTTTCCTGGTTTTGCAAATTTCCCATTAACTTGTCATAGTTAATCATACTAAGGCCAGACAGATCAAAGACAGAAATTTTAAAGAGCTTTATCAGTTGTGTTGTTATTATTGTTTAGTTATTTTATAGTTGTGTTTGATTCTTCATGACCCTACTTGGGGTTTTCTTGGCAAAGATACTGGAATGGTTTGCCATTTCCTTCTTCAGCTCATTTTGCACATGAGCAACTGAGGCAAATAGAATTACGTAACTTCCCCAGGGTCACACAGCTAGTACATATCTGAGACCAGATTTGAACTCAGGTCTTTCTGCTTCCAGGCCTGGTGCTTTATCCACTGCACCACCCTGTTTTCCTATAGTAGGTGTGATATTTAAAATTGGATACAAGAGCATTAAACTCCCCTTTAACTTTTCCCTTATTTATATCAAATTAATAAATTCCATTACATAGGTTAGAATGGTCATTTAACTGGCAACTAGGGTCAAGACAGGGTGGTAATAACAGAAATAACCTAAGAAATGAATCCTTGATTCTCACCTACTTGTAGCCCAAAGTGATAGGTCTCCCTTTTTAAATCTCCTTCATAGTGTACTTTGGATTACATTTATTTGTGCCTGTGTCTTATATTTCACTCCTTAACCCAAATATCCATCCCCAGTGAGAGTGGAAGCTCCTTGTGCTCAGGAGCCATATCTTTTTTTATTATATGCTTCATCTTTTGCATCCCAATGGCCTTAAACCAAGTAGATGATTTTTAAAATAGAGCTAAACATAATGACCTTATTATAAGGAGCTTGCTATATATTGGTTAAATTCTAAGTTTCATCAGTTTTACAAAAGACTTTAATGAAGAATTCAACATATGAGATTTTTGCAGGCATAAGAACTGTTGAGTCAGTTTACAATTCTTCAGCTAGTTAATTAGATTTTTTTCTCACTATGATCTTTATGGCTTTTATTCTCTAGATATGGAAGTCCTAGTTATGCTCAATCATATATATATATATATATATATATATATATATATATATATATATATATATATATTCAGAATTTACTTTTTTCCTTGACACCATCATGAAAATGTATCTAGTCTTAATTTGCCGGTGCTATAAATACTGTATTATCCATTTAGGCACAAATACCCAAATGTATTTGTTCCACAATGAAGATCCAACAACAAACCATTGATACCTTCTCACCAGTTAGGATTCTTGCCTATGTTCGTCCATAGGCTTCACATAGGACATCTATCCAACATACCAGAGGACTTTCTTGCTTTCTCTTGACATTGCAGAGGTATTTAGTGGAACACTTCAGCTATGGACCTGTTATCCCTCTTCTTCAGAAGTGACTGGCTCATCTTCTTTTCCTATTATACATTTCAATGATAGCATTTTTAGGGAGGAGTTGCTATTCTTTATAGTTACTCTTAAGAGGTGGAGTCAAGATGGCAGAGTGAAACCAGCATTTTTCCAAGCCCTCCCAACACCTCCCCCCAAAAAAAACAACCTAAAAACACATCAAATTAAATTCTTGACAGGAAGGACAATTGAAAGTTACATTGGGTCTGCTTACAAAGACAGAAAGGGAAATCTTCAAGCACATGGGTGAGGATTGGCCAGGAATGCATTGAACATAGAAGCAGCGCCATTGGCAGAGGAAACACCAACCTGTGGCACTGGAGTCAGCAGCACAGAGTAGCTTAAAGCCCACAGATAGTAAGGGGACTGAATACCTGGTCAGAAAGTGATCCCACAGGACTCCTATTCTGTTATCCCTAGGAACAAGAAGAAGTGCCATCTGTTAGTGCTGTTGCCCACTTCCCAGTTCCAGATTATAGTTCCAGGGAGAAGAAAGGAATATTAACAGTCATGAGGATATAGTAGTAGCCCTGCCTGGGTATGGAAAAGACTAAAGACCAGCAGGGCAGTGACCAGACCTCTCCCTGTATCACATCAGTTTGAAAGCAACAAAAATTTACAGGCTCCCACTGAGCTATGAAAGGATAGCAGAAATGACAGAAAGCTCAGGCCACACATCGTCCCCATCCTCAGATGTGAACAGAGTCTGACTCTAATATAAGGTCCAAAGTCAAGAAATATACTGGGAAAATGAGCAATGACAATAAAGAACCTTATCATAAAAATCTCTACTGTGACAGGGAAGCTTAAGACACAAATGCAAAGGAAGATAATGACTCAAAAACTTCTATAAGCAAAGCATACAAGAAAAATGCAGACTAGACACAAACCAAACAAGAAAACTTTTGATTTATATATAAATGACTTGCATAAAGATTTTATTTGGGTAGGAAAGTAGGCATATAGGTTAGTAATTGTTGATGTCTTCTCATTTGGATTTTTTATATTAATAAGATCTAATAATTTTATGATGCCTTTGGTTTATCAGGTACCTTGTATACAATTCAGTCTTGAACTTTTAAAAAATGTAATCCTTGGGGCAGCTAGGTGGCACAGTGGATAGAGCACCAGCCCTGGATTCAGGAGGACCTGAGTTCAAATCCGACCTCACACACTTACTAGCTGTGTGACCCTGGACAAGTCACCTAACCCCAATTGCCTCAACAACAACAACAAAAAGAAATGTAATCCTCAATAAGAGATGAGAAAGTGGAAGCAGATATCAAAAATTAACTTAATACTTATTACAGAATTACAGAATTACCTTAACACTTAATTATTACAATAATTTATACTGGGGGCAGCTAGGTGGCGCAGTGGATAGAGCACCAGCCCCGGAGTCAGGAGTACCTGGGTTCAAATCCGGCCTCAGACACTTAACACTTACTAGCTGTGTGACCCTGGGGAAGTCACTTAATCCCAATTGCCTCACTAAAAAAATAAATAAATAAATAAAATTATACTGAAGTTATGCTGATACAAATCTATCACTTCAATAAGGCCAAAAGATTCCATAAAACGCCTTAATTAGCAAGGATGGGTTACTTTCCAAGTGGAGAAAATGGCATTCAAAAGCACCACTGGTTCTATTGCCTTAAGTCACAAAAAATTTTGTAAAAACTTATGACGTTAGACTATTATGAGGAGTATTATTTCATAAAGCAGAGAGAAACAGTGGAGGCTAAAACTAGATTAAAGAAATATTGGCAAGAGAATCAACTAAACAAAGTTATCTCAAGGATATTTAAGGACAAATATGAAAGGAGGAAAATAATGGAAAGATCTATAAAGATTATGAGAGTATACAAATTACTTTACTATTGAAGTGCATTGCCACCATCATGGGTCTCTAAATCACAGTTCCTGACAAAAATGTCACTAAAAGACAGGAAAATCATTTGGCTTTAGATATATAGAGAGTAGATCCACACTGGATAAGTCATAATTGTCCATTTGCATTTGTTCAATGTCTAGACAGATAACTTTCCCAATTTGTGGATTTGATCTATTGTTTCAGGTATTCAAAGTGTGTCATGCCATATATTACATGATCTCCACACAGTGTGATGATATTTTGCTATTAAATCAAAGAATAATAGAATTAGAAGGGACTTTAGTCCCTAATGACATAGTCAAGAGAATTCAGAATCAGAACTAGGACTTTGGTCATTTGCTTGTTATTCCATGTATACCGACTGGACTCATGATTTTTTCACATTCAGAACATTAACTTATTTCCATATTCTTCACAATACTCACTTTTAGGTAATGTATGATGAGCTTTTTAGCCACATAAACTCATAAAGTTAGTGCCTTTAAATGTAAAGAGACTGAGTTCTCTGTGGGTGGAAAGAGTATTTATTTACATCAAAGAAATCTCAGATCCTTAAAGCATTGAAATAGGAAGAGTTTACAAAGAGTTTTCTTTGGAACAACTTTGTGAATTAATTTACAGATTAGGGAAAAAGAGATACAGAGGGGTTAAATGATTTAAACAAATCAGAGAGCTAATAAATAGTCAAGGTGGGACTTCAAAGATAGTCCTCTGACTCCAAATAGACTTATTTTCTACTGTTTCACACTGTTGTTACAGCAAGAATTTGGGAAGAAGTAGGGTGACACAGGAGCAAGAGGAGGAAATATCTGGCACAAATAGTATAATATTATAAAATAATACAAATACCCCCATAAACAAAGAGGTCACAAATGTGTCCCTTGAGATCCATGTCTCCTGTACATGAGCAAGTAACTCCTCCTTCTGGACCCGAGTTTCCTTGTCAATAAAATAGAAGAGTAAGAAGAGTACAGAATTGGGTCAAAACAGGGTTTCTTAACCTCTGTATATTCTATTAATTCATATCTATTTTTAAATCTGCCTTCCTTTGAGAGGCAGCATGGTGAAATGGAAAGATTATAGGGCTTGGGTCAAGAGATTTGGGGTTAAATCTTCATCCCATACCAGTTTTTCTGACTTCAAATTTGGCTAACAAACAAACAGAGAACATAGATTTTCCTCTTTTTTAATCTTAATAGTATTTTTCCCAAAAACATGTAAAAATAGTTTTCAACATTCATTCTTGTAAGGTTTTGAGTTCCAAATTGTTTCCTCCCTCCTTTCCCTCCCTCCCCCACCCCAAGACAGCAAGCAATCTGATATGGATTATACAGTACAATCACGATGAACATATTTCCATATTAGTCATGTTGTGAATGAAGAATCAGAACAAAAGAGAATAACCACAAGAAAGAAAAAACAAAAAAAGTGAAAATAGTATGCTTCAATCTGCATTCACACTCCATGGTTCTTTTCCTGGATGTAGACAACATTTTCCATCATGAGTCTTTTGGAATTGTCTTAGATCACTGCATTGCTGAGAAGAGCTAAGTCCATCATAGTTGATCATCACACAATGTTGCTGTTATTGTGTACAATGTTCTCCTGGTTATGCCCATTTCATTCAGCATCAGTTCATGTAAGTCCAGATTTTTTTTTTGAAATTTGCCTGGCCATCATTTCTTATAGAACAATAGTATTCCATTACATTCATATACCACAACTTATCCAGCCATTCACCAATTGATGGGCATTCCTTCAATTATGTATTTTTCATATGTTGTTAGGAAAGGAGTTTAGTCTCATAGTTTAAAAAAAGGCAAATCTCCCCTTTTCATTGTCCTGATTTCATCATGAAGCATTCCTGCCTTTACCACATTAGCTGTAATCTTGAGTAACTAACTCCTCCTTTTAGACCTCAGTTTCCTTTTTAATAAAATAGAAGAGAGAAAAAAATTAAATAGAAGAGAGTAGAGCACAGAGTTAGACCAGATTGGGTTAGTTCCTAACATCTATGGACAGATTTCAGAGATTCGTGAACTTTCATGTTAATTTTCACTAACCTCTAACTGAAATTTATGATCTTTCAATTATTTAAAACAATCCAAGAATATGTCTATCGATTTTACCACCCTGCCAGAGGAGTCCATGACACACAAAAAGTTAAGTTTCCTTCATCTCTAAATATTATGAGCTTAAGTATCTCTCTTAGTTAATCGTTGCCTTATCATTAGTGTATTATTTTTGGCCCAAGGCTTTTAGTTGATGTTTGTCCCTCTTAAGAATGTCATCCAAACTTGCCCTGAAAGTTGTGAGGATACTCTTTACAATAGAGTGTCTGGAATCATTAATGGACTCATTTTCCTAACCCAAAGCAAAGTCTGATCTTTCCTTCACATTGGTATGGGCTACTATGAAATATTTAAACACCACTGACAGTAGATAACTTAGGTGAACTGTATCCTGCTTCGATATTGTATTATGTTGCAACCTGAAAGATAATGGAGGACTATAAACCCGATTCGTAATTTATACTACCAAATCTAGCCAAGGCCTCTCCCCTTTTCAGATAAATTTTACTTTTGCTAACTCAAACCAAGCCTTGGTCAATGAAAGAGAATCTGAAGGATCTGTTGTAAATTCAGCCCAAAAATATTAAATATCTGTTACACGAAAGGTCTTCCAAGTACTATAAAGAAAAATATATCATGGTCTTTGCCCTTAGGGGTCTTTGCTCTTCTCATGTTTCTTCCCTCTTTTGACATGGTGTCCCCAGCCTTTTTTTCTAGTACCAGTTGTATTTTCTCTTATGGCCTGACACCCTGATACTTGGGAAAACTGGAGTACTCCTTCTTGCCTATCACCAGGTCCAGACTCCACTTCTATCACAATCACTCAACTTCTCATTTGAGTTTCATTCTCTCCTAATGTTTAACCCCTCTAGCTCCTTTTAGTAATTATCTAAAATTACTTACTCAGTTTTCCTCCTTTTGTAAGGAGTTTAATACCCATCTTACAGCGTTCTACTTTACTTCAACTCCTGCTTTTATATGAGAATATGTCAACATAACATGCTGATATTTCCTCAAATATCCTACCTTCCTAATTACTCCACTTCCCTAACTCCCAGCTTCTATGGTCTTAACTGTACTACAACCACACATAAAGTTATGTCTTTGATCTTGCCATTACTCTCAAGTGTTCTACTTCCAATTTCAGATATTCTGAAATACTGTGCTTGTATTTAAGCATAAGCCCCTGTGATTCTAACCCTGTCTCTCATGCCTTACGCCTCTGAAAATCTATTTTTCATCCTTATCATGATATCTATGCTCTCTTCCTTTTAGTACTCTCCTAATCATATGATTAGGAGAGTACTAAAATGAACCTCCTCTGGGTTCATTTTCCATTATTCCCAATCTCAATTTCATCACTACCTAATTCAACATTATATTGTCTTCTATTTTTGAATCCTTCTTTCCCTTTTTGTGATCATTGCTCATGCCTAGTCAAACTTCTGGCCTAGATAACTCCTACCATTTCATCTTCTTCACTCCTACTCCTGTGCTGCTGAACAGAACTGAATGAAGTCCCATAAGAATCTTTACCAAGTTCTATTATCTAATCTCAACTGGCCCTCACTACAGCGAGGCAATCCACTGAGTCCTTCTTAAGTAATTCTCTGTCATTCTCCCCCCAGCAGCTGTTCTAAACCATATCCTCTCTCCTCAAGTGTTTCATACCATCCTTTTGGCAGAGGATATCACCTCATACTTTACTAAGTAAATAGACTCCAACTACCATAGGCTTCCTATTTTCTTCTCTACATCTTTAAACCCTCCGACATCATCCCCCATTGCCTCCTCATTTACTCTAATCTCTGATGAAAAAGTTGCCCTACTCTTTGCCAAGGCAATACCCTTGACCCCATTCTATCTCATGCCTATCTGCTTCATCAGATGATCCTTGCAGTCATCCCTCCTCTTTCTCTAATCTTAAATCTCTCCTATCTATTGTCTCTTTCCCTCCTGCCTATGAAAATACACAGGGGCTTCCCACCCCCAATCACCATCCTTAGCAAACCTTCCCTTGACCCTACTAGTCCCTCAGGCTATCCCAGGCCTCTATTCTTGTCACAGCCAAACTCCTGCCATGACAGTAAGGGCACTGGAGTTAGAGTCAGGATATCTGAATCTGAACCTCCATCCTAACATTTAGGAGCAAGGCACATAAAGATCTTGGATCTGGGTGCCTCGGTTAGGATAAAAACATTTACACTATTTACCTCAGAATTGTGGTGAAAAAATACCTTATATGCTTTAACCTTAAAATGTTATAGAAATATGAGATATTATCATCATTTTACATAAAATCACTTGTGAGAATACACCCCAGCACTGCTATTTATCAGTGTACATGTTGCATTCTCCAGTGGAATGTGTCCTTAGGGTAGACTCTCTTTCATTGTTGCCTCTGCAACTTCAGCTCCTCACAAAGTACCTTACACACAGTAGGCACTTAATAAATGTTTATTGAATTGAATTAACTGAACTGAATCGTCAGTGAGTCAATAAGCACTTACTGTTTGCCAATCACTGAAGATACAAGAGGGTACAGTCCCCACTTTCAAGGAGTTCACATGTAAAATACATAAAAATTAAATGTAACAAGTTACAATGTATGTATGAGTATACAGTATAAATGGAAAGTAATCTTAGGCTTCAAATACTGAAGGACAGAGGAACATAGGAAGGCCTCCTGCAGAAGGGACGTTTTGAACTGGGTCTTGAGGGAAGCCAGGAGGCAGGGGTAGACAGGGAGAATATGGGACTAGGTCAGGACACTAGGGTATTAGCATTTTTTTAGAGCTGAAAAGGAATTTAGAAGTCATCTCTTTTAAATCTTTCATTTTACAGATGAGCTGGCACTCTCTATGACATAGCTGAGATCCCCAAAGATCTCAATAGGCTAGAATGCTGAGTTAAATATAGGAAGATGAAATGTAATAGGGATCAATGCTGAGTCTTCAACTTGGATTTAAAAAAAAAAAAAAACACCTTAATCTTTCAAGTACAAGATATAGGAGAAATTTGGCCAGATAGCTGCTTGTCTAAGAAAGATGTAGGGGTTTTAGCTACCAGTTCAGTAAGTCAATATTGTGATATAGCAGCCCCAAAAGTTGATGCAATCTTAGGCCACATTAAGAGAAGCACAGGAACAAGGAACAAGGAAAATCCTACTGTACTCTGAGCTGGTTAGACCACACCTGGAATACTGTGCCTAGTTTTAGGTAACATATATAATTTTTATCTAGCTAATGCTTATAAAACACATTAAGATTTGCAAGTTCGTTGTTGTTAGTCATTTTCCAGTCATGGTTGACTCTTTGTGGCCCCATTTTGCGGTACTGGAGTAGTTTGCCATTTCCTTCTCCAGCTTATTTGACAAATGAGGAAACTGAGGTAAATAGGGTTAAGTGACTTGCCCAGAGTCACACAGCTGGTAAATGTTTGAAGCCAGTTTTGAACTCAGAAAGATGAGTTTTCTTTACTCCAGGTATAGCATTCTATCCACTGTACCATTGACCTGAAAAACACTTCACAAATATTATTTTTTTTATCCTCACAACAACCCTGGGAGGAAGGCACTATTATTATTTCCCTTTTTCAGAGAAGGAAACTAAGGAAGACAGAAGTTATATAATTTGTCCAGGGTCACACAGCTAATGTGTACCTGCGGCCAGATTTTAATTCAGGTCTTCCTACTGCAGATCCAGTGCTCTAAAAGCTGTGTTGTCTAGTTGGCTGGTCCCGCATTTTAGGAAGGACATTGATAAGCTGGGTAATATCCTGAGAGGAGCAATCAGGACAGTGAAGGGCTTGAAGATCATGTCATATGAAGATCAGTGATACATGAAGATGTGACAGCTGGTTTCAGTTATTTGAAGGCTGTACTTTGGAAGAGGAATTTTTGGCAAAGGGAAGCCAGGGGAATGAATCTTGGGATCAGAGCCATCCAAAGTGAAATAGGCTTCCTTGGGAGGCAGTGAGTGCCTACAGACTGGAAGTCTTCAAGAGGAAGCCAGATTACCACTAAACAGATACATTGCTTATGGGATTCTCATTCATTTTTCGGCTGGACCAGACGATTTCTCCAAGACCCGTTCCAAGTGTGGAGATTCTTTGATTTTTGCAGTTAATTCTTGGACACCTAGAAGTGAACAGTTTCAGTGACTGAAGTCAGTTGTTGACAAATCATAGGGTTAATAGCAGGTAAGGAAGTAGAGGACAAGGAATGTGGAGTTTGTTTTTTTTTTCTAGTTTTTCCAAGAAAGGTAGAAAAGATATAGAAAGATAGCCATTGGTTCCCAAAGAGGACCATGATATCAGGGTGATGTCATGACTTGCAGTGAATTGGATTTAAGTGAGAGAGGGCTGTGCAAGGTCACCAGCCTCACTCTCTCCTCCAGAGCCATCTGGGCCCAGTGGCAAGATATACATCAGGACAACTGGAGAAGGCCCCAGATGTTTAAGGCAATTGGGGTTAAGTGATTTGCCCAGGGTCACAAAGCTAATGTCTGAGGTGAAATTTAAACTCAGGTCCTCTTGAATCCAGGGCTAGTGCTCTATCCACTGAGTCACCTAGCTGCCCCCGAGGGGGAAGTAAAATCAAATGAAAGCTTTTTAAGCAGAAGAAGGGAGGGGGGTACCTGGAGATACCTGTAGCAGTTCAGCTACCACTTCCTCCATGAAGTCTTATCTAATCTAGTTGAAAATGATCTCTCCCTTCTCAAATTTTCTTTGAGTACTTTTGTCTGGATTTCTTCTTTTCACTTATCAGTATCTAACTTCAATCATATTTATGTACATATTATACCCACCTTGAGAGGTAGCCTGGAATAGTAGAGAAAAGGCCTCCCAGCCAGGAAAAACTGGGTTCAAGGATTGCCTTTGTCACATACTGTCTGTGTGATTCTAGCAAGTCACCACCTTTCTCAGACTCTAGGTTTCAGAGAAAGTTCAGACCTGTACTGGTAGAGGGAGATTCCTTATCTTGAAGTTTCCCCATATCCATGGAATCACAAATCCCTGTCCCAATATACATCTCCTTATTACACTCTAAAGTCCTTGAGGACAGGGACTATGTTTTTAAAGTTTTGCATGCCTAGTTCAGAGTTTTTCACATAGTCATAATAACAATAGTAAAACTCACATTATTTGATGCTTTAAGCTTTATATATTTTCCTCTCAACAAGGGGTCAAGGTAGGTACAGGCAGTATTACCTTCATTTTATAAATGAGAAAAAAAAACCTAAAGCTCAGAGAGCTTGACATTTGCCTATGGCCATAGAGCTAGTAAGTGCAGACCAGGTAGTCGCAGGCCAAGTGCTTAAATATTTGTCGATTTGCATTGATTTGAATTGAATGTAAAAAAACAAAACAAAATCTTAGATTAAAACAAATAAGAGAAATATTTCAGCCCTGCTGGGATCCAAATGGCCCAGTATCAACGACCTAGGGAACAGAGGGGGAGGGGAAGGAGGAGAGGCAGAGATGAGAGAGTCCTTTGGAGGGAGAAAGATAGGCCCACATAGTGTGATTCTCTTCAGGGCTCAGAAGCCCCTAGGGATGGTTCTGTTCATGTGTTCAGGCCAATTCTTACCCAGAGTTTCCCTGGAGCATCTGCGCTGCTTTCAAGCATGACTGCGTGTGGGTGGACAGCTCTGCCTGCTTTCATTTCCCACAGTACAGCCCAGCACCCAGTCAGCTTGATCAGCTCACAGAAGCCAGAAGTGGCCCTGAGATAATAATACTCCTTTAGTGGGGAGCCCTTCCTGGAACCTGAGCCCGACAGGGCCATGCTGCAGCCGGGACTCTGCTCTCTCTAGATTGTGTTCCTGGAAAAACTGTTCAATTATTGATAAGGGGCCCACTGACATCACTGAAAGACAAGGAGGTTCTTTCCTCACTTAAAGTAATGCCTTGCTAAGCAGATCTCTGTTTTACCATTGGGGTGGGGGTGGGGGGGCGGGGAACACAGCTTCATCCATGAGGGGTTGGGAGGAGAGGTAGGGTAGAGTCTTTCCTCATTTTACTAAGAAGCAGCTGGGAAAAGGAAGAAAAGGCCAATTTATATCAAAATAATACTTAGTATTATAATGTATAAGTTCATCAAGCTCATTTAAAAAGAAAGATCTTTCTGTAAAAATGATAATAATGACCATAAGATGAACCTAATAATACTTGTATAACTTACTAAATGTGATTACCCTGAGAAAAGCGCTTCCAAATAATTCAATTCAACCAGCATTTATTGAGCACCTACTAAGTGCATGAAGACAAATATAAATAGATATATATATGTATATATTCATACATACATATATACATTATATATACATTTTATGTGTGTGTATGAAGTAAATACAAAGTTGTTTTTATGAGTAGGGCATTAATAACTGGGAGGTATCAGGAATGGTCTCCTGCAGGAGGTGGAAGATTCTACCTAGGGATTGCAAAAGGTGGAGGTGAGGAGGGAGAGAATTTCAGGCATTGGAGAAGGTTTAGACAAAAGCATAGAGACAGGAAATAGAAAGGGGGAAAGGGAAGGGAATTCGGCCGGTTTGGCTAGAACGAAAGAATACTCAAAGGGAAAAAATAAGGCAGATCAATCTAGTCACTCTATAAATTTTCAGGTCCTATAGAAATATTAGTTGCTATTATTATTTCACTAATAATAATCTTCTATGAAAGTTCTCCACTGATTTCCCACCCTGATCTATAAGGAACCTTGAGTTCTTAAAGTCTGTAACAATGGAACCAAACTCTGGCGAGTCTGCGCAGTTGGAAAGCTTTGAAGTATAGGCCTAGTGGCTGGGCTGGACTGGAGTTTTGTCACTGAAAACTGGCCTAGCTGGCTTCCAAGAGTCTCATTACCTGGTTTGGAGCAGGATGATAAATATTTTGGCCACAGCAATTCTCAAAGACTGTTTACTAAATAGAAGAAAGGTTGCTTAGTCCTACCAATTCTACCCCTAAACCATCTCTTGTACTAGTCTCCTTATCTTCCTTCACACACTCTGCACTATGGGCCTTCATTACCTCAATCCTGGGGTACTGAAATAGTGTTCTAACCAGTCTCCCTCTGCCTCAGTCTCTTTTATCTCCAATATATCCTTCATGCAGGTGCCAAAATAGTCTTCCTAATATGTATCTCTCTGACCATGTCATTCCCTAGCTTCTTGCTGCTTATTGTGGGTAATTTCCTATTGAATATAGAATGAAATATAAACTATTGAATTTGGAATCTAAGACCCTTCACAAATTCATTTTCATTTACCTCTCTGGTTTTATTTCATATTATTTCTCTTTGTGTATTGTACATTTGGGCCATATCAAACTATTTGATATTTCTTAAACTCAATATGCCACATTTTGCCTCTAAGGATTTTCACAGGTGGTCCTCCATGCTTGGAATATAATCCCTCTTCATTTCTATCTTTCGGGATCCCTGTCTCCTCCTTGAAATGTAGCTAGGGTTCTACCTCCCCTATGAAACTTTCCCTCATTCCCCCAAGCTGAAAGTGTTCTCACCCTACTCAGATTTTCCTAATCTTCCCTTTGTACCATCAAACCCTACCATTATATTTTATTTGGCTGTGAGCATCGTATCATATCTATCTTATCTCTTCCGATAAAATGCAGCCTACTTGATGGTAGTGTGTTATTTTGCAATCTTTGAATCCCTAACATCTAACACAGTGCCTTGCACATAGTAGAAACTTTATGTTCTTAATCAAATTATATCTTCAGTGGAGGAAGTACCCATAATGACAAAGTCACAAATACTTGAGGTATCATTATTCATAGTTTATAAGGTTCTTTTACATATGTAATATTTTTTGAGCCTTTCAACCACCCCATGAAGTAGGCTGGGCAGACATTATGATCCTCATTTTATAGATGTACAAATCGAGGCTCAGAAAGGTGAAGTATCTTGTCTAAGGGCATATGTGGCTGATGAGTGTTTGGGCCAGGGTTCACACAAAGCCAGTTTCTCAAGTCCCAGGCAAGTCAGCAAGCATTCATTAAGTGCCTGCTAAGTGCCAGACAATCTGCTACATGGTGGGGATGCAAAGAAAGGCAAAAACTGTCCTTGTCCTTAAGAAGCTTACACTTTAATGGAAGAGAGAATATGTAAATAAACAAGTGCATACAAGTTATTTACACAGTAGATGGAAGACAACCTTGAAAGAGAATGCTCTGGTCATTGGGTGGATCCAGAAAATATCAAATTTTCTTTGTATCTAGGGATACTATACCAATTTCTCAGTCCTTTCACTGATTTGCTTTCCTGAAGGACTGTAATGCTTCTCCTAACTCCCCATCCTATGGAATGGGAACAAATATACGATGTCTATCAATAAAGTTTAATCAGTCAGAATTTATTTAGCATCTATTACATGTCAGGGACTATTCCAAGGCCTAGAGATACAAAGAAAAGCAAAAACAGTTCTCTTCTTTCAAGAAGTTCAGATACTGGGGCAGCTAAGTGGAGCAGTGGATAAAACACTGGCTCCAGATTCAGGAGGACCTGAGTTCAAATCCGGCCTCAGACACTTTACACTTACTAGCTGTGTAACCCTGGGCAAGTCACTTAACCCTCACTGCCCCCCCCCAAAAGTTCACATACTAATGGGAGAGACAACGTGTGAACAACTGTGTACAAGTAAGATTCATATAGGATAAATTAGGGATGATCCAGGATTCCCTGGAATATTCATGGAAATGAAGTACTTATCTAGCTGTGTGACATCAAAAAGATTGTTTCTTGGTCAAATTAGCATTCCCTTAGATCCTAAGTAAAATAGGATTAAAGGTGATGAAAAATAGTAATTTAAAAGACATGAAGTAATGTTTGGTTATAGTAAGTTTAGAAGCTGTGCATGAGAGTGGGATGTGTGAATATGCTGTTCTTGAGTAGGTAGGTAGGAGGCTGGGTCTGTGTAGCTCTTGTGGCAGGTGGGTGGAAGATATGCACATTTTACAAGCTAACTAAACACTTTCCAAGCTTAACTTTTTTGAAAAATAACTTGTAAATAAAGCAGAAATTTTTATTATTTTCTATTTTACTATCTCACTGAGGAAACTGTATCAAGTAAATGTCTGAGAGAATTGCAGTCTTAACAGGCTCAAGCTAGGCAGTATAGCTAGTACAGTAGAAAGAGCACAGGATTTGTAGCAACAGGAAACTGGATTCAAATCCTGGCTCTCCTATTTATCTACTACTTATGTGATCTTCAGTAAATCACTCCATCTCTCTGGGTCTCAATTTCCTCAACTTTAAAATGAGTGAATTGTGCTAAAGAACCTCTTGAGGACCATGTTAGCTCTTAATCTAGGATCCTAAGTATAAAGGGCAACTGGGTGGCCCAATGGATAGAGTGCAGTGGTCTGCAGTCAGGAAGACTCAATTTCCTGAGTTCAAATCTGGCCTCAGATGCTTACTATCTATATAAACCTGGACAAGTCACTTTAACCTTGTTTATCTCAGTTTTCTCATCTGTAAATGAGCTAGAGAAGGAAATGGAAAACCACTCCAGTATCTTTCCCAAGAAAATCCCAAATGGGGTCATGACTGAAAAAAATGACAAGAAGAAGTACAAAGGAATGAGCTACCTCTCTGCTTAATTCAGAGCATTGTTCAGGGAATTCTTACAGCCCAGTGCAACTCTTTTGTTATTACAGGCTCACATTCTATAGTGTATTTCTGAAATAAACTCTTTGTGGAGAATGGAATTTGGTAGCTTTCTGTTGGTAAACAGCCATCCTAACTATGAAGTGAGACTATGTGTGACATGAATATTTCAGCAACATGATTGTATTTACAGAGCTTTATTGTGCCCATCACTTTAGAAATAGAGGAACCTTGAACATGGTATCACCTAACACTCAATAGCATCAGAATCCAAATGGAATATTTAGATTGGTGCTAGATGATAGTAAGTGAGGTGAATTTTTAGGAAGAACTTGGAAGGAAGTAAGGGGAACCTCTGAGGCCTCTGAGGAATAATAATAGGTCATTTCAAGAAATTTTATTCAGTTCAACAAACATTTGTGCCTCATAAATCCTAGGTACTGTACTAAATGCTAGGGGTACAAGGATAAAAGAAAGCACAGTTCCTGTTCTAAAGAAAGTTAACGGAGGAATAAAAAATGTACAAAAATGTTGATAATAAAAGACAAAATGTGAAAAGTACAGAAGGGACAAAATGCTAAAAGAAATTTCAAGAGGGAGTCATGCCTTTCAGCTTTGAGTGGTCAGAGAAAGCTTCATGGAGGAGGCAATATCTGAGTTAAATCTTGACACTGAAAGCATCAAGATGACAGAAAGCAGGCAAGAAGGACTGGAACATAAGGTAAAAAGGAGCTGTATGAGGGCAGCTATAGCAGCAGCGCAGTGGATAAAGCACCAGCCTTGGATTCAGGAGGACCTGAGTTCAAATTCGGACTCAGACACTTGACATTTACTAGCTGTGTGACCCTGGACAAGTCACCTAACCCTCATTGCCCCACCAAAAAAAAAGGAGCTGTATGAGATAAGACTGTAAATGTAGGTTGGAGTAAGATTGTGGATGGAAGGCCTTCGGCGCCAAGGATAGGCATCATCTTAACATTCAAGGCTTTGCATGATATGAGGTTAGATGAGGATGACTGGTATGAATATGAGACTGCCCAATATGATGGGGGGAAGGGGGCGGGGCAAGGGGAAGGTTACATTCCACAGTGGATTGGTTATTGAACCATTTATCTCGCTGAGCTTGTCACAAGTTTTGGAAACTGCTTGAAAAAAGCATGTGTTATCTACATGACTGAATGTACCTGCAGGGTCAAGCCTAGGTAAAATTGTAAAGTTAGCGATGTTTATCTCTGCTGATCAACCACATAAGTAACATCCCTTTCCAATCCTAAGCATCCACCCAGTGCCCTCATCCTCTCCCTCCTCCTCTTTATCAAAACCACTCTTTAGAAAGATATCTGAGTTTTAGTCACCCAGGGTATCTAATATAAATACCCTATAGGTTTTAATACCTTCCAGAACTATCTTTATGTTAAGTGGCAGAGAAAGCCACAATCTAAAGGAATGAAGGCCTCACTGGAATTTTAGGCAATAGTCAATAGGTTAGAGAAGTATTTGGAGAGAAGATAGGAAACCTCCTGATAACACAGCATAACAGCCCTGTCCTGTGAGTAAGTGCATTTAGGCTGTGGAGCCTATGATTACACAACATGTAGATTCAATGTATGCTTGTCCTGGCTTAACATCTCAATAAGAGCAGAGACAAAACATTCCTTGGCCACAGTGTAGAGCTCTCTAGAAGGACAGATCTGTCTCCCTCTGGAACCAAATCTCCCTCTGACTCTGTTGAGGTTTCAGTGATAGCAGGAAAACCCAAGTTGCCCGTTTGTTAGCCCTGGCTTTTGGCAAATGATTCATCCACTTCCTTTTTCAGTCACAGATGTACTTCATGAAGTCTTGCATACTAGGATGGCTAGGTAGAGAAGTAGGTAAAGCACAGGAAGATCTGAGTTAAAATCCAGTCTCAGGTGCTTATTTAGTTGTGTAACCCTGGACAAGTCACTCTGTTTGCCTCAGTTTCCTTATCTGTAAAATGAGGATAATAATATTACTGAACTCCCAGATTTGTTGTGAGGATCAAATAAGATAACAATTGTAAAGTGCCTGGCACATAGTAAATCGTCTATAAATATTGGCTCTTATTATTACTGATACTCCCAAGTGGGGGACACTATTTGTAAAGTACAACTTTCCCCTATGTGACTATGGATCTTTCCATTGCCCTTTGGGTCTATAGCAATTTTCTAAGAATAGTGAGCTTCTTCTGAGATAGTTGTGTCCTATTATTTGAAGTCAGATAACATAATTGGAAGAATTATTTTTCCTCTAGGCCTGTGATTTAATTGGTGGAGAGAGTTTGCTCCAAATGAGTGTTTACTCACTAATCTCTGCCAGGGCAGACTGGCAACTCTTCTGCCATTTACAGTCTGACAGAATTGTTGGGGCAGTAAGAGGGTAGCTGAGTTGTTGCCTGTGGTCATACAGCCACTATACTTTAGAGACAGGACTTAAACTCAAACTGTCCAGAAGCTAGCACTTTATCCTCTACATCATGCTGTCTCTCCCTGGATCAATAGTGTGATACTAAAAAGATGGGCTTTTGTGTGAGGACATAGTTTAGGATCATCAAAGTTGCTGACTATTTTCTCAATTGTAATCCAGTCTGTTCTCTTCCTTCTATTAAATTCTGGGTTCCAATGTAATCCCTGTCCAAATATATATGTAAATTCTAAACTAACACACTGGGCTACTCCTCTGGTTGTATGTCATAATCTGGCCAATACACATTCTTCCCTCACTTGCTTTTTTCCTATATGTATTATAAAGTTGAACTCTCTTGAGTAACCATGTATTTCATCAAGCAAATCCTGCAACATTCAGGACCTTGATGCAATCAATGCAATATTATCCATAAACACAAGAATCTAAAGGACTTCGCCCACTATGGGGAATTTCTCTTCTTTTTGGACTTTGGACAAACACCCTCTAGAACACAGGTGAGCTCTTTGTGTGATTATATGTCACCTTTTATACCATGTTTGATAATGATACTGAGGCTACCTTTGAAAAAACATTTTTGGTGTTTTCATCTAGTAGGTTCTCTCTTAATCTTAACATATGCATGAAAGGCAACTTGTTTAAAGAGAAACTTTAAGGCTGCTTTTTATTCTAACAAATCAAATTATTTAAAAAAAAAATCAACAAACCATAAAACAGAGCAAGATCTTACATTCTTTACACCTCTTAGTCAACCATGTGACTATGAAGATGTATGCTGTAGAAAATTGTCTGCAAAAGCCTGTTTCTTTCTCAAGCTTTCATCATCAGGATAAATGATTTAAAATATGAAATGCAAATATTAATATCAGGTTTCTCAATATCATAAATAATGTCATTTCTCAGCATCAGGGTAGCAGCTAGTAAAACCAGAGAAATTCTCTAATTCTTAGGCCTGGTCAGATTAAAGTATCAAGTTTGAAGTCCCTACTTAAGAGTAGAGATCATATCCTACTTATCTGCTTATAGAGTGTAGTCCTACCTTATGGCTTCGTTTATCATATGACCAGTGAACTGAATTGAAAGAAATTGACTGTTGATTTAAAAATCTAATGTTTAATAGACATATACTAACACTTATCTGGACCTCTGGAAAAATGAGCTGGAAATTTGGCTAAGAACAGGTTTTCTTTTAGATTCCTGGGGCTTCCTGTTTTCCGGCCAGATTGGAAATTCCACAAGAATAACTTTCTCTCCCAGTCCTTTAGAAATGCCTTTTTCTAGTCTTGACCAAGATCAGGGAACTCAGTGGTCTGAGACATTTTAACACACACACACACACACACACACACACACACACACACACACACACACAAACATGCACAAACATGCACATCCATACTTAGAGTTTGGCCTGAATTATTCAAATATTTTCTCAGTCTTCTACCTCATATTATGCTGTGTAGACCTAGCCTATTTTCTGAGAAGGGAGGCAAGAACATACATTTGTATACTTGATATGAGTTAAGCACTGTACTGAAGGCTACAGATAGCTTCAAAGGAAGAAGACATCACACCTTTCTCAGCTGACAAGCAACAGCAGAAACCGGCCTCGATTTTACGCTATTTTCCCTTCCAATATAAACTGTGCAAATACTTGTCAGCCCTCTGAGCCACATTTTTGATTGCAGTAAAGTTTAGCAGTGAGATTGGCAACAAGAAGGCATCTGATGTAATCCATTCCATTACTGAAATGTGCAGTGCTGTGTTAAAAAAAAAAAGAAAGAAAAAAGAAGAAATGCATATGTAGACATGATATGAAGACTATGATACACAGAAGCACACTAATTAAAAGACCACAATGAGTGACATCACAGAGCTGATTATTCAAGCTGGACAAATGCATCACAGTCACTTTCTCTTCTTCTGGCATATTCTGGAGGTAGATGCCTATGCCCTCACTTTGTAATCCATAAATAAAACACAGCTGCCAAAGGAAAATGAAAGATGAAATTCATCTCCACTCTGTGCAGCGTTTCCTAGGCCCTACCCCATTGGCTCATGAGGCCCACTGAAGATTTACAAAGAATTGTTACACTGTGTCAGAACAGACCATCTGGGTAGACAAGGGCTCTTGGATAGTACATTCTGAGCTCCCTTTGCACTGTAGCCTCCCTCTTTTGTCTCAGCTCACAGCATCCACTAGGGTGTGGGAAGCTTTCCTTTCCTTCGAAATTTAAAGGCATGGTATCTAATTAAATTAGTAAAACTAGAAAGAGTCATGATGTTGATAGGAACCAAAAAGGGCAAAAGTCTGGTCTGCTGGAGCAGGAAAATAAAGGACAAGAACAGCATCTCCTTGATGGATACTGATGGGATACAGATGACACTAAGAGAATAGGAGGCACAGTGGTATAGGGGAAAGACCTCTAGACCTAGAGTCAATACAACCCGAGTCAGGAGACTCAGGTTTCAATACTGGTTGAGATACTCATTAGGGGCAGCTAAGTGGAGCAGTGGATAGAGTGCTAAGCTTGGAGTCAGGAACACCTGAGTTCAAATTTGACCTCGGATACTTATTAACTATGTGACTCCATTTGCCTCAGTTTCCTCATACGTAAAGTGAGAAAAAAATGGCAAAGCACTCCAATATCTTTGCCAAGAAAACCGCAAATTGGGTCATACAGAGACAGACACAACTGAAACAACTGATTAACAACAAAATCTGATACTTATTAGTTCTGTGAACACCGGTAAATGGCTTTGCCTCTCTGTATCTCAATTTCCTCATCTGTAAAATAATATTTGTACTACCTACCTAGATAGTGATGAGCATAACATGCCTTCTGTGTTTGGTCCATCTTCTCTCCACCCATTCCAGAAGGAATAAATGGCTAAGAATCTATCCACTCCTACGAGGTGAGAGTGGAGGAAGATAGACCTAACCCAGAGGGCAGGTTACATCCAGAAAATGTCTTGTAAAACTCAAAGTGCTTTGTAAATGTGAAAAATTCTTATTTCTTACTAGCAAGGTCATCATGATCTGACAACCAAAGTGAATTACAGTGTCAAGCTAGAATAAGCACTGGAGTTGCACAGAGGCACAGAACCTGACAACTTTTACTCTAGGTATATGCCATCAATGTGATAGTAACAACACGCATTTCTAAAGCATTTTGAAGATGACAAAGTGCTTACCTAATAACAACCCTGTGAGCCATTAAGGAGGCATAATTGTTCTAGACCAGAGACAGAAAGATTTGGAATACCCAAGGCCCATGACAAGGAAACATGGAGCTGACAAGAGAACAAAAGTAAGCCAGCTTTACTGAGGGGAGACACAGGAAAGGCAGTCAGAGATAATGATACAAACAGGTGAGGTACACTGGGGTCCCAGGAGAATTGGGTATGCCACTGGAACCCCAGAGGGAATAACATGTTTCTCCCAAACCAGTAATACCTGGTAGATTTTTTTATAGAGTTCTTATCTGAGTCTAGCTGGATCAGACATTGGGGGAAGAAATGAGGAGCCCGAAGCTGGGGGTTGATGCTGATTCATGCTAGTAGAGGGAGGGAACACTCTTGGGGAATTGGAGGGGGGTTGATTTCAAATTCTGCCCCTCCACCCCAGACCCCCATCCACCAGTAGGAAAACAGAGAAAGGGTTTGGGGTTGTTATCGCTGGTCTTACTGTGACAGGGTGACTCAGATTCCCTGGCAGGGTTTGTTGTTTGTTGTTGTTGTTGAGCTCTTTTGAATCTTCTTCATTCGACAAGTCAGTGAGGCTGCTATATTTCCATGGGGAAGTGGTAAGGGGCTTCACTAGTAAAGATTGCACTTGATTTGGAAAAGACTATGAACAAATGACTTTGTCTCTCTGAGTCTCAGTTTCCTTGTAAAAATAATGATGATACTATCTGTCCTATTTGCTTTCTAGGATTATTATGAGGCTCAAATGATAAAAATACATGATAAAATATTTTGGAAACATAAAGTATAATTTATAAAAGCACAAATATCATAGATGACTTTAAATGAAGGAAACTAGAAACTGACTGGTTTAACTTGAATACATAATTTTTAAAATCACATCACAGAACACTATCCTGTCAAAGCAATCTATTTTTCCCTGCAATAAGGACATCTCTGACAGATTATGAAAAAGCAATCTGTATAATATGCATTTACAATAAAGACTCTGACTCTGTCTCAAAAAATAAACATCAACAAGCTAAGAACATGACTTAGAATAGATACTTTTATATGTATACATAGTTGTGTGGAGCTTTTTTATTCAAAAGCCATAGATCTGCCTCTCTTTAAGAGCTGGTACCACAACTCACTTATTTGAATGTCATCCAGAAAACAGGTAAGAATTTAGAAGGAAAAAAAATTCAAAATAAATGTCACTGGGGGCATCTAGGTGGCACAGTGGATAAAACACCAGCCCTGGATTCAGGAGGACTTGAGTTTAAATCCAGCCTTGGACACTTGACACTTATTAGCTGTGTGATCCTGGACAAATCGCTTAATCCTCACTGCCCCACAAAAAAAAGAAAAAAGAAAGAAAATGTCATTTAAGTCAATGTACTTTACCTATGAGTAAAATGAATTCAGGGTCTATTTGCTATTTACTTATATGCAATTCTGAATTTGGTGATTCGTTTGCCAAAGTCATGGTGTCAGTTCTCCTCTGACAAAATGAGATGAGTTGGATGTATTACGGTAATTAGAAGGATTAACTGGACCTGAGGGAGTAGACTCTCTCAGGGAAGAAAGAAAGGACTGACCCTCAGTTTTGTTGAGGGAGCAAATGAAATTGTCATGTCTATTCAGGATGGAATTTATGAGGTGACCAAATGAGAGGGCTAAACAGTATAAATGAAAAAGTTGATCCGGAGAATATGATCAACTTGATGATATGTCTTGGGACTTTGATCGCATCTTCCTTTGGAGGGTTCTGGGCATTCCCTTGGAACTTCCTTGAGAGAACTTAGGGCATTTCCTTAAGTCTCATCAGTCTGGTATGAAGTGATTGGCTCAGGTTTTTGGAAATTGGAGTCATTTTTTGTGGTGGGGTCTATAACAATGGTTGGATCAGTTACTGAGTGAGCTCTCTTTTTGGAGAGCTTTTGAGCTAGCAGAACATAGATCCGAAAGCTAAGAGTAGACCTTGATTGCAAGGGGTGAAGGTGCAGTAGCAGAAAGCCTGTGAATCCGGATAGCCTCTCCCCAGGAGTCACTAATGACAGAGCTTCTGTGCACAAGAGATAGCAGCATCATAGGGTGGGGGAGGAGGGGCAGTGGTAGACAAACAAGAGTTCTTGGACCCAGTCATAGAGAGGCAGGGACAAAGTCACCACTGCATTTGCATCCTCTCTCAACTACATGCCACCAGGAGTAGGGAGCCAAATGGCCTAGTTGTTGGTAATTCTTGAACTCTTCTAGAAAAGTGTGGTGAGCTCTTGAAACCTCATCAAGTCAATTAGATTCCTTCCTCCAACTCCTACAGTTCAAAGTCAAGGAAATCAAAGGGAGACAGGGAGATTTTCTTATATGGAGCAGCAGTCATGGCCAAAAATGACAATTTTTCTTATATAGATTCTTGGTCTGAAGCAGTAAGATAGGAGAATTAGATCTATTACTGGGATGACCTTGGACAAGTAACTTTCCCTCACTAGGCCTCAGTTTCCTCCACTGTAAAATGAAGGGGCTGACAAGATGATCTCTAAAGTCCTTTCCAGTTCTCAAACCTATGCCCTGTATATTAACATTGTGAAGTACTCAGATACAGCAGATAGTAGCAGATAGAAGGGATGGGGAATAGCAAGATAGACATAAGGTATAAAAAAGTGACACCTGACATGGTTTTTTAAAAAGGCAGGGTGGGGAGGGAAGAGAGTCAGAAAGATAAAGTCATTACAAAAAGGAAAATAAAGAACTTTTAGAAAGAGTGCTGGATTTGGAGCCTGTGAGGGACTAGGTTCAAAGTGCAGCTTTGGCATTTACTATATGTATGAGCTTCAGTGTCATCCTCTGTTTAACGAGGACATTAGACTAGATGGCCCCTAACATTCCTTGCAACTCTAAGTCTATATTCCTATGAACTTTAGAAACCCAGTGTCCTGGAGATATTTAATATAGGAACAAACAGAATTTCATTCAGTAGACATTGAAGTCATTTCAGGGTTCATCATAGGACAACTGATACAAATGCTATATAATTTTAGAATAGGAAAGGATTTGATAGAAACTGATGGTCATAATGCTAGTGACAATAATAATCCCATTTCTAGAGAACTTTGAAGCTTGCAAACCTATCTATGAGATACATAGTGTGAATAACATTATCCCCGTTTTAGAGATAAGGAAGCTGAGGTAGAGATAAAGTAATTGATCAGATGATCACCGTAGCTCATTAGGAATAGACTAAAGTCTGTTTTAAGAAGGCAGGAAAATATGTAATACATGTTTTTAAAATTTCCGTCTAATGGCCAACAAATTTCTTAAGGGCAAGAGCTTTTTTCAGTTGTCTTTGTATCTCTAGTGCCTGGCATAGAGTCTATCTCAGAGTAAGCATTCAATTAATGCTTATTGAATCAAATTGAAAGTTATTAAAATAAAAGTTTTAAAAGTTTTGGTATATGAATGGGTTCAACTTCATTTATCTGGAAAATTTGCTCTTTTCCCATCGATGTCAGATAACTGATTGCACTGGAGCTTTGCTCTAATTTGGCTCCATTTTGGCTTCAGTCCTGCTTCTTGGCTATCTTCCAATCCCTTTCACTTATTTATGCTCCGTGGCATCTGTGATCATGACATGGGGGCAACGGGGAGGTATGTTCTGCCACTGGGTTTTTACTCTCTTGCTTTAGGAATTTGTTAATAATTAGGTTTACATTAATAGAGGAATACAGATTGAGAAAAGTACTGTAAAATTTGGGGTTTTAAAAATATTGTTTTATTCAAATGTGGGATTTTTTTGTTATTTGTTCATTTTAAAGGTTTGGCTCTGTCAGTAAAGAAACCAAGGCAATGGCAGCTTGTACAAACTTATAGGAACCTCCTTGGCAAAGAAACATCTTCCACTATAAACGAAGCAGATAAAAAAGAGAGGAAAGAGTGCATTATAATGGCATACAAGTATGATAGAATAACCCTTTCCTATTTGGAAAAAAAGACAGTTATGGTAAAAAGAAACATAGTAAGTAGTTTTAATAATTTGGTCTCTTTTCAGAGAGTTATGAGGAGAATTTCCCCATTTCTTTCTTGAAACAGAATACTGATTCAGAAACTGCACTCCAGATGAAGTCTAAAAGTGAAGGGGGAGGGGGAAGGAATTAATGTCTTCTCTCCAATAAGGACCCACAACTGTTTAGGGACTCTCTTACTGGAGTCTTTAATAGACAATTGTGATAAGCTCTGAAGCATTGCTGAAGTGAGCATAGATTCCTGACCATAAGAAGAGGGTCAGGTGAAAGACTACTAATGCCTAATAATTAAAACCAGAATTTGATTGCAGTATGCAATAGTAGACCTGGGTTGCGTTTAGTGAGTACCTAGGTGTTTCTGTTACAAGTCTGGAAATACATATCTAAACTATACAAATGTGAAAAGTACATGTATTTGAATCTTGCTTTAACTAGAAAGACAGGATTAGGAAACTAGAATTATACACCAGATGCTCACTATTCTTTTTTCAAAAATATTTTATTTTTCCCAATTACATTCAAAAACTATTTTTAACATTTTTTATTTGAGTTTTAAAGTTCTCTCATTCCTTCCTTCTCCTCTCCATTAAGAAGGCAAGACTTTTATTTAGATTATACACATGCAGTCATGCAAAACAAACTTCCATATTAGTCATGTTATAAAAGAAAACAGACCAAAAAACCCCAAGAAAAATAAAGAAAAAAATTTTAAAGGTAGGCTTTGATCGTCATTCAGACTCCATCAGTTCTTTCTCTGGAGGTGGATAGCATTTTTCATTTTAAGTCCTTTAGAATTGTCTTAGATCTTTGTATTGCTGAGAATAAATGTCATTCATAGTTGGTCATCATACTATATTGCTATTACTCTGTATAATGTTCTCCCGGTTTTGCTAACTTTGCTGTGCATGTTTATGTAAGTCCAGGTTTTTCTGAAAGTATCCTCCTCATCATTTCTTACAGCACAATAATATACAATCATATACCACAGCTTGTTTAGCCATTCCCCAATTAATGGGCATTCCCTTAGTTTCTAATTCTTTGCCACTAAAAGAACTGCTATAAAATTTTTTGTACATATGGATCTTTTTCTTTTGTAAAAAAAAAAAAAATCTCGGGGGCTGCTAGGTGGTGCACCTGCCCTGTATTCAGGAGAACCTGAGTTCAAATCAGGCTTCAGACACTTGACACTTACTAACTGTGTGACCCTGGGCAAGTCACTTAACCCTCATTGCCCTACAAAAAAGTGGGGTGGGCAGCTAGGTGGTGCAGTGGATAAAGCACCAACACTGGATTCAGGAAGACCTGAATTCAAATCCAGACTCAGACACTTGATACTTAGTAGTTGTGTGACCCTGGGCAAGTCACTTAACCCTCATTGCCTCACAAAAAAAAAAAAATCTCTTTGGGATACAGACCTAGTGATAATTCTCAGCCAAAGGGTCTACAGTTTTATAGCTTTTTGGGCATAGTTCTAAATTGCTCTCCAGAATGATTTGATCAGTTCACAACTCTGCCAATAGTGGATTAGTGTCCCAATAATGAGTATTAGCAGCATTTTTGCTTCACCCTTGATCTTATTGGGAAAGCTTCTAGCTTATCCCTTTTACAGATAATGCTTTCTGATGGTTTTAGAGAAATACTATTTATCCTCACTATTCTTTATAAACTATTTTCCTCTTGTTATTTTATTTTTATTTTTCAAGTAATAGGTATTTGAAAAAATTAATCTGACCCTCTCACTCCTCCCCTCCCATCGAGCAAATTCAAAAACCAAAACCAAAACAAATTCCTTAATACATATCTACATAGTCTGGCAAAACAAATTCCCATGGTAGCTTTGTCCAAGAATCTATGCTTCTCTCTGCATTTTAAGTTCACTACCCTTCTACTAGGACACGAATGACCTGCTTCATCTTTATCCTCTTGGACTTGGGGGTTATCACTGTGCTGATCAGAATCTTTAAATCTTTCAAAGTTGCTTTTTAAAAATAATTTTATCATCATATAATTTGTTCTTCTAGTTCTATTCACTTTTCTCTGCATTGGTTCATAAATGTCTTTTTAGTTTCTTCTGAAATTATCCATTTCATCATTTCTTATGCCACAGTGATATTCCATTACATTCATATACTACAGTTTCTTTAGTCATTCCCCAATAAGAATATACCCTTTTAATTTCCAATTTTTATAAACTATTAAAAAGAGCAGCTACAAATATTTTTGTACCAGTATATCCTTTTCTTCTTTCGTTGATTTCTTTGGGATATATGTCTAATAGCGGTATAGCTAAGTCAAAGGGTATACAGTTTGTTAACTTTCTAGGCATAGTTAGAAATTGCTTTTCAGAAAAGCAGGACCAATTCATTGTTCCAGCAACAGTAAACTAGTGTACCTGGTTTTCTACAATCTCTCCAACATTTACCATTTTCTTCTTTTGCCATCTTTGTAAGTCTGATAAGAATGAAACAGTAAGTAAAATTTGATGAATTTGCATTTCTCTAATTATTAATAATAAAGAGCATTTTTTCATATGATTGTTTACAGCTTAGATTTTATCCTTTGAGAACTACCTCTTTGTATCCTTTGTTCATTTAGTTATGGTGGAATATATCTTATTCTTATAAATTTGAATCAGTTCCTTATACATCTTGGAAATGAGACCCTTAGAGCAGAGGTGTTGAAGTCATGGCCTGTGGACAGCAGATAGCTCCCAGCACATCCAAGAGCAGCCTGAATCAGATTAAAATGTAATTGGGGCAGCAGTTAGATGATGCAGTGGATAGAGCACTGGCCCTGGATTCAGAAGAACCTGAGTTCAAATCTGGCCTCAGAAACTTGACACTTATTAGCTGTGTGACCCTGGGCAAGTCACTTAACCCCATTTGCCTCACCAAAAAAAATATAATTGGGAAATGTTTAACAAAATATACAAAAATACCATAAAACATAGATAATGTTAATTTGTGTTTCTCTAAGTCAATACGCAAAAGTGGCAAGGATCTATTTCTATTTGACACCACTGACTTAGAGAAACCCATTGCAGACATTTTCTCCCAGTTACTAGTTTCTGTCGTTGCTGTTGCTTTTGTTGTTCAAGATTGGTTTTGAAGAGGAGCAATGACATCAGGCAGTCTTTACTACATTGGATTTATTTGTGGAAAGCTTTTTAAATTTTATATAATCAATATTAACCATGTTATTTTGTGTGATTCTCTGTCACTTCTTTAGTCACTTGGCTGGCCCCCTTCATTCCTTCTTTTTTTATTATCAACTCTTCAGATTCTTGACCTTTTGTTTATCCATATAAATTTTGTTATTATTTTTCTATAGCCATAAAATATCATTTGGAAAATTTGATTCATACAACTCTGAAAAATCAATTTTGTAGTATTATTTTTGTTATATTGGTTCAACCTACCCATGAGCAATTAACATTTCTCTACCTATTTCAGTTTATCTTAACCAGAGTATCTTATGCTTAGATTCATATAGTTGCTGGATGACTCTTTGAAGATAGGTTTCCAGGTATTTCTTAGCTCTTGTAGTTGTTTTAAATTGTTTTAATGAAATTTCTCTTTCTAGCTCTTATTGTGGAATTTTGTTTATTATATAAAGAAATGCTGATCATTTATCTTATATCCTGAAAATGTGCTAGTTGTTAATTATTTTAATTAATTTTAGTTGATACTCCAGGGTTTTTTATTTATACCAAGAGGAAAACCAAGTTGTACATATTAAAAATGAAAAAGGAGAACTTAAAGCAAATGAAGAGGAAATAAAGGAAATTATTAGGAATTATTATGAACAGTTCTTTGTTAAGAAACCTGATAACTGGGACAGAGAGGTGGTGCAGTGGATAAAGCACCAGCCTTGTATTCAGGAATATCTGAGTTCAAATCTGGCCTCAGACACTTGACACTTACTAGCTGTGTGACCCTGGGAAAGTCACTTAACACCAATTGCCTCACCAAAAAAAAAAAAGAAAAAAAAAGAAAGAAAGCTAATAAAATAAATAGGAGAATATTTAGAAAAAACTAAGAATAACAAAAGAAGAAATAGTGTACTTAACACAACATCAGATTAGTTAGTTATTATTTATCTTTTTATTAGTTTTTCTAAAGCAGTTCAGGTTTATTTTTAGGGGGTTTTTTGCTTTTATTTTTATTAACACTTCTTTAGTTTTCAGAATTTCTACTTTGTTATTTAGTTGATGATTTTTTGTTTGTTATTCTTCAAGTTTCTTTTAATTGCATGCCCAATTCAATTATTTTCTCTTTCTTTTGCTGCTGAAGATGTTTAGAGATATAAAATTTCTCTTCAGAATTTCTTTAGTTGCATCTCATGAGCTTTGGTATGTTGTTTCATTATTGCTATTTTATTTGATAAAAATTTCTATTGTTTCTATAATTTGTTCTTTGACACATGAGTTCTTTAGAATTACAGTCTATAATCTGCAGTTACTTTTATATTCTTTCTTTATTTTTTTAACTGAATATAATTTTATCATATTATTGCTAGCAAATTACGTGTTTATGAATTCTGCTTTTTTTGCTTTTTTTTTTTCTTGGATGAGGTCTTTATGTCCTAATATGTGGTGAGTTTTTGTAAATAAACTATGTACAGCTGAGAGATATATAAATTCTTTCTATTCCCATTCAGTAATTGCCAAGGATCTACGATCTCTAATTTTTCTAAAGTTTTATTTAGATCCCTTACTTTTTTATTGCTTATCTTTTTGTTAGAGCAGTCTAGGTCTGAAAGGGAACATTAAGAACACCTACTCTTATAGTTTTACTCTCTATTTCTCCCTCTACTATCACTCTTAGACCCCTATCTACTCCTCCTTTGTCTCTGTCCTCTTCTATTTCCCTTTTGAGTTTAATGTAGTTCTATATTGAGATCTGTGTATGTAATTATGCATAATCTTCCTTTATCTGATTCAGATTAATGTGAGGTTCATGGAATACTTGTTCCTCCAACTCTTCCATAGCTTTATAGTCATCTTACACACCTTTATTACACAATAGTGATTTATCTCTCCTTCTTCCTCATCTCCTCCCTAGTATAGTCCACTGTTTCTCCTATAAGGGCTATACAGAAGAAAGCAATCATTCAACAATACAATAAGAAATCTTTTAAAAATAATTTAAAAAGAATATAAGAAAAACATAAAAAACAACTGAACTAGAAAATAGGTCGAGAGACAATCTAAGAGTAATCTGGATCTCTGAAAATTATGATCAGAAAAAAATCTCTGGATACTGTATTTCAGGAAATTATAAATGAAAATTTCCCAGAATTCTTAGAACCAGAGAACAAAGTAAAAATAGAAAGAATATACCAGGGGGAAACTCCAAAATAAAAACTCTCAGGAACATCATATTAAAAAAAATTTATATCTTCAAGGTGAAAAAAAATCTTCTAAACAGCCAGAAAGAATAAGTTCAAATAACAAGTAACTACAATAAGAATTGAATAAGACTTAACATCCACAACTTTAAAGAAGAGCAGAGCTTGGAATATGATATTCCAAAAGGCAAGAGATAAAGGTTTACAATAAAAAATAACTTATCCAGGGGCAACTAGGTGGCGCAGTGGATAGAGCATCGGCCCTGGATTCAGGAGGACCTGAGTTCAAATCTGGCCTCAGACACTTAACACTTACTAGCTGTGTGACCCTGGGCAAGTCACTTAACCCCAACTGCCCTGCAAAAAAACAAAAAAAAACCCTTATCCAGCAAAACTATGTATAAGCTAAAGAAGAAAAAAATTAACCTTTAATGTAACAAAATCTGAAGCATTCTCAGTGAAAAGACCTGAATAGACTGAGACAGAACTGAATAGACATTTAGAAATGGAAATGAATGAACAAAAAAAAAATGTAGAATGGTACAGATATTTGTATAATTGAAAGAGAATATGTACGGAAGAATTGTTTACATGTTAATATGGGGAAAAATAAAATGTCTTTTCAGAACCCTAATATCTTTAGGGGTCAAAGAGACAGAAGAAGTTAAAGTATCAGAGGATCTATATGTGATTTTGGTTTTTTTATAATGGTTTTAGAAGATAAAAATAGGAGAAACAGTGGACTATACTAGGGAGGAGATGAGGAAGAAGGAGAGATAAATCACTATTGTGTAATAAAGGTGTGTAAGATGACTATAAAGCTATGGAAGAGTTGGGGGAACAAGTATTCCATGAACCTCACATTAATCTGAATCAGATAAAGGAAGATTATGCATAATTACATACACAGATCTCAATATAGAACTACATTAAACTCAAAAGGGAAATAGAAGAGGACAGAGACAAAGGAGGAGTAGATAGGGGTCTAAGAGTGATAGTAGAGGGAGAAATAGAGAGTAAAACTATAAGAGTAGGTGTTCTTAATGTTCCCTTTCAGACCTAGACTGCTCTAACAAAAAGATAAGCAATAAAAAAGTAAGGGATCTAAATAAAACTTTAGAAAAATTAGAGATCGTAGATCCTTGGCAATTACTGAATGGGAATAGAAAGAATTTATATATCTCTCAGCTGTACATAGTTTATTTACAAAAACTCACCACATATTAGGACATAAAGACCTCATCCAAGAAAAAAAGGCAAAAAAAAAAAGCATTGGGAATGCTATACCAATGCCCTAAAGTCCCTCTCCTGCAGCCATGGGATCTGTGGTAGTCCCCTATATCAACTCAGCTCTCTCTATCTGTCTCCCTCCCTATTATATTCTCTATAATTCCACTCTAGTGTTAACAAGCTGTCCTTCACCCTAGATCTCTACATCTCACACTCTTTATGATACTCCATTCCTAGAAACCCTTTCCAGTGTAGATGGCTCCTTCTCTTAGGTCCTTTTATATACTATATCAAGAGGAGATACTGGGTTATTTCTTTTTCCCCCACTGCTACTTTCAGACCCTTTCTCTAAAAGAATCATTCTGTAACCTTTCTTTTTTTTTTTTTTTTTGATAAAGCAATTGGGGTTAAGTGACTTGCCCAAGGTCACACAGCTAGTAAGTGTTAAGTGTCTGAGGCCGGATTTAAACTCAGGTAATCCTGAATCCAGGGCCGGTGCTTTATCCACTGCGCCACCTAGCTGCCCCAACCTTTCCTTTTTTAAGGTTCCTTCTGACTATATCACCCCATCCACATCCTTGTTGCCAAAATATACTGATAGGCCTCCAAGTCACTTTCCTTCCTTTGTTAACTTCAGTAGTTGGATCATCATTGCCCTCTCTACCTTTATACTTGCCCTTATAATTGAGAACTTCAGAAATGTTGGCATTTCAGTTTATCAGCCTCTCAACTACCATGGCCTACAACTCCACTTTGACCCCAGGAGGATGGGACTGGTCATCTCACCATCACATTATAATCATTCCCCCTGTCAACCTGTAAAATTCCCCTATCTGGTCAAAATACACTATACTTCTTTATTCCTGCTTTGATTATCTCATGGCTACTCTTTGTTCTTATCAATACCTCTGGTCACTCTAATACTGTTCCTTCAATCTATTTCCTATGTCTCTCTTTACTTTTCTCTCCAATCTTGATCCTATAGTTAATCTCACCTCAGGAGGATGCTGGGAAATGTTTAACAACTGGCTCTCTTAAAAAGCACAATAAAGTTTAATATGCATTATTAACATTTTCCCATCGCTTTATTAAGTTTAGACAATCAGTGAACAATAATTCAAGCCCTGATTTGTGGCTGATTTCTGAAAATAAATATTCACGCTGAAATTTTAACAATCAGCTCTTCCAAGCAAGTACAACTATCTTCAGCATATCCTTTCCCCTACAGGCATGTAATTAAGCATGTACCATATATGCTGGCACAACCTGGAGGAGCATTCCCATTAGAAGTATCCCTGAGGGCTAACTCAATTTGATCTTGGCATCTCTTCTTATGATAGAACTTCTCTTTTTGTGTTCTCAGCTGCTCATATGGGTTCAATTACAAATTAATCCTGTATGACTCCTAAATCTATATATCCAAGTGTATATTTTCATTCCATGGTCATCTCACCAGTCACCTTGCCTTCCATCCCCAAAACCATTCTCTGGTGGACCTTAGCACTTTTATCCCCAGAAATTCCTTCCTGGGGTCCCACTGTCCTAATTACTGGTTGCCTACTTCTAGGCTAGGCTCCAGCCATGATTTACTTCACTCCACATCCATCTTCTTAGCAGCCAATTGCTCCTAGAGAGTGTATGTTAATTTACTCTCTCCTGCTTCAGCTTCACTCATTTTTATAACTTTCCAAAACAAAATACCCCTCCACTGACAAAATTTCCATATATGTATTGTTTCTTCCTATTACAATATGAGCAAATTGAGGGTAGGCACTGTCTTCACTTCTGTATCCCTAGTACTTAGAACTTTCAACCTGAAAATTAATAAGACAATAAATATAACTAAATTAAAATTAAGGTCTCTAATCAGAGCAGAGGAGTTATAATTCATGATACCAACATAGAGAATTCTAGGAGTACTCGAAGATGGGAACTGGGGACACGATTTATATGGGATACCAGAACAGAGAGACCAATGGGAGGATTAAGTTTCTCACAGTTCCAAACAGGTTCATTTGTACAACAAGCTGAAGATCAGGAAGAAACCTTGGGAGTCCATCTAGGTGGCACAGTGGGTAAAGCACTGGCCTGGATTCAGGAAGACCTGAGTTCAAATCCAGCCTCAGACACTTGACACTTACTAGCTGTATGACCCTGGGCAAGTCACTTAACCCTCACTGACCTGCCAGAAAGAAAGAAAGAAAGAAAGAAACCTTGGGAGTCTCAGAAAGAAGAGAGTTTGGGGGATTTTATAATTCAATCAGAAGCTAGAATACAAAGTTGGGTCAATCCCAAGAAATTCATTGGTCTGGGAACAAAACTAAATGGAGTTCAGCTAGTTCTCAATTCTCTGTGTCTGTCAGAACAATGATTAGCACATACTAGTAATCACTTAGTAAATACTTTCTTCATTCATTCATACCCAGCCTGAATTTTTCACATCAGTTCCTGGTATTCATCACCAACTGTCTGTGGGCTAGCTTCACCTGTACATCCTATCAGCATTTCAAACTCAATATGTACAAATCAGAATTCATTGTCTTTTCTCCTCAACTTTTCTACCTCTCCAAACTTCCCTATTTCTGTTTAGGGTATGATCACTCTCCAAATAGGCAAGTTTATAATCTTGGCGTTATTCTTGACTTTTTCTTTCTCTTTATTCCATATATATACACACATATACAAATATATATACACATGCATACATACACACATGTATATGTATATATGTGTATATATTTATATATACTATATAATTAGTTTCTATGATTTTATTTTTATTTATATTTATTTATATTTTATTTAAAATCTAGTCTGCTCTATATCCATAATACCTCTGCTTTCTATTTCTGTTCTATCTTTTCTCTTCATTCTCTTTGTCACCACCCTAATTACGACTTTCATTATTATTGTATAGATTCTTAATCAATCATCTCTCTCCAATTCATTCTCTACAAAGGATAATCAAAATAATGTTCCTTAGATATAGGTCTAACATTACTACCCTGCTCCAAAGTCTTCAGTGCATCGCTATTATATATGTAGTAAAAAGCCATTTGTATTGTCATAAGGCCCTCTACAATCTAGCTCTTACGTAAATTTCCAATCTTATCTTATACTACAGCTTAGCTGTTCCCTGGATTCAGAATTTCATCTTATATCTGTCTTCGTGCCACTCGGAGACTATTTCCTATCTCTTCTTTGCACACACTACTTGCTTTAAAAATGCTTTTCTATCTCCCAGAAACCTTAACTTTCCTCCAGGTTCAGCTCAAATGCCATTTCTTTCATGAAGTCTTCTCCAATCCATCCTTCCCTCAATTGTCAATGCTCTCTCCTTCCTTAAATTACATTGCAATTATTGATCTGTGTACATACTGGGGCCCAACACTAACCCCCCTCCTCTGGTTCATATACGGACCACACATTTACATGTGCCCAAACATCAAATACAAGCTCCTTGAGGGCAAGTACTGTTTCATTTTTGTTCTCATGTCCCCAGAACCTAAAGCAGTTTCTTAAATGTAGAATTTGCTTGTTTATGCAGGCTGGAGGCAGTGTAGTTCAACAGAAAGAGCAATGATTTTGGATTCAGAACACTAGGGTTTCATCCCAGGTGTGATGCTTACTACCTTTGTGAACTTGGACAAGTCAGCAAACCTCTATGAGCCTCAGTTTCTTCATCTGTAAGATGAGAAGATTGGACTAGATGACCTCTGCGGTACATTTTAGCACTAGGTCTGTGACTGAATCGAAGGCAATCTGTATATCCTTATGGAAAAACAAGAGTCAGTATGCTGCAATGAAAACTATCATTATTCAGTTCAAGCTGCTGTTATTTGAGGAAGAAGTTAGCAGCAATATCAAACAACAGGAGAAACATACACATAAAATTCACTTGAAATGTATTAGAACAACCTTTTTATCACAGTAATAATTCACATTTCTATGCCACTTTAAGCTTGATTGAACACTTTTTTTTCTTTTTCAGAACAAAGCTGTAACCTGGGTGATGCAATAGTGAGCTAGTGTAGGACATGTAATATCCCAATTTTACAGAAGAGGAGACTGAGACTCAGAAAGGTTAGGTGATTTGCCCATGATCCCCATACAGTTAAGTGTCAGAGCTGTGTTCCCAGTCAGATCCCCTGATGACAAGTCCAGCATGTTTTCCTTTATACCATTGCTTCTCCTTTCCCTTCCATCTGCCTCAATAACAATTAGATATTACATCTAACATTCAAATATTATGTCAACATAGGAGAAGTAGCTTGCTTGGACCAAACTTTTGGAGTCTGTCTCCACTATTGTAAGGAAAAAAGAAGCTGTTCTTTCACTTTGTTTCTACCTACCTGAGCTCTCCGCGGATGCTGAAAAATCCCATGTTCATGCTCCCTAGCTATGTTCAACACGACCCATGTTCACCCCCACATTCTAGCTCCTCCTTTATAAAAAGCGCTGGGCCTAAACTATAGGAAAAAACAAAGACATGAACAATCTTTATATCCCCTTTCCACTGGAGTACATAGACTTCATTGTTTCTGCAGGAATGACCAGATTCTACCTCAAGCACAATGTTGGATGCCTCAGATGCCTCAGGAAAAGGTATAAGCACCAGAGGAGCATCAAGGAAAGCTTGGAAAGCATGGCCTTCCTGGCACTGAACTCATGTCTTCTCTTTTTCACATGGAGAAGCGGTGATAGCTGTTGAGAGCTCTAACAGAAATGATTCTTTGACCAGTTCATAAACATCAGGGCATGATAAAATGAAAGTTAAATAATGGACTTGGAAGAAGGAACTATTCCCATCTTAGGTATCAAAGAAAGAGGTTATGATCCTTGTCTTTGGGATTAGGGAGCCAAACTCAACAGGATGAAACTAAAACTATTTGAATCCATGCAGATAAGATTACCCACCCTGTTAAGTACGAAGGATAACACTGAATTTCATCTCAAACAGTGGGGAGTAAGAGGGAAAAAGTCGGACTGTTTAATAATTTTTCTCCCAAGATCGTTTTGTGAATGTATTCCTTTAAAAGAGTAATCTGCAAAGGACTTATAAAAATGTATTTGTGTGTCCTAATCAAGACTTAAACTTGGAAGCATATTATGGAACTAATCATTTCTTAACTAACTAATCAACATGTTTCATTCATAAGTTGGGATTTATCAATATAGCACATGAAAGGAAAGAACATATTATTATTTCAATTTAGATAATATGCAAAAAGCACTGTGTTTGTAATGACCTGCTTTCACTGAATATGATCAAGCTGCAAAGCTCTATTAAAGGATGGAAATAGCAGCAGCTTTACTTTAATGAGATTTCTGGCTCTGGGCCCCAGCTGTTCTGCACAAGGCACTCTCTTTGCTCTATGACCTATCAATGTGTGTGCTCACCAGTAATGAGACAGGACCTATTTCCTAACATGGGGAAAAATTGAAGAGCATGTGTTCATTCTGCTAATCTAACAGTTACACCCCCTTTTTACTACGTATGATTGTGACTGCATTGTGAGTTTATATACATTTTCATTGGTTTTAAAAATACCCTACAGAACTCCTCAAATTATGTTAAGGGTAAGGCTTATACCCACAAGGAAGAGACTCCATTGGGGCTAATGATACAAATTTTGTCACTTCCCCCACGTGGTCTATCCCAAATGCAGTTTGTTTTTTTGCTATGCAAATAAACGCACCATTCTGGGATGTCATGATAAAGGGATTTATCCTCCAAATGTGGGCATAATAAGAACAAATGAGAAATTCTAATTTTGAATTGTATTTATTTTGTATGATTTAGACTGATTGAGAGCAGGCTCCTAAATTTAACCAAATGGGAAGATGCCTATGTAAGCTGTGTGATGTGGTTGTAAAAGCACATTGGGTCTTAGAGTCAAAAAACCTAGCTCTGACACCAATGACTACAGCCACGTCCCTTTATCTCTCTTAGGCCTACTTTCTGTTGTCTGTAGGATGGGGATAATGGCATTTGAACTACCTGCTTCACAAGATTGTTGGGCAAGTCCTTTGTCTTTGAAGTTCTATATAAATGTGAATTTTCAAACATATAGCTTATACACCCCCTTAATCTCTCTGACCATTCTGTTTGATAATTTTTTATTTATTTAAACATTTTAATTTATATTATAGTTACTCACATTTACAAAGCATGCTAAGGATTTCAAAATCATTTCCTTACAACTATGCAACACAGATGGTAAAAGTAATGACCCCATTTTACAGAAAGAAAACCGAAGCCCTGAGAGTTTAAGTAATTAATTTTCCCATTATCCCATAGGTAATAAGTGTCTGAGAAGAGATTCAAACACAGCTCTTTTTTTTTTTTTTTTGGCAGGGCGATGGGGTTAAATTACTTGCCCCGGGTCACACAGCTAGTAAGTGTCAAGAGTCTGAGGCTGGATTTGAACTCAGGTCCTGCTGAATCCAAGGCTGGTCCCTTATCCACTGTACCACCTAGCTGCCCCAGAACACAGCTCTTTTGACTCCAAGTACTATATTTATCTGTCATGCTGATTTCTTGTATACATATCTGACTCTACCTTTTACTAGTCTAGAAATTCCCAGAGGCCAAGAAGTTTTTTTAATCTCTTATTATGCACAGTGCCTTACACAGACCTTATATGTCTTATTATTTAATTTTGAATTGTTGTATTACATTTTCTCTCACCCAACTCTACCACATCCTCAGTTGTGCTTTTAATTTCACCATTCCTTGGAAAAGTTTAAGTGATGTAAATAATCCAAGGCACCACTTCAACCAAAAAACACATGATTGCTTTGCCAAGTAGAAAAACATGGCAGCCAAAAGCAACACCAGTTTAAAACACAATATCCTATGTAAAATATTACATAGAAGGATAATAGATTACTAGAAATAGTGCCTTGTAATATAACAAAAGGAAGGAAACAAGAAAATGAGCCTTTAGAGAATTTGACAGAACACTCCATTAAGCCAGAGCATACTAAGAGCCTTTATAGGTAAAACTGGGATTAGTACATATAGATGGAAAATGAAACAGATCAGTCAGCATTCCTTTAACAATCTAATCTCATTACTGATAAAAGCAGAACCACCAAATTTGGGCCCTAATACCTCAATAGTAATTGTGCTAGATAAAGAAACGGAAATGGTCATTTAAAAATTGGCAACAGCTCGACAAGAACAATTACATTATGAAGAAATTCATGTGCTGGAAATGATACAGTATTGAAATGATTGTAGAATTGATTTAAAATATATCTCAAAGTTGGGGGAAGACACCTAATAACTGGAGAGGGGAGGAGAATTGAATAGTTGTTTGGCTGTTGTCTCCCTCATTAGACTTAGTTCCTTGAAAATGGGAGCTGTGTTTTTTTGTTGTTTTGTTTTGTTTTGTTTTGGCCTTTCTTTGTATCCTCTGTGCTTAGCATGATGCCTGGTGAATAGCAGGTACTTAATACATGTTTTCATGTTTGCCTTTTTGACACAATTGACTAAAAGGTATAGAGAATACAAGAACCCACTGCCTTTACGGTTGCTGATTACCAAAAAAAAAAAAGTTAAAACTTTAAATCTTTCCTTCTAAATGGTATTCCCCATGCACATATAAAGTCCTATAAAATTCCTTGAATCACATATATAGCTGTTTGTTAGAGGATGGATTTCCTATAGGTGGTCAAGTCCTCCAGATATCCCTTTCTAAAGATAATGTTGTGCTGATTCTATCAACCTCCAAATTATTGCAAGGCCCATTCAGTGAGATACACATTCACTTGAGAGATTGGTATAACCATCCATATTTGAAAAACCAAATAGATGAAAAATGCCTACAACCTAAAACATGACATGTCATTGGATGGGTAGTTTATTGAGTTCTTATATCTTGAATAGGAATTTCATGTGGATAACGAGCTAGGCTTAGATTTAAATGAGAGAAAGAATCATTGAATCAAAGAATGTGAGAAGTAGAAGAGAACTACCTAGCCAACCTATATAAGAAGGAATTCTTAATACTATAATCTGACAAGTTTTTGTCCATCCTCTGCTTAAAACTTCAAAGGAGTAGGGAGCCACCACCTCTAGATAAAACCTATTTGACTTTTGGTCAGTTGGAATTACTAGGAAATTTTTCCTAATAATCTGGAGAGTTTGGATTCCTTCCAGGAAATTACATAATACTTTCAATGATTCCAAATTGTTTCCTATTACAAAATTCATATTTAACACAGTATTCTCCTAGTGATGTCGAATGACACAAAAATCCTATTCAATGCCTCACTGTGGTATGGAGGTGATCCTATCTTCTCAAAGTCTATGAAAAGAAAGTGTAACCATAATGGGCAGACACCATAAAAATGAATATATGCAATATGAGCTATATACAGGATAAATAGGGAATAATCAACAGAGGGAAGACACTGGAATTAAGAGGGGTTGGGGTAAGTTTCCTAAACAGAGTGAGATTTTAATTGGGACTTAAAGGAAGCCAGGGAGGTCAGTAGTTGGAGCAGAGGAAGGAAATTGTTTCAGGCATAGGCGACAACCAGAGAAAATGCCCAGAGCTAAGAGAGGGAATGTCTTGTACATGGAGGCCAAAATAACTGGATTGAAGAGTACATGTTGGGGAGCAAAGTATAAGAAGACTGGAGAGATAGGAAGAGGCTTGGTTGTGAAGGGCTTTAAAATCCAAATACAGCATTTTAAAAATTTGTTTCTTGAGGCAATAGGAAGCCATTGCAGTTTATTGAGGTGGGGGAAGGGGATATTATCAGATTTTAAGAAAACCACTTTAGTGGCTGAATGGAGAGTGGATTGGAATAGGGAGAAACTTGAGGTGGACAGGCCCACCATGAGGCTTTTGTAAAGTATAAGCATGAAGTGATGAAGTCCTGCACTACTATGGTGGCAGTATCAAAGGAGAGAAGAGGACATATTCAAAAGATGTTGCTAAGGTGAAAATGCCAGGTGTTGGAAACAACTTGGATATGAGGGGGAGGGGGTGGGGAGTGGGAGATAGTGAGGAATACAGAATGACTCCTAGGTTGTGAGCCTAGGGGACTGGGAAGACAGTGTTGCCCTCCCTGTTGTTGTTCTTGTTGTTCATCCTTCATTCTCTAGGAGGACCAATGACATCAGGAGGGGGATGTCTTGACTTGCAAATGAATTGGATTTAAGTGAGACAGAGCTGTGCAAAGTCATCAGCCTCACTCTCTCTTCCAAAGTCATTGGAGTCCAGTGGCAAGACAGGTCAGGACAACTGGCGATTGCCCTAGATGCAGTGGGAAACCTTGGCCTTTTGAAGCTAAGATCTTCCCCAGGTATCAGTTTGTCTGAGGCAGCACACATTCAGTATTTAAAGGCCAGGTAAGTTTTCCTTCACAAAAGAATGAATCAGGGAATGGGAGACCCTCAGAATCTCTGGCCAGAACAGAAACAAATGCTATTTACACTCACTCTGAGCGATCAAAATCCAAACAATAAGCAAGTGAGGCTTAGCAGGGCCTATCATTGATCAATCAGTGAGAGGCAGCACGATTTGACTTTAAGGGCACGATTTGACTTTGAAGGCATAATTAAGTAGATCCATTTGCTTCCCAATGGACTTTATCAAAGCCTAGTTTTCCAGAGCTATATTTCAAGACATCATGAATGAAAACTACATTGGACAAAAGAGTTAATTGTCCCAGTTTTTTTTTAAATGATAGAATAAATAAGTATGGAAGAAAAAAATCTAGCCCCCAAACTCCAAGATACCCTGTGAAGTCAAATGATCAAAATTTTTTATTCCTTTGGACAGAGTACACATATGTTAGGGTGTGACTCCCATGTGGACAGAAGAGGAGGAGAAGGAAGAGGAGGAGGAGGAGATAGCAGAATTACCCAACTGGAACTGGCCTGTGGGTTCCCCAGGGGGCAGCTACTACTACTCATAGATTGTTGTTCATCCTTCATTCTGAAAGGGGACCAATGACATCAGGAGGGTGATGTCTTGACTTGCAAGTGAATTGGATTTAAGTGAGGCAGAGCTGTGCAAAGTCATCAGCCCTACTTTCACCTCCAAAAGCACTGGAAGAGAGAGAGAGAGAGAGAGAGAGAGAGAGAGAGAGAGAGAGAGAGAGAAATTAAAAATATGTGAAAGATTAGGAATGACAGAAGCAGGACAATCTGTTAAAGGAAATGGGGTGGAACAGGATCACTTGAACAAGTAGAGTGGTTAGCATTGGTAAGGAGTAAGGACATTTCATCATGTGAGACAGGGGTGAAGGAGGTAATAGTGGCAGAAGGAACCTGAATGATAGGAGATGAGGAAGAATGAGAAATAGGGAATGCACAGCAAATGGCTTTAATTTTTTCTGTAAAACATAAGGAAAGGTTCTCATCTGAAAGAGTAGGGGAAGGGGAAGCCATGGGAGTTTTGAAAAGTTTGGAAGAGCCCCTGTGGGATAGCAAATAGATAAGGGAAGCATAGAAGGATTGCCTAATAGAAGTGAAGGCCCATTTGAGGGTGTGTAACAAAAAATTTTAGTGGACCCAGTCAGAATAGTTGTGTGATTTTCTCCACTTTTCTTCAGCAACACGTGTAGGAGAGAAGGCAATGAATGACTGAAGTGATCTGAGGCTGTCTTGGCTGGGTGTAATCAGTGATATAATCAGGAATTCAAGAGAAATTTGTAGAGTTTAATTGATTCATCAATTTGTTGACCAAAGAATCAATATAGGGAAAAAAGAGAGTGGCTAGTAAGGGGATTTGGGAAAGAATTGAAGGGTCAAGGTCTTGGAGGTCACAGTGTGGATGAAGAATAAGGTTATACAAGGGAAGCCAGAGGGAGAGCTGGTAAGCCAATAGAGTATGGTCAAATAAGGCGATTTCAGTGATGGCAAGATCAAAGAAATGACTAGCTTTGTGTGTGGCTGAGGTGGGATGGAGGAGTAACTCACGGGTAGGTTGAGAAACTGAGTGGTTAAGTTATTTAAAAAGGAGAATCAATATGTATATTGAAGTCCTTTAGTATGAGGGCAGGGGTTGGGGAGGAGAGAAAAATTGGGAACCAGGTACCAAACTCATTGAGAAAGGAAAGGGAGTGACCTGGGGATCAAGATAAGCATCTTTCCATCTTTATTTTTTGATTCCATAGGACCTGGCACAGTGCTAAAGATGTAGTTATTTCAAGGACCTATGATTTCATTGCTTTGGCTCCCACCTCAACTAACATAGATTACAACTCCTCTTTTTCCCTGAGTCTTTATAAATTGCTAAAGCTAGAAAAGAAGCCATTGCCTACTGACCAGCCCTCTGTCTATGACCTTCTCCACACTTATTTAAGCAGGTTCTCATGAAACAAAAATAGAGTCAATTACTAGGTCTGTACTTGAAGCCTTTCCAGCTTCCTAGGACCTGTCAAAGTTTACTCTCCTTTGGCATTGCCCAAGTGTAAACTATTCTATTACTGAGGTTATGGAGAAACACTTTATTGAATGATGGGTCATGTGATGAGCATTTTAACAATGCCATTTTTAAAAGCTAATTTAACTTATCTCAGTATTTTATTCTATATATCTTAGCAAATCTTACCACTTATTTTTATAATGAGCATGTTGGGAAGGAAGGAAAATAGTTTGGGGTCAGTTTCTCCCCAGCTCAACCGAGATAATGGGCAAATAATAGAAGTAATGGGGTGTTAATACATTTGAGTGGAAAAAATGTGTCTCCTCTCTACAAAGTGTGTGGGTGTGTGGGTGTGTGTAGGGGGAGTTTTCTCTACTGAACTGAAAGGGAGCTTGGCACTTGTTTGAATATTGGCCATACTCCTGGTGACTTTTTTTTTTTAAGTGAGGCAATTGGGGTTAAGTGACTTGCCCAGGGTCACACAGCTAGTAAGTGTTAAGTGTCTGAGGCAGGATTTGAACTCAGGTACTCCTGACTCCAGGGCTGGTGCTCTATCCACTGCGCCATCTAGCTGCCCCTACTGGTGACTTTTAAACAGCTAAGTTGGCCAACTCTGGAACAGAGGACAGGAAGCAGTTTCAAGGACCATAACTGTTGACAGCAGAGAAGAAAGGCAAGTCTAGATTTAAGAGATGACTAGTTCAAGCAGTTGAGTCAAGCTGTGAAAAGGAACAAACAAAAGGGGCTCATCCAGTAGAGATGCTACACACAGGGGAGAGCAATGAAAAGACATAGTGCCTTTTTAGTATTAGAAAGGTGACTTTCCTTGGTCACATGCATTCATTTCATGTGTACCATAATATCAGTACATTCTAAATTTATTAGCACACTTCCGATGGATGCTTATGTATATTTGTGGGAGAGCATCCCCATCTATAAAAGGAATTATGTTTATCTATTATTCTTAACTATATCATCTTTTTAAAAGCTCATGCTTTAAGCTAATTGTGTCTACCGGCTTACTATTAAAGGTAAGCTGACTGGCGAAGTCTTATGCACTATAAACAGTGTTGCTGCAACTTTCAGAGTATGGTCCTACAAAACATCCTTGAATCTTGGAATAGTGCCTTCCTTGAGGATCCAATCTGGAAAGCTGTGGTACTTGTTTTTTCCTCCACTTAGATTATTGCAACATCCTCCCTGAGCAGATTCCATTTTCTTCACCACTACTGTTAAAGTTGTATTCTCTGCTTTCCATTTTGGACACGATCTTTAAAACTCAACATTAGCTTCCCATTATTCAGTATATCAAATGAAAAAAAAAAAACTTAACTGTGCACTTGCACTTGCAAGATGTGTTTTACCTTACCTCTCTATCTTCCACCCCAAAATCTGTGATCATAGTAAGTACTTAATGAAGGTTAGTTGAATTGAATGCAAATTGATGATACTCTGGATGGATGCATGTTTCATATCTTATATGTGCTAGTTTATTCCCTCCACTGGACTCCAACACATCTAATAAAAGTCTTTTTCATTTTGTAATCCTAGTCCCAACTCTACAGTAAGTACCATATGCTTAAATGCCAACCTTCTTTCTCTAGTTCCAAATTTGCCACAATCCAAATAGCTCCTGAAATCCTAGCTTCTCTTATGAAGTCTTTCTACAGTAATCAAAGAAATGATATCTTCTGCTCCCCTCCCCCACATAATATCAATCTACCACCACCAAAATAAAACATTTCTGTAGCATTTTAAAATTTACACTATACTTTTCTCACAAGATACAGATAAAGTAGTTGAAATAAGACAATTCTCTAAAAGAGGTGTAGCATAAAGAAAGTTGAAATTGGAGTCAGGAGACCTGAGTTCAAATTCAGACTCTGATACTAGCTATTTCACATACTAGCTGCATCATCTAGCTGCTTCTGGAGATAATACCTGCCCCCACCTACTTGTTAGAGTTGTTGTGAAGAAAGTGCTTTTCAAACCTTAAAAAACTATAGAAATGTGGGTTATTTCTGTCTATATTTCACTTAAGAGGAAACTGGAAAGGGGCAGCTAGGTGGCGCAGTGGGTAGAGCACCGGTCCTGGAGTCAGGAGTACCTGAGTACAAATCCGGCCTCAGACACTTAACACTTAGAGCTGTGTGACCCTGGGCAAGTCACTTAATCCCAACTGCCTCACTTAAAAAAAAAAAAAAAAAAAAAAAAAAAAGGAAACTGGAGCTCTGAGAGGTTGAGTGACCTAGCTACATTTTGGGTTAAGTTGTCTGAGTTAGCATACAAACATCCAATCAAGTATCAGAGATGCATGGAATTCCTAAATGAATCTTCTTTGACCCCATCCCAATTATGTGATTATTTTGTCTTCTTCAACTAAAGTATATTTAAATATAGTTATATAAGAAGAAGCATAAAAGACATATTTGACAAGAAAAAGGTGGGCTGATCATGTTGCATAGGCTGATGATAATTGATAGCCTCAGTGATACTCTAGTCTCCATAAAAAGAACTGGAGAAAGGTAGCTATCACTTTGGATTCTCGGTGGAAGATTTCTGGAAGTATATAGACAAGAATCACAGTCCTATGTATTTCTTCTTCCCCTCTCCAGTTTTGTCAGAAGATCATCAAGATATAACAGAACCACTTCTAGCCCTTATCTAATTGGACTCCCTCTAGGAATTCTGATGATGATAAGCTTCAGAGTGGACAATTAAATCATCTCTCCTTATGTGAAGGTAAGAAGTTTATCCTTGTTTAGTCCTTTTTCATTGTTCATTTGTATTTCCTTTTTTATTTTTCTCTTCATTCCTATGTTTGAAATGAAAAATGTCCCCTCAGTTCTGGTCTTTTCATAAAGAATGTCTACAAGTCTTACATGTAATTAAAAATCCACTTTTTCCCCTGTAGCATTATACTCAATTTTGTGGGTAAAGTTATTCTTGGCTCTAAAGCCTATATCCTTTGCCTTCTGGAATATCATACTCCAGGTTCTCTGCTCCCTTATGATGGTAACTATTAAATTATGTGTGAGCCTGACTATGTCAGTGTTTAAATTCTTTCTAGCTGCTTGCTGCATTTCTTCTTTTACCTGAGAACTCTGGATTTTGGCTATGATGTTCCAGGGAGTTTTCATTTTGGGCTTTCTTTCATGGTAAGATTATGGTAAATTTTATTTCTACTCTGCCTTCTAATTCTAAGAGATCTGGTGGTTTTTGTCTTTTGTTCTTGAAAAGGACAAAAGTGACGTCACTATATTGGGGTCAAGGCACAATGTGCCTGACTGTGGCTGATCAGACCAATATGAGCTCAGAAAGTTCTACCACTGGTCAGGTACATATGTGGTTTTCTTTTAAGAGTTCTTGAAATAGGATGTCTAGGCTTCTATTTTCAGTTTTATTGTTTAGAAAGTCCAATGATTCCTATTTTCTCCTTGTTCTGTTTTCTAAGTCAATTGTTTTTGCTATATGATACTTTACATTTTCTTTTATTTTTTGGCCTTTTGACTTTGTCTTAATATTCCTTGTTGCCTTGTGGAGTTATTGGCTTCTATTTCATCTATTCTGATTTTCAAGGAGTTTGTGGCTTGGGCAAGAGGTTAGCCTATCAAATACACAATTTATATAAGTACAACTACACAATACTCTTTACACAAATAACAGGAATAAATAATTGAAAAGATATTCTGTTCTTAGACAATAAGCTTTTATTAAGTGGCACTGTGTTAAATGCTGGGGATACAAAGAAAGATAAAAGATAGTCACTGCTCTCAGGGAACTTACAGCCTAAAAGGAGAATCAACTAGGTATAAAGAAGATAAATTGGAGATATTCAAAAGAAGGAAGGCACTAACATTAAGGAGATAGGAAGTGCCTTCTTGTAGAAGGTAGGATTTTAGGTGATATTCGAAGGAATCCAGGAGGTTTGCTTAAGAGCAAGAGAGTTCCAAGCATGGAGGATAGCCAATAAATATGCTCACAGTAAGGAGTGTTTTGTGTGACCAAGAGCAACTAGACTACAGAGTACACGGGAGTGAGTTAGGTGTAAGGAGAATGCTAGGTATGAGGGGGCTAGGTTATAAATGGTTTTGAATGCCAAACAGAGGATTTTATACTTGATACTAGAGGTGATAGGGAACCACTGGAGTTTAATGAATGGAGGTGGGAGGTGATATGATCAGACCTGTGTTTTAGGAAAAACACTTTGACAATTGAGTAGAGGATAAACTTTAATGGGAAGAGACTTGTAGCAGGGACAACAACTAGCAGGCTATTGCAATAATACAGGCATGAGGTAATAAATGCTTACACCAAGATAGTGGTAGCATGAGAGGGGAGAATGGGTATATAAAAGAAATGTTACAAAGGTAAAATCAAAAGAATTTGGCAAGAAAATGTAGATGGGTGAGTGAAGGAGAATGAGAAGTCAAAGAAGACACTCAAGTTTCAAGCCTACGTAACTGGGAGGATTGTGGTAACCTAAATAGTAACAGGGAAGTTGGTGATAAAGGGGGAAGGGTTAAGGAAGAAAAATAATGAGTGCAGTTGTGGACATATTTAGTCTAAGATGTCTATGACTAAGATAGTAGAGTATAGGCTGAATTCCCTCAACATTCTCCTCTAAACAACTTTAAAATAATGCAAGTCAAATTTTGGAGTACCATAGTCAACAAAGGTCATAGGGAGACAACTTAAATGATCAGCCGGAGAGTTCTATGGTGCTGGGATGGGAATCAGCTCCGAGCTTGGCCGCCTCACCAGCCAGGAGCCTTGTAGGCACTTGCAATAGTGGCAACAGTAGCAGCAGCTTGTGGAGCTCTCAACCCAGATACAGTAAGGGGGTTGGACAACCGGTCAGAAAGAGATTACAGGGCATCCTTTACTAGAACTGGGTACAGCTGGCACTGATTGGCAACTCCATTGCCAATCAACATTTCTGGGTCATGATTCCAACAGGGAGACAAGCACTTGTAGTCAGTTACAAGGGAGCAGGACCCTTTACTAACACTGGGTAGAGTTAGCACTGATTGGCACCTCTATTACCCATGAACAGTTCTGCGTAGCAGTTCCAGACAATAAAAATTGACAATAAAAAGCTACTATTCTGTCATGAAACACCAAGACATAAACTCAGAAGAAGACAACAATGTGAAAACAGCTATTACTATTAGGGCAATTCCACATACTAGCTGCATCATCTAGCTGCTTCTGGAGATAATACCTGCCCCACTTTCCTAGCTGTGAGACCCTGGGCAAGTCACTTAACCCTCACTGCTCCACCAAAAAAAAAAAAAAGACTTGTATGAACTGCTGAAGTGGAGGGACAACCAGATGAACAATCTATGTAATAACGATAATGTCAGAAAAAGAAACTTTGAAAAATTTCAGAACTCTGATTTACACAAAGACCAACCATGATTCCAGAAAACTCATGGTATGATGATACTTTAACAACCAGCTCTCTGAAGGAAAAAAAACAAAACTCTGAATACACTTTAAATTTTAATATGCATCATTAACATTTTCCCTATCACTTTCTTAAGTGTAGGTAATCACATCAATAAATCAAGTCCTGATTTATAGCATTTGCCAGTTTACAAGGTTTAAATGCTCATGCTGATAAGTTCTGGGGAGCTGATTTGAGCTGGCTCCTGCAATGGAACATTGTATGCATCTCTCCACAGTGAGGTGATGGGAATCAGGGTACAGATTGAGATATATATTTTAAGGACAATGGGGAATTTATTTTGCTTCTCTATTCACATTCATTACATTTTTCCCCTCAAGGTATGAGAAGTAGGCCGGAGAAAAAATAGATTTTTGTTAATTGAAAAGAAATGAAATTAAATAAAATGTTAATACCTGTGGCTAACTGATTAAGTTTCTATATTTCTACAAATATGTTTGAATTTCACACATATAACATTAGAGCAAAGACCTAGGCTCAGTTATCACTTTTTAAAAAAATTAGTTCAAGAAACTTTTTTATGTACCTGCTGTGCTCTATGGTCTGGGGGAAAACCACAAAGATTATATAGGATTCAGTCTTTGCCCACATGGAACTTAAATTACAAATATCTATCATTATAAAGTAAAGGTCACAGGCTAAAAATAATTACCCATCATGTAAGAAACACAGTATGTGATTGATTTCCATGCTTCCAATTAGCTGGAATATTTTTCTCTATTACATTTTTATGTGTCTGCAGTATATATCATCCTTAATTCACAGTGGTGTTGTGGGGCTCTAAGATAAAGTATGTAAAGTGTTTTGCAAATTTTAAAGTGTTATAAAAGTTGTCATGAGGGTATGCATGAGGATAGTTAGCTGGCTCAGTGGATAGAATGCTGGACCTAATGTCAGAAAGACCTGGGTTCAAATCTGACCTCAGATACTTATTAGCTTTGTGGCCCTGGGCAAGTCACTTAACCTCTGTGCCTTAATCTACTGGAGAAGGAAATGTAAAACTACTCCATTATCATTGCCAAGAAAACCCCATGAAATGTACTGGTGTGCTATCATCTACAGGTCATGAGAAGTGAGACATGACTAAATGACTCAACAACAGAAATTTAACATTAATTACTGACAGATTAATCTTTTAAGTAGTTTGCAAAATATCATTTAAAAGTTGTAGCTCAGATTAAATCTTTTTTTTTTTTTTTTTGGTGAGGCAATTGGGGTTAAGTGACTTGCCCAGAGTCACACAGCTAGTAAGTGTTAAGTGTCTAAGGTCGGATTTGAACTCAGGTACTCCTGAATCCAGGGCCGGTGCTCTATCCACTGTGCCATCTAGCTGCCCCTCAGATTCAATCTTATAAGAGATAAAAGCAACTTATAAAATTACTGAATTCTAGGGTTATTTTTTATTTTCATTTCCAGAATTTAAAATTACTAACTTGATGACTAACTAAAATGATTAACTTGAACCTGAATTTAAAAAATAATAATAATCTAAAGACCTGGAGAGAACTCCTCTGTTTAGTTCCAACTCAGAGTTCCAACTGAATTATAACACCTCTGCACATCACTGTTTCTAACTCCCAAGCTGCCAGGCTTTTAAATAACAGCAGCACAAAAACATGGCCATAATGCTACCTATTTCCATTGTTAAATTATTTATGCATTTATTATATTTTACATGGGCTGTTGAACCTGGAGGCACTTCTGCAGGGCTAGGTCATCTCCAGAAACACAGTATAAAGAATCAGCTCAACTGCATTATGGGCTGGCAAACACAGTTGTATGTGATATTGCTCATTAATATTACATAATTACTGCGTTTGAAATATTCTTTAGGTAGTGATAACTTTTTTGTGTACAGTCCTAAAGCTTCAAGGCAATTCACTTCATTAAGAGGTTGTTTAACATTAAAGGTACATCAATAAATAGTACCTTAATGCAATAGTGGAATCATACCTATGATGACTTTGCCAAATGAAGCTATTACGATGCATAATGTATTTTACACAAGATATAAATGGTTTACTAAGTTTATAAAATCATGCTCCAGCATTACAAAGACTGATTTGTGATAAGATTTGCAGCATGGCAGAAGTTTTCAGGAAAGTATTAATTTCACATAAACCACTGGGTGATTCCATGAATCCCTCCTGACATCCAACAAAACTTTTGTGATCTTTTAAAACTTTTACAAGGAAAACTTTTTAATAAATTCAACTTAAGATTTATTACTCAGGACTTATATAAGGCAGCATCATATAATTGAAAGTGCTGGACTTAGAGTGAAAAAGCTATGTGCTATTTACTGTTATGGATTAGTATGAAATTTATTAGTGGGCATTACCTGTTCTGCTAATGCTAATTAGTGGACCTGTACTTTAGGATTGGAGTGGGGAGAGATTTGAGGCAGGCATACTCACCAGCAGGCCTATTGCAACAATCAAGGTGTGAGGTGGTGAGGTCCTGCACATGGAATGGTCACAGTGTCAGAGGAGAAGTAGGGAAGCATCCAAGAGATGTTGCAAAGGTTGAAACCATTAGGCCATGGCAACAGCTTGGATACAGGAGGTGAGAGATAGTGAGGAATCCAGGATGACTTCTAGGTTGCTACCCTGAGGGACTAGAAGAATGGCAGTGCCCTCAACAGAAAAGGTAGAAGAGAGATGTTTTGAGGTGAAAGATCAGGTGTTCTGTTTTAGATATGTTCTGTTTAAGATATCAAGTGGGCATCTAGTTCAAAATACCTGGAAAGTAGTTGAAGATGTAAGACTGGAAATCAGCAGAGAAGTCAGGCCAAGATAGACAAATTTTAGAATCATCAGCAGAGATGGCAATTAAATCCATGGGAGCCGATGAGATCACCAAAGGAAGTGGTATAGAAGGAGAATGGAAGAGGGCCCTGGACAGAACTTTGAGGGAAACCTAGAGTTAGAGGGCATGATCTGGAATAGGATCCAGCAAAGGAGACTAACAAGAAATGGCCAGATAGGTAGGAAGAGAATAAGGAGGAGAACTGAGAGAATAGTAGAAAGAAAGTATCAAGAAGAGGGTGGTCAACACTGTCAAAAAAAGCCAAGGAGAATGAAGATTAAGAAAAGGCCTTTATATTTAGCAAAAAAGAGATCACTTTGGATAGAACGGTCTCAGTGGAATAATGAGTTTAGAAGCTAGATTGTATGAGATTAAAAAGAGAATGAGAGGAGAGAAAGTGGAAGGTCCTGTTGTAGACAGTCTTTTTGAGGAGTTTAGCCACAAAGAGCAAAAAAGATGTAGGACAATCATTGATGGGGATAGAAGGATCAAGTGACGATTTTTTTGAGGATGGGAAGACATGAGTATATTTGTAGTCAATAGGGAAGGAATCAGTGGAGACAAAGAGACTAAAAATAAGGGATGACAGCAGGGGCAATCTGTTGGAGGAGATGAGATAGGCTGGGATCACTTGAGCAGGTAGAGGGATTAGTTTTGTGAAAAATAAGGAGTAAAGCCATCTCATGACCATGATGGGCCAACCATTCTGCCTCTCCTTTTTCACAAATATTTCTAGTCCTTTTCAGAAAGAAAGATGTCTCTGTCAGTACTATAACTCAGAACCTAACGATTACCAATAGCGTGAAGTCTGAGCAATGGCCTTCTAACAGCTCTTCCTCCTCTCACTTGCCCTTCAACCAGTCTTTCATAAAGTTGCTAACATGATCTTTTTTACTCAGAGACCTAATAATATCATTCCTTTGTTCAACAATCAGCACTGGCTAACTCCCTGATGTCCACCAACCAAAGTTTGAGCCTCTTTGCCTGGCATTTATGGCCCTTCTCCTACACACACTCTGTGCTTCAGACAAACTGCACTAATCTTTGTTTCCTGAAAGTGCCTTACACATTCTGGCCTCTGGGCTTTTGCTTACACTCTTTCCTATGTGTGCAAGGTCTTCCCTCCTCCTTTTCACCCATATTTTAAAGTCCTTCTCAAGTGACACTTCCACAAAGCCTTTCTTATCCCTCCAAAGGATATTCCCTTCCTCTAACCCTAACACCACTTTGTACTTCCCTAAATTACTAATATAATAGTATCAATTAACATTTCAATAGTGCTTTAAGGTTTATAAACTGGTTTTCTGGCCACAGCCCAGTGAAGTAAGCAATAAAAGTATTATCATGCACATTTTTCAGTTAAAAAAAAAAACAACTCTAAGAGGTAAAGTGATTTACATAACTAAGGAATGTCCACTGCCACATCTGAACCCAGGTCTTCTCATTCCAAATCCAGTGCTCTCTACCCATTATGCCAAAGGTCTGTATAGTTGGAGTTAGAGCCCTTTGCGGGGTCATGGTGTGATCTTAAGGAGTGTGGGATCAACCAAGAAGATGGATTGCAGCATTCCACACTCTCCATGGTAGCTAATCATGGGCCTTGTGTCCAACACAACATTTACCTTATCCCACAAGCTCCCCTACTGCAGCCCCACTCTCCACTATGCAAGCTCCCAATATCTCCCTCTCTGAACCAGGTGTGAACCCCTCAAGGAAGTTATAACCTAATCACCTGCTACTTACATACATACAGCAGCAGCTGCACAGATGCCATTGGGAAACCGCCCCACCCCAATGCCAGCAAATCCATCCCTTTAAACCAAGATTACTTAGTGACTATGACAGGTGCCCTTGTGCGGGTGGGCTATGCACTCTGGGGCAGTGAGTCATAAGTCACAGAGCATAAGTAAGAATGGAAAGATTGTGACTAATTGCAGATTTCATTTCATCATCTTTTCCCCCAAACCCACACCTCTTCCAAACTTCTATCAAAGACACTGACATCTTTCCATTCATCCATATTCACAACTCTCCATTCTTCCTCTCCCCACATATCTAGTAAATTGGCAAATCTTTTAATTCTTTTAATTTCAATATCTCACTCATATCCCCTTCTCATTACCCACATATATACCATTCTAATTCATGTCCTCATCACCTCTTTCCTGGACTAGTGAAATAGCCTATTAATTGGTTGGTTATCCTGCCTCAAGTTTCTTTCCCTTCTCCAATCCATGCTCCTACTCAATAAATTCTACTAAGTCCCTACTGACTCTAGAATCAAATATTATTTCATAGCTTTTTAAAATGTCTATTTTTGTGAAAATTTTGTAATGTATAAAATTATTAGTACAACTGTACATGCATATGCTTTATAAATAAGAAATTTATGTTTGTGTATACACATATACATGTATTATATAATGGGGCAGCTAAGTGGTGCTGTAGAGAGAGTACCGGGTCTGGAGTCAGGAAGACCTGAGCTCAAATTTAGCCACAGACACTTTCTAGCTATGTGGCCCTGGGCAAGTCACTTAACCCTGTTTGCCTTATTTTCCTCATCTGTAAAATAAGCTGGAGGACATGGTAAACTATATTTGCCATGAAAACTCCAAATAGAGTCAGTCAGATACAACTGAAACAACTAATAACAACAAGAAAAATTATGTATGTACATATATATGTTGTATATATGTATATATATTTGTATGTGTGTATGTATGTTTGTATATATGTATATAAAGGTTGCATGCTCAAAAATTTCTTACTGGTGGGGTACATGAAAGTTTGGGGACCACTATACTATGCCATGCTTATTTTGTACTATTGTTATTTGTGAATGGGTCATTCTATACTCCAAACAGCTGAGGGCTTTCTGGGTTTTTTAACATCACATATATACCAGGATTCAACCTGTGCTACTATTTATTATCTGTCACTAGTCTTGTAAGAGAAAGAAAAACTCCAAGAAATGGAATATGCATTTGTTTCTTCTTTTTAAAAATCTAGGGCAATAAAAATTCATATTTATAAAATGCTTTAAATTTTCTTAAGGCTATCCTTAACAAAGTCCAGTAAGATAGGAAGGGCAAGTATTATTTCCTCCATTTTATAGATTGTTAGCTTCATAAGACCAGTGATATCTCAATTCAATTCAGTTCAATTCAATTCTATTTTATAGGTATTTACTAAGCAAGTTCTTGCTTATTATGTGCAAAACATCTAGCACTAGGCGTTTGGGGTTTGGTTTTTTTTTTTTTTGAAACCCACCTGAGATTTCATTGGTATAAGGCACTTCCAGTGAGAAAATTTCCTCTAGCAATGCTGACCAAAACATGCCTGTACCATTTATAATTTTAGAGAGTTCACTGAGAGGTTAAGTGAATTGTCTTGGGTTACATTGTTGTTATGCTATAGAAATGGGGATCAAGCCTAGGACTTCTAGACTTCTTGGAGGTCTTCTCACTACCCTGACTTTCAGGCAATGGAATTCAAAGACAAAAAGTAAACAGTTCCCACATTAAAGGAGCTTACATTCTACTATCTAGAATTTGGATATGGGGGGGAGGAGGTGGGGGAAGCAGCTAGGTGGTGCAGTGGATAAAGCACTGGCCCTGGATTCAAGAAGACCTGAATTCAAATCCTGCCACAGACACTTGACACATATTAGCTGTGTGACCCTGGGCAAGTCACTTAACCCTCATTGACCCACCAAAAAGAAAAAAGGAATTTCATTGCAAAAAAATAAATAAATAGAATTTGGATATCCCCAAAACCTGGCATAGTGCTCTGTACACAGTGGGTTCTTAATAAGCTTAATTGTATTGGTTAAACTAAATCCATGAAATGACAGTAATTATACTTCACAGGAATATGATAATGTAAGTGCTCTGTAAGCTTTAAAGCATTTTGCTAAGGGAAATTTATTGCTCTGGACTTAAAAAATGTTTCATTGATATTATTAATTTCATATTACTGTCATTTCCAAATGACTCCCCCTCCTTTAAAAAAAAGAATTCTCCTTTGTAACAAATTTTAGCAAAGAAAATCTCATAATAGCCATATTTGACAATGTGCAGCAAGCCTATAGGCCATACCTATAGTCATTCTGAAAGTATGATGCACCATCTGCCAAAAAATGGGAGATGTGCTTCACTCTCAGGCCTGGATGTAAAGACTGGTTACACCACGCCAGTGAAAGTCTTGAAGTCTTTCTTTCTTTCCTTCCTTCTTTCCTTCCTTCTTTCTTTCTTTCTTTCTTTCTTTCTTTCTTTCTTTCTTTCTTTCTTTCTTTCTTTCTTTCTTTCGGCGAGGCAATTGGGGTTAAGTGACTTGTCCAGGGTCACACAACTAGTAAGTGTTAAGTGTCTGAGGCTGGATTTGAACTCAGGTCCTCCTGACTCCAGGGCTGGTGCTCTATCCACTGCACCACCTAGCTGCCCTGTCTTGAAGCCTTTCCATGTTGTTTTCTTTGACATGATTGTGGTCATTGTACAAACTGTTCTGGTTGCACTTACTTAATCCTGTGTCAGTTCAAACAAGTCTACACTTTTTCTAAATTCCTTGCCATGTCTTCACTATGCTTTCTCACCATATTTTTCATCCTCCCCTCTAGAACATTGGAATCTACTCCCTTGCCCCCCCCCCCAGCTCTGATAATTGAGCTTTCATTTTATTCTGACAGCAATGAGACCCCCAGGCTTTTTCCCAGTGGCCCTAGATCCTACTTCCCCACCTTTCCAGCACTCCTTTGACATTTTGTCTTCCCCTTTTAGAAAGCAAACTGCCAGCTATTGGGTGGACCCCAAATGGTGGATTTAGGGAGGAGGACATGAACAAGAGTCTCATGGGGTAAGAAAAATGTGGATGAACTTTTGTCTTTTAACTTTGGGGGGAGTACTAACATTAATCAGATCATGGAACCATTGAAGCTTTAAAGTATGAGAATGTAAAGTTAATGACAATCTAAAAGATAGCTAAGCTATAAACAAGAGTCAAATTGAGATCACTACCCAAAGGCTACAAATGCACTTTCAAAGATAGCCTTATACTAGATGCTAAGTTTACAGTCTTCTAAAGACAGAGAGGATCACTTGCAAATTACCTTGTAAGAATTACAAATCTCTAGATAAAAATCTCTAGATAGGTTGAATTGCTGAAAAAGGCTACAAAATGGTGAAGGACCAAGAATCAGGAAATGAGTTCTAGGTTTAAGTCTGCTATTAACTCATTGTGTGATCTAAGTCTCAGAGACTGTTTCTTCATCTATAAAATGAAAAGGTTGTATTAAATGAACACTTGGCAATTCATGGAATATAAGAAGCCCTTTATTTCTAATAAGCTCTGGCCATAGGACTTTAAGCCAATATTTTGTTAATCTTTAAAGCAATTTTCTTCAGGGGATAGGGAAAGATTATTTCCTCAACTTTATATACATGTATACAGATAGATACAGATTCAGATACATATATATATACACAAACATATATATATATATATATATATATACACACATACATATACATAGGTATCATGATGTCTTTAGAGTTATAGAAGATACTACCAAGCCGAAGGCTTTGGGACACCATTAATCATAGGCATTGGTCTAGGTATTTCATAGAAATATAACACTTAGCATCAAAAGAGATGTGGGAGGACATCTGGTCCAAGATATATCCTTTACAACATCATCCTGACTATGGTCATCTATGCACCACTTGAAAACCCAAGTGAAGCAGAATCTCTTGAGGTAGCCCCATTCTACTTTGGAAAAGTTCTAATTTAGGATTTCTTAAACTTTTTTGTGTCATGGACCCTTTTGGTCCTCTTCTAGAGCTATTGACCTCTTTCAAAAGAATATATTTAAAAGCATAAAATAAAAATAAAGGAATAATCATATTGAAAAGTTATAAAAATCTATTAAAAAACAAGTTCACAGACCCCAGATTACCAGTCCAAACATTAGGATATAAGCTTCTTGGGGGTATAAACTACTTTTGCTTTTTATTTGTATCCACAGTGTTTTAGCACATTTAGTAAATATGTATTGATTGACTGATGGCTCTAACTACTTTGCTATGTTTATCTCTATTCTGTTAACTACCTGTGTGACTTTGGGCAAGCCACTTAGTTTTCTTTTTTTTTTTTTTAGTGAGGCAATTGGGGTTAAGTGACTTGCCCAGGGTCACACAGCTAGTGTTAAGTGTCTGAGGCAGGATTTGAACTCAGGTACTCCTGACTCCAGGGCCGGTGCTCTATCCACTGCGCCACCTAGTTGCCCACCACTTAGTTTTCTAAGGCCTCAGTTTCCTCAGTTACAAAATAAATGTTGACCAGAAGACTTCTGAGATTACTTTCTGTTCTATCTATATGATTCCTAGATTCTATGATTCTCTTTTGTCCACTAGTTATTTTCATATGTGTCACAATCTCCTAGTGCTAAATTCTAAATTCTAGTTCCAATGTTCATTCTATTATAACACATTGCCTTTAAGAAAGGGTTAAATATCAAAAACTATGGCACAACATTAGAGGTCTCCCTCCTGAATTCATCCCAGAATTTAATCCTGGGGGGGTTAAATGATGAGGGAAGAGTATGTATGGAGGAACCAATAAACAAAGGAAACCAGACCCTTTCCTTAAGGTGACATAAGGATGCTGGGGTCTGGCTGCAGCAGTTGCTATCTGGCATTTTGTCTTTCAGGATATGCTGAAGTCTAATGTTTTCTACAATGCTGATACCATAAAAAGACTGGAGTATTTTTGCCTACTCTCTTCAGCGGAGTGATGTGAAGGGAAATATAAAAGGCAGAATACTTGTGTAATGATTAGTCTACTTTGCAGCTTAGAAACAAACCCTTTCTGAAATTTTTACTTTAGGGAACAGAACTTAAACTTGTCACCACTATTGTTAAATAAATGCTAGGTGTTACAATAATAACTAGCAATCATATATCCCATTCAGGTTTGTAAAGCACTATATCTATATATACACACGTATATGTAAATGTATGTGTATATGTGTGTGTGTGTATGTGTTTGTGTGTGTATCTATATCTATATAATCACCTTTGGTCCTTCCAACAACCTTGTGAGACGTGTTATTATTATTCCATTTTACAAATAAAAAACCTAAAAATTACAGAGGCAAAGTGATTTGACCAGCATTACAAAAATAGCATCTGAAGCAGAATTCAGACTCAGGTCTTCCTGAAGACAAATTTTGCATTTTATCTACTAAGTAACACTGCCTTGCTTTAAATAATTTTAGGAATTTTTACAGATTTGTAAAATTTGGCTGATTAAAACTGGTTTACAAGGTATTATTATGAAAAGTTTCTGGCTTGGTTAAGGGCATTAGTTGGAAGGGAAAATGTAGTAGAGAAAGATTCAATAATTTGCCTGTGATGAAGATTTGAACAATGGCCATATTAGTTATAGAACCCATATCCTATTACTCTAAATCCAATGTTCTACCTACTAGATTATTTGCTTCTTTGAAAACTATTATTTTTCTTTCAATTATTTCAATAAAATAATAAGATTTTAGAGCTGGTATAAGCTCTGAGTCCAAATCTCTCATTTTAGAGTTGAGGCTCAGAGAAGTTATGGTTCCCTTCTTCCTGTGGTCAAATATTCAATTCATGAGCACTTATTAAGCTACTATGATATGCCAAGAAAGATGACTGAAGAAAGGTCATTGAATTTAGCAATAAGGAATCATTGATGACTTTGGAGAAAATAGTTTTAGACCAGTGGTGGGCATGGAAGCCAGTTTGCAAAGGTTTGAGAATTGCGTGTGGAGGTGAACAATGAGGCAATAAGGGTAAGCTGCTTTTCTTAAAAGTTTGGCTGGAAAGAGAGGAGATACAGAATGATAGTTTAAGCTTTAAGGGAATAGTAGGGCCAAATAAAAGTTGTTGTGTTTGTTTGTTTGTTTGTTTGATGTTGTTGTCTTAAGAATGGACAAGCATATCTGAATGCAGCAAAGAAGACAACAGCTAAACAGAGGCTGAAAGTTAGGGAGAAGGAGAGGATGATTCCAGGATAGAGGAGGAGATGGGATCAATAGCCCAAGTTCTTGACATTATCCAGAAGGGCCACTTCATCTTCAATGACTACCGCAAAGGGAGGATGAGAAATGATTGCTGAGATGATTTGAAGTGTGGAATTGGGGAAAAGAAGGAGCTACCAAATAATGTTATTTTTTTTTCCAATGAAGTCTGAGTCAAGGTCCTCCACTGAGCACTCTCAGATGAGAGTGCAGTATATGTGTACAAATTATTGTGACTTGATAAGGGAAGGGATGGTTTGAAACAACTTCTGAGAAAAGTATGATAGAATTGATAAAAGACAATTTATGTAAAGCAATGGGCACAATAGAGAAAGAATAGCATCAGTTTCTAGTAGACCCAGTCAGCATGGTTGTATGATTCCTTCCAGTGGTGTTCAACATTACTTACACAACTTAATTCTGATAATTTTATATCTTTTATTGCTGTCATAGATTTTATATATGTTAAAGGTGGAAATCATTTGGTCTGTCTGCCTTAGAGGTATACATCTACAAGCAGCTATTCAGTCATATCACTTTGCCATACTTTTAAGACAGAAAGTGAAGTGTATCCAATCTAAACAGAAAAGAGTAATCTGTGTCAACAGTACAGTCCTCATCAGGTGGCTGGAACCAGTTAAGAATATGTCATTTGGGGAGATTAATGTCATTACTTGGAACTTACACTCCTAGTGTTTTAACTGATCTAAGACTTCACTTAAGCTAATGCTTTGCCAAGGTGTGCCTGAATTTAAATGAAGCATGCCTAGGTCTTAGTCCCTTCCAGACCATTTATTCAGAAACAATTCAGCAGAGTACCTGGGTTCACCACTCCCTTGACAAAAGGGCTTGTTAACTGTAAATCTATGTTAATAATAATATAGTCACTGGGAAAGTCAGAGGAAAATAATGTTTAAAATTCAGAGGGCTTGCATATATTGCAAAACAGCAAACAAAAGGGAAAAAATGTAATCTAGTAATTGGGTGTTGGAAAAGAATGGTGCTTCCTAAGTAAACTTTCAAATACCAAAACAGGATGTATACCAGAGTAGTTTAATAAAATGTAGTTGGTAATAAAATCTTTTACTTGGTAAAATCTGTACTTGGTAACAAAATCTTGATAATAAAATCTGTATTTGGTTTCAAAATACCTGTATCCTATTCATTAATAACCTACTATGTTGTACTATGGCTTAAAACTTCCCAATAACCTTGGAATGAATGACGCCTGAGAAGTCATTCAACCCTTCTAGCACCTTTTTTTCCCACCTCAAAAACTAATGTCTCTGTTGTGTTTAGGAAAATACTGGTTGGAAGAATTTTTAATATTTTTCTAGTTGCTTTGAACTAAGGATGACCCTTGGCAAGTCTCTTAACCCTGTTTGACTCAGTTTCCTCATCTGCAAAATGAGCTGAAAAAGGAAATGGCAAACCACTACAGTGTGTTTTCTAAGAATACCCCAAATGGAGTCATGAAGAGTTGGACACAACTGAAATGACTGAAGAACAATTTTTACTTGCGATCTCAGACTTGTTGATAGACTTCAAAAGGGGTAAGAACATGGATGGGAAAAATTTTACATCTTTATTTTCACTAACTCTTGGTTTCTTTTATAATTCTATGTATTTTATTTTATGCATTTTAAAACATGAGTCTACAAAGGGTTCCTTAGGCTTTACCAAACTATTCAAGAAGTCCACAGTACAGAAAAGTTTAAGAACCCTTGCTTTAAAATAAGCTTTATAGCTGCATTAGAACACTTCTTAGCATTTCCAGAGGACACTGACTAGCATTACACTACTAGGGGGGCTGGACAGAATACCTGCCCAGACCTGTCTTCTGACTATTGCATTCCAGTTAAGACTCACACCAAGAATATGAAGTTCTATAATTCTGTTACAGAAAGTGCCTGACCTACCATCTCCAAAGCAATATTCTTATTTGAATATTTTTACATATAATTAGTTTCACATAAATTAAGTGACTGCTATTTTTTGGGTATATTCTTAATTAGCATAATGTATCCCAGTGCCTGATGGGAATGAACTAAGGGACATTTAAGGTGATCTGGCAGACCCTGAAAAACTAGCCTCTGGTTCTTTGGAAAAGGATACCACATATCTGCTAAGGAGATTTAGAAAGTCAACATGGCAAGGGATCCCCAGGTTTTTGGGCAGGAAGTATTCCAGAAGATGAGTATATGGTATTCTTTTAAAAGACTCTAATGCTTTTCTCGTTCTCATTTTCAATGTCTTGGGGTAGACCTGATCTCAGTAAAGCAGGATTCAGGATCACAGATGGGACTTAAGAAATTTAAAAGAGTAGAAAAGGTCTGGAACAGACACTGTAGGGAAATGATGGGGTGGCAAGCAGAAGTTAAGCTTCCATTGAGTTAGGTTGAATTTGTAGTTTAATAAGTACCTTTTTTTGTTTTTTGTTTTTATAACGGTTTCACATACTGCCTTACAGACCAGGGGTTGTGCCTTCAATTTCTATTATCTTTGGTTCTATTGCTTCTAACCCAATCGACCCCCAAATACGTGTTTATATTTTGTCCAAATTAGCCTTAGATTATAAAGCAGAATAGTAGAAAGAGCACTGTAACAAGGTAGGAGACGCCAGACCTGGATTCTTGAACAAGATTTGCTGCTAATTAGTTGTGAAACCTTAGGCAAGTCACTTCCTTCTCTAGCTCTTAGCTTCCTTCAACACAAAAACAAGAATTTGGACGAAATGATCCATCCCTTCTAAAGCACCACGATGCCCTTATACTCTTAAAACTGGCTTTATGCTTGGATTCGCTTCAATAATATCTGGGTATCGGACAAAAGCAGGGTAGAGAGTGCCAGGAGGCCGTGGATTTAAATTCCAAATCTGCTATTTTTTACCTCTTGAACACGGGTATATGATGCAGAGGCCTTTTCCTTATCAAATCCTCACCGCTGTTCCCCTCCCCCCCCAACCCCGCCTCCTCCGTTATCTTTCTCATCCCTTTTATCTCCAATAGTGTATTTATCCTAGGAAGCATAAAACAGCGCTTTGAAAGCCTGGCAAAAAGGTGCGGAAAGCCATTATGAAGTAGCATGAAAGAGCAGGGCTTGCTACCTCTGTGACCTTGAGCTGGGTCACTTGCCTTCGCTGGGCCTGTTTCTGCATTTGTCGAGAGAGGGTTTGAGTTAGACAACGAGTTAGAACTTCAGCCTTGATCTTTAAGTGCTGGTGTGACCTTGGGAAAAATCTTTTAAGGTTTTCTTGAGGGGGATGGGAAAAGGGGAGGGAGGGGATGAGACTAGTTTACATGTAGGGTCGCTTCCACTTCTAAACCTGTGATCCTATGTCCTAGGACAAGTCATTTAACTTTTCTGTAAAATAAAGGAGCTGGGCTCGCAGATATCCCAGGTCGCTTTCTAAGCCGAGAAGAGCTGCGGTCCCGGCCCAGGCAAAGATAACTCGGTCTCTGATCTAAGAGGCAGCCCATCCTCCAATGCTACTGTGCAAGTCATCCCGGCTCTTTCGGCCAAGGAGGCGGGGCCTGTAGCGCAAGGTGCCGGGCCTCGGGGTCAACCGCAGCCTAGGAGGCCACACGCCCAGCCAGGCCCTGCCCTGTCACCGGCCAACAGCCGAGGCCAGAAGAAACGCAGCTCTCCGCACAGCTGGGGAGCAGCTCTGACCTTTCCAGCTGCGCAGGCAGGGCAAGCAGGGCAGGCACCGCCTCGCCTTCCACAGCCCTCCGGGGCGGAGTCGGGGCTGAGCCGAGGCTGGCGCACGTGACTCCAGCGGCACCACCTTGACTATGGGCAACGCCGCTCCCCGGCTTTTCGCAGGTCGTCGGTTCAGTTCCTTAACACCCCGCCTTTCTGCCTCAGGTCGCGGAGGGGTCTAGGTCTCTCCCATCCAGTTCGCTTTTCTTTAGTTGCCTCCCAGCAGGGAGAAGAATCAGCAACGGATTCCTTTGCCCTCACCTAAGATGGCGACGGGTCCAGTTTACTGAGAAGGTGGGGGAGGGGAATCCAAGTCAATGACCTTAATGGGCGGGTCCCACTTAGCTGGGGCATCATCGGAGGTTCCTTTACGACCTTCCTGGGCGGGGTCCAAATGGGGACGGGGTGTGGTCACCACCGAATCCGCTCACAGATTGGTCTTCCGGTGGGTAGGCGGAGGTTCGCGAGGCGCCCCGCCCCTCCCTCCCCGAACCGGAAGTGTCTCTTGGTCTTTCCAGCTGGTTGTCATTTCACTCGGCTCCGTCCTGAGGAGGAGTCGGCGGCGGCTGCGGGGAGACCGGGCACCGGGAGGCGGTGGCGGTGGAGACAGCAGAGGAGGAGGAGGAGGAAGAAGAGAAGTCGAAGAGTAAGGAGAAGGCCGCGGCAAAGACGACACTGACTACGGGGCTAGGGAAGACGGCGGCTGCGGCGGCCCAGGAACCGTGAGGAGAAAAACTGTAAATAATTATTTAAATTTTTCGGGGGGCAGAAAAGAAAGAAAGGGGGACATTGCTCCATTAGAATAATCGCAGTGTTGGTTTTTTTGTTTTTTTTGTTTGTTTTTTTTGTTTTTTTCTTCCTGCGGAGAATCGAACTGAGAAACCGAACAAACCGCCCCCGGGTCCCATGAGGGAAAAAAAACCCCGGAGCCGCAGAGAGGGGACGAGGCAGAAACCGCAGCAGCAGTGGCAGGACCTTCCTTCCAGATCGCCCCAATTTCCCCCGCACACCCTGGCCGGCGGCTGCTGAGGCCCCCCGTATTGTTTTGCCCCCCCTCCCCTCCACAGTGAATCGCTTTAATCCTTTTTTAATCTCTGTCCCCCCTAGAGAGAAACGGGTGTTTTCAGCCCATTTCATGGGGGAGAGGAGGTGGGGGGGAGACCAGAAGCAGGAAAAACAGGAGCAGCAACAGCAAGAACTGCACCAGGAGCAGGAAGAGCAGCAGCAACAAAAACAGCCCCAGGAGCAAAAACTGCACCAGGAGCAGCAGAAAGAGCAAAAACAGTACCAGGAACAGCAGAAACCTTCCTGCAACCCTCCCATTCCTATTCAATGCTGAATTCCTCGACTGAAATTTTATTTCCCGGAACCAGGAATTCACCCCATTTCTTTCTTTCTCTCCACATAACATAATATCTTTATACATAAATATATAATATATAATGTTCTTAAATTATTCCTGATTAAAAAAAATTTTTTTTTGAGCTGCCAAGAAAAGACATCTTCTACCCTAACACTTAAAAGATTTCATATGTGGGTGAGTCAAAACTGCTGAGGAAGAACATATGATTGTTAAATTATAGATATATTTTTTACTCTGCGCAATGCTTATTCTTCTACATCCATAAATGCTTAAGAAGCTCTGTTTTTGTCATTCATGTGCATTTTCCTTTGGAAAAAGAAACCACCTATTTTACTAACCAAAGACTTGATTTTTTTTTCCCTTCCTACCCTCTCCCTTAGAAATAAACACAATTTGACTCATGTCCATATCTTAAGAGAGATTTTTTAGGTTTTCAGATACCAGAATTCCAAATCAGAAATATTTAGGGTGGGGATAAGCAGGGATCACTGAGCTATAATAAGACATTTCTAAAACACTCAATTTGGGTTGGAGGAAAGGAGGCAGACTTAAGCACTAGGTTGTCATTTTTGTTGTAAGAATTCAGATCATAAAAATAATAAATGGGGGATTACGGGTTTGGAGTGCTGGTGCAAAACAATACTGGGAATAAATCAGCTTTTCCAGTCAGATTTCATCCACATCTGCAGCCTCCACACCATCATCAAAATGCAACCCCCAGCCCTGCTGCTTTTATAAATAATAACACAGCTGCCAATGGCAGTAATGCTGGGTCAGCTTGGCTCTTTCCTGCTCCAGCTGCCCATAACATTCAGGATGAGATTCTGGGGTCAGAAAAATCTAAAACTCAGCAACAGCAACAGGAACAGCAAGATTCTCTAGAAAAGCAGCAGCTTTCCCCCAGTCAAGGTCAGGAAGCAGGGATACTGCCTGAACCCGAGAAAGCTAAATCTGAAGAAAATCAAGGAGATAGCTCTTCAGAAAATGGCAATGGGAAGGAAAAAATAAGGATAGAATCACCAGTATTGACAGGATTTGACTACCAAGAGGCTACAGGGTTAGGTACTTCAACTCAGCCCTTAACATCCAGTGCATCCTCTCTTACTGGTTTCAGTAACTGGTCAGCAGCTATTGCTCCTTCTTCCTCTACAATAATCAATGAAGATGCAAGCTTTTTTCACCAGGGAGGTGTCCCTGCTGCTTCAGCTAATAATGGTGCTCTGCTGTTTCAAAATTTTCCGCATCACGTCAGCCCTGGCTTTGGTGGCAGCTTTTCCCCTCAGATAGGACCCCTTTCTCAGCACCACCCTCATCATCCTCATTTTCAACATCATCACAATCAGCATCAGCAGCAGAGGAGGTCGCCTGCTAGTCCTCATCCACCTCCATTTACACACAGAAATGCTGCTTTTAATCAGCTGCCTCATTTGGCTAATAATCTAAACAAGCCACCCTCTCCATGGAGCAGCTACCAAAGTCCTTCACCTACACCATCTTCTTCATGGAGCCCTGGTGGTGGTGGATATGGTGGCTGGGGAGGCTCCCAAGGCCGAGATCACCGCAGAGGACTCAATGGAGGAATAACACCTCTCAACTCCATTTCGCCCCTGAAGAAAAATTTTGCAAGCAATCATATTCAGCTACAGAAATATGCTCGGCCCAGCTCAGCTTTTGCTCCCAAATCTTGGATGGAAGATAGTTTGAACAGAGCTGACAACATTTTTCCTTTTCCGGTGAGATTCTACCCCATTAATAAATTAAAATTAGAAAAAAATATAAAATTATATGCCTTTTGACCAAGAGGTCTTTAATTATGTATGTTCTCATCAGATCTTTTAGTTTTGTAATCCATTTATATAATAGAATTTTTTTTGGTGGCAGAGACATATTTCAAAACAAAAATTCAGCTAATTCATTGATATTTTATCATTGTAATCAGTGATTACGTTCCTGATTATATTCCTGAAGATAATCTTTTGAAATTGGCATGAATATTAGGTAGCTTTCAACATCATAGTTGTGAATTATAATACCTTCCTAAATTGAATTAAGAATGACAGATTTTTTTCTTATGTATTAGGCAATAAGTAAGCTATTTGTATGTTAAATCTCTGTGTATATATTTATATTAAATATATTTCATTTTAAAGCTAATCTCTGAACATGCAGTAAATGAGTAATCCAATCCAATTGCATGTTTTACCATAGTGTTAAATAAGAATAAATTGAAAGTGATTTTTGCATCAGTTTTCTTAACTATTTAAAGTTTTAAATATAAAATCTCTGAAGCAATTTATTTTAACAAGCCTAAATTGACAAGTTCAGTGACATTGAATGAAAACCTATGTTACAAAATCCATTCTCTACCTTGGGCTAGCAAGGACTCAGAGTAGAAAATACTCTAAATGTTTTCCTTAGCCATGTTTAAGTTCTGTGTACTTTGAAACAGTTGAAAGCAGAATGACTATTTTGTGATGACTTAACTCATTTACTTATGTTTTGATACCAATATTAGGCTGTAGAAAAAGAAGCCACAACTAAAAATAGACCTAGTCTAACTTATCACTTGTTGGCTTTCTCTGTGCCAATATAGCCTTTCACTGTGAGGAGTGCAGGTTATTTGACATTTTGAATTAATGAGAAATAGATGTAGTTTGTGGAAGTTTAAAGCTCTCTCATAAAAGAAGTATTGGGTTAGATCAAGTGAATGAGAAAGTCAATTCAATAGCAGATGTATAAACAACTCTCTGTGTGTGTGTGTGTGTGTGTGTGTGTGTGTGTGTGTGTGTGTGTGGTTTTTCAGGATCTTTCAGTAAGGATAAAAACAGATTGCAAAATAATTGCAGTTTCTAGATCCAGTGTCAGCATAAGTTGGATGACCTATTTTAATAACTAATTTAGGGGTAAGAGAGCATTAGATAGAAGGAGCCCTGTGTTTTTTAGTGTCAGTAATCATCTAGTCATTGAACCCTACAATGAAAAATCTTTCATAAGAACCATTTTAATGGAGTACGTGGTCTTAAATACTTGCTTTAAATTCTATTTCATTTTGTTTCATGATAGGCCTAACTATCTTAGCTGTTCTTGTCAGGAGGTAGTAGATTTTAGGAAGGATTGTTGATACTTGCACTGTACAATAATCATAGAATTTTAATGACTAGTAAAAATATTTAAGACATAGCAAAAGATATGAAGTGGAGTGGGAAAGCTTTTAATGCTTTGAATCTTTTAAAGGCAACAAATAATACAAAGATAATTTTATGAACTATTAATTATTTTATTGAAATTTAACAAAAATATAAGGTGACACTTTATATTTTAACCTCACTAAGGTTTAGGTCATTAATATAATTAGGTAATTAGTTCAATTCCTTATAAATGTTTTCATATTTGCTGCTATAATTCTGATAGTGAACTTGTTTGACCTTGTGGTATGTTTTCTATACCCAGGTGTTTTGACTTTGATAAAAATGTTTGGGGAGAAAGACAATTTGAGAAAAAAGAAAACCAAATGATATATTCCAGAGATTTTTGCTTATTTGCTTGTGTTTAATGAAATGTTTGAAATTTCTGGTCTCAATAATTAAGTCTCTTTCTAAGTGCATTTTAAAAAAAAGATGAATATAAGATAGACATCTAGAATTCAAGACCATGGTTGAATCATATTGCCAAAAAGAACTGATATATAAACTGATTCCTCTGTTAGAATCAGTTATATGTTATTCTGGAAGGAGAAAAATGAAGGGTGTTGTGTATACCTCAGCTATTGCAGGTTCAGAAAGAGTACTGCCAAATTTCAAATCCCTTTTACAAGGGTGAGAGGTTTAAAAGAACACAATTAAACTAACAACAAAACCCTTTGACTTTAAGTTCTTAATAGTTGCAAAAATCACAAGTAATTTGAGCTGACTATAAATTCAAAATTCAATGGATGCAATTTTTGTTGGGGGAGGTGTTAAATTTTTATGTTTGAATTGGATGTATCACATGCTTCTCAGAACTTTGAGAATGAAGTTGTTTTTTTATTAATACTTTAAGTAGTCCACTAGTTTCCTGCTTGCAGATAGAGTGGGGGGTTTTGTTTGTTTGGACTTTTTTTATATTGATCACACTGGTGGTCGTGTGAATAGAGAGGAATTGCATGTCAGAGAAGTAGTGGAGCTAGAAATGGCAAGATTTGGGAAGTTATTTGACAAATGTTTTGCAGGAGAGTGGGTAGTTAAGGAGAACACCAAGGCAGGAGGTGAGAAGAATGGTAATATTTTCTATAGAAAGAGAAACTTTGGAAGAGGGGTGGGTTTTGTTTGTGTATTTGTTGAAATGAGTTGGGATACTCAGACTGAAATGTTCAATAGTTGGGAAGAGTGCTAGGCCTGGAGTCAGAAAGGCCTAAGTCCAAATAAGGCCTCAGACACTTCTTAGCTGTGTGACCCTGGGCAAGTCACTTAACTTCTATTTGCTTTAATCCACTGGAGAAGGAAATGGCAAATCACTCCAGTATTTTTGTCAAGAAAACCTCATGGACAGTATTGGTATGCTATGGTTCACAGGGTCAGGAAGAGTCAGATTTGACTGAATGAATGAACAACAATTGAGGACTGAAGTATAGGAGAAAAACTAAATATTTAAATGTGTAAATCATAGAGATGATGGTAAAACCTATGGAAGTTGATGAAGTATCCAAAAGAGAGAGGGTAGAAAGAGAAAAGGTCCCAGTATTGGGTAACACTGATGGGGGGCGGGGTTGATATAGAAGTAGAGGCAACTATGTAGATAGCTTTTAATAGGAGTTTGTTTTAGAAAGAGAGAAGAGATATAGAATGATAACCTGAGGGAGAAATAGGGTCTAGGGAAGGTTTCTGGGTTTTTTGTTTGTTTGTTTGCTTTTTAGGAATGGGGAAGCTTGGACATCTGTGAAGGGAGAGGTTAAAGGTCAGAGAGAAGGGAAGATTAAAGGGACTACTTGAAAAGACTGGAGGTAATGAAATCAAGGTACAAGCAGAGGGGTTGGATTTGGCAAAGACAAGGGCTACCTTACTAGCAACTAATGGAAAGGAGTAAAGACTTGGAATGATCTCTTGGAGTTTTGAGAAGACTACAAGGGACGATATGCTCAGAGCAAATGGTCCCAATTTTCTTTTTAAAGGATGCAAGATCCTCAGTTGAGAGGGCATGGACTGGCATGGGAAACTTGAAAAGAAGTTTGGAATAGCTTCTGTGAGGAGTGAGATAGGAAATCACTTAGGGAGGAATCAAAGGATTACCTTGCTACAGGAAGGCCCCAATTGAAATGAGATACCATACATTTGTAATGTGTTTAGTCAACTTGCTTGTGTGACTTCCCTCAGTTAAGGGGTAGCGAAGTAAAGCAGTGGATAGAGTACTAGTCCTGGAGTCAAGAGGACCTGAGTTCAAATGTCACTTCAGATGCAAGCTGTGTGATCCTGGGCAAGTCACTTAACCCCAGTTGCCTTAAATATCTGGGGGCCATCTCCAGTTGTCCTGATATATGTCTTGCCACTGGACCTAGATGGCTCTGGAGGAGTGAGGTTGGTGACTTTGCACAGCCCTCCCTCACTTAAATACAATTCACTGCAAACACCCTGATGTCATGGTCCTGATATCATGGTCTTCTTCAAGAATGAAGGACGAACAACAACAACAACAACAACAACAACAACAACAAAAAAACCAAACCACCATGTATAGGAATAGAGTAGGTAGATGGTGAGAGTAATCCAGAACTGTTGTTTGGCAAGGATAAGTGGTAATAGCATAGGAGGTGAAGGATTTGAGAGTACTGGACAACGTAGAGTCCAATTGGTTAATTGTAGGATCAGAATTGGGAAGGAAGGAAAGTGAAGTCAGAGTAGGTCTGCTAGGATGGAGGGAGTCAATAGGTTTAGTAGGGATATAGCATAAGGAGAGATGGGATGATTAAAGGTTATTGTCAAATTGAGTAATGTCACAGTTTTTGTTTGGTTTTTTGTTGTTGTTGTTGTTGTTTTTTTGGTTTTTTTTTTTGTGGGGCAGTGGGGGTTAAATGACTTGCCCAGAGTTACACAGCTAGTAAGTGTCAAGTATCTGAGGCTGGATTTGAACTCAGGAACTCCTGAATCCAGGGCCAGTGCTTCATCCACTGCACCACCTAGCTGCCCCAATGTCATAGTTTTTGATTAAGGAAATAGAACATTTGTGGGTAATAGAGAAAGGCATGGTATGACCATCCCTGTGCATAGCTGAGGTAGAGTAGAATATTACGTTGTAGGATTTGAGGAGATTGAGGAACTGGGAGGTTAGAGTATTTGTTTATTATTATTATTAATTTTTTTTTGGTGAGGCAATTGGGGTTAAGTGACTTGCCCAGGGTCACACAGCTAGTAAGTGACAAGTGTCTGAGGCAGGATTTGAACTCAGGTCCTCCTGAATCCGGGGCTGGTGCTCTATCTACTGCGCCACCTAGCTGCCCCAGAGGTTAGAGTATTTGAAGGAGCATCAATATGAATGTTGAAAGACTGTAGTGTTAGAAAATGGTATTGAATTTGAGAAAAGAGAGAACAATATTTGTGTTTTGTAGATAACATAAAGTGAAACAATTTTAATAGAGTGAACTTTAAATGACAAGAGGTTACATGAGAGATGGTGGAAAGGAGAGAATTTGGAAGTGGCAGTACAGGGCACTGGTATTTGGGTTGGACAACGGTATGAGTGAAGATATAGTCAGTAGTGAAGAGAATACCCAGGGATGCAGAGTTGCTTGGTTTCCTAGAAAGCAAGTAGAAGAAAGGGTTATGATAGATATTAAGCAGTTAGGTGGTACAGCAGATAGAGTGCTGGGCCTCAAATCAGGAAGACCTGAATTCAAATGTGGCCTCAGCTACTTATTAGCTGTGTGACTCTAATAGGCAAATCATTTAACCTCTTTATCTGCCTCAGTTTCCTCAATTGGGGATAATAATAGCACCCATTTTCCAGGGTTATTGTGAGCATCAAATGAATAATATTTGTAAAACACTTAGCACATATAATAAATTCTTATTCCCTTACCTTGATTATGGGTCAGCTAGGTGCCTCAGTGGATAGAGTGCCAGGCCTGTATTCAAAAAGACTCATCTTCCTGAGTTCAAATCTGGCCTTAGGCACTTGCTATTTGTGTTAACCTGGGCAAGTCACTTAACCCTGTTTGTCTCAGTTTCCTCTTCTATAAAATGAGCTGGAGAAGGAAATAGCAAACCACTCTAGTATATTTGCCAGGAAAACCCTAAATGGAATCACAAAGAGTCAAATACAACTGAAACTACTGAACAACTATTAATCTTCATTATGGAACAGGAATTCCAGAGGGCAAAGTGGAAAGACTGGGCAGAATTGGAGTGGGACATACATATAGAGAATGAAAAGGGGTGGTTGTCAATATTTTATTTCTAGATAGCCTATGATTAAGTAATATGGGGATAGGGAAAATAACAGGTGCTGGGAATTTGCTAGTCATAGGAGTAGTATTTGGTGACATGAATTATAATACTTATGGTCATCACAGGGTAATTATTGCTGTAGGGCAATCTTGGTTAAGGTCTGCTTCTTTTTGCTGGGTTGGTGTTGGGCAGGAGGCAGAAGAGGATACCAGGCCAAATGGAGCCTTGGTAGTGTTCCTGCTTCCACAAGGCTCAGTTGAAATGTTGCAACCACAAATTCAGATTCTTCTAATCACCACTTAAGTCTGCTGACTCTGACAGGAAACATGTTTCAAAGTATAGAAGAAATGGGCAGCTACTCATGTATTTCATTTTAATATTAGGAAATTTCTCATGTACTACAGGAAGCATTTCAAATAACAATAGAGTATTCAAAAGTAATATAGCTTTATGAAATAGAGGCATTATAATAGTGGCATTGAGAAGAATATCATGGTATTTAATGCTAAGGGGAAACCTGTGGCACTCAAGTTAATGCCAGTCAGTTCTTATTTTAGACTTGGAATTAATCAGGTGGAATTTGACAGATATATAGTACAGTGGATAGAGTGCTGGACTTGAAGTCAGGAAGTTCTGAGTTCAGATTCAGCCTCGAACATTTATTAGCTATATGTCCCTGGGCAAATCAGTTAATTCCCTGGACCTCAAATTACCTTATCTGTAAAATGGGGGATAATCACATGTACCTTCCAGACAATTAAATTAGATAATATTTGTAAAGTGCTTTGCAAAGCTTAAAGTACTATAGAAATCTATTATCATCATCATCATCATCATTATTTTGTTCCAGCATTGCTGAATATTCCTTTTTATATTGCTTGTGAAAATGCAAATTTAATTAATTTGGCTAATTCCTTTATACATGTGTAACCACTCTAATGTGTTTGGGAAGAGTATTATTTTTGTATATGTGGTACCCCATACTAATGTGGTAGGGAGCAATAGCAGTCCAAAAGAATAAATAATCCCCAAAGCATAGCTATTTGACATTGGGAATGAATATTTAGGGGAATTGTTGACATTATGGATTAATTTTCTAAAACATTTTTTATTTTGATCAAGGCCATTCTAATAGAGCTCATTTTAACATGGATCCAATTTAACAAATATTTATTAAACACCTTAAATTCCTTAAAAGTAGGGCTATTTTCTTTTTTGTCTTTTATCTCCTTGAAATATCCCTACATTCAAGGAATTTACTTTTTGACCATTCAAATTGCATCCCTCAGATATAACCACCTAAAGTAAAATCCTTATTTTAAATACACCATAGTTGACATTGTGGAAGGCCTAACAGTAATGTGCTGGTTGTCAGGGAGAATTCAGTCAGTCTAGGATTTAAAATTTGCTATAGGTAAAAATTGACTGTAGATTAATTGTTGGAAGTAGAATGATGATAGGATACATTTAGTTCTTGTCTTTCTTGGCCTATTTATTAATAACATAAACTAAAAATAAACTTTTGCAATATTTTCTGGAATTTTGATGTACACAGTGTTTTTTTTTGGGGGGGGGGGAGCTGGGCAATGAGGGTTAAGTGACTTGTCCAGGGTTATACAGTATCAAGTGTCTGAGGCTGGATTTGAACTCAGGTCCTCTTGAATCCAGGGCCGGTGCTTTATCCACTGCTCTACCTAGCTGCCCCTGTACACAGTATTCTTGCTTTTTTAAGTGGTTGGCTAGACTAGATATCAAAGATCCCTTATAACTATAAGTCTTTGAAATAGTCCCTTTAGTGACATTTATATGCCAGGTAGTTGATTGATATCTATGGCATCACACATTTATACATTTCTGAGAAATTTATCATTGTTACTTCACTTTATAATGTAATTCTGGACAAATTTTTCTAATACTTTGGTAAATGTTACTGTATTTTACACATTTTAAAACTTGTATATTGAGATCTTTATGAATGGGAAACTTTTTGAAAAAAATTTCTTATTCATTGGGGAAAATTAATTTAATGTTAGATGCTGTAGCAATCGTTTTGGGGAAATATGGAGAAAACTGGTAGAGAGGTCCTACTACTCAGCAGATGTTTTTCTTTGTAGTAGCTATACTAATGAAATCTAAATGAAGATTAAAATGTGTCATTTTCCCCCCTCATGAATTGTGTTGCTTGCGGGAGGGGGAGCATTAAAAAAAACTTTTTTTTGTTCTCCTAAGCAAAGCCACAGAGAATGAACAAGACATCTGCTGCAACATCTTTCAAGAAAAACTAATTTATTAAATACTTGTTAATATAGTTGTTACTGGTTACAGCCTGGGAAGATGTTACTTTGTTTATTAATTAAGCTTTCAAGAAAATTCCTTGTTGGTGTTCATAATGAGATTTTTTAAAGTGTTCTAAGTTTTTAATGTATGACGTTACTGAATTTAAATATCGAAAAATTACTTTGTTTAGTTCTTTACCTGTTTCACCATAATAAAACAAGACTAAGTACACTAAAACGATATAATAAAATTTCACAGTCTACCTGCAGGTAAAATCATTGGAAAGAATTTTAATTCTCAATTTTAGAAGCTATTTTTGACCTTCAAACAGTATGTTTGTAGAGGGCTTCTAATACATGATTTTTAAGTGATTTTATCATTTGTGAACTAAGAATATCAAATTGTCTTTATAAATCGATTATCTGATATCTTATGGAACTAAAACCTAGTTTTAAGTTTTTTTAATGTTAAAAAATGGTAAGAAAGATGGTACAAGATAGTGGTAAGAAAAATAGAGGTAAATTGTACTTTTTCTAGTAGCTTTTGACAACAACTGTTAGGAAAAGGTAGTTTTATTTACAAGTGCCCAATATTATAATAATGAAATCTGAAATGAAGTTCATTAAAATATTTTAGAATCTTCCCACAAGCATTAATTTTGAAAATAACAGATGGTTGATTATTTTATTACTGATATTTCAGAGTTTTATCCTTGCTATTAAGCAAACTGTTATAGTTGGGCAGGTGACCAGTTTTCTGTTGTTCAGTCATTTTCAGTTGTGTCTGACTCTTCATGACACCATTTGAGATTTTCTTGTAAAAATCGTTTGCCATTTCCCTCTCCAGCTCATTTTACAGATGAGGAAACTAAGGCAAAAAGGGTTTAAGTGACTTGTCCAGGGTCACAAAGCAATGAAAGGTTTTTACTTGCCAAGTGTTATAAGGCCAGTAATATACAGTGCATTAACTTGAATTCAGGTCTTTCTTGACTCAGAGACAAGCTGTGATATTTAATTAATAGCTACTGAACTTGTCCTAATTGATCCCTTCCTTCTCTCCAACTTTCACTTGTCTTCCCTTGCCAGAAATCACAAAAGAAGCTTGATGTTGGTTCATTTTTTTTTAGTCATTGAGTTGGTTAAACATCAACTCCAAATATAGTCCACCATAAAATCTGAATGCATTTAAAGTGTAAATACTTGGGGCATAGAAACATTCTGTAAACTCTTAAAAACAAATGTTTAAAACAACTACTTTACACAATATATTTTAAGATTTGATGTTGAAAAGTTTACAGTAGATGAGAAGGTAAATGATTTTCTGGCTAGCAGAATTAAAATACATACTGGTTGAGAGAAAAATCAAAGTTGTCTTTAATAAATAGTATCTATTATACTCATGACCGGTTATTAAACTGTTAAAGATTTAGGCGTTTAAACATTATGCTACTACTTTATGAAAACTCTCTGCAACATAAAGCAGAGATACTACTGTTGCCTAGTCTTTACTTGAATCCTTTCTAGCTTTGTGTAGGGCCTTATTCATGTTTTCAGATTGCTAACATAACTTCCAGAAGCCCCAAATCACCTTAATACCACTATGGGATATTCAAATAGTGCTACTTTAATGCAAGAAAATTATAGGTACAAATATGAAAACTTGTAACTTCTTTACATGGTAAATATATGGATTTGTATGATCAGGATATCATATATTTGGGGTGGGACATTCACAAGAAGAAATTAAATGTAGTTTAATAATCTGAACCTTTTGTGCAAAGCACTGTGCTAAGCAGTGAAGATAGAAATAAAAAAGTGAGACAATCCTTGTTCTCAAGGAACTCACATTCTAACGAGAGGAGATAAGGTTTCAGTTGCAAGTCAGATGGAAAGGTCCCATACATAGTCTTTATATATATGCCTAACTTATTTTTATACAGTTCGTTGATTTTCAGTATCATTTTTCTGAAACTATAATAGACTATAGTTATTGAAATTGAATTTATCTATCCCTCAGTAAATTTTAAAATATCTATTGGCTTTTTCCTAAGTTAATTTTTAATAGTATCTACATACTGTCTTCATTGTAGCATATCTTTTTTTCTTTGAGGTGAATTTGGCCACTTAGAAAGTGAGGAAACAAATAGATATATGAAACCACTAAAAGTTTAGTGAAATGTCTCTCTTGATTGGCATAGGCAAATTCTTATGACATGCAAACTACTACATGAAGGATGTGCCAATATAATTACATTTTGTGAGCATTTATGTGCTGTTTTATAGTTATATAGTAAAATTATCATGAGCAATGTAGAATTACCAATGATCTCATTGCTTTGGAAATTCCCAGCAATGATGCATCCATGCCTGCCCATCATGGGCAGCTCTCATCCATGTTCTTGAATAAATTTAACAACAGGAAGTATCCCTCTCAGGCTGGAGACTTTCTGGCTTCCTTTTGACCTTGCAAGGCTGCAGTGCCCCTGACTGTACATCTGTCATCTCTCTTAGCACATGACCAACCCATCTTCTCTTTCCATTCTATAGTTTCTAGATATCATCTTTTATTCCTGTTCTTTGGAGTTCTTCCTTGGTTATATGTTTCAGCCTATACACATACTACAGGAACCTCTCCATTATCCTTTGTGTGACACTCATTTTTAATTTTTCACAAATAGTTATATGCCTTCTTGTGGCAACACTAGTAGACTATTAGTATATATAAAAGATGGACCTTTGCTTTCATAGAAAGCATGCAGTAAGTAAAAAGAGCTTTTCGTTTTCCTGAAAGTCAGCCAGTCCATTATCTTCCTTCTTTTCAATTTTGGACCCAATCCATTATATATCTGTTCTGTGTCCTAGAATGATGAACAAGTTCTAGAGGATATTCATTTCTGATAAAAGACAGCTTGGTTTTCTTGTGTGGATGGACATGTTTATTGGTATTAGCAAAGTCCTGATGCCTCTAACAATGCTAGAAAATTAATTTGCCATCTGTTGATTTTTTTTTCTTCTTGTACTTCAAATTGTGAAGGTCCAGGAAAACTGATACTGAAGACAGGAAATTTCTCTATTGCGTCATCTGCTTATTGTATCTAATCAGTTATAAAATTATTCCAGTGTCTGTAGTGGTAAGACTGCAATACTACTATTTCTTTTGTTTGTTACTTTCTTTACTATTTTTCAGTACTTATAACCTGGAAATAAAGGGAAAAAATGAGAGCTGTTGGGATAAAATGAAGATTCTGCCAGGACAGGAAAAAAAATTGTTTTGCTCACTGCTTACATTTTGGAACTGGTAGAAGTTTTCTGTCAGAGCATCTAAGCCTTAAATCTGAGGGCTCATTTTCGGGAAGGAAAACTGTTATCAGTATTGCATATTTATTCCTTTTGATGGAGTTATGTTTTTGGATATTATAATTAAACTTTATTATCTATAACATGAGATATATAGGAAAAGCTAAAAGATAATTGAAATCATTAAATGATTAAACTAGGTTTTTGTATTCATTTAAAATTTTTTCTGTAATCTTTTTTTCCCAGAGTATGTTAATAAGTAGGAAAGTAGATTTGAGTTTCAAATATTACTTCTGTACCCGAGGATATAGGGGTGGGAGAGGAGGAAACAAGCATTTATTAAGTGCCTACAAATATTATGTCATTCCATCCTTACAACTGTGACGTAGGTGTTTTTTTTAATCCCCATTTTTACAGCTGAAGAAACTGAGACAGAGATTAATGACTTGCCAAAGTCACATAGCTAGTAAGTATCTGAGGCCTGATTTGAATTTGGGACTTCCTTATGCCAGGCCCAGAATTCTATCCACTGCACCACCTAGCTAGGAAAGGGAGAGACCAGGGGATGTTAACTAGCAATGTAACAGTTTATTAAGTAGACAGTTAGAAGGAAAGCTGGAGACTTGATGATGCACAAACTATATAATCAGATATTCCATTGTCCAAAGTGAACATATTCAAAGCAGAACTGATTACCTTTCCTGCCCAAACCTATTCCCTATCCGAATTTCCATATCTCTGTTGAGTGCATCCTCATCTTTCTAGTCATCCAGATTTGTAACCTTGGGGTCATCCTTGACTCTTCCTTCTCTTTCCCTCTCCCTCCCCCCACAGCCAATCAATCCACTGCCAATCCTTATCTATTCTACTTCTACAGAATCTCTTTCATTCATCTCTCCACTCCGAGACCCACCACCTTAATTTAGGCTTTTTGCCTGGACTATTGTAATAAATGTAATAGTTCAAAATGATTTCTTTGCTTCTACTTTCCCCCCTCTCCAATCAGTCTTCCATACAGCTACCAAAATAATTTTCCTAAAGCGTGTATCTGATTATGTCACTGCTCTAAGCAAAAAGTCCTCAATATCCCTCATAGCCTTTAGGGTAAAATACAAAGTTATCAGTCTGGCATTTAGAATCCATAATCTGGAACCAGTCATATTACTAGCATTCATTCAAGGACATTTCCATCTCCTGCCTTTGTGCATTTGCAGAAGTCATCCCTCAGCCTGGAATTGATTCTTCACTGGTTCTCAGAATCTTTATCTTCCTTCAAAGCTCACCATAGGTACAGCTTCTTCTCCAAAATCTTTTCTGACCTTCCCACTCCCCCAAACTCAACTATTAGTATTCTCTTCCTTCTCAAATTGTCTTGTATTTACTTTACTTATAGGGGCATGCACTTGGAAGATTGGGGTATTTTAATTTTGTCTTTTTATACTTAGTCTCTTGCATATGGTAGTTACCTAATAAATGTTTGTTGAATTTGAATTGAACTGTAAAACTACACTTGAATGGTAATTTTCTCTACTTAGATAAAGCTTTAGGTGAAAAGTGCTCATCCCCTTGTGAATTTTTGGTGATCACAGTGAATGTCAATTACTTAGTGAAGTTAGAAATAAAGATGATGCAACATAATATGTATGCCTTAGTGTCTAAACCACTAGACTTAGCAATTGGGAAGCCTAATTTCTAGTCTTAGCTTTGTCCCCAGGTACATGATTGGCTGTGGACAAGTTCATTTTATCTCTCTGGTTTATAATACCCCATTTGTAAAATGAACTAGTTGATCTCTAATATTGGTTTTATAATTCCATCATTTTAAAAATTAAATGCATTTAAGTACAAAGGTTATCTTGGCTATCACTGTATAAGAACTATGTAGTGAAGCAGTAAATGGAAGAATAAAAAAGCAAAGGCTATTCAGTAAGGTCCAAAAAACCTTAATAATTTTTGCCTAAAGTTGGCCATTAGTTTTCCTAAGGCAAGTATTAGATTTAGCAGTGCTAATATTCTGATATATATATATATATATATATATATGTATATATATACACACACACACATATACACATATATATGTATATATACACATACATATATACATATATATAACCAAACCTGTGACCAAAATAGGACTGAGGGATTAAAAATATGATAGCTCTTTGTATCCATATATACTGTTTCATTGCAGTTTACTTTGACTTTTTTATAGATAGAATAGTGCTTATTATATCAGTTGCTATGAAGGGATGTTTAGTAATGACAGAATAAACCTGTTAAGTTACAGAGATAAGTTGTCAAAATATTCAGTTTAACATATGTTAGAAAATAGCATATAGGCAATGGAGCTAATTTCTTTAGGTAAGATTTAGAAAATGAATGATGCCTTTTAAAATCTTGTAATGATCAGCAGCAGATTGCATACATCTAGCTAAGCATTAGAATGGTGATTCCCAATTATGTCTGAGACAAATATAAGCTACTTTCTAGAATTGAGGCAGCCCACATTACTGACATATTAAAGGGGAGTAATATAGTATTTAAAGGAAAGAAGTAAATTAAATGATCATTTCCCTTTTAATATCTTTCTGTCTTCTCCCATCTATCTTAGACTTTTTTTTTCCTATGTTGTCTTGTATAACATGACTTTTCAAATTGGGTTTCCCCTTCTCTTGTAGGCAGCTTGTGTTGTGAACCTTGGCTGCTATGGGGCACATACATACTTTAACTATTTAGGTTATTGAGAGAAATAGGCAACAGTGGGTTAAGGCTAACAGAAATATTTTTTTCTCATTTAATTTTTTAAAATTCAATAAACAATCGAGTACTTACTTTGTACAAAACATTGTTCCTTTCTTCTCTTATCAGCATCATTTAAAAATAACCCTTCAAATAACTACTTACTTTAAGTGTAGTTGAATGAAAACAGCATGGCAGTATTTTTAGACAATGCAGCGATAGGGTTATTGATCTGTACCACAATTTTTTCCTCCTATTTAATTTTAGTTAATATTGAATCTAGATATGTCCACCTCAGTCACATTCTTGTGGTTTATATGTCATAGTCATAATGATAAAGCTATTAAATCTTAGAAGTATAAGGACTAGAATTCTTAAGGAACTGATAATGTGGTCACTTAATTAGGAGATAAGTGTTACAAAGAATCTTAGAAATTTTCTTCTCCACTCTCCCCATTTTGCAGATCACAAAATTGAATTTGGGAGAATGATCCAAATGAATCCAAGATTATATAGATAGCTGCAGAATCAAAGTGTTCTGATTTGATCAGAGATTAGAATTTACATCTTCCAAATACCATCTTCAATCCCTTTTATTGCTCTACTGTACAATCTTTAAGGAATAATAGAATTTCATTTGAGGTCCTTTATAAAAGTGAGAGGCATAAAATTTTGCAGTTAGCTTATTTTTTAGACAATAGCTCTTAATTACTAATTAAATTGTCATAGCTTTATTATTTATGAACAAGGCTATCTTAAGATCATTTCTGCCCATTTACATTGTACATGTCTAATAGTTATATGATTATTTTCATGTGTCTCTGCCATAAGAATATGTACACCTTGAGGGCAGAAATTTTTTTTTCCTTTCCTTTTTATCCCCAGCCTGGCACAAAGCAAGTACTTATACATGCTTGTTGACAATGATGTTGGTCAGGGGGCGGCTAGGTGGCGCAGTGGATAAAGCACCGGCCCTGGATTCAGGAGTTCCTGAGTTCAAATCCGGCCTCAGACACTTGACACTTACTAGCTGTGTGACCGTGGGCAAGTCACTTAACCCCCACTGCCCCGCAAAAAAAACAAAACAAACAAACAAAAAAAACAGACAATGATGTTGGTCAAAGGAATAGCTTGTGAAAAATCAAACCACCATATATGGTCTCTCTCTATACATAGATGGAAAAATAAAAATCACTTCAGTTGTAATGTTCTAAATTACCAAATTGTTAAAAAAAGTCAGTGAAAGATGACATTGACAAAATGCATTATTGAATAACCAGATAAACTTTTTATCCCAACTGTGAGTTGTTTTATGCATTAAGATAACAGGAGACTTTAGCTCTACTGTTTATATTTTTCAAAGCATTTTGATTTTTCAAAATGCTTTACATATATAATCTATTTATTACGTTCAGTGAGCTTTGTGAGGGAGATGAAGAATTCTTAATCACTAAAAATTCAAAGGAAAAGTGAATTACAGTGTAAAGAAATAACATGCATTTTAATCCTGTGGAAAAGGCATTAAAATTTGAAAGCAATTGAACCTAGTTTTAGATTTTTCAAGGTTTCAATTTTGTTACTCTTCTGTTAGACATTTCATCATCTCTACTCTCTAATGTATTGTTCACTTCTCAGAATCTTAGTTCGACATAGAAATAGCTCTCACAAAAATCACAAATCAAGTCACTAAATCTCATGGTCTTTTCTCAGGCCTCATTTTTTTTAACCTTTCTGTAAGCATTTGGCTTTGAATTCGTTGACCATGAAATTTTCTCCTTTAGCTTCTCTACTCATTTTGTTTTTTTTTTCCTTTGGATTTTTGCTCTTGTTTCATACTTTTGTTTTCTGCCAATCTCACCTCAGCCCTAGAGCTTCCTCTATGCATATGACTTCCAAATTTATATTTCTTACTTCATAGGTAGACCTGAGTTTTCAGTTGTGTCCCTACTGACTACACTGGGATGTCCCACAGGTACCTAAACATCATCTTATCTCCCAACCTGCTCCTCTGCACTACAGCAAACAAAATAAAAACACTCATTCTTCCTTGTGATTTTAGTATGCTTATTAATGGCACCACTATCCTTCTAGTCACTCATGCTCATGAATCATCTTTAACTTTTCCTTCTTCCTTGACTCTGTATCTAACTAGTCACCAGTTATTTCTACCACTGAATTTTTTTAAAATTTTAATTGTATTTTAGTGAGGCAATTGGGGTTAAGTGACTTGCCCAGGGTCACACAGCTAGTAAGTGTTAAGTGTCTCAGGTCCTCCTGACTTCAGGGCCGGTGCTCTATCCACTGTGCCACCTAGCTTTTCTACTTCTAGTCCTAATTCAGCCCCTTCTTGCTCTGTTCATTACAGTATTTTACCATCTGTTGTCCTCACTTCAAGTCTCCCCCCATCCATTCTAAGCACTTCTAACATTAATCTTCCTAAATTAGTGTAGTATTTATTATATATCACTTCCCTGCTTAAATTTTTGTTTTGTTTTGTTTTGGTTTGGTTTTGGTGAGGCAATTGGGGTCAAGTGACTTGCCCAGGGTCACACAGCTAGTAAGTGTTAAGTGTCTGAGCTCGGATTTGAACTCAGGTCCTCCTGACTCCAGGGCCGGTGCCCTATCCACTGTGCCACCTAGCTGCCCCTTAAAATTTTTAAATGATTAATTACCTACCAAATGAAGTCCAAACTTTTTGCCCTGGCCCTCCATGATATGCCCCTAAACGTTGATTTATAACCTCTCATTATTCTTCATACAAATGAAAAACATTCCCAAAATACACTTTTTGTTTTCAAGCCTGTATGCCTTATCTGATGCCTGGGCTATTTTCCCTGACTCTTTCTTTGAGCTCCACCTGTCTAATGCCTACCCTTTACTGCATTATTGGCATTTACTGCTTATAGGATCTTGGGCAAATCACCCTTTCCAAGGGTCAGTTTTCTCACTTTTTACAATATGTTTAGTATGTAACTCTGAGTTGTGCCATTCAAGTGGGATAATGTAGATAAAGTTTGATGCAAATTTTAAAGGACTATATATCAACTACTGTTATTCATTCAAAGCCCAGACCATGAAACCTTTCCTGAGGTACCTCAATGGAAAGCATTCTCTTTCACCTCTGAACTTCCAGTTTTTTTTCATGTGTATGTACATTTTAAAAATTAATTAATTAATTAATTATATTTAATAAAGTATTTTATTTTTTTCATGTTACATGTAAAGATAGTTCTTAACTTTTGTTTATACAAGCTTTCCAATTTCAGATTTTTCTCCCTCCCTCCCCTCCCTCCCCTAGACAGCAGGTAATCTGATAAAGGTTTTATATATATATATATATATATATAATAACATTAAACATATTTCTGCATTAGTCATGTTATAAGAGCAATGAGGAAAAACCTCAAAATAGAAATAGAACAGCACCAAAAACAAAAGAAACAGTATGCTTCATTCAGCATCTATATTCCACAGTTCTTTTTTCTTTTTCCTGGATTTGGAGATCCTCCTCCTCCATCATGAGTTCCCTGGAACTCTTCTGTACCATTGCATTGGTGAGAAGAATATAGTCCATCACAGTAGGTCAGCACACAATGTTGATGATACTGTGTACAATGTTCTTCTGGTTCTGCTCATCTCACTCATAATCAGTCCATGCAAGACCCTCCAGGTTTCTCTGAACTCCTCCTGTTCATCGTTTCTTACAGCACAATAGTATTCCATTACATTTATATACCACAACTTGTTCAGCCATTCCCCAATTAATGGGCATCCCCTCAACTTTAAATTCTTTGCCACAACATAAAGAGCAGCTATAAATATCTTTGTACATGTGGATCCTTCTCCCCATTCCATGATCTCCTTGGGAAAAAGGTGTTGGCACATTTTTACACTCCATTATTCAATTCATATCAATGATTATTTAGTAAATACTACCCTGTGCAGATCACTATGATAGGCATATGGGAAGATACAAAAGTTTAAAATTTTTAATTATTAGTGTACTTGTATCTCTTCTGGCTTGGTAGATTCATGAAAGCAAGGGCTATCTGACTCTTTTTTTGTATTAATTCAGAGCTTGTCATGTGTTTTATTGGAAAATACCAATACTGCACTTGAGAAATTTGCTAGTGAGTTATTCTGGAGTTGGATTCTCATTTTACTGGCAGAATAGCTCATGAAACAAAATGGAAACATCTGTATAACTCTTCATAAACTGTCACTTTCTACCAGTTATCTCAAAAGTCTTATTGTCCAAATTCTTTTTGTTATTCTAAGAAAGGTGTGGTCTGCGTTCTACATTTCACATTTATTTATTTTAGTAGTTTTCGTCAAAGAAATAGTATTATATAGAAGGGGGGAAAATGCACAGACACAAATTGTATAGGGGGTAGATAAAAGAAGAAAAGTCAGCAATTAAAAAAATACTTGAATTTAAAATATAATTTGCTTTCTAGATTTCTTTGTACCACAGTGGATGTAAACATTTCAAAAGATATAAGGTAGTATACAGAAAAGGTCATGTTAGAGTAGTTGTGTTTCTCTCTAACCAACTATAAAAATTTAAAGGTAGCTTAAAAGCCGTTTTCTGTAGTATGTGAATGAAAGATTATTCCAGATTTAGCATCTTTTATTAACCCTCATGTCTTCCTAATTGTGTGACTAAAATCTTTACTTCAGAAAAATTGATGAAAATGTAAGGTGAAGGAAAGGAAACTAAAAACATCATTTCTTCTCCACCCTGAGAATACCCATTTCTAATGTGGAGCACATCATCCTACCATGTAGAGATGAAGAGATTCAATCAATAAGCATTTATTATGATCTTACTATATGCCGGGCTCTGTTCTAGATGCTGTGGATACAAAGACAAAAAAAGAAGTAATCCCTCGGAGTTTACGTGCTATTGTGAGAGCATGTACACAGAGAATTAATAAAAAAAAAATAAATGCAAGGTAGTTTTAGGGAAGGGAGGGGCAAAGGCAGCAGTGGGGTGGGGATCAAGAAAGATTTCATGAAGAAGGCAGTCTTCAATTGAATCTTGAGGGAAGAGGTTCTGTGAGGTAATGGTAAAGTGGAGTACATCCCAGACATAGTATAATATATAGTGCAAAGGCACCCATATGAGCAATGTATGGAGTGCTGTTTGCAAAGAACAGCAGTAGGCCAGTTTGGCTAGACCTTAGAGTATGGGAAAGAGAATCCTTTATAATAAAGATGGAAAAAGTCTGTTAGGGCCAGGCTATAAATAGTTTAAAATCCAAAAAAGATTGTATTTGATCCTCAACAATTGTATGCCACTGATGTTTATTGAGTAAGGGAGGGAAATGGTCAGACCTGGGCTTAAGGAAAATGGCTTTTGTGACTATGTGAGCAATTAAATTCTGGAGATTAATATGGGGGAAATACATTCATGTTCATACTGCAACAAACTTCAGGAGTCTTCCGAACTCTTTATTTATAGAGTAAAAATTAGAACGTGAAAAGAGTTATGATAAAGTGAGTATCTTGGGGAAGGAGACACATCTTTTCAGTAAGTGAATGCCCATAGCTCAAGTAGATCAAGTGGATGATTAAACCAATTAGTGGAAAATTTTTATTTTTGTTATAAGAGAACTATAAAGAAAAATAGAATTAAATGAAAGGGGGAAAATTGACTGGAAAATGTAAGGGATAAACTCTTGTTTCTTTAAGGTTATATTGGAGGTATGTGTGTGTGTGTGTGTGTGTGTGTATGTGTTTTGTAGATGCGAGTTCTGCTGCTTACTTTTAAAATGTAATTTTGAAATATTTTAATCTCCTCCTCCATACCTAGCAAGCTTTAGTTTTTCTATCCCCCTTCATCTAGAAAAAAATGCAAAGTGATTTGTGCACTGTGTATTTTAGGATTCCTCGCCCACTATCGAATGAATCTTCATTATGCCAAGAATATAGTCCAGCAGGTGTTCCCCCCCCCCCAGAACCATTTTTAAATAAAAGGAAGTAATAAATAATTACTTTGCTAGTTGAGGAAAAAAAAGAATTGAGATATAATCATTTGCATTACTGAATTCTTAATTTTGTCAACACTTTGTACACAGAACTTTTGGGGGGGGCTTTTTACGGTCTGACAACTTGCTAATTTAATTTGAAAGATATTCATCAGATTGATCTACCCCTTTAGTAAGATCTTGATTTGTTAAAGCTTAAAGAGAACAGCTGCTTAACAAATCTTAAGCATACTGTCCTACATCATCCCTGCTTTTCCTTGGAGGAGGTTTCATCAGAATAATGAGACTCGCCCCTGCTTGGGTTAAGATATTGAAATCATGTCCCAGTGCACTCAGAACTCATTATACCAAATTTATTTTTTATAGTGGGGGTAGCATGTGTTTTCATTGTCTCATTTAGGTTACTGACCTTGAAAATAAATAAACAATATTATGGAGTGACAATCAAGGCTATTTGGTATTTGATAAAAAAACTAGAAAACTAGAGCAATGGAAGAGAACAGGAATCCCATAAAAATGCAAATTGGTATAAATGGTTGATATATAATAAAGCTATTGGTGCTAAACGATAGGGAAAGAAATCACTCAATAAATTCTATTATAAAAATTGGGCACCAATGTGGGGGGGAAATACTACAACAAATAATAGGTGAATTGGTGAGTTAAAGATTGAAGAATGTAGAAAAGTGACTTAATTTCAAATGTAAAGGAGTGTTAAAATTATTGGAGACAAAGTTGATGGATTTGGTTATGTAAGAATAAACAATTTTCAAGGTGAATTCAATTCAACCAAAACAAAATTAGGGATAGTAATTAATGAGATTTTCTTGATGAATGTGATAGTGACTAATGTTACATCAGAATTTACATTACAAATTATTATGTAGTCACAAATAGATAAATAAATGGCCAAAAGATAAGAACAGGCAGTTCACATCAGGGCAGCCCAAACACTTGGGGAAAGAAACAGCTTCACTAGTAATTAAAGAAATAAAAGCTAAAACATTTATGAGGTACCATTTCATGCCTATCAATTAGGTAAAAACAAGTAAAAATTATAAAACTCAATATTAGTCATATATAACCTATATCAGATTGCTTTCTTTCTTGGGGAGGGGGGAGGAAATGGAGGAAAGGAGAAAAATTTGGAACTAAAAATCTTAGGAAAACAAATGTTGAAAACTATATTTACATGTAACTGGAAAATAAATACTTTTATGATTAAAAAAACAACTCAATATTAGTGGGAGAAATTGGTACACTGATGGCATTATAAATTGTTAAAATCTTTTTGGAAAGCCACCTTGTCATTCAAAATGAGTTGTAGGACAGGTTGGGAATGCATCTCAAGAAAACAAGAAAAAATAACTACTTAGACAAAGATGTTTATTGTATCATTACTTTTAATGGTAAAAATATTGAAAACAACCTAAATTCCTAGTTGGGGAATTTCAAAACAAACTGTATTATAGCAATGTAATTATTGGCTATATTGCTATGAAGGATGAAAGATGAAAAGGATATACACAAATATGGAATGAATTAAAGGAAACAGTACGAAAATGAGAAAAGTAGAGCTAGGCATGCTGCTTATATACTCCTATGAACTTATATATTTTAAAATATCCAAATATATACAAGTAAAAGGATGAGTTTTTTAACATGCTGTGAAGGTTTTTACCTAGTTGGATTAAACAGTAGCAGCTGGTCAATAACAGGAAAAATATGCTTATAGGAATGTTCCTTTAAAATAGTTTCAGTAGTTCACTTTAAATCATAAGAAGTACAAGGGGGTTACAGTGGGTAATAAGTTGCTTTTCATACTTAAATGTTTAAGTTGATTAAGGCCAAAGAGATAGAACAGTTCTACTACTTTCTGCTGCCTCTGTTTAGAAAATGGTAAATAATGTATTATATTTAAGTACAGCCTTGATTATGTGGAAGGAGAAAACAATTTCATAACCTTTACTTTTCTTAGACTATGTAAAGATAAAGGTTTCATTTGTTATTTTTATTTCTAGTATTCCAGCAAGCATTTAGTGACTTTACAATTTAGAGTTTTGAGTTGCAGAAAAATTCTCATTGTAAAAAATGCCTTCAGGGAGTCAGTGTAGCATGCAGTGGGTAGAATTCTGGACTTTAGTCAGGAAGTCCTAGCTTTAAATCTCTCCTCTGACACTAGCTGAATGACTGCAGACAGGCCATTTATTTATCTTCTCTTCAACTTAATTTATTCATCTACAAAATAGAGATAATGGTGCCTTTAATATCTACCTTAAACAGTTATTATTCGACTCATATCATATCAGATAATGTACAGCATTTTGTAACTTTAAAGTGCCATATATCAGGCTGTCATGACTATTATTGGACTGGTTGATTCTGTTGCTCTGAGGAACTTCTGGCGAGAAAACTCCTTCAGCAGTGCAGATAGACACCTGTAATGCAACATGGAGTCTGAGAGAGGCCTGGGGCAATGAGGTGAAGTGGATTTCCCCAGTGACCCACAACCATTAGGTGTCAGAGATGGGACTTGAACATAGGTTTTCCTGATTCTGTGGCTTCCACAAACCTCACTCTTAATTATGATGACATGGATGCTGGAGTTTATCTATTTAGCCCTACTAAATAAACAGTAACAGTTGATATTAGGAAAAAACCTTATTGTGGTAATTTTACATTAACAATTACAACTTTACCCTTAAGGAAGAATTTAAAGGGTTTTTTTTTGTTATTTCTATTGTTTGTATAGAATATATAATAGGGTCTTTGATAAATTCATTGATAGGGATTTATTTTATTCTACTCCTTGCTGGCTCATTGTAGTTTTGAATTTTTGTAAGTATTAATACAAACAATTTTATTTTTGGCTTACCTACAAAGAAATGTATTTTTGATTCTGCATGGATAAGAGTGAAGTTGCCATTCGAGTCTATGCTATACTTAAATATTCAAATAATATACTTTTTAAAAGTAGTTTGTCAATGTTTTCATTTTCAGGAGCGTCCAAGGACATTTGACATGCACTCATTAGAGAGCTCACTCATTGATATAATGAGAGCTGAAAATGATTCACTTAAAGGTAAATATAACTATTTTTCTTTAATAAATAATTAAAATAATAGTACTGTGGAATAAAACTAATGCCCTGTTATGGCAAATGTAATAGATAATGTACTGTAGCTTTTCAATTTTATCAATTTGACACATGGCTTTTTTCATATCTGAGGCAAAACATGCTCAGTGCACATGGTGATATGTTTATCTAAGATAGTGAACATAAGCCAGGTGTAGTTTAAATATCTATAGTTAGGGGTTTTTTTTCTTCCCATTTTTGTTTAACTGGGCAGCATGTCATGATTTAAAATGAAAGTTTTATAACCTCAGAATTGTTTTCCAAGTACAGTTTTTGAAAGAGCACTGAAACTTGGGATTTGAGAGATCTAGGTTGTTTTAGTCCTGACAACTAAGCTTTGTGACCTTGGACAGCTCATTTAGACAACCCCTTGGCCTCAGTTTCCTTTTCTCTCTTAAAATTAGGGGGTTTGACAAACTATTCTCTGAACATCTATGAAAGTCTAACAGTCAATGACTCTAAACCCTCTGAAACAGAAATCATTTCCTCTCATAAAAGCCATCTTTGATCCAAACAAACAGATTTTCTGATAAATTAAATAACTATATATTTGGTCATTTTCATTTCTCTTTGGACTAAGTTTATTATATGAAACTAGTTTTTCAAAAGAGTGCTAACTGTCTTAAAAGTTTCGTTTAAATATATATAGAAAATAAATACGTATGTGGTGCTAAAATATGAATGCCATATAAAAATTTTGTGATTATGGACTTTGAAAAGGGCTTTTACTGAAGACTTCAGAGATTTCTAGTTTCTTTAGAATAATTTAGTAATTAAAAATGAAACTCATTGGAAAACTAATTCAATGTAAGATACAGATATAACATTACTCAATAAATGTACATTAATTACAACTAACAATTACTTATTATGATTTAATGATCAAAGTTTTAAAAGATAAAGTTCTAGGCAGAATAATAATGTAGTTTTAGAAGCAACTATGTACTATTTATTCCTTGGCAAGTCACTGATTCTATTTGAGCTTCAGATCACTTCCTTTCCCACCACTCTCCTCTACACTTTAACATTATGGTTTTGAACTAAGTGACTATGTGGTTTCTCTTAGGTCTAAATCTTATTATCCTAAATACAGTATATCAGCTAAAACTACCAAGTAGGGAACTACTAACTAATACTTAACAATAATTTTGAGTGAAAAGTAATTAACAGCTAATAATAATAATGACGATGATAGCTAGCAGTTCTATAGCATTTTAAGAATTGTAAAGTGCTTTACAAAATATTTTATTCTTCAACAACCCTGTCTACAATTATTATCCCCATTTTACGGATAAGGAAACTGAGGCAAATGAGAGTTAAGTGACTTACATGGGTGTCATACAGATAATAAGATCTGAGGCCATATTTAAATTCAGGTCCTGATTCCAGGTCTGCTGCTCTACCTCCCATCTAGCTGTAGTTAATGTTATAGCTTTAGCAATAGAATTAGATTAAGCAAATTAGCTTATGCTACTTTTTAAGTCTATGTTTATTCTTCCTTGGTTTATATACTTGGGTTTTTACTATATATTTTCTCTTCTCTTTCCTACTATTACCAAAATTAAATTGTCTAGAGTTAATTCTGAAAAAGGGATGCCTAAAATAGAATGAACATAAATGTCTCTTTAGATTGTTACTGAATTACCTTTGTTCTCCTGCTTATCACACAAACCTGATTTCAATACATTGTATTTTGTTAACTGCCCTAAAATATCCTACGCATGTCAAATGATGTTTTTTATGTTGTTTTTAGGGTTAAAAATGTCTCAGGATTATTATATAGAGTTAAAATGTTGATTTGTGGTGATATTAGATTATTATCTCAAATAATTTACTTTATAGTATTTGATATGTTTTATTGGTCTAGTATCAACAAAAACTAGGTTTTGCTCTGGGTTCTTATTATGGCTTCCCTGCTGACTTAGTTGTACAGAGCTACTGTAGATATGGGTAAGTTAATTCCTTAAAGAACAGGACCCTGTAGTTGTCATGAAAACGTACCTAATGTGACAGTGTTTCTATTTTGAGAATCAGCTTGGAGATATTTTAAAAATTGAATAACCGCAGCTCACTTCTTACTACAAGAATCCAATTCCTTTTCATGTGCCCTATTTCACCCTGGACATTTTAGGTATTGGTTCTATGAGGTCAGCAATGAAATACGTACCTTCTTTAGAACCAGTACTTTTAAGGCCTGAAAATTTAATTAAAATAAAATTAATTTCAAAGGTTTTAAAATATGATGTCTGTGAAGGCAAGTTTGTGTTTAGCTTTTTTGGCTTTGCTATTCTGATCTTTCCAAAAATAACTTGAACATGTTCTGCAAGTAGTAATTAAAGTTACTCTGTTTATTTTTCCTCTTTACTCTTCATTGGCAATTCACATGTATACGATTCCTTTTGGCTTTATTACCCATAAAGCCTGTGCCTAACAAGAAAATTCAAAGTTAAATGACAATTAGATTGTGGTTTCAGGGTGGATTTTTTTTTAAGCATGAACTTATTTCTCCTGTTCTAATTAAAAATCATAGTTAATGTAGTGACAGCTCTCCACCACATACACAAAAGGTGACATTCCTATAATCCCCCTTCACATTTCATAATGTGAGTTTATTATTGAATTTCTTTAAATAAATGTTGCCAGTCCAAGATGACTCATAATAATATTCAGATCAAGAATTATTTTATATTGTGTTTTGATAAAAGATGAAGAGACGTCAGTTATTCAGAGAAAAACATGAAGTGCCTTCTTGATGCATGGCACTGTGCTGCTTGCTAGGAGATGCCACAAAAACATTTAAATCTCCTTCCTTTATAAGCTTTACTATTTTGTAACATGCTGTGATGTACAAATAATTGGAATATATGCTTCAAAATTTTTCATAATAAAGTTTATTTTTAAAACATCTAAAAATATGGTGGATATTTTCCTTTTCTTTCTATATGAGGTTTTGTTTTCCTCCATCTCCTTTCTTTCTTTTTTCTTTCTTTTTTTTTGTCCTCCTCATATCTTATCTCCATATCCTTTCTCTGGGCAGCTGCCACTTCTGTATGTTATTTTTATCCAGGAGATTGTGTGTTGCCTTCTGCATAACCAATGCCAGTGATGATCTGCAGAAGCCCTTCCCTAGAGACTAATTTCATCTTCTTTACAGCATACTCAGCCTTCAGGAGCTAAGAGCCTGAGAGAGAGACTAATTCTGAATTTGGATGCTCCAGATGGTAGTTTCTGCCCTGCTGCAGTCTTATTAGGCTTATCAAGTATTTTCTTCACCTGGAAAGAAATTTTATTTTACCAGTATAAGAGCTGAGATGACTAGTTAGTGAATGTAATGGTTTTTGTGTCTCTCATGTTTGTTCTAGGTGGAGAAGTTGGTTACTGCTTAGGTACAGCAGCATGAAATAGATTAAAGCCACATGTTCATACATCTGTTTTTAGCGCTTTAAAACAGATTATAAACTACCAAATGATTCATGAAAACCTATTGTATTGCTTATAGTGGGGAATATCTTTATATATTAAGTAGTATTTGGGGGTGGTGCATGGATAAGAAGCTAGGCTTGAGATTAAAGAAAGGGGTCATTTGAGGTGAAACAATTTATTGTATGGATGGAAAGGAAACAGGAGATACAGTATCTGAGAGAAGAAACAGAAGAATGTACAGAAATGTAATCAGAGACCTAACTGAATTAACTAATATATGGTTTCTTAGTGTCTTAATACTCTATAATGTGTTCTTCAATGATCCACTAGAAACCTACTTAAAAAAAGTAACATGAAAATACCGTAATTGTTATTTAGAGACTAATTGACTTAATTGTGGGAAAGGGTTATAGTATATATATTTTTCACCCAAATATTATGGGATATTTTCTGCTTTGTATAATATATTAAAAAAAAATCCACAACTTTCATGTTCTTTTAGGGACTTATTGTTATGCTGAGTTTTAAATGATTTCAGAATTTTTCCATTAGAATTAATGATTGCATTTGCATTCAGAAATTTAAGTGACACAATAAAGCTTCAATGTTTTGCATTTATCAGTGGAATCCAGGGAGCTGACTCCAATCTTGATATATGTTTAATATTGTTGTGGGTGTGTGTTAATGTATGGTTAAGCACATTGCCACTTCCACACCTTTGCTATCTCTTGTTCACCTCTGCTCTTTTAGTGTTATTTCAAGAGAAGTGGATGTATTCCAAAGACATTGTGTGTTACTCCTGGTATCTGAAGGAGTTTGGACCTTGCATTACTAACTGCCTTATGTATTTTTTTTCCTTTTCTTACCTTATGGAATAATTTTTGTAGGTCCTATTTTTAATTGCTGTGGATTGGTTTGAAATAAATACATATGTGAGTAGGCAACTGATGATCCATCTGTACCTCTTTGTTGCTAAGCACAAAAATTTATAAAAAGCACCTCAAAGAAAATGAACTTTAGTTCAAAGTTTAATAAACCAAAACCTGTTTTCTTAAGATTAATCTTCTCACCCCAGCTGCTTTTTTTAGGGTGATGGGATTTTATGTCACTAAAGGAGAATGACAATTATGGTTACTTCAAATTCTAACTTTATGCCTAGAAGGAATTTGGCCTGCTTAGACCTTAAGCCATGCTATAACCTGGCATTGTCCTAAATTTCCTTTTGTACAAAATCTTATTAGTACAAACTGGCATCCCTCAATTCTGCTCAGTCTTTCCTTTTGCAAGGAGTACTACACACATATCTACAACAACATACAACGTATATCAAGACCGAAGTCTGCTCCATGTAGTCTACTGATACACTTTATGGTACCATCTGAATTTCTAGATGTAATCACAACTCTTAAATCCAATGGAAAATTTTATACTCACTTAAAACTCATTGTAACACATAAAGAGTCCTTATCAAAATACAGAGAATAATTGACTTAACCATGGTCAAGGATGGTAATACTTTTGCAGTTATAGATATCTGTGACCACCTATAAGAGTTGATAAGATAACTGAATTGAATTGACTTTATCATCCTGTAATATATTTGGACCATTCTATGAATAAATTTAATTAGAAAGTCTCAATAGAATCAATGATAAAATGGGTGGTTTTCACTTTTCTTTGCATATAATAAGACTGTTTTCATATTTGAAACTAGCACAAATAGGTGGAGAGAATATAATTTCTCTCATTGTGACAGAACTGATTTGTCTCTATTTAATTCTTTTTGCCATAGGCAATTTGAAAAGGGACCTGCTTGACAAAAACTTCTCAAATGCACCTTTTCATTTAGAGGAAACTTAATGGGGCATGTAACAAGAACTGCAAAGAAGTAGATAATGGAAACTAGCTAATTTATACCTGGATTTATAATCAAATTTCTCCTTCAAGAAATTATAGATAGGGGCAGCTAGATGGCGCAGTGGATAGAGCACTGGCCTTGGAGTCAGGAGTACCTGAGTTCAAATCCGGCCTCAGACACTTAACACTTACTAGCTGTGTGACCCTGGGGAAGTCACTTAACCCCAACTGCCTCACTAAAAAAAAAAAAAGTAATTATAGATACTTGACAACAAATTCCTTCTGGCTAAATGTAGGAATTCTGGTAATCTCAAAAAACTCCAACTGGTAGAACATGCTGACTTTTAAATCCAAAAGAAAATTATTTCCTGAAGACAAGAGCCAACTTAACTACCTTTGGTTAACTCTAAATCATTAGCTTTGTTTTCTTTTTTTAAAAAATGCAAGTAAGAAATGTAGAATTAATTAACAACATAGTGACCTCAACGAGAATTCTAGCTTAAATTTGTATAAGAGGGCAAGTAGGTGGTGAGTGGTCAGTGCCAGGCCTGGAGTCAGAAAGATCTGAGTTCAAATGTGACCTCAGTTATTAGCTGAGTGATTCTGGGCAGTCATTTAGCCCTATTTGCCTCAGTTTCCTCATTTGTAAAATGAGCTGGAAAAGGAAATGGCAAATCATTCCAGTATCTTTACCAAGGAAACCCCAAATGGGGTCACAAAGAATTGGACATGACTAAAATGACTGAACCACAACAACATATTTGTATAATACTTTTAAGGTTTATAAAAATGTATGTGATGGGGCAGCTAGGTGGTAGAGTGGATAGAGCACTGGTCCTGGATTCAGGGGGACCTGAGTTCAAATCCAGCCTCAGACACTTAACATTTACTAGTTGTGTGACCCTGGGCAAGTCACTTAACTCCAATTGCCTCAGGCAAAAAACTCCCAAAACAACAACAACAACAACAAAACTTTATATGAGCCATTTGTTAAGACTTTTCTCCCAATAATTCACTTTCCTACATGAAATTGACTCAACAGAAAGATTTAAAGAAATTTTCCTCTTGCTCTGTCATGGTGTCTGTGGTAGTTGCCTGTTCTTGAGGCTTTGTTCATTCTTGTTTTAAAATATTTGAGAAAATGCACTTTTAATTTCAGAATATGGATGGCATATATTGTTTTGTTTTGTTTTGTTTTGTTTTAGTGAGGCAATTGGGGTTAAGCGACTTGCCCAGGGTCACACAGCTAGTAAGTGTTAAGTGTCTGAGGCCGGATTTGAACTCAGGTACTCCTGACTCCAGGGCTGGTGCTCTATCCACTGGGCCACCTAGCTGCCCCATGCAAGGCATATATTGTTGATCTCAACCAAGATCCTTTTGAATCCTCTCATCCAGTATGTTGGCTGTCCCTCTCAACTTTGTGTTCTAAATATTAGCCCATATAATCATCCCCCACTGTTTTAATCTCCATTCTTACCCTGTGTGTTGGTTCTTCCTTGATGTCTCTAAACATGACCAGTGGCCCCCTACACTTAAACATTCCTCACTCAGGATCCACCATTCTCTCAAATTCTTGTCCCAAATCAATTGTCCCTTTCATAGCCAAACATCTAGAAAAAAGGTTATGATAATACTGATAATAGCTAGCATTTATAATAACACTGTAACGTTTGCACTTTATATATGTTATCAGAATAACAAAATCCTGTGAAGTAGCTGCTATGATTCTTCCCATTTTGTAAATGAGGAAACTGAGGTCTAGAGAGGTCAAGTGACTTGCCTAGACACACAGAGCTAGAAACTGTTTGAGGCAAGATTTGAACTCAGTTTTTCTTGACTCCAGATTCAGCCCTCATTTACTGTGCCACCTAGCTGTCCCAACACTTTGCTGTTGCTACTTTGGCTTGCATTTGGATTTGGATTCAAATTTGTAATCTGGTTTCTGGCCTTATCTATCTCCTGGTATCTCCAGAATTACCTATGGAATCTCATCTCTTTCCTCCCCCCACCCCTTCTCTCCCTTCCCCTCCCTCTCCTCCATTTAACAAGTAAAATGTTCTTACATGTAGATTAGTGGACTATCTTAAATCATTTGACCTTTGTTTCTGTTTTATTTCTACCTGGGTTCAGTTATTTCTATACAATTGACTTCTAGATCTATATATCCAGTTCCTACTGAACCCAGGTGTGTATCTCCAGCTGCCTGTTAGACATGTCAAAATGAATATCCCAGAGATATCTTAGATATACTGTGACCAAAACATCTCCAGAATTCATTATCTTTCCCTGAAAATCTATCCTTCTTTCAAATATCCCCATTTCTCTCAAAGGAATCACCGTCTTTCTAGTCCCCCAGGTGTGCAACCTTGGTGTTATCTTCAGTTCCTCACTCTTATCATATAAATTGTCAGATGCTATTTCTGTCATCACATTGTTTGACATCTATTCCTTTCTGTCCACTCACATGACCACTCCTCTACTCTAGACCCTAATCATCACTTGTGTAGACAGTTGTAATGACCTTGTAATTGTCCTTCTTGTCTCAAGTTTCCTTCTGCTGTAATCCATCATTAACAAAACTACTAAAGAGGTTTTCCTAAAGTTTGACTGTTATTCCCCTCCCCAAACTCTAAGACTTCCCTCTTCCCTTTAGTATCAAATATAACCACCCATGTTTGACTTTTAAAGGCATTCATACCCTGGTCCCAACCTTCCTTTCTAACCTTGTTATGCTTTACTTCCCTTCCCACACACTAGAGTCCAGCACCATCTTCTACATGAGACCTTCCTCAGCTACTAATGCCTTTGTCCCCACAATGATAATATTTGTGATATGTATGTGTATATACATGCGTGTCCCATACTTGTATACGTATGTATGTACATACATGTATGTACAAATGCATAGAGTATATTGTATATATGTACACACATAAGTGTGCCTATATACACACAGCATATATATATATATATATATATATATACACACACACATATATAATACACTCTATGCATATACACATATACATGAGTGTCCCTCTAACAAGCTTCTCAAGAGCAGGGATTGTTTCATTTTTATCTTGGTATCTCCAGCTCTCCAGCATTAGTACAGTGCCCAGTATTTGCATAGTAGGCATTTAGTGGTTGGTATTTCACACTATTTTTGAAAAGGTAATTCATTTGTTCATTAATGATCCAGATAAACATATTCAGAATACCAGACCTTTCAAAATGGTTATATTTATTCCATCTCTACCTAAAGAGAACTGGACTTTTGGTCAGGATTTAGGTTCAAATCCTAGTTCTGTTACTAAATACCTGTTTGACCTTAGGCAAGGCACTTTCCCCTTTCCTTTGTCTCATTTTTTGTTGTTGTTGTTTGTTGTTTGTTTTTTGTTTTTGTGGGACAATGAGGGTTAAGTGACTTGCCCAGGGCTACACAGCTACTAAGTGTCAAGTGTCTGAGGGCAGATTTGAACTCAGATCCTCCTGAATCCAAGGCTGGCACTTAATCCACTGCACCACCTAGCTGCCCCTCTTGTTGAGATTTAAAAAAAAAAATGCCTGAAGGAAATATGTAGTTTAATTTGGGAACAGCTGTTAAAGAAGACTAGACTGAAAATAAGGAGACCTGAATTCTGGTCCTGCCTCTTCCCTTAACTGTATGTGTCACTATGGGCAAGGAACTTTATTTATCTGATGTCAGTTTCTTTCCTGTATGCCTAGCATAATGTGTGGCACATAATAGGCACTTATTAAATGCTTGTTGGTTAATTAATATAAAGTAAGGAGGTTGGACTGGATGACTTGTACCCTCCCTTTCAGTTCTAACTTTTTATCATTCTGGGTGTCTGTATATTTTGGAGCCAAAAGAGAAGTTAAAAGCTGTAACATGGGCTTCATGTGGCTAAACTTCCTGAACTCATCTGGTTCTTTCTTGAACGGTTTGGATGATACCAAGTGATGCAAACCATAGTAGGGGAGTTCTCAAAAACTGCTCAAAAGTGAAAATCCACCCAGTACTTAGGATCCTCGTAAATAATAGCATTAAAAAACATAACAAAGTAGTAATTACTTTTTAAGTAGATATTTAGGGAAGAATTCCATTTTTGTTTCTTTCTTCCTGCATGCCCCCACATGTTGCTGCTGTAATGGAACATCCTAAAATTTCCTTTTCTTTGGGCCTTTGATTAGTGTTGCTGTGTCTGCCTGCCTGATGGTATCTGGGATTCCTTTTTGAGGTAACCCTGTGGGTGAGAAAAAAGAGGTGTAAAATAAGGTGTGGCACATACTTTGTTTTTATTACTACAGTGAGATTTTGGGCTAACTTATAATCAATTGAAACTAGCCTTCATCTGCTATCTTGCTTTCAAAGACGGTTTGTATGATTCTTTAGAGACTGTTCTGTGCAGGCAGGGACTAACTAATATGGAATTGTTGATCGCTAAAGTTGATAATACTTTTCCAAATTGTATTTGCAGTGTTCTTTTGGTTAAAATCCCAAGGAGGATCCTAAGAGTTGTTTGTGAACTTTGGTATATCTTTTTGATTGGGTTAAGGAGCTCCTTAGTAATGGCTTCAGCACCTAAACACTGAGATTTAATGTTAGTTCAGTACTTACGTATATTTCTAGATGCTATTTGCATATTACCTACTGTTAAGGTCTGGAAGAAGCCTGGTAATTTACTGTTTTTTTCCTTTCCACAAATTTTGTGAACAAAATTATAGGTAAATATGCTTTTCCCCTGATATAGCTCTCTATCTCTATTTCTTTCTCTATCTCCATGCATATGTATATATGTACATACATATACTTTTATATAAATATATGTGTATTTATAATGCATATATTATATATAATATGTTATATATTATGTATAATATACATATTGCAAATGTGTATTATTGCAAATATGTATGTTATGTGGATAATGCATTTATTATAGGTATAATATACTATAAAATGTATGTTATATGGGCACATTAGGTATTTTATTTAAATATATGACATAAATAACTTGAATGTTGAAATATACATACAGTATACCATATAAAATGTATTATATATATATGGAGATATGAATATATAGGTCTATACTGTGTATCAGCAAATACTTCCTACTTGATTAAAATGCTAAATTGGTGAAAAGCACAGCATAAAATTAATAATTACTTCACAATACAGGTTCATCATCACTTCATTTTAAAACTGAATGAGGAGCTTGTTTTTGTTTAAGGAATAAATGTTTCCATTCTCAAAATCTTGTTTCAGTGTTGTCTTTAGTGATTGTGTGAGGGGAGTAAAATATACATGATTAAGTTTAGAACATTCAAATATAAGCATTACGTGAATACTTTATCTTTTTTTGAAAGTTTATTTTGTATTGAGCTATTTTGTGGGCCTTCAGTAAGAATTAAATGTAGGATTTCAGGGCCATTGTGACCTAATGATTTTTTTGGACACCTTTCAGGATTCTAAGATTTGGTATGATATATCACAGCAGAAAAAATAGACATGATGATTTTTAGAGAAATATTAATGATAAATTGGTAAGCTTTTTTGTGTGTTCTGTTTGAAATTAGTACTGTACATTCATTCTTTAATATCCTGGTGCAAATTATACCATATATACAAACTAAATGGCAATATTTTCTTCAGAGGTAAAATGAGAATGCTGCATGTTTAATTTTCCAAAATTTGTCATGTATAAAAATTTAGGGGAATTTTTAATGTATAAAAATGACATATCGAGTTTCCCTCATATCTATATTCAGTACTTCAGTGGATCTGTGTGACTGTATTGATGTGGGGATACTCTTCAGTGATGCAGATCACAGTGGGTGCTTTCCCATCCTTTGTGACTCTTGTCCATGTTTTCCTGTAAATCTTCTATAGCCTAGTTTTTTAAACTGAGTCCATGACCCCATATGTAGTCCCATAACTGAATGTGGGGGTTGTGAAAACTTTGCAATAGTGAAAGCTAATGTGTACCAATTTTATATACCTATGTACCTGTGGTCATGTAAAAGTTTCTCAGTTGAAAAGGGTCACAAGTGGAAAAAGTTTAAGAAGCCCTGCTCTATAGGATATTCATATGGTATGCCTGAGGGCCTTCCTTTAGATCCCCTGACATTGCATGAATACCTTTGGGTCACACAGGATATCCACTGATTGTTTCTCACAATTGCTATATGACTAGCCTATCTTTTTTTTTCTTTCTGGTTATAACATCTCTAATGGCATCCTTAGTATTTCTTCTGTGCAATTATGTTTGTTTACCCATATTATTTGTAATTTTTATTTTATCAGCATCATTATGTCTTCTAACCTGTAAATTTTTAGAGGTTACTGTCATTCTGTCTAAATTGTTACCTTTCCTAGGACAGAATCAGATATTAATAGGGGTCAAATAAAAGCTTTTTTTTTTTTGTGGTAGAATTAATCCAACAGGGAATTGCCTGAAGTCTTTAAGTCTTTAATTGATTCTGTCATGTAATCTTGGCAAATGTTATTTACTAACTTTCATTGGAAAGGAAGCTTGTAATGCACAGGCACCTGGCTTATAGTCCTTTTATTCAAGACTCCTTTTTTGTATTTTGTTTGGCATTAAGAAGGAGGGACCAGTTGAACAACCATGGTTACCAAACTATTACTTTGTGATAAAGATTCTATCTAAAACCTGTCTTCAGTTTATTTTTCTTATTTAGAGACTGTATACCCAGTTTGTGAATTATTTCTTTTTTATTCTCTATCCTTTTCATCCTCCCATTATGATTTATAAAACTCAAATTACTCAAATTGTTGCTTATTAATAGTAAATGGTGGGGCAGCTAGGTGGCGCAGTGGATAGAGCACCGGCCCTGGAGTCAGGAGTACCTCAGTTCAAATCTGGCCTCAGACACTTAACACTAGCTGTGTGACCCTGGGCAAGTCACTTAACCCCAATTGCCTCACAAAAAAAGGAAAAAAAATAGTAAATGGTTTGGTGAAGGAAGAGCCTGTAATAAAATTAAAATGTGCTCTTTGAGTTGAGATTTCATTTTATCTATGCTATATTGGGCTTTATGTGGAATTAGAGATTGATTTTATTTAGTTACATGTTATGGCTCCTTGCTAAAAACAATGCTTGCTTAGTTCCAGGTGTCACCTGGTAACCAGCCTATTAAGAACATTAGTGGGGCTCTGAAGGGAACTTGGCTCCCTAGCCTCTTTAAAAGGTAGCTATGATGATGCCATTTGTTGCATAGGGAAGAAGTCAACTAATTAGTGAAGGGTTTTTTTTTTTTTTTACTTCCTGAGAAGCCAAAAGCAAATGCAAATAACTTATTCTGGAAGGAAACCCTAATTAAAGAAAAATATTCGATACTGAGCTTTGTATTCTTATTGAACTACAAAATATCTCTAGAACTATGGTTATGTGAACCAAGGAGTGGCTTCTGTTACAGATTAATTGTCAATGCAAGTACTTGGTAAAACCATGATTAGAGATTGTTAGTTTACACCAAACCTTCCCACATGTCAAGAAATTGAAGAGGAAGAAGTGGTATAGTTCCATAAAAAGAACCCTTGATTTGGGAGTTGTGGTACTAAGTACTTGCTTTGTTATCAACTAGTCATATAATAATTCATCAAAAGTTAGAACTGGACAAGACCTATTTTACAAGATTATCTATTTCAATAACCCTTTTGTTCTAGATGATGAATCTATAAGACCAAAAGAGTTTTGTCCCAGTCATGTAGCAAATTAGTGGTAGAACCAGAACTCAAATTCTATTCTTCTAACATAAAACTTTATATTATACTCATAGATATATATTAACATACTCATAGATAGTTAATTGCCCTAGCCTTTGGTTTCCTTGTGTATAAAAAAGAGAACGTCAAATGATCCATATGATCATTACCAAGTTTTAATACCCATCGATATGGTTTATGGGTTGATTTGGTGGTATGCCTCCATGGAAGTCTTACCCATCTGCAGCTAAGTGGTACAGTGGATAGAGCACTGGGCCTGGAGTAAGGAAAACTTGAGTTCAGTATAGCCTCAGATACCAGCTGTGACCCTAGGCAAGTCACTTATCTTTTTTGTCCTACTTTCCTTAACTGTAAAATGGAGAAACTAGCAGCACATGACTTGCAGGGTTCTTCTGAGTATCAAATGAGATAATATGTGTGAAGCATTTAGGACAGTGTCCTCAATTGATAAAGTTGGCACTTTATAAATATTCAATTCCTCCCCCCTTCATTCCTCCCTTTTAGTCCCCTACTTTCTGCAGAGAAGCCAGCCACCACATAGTTAAATCTGCAAGGTATGTAGTATTTTTGCCACCATTCACCCTGTGGCCACCAGCCCCATGTCTATTCAAAGGTTAATCAATGTGTATGCCTATGCTTTCTCAATGGCTACAGTATCTTCACTCTTCACTAGCAGTTACTTGCTTGCAAGTTCTTAGACTACCTTCTTTCTACCACCTTACTTTTATTTATTGAGCTCAAAGGCCTCAGTGACTGAATATGACCTGCTGTATGGTAAAAAAAATTATGAAAAAGAGGAAAAACTGTTCTGAACCTTCACCTCACCTTAGAGAAACCTCTGATGACCTCTGACCCCATTCATAGGACATAGATGATTTATTTTTAATGGCCATATAATTCATTCATTGATGCATGCTAAGTTAACTATGAATGAGCAGTAGATTTTCTTCTGTTCCCATGCTGCTGGTCCCACTTTTGTTCCAGGTTCCTGTCTTTAGATCCCTGCCCCAACCACTATAGCTTTCTAGGATCATTTCTAATTCTGTTGTACTGCCCACCTAGGCTGCAGAGCCATTGGTGAGATGTGGGAGTGCCTTTCTCCAGGTGAATGTGACTGAATATAACTAAGGGGTGAGAGGTAGGAGGGGTGGAGATGTTATGTGGGTAGAGAAGACTTGGATGTCTATAGAAAAAAATCTTGCCCTGACACTGAATGACTTACTTGGCTGCATCTCAGCCTTGAACCTCTCACCTGGGGTTGGGTGTAAACCCTACCACATTTATCATTCTAATTAATAGAATTTTTAAGACTTTTTGTTTCTGACAGTTTGAGAATAGCATGTAGCTATCAAGTGGGAGGCTGAGATTCTGCCCCAGAGACCAGTGTCCTGGAAGGGCATCATTCCTTACCCCAGAAGACCATGCTTTTCACCCCTACCTTCCAAATGCCTCCTTCCAACAGGCCTGATATTTCCCTATCCCTTTCATGTGCCCCAGACAGTCATCCTTTTCATGTTCTGTGGCTGTGACAGCCACAAACACTCTTCTTTTTCAGGATGTCTTCTCACAGTAAGGGAAAACATCATCCTCCCCATAGCCTCCTCACCATTTACACCAAAGACCATCTAGGTACTGTTATCCTGGGACCCATTCTCATGATGAGTGAGTGACAGCCTCTCCGGGAACTTCTTCAGGAATCTCTTCAGGAAAAGTCTAAGCCAGGTTTCATTTCACCCTCGCAGACCACCTCCTTCATAATTTCCTCTACAATCTCCTTTCTACCAACTACACCTCCATATGTTTTCTAACAGTGCCTCTAATTCTGTAACCTTGAACTACAATCAGATCACCTTTGCCAGTTCTCTTGGGTGGGTTCTTCTCTAGCCCAACCCCTGTTCTCATTCCAGTGACTTTTCATTCTTATATACCTCATCCATACATACGATTGATTATACTTTAGAACAACCATTTCCCTCCCCTACTCCCACACTCCCCCCCTCCCCCACTGAATTTGTTCCAGGTGCCAAGTTGCTAATTATACTTCTATCACCTTATTTGGGTTTGCCCATTCTGTCAACAAACATTATTAACTGTGTATAGTAAAAGAAGCATTTTGATATAGGTATTAATGGAGAGGTATGAAGTTGAGATAAAAACAAATTAAGAGCTACTATAATAGAATGATCACTGGGCTTGAAGTGAGTATGGGATTGAATCCTGTTTTAGTTAAGTCACATACCTTCCATGTACCTCAGGGGCTAATCTCTAAAATGAGGATAATGCTTTAATAGCGATCCTCACAGGGTTGTTATGGGTGAAGCCCACTATAAACCCTAAAGCACTGTGTGAAATGAATTATTGTTAGAAAAGCGCCATTTCCTGCTTATGTGGATGTGATAGTGAGGTAGAGGCCTAAGACAAAAAGACACAGCTATTCATAATAATGCTGAAGCTTGTTAGAGAAGTTCAAAACCCAGTTCTCTCTGGGGTTTTGGTGGAGAGATCATTACTGAAGGTGGGGAGCAGGAAATGTTTTGTGGAGGAAATGCCATTAAGTTGTGCTTTAAAAGTGAAGTGAGAATTCAGCAGGTACAGTGAGGATACTCTAGGCTTAGGGAACAGTGTGAGCCACACAGGGAGTCATAGAAGTACAGGCCATGTTTGGGGCACTAGTTGAGTCTGGTGTTTATAAAGGGCAGTGAATGTGAGAAAGCTTGGGAAGTCAGGGCAGTGCCAAGCTGTGGAAAGCTTTAATGCCAGCAAAGAAGCTTGAACTTTTCCCAGTCTGGAGCCTCTGCAGAACTTGGAGCAGAAGAGCAGCATTACCAAATTTATGCATGATGAGATTGTTTTGGCATCAGTTTGAAGAATGGCAAATGTGTCACATGAGCCTGGGTGCAGCAGCATTAGTGTGTCATAACTTGTGCTAGGACAGATGTAAAAAGGTAATCCGCATTAAAGCTTTAAAGTTAGGTTTTTCATAGTTGAGCTTTAATTGTTTGTAGACAAAAAGTTTTTTTTTTTTCCCCCTGAGGAATACCCAGAAATACTTTGTGTGGAAAACAATTACATCTCCACATTTCTGTCAGTAAGGAAACCTACTGTATCATATAGGTACTCATATTGTCCAGTAACTGCTGAGAGCTCAACAAGCTCTAGTTTATTTCTGGCATAACATCACATAGTTAAGGTTGAGATGAAGGGAGACTATGTAGGTATTCTTTGAGCTTAATAGGCAGCTAGCAATAGTACTTAGAGCACAGGGCCTGGAGTCAGGAAGACCTGATTTCAACTGTAACCTAGGCACTTACTAGCTGTATGACCCTGGGCAAGTCACTGAACCTCTGTTTGCCTCAGTTTCCTCAGCTGTAAAATGAGGATAATAATAACACCTGCCTCACAAGATTGTTCCAAGGGTCAAATGAAATTCTGATAGATGAAATTCAAATTTAATCAATAAACAGGATAATAAAAGCTGGGCATTTAGAGAAAACAAATGATTAGTGTTATTTGCCACGTAAGCAAACATAAATAATGCATTTTTAAATTGTTCTTCACGCAACTTTGAATGTTAGTGTCAGGATCATATCCTTGTATTTTTTGTAAGTAAAAGGGGTTTGGCATGGAATTGGCATGACTTCTCTCTGTATGGGGGTAGTGCTCTGGTTTTGGAAAATAATGGATTGGAATGATTGGAATGACGCCACCTGCTGGAGACTTTCTGTAGAAGAGTTCCGCCCATGAAGCGAAGGTCTTTTGAGGGCAAGATCAGGAGTCTTTTCTTTGACGTCAGGAAGTGACGCGGACTAGTGGGAGGAGGAAGGAAGAGACTGGCGCTTGCTCTGACGCTCTTTCCTGGGGACTCTGGTGGAGAGCGGAGCTAGAAATGTGCTCTCCCTTTAATAGATAGGAATCTAGGCCTTTCTCTCTCTTTACCAAATTCTTATTCTCCTTAATAAATGCTTAAAAGTCTAACTCTTGCTAAAGCTTATAATTTATTGGCGACCACTCATTAGATATTTTAGACAGACTAGCTAGAATTTTAGCCCTTAACAGGATACAAAGGAAATAACTCTTTATTCTCTATGGTTTTTATGGTAAACTGGGGAAAATCTGCTATTTTGTTATGGATTCATTTGAAGAATATGCCATTATGTTTTATCTCTGAAGTTCTTAATCTTTTAAAAATGACAGCTTGTCTATAGGAATTTGATAAGCTTTTGGCTAGCCCTTTTTCATAAACCATTCAATTCAGATAATTATTTTTCAGTTATTTGTGACACTTATTATCTAGTTTCTCCTTAATTTTTTGTATTACATTTTATTTTAAAAAATCAACAACCATTTCTTTTCTTCCTTTCTTTTCCTTCTGTCCCCTTCACACACATGAGAAGGGGGGGGGGATTTTGTAACAAATATGCAGAATTGAGCAAAATAAATTCCCAAATTGGCCATATCCAAAAATTATATCCCATTCTATATATTTAGCATATCACCTTTCTGTCAAGTAGTGGTTTCTCAGTTTTGACAGATCAGATTTGACCACTAACTACTATGCATACTTGTTGATTATCTTTAGGTTCTCATTAATTGCTGTTGTGAAGTCTGAAGTTTCATTGCTGCTTTAATAGTCTTAGAGATGTAACATCCATAGTCCTGCTGACTTCTGTGAAGGGATTAAAAATAGGATTCCATGCCCATTGGTTTATTTTGGGGTTTACTGGCAGGCTTAACCTTTAGAAATGCTTAATTGGGCCATCCTCCTGCTGATTTTTCTCCTTTGTCCTGTTGCCTCAAATCTTGGAAGCTTTGGAACCATGTGCCTTCCCTGGGTTAAAACCAGAGAGAATCTTTTCCTACACACACTTAAAAATTTAAGTATCCCTTCCTAATAAGTCCTTTTCATTGCCTTGTGGATAAGGAAAATATCTTTGCCTCCAAGTAGATTTGACTCTTGGCTGTGTGTGAAAAATTTTGATGGGAGGTGAGATGTCTCAGCTGTTTATTTGTGCCAGAAGATGGAATGAGGTTGTTGGAATAGTGTTGACTTAGAATATGGGACAGTTTTAGTGAAAGATGCTTAACACATGAAAAATATGTATGTTGATAGATATTTGCCAGTTTTTTCTTTAGTTTTAAAGTGTAGGCACTGTTGTTAATTGAGTAAGAGCTGTTTTTGTTAAATTATTGTGCTAAACTGTGTTTTCTAAAATTATTGATTGCTATTTATATATAAATGGCTATTGCACCCATTTTGGTAGTAAACATTTATTATTAATTAATATCATATATACCAGTAAAGAATTGACAGTATGTCTCCCTAACTTTTCATAGTCTTAGGCCTTCATACCTACATAATCCTAAGAGCACACACCAAGAGGGTCAGGCCAGGGAGAGGGGCAAGAGAGGGCAAAAAAAAAGCAAAGAGAGCCTGACACTGATGTGGCCAAGGGTTTTATCTGTCAGATAGAGGCAGGTCATTATACATTGATCAAAGCTAATTGGTTATAGCATAATTCAGTTCCATTGATTGACATGACTTAAGGGTGGTCTAAAGAGTATATAATAGGGCAAATTCCAGCTTCTAGATGTGTTTCTAAACAAAAGAATCAATCTCCGTTTCCTTTGTTTCCTTGGGCTCACCTTGGCAGGAGCTGGACTTTCTGGAGTGAGAGAGAGAGAGCAACTAAACTGATCTCTGGGTCTCCCCTAGAAATCCATTATTAATAATTATCTTGTTTGTTTGTTTGTTTTTTTCTTTTTGCAGGGCAGTGGGGGTTAAGTGACCTGTCCAGGGTCACACAGCTAGAGAGTGTCAAGTGTCTGAGGCTGTATTTGAACTCAAGTCCTCCTGAATCCAGGGCGGGCGTTTTATCCACTGTGCCACCTAGCTTCCCCAATAATCATTTTCCTCACGGAGCATATATCAGGCTGGTTAGGTAAAAGATTAAAAAAAAACCCAACTATTGCCTATGGAAGAAAGGCAACAAGCCATAACAGAAATTTTGAACAAATTATTTTAACTCTAATACTAGGGTTGTTCAAGCATTTCATGTTATAAACTTGATTTTTACAAATACACTATTACAAAATTTATAAAGTAGAAAGTAAATTTGATACATGCCTTTTGAATCTGACAATACTTTTTCAGGTCCCTCTGGCATTATTTTGCTGTCAGTAGTAGGTCTAGCCCATGGTGTAGTTCAAGGTACAGCTGGCAAAAAATGGCAGATGGAAAAGAGAGAGGCAGATAGACATCCTGCACTATATTCTTTTTTTTCTCATTACTCTCCTACATCGCTCTCATTTCTCTTTCCATTCTTTCCTCTACCTCTCTAAATCTTCCTTCTATTTCTCCTACTTTCTCTTCAAAGTCCTTTTTGAGCACTTCCATGGCCTGAAACCAGTTCATATTTTTCTTGGAAGCTTTGGATGTAGGAGCCCTGAGGTTGTTATCCTCTTCTGAGGGTGCACCTCGATCTTCCTTGTTGCTAAAGAAATTTTCAATAGTTCTCAACTTTCTTTGCTTTCTCATCTTGCTGTCTTTTACTCAACTTTTAACTCCTTCTTACAGTGGGGCCCTACTTCAAAGCTACACTGCCCCAAGCTTCAGAGGGTCCCAGGTGTTTTGGTTTGAGGCGGGGAAGGTTTTTCTCTCACCTGGCCTGTTTTCTGGTTCAAAGATAACCTCAAGCCAACTTGCTAATTAACCAGCCAGCAGAGTGCTGTGGTGGTTCTTAGCTTTGGATGAGCTGAATTCTTCCTTAGGTCCTGCAGACACCCCTGTATCCCCGCCCTTGACCCCAGCCGTTCAACCCTCTCACCCAACTGTAAGCTTAGTGCCATAAGATGCTGGTGCTGCAGCTGATTCGGAGACTCGGGGGTAAAGTTCCTCTGGTGCAGCATGCTTGGGGTCTGTGTTGAAACGATTGAGGGGTTGGACTCTTATTGAAGCCCAGCATGGCCCCCTTTAATCTGTCTTTGGATGGAAAAATAATCTCAGCCAGTCTTTTTGTGGGTTTTTCTGCTCCAGGGGTTGTTTTGTTGTTGTTTTGGGGGTAATTGTGTCAGGAGCTCTGTGTGTTTAATGTCTTTCCTCCATCATCTTCCCACACTATACTCTTGACTGTAGGCTAATTTTTTTTTGAAATAAGAGTATTGTTTTGATATGCCCAAAAGTGAAATATAATATAGCCATGAAATTGGACTTCATATTAATTAATTCTTCCCTTGCTAGAATTTTTCAGTATTTTCCTAAGGATTTTTCTGCAGGAATATCTTGTTTGGTTTTAGAATATAAGTGAGCAGAAAATACAGTTTGACTTGATAGAATTTTTAACCTACCAGTTTATAGGAAGACATTACTTAAGCAGCTTGATTGGTATTTCATTTGTATTATAATGACACCTTGGGATAGATAAGCAAGTTTAATTAAAAAACACTAATGTCTTGGTTTGATCTTGAATTTTTTTGAATTTAATATACACATTTCTTAAACATTGTTAAAATTCAAATAAATTATCATTGAATTCATAACTTCAAAATATTAATACATGAGTCCCTAACATAAAATGACATGAATTTTCAAAGTGTTTATTTTTTGGGGGTTTTTTTTGGAGGCAGTCAAGGTTAAATGACTTATCCAGGGTCACACAGCTAGTAAGTTCCTGAGATTACATTGGAACTCGGGTCCTCCTGACTCCAGAACTGGTGTTCTATCCATTGCACCATCTAGCTTCAGGAAATAATTGAAATGTTTAAGTGTAAAAGCTAAACACTGAAATATTAAAGCTATATATGGAATTTGGTAGGAGAATGTTCCCAAGCTCTCTAGATAGAGAAGCTTACTTAGGCATTCCATCTGTCTTCTCTTCCTTCTTTCTCCCTTCCCTTATCATCATAGTGCTATAGTATAGGAACATTCCATCCCCACATTACCCTGCCTATCCAATGAAAGGAGGATGGTACCTTATCTTTTTCCATAGGTCCAGATTGGTTACTATAATTACACAGTGTTAAGGGTTTTTGCTGTTTTCTCCCTGTATTGTCCTACACACACACACACACACACACACACACACACACACACACACACACACACACACACACACACACACACTTTTCTTGGTGCTTTTTTACTTTGCCTTAATTCATAAGTTTTCCAGCACTATAATATCCTATTACATTAGAATATATGTTAGTTTGTTTAGCAATTCCCTAATCACTAGTCAACCACTTTGCTTTCATTTTTTTGCTACCACAGAAATGTTGCCATGACCATCGGTATGTTTGGAACCGTTTTGCCTTTGATATCGTTGGAGTATATGGTAGCAATAGTATCTCAGCGTCAAAGAACATGAACTGTTGAATCACTTTTCTTACATGATTCCAAGTTGTTTTCCAGAAATGTTGGATCAATTCACAATTCTGCAACAGTATATTAGTATGTATGTCTCTCTTCTGGGAGAAATTTTATTTGAGAATATGGATCCATAGAAGGACTTGGAATGATACCTGTGTTTGGCTAATTGGATAAGGGAAACTATCTCAGATGAAGGGTGGCAGTAGTAATTTATTTCTTTTAGCTGGCAAGAAGAGAATTAAAGAGATAGAGTAAAATTGACTTGCACAAAATAGAGTAATAATAACAATAGAGAGATGAAGGGAACAAGGGAGAATGTTGGACTTGTATAAAATTTTAAAGTCTAAAGTTAGGATATTAGGTATGATGTTTGTGGTAGCATGGAGATAATAGTTTTCAGAAGTGTGGGATATAGTCAAGCTAGTGGGGATGAATGGGTGATTTTTTTGTCTTTTCTTAGTTTGAGGACTAGAGGGAATAGAGGAGAGAGAGACTTGTGAAGAAGGCATTAGTAAGTCAGGGACAGTGTTCTGATTCCTCTGGTTATATTTTTGGCAAAATATTGGAGTTGAAATGATGAAGGAGTAATAATGTAATGGTACTTTTCCAAAATAGCACAGACTCCCTTCATCCAACCCCTAATGCCCCCCCCCCCTCCTAATACTCAGAGACTTGTTTGTATTCCAAACTGATTGGAATGGTTTAGAAAGATTTGATTTTAAAGAGTTGCCCTAAGAAAGGTGTAATTGATTCTCCTAGTGTCATTTCTGAGTTTAAACAAAGAATTCTTCCCAAGATTGAGGAACAAAAAGGTATCTACAGTTAGTTTTATTCCTAAAAATTAATGCTTAAATACATCTTCAAGGAATAACAAAAACTTTTAAGAAGTGGGCATTTTTGTTCCTGTTGGTTTTAACTATTACTCTCACTACCTCCTTAAAGTTTCCAGTTGGTTTGCTTTTGATAAAGGGCCCATGTATTTGGTAGGGTTAACCAGCTTTGGTAGATTTTCTTTGTGATTCTTGTTGTTAATTCACTTACTCTATGACTATTTAAAATAGCTTGAAATAAGAAAATATTCCTATTTAGCTATATTTATAAAGTCATTTATAAAATGACTTTAGCAGGGATGAGCAATGGATTGAATCTATTGTAAAGAGATTTCTTTAAAGTTGGAATATCTTCTCAGTGACTATAATATTTTTAGTGTTAACCTATTTATGGACCAAAAAATCTTTAGAGCAATATGTTGTCAATACCAAATATTTTATCTACTGTTTCATTAGCAAGAGGATTTAAAAATTATATAGGTTGCCTAATGTATATTCTCTGTATTTGGATCCAGAGAATTGACTGAATCTTGTATAATATAATTTCAGAATCTGTTTTTATCCATATTGAAACAGTTACCAATTTTGTTCCTAAAGATCTCTCTCCCCCTTAATGTATTTATATATTTGACAAATCATGAGATCTATGTTGTTTTCTGAAGTTGGTTACTTTGCAGATTATGTTAGCATGTAAAGATGTTGTCGACTATAGAGTATCTTCTCTGCAGTACTGTCATTTTTTTCCACCCCCATACCCTTGGGGAGTCTGGCAAGGCTCTAGATGTAAGTTCTATAATTAGGGTTCCCTAGTGTGGCTCAGAACTACCTAAGATATTTTCAAAATTTTTGCAGCACTTTGGAAGTTACAAGATACTGTGGCCAAATTTTCTTGTACTGACTCCCTTGTCAATACAGATTTGAGTGTCAGGGATACTTGTTGATTGTTTCTACCACTTGAAGTAGTGGTAACTTGGAAATGTGGTCATGGTGACATTACAAAGTTTAATGTAGCTCCCTGCACATACACAACAAATAATCCTTGTATTTTATTTAATTTACTCTTAAAAGACTCAGCTATTAACCATTTTGCCAAAGCATAAATGTAAATTGAACAAACATTCATTTTAGAAGAGTGAAGAACACCATATATAATCTGTTCCATTATCTTAGCCTGTAGATTTAGAATGATCAGAGAAAGGAACATTTTTATGTTGTTTTAGAAGATTACTAATTTTGAATTTTTTTCAAAGACTTGAGTTAAACTTAGTTGGTCCAGTTCATGAATAAAAATGAATATTTTATCTATTTGTACATATTTAAAACTTAAAAGATGCCTAAATGCCTAGGCATACTTTTGTATCAAATCATGTGCCACAGTCATATTCCTAAGTGATATATGTATACACAAATGGGGAAAAAAGTATACCCGTGAGAAAAAAATTGTATATTTTAATTTCAGATATGAGCTTGTATATACTAATGCTAGAAATATGGAAAAGTGTATTATGTAGAGATTTGAAAGTTAAAAGTGATCTTATATTTTCATGAAAACACTTTAGAATTTATATGACAATCCTATTTTAAAATCATATATAAAAAGGCTAATAGATATGCCCACTGACAGACTTGTTATGATTGCTATCCAATATGAGAAGACTTGTTAGCCATCTCTTTACAGGTCTTAAAATTATCATTACTTACAAAATAAGTTCCTTCACAAATATGACTTGCTTATATCTTACTATGCAAAGAGCAATCAATTTTCAATTTAATATATCTAAGCTATTTGAGCACCAGTTTTACAAAAAAATGAATTTAGTAATGGCCTTCTTTTACCTTCAGGTCGTCTAAACTATTCATATCCAGGATCTGATAGTTCTCTGCTTATTAATGGTAAGTGCTAATTGTCTTAAGTTAGTGAAGTTCAATGACCTAGAAAAATTAGTAACTCATGAAGATGTATAGTAGTTATACATGCAATTGAATCAGAAAGTAAGTTTATGACAATATAATTTGAGGATACTAATTGTAATTCACTTTAAATTGTCACAGAAAAATTGACATAAAGATTTGAAAATAGACTGAATTGCTAGAATATGTTGACAATTATAGAAATGAAAATCCCTTAATGGTACATAGAATCATAGCATATTAGACTTCAAAAAAATTATCAAGGTCTACTCTAACCGTCTAGTTTTATTAGGAGTGTAAGAATTGTTGTTGAGTCATGTACAACTCTTCATAACCCCATATGAGGTTTTCTTGTCAGAGATACTGTAGTAGTTTGCCATTCTCTTCTCCAGGTTGTTTTACAGAAAAGGAACCTGAGACAAACAGGGTTAAGTGACTTGCCCAGGACCACACAGCTAGTAAGTGACTGGGGCAGGATTTGAACTCAGGAAGATGATTCTTCCTGACTTCAGGTTGGGTGCTCTATCCACTGAATCACCGGCTGTTCCAACTTAAGAATAATAACTGATAGTTAGAAAGAACTTTCAAGTTTTCAAAGCACTATTCATATATGTTATTCTTTCAAGAGATACTTACTCTGATGGGAAGTAATTTGCTCATGGCTACAAAAAAAATTAATGGCAAGAGTTGTGATCAGAAGAACCAAGGTCTACTGCTTTTAAATTCATTTTTACCATACCATGTTACTTTTCTAGGTAATAGCTTTATCTACTCCACTCCCCACCTGCATTCTGTAATTATAATCTTAAAAATGTTTACTAGCTTGGCATTTTCATGAAGAAGTGTGGCATGATGATGGTTGATCCTTGGAGACAAGAACTATCTTGTTTCATGTCTTTATCCCAATCAATGTGCATTGTACATAATAACAGTAGCAGGCACTTATATGGTGCTTTAAAGTTTACAAAACACTTTCCATACATTATTCGAGTTTCATAATAACCCTGTGTGGTGGTAGGTAGTAGCAATACAGGTGTTGCTATTCGTATTTTTCATATGTGGGAACTGAGGCTCAGAATGTATAAGTGATTTGCTAACTATCAAGTTATCAGAGATGGGAGCACAGGTCTTCCTAACTAAGTTCAGCGCTCTTATCTTTTATTCTAGATGGTCATAGTAAGCACTTGATAATTGTTAATTGAATTTATTTGAATAATGGCTAAATATATAATCAGGTATTTGAAACCAGAAAAGGCACACTTATTGTCAAGATCACTAAAATACTAGAGAGGATCTTATAGTATGAAAGTTATTTGGTTTTTGCCTAATGTGAGCAAGAGAAGGACAAAGTTCCAATGAGTATGGTAGTAGCCTTCTTTGTTACAGCTGTGTTTAATTATCATGTATTTAAACATCATTAATCAGACAATGGTTCTTTTTCTATAAGGATTCTGGTTAAGGTCTAAAAACTATTTACCTAATGTATTGAGTGTTGGGTAAATGTTATCTTTCATTTATGTAATGATGCTTTGAATATTTGATAATGAGGAAGTATATTCTAAAACTTATGACAAACTCAAAAGGGAAACATCATAAATATTCATATAAATTCACTCACTGACCTTCATTTTTGAATTAGTAAAAATCCTAGGACAACTTTTAGAACTCTAACATTTATAAATGAGAAACAAAACCCAAGAAGAGTAAAGAGCATCACTTGTCTTTTTGTGTCCCATAGAGGTCTTGTTATTTAATGTGAAGCAGAGGTGGTTTCTTGATGAGTCATCTCCTCAGTGCATATGCAGTACAAGATCTTTGATAGAGGAGGGAAAGGCCTTATGTGATCCTCAACATCCACTCTCTACAAAAATAGACACTTATCTCTATAGTTATTTCGTTGAAGCTATTTAGGTGCAACAGAGCCTTAAAATAACCCTAAAGTCTGGAGAAATTCCCTCATCCTGCCTTTTTAATTTATACTTTGCATATAGGTAGTGCCACAAATGCCTAATGGAACTTTACAAATCTCAAAGCTTATACTAGTGATAAAAATAGTATAGCAAAAAACATATAGAATTCTGAGGGCTCAAACGATAACCAGTAGAATCCACATTTCACCTCCTGGACGACAGTGTGTGTGTGTGTGTGTGTGTGTGTGTGTGTGTGTGTGTGTGTGTGTGTGTCTGTCTGTCTGTCTGTCTGTCTGTCTGTCTCTCTCCTCTCTCTTTTTTTGGTAGGGGGGAGGGGTGTATGTGGTGGTAGTGGTGGTGGCCATGGCTAAAAATGCATTTAGATTATAAGGAATAGGTTGAGGATAGGGAGAAGACTCTTATAGTTCTATTTTTTTAAAATAATAAACATTTTTTAAAATTTTGAGTTCCAGGGGGCGGCTAGGTGGCGCAGTGGATAAAGCACCGGCCCTGGATTCAGGAGTACCTGAGTTCAAATCCGGCCTCAGACACTTGACACTTAGTAGCTGTGTGACCCTGGGCAAGTCACTTAACCCCCATTGCCCCGCAAAAAAAAAAATAAATAAATAAAAAATAAAATAAAATAAAATTTTGAGTTCCAAATTTTATCCCTCCTCTCCCTCCCTGCCCCATTCTCTGAGGCCAAAAGCAATCAGATTCAGGTTATACACGTGCAATTATATAAAACATTACCATATTAGTCATTTTGTATAAGAAAACTTGGATAAAAGAAAAAAATGAAAGAAAGTGAAAATAGCATGCTGTTTCTGTCTTGTGTTCAATCAATATCAGTTCTTTCTTTGGAGGTGGATAGCATGCTTCATCATTAGTCCTTTGGGATTGTCTTGGATTATTATATTGCTGAGAATAGTTAAGTCATTCACAGTTCTTCATGGAACCATATTGTTGTCACTGTGTACAACATTCTCCTGGGTCTGCTCAGTTCACTATATATCAGTTCACACAAGTCTTTCCAGGCCTTTCTGAAATCATCCTACTTGTCATTTCTTATAGCACAATAATATTCTATCACAATCATATACCACAACTTGTTTAACCATTCCCCAGTCAGTGAGCATTCTTTTGATTTCCAGTTCTTAGCCACCACAAAAGATAAATATTTTTGTACAAATAGGTCTTTTTCTCTTTTTTGGGGGGATATTAACCTAGCAGTGGTATTGCTGAATGAAAGAGTATGCATGGTTTGATAATTGGGCATAGTTCCAAATTGCTCTTCAGAATGGTTGGATCTTTTCACAACTCTACCAACAGTTGGTTTCCCACATCCTTTTCAACATCCAATAGTTTACTTTTTTGTTATATTTGCCACTCTGATAGGTGTGAGGTGATACCTCAGAGTTGTTTTAATTTGTATTTCTCTAATCAGTAGTGATCTAGAGCATTTTTTCAAATGACTTTGGATAGCTTTGATTTCTTTGTCTGAAAACTGCCAGTTCATATCCTTTCACATTTATCAATTGGGAAATGATTTGCATTTTTATAAATTTGACCCAGTTTTCTATATATTTGAGAAAGGAGGACTTTATCAGAGATACTTGTTTCAAAATTTCTTTCCCAGATTTCTGCTTCCTTTATAATCTTGGTTACATTCGTTTTGTTTGTATAAAAACTTTTTAATTTTATATAATCAAAATTATCTATTTTATATTTTGTATTGCTTTCTACATCTTCTTTTATCCTAAATTCTTCCTCTGTCCATAAATCTGACAGATAAACTATTCTGTGGCCTCTTAATTTCCTTTTTGTATCACCCTTTATGTGTAAATCATGTACTCATTTTGACCTTATTTTAGTATACCATGTGAGATATTGCTCTATACCTAGCTTCTGCCATTCTTCTTGTGGTTTTAGAGCATTGCAGGTAAGAGCTTTGTTATTTCCTTATTTTGCATTCTCTACACCAATAAAGTCATGCTTGAACCAAAAATAAAACTGGTTCTATTTTTGAGATATATTTTTATGGTATTTTAAAGCACTACATGTGACATTTAGTTCTTTTCAGGAAAGATGTAATGCAAATTTAAAATTTTATTTAATAATAAAAAGTGAACCTTTATAGTTAATGAATGCCTCTTTCCTTAAGATCCTCTAATATCCTTCCATTGTACATACATCTTGTCAAAACTTAAGTTCTTTTTTAGCTGCTACTCTTAGGTGAATATACTCAGCGTTTCCATTATGCTGTCTTTCATTGCTTTAACAAATATTGTTTGCTTGTTGCAGAGGACTATGCTAAGTGCTGAGGGAGATACAATTTTAAAAATAAGACATAGTCCCTGCCGTCATAGAAAACTCATAGGGATAAGACATAAACACAGATAAATATACAATATTTTATGATAGGTGCCTTTGAAAGTTATGAAGACTAAATGGAATAAGTTGTATTTGATTTGGGACTTAAAGGATGGGTAGGAACTAACCAGGGAAATGAAATATATAAAGTATGTTGCAAACCTTAAAGCTCTATTTAAATGCTAAATGTTAAATATTAAGTGTTGGAAGGACATTCCAGACATAGGAAAAAATGGAAGCAAAGGCATGGAGGCACAGTATCCAGTTTGGCAGTAATCCCACATCTTTCTTTGAGTCTTTTCTCAGACTGTTTCCTTTATTAGAAGAGTTACCTTTGGTCCCCAAATTCTCTCCTCATTTGGCATTTAAATGCTTTCCTCATCAGGCCCACATAAAAAGCAATGTTCTTTTCACTCATTCTCTCTTCCAATGCTTATGCACAATGTAAAAGACTTTTTAGGGAAGAAGTGGAAGAAGAGACCAAATTTGGGATTTCATTGCTAAAGGGAGTTCCTGGTAAGGAAAAAAGATAATTTCAGTATCTAACATTCAGTTTACATCTTGTGTGTGTATTACATTTGTTTAAAACAGCTTTTGGAAGAATAGAACAGTTTGTTTTGTTTTATAAAGTTCCTAACATTGGTGTTAAGGAAATGATGATAGCTAAAATATCAGTATCTGTGTTTTGTCATTTCTTCTTTATGGAATAGGAGTTTTTTAGTTCTACTGTAAATCTATTTTCCTCTTGATTAGAAATAAAAACAGAAGGTAATGTGTTATAATGGACTTGTGTGTGTTTAAAGAATTCTAGATTTGGCTCTGCCACTAATTTGCAGTGTGACCTTGGGGTAGTCTGCTTTTTGGATATAAGAGGTGGAAGTAAATGTTGAATTTGAGTTTCAACACTGGTTTTCTCATCTGTGATTAACACTAGTTGATTTTTAAGGCACCTTGAAGCCCTAATTGTGTGTGTGTGTGTGTGTGTGTGTGTGTGTGTGTGTGTGTTTTGTTACAGTTCACTGTAGCTAAAATGAGAAATGTGCATAGAAAATATTATTGTTGAATCACTACATAATAGCTATTTCTAACTACTACTAGTGAAGTAACATGGTATAGTGGATAGATTACTATATTACCAGACTTAAAAGCCTAGAACACATGGATCTGTATCCTATTACACATTTATAACTAGTAACTTTTTGAAGTCAAGTTACTTAGGATTACAGAGCCCCAATTTCCTCATCTGTTTTCATACAAAATATGGATAGATGTAGTACATACTTCACAGGGTTGTTGTGAGGTGCAAATAAAATAATGTATGTAAATAATTTTACAAAGTTGAAAGCATTATGTAAATGTTACTATTATTTGGGGGGGGGGCAGGGCAATGAGGCTTAAGTGATTTGCCCAGGGTCACACAGTAAGTGTCAAGTGTCTAAGGCTGGATTTGAACTCAGGTGCTCTTGAATCCAGAGCCTGTTCTTTATTCACTGTGCCACCTAGCTGCTCCCCTCATAGTCTTTGATGCTAAGTACTGTGAAAATATTTTTGACTGACTAGGCCTAATTTGGGGGGCCTAATCTGACTGGGGTACTTAATCTGGGACTCTTGACTAACTGGCTATCTGACTGCTATTAACTTAATATGGGCCATTTATAAAGTTCCACCACACTGCTCCACTCCCAAAATTAATAAGCAAAAGAGTAAGAAGCCTCTTAACTAAATAATCAAAGCAGAGTTTATTTATGAGATACTATTTAAACATAAAAATAGAGGGAAATAAAATGTACAACCTGACTGTGTTGCGATGTCTCTTTCCACCTGCTGCCCCTGGAACTTTTTTAATACAATAAGGTCCTTAGCAGCCTCTTGCCTTAGGGTATGTTCCACTTTCACTGCTCCACTACTTTCTTCTAACTCCAAGACCCTTTCACTTTGTCAGTCCCCCTGCATCTAACTTTCCTCTGCTGAACCCCCGTGTTTCTCTCTCACCGACTTCTCCTTCTGTTCTCTTAATCTTTGCTTTCTCCAACCTGCACCCTCTGCTGACCGCTTCTGTGCTCTCTGCTGCCTCCTGTTCTGTCTGTGTATCGGTCTGCTCAGTCAGTCTGCCCTCTGCTGCCTTTGCTGTCCCTCTAATCTTGTCCTTTCTTTTAATCTTGTCAGCCCCCTCCCTGTTCTTCTAATCTTGTTAGTCTCCCTTGCTGTCTAACTCCCAGGTCTATATATATCTTCCTTCTCTCCACTCAAATCTTGGGGCTTTTTGCACCCCCATACACACCATGCTAATCCGACAGCCAGGGCTGCAGCTGGTGGCGGGGGGAATGCGATTGAGCCTCCCATGCGTACCACACCCAGGGCTCCAGGGGCCCATGCCCCTGCTGCACCCCTGGGACCTCGGCATGGGCTACGCCAGAGCCCAGCCTGGACAAGCCCGGGATCTCTCAGATAGATCCTCTCAGGGTGGAGGGAGCTGGGGATCTCTCCCCCAGCTGTCTGACCTGGCATCTTGTACAGCCCATGGGACTTTTTGGCTCAGCTGAAGCAGAGGGGGAGGGGCACCAGCCCCTCCCACACAGAAGAGACCCTGAGGGCCTAAGGCTTTCTAATCTCAGCCCAAACATAGGGTCCCCAAATCAAAATAAATTTCCACAGTACACAGGGAACAAGATGATCCACTCAGATACTACCATGAAAAAAACCAAAACCCAGCTAGGACAGAGATACTTGGAATGTAAGGAAAAATTGGGAGAACAATGACTATAAATTAGAGAGTAGCCTAGAAATCAGTTTCTCTAATGGACCTTAAAAACAGAATAGATTCTACTGTTTCCCTAAAAACTCTCTGTTGATTTCATGTAACTTTTGTTTTTTATTGCCTCTGAGCAACACAAACTATAGTATTTACCCTCCCATCTCCTTCCCTAATTCAAAATTAAACTTAACAGAAGCTTGGCACCTTTTGTTCATTTAAGATTCTATGATTCAAATAATGGTGATTCTAGATTTCCTCAGAGTATATACAATCTCTACATATCCAAGTCCTTTATAACTCCTGTATGATCTTTGCAAACTAAATGAAGAGAAATCCCTCCACTTTAAGCAGAATTTACCATTACAATGAAAGTATCATACTGTAATATGTTAAACTATGTTCAATATTGTTGAAGCAAACCTCAAGAAACATTAAATGGTTCCACAAAAGCATGTTAGGTGGAAAAATATAACCTGGCATAAGAAATTCTGTAGGAACAATGACACAGATGGGTGGTCAATCAGTCATAACAAAATCCTAAAGTGGGATTTTTCAATTTTATATTAAGATTTATCTAACCATGTTCCTTCAGGTCATTCATCTGACTACATTTTATTAATGTAGTATAAAGCAACATTCTCAACACTACCCTTAAAAGCTACCAGTCATACAGAACCTGATGGTTCATTGAATTTAGGAAATTGAGGGAGAGAAGTCAGTTGTATAATTTGATAAATGTTATAGAAGTATTAAGTCAATGTGAAATAACACTGGTCAGGACTACTTTACTGGAGAATGCTCAAAAGCTCACAGAAGTTCCAAGAAGCACTGGTCACTTCTAGCTTTTGAGGTTCTTAGCTATATATTTTTTAAAAAACAAGAAATATGAAAATGTACTCATTACTATAAAAATGAAATTTTTTTTACAAGGGCATAACTGAACAAATGATTTTCTTGACTTGTGTAAGATATACTGGTGATGTAGGATCTGGCTTTTTGTACTAAGTCAGTATTAATTTTAAGATAAAACTGAAAATGAGGTGGTGGGGCTAGATGATCTCTATGGGCCCTTCCGATTCTAAATCCCACAAACTCCTATAAACCCAAGACCCAGGTAAACAGGCCCTTCACCATAACTGATTCTAGGTATGTCTGTTTGTTTGATTGGTCTGAAATTAATGTCAAGATTAGAAAGGGTAACTACCCATGTAACATAAAACATAAACATTTCAGGATAGCTCTGTTAGAATTACAGTGATAAAAGGTATAAGGGAACAAGAATTTATTAAGGACCTATGTGCTAGACTGTGCTAATCATTGTTCAAATAATATTTCATTTGAAATGGTCCAAGTGTTTCCAACATAAGACTGGTGACATAAAAAGCTAAGTGCCCAAAAGGCTAGCAGTACAAAGGGAAAAAATGTTTTCTTAACAGAGAATAAGCGAAGAAGGGCTGACTAAAAGTAATTGAAAGATTGTAATATGGAAGACTTATTTGATTTGTTCTGTGTGGTCCCACAGGGCAGAAACTAGGAGCCATGGGGTATTAATTTGTGAAGAAGCAGATTTAGGTTTTGATGTAATAAAGAAAAAAAAACTTCTTAATAATTAATTATTCAGTAGTGCCATGGGTTACCTTTGGATTCTCCTTCATTAAAAGTCTTCAAAGAAAGGCTGTTCATTTGTTAGTGATATTATAGATTGTGTTCTTGTACATATATGGATCAGACTAGATAGCCTCTGAGATTCTGTGATTATATAATTTAGTTTGTATTTCTTACATTGTAATTTGGCCTTCAACCACTTGTTTTGTATTCTGGGTTTAAATATGAACAGATAGGGGCAGCTAGGTGGCACAGTGGATAAAGCATTGGCCCTGGATTCAGGAGGACCTGAATTCAAATGTGGCCTCAGACACTTGACAGTTTCTAGCTGTGTGATCCTGGGCAAGTCACTTAGCCTCCATTGCCCCACCCAAAAAAATATGAACAGATAAAAGCTGTTATCAAAGTAATCAAAGTGTTTTTTTCCCCTTTCTCATGTACTAAATCATTAGTTTCCAAGCAAATCATGTACCTCTGGAAACTTCTAAAGGGAATGTTGGGCATACTGCTATACAGTATAAGTATCATTTCATTTATTTTGGTGGTGTTTTGAAAAATTAGGAATCTTGGAAAAAGAAGCCATGATTCACTGTGTTGATTTTTTTCCTTTGCTTTCAGCGATATAAGAACTCGAAACTTTTCAAATATTTTCTTTTTATTTTAAATTAATAAATTATTTTTTTCCCATTACATGTAAAGATAGTTCTCAACTTTTGTTTATACAAGCTTTCCAATTTCAGATTTTTTTTCCCTCCCTCCCCTCCCTCTCCCCTCCCCTAGACAGCAGGTAATCTGATATAGGTTTTATTTATTTATTTATATATATTTATATATATATATATATATATATATGTGTGTGTGTGTGTGTGTGTATATGTGTATATATACACACACACACATAATAACATTAAACATATTTCTGCATTAGAGAAATATTATAAGAGAATTATAACATTATAAATGTTATAAGAGAAAAATCAGAGCAACGACGAAAAACCTCAAAATAGAAAAACATCAGCACCAAAAACAAAAGAAATAGTATGGTTCATTCAGCATCTATACTCCACAGTTCTTTTATTTTCCCTGGATTTGGAGATCCTCTTCTATCATGAGTTCCCTGGAACTCTTCTGTACCATTGCATTGGTGAGAAGAATATAATCCATCACAGTAGATCAACACTCATTGTTGATGATACTGTGTACAATGTTCTTCTGGTTCTGCTCATCTCAGTCATTATCAGCCCACACAAGACCCTCCAGATTTCCCTGAACTCCTCCTGCTCATTGTTTCTTACAGCACAATAGTATTCCATTGTATTCATATACCACAACTTGTCCAGCCATTCCCCAATTGATGGGCATCCCCAAAACTTCCAATTCCTTGCCACCACATAAAGAGCAGCTATAAATATTTTTGTACATGTGGGTCCCTTTCCCTTTTCCATGATTTCTTTGGGAAAAAGACCCAAAAGTGGTATTGCTGGGTCAAAGGGTATGCACAGCTTTATCAAATATTTTCAAACGTCTGTTTGCAATTCTGAGAGGTGATTAGTATCTCTAGGGTACAGATGGAGAGAAGTAGATGAAGAAAACATGAAAAATTATGGAAGTACAATCAGCAAGTGTATGAAACTAAGAATTTTGAAAGTGATTCTGCATACATTTAAAGTCACCAAATGTTTACTAAGTATCTTTTTTTTTTTTAAAGGACTGTGCTGGGTACTGAGGCTACAAAGATGAAAACTGATAAAGTTTCTGTTCTCAAGGACCTCTTAGTCTATAGGTAGCATATTAAATTTAACCAAATAAGTGGGGTAGAAGGGAAAATATAATTGTACCAAAGAAGAGAAGCCACCCCCAGTTAAATTTGAAGAAGGGACATATCTCTTTCAGCTGGATGTGTCATAGAGTAGGTGGCATCTTCAGGCCTTAAAGGAAAAGGATTTCAAGAACCTAAGAAACCAGACTCTTCTAAAGTGTTTCTAGCTCTCATGTTATGGAGATATGGTTGAACTAAGCTCATTTAAGGCTTCTTCCAATTCTAATTCTATAATATGTGATAAGCTAACTTGAGTGGTTTTAGTTTGGACCTCACTAAGGAATCTCTGGCCTTATCTTGACCCGAGAGAGGAATGACATTATGCTTATTGTTAACCACTTTCTAAAGTCAGAAATACTTTTTGAAGTCCTAGGTAATACCACAACTCGGATAAACTGAATGTATATTTTATGGAGTATTGCCTTAGAGAGCTATAGGATTTTTTCTACTTCTTTGTACAAAGCAATCATCCTTACTTGTGTGGGGGGTATTTTGTTGTTCTCCTGTTTTCTATTTTAGTTATTCTACCAAATTGCTCTCCAGAATGGTTGGATCAGTTCATAGCTCCACCATCAGTGCATTAGTGTTCCAATTTTCCAACATCTTCTCCAACATTTATCATATTTCCTTTTTTGTCATATTAGCCAATTGGTTAGGTATGAAGTGGTACCTCAGAGTAATTTAAATTTGTAGTTCTCTAATCAGTAGTGATTTAGAACATTTTTTCATATGGCTGTAGATAGCTTTAATTTCATCATCTGAAAACTGTCTGTTCATATCCTTTGACCATTTCTCAATTGGGGAATGACTTATATTCTTATATATGTAATTCAGTTCTCTCTATATTTTAGATATGAAGCCTTTATCAGAGACACTGTCTGTAAAAACTGTTTCCCAGATTTCTGCTTTCCTTCTAATCTTGTTTGCATTGGTTTTGTTTGTGCAAAAACCTTTTAATTTAATGTAGTCAGAATGACCCATGCTGCATTTCATAATGTCTCTATCTCATCTTTGGTCACAAATTCTTCCCCTCTCCATAGATCTGACAAGTAAACTATTTCTTCCTTTTCTAATTTGCTTATGGTATCATCCTTTATGTCTAAATCATGTACCCATTTTGACTTTACTTTGGTGTATGGTGTAAGATGTTGGTCTATGCCTAGTTTCTGCCATAATATTTTCCAGTTTTCCCAGCAGTTTTTGTCAAATAGCGAGTTCCTATACTGGAGGCTAGAGTCTTTGGGTTTATCCAACAGGAGATTGTTATATTCATTTACTGCTCTGTTTTGTGTGCCTAACCTATTCCAATGATCCACCTCTCTATTTCTTAGCCAGTACCAAATAGTTTTGATGATTACTGCTTTATAATATAGTTTTAGATCTAGTACAGCTAGGCCACCTTCCTTTGCATTTTTTTCACGAATTCTTGATATTTTTGACCTTTTGTTCTTCCATATGAATTTTGTTATTTTTTCTAGCCCTATGAAATAATTTTTGGTAATTTGGTATGGCACCGAATAAGTAAATTAATTTAGGTAGAATTGCCATTTTAATTATATTAGCATAGCTCACTCATGAGCAATTTATATTTTTCCATTTGTTTAGATCTGATTTTATTTGTGTGAAAAAATGTTTTTGTGTTCATATAGTTCTGGGTTTGCCTTGGCATATAGACTCCCAAGTATCTTATGTTGTCTACAGTTATTTAAAATGGAATTTCTCTTTCTATCTCTTGCTGCTGGACTTCATTGGTCATATATAGAAATGCTGATGATTTATGTGGGTTTATTTTATATCTTGCAACTTTGCTAAAATTGTTAATTGTTTCAAGTAGTTTTTTTGTTGATTCTTTAGGATTTTCTAAGTATACCATCATATCATCTGCAAAGAGTGATAGTTTTGTTTTTTCCTTGCCTGTTCAAATTCCTTCAACTTCTTTTTCTTCTCTTATTGCTAAGGTTAACATATCTAGTACAATCAAAATTTAATTTTTAAGGAGTTTAAAAGCCAAATATAAATCTATGGATAAGATGGAAAAGTCCTAACTATTACTCAAAAGGCATCATTTCAGTTCTAACTAATGGGGTTTGTAGGAATTTTATGCTTGACTAAGAAGATGATGGTTTTTCCCTTCTTTTAAAAGGTAGTTGCTTTTCTTGAGTTTTTCACCTGTTCTTTAACTAGAATGTTCCCCCAATTCCTCCCAAAAATGTTTTTCCTCAAAGCAAATAATAGGTACTCATTAGGATATAAGTATGTCAACAGCCTATTTTGTGTTTTTGGTTTTTGGTTTTTTTGGGGGGGCGGTTTGCTAGATATGTAGTATTTTCTGTTAGAGAGTAAGAAAAACTTGACAGTCGTGAGTTTGGAATGAATGATTGTTTTGGAAAAATTTTTGCCAGCTATTTCACAAGCATACTATCTTATGTTTTTGAGTTGAAGTATAAATTGAAATAGGCAAAATAGGGACAATTCTAAGGACTACCATCCATAACAAAGTGGCAGAATTGAATTAAAATTTTTAACTACTACATTTTTTTTGTAGTGTGTCTATTGTTTTTGTTGTATGGAGTTCAGAAGTTTGAGATTTCTTTAATTTAATCTTTGCTCTCTACAGAAATGCTCTTTTTAGTATTTTATTTATCTTTGAAGTAGTTGAAAACTGGAAGGATTTTTATAATAAAACTTAGATTAGAAAAGCTTATTTATATTCAGGCTTTCTCTTTGCTTCCATAGCCATGAAAATTTTGATCAAATAACGATATTCATTAATCCAAGAACTTCGTAGTATTGATTTGGCCTTAAACTTTTTGGTGTTTGAAACAAGAACATTATTGGGTTAGCTTATACTTTCTGAGTTTTGAATCTTTCCAACACTAGTCCACCTAGCACAAAAAATTTTTTAAAAATAAAGAAAATTACTTTCCTCTTAAATATAAGATCTTATTATATATGCTAGCTATTTTCATACTTAGCCAGTAGTTCTCATTTTGTTTTAACTTGTTCACTTCATTCATCTATCTCTATTTGTTTATTGACCATGTTCTTCCTGATTAACAAAAACCAGCATCATCTCTCCATGGAAAAAAATATATTTTATCACAGGTGATTTTTTTTTTAATCTTTAGCTGCCTTGGTGCCTCCTAGTACAATTTAATATATTTTATTATTTTATATTATTTATGAACACATTATATCATAGCATATAATTATATGATATATGATGTATAATGTGATATTACATATCACATTATATATGAACACCTGTCCATTGTTTATATGGTTGTAGTCAAAGTATGAGAATATGGTTGCTAAACATTCCTCAGTAACACTGCTACGCTCCCAGACTTCCCATGTTTCCTAAATGTGTTGAAGGTACTGTCTCATGTTCTATGGGTAAACTGGTAGGCAATTTCATGGTGGTTGTTGGGAGCAGATTAAATTGTAGTGATATTTTCCAGTGCTGTTCATTGTTCAGGATAAGATATCACAGAAATAAAAAAATTTCCCCCAAAATTGAGCATTCCAGTAGTGGAATGGGTCGCTTCTAGAAGTTATTCTCTCTGCCTCTGTCTTTTCAAGGTCTTTAAGAAAAGGATGAATGGCCCCTTGTTGGTTATGTTGTAGAGGGACTTGTGTGTACTCATTTTGAATATTTAGGAGCTGCTTATCCGCTTTTGGTTAACTTGCTTTGCTGCTTTCTTCGCTACAGGCCCTTTTTAGATAAAACCCCCAAACCATGAACTTTGCTGCTATCTAGTAATGATTGTAGGCTTGATGAAGCAGTGCAGTCTGGGGATGGTTTGAGCATTGGTGTTATCAGTATTTTCTTTTCTTTAGTCAATTGAAAACTAGTTATGATTATTTATGAAAATTTCTGGTTATCTTCCATGACAGAAAATATGTGTAAAGTACTGCAATATCACCAAATTGCTGATAGGCAGGGAACTGTGAGAAAAATTAGAAAGAGCAGTATTAAGAACACATTTAATTCTAATTTGGACAACTGATTATTACAGCGCAGATGCTGATGAGGACATGATGATTTTTCTTTAAAAAAAAAAACACCATATATTAGAGTATGTGGGGGTAAGTGGTTGGAGGGATGGAACCTTGTTCTTCAAAAAATATTTTAAAACCTAATGCCTAGATTTACATTATAATGTTCAAAATTATTTTGAGATACTTCCCCAAGGAGTGAGAAATATGGTCAAACATGTCATGGCAATTTCATAAGTCATGAGATGAAAGCACACTTGATACTTATAACAATGTTTGAAAGGTTGTTTTTTTTCTCATTTGACATGCAGCAAGGACATATGGGCGAAGGCGAGGTAACACTATTTTTAACTTTCTAATGTATAAATTGTATCATGACAAATCACTAAATTTGCTTAGTTCCTAGTAACCTTATAAAAAAGAAGAAACATCACTTTGATCCAAACTTTGTGTACTATAGTAATATGTGAGACAAAACATTTTTGTAAATTAAATTAACTATATAAAACAATATCATGGTGTTGATTTTAAAAATAATCGATTCATTATCTTTATATATATTTTATCTTTATATTTAATAATTTATTTCTGCTTTTTTTTCAAAAGAAATTAAAGAGAAAACAAAATTTACTGTTAATAATAAAATTTTAACTTCCCAAAGCTAAACTTACTTTCTCAAAGAAAATTATTATATTCAATGATACTTTTATAGTGATTAGTTTTTGAAAAACTATGTAGTGAAACCCCAAAAGAACACTGGGATGTTTCACCAAATCTTATCTTGTGGTCAGAGATATGCTGGTAAATGTTGAACTATCAGCTCTCCAAAATATGTGTGTGTATAACATTTAAATTAAATCTGCATTATTAATTTTTCCCATTGTTCTCTTAAGTCTAAAAATCAATAAAACAATAGATCAAGCCCTTATTTGTAGTGTTTTTCCATTTTCAAAATGTAAATATGCTCATTGAACATTTAATAATAGGCTTTTGAGTTAGTTCTAATATACCATTGGCCAAACTCTGAATTATTATATCTTAGGTTCAGTTCTGTGTCTCCCTCCACCTTCATGTGCGTGTTGATGTGTGAAGTATCTATAACATTCTATAAAATGTTATTTCTTGTCACAAATTATCTGAGATATATAAAAAGGTGTTCTATAGTACTTTCATAGTTGATTCAAAATTCGATTTCATAAATGGTGGGGCGGGGGGGAGAGGGGAGATGTATGTGTTTTGGTTTTTGTTTGCTTGCTTGCTTGCTTGCTTGCTTGCTTGTTTTTTTGAGACTGAGTCTCCCTATCCAGCCCAGGTTGGAACTTCAGCCAGCACCCATGGGCCTGATCCCACTAAGATTGGCGTGGAAACTTTGACCTTTTTCTGACCTAAGGCCTTTCCGTGGGCAACCTGATATCCCCCTTCTTTGGGGGGGTTTACCTTATTAGTGCCAAGATTGGTGGGATCGTCCCAATTAGCTTTAGCCCACTTCTACTCAAAATTCCTGAGCTCCAGTGATCTACCATCATCAGCCTGTCTGATAAGTAGGATTATAGATGTGTTCCACCACGCCCAACCTAACTAGTTATTTTTTTAAAAATAATCTTTTATAACTCCTGATTTTCAGACTAAGATCTAAACAAATGATTTTCATCTTAGGGTAGGGAATAAATCTCAGACTTGAATGAAGCTATATAAACACTAGAAAAATATCCAGAAATATCAGTAAGTGAACAAATTTGATGGATTTTTTTCCCCTAGAAGGATTTAAGTGACTATATTATTTGTTATCTCTAACTTGATGATTGTAACATAGCATTAAAAAATTATTTAGCTATGCTAACAAATAAAAAACAAAAAAAACCCACTGGTAGTTGTAGTTATTTGACATATGTAACTATCTCTAGAGAGTAGATGTTATGGGATAGATTGTTACTATATAAATTTACATAGAGAAAATTAAAAGGAAAACTACATTTGTAGAAAAAGGACATTGGGGTGTTTCAATAAAGAAAACATGCTTGTGACAGTAGTCCTAGGAATTTAGTCCATTAATAAACTTATTACATAATCCCAAATAGTAAACTGTCAGGGTTACTAGTGACAAAAACAAAGCTTGCCTGTAGTTATTTGTAATACATCTTGCTTTTTCTATTTTCATATTTTTATTTGTGGTTTCAATGTTTTGTCTGGCTTTCAAGTGAATATTAAAGGTGTTAGACATTACTTTGGCCAATTTCACGTATATCTTTTGAATGATATAATTTTAATATAATAAATTTAATGTTCACATTTTAGAATTAAATTTCCTACTAAGAAAACAGTTAAACAGTTCAGCTGAAAAACCTTTCCTTTTGTACTGCCTAGAGAATCTTAATTTGGTGAGACCAGGCACATTAAAGTTACAGAGCAGTTCTTCCTCAAAGTGTTATGCTTATATTGCATTAAGGGAAATTAAGAGAAATGTTCACTTATCCAAATAATTGACTTGCTGTTCATTTTAAACACAATTTTATATTGAAAGTGTTTTTTTAAAATGTGATCTTGGGTCTCTGAAAAACTTCATCTGATGAAGGTTCCAATTGTCCAGTAAAGGACTGCAGAGGCACATCTGTGTTGGCAGTATCTGTGGAGTTCTGGCAAAATAGTAGCCATCTAGTGCCAGCCACTCACAAAAAGGTGCCCTTCTTACTTTGCTTTAACCCAGCTGGAGTTTCTGGATTCCACTGGAATATCTGAGTAGCTTTCTATATAACTCTGCATTTCCTTTCTCAAAGAATTAGGAATGTAAGGTAATAGAAATTTAAGAGCACATCTAAGCAATTTTATTTTCTATTCAATGAGTATAAGAACAGTAGTTTTATCAAATTAGGACTTTTCATATGATTTATATGTGGGGCCCTGGATACTTTTTCTGTTAGCATCTTTCATGTTCTCTCTTCCAGGCCAATCTTCACTGTTTCCAATGGAAGATGGGTTTTTGGATGATGGACGTGGGGATCAGCCCCTACATAGTGGCTTAGGGTCACCTCACTGCTTCACTCATCAAAATGGGGAAAGAGTGGAACGATATTCCCGCAAGGTTTTTGTGGGTGGATTGCCTCCTGACATTGATGAAGGTATGTTTAGAAATGGTGGTCAGTAGTATAGGTCTCCCCGAATTAGTACCTATAATTGTTTTTATGTTAAATTAGTGCAGAAAAAAAGTTGCAGCTGTTCAAATTGTTTTTAGCCTACCTCACTGTAGGAAGATGTGTATGTGCCCTCCAAAATGGAATATAAGAGATAGCATTCACATATAGTGCTTTTTAAAAAATAGTCTATAAATATTTATTAATTGCCTATGCTATACCAGGAACTGTGCTAAGGGTTAGGGATAGAAAGAAAAGCAAGAGACAGTTCCTGCCCTAGAGCAGATCACAATCTAATGCAGGAAGCAACATGCAAATAATTATGTAAAAACAACCTATATACAGGATAAATATGAAGTAATTGATATAAAGAAAGGGAAGGGAATAAGCATTTCATATGGTACCTACTACATGCCAGGCTTGTACTAAGGGTTTTTACAAGGATTATCTCATTTGATCCTTAAAACAATCCTGCAAGGTAGGTGCTCTTATCCCTATTTTACAATTGAGGAAACAGACAAACAAGGTTAGGTGACTTGCCCTGAATCACACAGGTAGTGAGTGTCTGAGGTCATATTTGAACTCAGGTCTTCCTTACTACAAGCCCAGCACTCTATCCACTGTGCCACCTAGCTGCCTCTAAAATTCACTAGCTTTAAGAGAGACTGGGAAAGGCTTCTTATAGGAGGTGAGATTTTATTTGGGACTTGAAAGAAGTCAGGGAAGCCAGGAGGAGTACAGTTTATAACTGGTTAATTAGAGGGTCAAGATGTTTGGAGGAAAGTGAGGCCACAATAGAAGTGAAGGCCTTGGAAAATCAGGTAGAGGATGGAATGGAGTGACTGGACATTGAAGAAGGATGATAAATTAGTCTAGTATGATCGAAACACAGGGGGAAATGGGATGATGGAAAACTGGACAAAGGAATTTCAGAGTTAAAAAACTGTGAAGTTAGAGCACTTGTAACCATAAGATTTAGGGTATAAACATCTCTTTGTGTGGCTGAGGTGGAGTGAAGTTACATGTCTTGGGAGCTAAAGAGATTGATGGAACTCTGAAGCAAAGCGATTTGAACATCAATGTGTAAATTTAAGACCCTAAGTACAAGGGCAGGGTTTGGGGTTGAAAGAAAGAACCAGCTTCTGTGAGGTGACATCTGTACTGTCTTCTTTCTCTGCAGAGAAGAGACAATTACTCAGAGACTAGTAGATAGGAGCCACCAGTGTATGTGAATCAATTGAACTGCAAAGAAGCTCAATGATGGTAGCAAGAAAAGAGTAAGCAAATATGAGTAAGAAATAAAAAAACATGCCTTCTCCTGGTATAGTATGTTAGAATGAGAAGGTGTAGCTGGTACTGGACAGTGTTGCCAGGAATGGTTGCAAGGAGATAATGGAAGGATCAGGAGAGGAAAAATTACAAGATGAAAGACCATTTTTTTTTTTTACAGTAGAATAGGGCTACCAGAAAGCAGAGTGAAAGGGAAGGGTAGAATGGGAAAGGGATAGAGGAATGATGGGGCTGACAGGGATGTGTATGAGGGAGTAGTCACTGGGTAGCTAGAGAAGGCTCTGACTGCACTATACTTCGCTGTTCTGTATGGGCCTTAGTCTTTTGCCTACATGTAGCTTCTCAGTTTTTGTGTTTCTTGGATCATAGGAATGTGTTGAGTGTTCAGCTTTAACATCAGGCCTGTGTCTTTCCATTACCATTTTGATCAGCGCACACAATGCTATGTGGTTAATTCAGATATGGCTTGGGAGCAGGATGTTGGGTGCCAGCTAAAATGGGGCATTGTTCTAATGAAAAGAGTAAAGCCCTGTAGATAACATTTTCCAAGGTTTTAGTGATTCAAACTAACTCCAGCAATGTCTTTTTTTTTGGTATTTCATTTCTAGTCATGGGATTTTTTGCCTTCTCTTTTTCCTCCTATTGCCATTACTCAGTGTTACAATGGGCTAACTATCTCAAATCCAACAAAATTAAAGAAGCAATATAGGGAACTTTGCCATTGTCACTGAGAGAAAAGATGTCCCTAAGCTCTTAGGGGATTGGAATATAGGTGGATGAAGTAAAAGCAAAACATACCTCTCCAGCCTTATTTTACTTACTTTGTTCTAAGTGAATCCTCTGCTGCAGTCAAATTGGCCTACCTACCGTATGCATACTTACCTCGTGATTTTTCTTATGTTATTCCCTTCTGATATAATGCTCTCCCCTTCTCTGCATACTGAAATTCTACCCTTCCATGACAGACTAGCATAAGTCTCACCTGTTTCTGAATTTTTTGGACAATCCAAGCTAAAGGAGCCCCTTTCCCCCCCTGAACTTGGACCACTTGTTTGGCATTTAAAATTTCCCATCTACTACAGTTATCTTTTTATGTATATCTCCTTTTCCCCTAATTAATTTGTTCCTTGAATTTGATTGTCTTGTTTCTTTTTCTATTGCTAGTCTCTAGTACAGTGTCTTACATAGAGAAGAGGTACATAGTAGATTGTACCAATTGGTTGAAAAACTAAATCCAAAGAGGAAAGGGCAGAGCTGCTGAAGATTTTTGAGCATGGAAATGTCATAGTCAGATGAATTTATTATTTTGGTTTGGTTTTCAAATTTTCAAATGGAAATAGAATAATTAATAAATTTTAAAATGAAAAATCTTCCAGATTTAGGTTAGACTTATAGAATCTAAAAGCATTTGTTAAGCACTTAACAGTGTGCCAAGGACAATGCTGAGAATTGGGAATATGTTATAAGCAAGCCAAGTAGTTTTTGCTCTAAAAGAGTTTACATTCAAATGAAGGAAGTGAATATAAGAACATAAAAACTGAAAGGGCAAAGGGTACAATATACACTGGCACAGTGATGAAATGATCCAAAGGTGGCAAGAAGACCTGGTTCAGGCAAGATAAGACAAAAGGTCACCATTCATAGCTGAGGGACTTATGAAGCTCTCTTACATGCCTCCTTTGTGCAAGGCACATTGCTAGACATTGGGGAGACAACATGAAACACGACAGTTGTTGCCTTTAAGTGTTTTACAGTTTAATAGAGGCATAAAACATGCAAAACAAATTTAATATAAGACTAGAATATGATTATGGGTCTAAATCAGTCAACAAATGTTAAGTGCCTACTCTATGAAATGGGAGAAAGGATCAATCACTTTCAATGGAGAGAATCTAGGAAGACTTCACAAGGAAGAATGGCACAAACCTTGAAAGAAGGCTTCAGTAAACAGATGATAGGATCATAAATCTAGAGCCGGAAGGGATCTTAGAAGTCTTCTCTATGGAAAGAGTGCATCACAGGAATGGTAACCTATGTAAATGTAGAGAGGTAAGGCTCTCTAGTACCAAATCAGGGAAGAGCTGATAATCTAAAGTGGTTGGAATCTAGAGCATTGAGGGCAGCAGATTGAAATATGATCAAAAAGGAAGATGGGAGCCAAACTGTAGAAAGCCTTGTATTTTATTCTACAAGCAGTATGGAGCTACTTTTTGAAGATGAGAGTACCATGGTCAGACCTGTGTATTGTATCATTTGGGTTTGGTTTGCAACTTTCAATGGAAATGAAGCAATTATATATCTTAAAAATGAGGAATCTTCAAAGTTCACTTCAAAATTTTAGTAAAATTTTAGTTGGAGAATGTTTCCTTTAAGCTTGTGTATGTTCTGTACTCATGTAGAAAACTTCAGAAGGTACTTCTAATGTTGCTTTCACATCTGTCTAAGGGTCAAGCTTGGATAATGTGAACAAGAGCTGCAGTTTCAATTAAGCATAAACGAGTACTGTGATATTATTTTGCCTTTTACCTTCTTTCTCAGCGTGTTGACAACTCAGTATCAATATGTGACAAATGGCAGAATCATTTAAAATAGAATAGAGACATACTGTAGGTAATCTTCTAAAATCCAGTGAGCAAAAATCTATTTTATTACCTTTTGAAAGAGATAAAACCATAAGCTTTACTTTTTTTTTTAAATGAGGCAATTGGGGTTAAGCGACTTGCCCAGGGTCACACAGCTAGTAAGTGTTAAGTGTCTGAGGCTGGATCCGAACTCAGGTAATCCTGACTCCAGGGCCGGTGCTCTATCCACTGTGCCACCTAGCTGCCCCAGCTTTACATTTTGAAGACATTCTCTCTTCATTTTCTGGGCATCCTCCTCCCCTCTCACCACCTACAAATACTCTTTGTTCTCTTACTTTTCCATATCTTTCCAGACTTATCATGGAAGTTCTTCCATGAACTAGCTGGCTCTTCAAATGGGTAACATGGCATAAATGTGGACCACTCAAAATATTTGTCAACATTATTTGAAAGCCTGTTCAGAGATTTCACTATTCTCACACTGCTGTGTTTTGCTTTTGATCAGATGAAATCACAGCCAGTTTTCGTCGTTTTGGCCCTTTGATTGTGGACTGGCCTCATAAAGCAGAAAGCAAATCCTACTTTCCTCCTAAAGGTATTTTTCAAGTTTTGAAATGCTGTATTTTTTTTAGTTTTTAAAAGAATTGTTTAACTGCTAGCATTATAATAGGTGCTTAACTTTTAATAACTCACATTTCTATACTGCTATGAGAATTACAAAGGGTTTTCTTCACAATAACTGTGACGTATGCAGTTCAAATATCATTAGCTACATTTTATAGATGAGGAATCTGAGATTCAGAGAAATTGTGATTTGCTCAGGGTTACACCAGTAACTAAGTTGGTAGAACAGTCTAGAACTCAGTCTAGATTTAAATTTATTGTTCCATCTATCATATCATACTTGCTTCCTCCTAATTGTAAATGTTTCCTGATCAGACTTTGGTTTTTACAATTGTCTCCCAAAAAGTTTCTTCATAGATTTTGAACATAACTTTCATTTTTAGAGGTGCTTCATTATTTGCAAGGGGTAGGGGATACTGTGGATTCATTAGGAAGGTCAGTATATATCAGGTTTCCAATCAAAAGATTTGTCTTAGATATTGTTTTAAGTTTCTTTTTAAAATTTCCCCTCCCTTCCCATGTTCAAGTGTAATCCCTTAATCAGTGTGAATGGATGACATTATTTCTATAGTACTTCAATTTTTTCAAGGAACTTGCACAACAGCTCTATAAGGAATGTAGTACTAGTAGTACCCCCATTTTACATAAGAGGAAACAAAGTCATAGAGATTAAATTCCATCCTCATTTACACTGATAACATAGGTATGATTTATTGATAAGATGTATTATAAATTTGAATCCTGAGAAATGCTGCCAGTCAACTTTTTTTTTCCTTTCTCAGGATATGCATTTTTGCTATTCCAAGATGAAAGCTCTGTTCAGGCTTTGATTGATGCCTGTATTGAAGAAGATGGGAAACTCTATCTTTGTGTGTCCAGCCCCACTATCAAGGATAAGCCAGTAAGTCACATTTCACTGAAACTATAGAATCTGGCTCCAAATAGATACAGGCTTTCTTTGATATATACATATAGACATATATGTGTGTGTATGTGTGTGTGTACATATATCTCTCTCTATATATGTATATATAGAGATATATATGCAGACTTTGAAAAAATTTAACCATTCTAATGTGACCTGTATGATTGATGTGTTTTCAGCTAGAATCCAACCCCAAAATCAAAATAGGTCCTAGTACATTTTAAAATATATTTTATTGATCTATTTTATTTTTACATCGTCTAGATGTCTATTTATATCCCTCCCAGGTAGTTATCTCTTAGGGAAAAAAAAGAAGAAAGAAAGAGAGAAAGAGGAAAAAAAATTCAGTAAAACATGGCAAAACCAGTAGAAAAAATATAATATTATATGGTATTCTTCTCCTTTGTAGGGGGAAGTGTCATCTTATTTCTTCTTTGGGGCAAAACGTTTTTGTTTTTGTTTTAAATAATTTCACAGCATTCATTGTCTGATTTTTTTGGTGGCTGTTGTCCTTTCCATTTACATTGTTTTAGTCATAGTATGGATTACTTTCCTGGCTCTGCTTCCTAGTACATTCTTTAAGAAGTTCTTTTTACAGGCAGCTTCCTTGACTTCAAGATGTCCCTTTCTTATGAATGACTGTAGGAACCTTTTCTCCCTTCCCATGTGCAATTTCCCTTGGTTTTTCTTTATTTCTTCATCTTCTCTTTTTCAGGCTTGATCTGGTTTTGTCTCTAGGGTCATACCACTGGTGAATGGTGTAGCAGGGATTAGAGCCCAGGGCTTGTTCTAAATCCATTGCTCTATATATCTCCTGGATATATAGATTTGGAAACTTTGAAGGTTGCCTTGTTGACTGGCAATTGCTTAGGCTAGAAGACCTCCCAGATTGATTTTATTGGTATTCAAGGTTGTTTTGGAGCCTAGTACGTCACTTTGTCTACTCTGAAATATTACTGACTTGTGGAATATTCAAGGGAAAACCTTAGTAGATATTTGCATGTAGTCTTAAATACCCTATGTTACTACCTCTTGCTTATCCTTTCTATTCTAGAAGAAAATGACTAAACACTAAAAAATAGATAATGAAAATGATAATTTATATTTGACTTTGAACAGTACCAGTTTTACACTGGTACTGCTTTTGCTTAGATAAATAATAAAATTAATTTGCATATACTGGTTGATCAGTGGTTAATCAGGGGATGCCAACCCATATTTGTTTAAAAAGTATTACATATGGGGGCAGCTGGGTGGCTCAGTGGATAGGGAACCGGCCCTGGATTCAGGAGGACCTGAGTTCAAATCCGGCCTCAGACCCTTGACACTTACTGGCTCTGTGACCCTGGGCAAGTCACTTAACCCCAATTGCCCCATTAAAAAAAACAAAAACAAAAAAGTATTACATTTGTATGGGAAAGGGGGTTATGATTTTCATTCCCTTAGTGACAGAATATCACAAGTGATGAGGTAATGAGGATTAAACAAGATATTAACACCTAAACACCTGCTGTTACTTTTATGAGGTGGGAACACTTCTCTGAGTAAGTCAGAGATGGGAACAGTTTGATTGGCTGAGCAAACACATTAGCTACAGGACCATTTCGGGGAAGGGGAATGGAGAAGGGAAAGGGAGGAGAGAATTCCCCTCTCTTCCACTCCTAGCAAGGGATCTTCTCCACAGGCAGCTCTCTATTTGCAGTTTTGAACTCCCCAGAACTTAGGTATTTAAAGCCTTGTAAGGGCATGTCCAGTTTTTGCTCTTCCAATGAGGTGATTCCTTTTGATTCCATCAGAGAAAGAACTTCACAGTTCATAAAGAACTTACCAAGTGTGGCTACAATTTTACAGTTAGTTTAACACCTTGTTACCACATTAAAACCTCATCATCCGTGATTAAATTCTGTGATTGCCTCTACTGAGTTAGGGGGATCATCATCTAACCCCCAGCTTACGTCTCTGGACAGTTATTTCATGAATGATGAATGAATGAATGAATCATAGACCTAGAGCTGGAAAGGACCTCAGAGACCATCTAGTCCAATTCCTTCATTCTACTGATGAGGGAGGTTAAGTAACTTGCTGGGAGGTCACACAGGTAGGAATATAATATGAGCTAGAATTTTTATGAGTGTTAGTGTTTACAAAGCACTTCATGTTTATCTCTTTTGATCCTCATAACAACCCAGTGAGAGGGAAGTGCAATTATTATCTCCATTTTACAAAGTAATTGAGGCTCAGAGAGCTTAAGCACTTGGTTTAGGTCATACAACTATGTTTGTATGTCTGAGGCAGGAGTTAAACTTGGGTTTTCTTGACTCGAAGTCTTGCATTCCATCCACTAACTCAGACTGCCTCAGAAGCAGCATCTGTGGAATTCTTGAACACAAGTTCTCTAGAGGAATCTGAATATTGGTTCCTGTGCATATCAAATAAATAACCATGAAGAAAAGCTTTGGATTTGCAAATTAGGGAATAGATATTTTAGATATGAAATGTTTATAATTTAAAAAATACAATTCTTGTCAACAAATCTGTGTTAGAAATGATAAATTCTTGTTTTGTCAACTTCCAGGTACAGATACGGCCTTGGAATCTCAGTGATAGTGATTTTGTGATGGATGGTTCTCAGCCTCTTGACCCACGAAAAACCATTTTTGTCGGTGGTGTTCCTCGACCATTACGAGCTGGTATGCTTAAAAGAATAACATGTTTTAGAAGAGTATGTGTAACATAAAGTAACTGCTTAAAAAAACCTTCAAGATGAGCAGATTATATTTAATGTTTAGCATTTGTGTTATTTTCACTAGTCAAAACAATAGCTATTTATTGAATTCTGAATGACAGGGTTCAGAGCAGCATTCCAGACTTATGGAGTATTAATTATAGTATGAACAAAACCTGTCTTCAGGAAACTTGGAATTTAATAGAGAAGTATATAAAAAACAGGATTTTAATTACAAAATTATAAAATATAATTGAAGAAAAGGTACATTGTTTTTGATGTGCACTGCAAATTTAGCAAATAGTGCTGGATTGGAGGTAGATAAATATGGCCATAAAATTTTCCACTTTTTAGGAATACCTGACAAGATTCTAACCAATGAAAGCCTTTGTGCTTTCCATCACTTGTGGGTGTTTTAAGACTCCTGTGTTCCTTAAGGTACTTCATACCTTAGTATCATTCAAATAAGTAATTAAAGAAAATAATTAATTTAACGTTGGTAGGTAGCACTGATACTAATGAAGAGACGATAGCACACAAATAAACATAAAACATTTTCTAAGATATTCTTTGTGCCAAACTAGGCTTTGTGAGGCATAAACATGTTTTCTTAAATGCCTTTATTCTGCTTTCTGATTTAGTGGAGCTTGCAATGATAATGGATCGACTTTATGGAGGTGTATGCTATGCTGGTATTGACACTGATCCTGAACTGAAGTATCCAAAAGGAGCTGGGCGGGTTGCATTTTCGAATCAACAGAGTTACATAGCTGCTATCAGTGCGCGCTTTGTCCAGCTGCAGCATGGGGAGATTGATAAACGGGTAAGAGCTAAAGCATACTTTGAATTGTGTGTATTACAAATGGTTTCTCTCTCAATGTATCACTGTAGAGATTTGATCCTGATAAATTGGCAGGCGACACTTGTGGTATGCATATACACACCTATTCCATAATATTTAATATTTCATGGAACTTGCTAAATATTTCTCAAAATGTTTTCTCTTCTACCTTCCCCAGTTAGCCTAACCAGGCCTAATTAAAATTAATTGAAAAGTCAAGCTATGCTTTTCTAAGATATTTTAAAAGGCATTTTCTTTTCTACTAGTATACTTACCACTTTTATCTACAACATTCAACTGTGTTTGGTTTGTCACTTTCAGGGTTTATGGCAATGAAGAACAGTCTGGTTGGGTCCATGTAATTATTATTGTTGTTTATTAGATAAACATAGTACCATCACCTTCATTAGAGAGGGCAGTTAGGTTTCTTCCAATGAATAAATCCTACTTTCTGATCCACTTGAGGCAAGGTAGTAGCTTCCTTATAACATACATAATACCTCTATTTTCACAATACTGAAGTCTTTGGAAACCCATGCATTATTGCAGTTTTTATTTTTATATTTTTGATGAATAATCTATTTTCTAAATAAAGGAGAAATAATAATTTAATGTCACAGTTGTGGCATATGTCTTTTTTTCCCCTTCCCTGTGACCTTATATCAGTTCATGTTTTTTGAGTCTCCTAATTATCATTTGAGAAGTTAAGCAATACCTTACTGTAACTTCCCTTCCCTACAGTGTCCTCCTTCCTTTCCTGTCTCTTGTCTCCTTCCCCTCTTCCTCTTTCCCCTTCCTTATCCTTAGAGATAAGATAGCTTACCTCTCTGGCAGGTCTAGTTGGTAAAGTAATAGCTAGAATATATTTGTCCCTTAAGAGGCTCTGATGAGGGGTTTGGCCTATGCACAATGTATTGGGTCTACTTTCAGGCATCCACATCTCACTTTTAGGCTCAAATCCAGACAGCATTCCATGTTAGAACTAAAAGTCATTGTGCTCAGATGTTAGTCCACAGGGAAAGTTGATCCATGCTCACATGAACATTTTTCTGTATCTTTTTTTTTTGGTGGTTTAAATGTAATTAAGGTGAGTTGCACCTTATAACAAATTAGCAGCAGAACTTTTGCTAAAATGTATATGCTTGTGCTTCCTGATGAAGTTTATACAAAACACAGACCACTGATAGATTTATTTGTTTGGGAGCTTCACAAGTAACAATAAAAATCCCCGTTCATTGCTTCAAATCAAATGTCTTTATTTTTATAAACCTAGCTCAAATAGGTTTAATTGGCATTTTTCTGATTTAATAGCTAGCTTTGCTCTGTGATCCCTGATGAAGTCATGTCATCTTTTGCAAATATTTACTAATTGACAACAGAAATGTGAGGTTGATCATTTGCTACTTTGTTGTTGGGTTGTTTCAGTCATGTCCAACTCTTTGTGACCACTTTTGGGGTTTTCTTGGCAAAGGTGGTGGAGTAGTTTGCCTTTCCTTCTCTAGTTCATTTACAGAAGAGGAACTGAGGTAAACAGGGTTAAGTGACGTGCCCAGTCACCCAACCTAGTAAGTATCTGAGACAAGTCTTCATGATTCTGAGTCCAATGCTCTATCTATCCACTGTGCCACCTAGCTGCCCTTGGCAGGGTGAAGGGGTGGGGTGGGGGTGGAATCAGGAAGACTCTTCATGGGTTCAAATCTGGCCTCAGACACTTACTAGCCGGGTGATCCTGGGCAAGCCACTTAACCCTGTTTGCCTTAGTTCTTCATCTGTAAAATGAACTGGAGAAGGAAATGTAAGTCACTCCAGTATCTTTGCCAAGAAAACCCCAAATGGGGTCACACAGAGACTGAAACAGCTAAACAGCAGCATTCTCTACTTTGGGAAATAGAACTCTTGACCTTTTGTTTGTAGTCACCTTGAGACAAATTCATTTTGACAAGTGATATAAACTGATATGCATGGTAAACTATTGCATTATGCTGTCACTGAAAAATACACTTTTTTTTTTCTTGATTGCAGGTGGAAGTTAAGCCATATGTCTTGGATGATCAGCTGTGTGATGAATGTCAGGGGGCTCGTTGTGGGGGGAAATTTGCTCCATTTTTCTGTGCTAATGTTACCTGTCTACAGTATTACTGTGAATATTGCTGGGCTGCTATCCATTCTCGAGCTGGCAGGGAATTCCACAAGCCCCTGGTGAAGGAAGGCGGAGATCGTCCTAGACATATTTCATTCCGCTGGAACTAAGTGATTCCTGCAGTACTTATTTGCAGGCCTCAAAATAAGTGCACTCTTCTGTTGATCCAGACCCCTTCCCCTTCCCCATCAAAATAGCATGTCCTTTTGTAGTAGGCTGTAACTTAACAATAGTATAATGAAAAGAATGACCTATAATATAGGTATTTTGTAGATTCTTGTGTCATTGAAAACTGTATTGAACTCCTTTTCGTATCGATATCATGTTGCACGGAAGTTTTATTCTCTTGTTTTTGCCAAACCAAGAGGATCTAAACCTCGTGCAACATTTTCTTAGAGGAGAGAGAGAAATATTAAAAAGAGAAATGAAACAATAGAGTATTTTGGTTTTTTAATTAAATTATTGTTAATAATATAACATATAAGAATACTTTTATTAAAATAACCATGCAACAATAACACTATCAGTCTATTCTGACACTTTTTCCCCAGGGAAGTGCTTTTTGCCTTTTCCTTTTATGCTTTTTTCCCCTCTTTTTTTTTTTTTTTTTAAATCTTAACAGCAATGGAAGAAGGTAACAATTACCTTTTAACAGGAAAGAGCATGGTAAAGTGATACAAATGCATGAGCAAGGTTGAAGCAGCATTATAATTAATGTTATAAGGGTTTGGAGGCTGAATATAATTTTGTTGTGCCTCTGAGTTACAACCACATCAAAAAAAAATAGTAAAGTAGGCAGAGCTAGATATATTTCCATCGAAACACTTTAAAAAGCTTCGAATGTAAAAAAAAAAAAATTGGGTCAAGTTACTACTGAGGGGGGAGTGCACTTATTTATTTTTAAGCTAAATTATCTGGTTACAGCCCCAGGAATCCTACCAAAGCTAGAATCACGGACAACTAGTGGAAAGACTAGCATTTCCTCTCCCGACGAACAAATGTATAGATTTTATTTTTGATGTTATATATAACTCTATATCCTAATTTACTAACATTCATCAGGTGCCAGCCTTTGATCTCCATTTTGACATGAAGAAAAAAAAAGACAAAAAATAAAACCTAGAGATACCTCAAGGATATCGGTCTGAGTTTGCGCTACAGTTGATTGCACTGAATAGCAGAAACTCAGAAAAAAAATTAATACCACCATAGAAATTGGCTGCTGATTGGCTTACTCTTAGATGTAAAGTCACTTTGAATATCCTGTAATGTAGTTGTGACATAGAAGATGAATATGAAAAAAGCTAAGTAGTTGCAAAATGTTTTGCACTGTTTGAGCTCAACAATAGCTGTGTAAATCTGTGCAAAAGTACATGTCTATCTTTACTCTTCCTATAGAATAAATAACAGTAAAATTTCAGAACTTAGCATGAGACATAGTCACAATGTTTGAAGTGCCAACTTCATTGAGTAATGCATGCTTTATTATAAATAAATTCTAGCTTGGAAAGGCATTATAACATGTTGAACAGTATGCTTCAAGGGGTATGCTTAAAATAGTCTCTTGAAGCTCTGGTAGTGAGATTAACTTTTATTTGAATTGACATTTTCTTACTAATGCCCTGTTCATCATTAAAAGGATCGTTCAGCAGTGTGTGATACATAGAAAAAATTGGACGGCAATCTTGCTAGCTGTGCTACCTAAAAGTACCATCTTAGACATTTAAAAACCAAAGACTTGCTTCAGCACTGCTGTGGAAACACCTGGTCTGTGACCCCCTTCCCTCTCCCCCCAACCCCACCCAATTATCTTTCTGAGAAGCAGTCGTTTCTTTTTTCTTTTTTTTTTTTTTCCAGTACAGGCTTTAATGAACTATACCTGTTAATTTCCAAAGGTCAAAATGGAGACATTTGCTGTCTTAAGTAGTCAAGTATAGAAAGGGAGCTGCTTTTAGTGAAATCCCTGAAAATATGGACAGCTGTAATGCAAATGGAGGGTGCTCTTATTGTAGATTGTCAGGGACTTTTCCTTTTTCTCCTGAACTACATAATTATAGGTTGGTCATTTACCTTTTTTTTTTCTTTCTTTTCCTTAATGCTTGTAGGTGGCTTGGGGTGTGCTACTGTGCTGTTCCTACTCAGTAAACAGGTGTGATGAGTTAACATTACAAGAGATAACACTGTTTGAGAACTAGCTTTGAATAATAATTTTCCCTTTGTACATGACCTGCTGAATTTCGGTACAGTGTTTTTGTAGCTAACTTATTTTGTCATGCACATAATGTATATTTGTTATGCACTACTTTTGTATATCTTGTTTTTCCAACAGTGAGCATTTTTAGGCACACTTTTCACTGACGGGATATCTCTTTATGCAATACCTCAATTTTTCATATTGCAAAGAGTAGCTTTTTGTACTTTTATTACTGAGAGATCTTCATATACTTCATTTTTTAATATAAATAATTTTAATAAATTTTATTTTCTTATATTCTGCTTTTTATACATTTCAGTGCTCTGCATACATTTGGAATTATGGATGTTGTGCACTGGCAATGCTATTTTAGAATCTGCAGAGAAGAGAAAGCATGTTGCTTAAACATCCTAGCCCAGCACCAGCTATCTGGTGTACATATAATTTAAGAAATAGTATATGTAAAGTTACGAATTAAAGGAAAAAAAAGCATGAAAGTGACAGATAACACTGTAGTTCCTCGAAAATTAAATGCATAAGTGTAGGGTAGAAATTTAAAGTAACATCAAAATTGTCTACAGCTTCTTACTAAGTTTTTTAAATTATACACAATGCAGACGTTTTTGGTGAATGTTTAGCCATTTTTAATATTAACAAATTGATGTTCGGTGTTTGATTCAGAGATGTCTGCTCTTTTAAATTATATTTAAGAAAAACTGAGCCTACCATGTGGTAGGTATGTAATGTTAGTATGCATGACTAATGTAAGAAATTGTTATTCTACTAATATCCACTTGTGGTGATTGTGTGACAAGCGTGTTTGCAGATTATTTGGTTACACTTCAATTTACAGGGCATAAACAATTCTATCTATTACTCTGGACTTTAGCGGTGACATGTCCTTCAGATTACATGGGATTGTAGTTGGGAGTTACCATGTAACTCAAAACATAATTAACATGTAATTAGTTTACAGATCTTAGGGTATCACTTCAATTTCCCAAGCATGTAGTTCTAGCGCACTAGCATGGCACCAGCCATGTATTTACAATGTAGTTACAGAGTAATTACATGGTTATTTTTGCAATGTAAAATAAAGTGTTTCTGATTATTTTCTATGTAAAGGAACCCTCTCCCTGTCCCTCTGACCCCATGCTTTGGTATAGTATATATACTTCTCCATACACAGACCTCTGCAGAATGCAAAATAAAACTTGCAGTGAATGAATTTAGCATTTTCTAAGAGTGCTGTTGGAAAGACTTGATAATTCACCCCTTTTGTTTTGAAGAGTTGAACCTTCTGTTAAAAGGTGATTTAAAACTTGAATGTGATGAATTGTGGCAAGTTAACTTCAAGTTGTTATGTGCAATACTTATTTCAGACTTTTGAAAGATCTTTGCAGTGTACTTCTTTGTTTTTAATTGCAGACATTTAAAAATGTCATTTTCTACTGTTATAGTAATCCTCTTTCTTGCTGGTGTTTCTAAAGAAAAGAATCAGAAATCAATCTTTCTACTAATGTAAATTTGAGATTATTTTTAAAAATGGAATAAAAGAGGTTTTGGTCATTTGCTTTATTTTATTATCTTATTTTCAAGCTACTGTGATTGATAGCATTGTAAGAATTGGGACAATATTGTATTCAACTGTTTTATTTTTTATATTTTTAAATTTTAAAGTATAATTAGTTTTTATAATTTTCATCAGATTTTTGTTATATTTTTTGGAAGTGAAACTTTTAGCAAGTGGGTGTCTAGTTTTTACTAATCCCTGATGTTTTTTTCCAATGTATTGCTCATATTATCAGAAGGAAAAGTTATTTAAGTATGTCAGTTAATTGTACTACTTGGCTGAATTTCCATATAGTTTTTACTGTGTATGGGGAGGTTGTAGTATTTATTATAGCATTTTAAATAAGGGTAATTCATTTTTTATTAAAGTCATTTTCACGTTAAGTTCATATTTTTGTATGTTCTACTCTAAGTTATATAACACAGTTCCTTTTTTTAAAGAGTTCATTTGTTGAAGTGCTAGTGGAAATTAATGTTATTAAATAGTTTGCAAATGACTATTTATACCAGTATGCATATAATTTTTAAATATTTGTAATGTGAGATGTTGAATGAATAAAACTTTTAACTCAAATGTCTTTTTTAGACACTTGTTTATTTTGCTCACATGAATACATTGTGCTCCCACAGAATTGAGCATGGCTTTGGAGAAGGATATTAGAAAGGTTCCATGTGGACTTGTCAGCACCCCTCTGACACAAAGGAATCTTTTACCTTATTACAAATGGCTGTCAGACACAGTACATGAATGTTATAGCCAGGGGATGTTGTATCAATTTGGCATTCAAGAAAATTGAGCTCTTTTATTGATGCCTGAAACACTGTGATTTGGGATTAAACTTCCCCTCCCTCCTCCCCCTCCCCCATTTACATTTGGCACTCTATCAGTCATTTTATACTTGAGAAGGTCGTTGGTGTTTAAGTCAGCCCTAAATAGAGCAACCCACCTTATGTTAGCTAACAGAAAATATAAGGTACAGTGGGTTATTTTAAAAGTGAAAGTCATTGGAATGAGTGGAGTATCTATAAAATTCAGCTTTGTGATGTTGTCACTGAAGAGGCTCTACTGTTTGCTCTGATTCTTAGAAATTCTGCCTCCATATTCCCAAGTCCCTGCCTAAAACCAATGCTGCCATCACTCAGATCTAAACCAAGACTCTGTCTCTTCAACACACAAGTTAAAGTTGTTATCTTACTATTCCAGGACTAATCTATACTCTAGCATAATAATCTTGATCTTATACAAATAATATGACCTCAGTTTCCTCATCTGTAAACCAAGAGTGTTGAACTTACTACATAAAAGTCATTTTCAGTTCTAAATCCTTTGTATAACAATAGTTTCTGTTAAAAGACCAAGAGTTTGGCATTTAATTCAAGACCTTATAATTAAGCATACTGTCCCAGAATACATTATTTAATAGAATTTCTAATAACAATTTGTTCTCAAAGATTAAAATTGAAAAAAATTCTTCTTCTCCTAGTATGTAGATCATAGCACTGTTAAGACAATAATAATGCCTTTAGGGTAAGGGGACAGAGTTTTCTTTCATTCTACTTAGATCTGAACCACATATTGCTAGCAATTACACTTCATCAAAGGGATGGGGGCAGCTAGGTGCTACAGTGGATAGAGCACTGGTCCTGGAGTCCGGAGAACCTGAGTTTAAATCTCACTTCAGACAGTTATTAGCTATGTGACACTGGCAAGTCATTTAACCCCAATTGCCTTAGACATCTCCAGTCATCCTGATCCACTGGACCCAGATGGCTCTGGAGGAGGGAGTGAGGCTGGTGACTTTGCACAGCCCTGCCTCACTTAAATCAAATCCACTGCAAGTCATGACATCACCCTGATGTCATGGTCCTCTTTAAGAACAAAGGACAAACAACAGGAAAGGAAGGTTGCCCCCAATATAGGAGTAAGCATGAGGGTGTTTAGGTCTACCTGAACAATTCGATCAGCCCCAACAGTTCTACTAGGCCTGACATTATCTCCCCTTTCAGTAATGCAATGAGTGTGGCTATCTGATAGAAACAGATAGCAGGGCCAAACTTCTACTGTGATTGGATAGAAACCAGTGTGAAACCAATGAAGCTTCATGTCATTTACCATTTCATAGGCCGTGTGATACAATGAAAATAATGCTGAGTTTGGAGCTTGGTGATCTGGGTTCAAGTCTTGTCTTTTGTACTTCCTGGGTGACCGTGGGCAAGTCACTGAATCTCTCTGGGCCTCAGTTCTTCCCCTGTAAAATAAGAGGTTTGGACTAGATGGATTCTGAGGTCATTTCCAGTTCTAAATCTATGATCCTAAGTTGTGGTTAGCTTTCTGAAATGGTTTTGACTTGATTTTAAGCCATCTGAGGAAAGCAATAGGAAACCATCTCTTCCTGCTTTGACATGCCCAACATATAAGGACTGTATGCTGGTTTCGAAAGTACTATAGGTATAGAACTCAATGGGTTTGAAAATTGCCACTTTTTGTAATTTCAGGAATATGATGTGTCAAATATAATGCTAATATCCATTAGTGTAATATCACTGGTGCCTAAAATCTAGGGCATTAGTACAGTAAAGAATTATGCTATTTTGTTATTTATGGGTAGGTCTGCCCCCAAATTATAGCAGAAAGATAACTACTCATTTTTAATCTTCGTTTAATTCAATTCATTAGTCTAATATTCTGTGGAAGATAATTAAGCTAGATGCTATTATGACACAGGGCCTACTCACAGAGAGTTTACCTCTCCAGTGAAAGGACTGGTGCAAAAATAGCTATGGTATTGGGGAGAGTGATGTAAATATGAAGAGCTGTTTAATGGGGGAGAAAACATACAAACTACTACGTACAAACAAGCTATATGAAAAATAAATTGGAGATAAGAGAGGGAAGGTGCTAGAATTAAGAGAACTCTGGAAAAGATTTTAAGAGAATGAGAAGCCAGGAAGAAGAGATGAGGAACAATAGAATTCTTGGCATTGGAAGATAGCAAGTAAAAATATCTGGAGTTGGAAAATAGAATGTCTTGTTTGAGGAATGTCAAGGAAGCCAGTGTCCCTGGATCACAAAGTACATGGTGAGATGTAAGGTGTAAGAAGATGAGAAAGGTGGTGATGGTGAGGAGTAGCAGGTTATGCAGGGCTTTGAACGCCAGAAGATTTTATATTCAAATTCTAGAGAAGTTAGAGAACTACTAGACTATGGAGTAGGGGAGGGAGGTAACATGGTCAGATCTGCACTTTTGGAAGATTAAGTTGACAGCTGATTGCGGGATTATCTGGAGTGAGAAACAGTTGTAGCAGGGAGGCCAACCAGCAGGCCATTTCATTGTAGGGTAATGAGAGTCTGCAGCAAGCTGGTGGTAGTGTCAGAGGAGAAAAGGTGACCTGTATGAGAGAGATTACTGTGGTAAAATTGACTGCAACAAATCAAATATGGGGAGGGGGGAGAGTGAGGCATCAAGGATGACATCTAAGTTCGGAGCCTGGATGCCTGACAGGATGGTGGTATCCATAACAGTGATAAGGAAGTTAGGGAAAGGGGAAGGCTTGGGAGGAAAGATATTAAATTCCATTTCGGATTCACATTGAGTTTGAAATGTCTACTGGATATCTGGTTTGGGATATCCAGTAGGCAGCTGGAGATGGGAGTTTAGATGTCAGCAGAGAGGGCTGGATAAGTAGATTTGAGAATCTCCAGCGTAGGATAATTGAATCGATGGCAACTGATGAGATCACTAAGTGAAGCACTAGAAGGAGAGAAGAGTCGTTAGGGGACACCCATGGTTAGTGGGCATGACCTAGATGAAGATCCTGCAAAGAGTGAGGAGTGGTCAAGTAGGGAGAAGGAGAACCAGGAAGAGAATAGTGTCAAGAAAACCTAGAGAGAAAATATCAAGGAGAAAAGGGTGATCAACAGCATCCCCAGATGCAGAGAGGATCAGAAAGATGCAGATAAAGGAAAAGCCATTAGATTTGTCACCTTTAGAGATCTTTAGTAACTTTAAAGAGGGTGGTTTGGGCTGAATGATATGAGCAGAAGCTAAACTGTATGTAGTTAAGAAGTGAGAAGAGAGTAAGCAGGGGGATTTATTGTAGATGGTTAATGAAAGTTCTCAGCTGGGAGGGTGGAGGGAAGAGGAGCTATGGGAATTTTGAGAAGGAATGCAAAGGTTTAGAAATGTTGTTGTGGTGAGTAGGATAGTAAGTCAATTAGGGAGGTGTAGAAGGATTGCCTTGCAGCAGTGAGGACCCAGCTGAGGTTATAGAACTTAAATTTATAGTGGAGCGAGTTTGGGGGTTTTCTCCAACTTTGTTCAGTAGTGTGTGCGAAAAAAGTATAGGCATAGAATGATGAGTATGATCCAGGGCTGAAGTTTGGCAGAGCAAAATCAGCAATAGGATAAGGGGGAAAGAGGTTCAAGATAAAAGACCACCGAAGAATTGAATTGATTGACTAAGGGCTCAAGTTAGGGAAGGGAGGAGTGCGTAGCCAGTGTAGTGGTAATGTCCTGGGAAAGAACTAAGGAATCAAGGGCCTGGATGTCACAGTATGAAGAACAGGATCTGAGGTTACAGGGTAGAGGGAGAGGTAAAATGACAACAAATTGTGATTAGATAAAGGAATTCTAGCATTCATAAACATAGAAAGTAGAGCATTTGTGAGTGACGCCAAGATCAAGAGTATCAATAAGCAAGTTGTATTGGGTGAGGAGATAAGGTTGTTTGAGGGAGTACCAGTATGTATGATCAAGTCCCCTATAATGTTTTTGTTTTGTTTTGTTTTTTAGTAAGGCAATTGGGGTTAAGTGACTTGCCCAGGGTCACACAGCTAGTAAGTGTTAAGTGTCTGAGGCCGGATTTGAACTCATGTACTCCTGAATCCAGGGCCAGTGCTCTATCCACTGCACCATCTAGCTGCCCCAAAGTCTCCTATAATGAGGAAAAGAGTTGGGAAGGCTAGAAAGACTGTAAATTCATTGAGGAAAGGGGGAATTCTATAGAAAATAGGTACCAGAATTTTGATGGGGTAGTATTTATGGATTGAGTGACCCTCAAAGGAAGAGAGGATACTGAGTAATAGAAGTACAGAAAGGGCCTGGAAATAAAGAGCAAGGAGCATTCCAATTTCTCAACATCTACAATCCAGTGGGGGGGGGGGTGCAGTAAGTGAAAGTGAACCAGTACTGAAAGGGTGGCCAGAGAGGCTGTATCATCAGGAGGGAGTCAGGTTTCAGTGAGAGACAGGAAGGAAAGAGTGAGAAAGGAAAAGATTTAAGATGAAATTAAGTTTGTTATCTCCAGAGCATGTTGAGTTGAGGGGGTGGTGGTGGGAATAATGAAATAAGCAATGGGGGATAGAGAAAGGGGTTTGTATAAAGACAGCTGAGGAATTCATAAGCACTGAGATGGGAGGGTATGACTTGATGGGAGTTTGTTAATCATTGCCAAATGAATTCAAGAGGTTTCTTATTATTACTAGGGGTTTACCCTCTGGCCAGTGTCTTCTTAGGGGTGTTAGGAAGTTCAGGCAAAGGGACTGGTTAGGGAAATGATGGAATACCATTTTTCTCCTATCCTCGCAGGCCAAGAGATAGATGAAGAGAGCGGCAAGGAATGGAATCTCTCTCCCCTACAGGCAGAAAAGGTCCCCTGCAAGGCAGAAGAGGTTAGCCCAGGAGACAAGCACAGGATGGACTGCCAGTCCTCATTGATCCCTCACTGGTGGGAAGAGGCCAGGTCAAGAGAATGGCACACAGTGGCATGACATCTTTTTCATCCCTTGAAGGCAGGTAGAGAATCCTGTCCAATGAGGAGGAGGTCATCCCAGAGGACTGGTGTACAGTGAAGTGGCTGTGTCCATGTGCCTGTGTGTTTGTAGGTGTGCATATATGTTATTCTGATCCTCTGAAGGCAGGAAGGGATCCCTGCAATCAAGAAGAGGTCAGCTCAAGGGACTAGCACTCAGTAAGTTGGCATCTCTCATCTAGAGGGAAGAGGGCAGGTAAGGAAACTGGCATGAGACAGAATGCAATGGAATGATGTCTCTCTGATCTCCTCTAAACAGGACATTGCAGACAGCTGCTTAATATATGATTTTGGAAACAATAAGCAAATGAACTTGTCCCTACCTCCTACCTCTATAATGATTTTCAATGCTTTTCTCTTCAAAGCTGCTTTATTTCACATTTTCTCCCTGCCTGCAAAACTCTACTGAAGATATCTCTATATAATCTAACCCAAATTTTATCACTGGAATTCCTCAGCATGTAAATATGTAGTTTAGATTTCGCCAGTATAAATTGCAAAGTTTCTTGGAGAAAGTGTTTTTATCTCCTTCATTGACTTTGATTTCTTCTCCAGTAAACTGGAACTACTTGAGGAAAGACCTTATTTTTTATTCTTCTGCCTACCCATAGTGCCTAGTTTATACTAAGCACATATTTTTTTACTCTATGCATATATATTATGCTACCTACTATACATACTATGCACATATACACTTTAATTGAAGTGAAATTATAATTTTGCCTTAGGCTTCTTAGAAAAATCTGAATTTTATGAGATCTTAGGATTTTTAACTGGGACCTTAAAGATCACCTTGAACCCCTTAATTTTTACAGACATCAAACTGAGGCCCTGAGGACTGAAGTCAACAAGCATTTTAAGGACTTACTAAGCACTGTGTTAAGTAAGTTCTGGGGATACACAGAAAAGTAAAAGACAGTCCCTGCCCTCCTGGAGTTCACTGTGTAATGGGGAGAGACACATACAAATAGCTATGTAAAAACAAGCTATATTCAGCGCAAATTGGAGATAATTTTAGAGGGAAGACATTAAAGTCAAGGAAAGGCCTTTTGCAGAAGATGGAATGTTAGCTGAAACTTTAAGGAAGCCAGGAGGAGAAGATAAAGAGGGAGAGAGTTCCAAAGGGGTGTTCTGACTCTGGAACTGAATGGTATTTTAAATCACAATCCTCCTGTAAAACTAATTATCACCAGCTATCCAGAAGGTTTTCACCATTTCAGTGTTATAATTATGATCAGAGAAATACATTGCTTGTCTACATTAAGTTAAAAAATGAATAACAGTCTCCAGACTGCTATAGCAACAGTGTGATTTCTTCTTGTATCTCTAAATCAGCTTATGGGCAAGTTTATAGAAAACTTGGGGTTGGGGTGGGGGAGGGTATAGAGAGGGAAAAGATCACAGAGATGTGCAATGGCGACTTCAGCTTTAGCCCAGTATTGGAAAGGTCAACAAGACACACTTGGACATGTGATACATATGTCAGTGTGGTCAAGCAGATGTCATTGTTTTTTTTTTAAAGATTATTTCTATCACATGCCCCTCAAATAACAAGCAATCTCAGTAGCAGCTATTTCTTTAGAGTCCACCAAAGTCAGCCTTGTACTTGAGATAGTTCTCCAAGAAGTTAACCAGCTAATATTGCTGACTGACATAAATCCATGAGGGCGCATCCATGCTAGGCTAGGAGAGGATACTGTGGAGTACTGCATCTGCCTCCTGTACTAACCAAATGTGAGCACAACTGGGCATTCACATATTAGGGAAAGGCGAAGGCGGCCACTTGTATGATCAATATGTTTTTAGTCAACCTAACCCTACAAGTTCAACTGCAGGTATTTAATAGGGTAAACATAAACTTGTAGTTAGTATGATGAAGAGTAGGCAGATGCTTATCTTTTTTTTTTTTTTTAAGTTTTTAGTGAGGCAATTGGGGTCAAGTGACTTGCCCAGGGTCACACAGCTGGTAAGTGTCAAGTGTCTGAGGCCGGATTTGAACTCAGGTCCTCCTGACTCCAGGGCCGGTGCTCTATCCACTGCGCTACCTAGCTGCCCCAGATGCTTGTTTTCTACAGTAAGAAAAGAGGTTGGCCAGGACAGAAGAGTGAATCAGGGGCCCCTTCTTAAAGGGTAAAAGAGTGCCCTTCTCTTCATCCATGTGGTCAATTAATGTGAAGATGCTGGGTATGACAACTTGAACGAAGTTTATAAAATGAAAAGTTTTGTTTGGGGTTTTTTGGAGAGGAAAAGTATTTGCTTATTTTAATAAAGCCTGAAACTTGAGATAAGTGTATACTAACTGAAAGGATTTCAGGCAGACCTAGTTGAGAGAAGTGAGGCTTTGCTGCTCACTCCCCATGTCATCTCAGCAGAGTCATCTTGCTTTCCTGGACCTCTGTTTCCTTAATCTGTACATGAGAGTCCAGTTAGATTTTCTTTTAAGGCCCAGTATATTGTAAGTTTCCTGAGGTCAGAGACAGTATCATTTTTCTCTTTTTTGTATTCTGGAATGGGAACTTAGGCTTTGTAAATAGAGGTTTGTTGAACAAAGTAAGAAATCCTATGATAGAAAATGATGATCTATCTGAGTGAAAAGCTTTTTGTTCTATTTTTAAAAACAGAAATTTAGTTTCCCTCCTTGCCCTGCTTTGTCATGAAAGAAATACTTCATATTTTGAAGTCTAAAATATGGATATGAGAAAAGAGGAAATAGACAAATGAATTTCGCAAATGTTTATTACTTTCTATGGGCCAGGCAGTATGGGCTGTACTGGGGATATGGATGAGTCCTCTTAGGCCCTGCCCTCAAGTAGCTAACAGTTGGAGAAAGGAGATAAGATAAGCATGTACATGCAAGAAACTGATTCCAGGTAGAATGGGAAAAGGGCAAAGAGAAGACCTGACAGAGTGCTGTGAAATCGCTGGAGGAACGGGGATCATTCAAGGATGCCACCTGAGCTAACTTCTAAGGAACAGAATGATTTCAGTTCACAGAGATGAGGAAGTAGGATCTAGACACTAGGAACTGAGGCAACTGAAATTGGGTGTGTGTGGGGAGATGGTGGGGAGGGAGCAACCTGTGCAAACATTGAGACAGTAGGCTGAAAGTAGGGCATAGCTGGAATGTGGAGTGAGCACTACCTTTTGAGGAATGGTGGGAGATAAGGCTGGGAAGGTAGGTTGGAGGCAGATTGTGGAGGGTCTTGAATGCCAAGAATTTGTAGGTAATAGAGTCTTATGTTCTCTTCCTCCAGAAGTGAGAGCTATACTTTTATAGACTCATTTATTGTGTGGCTTTCATTGGCAACAGGCCAGAATGTATAAGACTTCATGTACTGTAGAACCTGCTTGTTCAAAAACCACCCTGGCCAGAAGTTTCTGGAAAGCCTATTGTATATAAGGTGTTCTGACTGGACAGTTGAGGAGCATTCCTGGCATCTGAGAACATTTGCAAGGTAGGAATTTATCTGGAGACTTTCTGCTGGCTTTGCCTCAGAATCAGAGTCTTATATAACTAAAAAACTAAAAATGAATGAAAAGCACATGAGTCGTAAGGCACCATTGTGAAATTAATCAAGCATTGATCAAGCTCCTACTGGGCGTCAGACATTGTGGATACAGAGGATACAAAATAAAAAATTAAATATTCCCTACTTTTAAGGAACCTACATTTCATTTTGGGGGCCAGGAAGGAGGAGAAGATACACACATGAGTCATTGTTGTTGTTTGTACACATATGAGTAAATACAAAATGAATACAAGGTAATTCTGAGTGGGTTGGGAAAGAGACACTAGGAGCTAGGAATCAGCAAAGTCCTTTGTGTAAGAGGTAACATTACAGTTGAGCCTTGAATAAAACTAGAGACTCTAAGAGGGAGAAGTAAGGAGGGAGGACGTTCCAGATACAGGGTATAGCCAGTGTGAAGATAAGAAGACAGGAGATCAAATGGAATATTATCTCATTTGATACTCATAACAGCCCTTTGGGATAATTGCTATTATTATCCTCATTTCTTAATTGAGGAAACTGAAGCAGAGTTAAGTGACTTGCCCAGAGTTACACAGCTAGTAAGTGTTTGAAGCTGGGTTTGAACTCAAGTCTTCCTGACACCAGGCCACTCTCTCCACTGCACCATCTAGGTAGACTAATTGTTAGATGAGAGCTTTAAACATCCCACTTCCGTCATAGCAGATAGTAGGAAGTCATGGTCTTAGCTTCCTTTTTATCTTATAAGCACTGTGGTCTGGGGAAACATGAGTCCAACTCACTGGAATAAGAGAAATACAGGAATCAAAAAACATGTGTTAAGGAGGTTGGGAAGAAGGGATGAAATCTGAAAAGGAAGGTCACGGAGATTGGGGAATACTTCTTGGAGGAGGTGTTATATGCACTGACCTTAAAGGATAAATAAGTGTTCCATTTATGAAAATGGAAGAAGGAAGAATGTTTTAGGCATAGGGATTAATGAAACAAAGCCATGGAAACAAAATATATCACATGCTTAGGATTATCAAAGAATTCCCTTATTTGACTAGAGGATAGAGTATATGGTGGAGAATAATACACGGTGTCACCAAAATCTTAGTGAAGTTTTAAGCTTTAATAACTTCAGAAGTATAAATCATACAAATTTTTCATCTTCCATAATTTCAGAGTTCAATTTTTAAAATCTTTTATACTTTCTTAATTTTGTGAATTCTGAATAATAAATCTTTAGTTTTAATTTTAACAAGATAAGCACCTTGTCATGAATTGCTGGTGGATTGGTGAAGGATGTCCTCTTGCATGGCCTCTTCGGCCTATCTCATCCATTTCCATTAGGCTTTTTTTTGTTGCATCGCATAAAAATGTCATAATGTGTGCAGAAACTTTATTCCTTGGAAGATCCTAAGGCTAGAATCACAAATGCTATCTATCCTCTTAGTCAGTGAGCAGCAGCCAATGAAAGTTTTTTTTTTTTAGCAAAGTTTGAAAAGCAGCTAGAGCAAAACAGTACTTATATTGCATTTCAATAAGAAACAGCAATACTGTAAAATTATAAAAACTCTTTAAATTTTTTTGTATATTTGTAACATTTATCCTTCTGAAGTTATTAAACCTGAAAACTCTTGGGACATGCTGAGATGAGATTGGCAAGAAGAGGGTATTGACAAGTTGTAGAGGTTCTTGGAATGTTTAGAGTTTGATCTTTATGCAGTAGACAACTGGGAGATGCTGAAAATTTTTGAAAAGATAATTAATGTGGACCAGATCTGTAAGAAATATTATTTTGGTAGAGATATGGAGGATGGATTAGTGGGACAAAGAGCTTTAAAGAGATCCATGCGAGTGATGGGGCTCTAAATTAGAGTGATAGCAGTAGACATAGAGAAGAGATGATAATTGTGAGAGGTGTCATAGAAATGGAATTAGTTTAATTCATCTAATTAATAATTGGATATGAGAGGGAAGGCTCAAAGATGATCCTATGTTTATGAACAGGAGAGAGTGAAAAGTGGTACCATAGAATAAAAGTAATTGTCAGAAGGGTGAGCAAATTTGTTTTTGAATTTGTTGAATTCAAGGGCATGGTAGGATACCCCGGTGTAGATGTTTTGTAGGCAGTTGAAGAAATGGGTCTGGAGTTCAAAAGATGAGTTAGGATTGTAGATACAAATTTAAGAGTCATCTCTTTAAAGGTTGAAGCCATTGGGGGGGGGTAGGGTAGGAATGAGATTTCAAAAGAAAGTATAGAGAAAGGGAAGAAAAGAAGGCCAAACACTTTGAGAACTCCCAAAGTAAGGGACCTGGAAGAAAATAAGGAGTCAGCAAATGAAGTAGAGAAGGGATTAAAGAGGTAGAAGATGAACCCAGACAAATATGGTGTCCATGAAGCCAAGTAAAGAGTGAATATCCAGTGGGTGGGGGGAGAGCGATTGACTTTTAAGATTAGGAAGTGACTTCACAGAGTTGTTTCAGTGCAGTGGTAGAGGGCAAAAACACCTCACCATTGTAAGGGTTTGAGGAGAAGAGAATAGGTGGTAAGAGAAGTGGAGGCATCAGGTGACTTTTTTTTGGGGGGGGCAATGAGGGCCAAGTGACTTGTCCAGGGTCACACAGCTAGTAAGTGTCAAGTATTTGAGGCCAGATTTGAACTCAGGTCCTGCTGAATCCAGGGCTGGTGCTTTATCCATTGTACCACCTAGCTGCCCCTAAGGGAAATATATGTGTGTATATACATATATGTTTGTGTGTGATTTGATATCCGCACACAACTTCTTTTTTTTTGGGGGGGGGCAGGGCAATGAGGGTTAAGTGACTTGTCCAAGGTCATACAGCTAGTAAGTGTTAAGTGTCTAAGGCCAGATTTGAATTCAGGTTCTCCTGAATCCAGGACTGGTGCTTTATCCACTGTGCTACTTAGATCAGGTGACTTTTAAAAGAAATTTAGCAGTCAAGGGAAGGATACAAGATGATACCTGGATGGGACAAAATAAAATAGGGTTCTTTTAGATTTGGAGAGATTTATACATATTTATAAGCAGAGAGAAAGTAATAACTGTGGAAGAAATGGAAACTTCAGGTTGTCCAGAGTAGGAGAAAGAGAATGAGATCTAGAGTTCAGGAAGAGGTATTAGTCTTAGTGAGGAATAAGAATATCTCTTCTTCTATGACCAGACATAAAGAGGAAAGAGAAGGTAGTGGTGGTAAGAAACTCTGAAAAATTAAGATGGAAAGTGGAGGCAGGTCATACTTCCTAATAGAACTACACCAAAGTGGCAGGTAGAGGGTGTAGTGAATAGAGCACCAGGCCTGAAGTCAGGAAGATTTGAATTCAAATAGAACCTATAAACTTACTAGCTATGTGACCTTAACCCCTTAACCCCTATTTGACTCAGTTCCTCATCTGTAAAATGGAGACACACTGGAAAAGGAAATGGCAAACCACTCCAGTATGTTTGGCAAGAAGACCATGTGGACACAACTGAATAACAACATACTGAAATGGAATGGGCGGCATTTAGAGTTGATGTTTGCCTCCTCATTGAAAGTCTTCAAGCTGTCTATATACTTACTAGCCTCCATTTTCTTACCTCATGATCACTTTTTCACCCCTCGAAGTCTGATTTCCAACAACATCCTTAACTAAGATGACTCTCCCCTAAGTTTATAATGACTTCATAACTGCCAAATCTGATAGCCTTTTATCAATCTTTACCTCTTGCTCAATCTTTACTTTTTTTTTAGTCAATCTTTATTTCTCAATCCCTTGCCTGTAGCATTTGACACAATTGGCCACCTTCTCCTCAACATGTTTCCTTCCCTAGGTTTTTGTGACACTCTTCTCTTCTGGTTCTCCTCTTGATCTGGCCACTCCTCAGACAAGTAGATTTGTCATCCTTATATCATCCTTGTCTTATCACCTATTCATGGATGTACCCCAAGGCTCTGTCCCTGAATGTCTTATCTTTTCTCACTATGCTCTCTCTGATGTCTCATCATCCCCCACTATCAGTCATCAACTCACTGTAGACAATTTCCAGCTCTAACTAGCTTCAGTTTTCCAATCTCATATCACCAATGCTTAGTGGCCTCCCCCTATTATGAATATATTTTGTATTTAATTTGCTATCTGCATATTGTCTTCCCCTACTACCCCCTCTCCCCCATATAAGCTCCTTCAGAGTAAGGATTATTTTATTTTTGTCTTTGTGTTTCTATCACTTAGTCCTAGTGCTTAGTACATAGTAAATACTTGTAAACACTTGTTAAATTGAATTCAATTCCTTCCTCCCACTTCCTTTCTTTTTTTCTGTAACGATTGGAATAACGCCACCTGCTGGATACTAACTGTAGAAGAGTTCTGCCCATGAAGCGAAGGTCTTTGAGGGCAAGACCAGGAGTCTTTGGTATCAGGAAGTGACGCGGACTAGTGGGAGGAGGAAGGAAGAGACTGGCGCTCGGTCTCACTCTCTTTCCTGAGGACGTTGGCGGAGAAGGGAGCTAAAAATGTGCTCTCCCTTTAATAGATAGAAATCTAGGCCTTTCTCTCTCTCTTTACCAAATTCTCATTCTCCTTAATAAATGCTTAAAAGTCTAACTCTTGCTGAAGCTTATAATTTATTGGCAACCACTCATTAGATATTTTAGACAGACTAGCTAGAATTTTAACCCTTAACAGATGGCTGACCACGAAGAGGAAAGCTAACCCTCAGTCTTCTTCTGATCTTCTGGTTGGGTAAGAAATTTCCCCTCCCTCTCCCTTTAACTGCTAAGTACTGGTGTACTGGCTGTGTTTTCCTTCAAATTTTTTCGAATGGACCTTTTAGACTCCCTAATTATCCTATTTTTGATTTTAGTCTGTTTAACCAGACAAATGGGAGATAAGATCATGTTAATGCTTTGTTTTTGTGGATTTTCTATTTTTCTTTTTATTTTTGTTAAAAGAGCCAGCAACTTACTCACACAAGGAAATATCTCTCCCTCTCCCAACCATGCTTTTTCAGAGAAACCGGAAGAGATTCCTGCAGCTTTTCCCAGTTCTAACACTAATTGTTGCTCTAATTTTGCATGCCTGGAGGCAATGACCCACCCTCTAGAAGCTTTTAATCCCCTAGCACCTGGAGGCAAAGTGGGGGAAGAGGAATCCAGGCCTGAGTTCAAAATCAAATCTGATTCAAATTGTGCTGGTCCCTCCCCTCCTCTCCAGACCCCACCCTCTACTCCTCCCATGGCTAAGCCCATTGCTTCCCCTGCCTGGGAAGTCCAGAGATCTAATGCTCATGTGCAACTTTCTCTAACTACATTTGCAGCTTCAGGCTCAGCCCTTCCCCAGCCTGGCTGTGCTTCTGAGACAACTTTAGAAAACCCTTTAAATTCCAGATATGCTCGTTTTGTTCATAATTTTGCTAACCTGCTTTTGTCTTTAATTAGTAATCTTATAAAGCATTCGTATGGTGAAAAGACTGACAGACAATATAGAGGGGTTAAAGAAGAAAAACTTAAGCTGAATAAGAATGACAATCATCAACATAGTTCAAGACTCTGCTTCTTTTGCCATGGAAGGGTATATATTTTACAGAAATGTAGAAGTAAGCAGCAAGGTATTGATATGAGTATTGGGGATTTTAGATATTGGAATCAAAGGTGTTCTGAATTCACTCAGAGTATTAATATCAGTTCAGAGGTTACATAGGATTTCTATGCTATTACATATACATTTTGAAATTAATGGTATGGGTTTATTTTCATAGAGATTTTCATGCTTTTGAGATTGTGTTTTATATTTAGTTTTTAAAACAAGGAGAATATTTGTAAAAGCTTTTTATAGTCATGTGATCAAGTTTATATTTTATAATACTCTTATTAATATTAAGTTCACATTCATTTAGACTTCCTTAGTTTGAATTTCATTGTCTTTTATTGTTCCATGTGTATTTTCTTCTATTCATTTGTCTATCTAATTTTGAAACATTGCAAGATGGTTTTGATTTTATTATACAATGTTAATTCTAGGAGTATTGTGCTCCCATATTCTGAGTTGTTTGTTTTTGTTATTTTTTCTCAACTGATTATTTGATCAAACTCTTTAAAGCATTTCCCTGGCAAATTGGTTGCCATGGCAAGTGTAAATTGATTCTAGAAGTATTATTTTTGATAAGCATATTCCCAAAAAAAAAAAAAAAAGAGGGGAACATTTGTAAAAGTTTTCTATTTTCAAAAAAAAAAGTTCTTTGAGATTCTGTTATGCTTTAACTTGTATTTAAATATATTCAGATTTTTCACAAAAGTAATTGTATACTAAGTTTTTAAAAAAGGGGTATTATTTGAAATTGTTGCATAATTATATATTGTGTTCTGAGTCAAGATGTATTCACATTTTTTGCAATCATTTATTATCCTCAATTTTTAAATCCATATGAGACTTGGATTATGGGAACTTATCATTTAAGACATTAATTGCCTTTATTCTGAGTTATCAGATGCCAGTTGGCCAAGATGCCATCCAATCACAAGAGGAATACATGCAAGAGCAGACACTGAATTGTCACATGAGGAGAGACATGCATGAAGTCAAGGTATGGCCGAGGGAACGGCTTTTGACTAATGTTGAGGTTGGATTCTCTTGGTTTAATATTTTATTTTATTTTTCCCCACAATATTGTACAGATGGCTGGAAGTATTCATCCCACCCATCTTATTCTACGCCTGGCTTCTATGCTCCCTCCTATATGCCTGATGCCATGGACATCTCAATCCCATGCATCTGATTAAGTCTGACTCAGTTTCCTCCAATATGTTCGGTGGCATGGACATATATTCCATCCACCTATTTTAAGCCTGGCATACTGTATGGGCAGTACATATTGCTCAAGTGTGGGAATGCTCATATCCCATCATTTCTCTGTTCTTTTATGGTAACCCCCATAATTATCTCAGGTGTCATGATAAATACAGTGTTGAATTTGGCCTTGACACCTGTTACCAATTATATTAGATTTTTTAAATTTCTCATAATGGCATGAGGATGATTAGGCAGATGATGCAAAAAGTGATGAAACAAAGATAAAAATTATTTTGAAAAATTAATATCACAGCAATTGTCTTCTCAATTACCCTCCATAAGGGGGGGACTATAGTAATATTATATAATATATAATAGTAATATTATAATTTTAAAGAATGTTTCAATTTTTGTTTTATTATATGTTTCATGTGTAACAACTAAGATTCTGAATTCCCTTAGACATGTTTTTGAGAACTTTCATTGTTTGATTTGATTATTGACAAAGCTATTTTAAAGTTCTGTTAAGCTCAATTTTGTAGGAAATTTCCTGGCTGATTACCAGTATCCACACATCAACCCCTGAAAAGACTTCCATTCCACGACTACACCTAGAGGACATCTGAGAAAAGACTTTCAGAGACTTTAAATGAACAGTTTTGTTTTGTTTTTTTCTCTTTTCTTTTTCGGTTATAATATACACCATCTGTAATATGTACTCTCTGCAGAGGCCCTCCCTTTGCAAGACCAATGTCAAAGCGTCGGTTCATGAGGACAAAAAAAAAAAATCGCCCCTCTGGACAAAACTTTCCTCTCTTCCTTTTCTATATTGTTGTTCACATATTATTAGTTAGCAATAGTTATTATATTCTTTTTACTGTTCCATCAAGGAAACATTTTGTTTCTTGAGGAACAACAGGGGGGACTGTAACGATTGGAATAACGCCACCTGCTGGATACTAACTGTAGAAGAGTTCTGCCCATGAAGCGAAGGTCTTTGAGGGCAAGACCAGGAGTCTTTGGTATCAGGAAGTGACGCGGACTAGTGGGAGGAGGAAGGAAGAGACTGGCGCTCGGTCTCACTCTCTTTCCTGAGGACGTTGGCGGAGAAGGGAGCTAAAAATGTGCTCTCCCTTTAATAGATAGAAATCTAGGCCTTTCTCTCTCTCTTTACCAAATTCTCATTCTCCTTAATAAATGCTTAAAAGTCTAACTCTTGCTGAAGCTTATAATTTATTGGCAACCACTCATTAGATATTTTAGACAGACTAGCTAGAATTTAGCCCTTAACATTTCCTTCTGTGATTATCTTCTTTCCCTTTCCATAAGTATTTGGTTCTTCTAGCTAGGAGAAGATAGCATTCTGTAATGGAAAGTACACTATTGAATAGAATCAAAACACTTGGCCTTCCATCATGGTTTTGGAAGTTATTGCCTATATATAGTCTTAGACAAATCAGTTTCCTCTTAGTTTCCTCATCCATTAAACAAAGGCTCGCTTCAGATCATTATTATTGTTTAGTCATTCAGTCTTGTCCAAACTCTATGTGACTCTGTGGATTTTGTCTTGGCAAAGATACTGGAGTGGTTTTCCATTTGCTTCTCCAGTATGTTTCCATTTTACAGATGAGGAACTGGGGAAAAAAGACTTAAGTGACTTGCCCAGAGTCACACAGCTAGTAAGTGTCTGAGGCTAGATCTGAACTCAGATCTTCCTGATTCTAGTACCAGTACTCTGTACACTGCACCACCTAGTTGGTTCAGGTAAACAGTTCTTGAACTTTTGTGTGTTAGGGACCCCTATGGCAATCTAGGAAACCCTAGAGACTCCTCAGAATTTTATATAAATTATATACATGTGTGTATATATACATATATATGTGTATATATACATATGTGTATATATAAAAATATATATTAAAATATGCATATTTTTTTGCAGGGCAATGAGGGTTAAGTGACTTGCCCAGGGTCACACAGCTAGTAAGTGTCAGATTTGAACTCAGGTCCTCCTGAATGCAGGGCCAGTGCTTTATCCACTGCGCCACTCAGCTGCCCCCAGAATTATATTTTTAAATGCATAAAAAGAAAATGTATAGGATTACAAAGGAAACCAATTATATTGAAATAGTTATAAAAATTTATTTTGCAAAGTTCGTGGACCCTAGGATAAGAACCCCTGATTTAGATGCTCTCTAAGTTCTTTCCCCAACTGGAATCCTATGAGAAGCCAGGGAGTGCTGCCCCTTTTTCCCCTAAAAAATATTTTTTTGCTATCATTTATTTTTACATTATCTATATTTTCTAATTAATTCTCTTCCTTCTACTCCACTGTGCCTCATAACAAAGAATTTAAAAAACAAAACCAGAAAACTAGTTCATCTATATTAACCAAAGCATTTAAAAAGTCTGGCATTTAGATGAAGTGTTCCACGCTGATAGTCCCCGTTTTCCCCAAAGAGAGAGCCAACGCCAGGCACTACTTTTTGAACAGTGACTGTCCAGTGGCCCTGGCCCCGAATGCGTTTTCTAGGCTGAAAGTAGCCACTAGAGACAGAGCTTGCTGAGCCAGCTGTGCCCGGTTCATCTACCTTTTTAAAAACCATCCCCCATCTCCAGTGCCTGGAGTGTATGGGTTGTTTTTGTCATAAATCAATCACTGCCAAGTAGAAACAAACGGTAACTACTATTATTATGTTTTTAAAATGTTCATCATCATGATCATGATTTTTTCTTTTCTCTCTTGCCCTTTGTTTGCGTGGCTTCCCTTTTACCTATGGTAGAGTGGTGTGGATTCAGAAGGAAGGAGGGAAGGAGGGGAGCAGAAAGAAGGGGGGAGTTATTCCTTTGTGGAAACTTTAATAATGCTTTCTTCCTTCCCTTGCCTGTTCCTCTTTCCATCTCTCTCTCTCTCTCTCTCTCTCTCTCTCTCTCTCTCTCTCTCTCTCTCTCTCTCTCTCTCTCTCACACACACACACACACACACTCTTTCACTTACTCTCTTCATCTTTCTCTCCTCTCTGTTTCTCTCTGTGGATCTGTCTCTCCTTTTTTCCTCTAATAAACATTTATTAGGCACCTGCTATGTATAAGGCACTATCTTAGGCCCTAGGGACACAAAGACAAAAACAGCCCTTGCCTTCAAAGTACTGTCATTTACTTCTGCCATCTAGAGTTACCATTCGGCTAGTATTTGGCTAGCATTATTGGGTTTTTAACATATAAAGTACTTTTTTAATGGTGTATCTTATTTTACACACACACACATATACATATATATGTATGTATATATATATATATCTCCACATATATACATGCATATGAATATACAATTTTAATTTAGATAGCCTTACTTCCATCCCTAAAACAAAATCCAGGATAAAGGCTGTGGCCAGGCAGGCAGGCACATGGCTTTATTTAGTTGAGATTTAGGAATAATTCCAATTCCTATTTTCCATGATATGGTAAACTATCCCTTTCACAAGAAAGGCAACTTTCTATTCCATTTTTAGGAAAAAGGGCTAACCTCAGAGTCAGGAGTACCTGAATTAAAGTTCTGACCAGTGTGACCTGATTGTGGAAAAGTCCCTTAACCTCTAAGAGTCCTAGGCGACCCTCAGCAGCCAATTGCTAATTTACATTGATGGAGGAAGTTTCTACATTGGGAGAATCTTACACTGATGAATTTCATGTTCTGACCAAAAAGTAAAATACAAATAGAAGAAAGCTTGCCAATATAGAGAAGGAAATGGCAAATGAAATTTTTCTTACCTCTCTGTTTGAAGCCATCAGGGTAGAAAAAGGTGAGGACATTTGCTGCAGATTTGTGTGTGTTTGTGTGTGTGTGTGTGTGTGTGTGTGTGTGTGTGTATGTAGGGATGTATCTTCTCTTAAAAGCTTCTTTCTTGCATCGCATGTCCTGCAACTGAAGGTTATGTATTCCATTACACTCTTCTATGGACTATCTTCCTCATATGTCAAAAGACAGGGTTGGACTAGATGACCTCTAGTTAAAGCAGGCCCCTTCCTGTTTTAACATTTCATGAATCTTCCTTCAAGATTTTCACCTTATATTTCTTTTCTCTAAATGGTACCTTGAACTGCCATGTGCTATTCACCCCTGCTGTTTGTAGACTAGGGACCTTTCATTGATATGCCCAAGTTACTTCAGTGATGCGTGTCCTGCAAAAACCCCTTATTTCCCCTGTGAGATGAGATTCTCATGCATATAAAAAAGCCTTGGAAATACTGGTCTTGTGAAAAACCTCACAGAGGAGCATGATTTCTGTAAAGCAGTAATTGAAAGATATTTGAGGGCTCTAGTACCTTTTGAATCTATAGATCTCTCTGCTTGATTTCACCTTCTCTCTTGTAAGTCCTCATTATTTGTTATGTTGTGCAATTTGGGTTTTCTCTCTGCCAAAATAGACCTTTGAGCTGGAAGAAGAAAAGAGTTTCTTATTTACTGCTGTTTTTTTCTGGGTGAGGCCTAAAACAGCACTTGAACATTTTGCTTCTAGACTGGAACAGTACGTTTGAGGAATTAAAATAGATTTCTAGAGCAAATTTGTATCCCTAATGCGAGTTCGAGTTTAGATTCTGACATTTAAAAAAAGCTACAGTCATGCCGTTTTTAGAGCCTTAGAGGATCATAAGCTTTGGCAAACAGCTCAGATCTTTGCCGCAGCCTGACCAGCTGTTCTTGAACAGATGTTATTCTGTATAGGCTGGCAGAAATAACTCAGTTCTCTGATAAATAGCAAGGATGAATGTTTGAATGTAGGTTTTCAGAGAGATGGCGTTTTGAGTAAGATTAGTTAATTCAGGAGCCCAGAACAGTCATCAGCATTTTCACTTGTTTTTCTTTTATTTTTTTCTTAAAAGAAAGGTAAAAGAATTCCAATATTAAAAACAATTCATAGAAATGGTAAGGTTAATGTACACTGAGCAATATCTGAATCCATCCCCTTACCAGGCCACACTTAAACCATCCAAATGTCATCTATCCCTAGGGTGAGGCAAATTGGAGCCTCTCTCCCCTAATTCCTCATGAGAACTAATCAGAGTCGCCAGTGATTCAGAGCAGCAAAGGGGAAGTAGGAGAAGAGGCCTCAGCATACAGTAGAATACAATTAGCAAATACAATTAGTGTCAGTATGTAGAACCCTTTTCTCCCCCTCTTGTCACCCATCACTAAGGCAACACAGCACTGGTGTAGTCCTGCTTTCCCCATCCCCACCTCCCTCCCACACTGCCCTTGAGGTTCATTTTAACCAGATTCCAATCCGATAAAAAATGTTAGTGTGCTTTGTCCTGGGCCCTGAACCTTTTTAGAGCTGATCCCTACCTTAACTTCAGTGTTCAAAAAGGCTTTTCTCAAAGGATACCAGGAATCTCATAAAAGGCCTTTCTAAGATGAGATATCTGGAAAAGAGAGACAATACTGAACAGTTGGATAGAGGCAAGCTGGCAGTGGAAAAGCTGGCTGAATTTGAGGTCAGAAGACCTGGCTTCAATACTGATTCTGTGACTCATTACTGTGTGAGCTTGGGTAAGCCACCTAACAACTTCTGTAGGCCACAGTTTTTTCAACTATAAAATGAGGGGGTTGTACCAGATGCCCTTTTGTTTGTTTTTGTTTTATTTGGGGGGGGGGCAATGAGGGTTAAGTGATTTGCCCAGGGTCATACAGCTAGTAAGTGTCAAATGTCTGAGGACAGATTTGAATTCAGGTTTTTCTGAATCTAGGGCCGGTGCTCTATCCACTGTGCCACCTAGCTGCCCACCTAGCTGCCCTTTTAACGTTCCTTCCAACTCTCAATTTATAATGCCGGGATTTAGGTAACTTCATAGATCCTTGATCTCATTGATGTGGCTATTACCTCTGCTAGGACAGATTGCCACTGATCATACCTTTTCATACTGTGTGATTCTCATTCCTGTGATTTACACTTTTTTTTTAAAGGCTTTCTCTCTAGAAAATTCCTAAGTGTAAGGAACTAGGTCAAAAGCAGTCTCCAGATACCAGAACTGAACTTTCTATATTTCTCCACCTAAAGCATAGCGTTCTGAACCTTTTCTGTGTCATAGAGAGTCTGGGGAAGCGGAGGGACCCCTTCTCAGGATAAATTTTTAAATGCACAAAATATCAGGGACTACAAAAGGCAATCAGGCAGCTCAGTGGCATTGTGGATAGAGTGCCAGGCCTGGAATCAGAAGACTCATCTTTGTGAGTTCAAATCTGACTTCAGACACTTAGTAGCTGTGTGACCCTGGAAAAGTCACTTAACCCTGTTTACCTCAGTTTCCTCATTTGAAAATGAATTGGAGGTCGGGGCAGCTAGGTGGCGCAGTGGATAAAGCACCGGCCCTGGAGTCAGGAGTACCTGAGTTCAAATCCGGCCTCAGACACTTAACACACACTTACTAGCTGTGTGACCCTGGGCAAGTCACTTAACCCCAATTGCCTCACTAAAAAAAAAAAAAAGAAAAGAAAAGAAAGAAAATGAATTGGAGGAGGAAATGGCAAACCCCTCTTGTATCTTTGCCAAGAAAATTCCAAATGGGATCACAAAAAGTTAGACACAACTGAAATGACTGAACAACAACAGCAACAAAGGAATTCAATGACATTGCAATACAGTTATAACAATTAAAAAAAACCAACAACAAGTTCAGGTAACCCTGCTTAAAAATTCCTGATTTAGACAAACTACCCTCTATGGAGATGGAACATGTACTGAAAAGAGCATTGGATAAGGAGTCAGGAGACCCAGGCTTAAGCCCCTGCCCTTGGTCAAAGTTACTTCCCCTCTCTGAGTCTCAGTTGACTAATCTGTCAAAGGAGGGGGTTGGACTCAATGATCCCTAAGGCCCTTCTAGCTCTCAGATTCCACAATTCTATCCTTGGTTTTGTGTACTTCCATTCCATTAGTCCCCTCTTCTTCCTACCTCCTACAACTGTTGCCATGGCCACGCAGAGAAGAGAGCACACTTCTAAGTGCTGACTGCAATGCTGCAGTGAAACCTTCTTTCCTTTCTACCATTTAAAAAAAAATCCTTTCTTCCTGATAAATATGTTCCATCTTCTGTGAAATGCACAGGGAGGAGGGCCTGTGGCCTATACTCTTAACCTTTAAACAAACAGATATACATCAGGATGATAGTGACCACAATGATTATAATAAGAGCAGTAGCTTATATTTATATACCCAGGGCGGATAGTAACAGGAGCCCCAGTCTCTAAATTAGGTCTCTATGCTAAACCAGTGACTACTCCAATAGACTGCTTGCTCTTCCACAGTAGGCTAGATGTCACAGAGGGAGTACTTCCATTCACATTGATTTTCCTGATCTTATTGGACATAAGTACTTTGATGTGTTACTTTTTTCTTTATAATAACACAAAATCAACAATAACAACAAACATTTGTTAAGTGCTTTCTATGTGACAGGAATTGTGCTTAGCCCTGAGGTTACAAAGAAGGGCAAAAGGAATTCAGTTTAATGAGTGAGATGTGGCAAAATAATGGAATTTGGCAGACTGATTGGAATGGGCTACTGATGTCAGCAGGAAAGAAACTTTCTCTCCTCTGCTCTGAAAAAGAGACTGAGCTCCCCTCAGCGAGTATTTACTCTCCCTCCCCCCAAAATGGGAGGTCCTTCAAACTCGATCAAAGAGTGGTTTCTCCTGCTGACATCAGCAGCATATGTCACTTGGGACAGGCCAGGTGTAGCCTTTTCCAATCAGTCTGCCAAATTCCATTATTTTACCGCAGAGACAATATGCAAATCACTACATACATACAAGATATATACAGGGTAAACTGGAAGTAATTTCAGATGGTTATAGTAATTGAACATAAGCTGCACTTACTTTACTTTTGCTCATCATGAGTCCTGAAAGCAGAGATGACTAAGTATCCCATAAAATGGGATTCCTGATCGACTTTCAGCTTGCAATAAAACTGACTTTGCCAAGTGCTTTGTATTTGACTTTACAAAGAGAAAATCCAGAAAGTTCTACTTCAAAGCATCTTTATGGCACAGAAGTAATCCTAGAGCTTTGAAGATCATACCATTGGAACACATGTTTAAAAGGTATCAAGGGGGTTCTGATGATGCATTGAGTCTGCTGTCTGGAAACCAATCTAGGTAAGAATGGAGAAGGACTATCATGAGTTGGTCAGCCTTAGGTAATTAGATAATTATTTGGCAATGACAACCTAGTAAACAAAGGAAATTAATAAATAGCCCTTTGTCATGTGAGGCCCTTTATGTTTCCACAGTGGAAAAGTGTTGGAACTGGGAGAGAGGAGGCTAAGGTATAGACTACCAATAAGCAATAAATTAACTCTCACTACACTAAATATGAAATCTTTGTTCAATAGGCCCACTACTAGAAGAAGTGAATGGCATCAAAATTGATTTTTCTCCTGATAAATTGAACTGGAAAAGAAAAGAAAGTTGAAGCCAAATGGAAGGAAAACTCACATAAAAAAGTATTGTGTCCAAAGGCACCAAGAAACATAATTTCATGGGACATTTGATCATCTTGACTTTCAGTACTTACGATAAACACATCCAAAAAGATGATCATAAAGATAATTGTAGCGTCTGCAGCAACATCTGTTGTATAGAATTAAATAGAGAAATCCTCTAAAGAACTTAATAAGATCCTTTAAACCAAGTCAATATATATTTTGTGAATTCAATGCAAAAGTGGGCACAGGAGTGAAAAGCATATTAAGAAACAAGAGGTCCAAGGGGCAGCTAGGTGGTGCAGTGGATAAAGCACCAGCCCTGGATTCAGGAAGACCTGAGTTCAAATCTTACCTCAGACACTTGACACTTACTAGCTGTATGACCCTGGGCAAGTCACTCAACACCCATTGCCCCGCAAAAAAAAGAAGCCATTGAGTCTAGCCTCCCTCTTTAAAAATGAGATAGCTCGGTGGTGCAGTGGATAGAGCATTGGCCATGGTTTCAGGAGAACCTGAGTTTAAATCTGGCCTCAGACACTTGACACTTACTAGCTATGTGATCCTGGGCAAGTCACTCAATCCCAATTGCCTCACCAAAAAAAAAAAAAAAAGAAGAAGAAGAAGAAGGAGAAAGAAACAAGAGGCCCAAGGAATGCAGACTATTTAGAAACCTCATATTTATATATTATGAATCCCTGCTTTCAGAAAAGATTAAAAAGATTCTAGATACTATGAATATATATTGAAGTCCTTCAATAATTTCATTGATGGGGTAGTACCTTCATTGTTGTAAACTGAAACTCCTCTCTTATTTAATGTATCATATTAGAGAGTTGTTTTAGTCAAACAACAACTTATGAACCTATCCAAGCATAGCTGGGCTCTCTTTGGATAGCAGGTATGTAGTCCATCATTGACCTTGCTCTCAAAGCTGTGCACTCAAAGCCGTGCTAGCTTAGAGTAGAGGTATTGTTCATGTCAGGGTTACCCACATGCCACAAGGAGAATAGCAGTAGAATTCCAGATAACATCACAAAAACTTCCAAGATTAATTAAATGTTGATACCCAAGAAATGATAGTTATTGACATGGAAGTCATGTCAGAATGAGTAGTTTCTGAAATCAGAGCATCAACTCGTTAGAGTAACAACCAAAATTAACATCGAATTAGAAGATAGAATGCAGATGAGAAAAAGGATCTGGATACGGCTTCACCTCAACAATATCCAAAAAATGTTTAATGGGAAAAAGGGCAAAAAAAACTTAATCAATGAAAAGTAGCCCCTTCAACAAGGATGAAAAAGAGTCCAGAAAATATCTTAGTCTTAGAGAATTGCTTGGGTGCACTGAGAGAAGTTCCTTGCTTGGGGTCACAAGGCCAACGTGTGTCAGAGGCAGGACTTGAACTCACGTCATCTTGACTCTGAGGGTGGCTCCTAATTTACTACATCATTCTGTCTTTAGTGGAAGATTATGACTCTTTTAGCCACATATACTCTCTTAGAACAAAAAGTAGTAGAAGCAAATGCGAGTTGACAGAAAGCTTGGCATAAGACCCAGTTAAGTGGCAACATCCCAAGAGCATTCAAGATGGAATTGGCAGAAGGACAGCAAATAGACAGAAAATGGGACAAATTTGTCAACATTTCTATAATGATCTATTTTCACCATCAATTATAATGGAAACATCACATTTGGACACTAATACCTCACGCTCCGATGTGCTACATGAGGAAGTAGAAATAACACTTAAGATGATGAAGTCAGGAAGAACAGGAAGATAAAACCAGTTACAAAACCAAGGACGTTAATTCTAGAGGTGACGATCTTGAAAATACTGAGAAATTATTTTATAAAATGTTTCAGGGTAGATATTTCCCCCAGGAGAAATCACAGATATTATTATCCCCAAATAATGGGGAAAAAATACCTAATGCCCATCTATCTTTCTATCTATCTATCTATCTATCTATCTATCTATCTATCTATCTATCTATCTATCTGTCAATCTATTGTAATGATTGGAATGACGCCACCTGCTGGAGACTTACTGTAGAAAAGCTCTGCCATGAGATGAAGGTCTCTGAGGGCCAGACCATGAGTCTTCTCTTTGGCATCAGGAAGTGACATTTGCTTGTGGGAGGAAGAAGGGGGAGCCTGGCGCTCTGACTCTCGCTCTTTCGTGTGGACTCTGGCAGAGAGCAGAGCTAGAAATGCGCTCTCCCTTTAATAGATAGATGAATCTAGGCCTTTCTCTCTCTACCAAATTCTTATTCTCCTTAATAAATGCTTAAAAGCCCAACTCTTGCTAAAGCTTATAATTTATTGGCGACCACTCATTAGATATTTTAGACAGACTAGCTAGAATATTAGCCCTTAACACTATCAATCTATGTGTGTATGTGTATATATGTATATACACACATACATATACACACATATATGTATATGTATGAAAAGGGTAGGCATTTTGGTCACATATGTATATCTGTGTATATATATGTAATCTATTATACATTACATTATGTAATTATATTATCAAATAGATGTCATATCATTTACATATGTGCATAATGATATGTATCATGTAATGTACATATATGGACAGATTATATATAATTTTATGAGAATGATCTACATATATATTAAAGGTATACTTCATCAAATATGAGAAAGGATTAGACAGATTTTTGCAAATGATTTTCTACATTAAAACACATTTTTACAGCCACACTATAAAGACCGAAAGATGCAGTAAATACACGATCCTGCTGTGTTTATTGAGTCAAATGATTTTTTGAAATCAATAGAGCAAAACCCAGCTTTAAAGGCTTTGCTTCAGCAGGAGCCTCTTATGTTTCTGCTAAGATCATACAGGATTCCTTGATATAAAGCAATCACATTAACAACTCTGTTCAACATATCTCTGATTACTAATGGCAACTGAAGCATAAATTGGGAAGAGATTTGTTGTCACTTTCATGAGCATTCATTCTTGTGTGAAGTACAAATGGAAGAGTAATTCCATATAGGTGCTCTGATTTGTGGATAGTATTGGGTCCACTACATTAATTTCTAGAATAAAACAGGGCCTCCACATATGATAGGTTTGTTCAAAATAGACTTGCCTAACAATTCATGCAGAAAAAACTAAATGGATGAAAAAAATGTCCATTGTTCAGAAGATCATATGTAGTTTCATGGCAAGTCTACTGAGTTAGTACATTAATACATATATCTGGGGTGGGAACTAAATATAATAATTTGGGCCCAGGACTGAATATGAAGAGAATAGGTTTGACCACATCTGGAAAGCTATGAAATACTTTGTACCATCTTAAAAACCCACACTTAAACATACATGTTTTCCTGGTAATGCTACCTGTTTATGAATCTGAAAACACAATCTCTGAAGACTTGAAGGCATAGTTAGCACAAAAGACAGTGGAGAGATGCATGGTGGGTACAAGTTTGCTACAGCACATTTGCAATGATTACTTTGGGCAAAGAAATGGTTCAAAATATTTAGGGAATGTATAAACACGAGAGGATCTTAAATGCCAAAAAAGGAGTTTATATTTTAACCTAGAAGCAATAAGGCATTGCTAGATGTTTTGCACAGGCAGCGGTATAGAGAACAAATTGTAAAGGAGGGAGACAAGAGATTGGGAGACAAATTAAAAGGGTATTCTAATAATCCAGGCAAGAGATACCATGCTGACCTGAACTAGAGGGATAGAATTGTGAGTACAGAGAAAGGGACAGATATGAGACATGATGTGAAGATAGAATTGATAAGACTTGCCATTTAATTGTAGAAAGTAATGAAGGAGAGGGAAGAATCAAGGATGAGTTCCAGATTATGAAATTGGATGATTCAAAGAATGAAAGTGCTTTCAGAAGAAATAGGGAAGTTAGGAAGGTGGATATCTTTGTGGGAAAAGAAATGCAGCACAAAACAGTATATGTGTCAGTGTATGTGTGTATGGGAATCAAATTGATTTTTTGAGTCAAAGGACTTGAGTTCAAATCCCAGTTCTACCACTTACTACTGGCTTGGGCAGGTGGGTTAATGTGTTTTTCACTTCTCTGGCTTTTAGTTTCCTCATTTGCAAAATAAGGCATTTGGCTTTTACTTTTAAGGTCCCTTCTAGCTTTAAATCCATGATTCAATGATAGTTAAGTGTATTTTGAATATGTTAAGTTTGAGACACATGGGATATATTCAGTGATAAATATTCAGTAGGGCGTTGGTGATGTGGAACCAATGATCAGTAGAGTAGGTCTGCATATAGAGATAAGGGAATCCTCTGAATAGAAATCATAATTGAATCTATGGAGCTGAAAAGATCACCAGGAGAAAGACAGTACAAAGGGGGAATGGGAGAGCCCAGGACAGAGCTGGGGCGTACATCCATGGTCTGGGGTTAGGGCATAGATGATGAGTATAGGACAAGAAATAACCAGAAAGGAAGAAGAGCCAGAAGAAAGCAATGTGATAAAAACCTAGAGAGGGGAGCATATGCAGGAAGAGACAGTCCCTAATCAACAGCAGTGTCAAATGCTTCAGAGAGATTAAAAAGGATGAGGACTGAGAAAAAGACACTGGAGCGCTACCAACTATCAGAAGGCCGAGGGGGAAGGAGGGCAACTCACACAAGCATTACCTCAATTACAATGGCTCTTGCCGAGACCTACATGCTCTCTCAAAAGTTTCTACTAAAAAAATGCCCTGCCTTATACGGGTGCAGCCCCAAAATGGGCTGTGTCAGGTTCTTAGGCCCAGCCACTTGCAGACTTTTGTGTGTGAAATGTGAATGTTGGAATGTCCAAAGATCGCGATGACTAACACAAGTTACACAACCTTGGCACCATATTTCAATGATCAAACTTAGTGGAAGGGGGATAGAAGGGCCAAGCTATGTGCAGGGTATCCATCTGAGAAATCAGGGGATTTCCTTAGAAGAGCTCTGTGATCTTTTTCCAGTTATAAATCCTCCACTCTGTGTCCTGTCCAAGCAAGAAGTTAATAATTCATTTTTAGTTCCCAGGAGAAAGATGTGGGCAGGAGGAGGAGGAGGAGGAACAAAGGTGGATGTGGCTTCAGTAGCTAAGGAAGCAGGATAGGTCCGGTGGGATTGAAGGGCTCAGATCTCCTGCTCTTGGAGTCTATTTTAGGAACACAAATAATTTGTTCTGTCTCTCTGTAAGAAAGGAGAGATAAATCGAAGATTTGTTAATAATAGCTAGCATTTATATACAACCTATGTTCTGGGGCCTTTAATTATATTATTTCATTTGATCCTCACAACAACTTTGGGAGGTAGGTGCTACTATCATCCCCATTTTACAGTTGAGGAAACTGAGGCAAACAGAGGTTAAGTGATTGCCCAGGGTTAAACATCTAGTAGACTGGATTTGAACTCAGGCCTTCCTGACTCCAGGCTGCCTCATTTTGATAGAGACTTGGAACATCTATAATCAAAGATAGCAGTTGTGCAAGGTATAGCTCCAATAAAGACTAGAGGTGAGTCTGTGTCACCACATTGGAAATGAACAAAACCCATAATTCAATACGTTATTTGAAGGGAAGAAGGGATCAGGACCTGTGATTTCATTGATGAAACTTGATGAACTCTTTCTTCTAGTGCAGACTGGCAACTGTTCTGTAATTTAAATTACAGACTGGCAACTGTTTTGTAATGTAATAGTTTTAAGGAATAAATGTAATGTAATAAGTTCTAAGGAACTGCCTGGGGTCACCAAGAGCTTAAAAGACATGCAGAAAATCACATGGCTAATATGTGTTAGAGTCAGGATTTGAACTCAGACTTTACTGATATTGAGCCCAACCTCCTATGTAGTTTAACATGTGGTCTTTCCTATAATACCCCTTTACTGTTTCTTTAGAAGTAACTTGTATGATCACAAACAGTACACAACCAGGGCATGTGAAAATTCAGTCATTTCTAATTCTTTAGAATTTCTAATTCTGTATTGATATCGTACATTCCAATGGAAAGTGGCTAGAGAAGGCAATCAGTGAGACGGGATAGGGTGATGGGCAGGATCCCTCGTCTTCATTTGAAGTCTTTCAGTTTGAATTCCCTTTTAATTTGAAATGGCAGGAGATCCTGGATGAACAAGTAATAAATGATACTTAGGCTCATTGAACGAGGCTTTTATTCTGATAAAATATTACTTCGATGAAGAAAGGTTAAGAAGAGGCTTGGAGTGATGACATAGACAAAAACTCAGAGGATCAAGGTCAAAAATAGATATGGGGGTGGGGGAGTAGGGAGAAGGGAAGTGGTCACAGAGAACTGTCAATCCAGGTTTTCTACCACCTTACAGAAGGAGGTAAATGAGAAGTAGAGTCACAGACCATTAGAATCAGAAGGGACTCTGGAACTCAGCCCAGCTTCCACATTTTTCATGAGTCAACTGAATTTAAAATTTAGGATATGGATCCTGAAGGAAACTTAGAGATCATAGGACACTATATTTAGAACTGTAAGAGACAGATGAGATCATCTGGTCCAACCCCCTCATTTTATAGATTGGGGAAACTGAAGCCCAGAAAACTTAAGTGATGTGCTCAAGGTCAGAAGGTCAATCAATGACTGAGTAGCTACTATAATCCAGATTCCTGGTTCCCAGTTCCAGGGTGTTTCCACTACATTACACCCTGAAATATGAGGATTCTGGGTAGTAATGAGTAGTTTCACTTGGCAGTACTCTGGCTACCCTTATGAAGGAAGTTGCCATTTCCTCTTTCTCATGGAAGCAGTACAAAAAATGGAACTTGGGGCTGGGTCAGCTCCTTTCAAGCATTTGTGCCACAGGAGCCAGAAATTTACTAGTTCCTCACTGAGATCAGTTTCATTTTCCCAACCTTACAAATAACATGGGCAGTAGTTAAGTGGGCAGAAGGAGATGAGCCAATGGCAAAGAAGGTGGGTGATGGAACCAGTGGAGGGTGAAAGAACAGCATTAGGAGCACAGATGCTTACGGTAGCAAGGGTTTGGACTGCCTTTTATGACTGCCATCCATATATACATATTCAGGGGGCCATATGTTCCACACTGCCTGCTGGGTGCCAAATGGAATTCATGACCAGAAATATTCAGCCTTAAGTTTTTGCCTTATCATTCCTTGCAGCTGTAGGGGTTCAGAAAAAAAAAAAAGAAGCTCCCCTTTGCAGCCTGCAGTGGCATCTCCCATGATTTATAATTCATTTGAATATTGTAGGTTACAGAATACCCATATATTGCCTGTATTTCTCCTCATACTATGTAGCAACTTCTCTAAATTATTTTAGAGCTCAGTGACCCATGAATAATTAGAGATGAAAGGGCTTTTAGAGATTATCTCTCCTCATTTTTACAGGAGAAGAAATATAGGCCCAGAGAGGGGAAGTGAGTATCTTGAGATCACAAATATCTAATCTCAGAGCTTTGGGATATCAAACCAAGTCTCCTGATACCAGAATGGGTATTCATTTTCTCTTTCTTTTTTTCTTTTTTCTTTCTTTTTTGTTCTTTTTCTTTTATACTGAGCTACTTTTTGCTATTTGGTTGCCTCATATTGTGCTTCTGTCAACAAGTTATTTGACAAACTTTCAAACCTAAGGAAGTATATGCACCGTTTTGTTATCAATAGCATTTTTTTTCTTTCAAATTTTAAACATACCAATTTATGTGAGAGGTTTGACTGCCATCTGGTGGTCGACAGCAGGAAAGCATTAATAAGGCTGTTTGATATTGCTAAGTTATCAGAACTATACCATGAAACCGACATTTTATTGAATCCTGGTTAGTAAGGGCCTGGACTAGGCTAAGATTGGGATGCAAAGATCAAATAGCAGACACCCTCTTCCCAGAGAGCTTACAGTCTATTAGAGGGGAAGATGTGTACATAATTCACTGTAGTATTAATTGTTCCTGCATCAGTAGTTTGAAGGATAGAAAGATGTAACATAGAAGTAAAGGAAGGACCACTGGAAACTGAGGTGGGATGCTTTTCACATAGAGAGAAGACCTATACCCTTTGAGGAAGAAGCAAGTAGACTTCTGTGTTTTAAGAAATTAAAATCTGGATCAGCAGCTTATACTAAGCAGAGCTCATCCAGGAAGGGTCAGCAGTAGAAGAGATGAAAAGAGGTGCTTGATGACTCCATGCTGAGTGCTACCAAGGTGGCTTCTTATTGATCTGACATTAAAAAGACTGCTGTCTTTCCAGGGCATCTGGTGGAGGAGATGACAGAGAGCCTCCTAAGATCTGTCAAATCTGATGATGGCCACATGCATACAGTGCATTTGAAGATTCACGTAAGGGTGAAAAATTCTGCCAGGGACAACTTACATAACATTACTAGGGATGATGAAACTTTAGGCAAGAAAATAAATAACTTAAGGACACAGATGATGTTTTTATCACTGCTGCCAATTTTCCTGAGTTCTCTTCTGTCTGTACTTTTTAATTTGGTGACCTCATTTCATTCTGTGGGTTTAATTAACATCTTCATGTGAATAACACCCAGATTTATTTATCCAGCCCTGGTCTCTCTTGTGATCAGTCTTATACTACCACGTGCCTGTTGGATATTTCAGACTGGAGATCCACAGCCATTTCAAACTCATCATGTCCAAAACAGAACTCACTATTTTTTTCTCTAAAATACATCCTTTACCAAACTTCCCTATTTTTCTTGAGAGGTTCACCATGCTTCCAGTCACTCAGGTTGGTAACCTTGCTGTTATCCTGAACTTATATTTTCTCATCCCATATGTCCAATCAGTTTGAAAAGCTGGTCATTTCTACCTCACGACATCACAACATACGTTTGCCTCATTCTTTCTACTCATATTATAGGTGACACCCTAGCTCCAGTCCTCTTTACTTGTCTCCTGCATTTTTGTAATAGCCTCCGAATTTGTCTCCCTTCCTTGAGGTTCTCTCCTATCTAGTCTATCTTCTCTACAATTACCAAGGTGATTTTCCTAAAACACAGGTATGACCATGCCACTCCCTTTCTTAGTAAACTCTATTGCCTTTAGGATCAAATAGGAACTCCTTTGTTTTGTTCTTAAAGACTTGTACAACCTGGTCCCAGACAACTTCATTAATTACTTGCCTTCATGCACTCTGTAGTACAGCCAAATTCACTTACTTGCTGTTCCCTGATAAATGACACTCTATTTTCCCTCTTTTTGCTTTTTTTTTCTTTTTTTCTTTTTTTAGTGAGGCAATTGGGGTTAAGTGACTTGCCCAGGGTCATACAGCTAGTAAGTGTTAAGTGTCTGAGGCCAGATTTGAACTCAGGTAATCCTGACTCCAGGGCTGGTGCTCTATCCACTGCGCCACCTAGCTGCCCCCCTCTTCTTGCTCTTGCACAGCCTGTCCCCCACTATTGGAATACACTCCCCCCATCCCTCTGACTCTTAGGATCTTTCTTTCAAAGCTCATCTCAACGTCACTCTCTACCTGAAGCCTTTCTTGATCCCCCCCGCCCAGCCTCTAGTGCCATAATTATCTCGTATTCATATATCCTTTGTTTTATTTTGGTTGTGAGAGAGAGCAGAGACTATCATCCCTATCACGTGATACCTAGCACATAGAAGATACTTGATAAATGCTTGTTGATTGATTGAAAAAAATAGTTAGTTTAAGAAGGTTGTATCTGAAAATGGGATTTGGATGTCCAGACTTTGGCTTAAAATATAGAAATGATTGGTTCTTGCCAGGGATGCAGCATATCTAACAAATTCTGGCAAAAATAGTTATTTTCATGGAGTCTTGAAATCTTAAGTAGGATTTAAAGGGAAAATGAAGTGGAAAAAGAGAAGTGTACAATATGACTGCCATGTGAAGGACCACAAAGAGCAGCAGGTAAAGAATAACAAGCAGCTTAGAAGAGACAGTAACAGAACCAGAACTGAAACCAGGGATCTGGTAAATCTAGGCACAAAGAATGGGTGATCTAAAACAGTGATCTAGAGAGCCCAATCAATACATGCAAGCAAATTTGACTTCATAGTTATCAGAGAATTTGTGGAAATAATGAAAGACTTTAACTCTGCACGTAGCTGCTGAAACCATTTATCCCTGCTGAAATTCTTGCTGCTAAATTCTTTTAAATTTTGTTAGTTGTATTGATACTTTTTTCTTTTCACAATAGATTTCTATATATACCCTCTTCCTCTCCTACTATATTAAACTATTCATTGTAATACAGAAAAATAACTAAGCATCTAACAAAAATGACTATCTGATAGTGCATGTAACACTACTTCTATAGTCCCTTACCTCTCTACCAAGAGGAAGAGAATGTACTTCACCATCTGTTTTCTAATACCAAGATTTCTCTTTAAAATTAATGAGTTCTGGAACAGCTAGATGGTGTAGTGGATAAAGCACTGGCCCTGGATTCAGGAGGACCTGAGTTCAAATCCGGTTTCAGACACTTGATACTTGCTAGCTGTGTGACCCTGGGCAACGAGCCCTGCAAAAAAATAATAATAGGGGCAGCTAGGTGGCACAGTGGATAGAGCACCAGCCCTGGAGTCAGGAGTACCTGAGTTCAAATCTGACCTCAGACACTTAACACATACTTACTAGCTGTGTGACCCTGGGCAAGTCACTTAACCCCAATTGCCTCACTAAAAAAAAATAAAAATAATGAGTTCTTCCATCATTCGATGCCTTATTTCCATTACTATAGTAATATAGTGGCAGTAGGTGGTATAGTGGATAGAGCTCCAGGCCTGGAGTCAGGAAGACTTGAGTTCAAATGTGACCTCAGATGCTAGCTGTGTGACCCTGGCAAAGTCACTCTGTTTTAGTTTCTTCATCTGTAAAATGTGTAGCTTCAAATTATTGGAAAACAATCAAAGAATCAAAAAGAAGAAAATCATAAGATAGCAGTACAGTAATGAGAAATGATTAGCAGATACCACCACTTACAGCAAAGTAGAGAAGGTAGCAGCTAGCTGCAGCAGGACTAGAAAGGGGTTCCAACTAGGATGAAGCCCAGTGTTCCCTGGCCATGAATATTTGCTCAGTGTTCCCCCACCCAATGACAGGTCTAGGAATGTATAGGTTAGTACCTCTGGATATACAGGGATATTTTCCCTATTATTTATCTTGCTATGCCAAGTAAGTGCATTTTGCTTTGAACTAAAGTCCTCTTTTTGGTCTGGTAAAAAAGAAAAACTGATTGAGTGTATAAAATTTAGAGCTTGACTATATGTTGACTCAAATTCCTTGAATTTGAGATAGCTTTCAGGATACAACATTCATAGATCCTTGGGCAAAATGGACAACAGAGAGGAAGCAGAGCCAATCAATTCCTGTTTTGCTTTGCTTGCTCTGTTAAGGAGATTGATATTTGGATTGGGAAGGATGGACAAAAATAGTTTACAATGGTATCCAAGATAAGGGAGAAGATGGAGATAAAAGACCTAACTGCTCTCAGTAAGTTCAAATCATCAGGCACAGATGAAATATATTCCACTTTAGTTAAATAATATGTGATTACTCAGTTGCTATGAATTATTTTTGAAAAATGCTGACAGACAGGGGAGTATTGCTACAGTACTGAGGGAAGAGGATAGAATATTTAAGGTATAGGCTAGTGAACTTGATACAAATTCCTGGCAAAATTCTAGACCCTATTAAAGTGTGAGCATTTTGAATTGGGAATAGTTACTACTTAGGACCATCGTGGCCTTTTCATAAACAGGCCATGCTAGCCTAATCTTATTTACTTTTTTGACAGGGATAGTTTACCTGCATTTTAACAAAGCATTTGACAAATCTCTTATGCTATCTTTCTGGATGAAATGGAGAGTGAAGTGGTGATACAGTTAGCATTTGGATTGAATGATGGGGTCCAAGAAATAGATATTAATGTGCTGATGTCAACTTAAATGAAGGCCACTACCCAATGACAGAATTAATTCCCCCCAAAATCTTGACAGACTAGAGAGATGGGCCAAAACAAATATGATGGAATTTAATAGGGATCAGTGTGAAGTTCTCTATTTGGTTTCAAATAACTTCACAAAAATAGGATGGGGAAGCTGTTGCTAGACAACAGATCATATGAGAAAGATCTGTGGATTTTATTGAACTGTATGTTACCAAGTGGGCAACCAAAAAAGATATACAAGAAGCCTTTTGATTCTTCCCCCAGTTAGTGCACCCTTGCCCCCAAATGCCTCTTTTTGTTTTTACTTAATGAGATATTGTTTCTTCCAAGTAGAAGGTAGGTTACCTGAGGGCAGGCACTGTTATGGGTCTTTTTGGCATTCTGAGAAGTAGCAAAGCATAGTGGATAGAGGTCTGAACTTGGAGCCAGGATGACTTGGATATAAGTACCACCTCTGACATACACTGCTATGTGACCTTGGGCAAAGTGCTTCATTGTTCTAGGCAACTGAAAATTGTAGAGAAGGTGAAGGAAGATCTGCAATGGTAGAAGGAGTTCTCTAGAAGATCACAAGTCCAGTTCGTATTCCTATCCTTTATATCCTTAGTTGCTAGTCACTACCTGGCACATAGTAGTGTATGTCAGAGGTGGTTGGATTTGAATTGGAAAAAACACCCATATTAATATTAGGTTACATTAAAAGAGGAATAATGTTTTGGAGGTGTTAGTACTGTCCTCTGCCCCATCAAACCATGTCTATGGTATTATTTGAAATTATTTGAAAACCATATTTTAGGAAGCACAATGAGAAGCTGGAACATGCCCACACAAGGTTGGCTAGGATATTAAGGAGACTAAAGACAATGTCATTTGGTTAAAGTGGAGTTTAGTGTGAAGAAGAGAAATCTTAGGAGGGACATGCTAGATATCAAGATTTTCTGCTTGGACCATGGGGGCAGAACTATGAGTGATGGAAGGGGGACTCTTGAGGAGAGAAGTTGTAGGTATTTCCCACATCCAAACAGCAAAGGAGAGAAGAATTTGTCAGGTCATCTCTGATAAAGGATATGAACACTGAAACTTGGAGGTGAGAGCTTTGGAGGGTATGGAGGAGAAACGATGTGGGCGAAGGAGAACACATTAAAACACTACATGATGCAGGGGCTGGGTTGCCCCTCCCCCTTTGCCTAGGGCACTGGAGGGCATAACTTTGAGGTTTTTTTATTTTTTATTTTTTTGGCATGACTTTGTATTGAACCCATAATAAAGTTATTGATGGAACAACAAAAAAAAAGACTACATGATGACTACTGTTTGGCAGTGTGGTCTTGGGTGTGTGTGTGTGTGTGTGTGTATGTGTATTATATACATGTATATACATAGACCCAAGACCACACTGCCAGTGGTGTATATATTTCTGCATATATGCATATTTATGTATATGCACACGTGTAAATGTATATGTGTATATGTGTGTGCATATGTATATGCGTATGTATATATAACAGGAATCAGGCTTTCACTCACATGGAGTAAGCTGTCAGGGAGGTTTAAGAAAGTGCCAAGGCCAACATTCCCTGATTGTCGTTGACTGTCATTAGGAAGTTGGACTAATAGCATAATTTCACTGAAAGTAAACCTGTCCGGGGCGGCTAGGTGGTGCAGTGGATAAAGCACTGTCCCTGGATTCAGGAGTTCCTGAGTTCAAATCCGGCCTCAGACACTTGACACTTACTGGCTGTGTGACCTTGGGCAAGTCACTTAACCCCCATTGCCTTGCAAAAAAAAAAGAAAAAAGAAAAAAAGAAAGTCAAACTGTCCTGCACGCTCAGCCACTAGAAAATAAGCTCTTAGCTATTAAGTATCATTCAATGATGACCATGGGGCAGATAATGGAGCTGGTGACAGTGGAAGTGAAGGAAATCTCTCCTGATAGAGGTGGTGACCAACAGACCCCAGCCAGGAACCCACACCATACAGTCTCCCACTTTGAGGTTGGGCTGCATCCTGCTGAGATGGGAGCCATCAGATAGGAGAATGAGAGTGGTGGTAAGGAAGAGACTTGGGAACTCCCACTGGCGGCATAAAAGCCTCAGACTTAACTTATTCTTGTTCTCAGGAGGAGAGTGATGGGGAGCAGAGGGTGGGCAGACTTTCACTCATAAGGAACTGGGGAGGTTGCATGAGCACTTCAAACAGAAATCTGATGAATCACTGGAACAATGGCTCCTGAAGGAGTAGTTTCATGTAGTCAGTGCTGACACTTTCTGCAGCTGAGTTCCATGGGCTTGGGGAGTTTCCTGGGGATTTACTGCTACAGTCAGCTAAATCTGTTAGATTATCCAGACAAGGACTGCCCTTTGTCTCTTTTTTAGGTGGTTAAGATGGGGAGTTATTCACCTCTGGCCTCATAAAGATGAATTCCTCTGGTAGCTGGCGCCCTATGGGGATCTGCAAGAGAAGGAGGTGAAGTTTCTAGAGTCAATGGGTTTGATAGAGTGTCGTGATATACACTTCTTCACCCCCCTGCCAATGATCAGCTTGTTTGGGGCAATTAAATTCTGTCTTCTGTGGGGAGCCCCATAGACTTTAGTTTTGGGTCTTTCAACACAGCTGTAGAAATATGGGCTTATCAACTGAGGAAATTTGAGCAGTAGTTTTGAGACCACTGAGGCTTGGGAAAATACTCTTGTCAGTGTCAATAAGTACTCTGGGAATGGGGGAAGGAGTAGCAGAGCCTTGTTAGGTGAGAAGAGGGAGATGACACTCTCTCCCAGAGGGAGCTTTTGTTGAGGCTTCTGAAACATAGTGTTGAAAAGAAAGCAATTGATGGCTGGAGCTTGGGGATGTTAATAAAACCTTATAGGGAAATTCAGGCCCACCCAAGTCTATTATATCCCTTAAAGATCCTGCCCCAGTTTGGATCATTTAAGGGAGACTATGGAGCACAGACAATTAAGGGAAAGGGTAGCTTGGGCTCTCGGAAGTCAGTATTTACATGGCTCTTTCAGCAACTTCTATGCACCTTATTGTGGATAGGGTCAAATGAAAACCCTCAAAGTTACCCAAAACATCTCATATAGTTAACAATAAACAATATCAGGTTCATGGGGGATGGAAAATGTTTCTTCTTTAGTGATCGAGTTGAAGGAAGATGAAATACATTGCTATACTGGTTCCCCTTTCAACAACCCTGCATTGCCCCTGGGAAAGGCAGTTGGCATCTGGCATTGAAGAGTGGAGTACAGGAAGCTGAACAAAGTCATCATGCCCATGGCTATATTCATTCATGACATTGTTAATGTCATAGACTAGGTGGCCCAGGCCCAGGGGGAGTGGTGCGGGGTTATTGATCTCCATGATTCTTTTTTTTCTCTATTCCTCTGGCTGGGACTTGTCAGTAACATTTTGCTTTCACTTGGGAAGGAATCCAGTATACATTTTCACTGTCCTTCTGCAGAGATATCTGAATACCTCCCCCATACTACCACATTATAGTGATCAGAGACCTTATTGAGGACATAATATCGGCCAGGCCAGATGAAGCCTGAGTGGCAAAGACCTTAAATTATCAGATGTTGGTCCATATTTGGGACAAGGGCTGGGAAATCAACCCTAAGAAAATACAGAGTCCAGTTTGCTCAGTGCAGTTTGAGGAATCCAGTAGCTGGGGAAAACCAAGAGGATTCCAGGCACAGTCTGGAATAAAGTACTGATAATAATTTCCCCACATTCTAAGAAGGAAACCCAGAGATTCATTGAACTATATAGGTTTTGGAGAGCCCATATTCCCCACCTGGGTATCATGATTGTACCCTTTCACTGTCACATGCAAGTTTGCCTCTTCTAAGTGGGGCTCAGAACAGGCTACAGTGCTGGAAGATTTAAAGCAGGCTGTCCAGTAATCTTTCCCCTTGGGCCATTATGACCCTGGAAGGCCCTTGTTTTGGGAGGTTTCTGTCCATAAAGACCCAGCCGAGTGGAGTCTTGGGTGAGCCAGGGGCACAGGCTATGTGTGTGTGTGTGTGTGGGGGGAGGGTGGGTGGAAAGGAGGCAGGTGAATAACTCAATGTTAACTTCCGAAGCTGCAAGTTTTCCAAAGTAGCCACTCACTATAACACTTTTAAAAAGCAGTTATTCAACTATCATTGAGCCTTAATTTCTACTGAATAAGGTCCATATACACTGATGCTTTGTTCAGAGTTGTCTGTTATGATCTGGATGATGCAAAGTGGTCCCTCTCATAAAATGGATGGGGCACAGGTGACATCTATTGCTAAATGGAAATAGAACAATCAGAATAACATTTGTTTGAATCCCTCTGGTTGAAGTATCCTTCACAAATAGGTGATAACTGCTAGAGACTAAGGCCTCTAATCTAGGTTCTGCAACTAACTATGCCATGTTCACTAGGGCAGTGGGCCCTCACATATAAGGACTTGTTCCTAAGGAATTCCATTTTACCTTGTTTACTGATGTCTTCTCAGGGTACCAGTCTCCAGGTTGCATGGCTGGCACATTGGAGAGACTTGAGGGATGGAACAAAGATTTTAATATACAGATTCCTGGATGGCATCCATAGGTCTAGCTAAATAATCTGGGACCTGGAGGAGCACACAGGGAGATAATCAAAGGCTTTTCCCTTTGAGATCAGAACCCATGGAGTAATTTTAATGACATCCCATTGCATATGGTTGGTTGTGGGGCATATCAGCACATCATATACTAAATAAGCAGGCCGGCCATTATATGAATAGCTGAGGTTGAGAAGTGAGTCCATTGCTAATATGGGCATTGGGGTAGTGATGCCATATTGTGCTGGGCACAGGATATAATTCCTTGTGTCAGCTGGACTCCTTATGTCTTTCAGAGCACTCACCTAACCCAAGTGCACTTCAATTTGGCTCTAGCTGGCAAAACAACTCCCCCACTTCAGGGCAAGAGGTTTGTACTTAATGATGACATCTATGTAATGTACTAGGTTGTGTGCTATGTATGTCATGCACCATATCCAGAGCAGGTATCAAGTCTCCCAGAAGCCAATTTAACACCACCCTAGGAAGAGGAAGAACTCTCTGTCAAGTGATTTCTGGGATCCAGTCTCCATGGAGACTTATCTGAAAAGAATGAACTGTTTTGGGACACAGTTTGGGATAATACTCTCTGACCCTTTCTTATCCTTCCTTAAGCAGAGTATCCTTAGTCTCAAGGTATAAGATACTGGGGGGTGTGTGTGTGGGGGGGACTCAGAGAACTCTCTACCCCCTGAAGAAGTAGCTCAGGTGCTCCTTATTTGGCAGATTTCCTTTCTTCTGGGTTGCTTTAGAAAATTCCTTCCTATAAAAGACTTGGAGAACCAAGGAATGGAATATATTGTTGGGAGGCACCTTGCTAATAGTGAAAATGTCACTATATCACTATGATGAATCTGTATTTGTTTGGCTGCTTAAACCTTTTCCACTCACAACCCCTTTTCGTATGAGAAATTTTTATAGGACTCTGGGTATATGGGTATATAAAATAGGTATACAAATCAAACATTTACTGCAAAATTTTTCACAACCCCCACACATTCAGTTACATGACCCCATGGGGGGGAGGGGGGTGGCGGGGCATGATCTACAGTCTAAGAAGCTTTGCCCTAGCTGACTTGGTGGTGATTCTGAATCCCCAAAAGCTATTGAAGGACAATCCTTATTTAGCTCTTGTGGAAAAAGGGTGCAGCCCTTCCATAGAGGCCTTTATTGGGACAAAGATTTCATATCTTGCCTCCCATATGGCTATCAGGGAGGAGAAGGTTTTGGTGGGTGGACCGTGGTTTATTGAATAGGTGAGCCCGGGGATCAGCTTAGATCCTAGGATCCTTGCTGCATGCAAGAAGCTTATGTCCACTTTACCATAGATGACCCTAATGTGTGATGAATTGTTGAGTGTGTCAGAAGTGTCATCATTGGTGCTGTTCTGGCTCATAGTTAGCACCTTTTCATTCCGAGCATCACTCCCCCCCCCTCCAGTGGACTGATCTGCTTAGTTTCCCCCCCACCCTCCATGGTCTGGTCCGCCTGGTTCTCTTCTGAGTGGTTCCCCCCACTTCCCCGGGGAGTGGTACGTCTCGAGGGGGCCCGACATGGCGACACCCTCGCCCGCGCCCTGGAGGGGGCGGCCGCGGCCTAAGCCGCACTGTATTTACGTGAACTGCTTCGGCTCCCACCCTTGCGGGAGCTCCATCTTCTATGAGGGCCACGGCTCGTGGAGGCTGCAGCGGCACGAGGCGGGGAGAGGGCCCTGGGGGGCGGAGGCGAAGAGGGAGGCTGAGGGCTCCCCGGGCAGCCCTGAGCTCGCCTCGGCGAAGACGGGGAGACCTCTGGCGTCGAGCCCGGGAACCCTGGCGCCAAGGGTTTGGAGGTCACCGCGGTCGCCAGGCCAGGCCAGGGGCAGCCGAATGGGGAGGGCCCCGATGGTAGGGACCGAGCCAGGTAAGAGCTGAGGGACTTACCAAGGCCCGGCAGGGGCGGGGGGGGGGGGCGGTGCTCATGGAAGGGGTGGTGGGGAAGACCCCCCCCACCCGCCCAAGACAGAAAGCAATCAGATATAGGCTATATATCTATATATCTATATCTATCTATCTATCTATCTATCTATCTATCTATCTATCTATCTATCTATCTATCTATCTATCTATCTATATCTATATCTATCTATATCTATATCTCTATATCTATATCTATATATCTATATCTATATCTATATCTATATATCTATCTATATATATATATATATGTACAATCACACCAAACATTTCTGCATTGGTCATGTTGTGAAAGAAGAATCAGAACAAAGGGGAAAAACCTCAAAAAAGAAAAAAACAAAAGTAGAAACAGTATGGTTCAATCTGCATTCAGAATCCATAGTTCTTTTTTCTGGATGTGGAGAACATTTTCCATTATGAATTCTTTGTAGTTATCTTGGATCATTGCACTGCTGAGAAGAGCCAAGTCTATCACAGTTGATCATTACACAATGTTGCTGTTACTGTGTACAATGTTTTTCTGGTTCTGCTCACTTCACTCAGCATCAGTGTTAGTTTTTCTAGATTTTTCTGAAATCTGCCTGCTCATCTTTTCTTACAGCACAATAGTAGTCCATTACATTCATATACCACAACTTGTTCAGCCGTTCCCCAATTGATGGGCATCCTCTCGATTTCCAATTCTTTGCTACCACAAAGAGTTGCTATGAATATTTTTGTACATGTGGATTCTTTCCCCCTTTTTATGATCTCTTTGGGAAAAAGACCTAATATTGATAGTGCTGGGTCAAAGGGTATGCACAGTTCCATAGACCTTTGGGCATAGTTCCAAATTGCTCTCCAGAATGGTTGGATCAGTTCACAACTCCACTGACTATGCATTAGTGTTCCAATTTTTCCATAGCTTCTCCAATATTTATTATTTTCCTTTTTTGTCATATTAACCAATCTGATAGGTGTAAAGTGATACCTCAGAGTCGTTTTAATTTGCATTTCTCTAATCAGTAGTGATTTAGAGCATTTTTTCATATGACAATAGATAGCTTTGATTTCATCATCTGAAAACTGCCTGTTCATATCCTTTGGCCATTTCTCAATTGGGGAATGACTTGCATTCTTATAAATTTGATTTAGTTCTCTGTATATTTTTCACATGTTCTTCTGTACCTGATTTCTGCCACTCTTTCTGCTTTCCAGTTTTTCCCCTCTTAGACTTTTTTTTCATAAGAACTATTTTCTGTCTTCACCTCTCCCATCCAGTATTTTTGAAGTTGATATTCTGAACCTAAGCATTGAATTTTTTATTTATCTCTTTTAAATTTTGATTCAGTTTGACATTCTGTCCTATTGAGATCTTATTGGATATGAATTCTATAATCCAACATATTAATTAACCCTCTTAGTTTCATATTGCATGTTTGATATGTGTGCTATTTAAGTCAGAACAAAATGTTGAACCATACAGGATTAAGGATAATGCTCATATTAGGTTAAGGAGACTTCACTCCAAGTCAGAGTTCTTAACTTGGAGTCCATGAACTTAAAACAAAACAAAACAAACTTGAAAACTATTTCAATATAATCTATTTCCTGTGTAATCCTGTGTATTTTCTTTTATCCATTTTAAATCATTATTCGGAGAAGGGGTCCATTGGCTTCACCAGACTGTCAAAAGGGTCTGTGATGCTACAAAGTTTAAGAACTCTGCCTCTGAGTTGGCATTGATTCATTTATGACTAGTATTTGGATCTGGTCATTCGACTAGCTCCAAATCTGTTATTTTATTCTTATCCATAAGGACAGTAAGAAGACTTTATTCAGTTATACTACATGTACATTATTTCTTTGACCAGTTTTGTACTGTCAAAAATGAAATGAGTTGAGTCCAGAATGACTGTTCTTGATTAAGTCTTATAGTTTTCCTATATGTAAAATGAAGGGGTAGAATTACATAATCTTTAAGGTTCCTTCTGTCTCAAAAATCTATGATTCTAATATTAGAAGATGCATAGATACTAGTAGCAGATGTTTTGCCTGTTGTTTTTAGGCTTTAATCCATTAGAGGAATGCATAATGCTTTTATTTCTAAGTACAGAAACGTACAGCATACAAAGAGAATTTTTAGATGCATCACAAGAGGCATCTATCTGTACTGTTTCTATTCCTTCAAAGATAGAAATCTCTAAATTGTGTGACTGATTTATATGACAACCTTGTTTTCTAATTTCTTCTATCACCTTTTAAAAATTTGTTTTTTTGTTAGAAAATGTTAGTGATGTATTAGAAGTCTACATACCTTTGAATGAGGCTGCTAAAGTCACAAAGAAGAAGAAAAAGGTAAGATATAGAGATGGAAGTCACTGGTTAATTTAGTATTGTACTAAGGGCAGACACCCACAGGTAGCAAATACAAGAGAGGAAAAAAAGTTTGGAGATAATTTTCTTCCCCTCCCTCCTTCATAAGCTGGTTAACAATCAGATATAGGCTATACATATGCAATTATGTAAAACATTCCTGTATTAGTATTTTGTATAAGAAAATTAAAATAAAAGAAAAATAATGAAAGAAAGTGAAAAACAGCATGATTCCGTCTGTATTCAGTGACTATCAGTTCTTTCTCTGGAGGTGGATGGTATGCTTCATCATTAGTCCTTTAGGATTGTCTTGTATTGCTGAGAATAGCTAAGTTATTCACACTTTTTCATCAAACAGTATTGCCGTTACTGTGTACAATGTTTTTCTGGTTCTCCTCTGTTCATTATACATCAGTTCATGTAATCTTTCCAGTTTTTTTCTGAAATAACCCTGCTTGTCATTTCTTGTAGCACAATAATACTCCATTACAATCATATACCACAGCTTGTTTAGCCATTTCCCAATTGATGGGCATCCCTTTGATTTCCAATTCTTAACCTCCACAAAAACAAAACAACAAAACAAAACAAAACAAAAACCTTGATATAACTGTTTTTGTATGAATAGGTCCTTTCCCTTTTTTTGTGTGTTTTTGGAATATAAACCCAGTAGTGGTATTGCCGAATCAGTGGGTATGCATGATTTTATAGTCCTTTGGGCATAGTTCCAAATTGCTTTCCAGAATGGTTGGACCTTTTCACAATTCTACCAACAGTGGATTAGCATCCCAGTTTTCCAACAACCCCTCCAAAATCCAACATTTTCCTTTTTTGTCATATTAGCAATTCTGATAGGTATGAGGTGGTACCTCAGAGTTGTTTTAATTTGCATTTCTCTGATCAATAGGGGTTTAGAGCATTTTTTTTTATATGACTATAGATAACTTTGATTTCTTTGTCCGAAAACTGCATGTTCATATCCTTTGACCATTTATCAACTGTGTAATGACTTGTATTTTTATAAGTTTGACTAAGTTCTCTATGTATTTGAGAAATGTGGCCTTTATCAGAGATACGTGTTTCAAAAATTCTTTCCTAGTTTTCTGCTTTCCTTATAATTTTGGCACATTGGTTTTGTTTGTGCAAAAACTATTTAATTTTACATATTCAAAGTGACTTATTTTATATTTTTAATGCCCTTTATATCTTCTTTGGTCCTAAATTCTTTCCCATCTGTAAATCTGACAGGTAAACTATTCTATGCTGTCTTACTTTGCTTATGTATAAATCATATACCCATTTTGATCTTAGTATATGGTGTGAGATGCTGGTGTACACCAAATTTCTGCCATACTGTTTTCCAGCTTTCCCAGCAGTTTTTGTCCAAAAGTGAGTTTTTCTTCCAAAAGCTTGGATCATTGAGTTTATCATATACTCGATTACTGTGGTCATTAACTATAATGTAATTTGTACCTATTCTTTTCTACTGACCCACCTCTCTATTACTTAGCACCAGATTGTTTTGATAAATATAGCTTTATAATACAGTTTGAAATCTGGTACTGCTAGACCACTTTTCACATTTTTTCACTAATTCCTTTAATATCCTTTAGCTTTTGTTTTTCCAGATTATTTTTGTTATTATTTTTCCTAGATTTATAAAATAATTTTTGATAATTTTGTTTGGCACTGAATGAATAGATTGATTCAGGTAGAATTGTCATGTTTATTATATTGGTTAAGCCTACCCATAAGCATTTAATATTTTTCTAATTTCTGAGATCTGATTTTATTTGGGCGAGAAGTATTCTATAGTTTTGTTCATATAGTTCCTGGGTTTGTATTGGCAGGTAGAATCCCAAGTATTTTATATTATCTACAGTTATTTTAAATGGAATTTGTCTTTCTCTTGCTGCTGGACTTTGTTGGTAATATATAGAAACACTGATGATTTATGTGGCTTATTTTATATCCTGCAACTTTGCTAAAGTTGTCAATAATTTTAAGTAGTGTTAGGTGATTCTCTAGAATTGTCTGAGTATAAGTCATATTGTCTGCAAAAGGAAATCAGTTTTTTGTGGAAATAATAATTCACTTAATAATCAAAGGGTTGGAATTAGAAGGTCATTTATGTGACTCAAATTTGTCATATGTGAAAGATTATAAATAATTGAGAAAAATGTAACAGGGAATTGATGTAGTTCAAGAAAAGAGCTATGTATTTCATAGGAAAAGGGTACATCTAGCTGTGATATTCTTGGTTTCACTGAGCTCTGAATGTTTACCACATTTCCTAGAGATGGAAAAATTATGAAGTTGGAAATTACTAGAACTCTTGTTTCACGGAATCTTACAGGTGCGAGGACCTCTAAGGTCAACTACTCTATTTTATACCTAGCCAAAAATGCCCAACCAACATATCTGCTAAGGAGCCATCTAGTTTTTTGCTTTAATACCTATAGTTTGGTATGGAGGGTTAGGTACAAGATGTTCTGGAAAAGCCCACTCTAGTTTTTCATAGCTATATCCAAATGATTAGGATTGATTAATATCCCTTTACATTTTCTATTTATGCTAAATATTCCCACTTTAATCCTTGTATCAGTCAACAAACATTTATCAAGTATCTATTATGTGCCAGGTATGTGTTTACATTCTTTTGGAGAATGCAAAATACATATTTTCATACAAATATGTGCATATATTCACACAATTGCAAGGTAATTTTTTGGGAGAGTGAGGGCATTAGAAACTGAAAGGATTAGGAAAGGCTTAATGTAGAAGGTGGCAAAACTTTTGCTCCATGGTCTTCAATTCCTTGACAAGGACTTCATAAACCGCCCAGGATCCATCAGCTGTATCCTCATATGAAGCCCCAGAAGTGTGTAGTATAGTAGTTATCAGGTTTGGCTTAGATAGTTCTCTTCATAGCCTGAGAAGACAGTGAACCTTCATTTTTAATGTGAAACCAACAGATAGATGCCAAGGTACTCCCAAGATACTCCTGTTTGCAGATGGCATTGTTGCTGATTTCATCAAGCCCAGAACAACTATATAGCCGCCTAAATAAGATCTGTAATTATGCAAAACTGTTCTGCCAAATACAGTCAAAAACAAAGGCCAGAGATTACCTATTATCTATTGTTGGATGGACCAACAATAGAACCTGTCCATCAATGCATATAACTTAGACATTGCATATAGACAGTCATCTGGGCTGAAATTTTAACAGGAAGAGGAGGTTGGGCTGGGTTGTCTTTAGGAAACTGTACAGTCCTTTTAATAGCATCTCCCTGAAACAAGTTTCTCCCCAAAACAAAGGCTTCTTTTTTGGACAGTAGTATTCTTCTATTGATGTATGTCTGAGGATCATAAGATAAAAAACTCCCCAAAGACTTGAAATTTCAGATTACCCAAAAGGTAATGGAAAAGTGCAAGGTGAGCATGAGAAAGCTGCAAAGTGTCACAGATGAGGAATTGTGCGGAAAAAACAAAGTAAATTAGGTAATCGAAGAAATGTATGACAAGAAAAAAATGTGGGATGGCCATTTGCAAGAGCAAGTATCATCACATATTGGTGCACATGCATTTTCAAAAGATCCAGAGGAGCATTTTGGATGGATCCTTTAGGGTGAACTTTGGGGAAGACATGAATAGGAGTCAAATGAGATGGGCAAACATGTATGAATTGAGATTGGTATCAGTGGAGGGAGTGTCCACAGTGATGAGATAACAGGTCCATTGAAGTATCAATGTAGCCAAAAAAAAAAAAAGTTGTACTAGATGATGTCTCTTCTATAGAGTAACAACTACTACTCCATTTTTTTGACTCATGAGTGAATTTTTAAAGTCTCATTTGCAAGTTTTGTGTTTGTGTACAGCTATCCACATGATGCTTTTATGAGAATTTAATTTGATGAAATGTTAACAGGTCAAATAAAAAGTTATCTGATGTGACATTCTAAGGAATACTTAAATGTAAATAAAAGGAAAAAATGATTGAATTTCTCCTAGGGTTTTCCTTTGTGCTATAGCCCAAGACAATTATACATCTGTAACCGGGATATTTTAAAAATGCCAGAGCTGTCCTTAAAGCACAGAATTTTAAAGTTAGAAAGGACTTCAGAAACCATCTAGACCAATCTGTAATTGAATAAAAATTCTCTTGACAATAAATCCAGCGAATGGTTATTTGGACTTATTTGAAGTAAGTCCTGCCCCATGAGGTAATACATTCAACTTCTGAATACTTATTAGGAAGTCTTCCCTTATATGAGCCCAAACTAGCCTATTCTCACCTTCCACCCTTTGCTTCTAGTTTTGTTCTCTTCATGCCATCTAATACAAATGGCCTATTTTATCAGGTGAAAGAGGTAAAGTGATTTATTTGCCCACAATCAAAGAGCTAGCAAATTGTAGAGGCAGGATCCGAACCCATTTCCACCTCTTAACCCATGTTTTTTCCACTATGTCATGAATCTATTTAGGTTTATAGTAAATAGCCTTTAATATTAATATGTGAAAAAATTAGTATTTAGACAGGTCCACTCTACTACAAAGAAATAATGGGTCATAGCCAATTCTATATGCTTACACATACATGGCTTTTCAGAAGAAACCTCATTTAGGATTGGTAACAAATGCTGACATTTTTTTCGAGGGAATGATGTCCAACCTGGAAATGGGTTATGAAAGAATCAGTGTAATGGAGAAAAACTCAAAGTAGATTTCAGGTCCATGTTTCAACAGTGAGTGAGAATCCAAAGAATATTCTAATGAGCATGCATTGTGGTTGAGATTCCTTAACAGTGAGCCTCTTTAAAGGTTCTCAACACATTTGCCTTCATTATGGTGTTTATATTTTTAGTATGCAGCGTGGGACAGTGTTTACAAAGTAATTTCCAAGATGCTGGACGAAAATGAAAAAATCAGAGACAGAATGAACTTCAAACAGGGTTGTGCTAAAAGTAAGTAATACTTTATTTGAGATTGAGAAACCTCTATTAGAGGTTTTGGTCAAAAAATAAAGATGCTTGTATATCAGTAACTCTCATAATTGTAATGTGCAGAGTGCAGAGTCACAAAGTTCTGTTTCTTGTAATCATTACTCTTTTAAATTGATACTCCCTTTACTATATTTTTAAATTATTGTATCTAGAACTGGTGGATGAGGAAAGGGGTTTGTATGAGTGAGAGACATTAGTGTAAAGGTATTCATTCTATTTAAAGCATAGCAGGAAAATGAAACACTGGGTTTTTTTGAGGCATAAACATTTCAAAACTGTACTTTTGGACTTCATCTGACGAAATAAAACAGCATGTCACCTGTATGAGCTTTTGTAAGTCACTTAATTTTTCTGGATCCCAGTTTCCTCCTATGTAACATGAAGGGAATAGCTAGATGGACCTCCAAGGCCCCTTTAAGTGTATAATTCCATGTTCCTTCCCTTAAAGACACTGTACAGCTCAGGCCCTTGAATGGTAGCTTTCATATAACTGTTTCCAAATAATCAAAGTGCACATTTACACTGTTGTTATATTTGAAGTTATTGTGATTCAGAGGCATCAATATAGCTAGAGTACATTAAAAAAATAAACTATATTGAGAAAAATGGAAAATTCTGGGTCTAAAATACCTGGTGTGGGGTTGGGCATAGAGAGAGACAAATTTAGCTGATAACTGTTTTGATTTTGTTGATTCTGTTATTTTTAAGGAGAAAATGTAAACCCTAATGTTCTTATATAGCCAGAATATATAACTACAAAGAATATGATCTTGCAAGTGTGTACTGTAGATTTAATAGGTTCAGTAATACTTTCTATTAGGTAATTGGTAAAGGTGTCCCATAAGTTGATTCCTACCTTAAAATGGTTGTCTAACAAAACTCTAATTTGTAAGCATCAAACTGCTAGTAACTCATTATTGTTAATCTGAAATTGTCTGCAGTGAAATTATTCATAATGGGCAAATAAAAGATAAAAGAATGCCACTAGTGTGAACATATATAACTTTTCTGATCTAACTTTAAATTAGAATGACATGAAAATTTATCTCACCTCCCTTCATCTCTTTTTTTAAAAAGATGAAGAAAAAGATAGCTTGAAAATACAGGGTTTTTTAAAAATGAGAGTAGTGGGATATGGGCTGCCCTGGGAATATGTGGGCAACAGAGCCCATATGATGTAAGCAGTCTAGGAAAGTCTAGATCATGAGTAACTGGAAGATATCAGGTGTTTAGATACTGGGGAATCCCAAAGGAAGGGATGAAACCCCTGATATTAATACAGTATGTAAATTTTGTATGCAGGGTATTAGTCTCAGAAGAAATTGGGCAAATGAAAACAAGGGCTCATTTTAACAGGTGGGAACAGAGATAGAGACAAGCAACAGAGATGAATTTATATATATATATATGTATATATATATTTGTATATATACACACACATGTGTGTGTGTGTGTGTGTATGTGTGTGTTGAGAACAGGGATATTATTTTTGCCATTGTTTGATGATGAATGGATGAATAAATATTCAGTGCTTAATATTTGCAAAGCACTATTCCAGGCACAGGGGATACAAATTGAAAAGCAAGAGAGTTGTTCTTCTGAAGGAGCTCACATTCTATTGGGGGAGAAACACATAAGGAAGGTTTCTACTGCAAGTCAGATAGACAAGTTCCATGACTTTAAAGTGCAGTAGTGAAGCAGATGTTAATTCCTTTTCTTGAATGTCGTTTACACTGATAAATTATATTAGTTTGTGATCCTAAACCAATTGACAGCACTAAGGACTTTAGTAGTGAAAATTTTCTTTTCTTCAGTAGTTATGGTTGTAGCACCAGTGTGAACAGTTGCCAGGCTGCATATCCACAAAGGCTGATTCCCAAGATGATGGATAAGGACTTTGGGCTAGAAGTATTGCTATTTCCAAGGCTCTTGGCCTCAAGGTCCTGGACTGTCTCCATCAGGGTCTAAGAGGAAATGGTGGTCAAGGTGGTGGTGCTGGTTTGACTTATCTGACACGTGCTTCTCACTCACAGTGCCTAGAGGTTTGAGCTGGAGGCAGGAATCTAAGGCTGCCACTCTTAGGGATCCTTCACCCATCTGACTATTGTTGGTAGTTGATCAGTTGTTGCTGATGGTGATGAGGAAGGTAGACAGCTTCTCCACAATTATTTCTCCCTTTAATTATGGCTGTGGGCACTAGGTTAGAAGCAAATACAGTAGTGTATGGGGGTGTGGGGGGATAAGCCACTAACTTAACACTAAATTTCAAAGGAGTAAGAATTATTCATATTTTTCTCAGCTTTTGCAAAAAGTCATTCATTGAATAATGAGAAAAATGGCTTGGGGATTTCCAGAGATGAAATTTTAAAAAAATAAACAAAATTCTCATTTTCAAGTATTTTGTGTTGCTGTCCTAGAGTGGTTTATAGAATATACCAAAATGCATATTAAGTTGACAAATACCAAGGAATAAAAATTGATGAATGTTTTAAAAAAAACCTATTCATAGGAAAACTCATTAAAGAGTGTAAATATTTACTTATTTTCTTTTTTCATTTTCTCATGATATATTTATTTTAAAAAATAATTGAAACTTTTTAAAGTAATGAGTTCCAAATTCTCTCCCTCCTTCACTCCCTCATCTTCCCCTTCCTTGAAGTGGTAAGAAATCAGATATAGGTTATACATGTTCAATTATGTAAAACATTACCACATTAGTTATTTTGTATAAGAAAACTTGAATAAAAGGGAAAAAATTAAAGAAAGTGAAAAATAGTATGCTTCAGTCAATATCAATTTTTTCTTTGGAGGTGGATAGTATACTTTATCATTAGTCTCTTTTTGTTCTTTATTCATCCTAGGTGGGGATCTGATCCAAAGTAAAGAAAAGGAGTCTTCTCATCTCTCTGGCTAAGTATGAGGGTATATTAGAGTCTGTGGGTTAAAATATAGACAGGTTTAATTTTCCCTCTTTTTTACTGCTAAATCTCTGTTATCTGGGGTTTTGTACCTGTTTCTTGCTTTTATTTCTTGAATTAAATATTCCCTAAAACATCTGTTATGTATAAGTCATAGAGCTAGATGTTGAGTAAAAGCTGAATGAGTGACAAAGCATTTATTTTAAAATTTTTTCCTTTTTTAAATTTAGAATTTTCCCCAAGTTACATGTAAAAAAAACCCAATTTTTTTCACATTGATTTTTAAAAAACTTTGTGTCTAAATTTCTTCTTCCCTCACTCCTTGACCCTCCCTATGAAATCCAGCAATTCAATATAAGTTCATACATGTGCAGTTATACAAAACATCGTCTCATTAGTCAGGTTGTGAAAGAAAATTAGATAAATAACTGTTAGAAAGAGGGAACTAACAATTACAATTATACTTCAATCTCTATCAGATACCATCAGTTCCTCTGTTTGATGGTTTGAATTTTTCATACGTCCTTCTGATTCCCTCCCCTTGATATTTACTCTGTTTTCTATTTTCCTTCACCCTATCCCTTCTCAAAAGTGCTTTTTTTTTTTTTTTTGGCCGGGCAATGAGAGTTTAAGTGACTTGCCCAGGGTCACACAGCTACTGTGTCTGAGGCTGGATTGAACTCAGGTTCTCCTGAATCTGGGGCTGATGTTTTATCCACTACACCATCTAGCAGCCCCTGAACCACCTACCTGCCCCTGTGCCACCTAGCTGCCATGAGTGTTTTGCTTTTTATTGCCCCTTCCCCATTCTGCCTTCCTTTCCTTCACCTCTCCCCACCTTTTCCCACTTCTCCTTCCACTTTCCCTCAGGGCAAAATATATTACTATATCCACTTAAATGTTTGTTATTTCCTCTTTGAGCCAATTCTGATGAAAGTAAGGCTCACTCACTCCCCTGCTCCTTCCCCATCTTCTCCTCCACCCCATAAGCTTTTTCTTGTTTCCTTTATGTGAGCTACTTTACACCCTTCCACCTTTCCCTTTCCCTTTCTTCCAGTGCATTTCTCTTACACCTTAACTTTATTATAAAGATGCCATCATGGGTCAGCTAGGTGACACAGTTGACAAAGCACCAGCCCTGGACCCATGAGGCCACGAGCCCATATTTGGTCCTAGACATAAGCCACCCCACTCTGCCTGCCCCACAAAAAACAAGGATAAATGCTTTACAGATATCCCTTCATATTCAGTTCACACCTGTGCCCTCTGTCTAAGTATATTCCTTTCAGCTGCCCTTATACTGAGAAAGTTCTTAATTTAGCAATTAATGTATGGCTTGATTGATTTTTCTTTGTTTGGTTTATTTAATATCTCTGTTTCTTAGTTTAGATTCTTAACTTAGATATTGTTATTTTTTAAGAAATCATCCACTTTTTGAAATTGTCATTTTGCTGACAGAGATATGCATAGTACTTTCTGAATATTATCTTTTTATCCTATTATGAATTCATTTTGTTCATGTTTTCTTTTTTGTTTTTCGTGGGGCAGTGAGGGTTAAGTGATTTGCCCAGGGTCATACAGCTAGTAAGTGTCAAGGATCTGAGGTCAGATTTGAACTCAGGTCCTCCTGAATCCAGGGCCAGTCTTTTTCCACTGTTACTACCTAGCTGTCCCGCATGTTTTTCTTTTAGTAGTTTGATTTCCCCCTGCTTTTTTGATCAGATTAGCTAACAGTTATTAATTTATTTAGTTTTTCCAAAAGCTATCTTTTAATATTGTTCATTAATTCTATATTCTTTATTTTCAAGTTTCTCAATTTCTGCCTATAAGTTTAAGGATTTTCTTTCATACTTTTAAAAACATTGATGATTTGTTTACTTTCTAGTCTTTTAAATTGTAAGGTCAGTTAATGAACCTTTCCTTTTCTTGTTTTTTAAATAGAAAATTTTCAGAGATAAGTTTATGTCGAGGATTGCTTTACCTGCATGCCAGAAATTTTGATATTTTTTTTAGTGTTATTCTTATATTAAAACATGACTATAGCTTCTTTTGTTTGTTCTTTAATTCACTCAGTATTCATCATGTCATTACTTAGTCTCCATTTAGGTAGGTATCTTTGCTAATAATTCCTTTGTTAATTAACTATGTATTTTAATGTTGTAGCATGATCATTTTAAAGGGTACCATAGGATGCTGAAATGTGTGGATATTCTTTAAATAGTTCTATTCAGAAGTTTATAGACAGGGCATTCAGATCTAATTTTTAAAACACTGGACCAGTTCTTTGTTTATCTTTTTTGTTCATCTTTGTGAGAAAAAAATTAATGACTTATTATGTTGTCCTTTTTGGGGGTTTGATTAGCCTTCTTAGTGAACCTTGAACATGATGCCATATTATACACACATATTTAATAAAACTATTTTTTCATTGTCTGTGTTGTCTTTGATATTGTCATTTTTGTTTGTATCCCTAGATATTATGTTTTTATTGTTAAGAACATGAACATTATGGCAACTCTAGCTTTTTAAGTTACCTGAAGCTTAATAGATATTTTCCTATTCTCTCATTTTCATGTATGTGTCTGTATGTTTTAAATATTATTCTTGAATGCAACAAAAGCTTTTAAAAATCCATTCTTTCATTCTCTTTGTTATTACTGTGGAATTTATTCACATTGAAGGTTATAATTTAAAAATTTGTGTTTTCTTTCATTAACATATAGTCTTTTGATCTGGATCTCTATTTACATTGGTATAAGTAACTTCCAGTGATGAATGTGTATTAAAATGTGTATTTAAACATGTGCATGTATATATATATGCTTCTTGTTTTAAAACTGATGTATGCATTTGAGTGTATATATGTGTATATACACATACATCTACACAGATTCACAATATATTTCTCTCTTTTTTGGGGGAGGGCAATGAGGGTTAAGTGACTTTCCCAGGGTCACACAGCTAGTTCAGTGTCAAGTGTCTGAGGCTGGATTTGAACTCAGGTCCTCCTGAATCCAAGGCCAGTGCTTTATCCACTGTGCCACCTAGCTGCCCCTCTCTTTTTTATCTTTCTCATGTACATACTTGGTTTTTTTGTTGTTGCTGTTGATGATGTTTTGGGGATTCTCTTGATTTATGCCTTCTTATCTACTTACAGTTATTTTGGGCAGTTTTTCTGCATGATTTCTTGAAATACAGTATTTTAGTTTTCTTTTTTGTGATTTTTTAAAAAAAGATAAATATGCTTAAATTAACTTTTTGCTTTGTATTTTAGTTGTATATTCTTGTTTTTTCTTAGTTCTATAAATTTTTGACTTTTGATTTTGTTCAATTAATTTTTCTTCTTCATCTGCAATTTTGTATTGTTATTCCCTTTTCCAGTAAATCTATGGTTGTAGAGAATACCTCTAACTTTTTATCTAAATTTTCTACTGTCTTCAGGTTTATTTTTTCCCCCAAGACCTCACATTTTTGTTTGCTGTTTTCACTTAATCCTTTGAATATTCTACTGAGTTACTGTGGTGCCTTGCAGAATATTTTTTCATGATTTAAAAATCCATAATCAATCTGTGAAGCAAAACCCCCCCAAACATTTATTAAGTGCCTGCTATGTGCCAGGTGTTGTACTAGGTATTAAAGATATAGGGAGAACATGTAGTAATGAATAGAACACTAGACTTAGACATGTGGCAGTTATTTGACACTAGGTAAGTTACTTAACCTCTCTGTGCCTTGTTTTCCTTATCTGTAAAAGGAAAGAGTTGGACTTGATGACTTCTAAGATGCTTTTTCAAGATTATTATCCTGCCCTCAAGGAGCTTATATTTTTTCAAGGGAGTCAATATGTACATAAATAAGTGTATTAGCATTTACATATAGCCTTTTTTGTTTAGAATTTTATTTTCCAAATTCCCATGTAAAAACAAATTTTGACATCAATTTTTAAACATTTTTTGTTCCAACGTCTCTTCCTCCATCCCAACAATTCAAGCAATTCAATATAAGTTATACATGAGTAGTCATGCAAAACATCTCCATATTAGCCAGGTTGTGAAAGAAAACAGACAGAAACAAAACTTTAGATTAAGGAACTATCAAAAAATTATCCTTCAATCTGTTTTCAGATACTTTCAGTTCTTTCTCTGTAGATGGATTACAATTTTTCTAAGTCCTTAAGAGTTATATTGAATCATTGCATTGCTGAAAATAACCAAGTCCTTCCCAGCAGATCATTTTATACTATTGCTGTTATTTCGTGTATAGTACATTTCACTCTGCTTCAGTTCATGTAGGTCTTTCCAGGTTTTCCGATAGCATCCTGTTCATCATATTTTTTTTTTGGTTTCCTATAAAGTAATTAACAAAAAAGAATTATGTTTCAATCTGTATTCAAATACCATCAATTCTCTCTCTGTATATACATTGCATTTTTCGTAAGACCTTTGGAGTTGTCTTGGATCATTGCATTGCAAAATAGCAGTCATTCACATCTGATCATCTGAACAATAATACTATTCTTTTGTATACAGTAGGTTTCAATTTGCATCAGCTCACGCAAGTCTCTCCATGTCTTTCTGATAGTATCCTGCTCATCATTTTTTTTTTTATAGTGAGCTACAATTGTATAGTACTTTAAAGAGAGATTTCCTTACAATAAACCCATGAGGTTGATTATTGCAACAACAGTAATAGATTACTTTTATATAGTACCTTAAACTTGACAAAGAATTTTCTTCACAATAGCCCAGCAAAGTAAGAAACATACGTTTTGCCATTATCACTGTCAATCATTAATCAATCATCATAACTGTTTCCCTCCATCCTATTCCCTTCCCATGCATATAGCCTTTTAAGGTTTAGAAATTTTAAATGCTGAAGCTTGCCCAACTAGTAAATGTCTGAGACAGGTTTTGAACTCAGGTCTTCCTTACTCCAAGTCCAACACTTTATCCATTGCATCACCTAGTTGCCAATATACTAAAAATCAATACGAAATAATACTTGTCAGTTGTGTTAGAGTGTTTTTCTGTTTGCCTATTGTCTTAACCTTTTTTAAAACCTGAAAAGTAATTCTTTTTTAAACTTACTCCACAGATTCCTCTCTTTTTCTGCCTTCCTGTTTATTTTTGTGGCCATTTATAGCTTCATTCATTTTGTGACTGTTATGAAGTCGAGCAGAGCTTTTTACTCTGCCATCATAACAGAACCCCAGATTTCTGTAAGGTCCATTTATATTTCTTATAATTTTCTTTTTAATGTTAATTATTGTTTGCATTTTAAAATGTGTCTGTATGTCCCTTTGAAAATGCTTTTGGGGGAAATTTTGCATTGTTCCTTTTATTCACATTGACTCTGGTACTTTGCTCTGTGGTATTTTTCAAAATTAGACATGCTTTCTTTATTTTGCTCATATAAAATATTTTTAATTATTCTGTAGTTTTTTCAGCCATTGTTGTCATTGTTGTTTTTATTTCTCTTTCTCCTCCTTCATTCCTCCTTTTCATTCATATGATTATCCTTATTCATATGACTCCTCTATTACAAACTTTCACTCAGTCATTTTGACTGAAAGTCTGAGACACTGTTTCTGTTGGGAATGTACAGAATGGGAGAGCAAGCCAACACAACTCTCTGGCTCTAACATGGCGCCTTAAGGGGTAATTTTACTTCCATTTGTAGACATGGCTCTATCCAGAGTTTGAGGTGACGTACCCTCAGAAGTAAGCTCAAGACTTTCCAGTTCCTATAGAGCCCATAGTAACAGGGTTCAGGGGTTTTATCTCCATACCAAGTGTCTCCATCTCTGAGAATGAGGGTGTGAGAGAGCATAGAGAGAGAGAGACCAGGAGAGACAGGGAACAAGGAGGGAGACAAGAGACAGAGAGAGAAAAGCTGAGAGTAATTTTCTCTATATCATTTTGAGTCCTTTGAGAAATGGGTAGATTTCTAATCCCTTTTCTCTAAAAAAACTATCCACAGCAGTTAGAAATCAGGGAGAATTGTGCAACATGACCACTTCTTACTTTCCTTGGAATACTATCAGGCAAATACATGTATGTGCACATGTTCTCAATACTTCTTTAAAGCACATTTTTTGTTGTTGTTGTTGAAACTTCTGTGGTAATGAGACGTTATTTAACAGAGGTGGCATAGCAGATAGAGTACCAGACCTAGATACAGAGAAACCTGAGTCCTCAGACACTTATTAGCTGTGTGATTCCCTGGGCAAGTTGCTTACATCTCTATTTGCCTCAGTTTCCTTATCTGTAAAATGGGAACAATAGCACCTACCTGTCAGGAGTGTTGTGAGGATCAAATGAGATAAGTATAAAGTGCTTAGCACAGTGCCTGGCACACAGTAAGCATTATTTAAATACTATTTATTAATGACTGTTTCTATTAAGCATTGATGTGTGTTTTCATCAGAATGTCCACTTCTTCTATCCATGAGAACACAGCTCTTTCACACCTCTTGAAGACAATATGCCCTGTTGCTGTGCTTGCAAAAATTCATGCTATATTTGCTGTCTTGTTGATGACACTTTCCCTTGCCCCTCACCTCAGTTTACCTAGGATGTGGTATGTGTGTCTTTAATCTTAGGACCAATAAGTACTCAAAGTACTTACAATTAGGTCAGTCTGCCAAGAGCTACTATCAGAGCTTATCAAGTACCCATGCTTACTCTCACACCACGATGAAGCATCAGAGGAGAACTTGATATGCTGAACATTGATATGCCTCCATTATATTTAGTGTATAATAAATACAATGTTGATTGCCACTTCCAAAGATGTCTTTTCATGAGGGCATAATAATTAGGGTTGTGTTTATTCACATTCTGATTAGTAATGGCAATAGTTGAGCTGTCTTAAAGTTATGACAGTATGTGAGAAAGCCCAATTCAACAAACTTTTTAGGAGCTTCTAGAAAGTTGTGAAGTATGTACTTACAAAAAGCAAAAACTGTACCCCCCCATTTCTTAGAAGGAATTGCTTGCTTCATTGTGCCCTAGAAACACTGAATGTAGGCACTACCATCAAGTACATAAGAAAGTTGGTTGCTAATACGTTACTTTCTTAATAGTGCCTCCTATTTGGTATGAAATAGTTCAGTGATGACTTTGTAATGTAGCATATTGGTTGGCTGTTATATATGTTTTGGGCAGATGAGGGGGGAAATCTTGAAAATGGAGAGAGATAGATAAAATTCCTTTTTTTGTGTTATCCAGGAGGAACAACTTGTCATGAAATGACTGATAAACATTCAAAAACGGAAGAGCACAAAATTATTGCATGGATACTGGCAGCGTCATTTGGATTTTATGGAATGTTTTGATGTAGTTTCCTGGCATCTGATCTGGACAATTAGCTTCCCTCACTCCTTACCCGTGATAACTTTAGTTTTATTTAAGTTGCTACTAATGACATTAGCTCTTTGGAGGGGCTTTGAGAGTCCACTTCCCACTTAAGAAAGTCAGGTAGAAAAATGACTCCTTCTCAAGGTAAGCCTAGGTATAGTTGTACACTTTGTTGTCAGTAGAAATCATCCTTGGAGGTGTACTTAAATCCACAGAATAAAACATTTCCATTTCACAATGAAATTGAAAAATGAGCCGTGAATAATGTTCTGTGGATCTGTCTAGTGTGTCATCTAGGTTCCTCATTGTATATTTTCAAAGATACAAGACTTTATGGTTATGTTGATTAGGGAGTTACACCTTGTGCCTTTAATGTACAGCATCTCACTTCTAGTATTAAGTTTCTCTGAGGCACTGCATCAATATTGAGTTTGCATAGTCCCAAAGCTATAGGGACTTTGAATTCATAGTTCACATATTTGCAGTATAATGTGTCCATATGAACCTGCTGCTGTTCTGATCCTAGGCAAGATGGATTTGAAGGAGGCAAACCTTGAGTTTAGTAGGCCTTCTTACCTTAGCGCATAACTCAGATAAATGACACTTTTGGAGTCAGGAGTAGTGCTGGAGGTGGGGGTGGGGGTGGTCATTTTTGGGGAAAAATGATTTCCAGTAATAAAAAACATCTAATCTATGTATTTTATAGCAGTTCAGTTAGACCTGAAATTCATTGAGAGACAGTGGCCTTGACAGTCAACCATATAGTCAGGTATTTATAAAGCCTTTTAAAGTATATACTTAGTTTCCTTTTAAGCAGCTAATTCTACTAATACTCAGGTTCAGGAATTCACAAAAATCCTTATTTTAAGTTTGCAAGTGATTCTGGTATAAGATTTCTTTGAAGTACTTTTCCCCTCTTTGGATCACCAACTTCTTGACTCTTCTTGACTGGTGTTATAAAAATCATCAGTTTGTATTGTCACTTGAAGATCTGCTTTTCAGGTTCAATCAGTACCATTTCTTGAGAGGCCCCAGCCATGCTGATTAATTCACTCCCTGCTCAACTTACTTTCTAGTCTGTTTTATCTCCCCACTAGCTAACTTGCCCTTATCTGAATACCCTTCACCCACCCCAGCCTTTGCTTTCCAGCTCCCCTTTATGTTTTGTCTTCCCTTATTAAAATGCAAACTTTTTGAGAGTAGGGATCATGTAGTTTTCTTGGATTTGTATCCCCAGCACTTGGGATAAGACCTGGCAAATAATAAGTACTTAATAAATGCATTATCTATCACATATTTCTAGATATCACATCTCCTTCCTCTAGTAAAAATGTATTTTTTTTGTGCTGCTGTTCCTTTGCAGAAATGAGGGACTATAGATTTAGAAGATTGCATATACTATGAGATATAGTTGATAGGTTGATTGGTTTTGCTAAACTGTTTTTTTTTTCCTTTTTTCTACTTTGTAACAAGGAATAGCTTGTTGGCTAGTGGAGAGAGGGTATGTTTGAAAATGAAGGTGATATAAATGCAAAAAAGCCAATTAAAATATTTAATATTTGATTGTAATTTTTGTTTTTCATTGTTCAATGTGATAAATTGTATGTGCTTTATAAAAAATTACTACCCAAATGGGTTCTGAAGGAGATACACATTTATAAAATCTGAATAATTTATCTGATTTATGGAATAGAAATAAATAGAGTTGAAAGTGGCTTAAAAACCAGCATATTTATTCTATTAGAGTGGAAATTTTACCATTTTGTAACTGTTGGCAGCTATAATCATAGTTAATATGTGTGCCCTTATCCAGAGTAATGCAAAATGAGATTGGCAAAATAAATATGAATAATATAAGTAAGATATATTAATGTAAGGATTACAATTGTATTATAAAAATTATGTACTTCCATAACTATTCAGCCTAATTTTTGTACATATAGATTGTTTCCCATTACTATTAAAATAGAGCAGATACAAATATCATAAAGATATCACTAAATGCAAAGAATGACCCATTTAAAAATAATTTTTTAACAGTGGATTTGGTAGATCAAAAAGTATGTTTGATTTTGTGAATTTATTTTTGGAAAATACTATGGCAAGTTGCAATAAATATATTAACCTATTAACGTTCTAATCGAGTTATTTCTCTTCAGCTTTGCCAACATTTAATTTTATCCTTTTGAACTTTTTGTGCCAGTTTGATGGTAATCTCTAATGTAGTTGCTTTAACTTCTTTTCATGTGTTTATTTAACGGCATTTCTCTATATAAAACTTTGGGTAAGAGAAAATACAATGTCCTTTGACCATTCTTTCATTGGGGACAAATATATCCTAAGGAACATGCTGAATGATTATGGATCTCATTGAGAGGCTTCATGGAGTCAACATAATGTTATCTGTAAACAGGAGCATCTAGAGAACTTTCTATTTTTTTATGGAACTCCCCTTCCTTTGGGATTTTGCTTGGACATCATCCATGATAGTAGGAACACTGTTGGTATGCATGTATCTCCTTTTAAAAATATTGTCAGTGAATGATCCACAGTTTTATGTAGTTTTGTCTGCAAAAGAATCCTCCATCAGAGATATCTCCCAAAGAATCTACAAATGAGAGACATCTTTATGGTTGCATTTTGTTCTGAATCTTTTTTTGGAGGGGGGGTGTTGTTAACAAAACAATATATACAGTGGAATCTTGTATGTCATGACCATATCAATCTCTGGCTCAAAAAGCTTCAGTAACTTCCTCTTGCCTCTAGTGTAGCAGAAAAACTCTGACTTTTATAGCCTTTCACAGTCTGATTCCAACCTATTTTTTCAGGCTAGTGTCAAACCAAATTGGCCTATTTTCTGTTCCCCTATTACTCTGTTTTCTATCTTCCTACACCCTGTCCCTCCTCGAAAGTGTTTGGTTTTTACTGCCTCTCCCCCAATCTGCCCTTCCTTCTTTCGCCTCACACCCTCCATCTCCCCCTCCCACTTTCCCTCAGGGCACAATATATTACTATACCCACTTGTTATTCTGTCTTTGAGCCAATTCTGATGACAGTAACGTTCACTCACTCCCCTCCTCCTTCACCATTTTCCCCTCCACTCCATAAGCTTTTTCTTGTTTCTTTTATGTGAGCTACTTTTCCCCAGTCTACCTGTCCCTTTCCCTTTCTTCCAGTGTATTCCTCTTATCCCTTAAATTTATTTTGAAGATGTCATCATGGGTCAGCTAGGTGATGCAGTGGACAAAGCACCAGCTCTCGACCCATGAGGCCCTGAGTCCATATCTGGTCCCAGACATAAGCCACCCATCCTGCCTGCCCCACAAAAAACAAGGATAAATGAAAAATAAATGCTTTACAGATATCATCCCTTCATATTCAATACCCTCTTTAAGTATATTTCTTTCAACTGCCCTAATACTGAGAAAGATCTTATGAGTTAAAAGTATTATCTTCCCATAATATAGGAATGTAAACAGTTTAATCTTTTAATATACCTCTTGATTTCTTTTTCCTGTTAACCTTTTTATGCTTCTCTAGCATCTTGTATTCAAAAGTCAAATTTTTTATACATGTCTTTTCATCACAAATACCTGAAAGTCCTCTTTTTCATTGAAGTCCCATTTTTCCCCTGAAAGATTATACTCAGTTTTGCTGGATAGGTGATTTTTGGCTATAGTCCCAGTTCCTTTGCCCTCTGGAATATCATATTCCATACCCTCTGGTCTTTTAATGTAGAAGCTGCTAGATCTTGTTTTATCCTTACTGTAGTTCCACAGTATTTGAATTTCTTTTTTCTAGCTGTTTACAATATTTTCTCCACCTGGGAGCTCTGGAATTTGGCTATGATATTTCTGAAAGTTTTCCTTTTGGGATCTCTTTCTGGAGGTGATTGGTGGATTCTTTCTATTTCACCTTCTGCTTCTAGAATACCAGGGCAATTTTCCCTGATAATTTCTTGGAAGATGATGTCTAAACTCTTATTTTGTTCATAGTTTTCAGGTAGTCCAATGATTTTCAAATTATCTCTCCTGGATCTGTTTTCCAGGTCAGCTGTTTTTTCAAGGATATATTTCATATTGCCCTCTATTTTTTTATTCAATTGGATTTTCTTTACTGTGTCTTGGTTTCTCATAAAGTCCCTAGCTTCCATTTGTTCAATCCTAATTCTTAGGCAATGATTTTCTTCAGAGAGCTTTTGTATCTCCTTTTCCATTTGGCTTTTCAAGCTGTTGACTTTTTCCCATGACTCTCCTGCATCACTCTCATTTCTCTTTCCATTCTTTCCTCCATCTCTCTATATCTTCCTTCTAGCTCTCCTACTTTCTCTTCAAAGTCCCTTTTGAGCATTTCCATGGCCTGGGACCAATTTATATTTTTCTTGGAAGCTTTGGATGTTGGAGCTTTGACTTTGTTATTATCTTCTTCTGATAGTGTATTCTGGTCTACCCCTTCCCCAAAGAAGCTTTCTATTGTCTGCTGCTTTCTCTGCTTACCATCTCAATTCTGGAAGCAGATGTCTGATTAAAATCTATTTCTCTATGGTCAAAAGCTTGGTGTGCCTGTGCCCCTCCCCCACTGGGCCACCACCACTTGATTTGGTCCACTGGTTCAGAACCAGGGTGCTGTGCCTGGCAATCCCCCTCACCGGTCTGGGAGCTGAGCCTAAGAAGAATCCACTGGCACCAAAGATTCTGAGGTGTTGGAGGTACAGTCTGTTCCTGGCTGAGTCTGGACCACACACTGAGCTCCTCAGCCCAGTCAGCAGGTAATTCTAGTTCCTGTTGTGTCTGGAAAATAGTCTCACTCTGTTCTTATATGAGTTAGGCTGTTCTGGGGTTGTTCTATGGCATTATTGTGGAAACAGTGGACAGGTTTATTGGGAACTTGTGGGAGTCACAGTCTGTCCTCCACCATCTTGGCTCTACCCCCCCACCCCCACCCCCGCATTAGACATTTCTAACAGGTTGTCCAATGGGCATCTTCAACTTGACATTTCCAAAAGAAAGCTCATATCCCTCTCCCTTCCTGGCTTTCTGATCTTCTCTGTTACTATTAAGAGTACACATCATCCTTCCTAACCCAGCTTTATTATCTCAGTTCATTCTTGACTCCTTAATCTCACATATCCAAACTTTGCCAGATCTTACCATTTTTACCTTCATAATCTCTTGTATACACCGTGTTCTCTCCACTAATACAACCATCATCAAAGTTCAGGCTGTCATTTCTTCTCATCTGGATTATTGAATTAACATTCCAATTGTTCTTTGTTCTTCCTGCCTCAAATCTCTCCCTATAATCGATTGCCACTGATCTTCCTAAGGATGTGTCTGACCATGTTATCCCCCTACTAAGTAAATTCTAGTGGTTCCTCACTACCTCCAGACATTATTTCCTTTTGCTATGCATTTATCCTGGCTATTTCCCATGCTCTCTCCTTACCTCCTCTTAGCTTCCGTGTACTTTTTTTGCAGGGAAATGAGGGTTACCCAGGGTCATAGAGCTAGTAAGTGTCAAGTGTCTGAGGCCCTCTTTGTTTGGTTTTCAGAGCTCTTAAACTTATTCCATTCTACCTTCCCAGTCTTATACTTTATTCTTTTCCATATACTTATTCTTTAAACATGACATTATTTCCTGTTGCTTTGTATTTATCCTGGCTATTTCCCATGCCCAGATGCTCTCTCCTGCCTTACCCCTTTTATTTTTAATGTTTTTTTCAGGGCAATGAGGGTTAAGTGACTTGCCCAGGGTCACACAGCTAGTAAGTGTCAAGTGTCTGACATCATATTTGAACTCAGGTACTCCTGAATATAGGGCCAGTGCTCTACCCACTGTGCCACCTAGCTGCTCCCTCTGTACTCCTTCAAGATTCAACACAAATCCCACCTCTGAAGGAGGCCCTTTTTTGTTATCTTTCTTATCTCTCCTTCCACCTTACCTGCTACATCCTTCCCTCTTAAGGTTAAGTAGATGGATAAGTGCCACATACTCTGTTGTTCCTCCATTATAATGTAAGTTCCTTGAGGCAGGGACTATTTTCTATTTTTGTCTTTCCTTACATCCTCATTTAACCACAGTCCTAGAAAAAACAGTAAGCACTTGGTAAACTCTTGTTAATTGAGTACAAACAAATGATTTTGTCTTCTAACTATGCTCTGAAATTGGTGTAAAATACTAAGGCTTACTAGTCAGGTTGCCTTATAAAATGGCAAAAAGCAGTGAAGAAGAAAAATGAATCTCTAGACATTTGGCAAAAGTCCAAGTAAAGCTAGATCATTCTGAACATTTGTGGATGAAACCATACATATTCCAAAAACAAGCATAAAAAATAATTCCAGCAAACAGGAGCAGAATTACTTAGCTCTTATACATCTACTCAGCAATGATCAAAAACTCCACTAAACTAAGTAATGATCAAGAAATTGAAAGAAAGAATATGAATTCCTTTTTTAAGGCCATGTCTGCACAAAAAGTCAACCAAAAGAGTATGGGCATTAAGCAGGATTCCACCCAGAAAAGCCCGGCCTGGGAATGCAGCACCTCTTCTATTTTGCAGACTGAGCAAGATGGTGCAGCTATGTATCTTGGGGCAGAAAGACATAGGAATGAGCCATTGGTGAGCCTGGTACAGCTGAAGGCTGCAGCTATATAACTGATCAAGAAGATATCAGTCAGACCACTTCCTTGGTCAGACAGATTGTGACTTGTCTGAGCCAGATCTGATGACCTTGCAGAACACAATACTCAGTAGCAAGAGGAAGCAGTTGTATGATCTTGAATCATATGGAACAAAAGCAAGCCCCTACCATCTCTTCCATAGATGATAGAGTCTGGCCTTGATAGCATCAAATTGTGAGGTCAGAGACAGCCTGTTAAAGTAAAAGAAAATGGAAATGAGAGCTTAGAGTTAAAAAACAGTTTAGTAAGAAGGTGCAAAACCTTACTAAAGCAATAGACTCTGAAAATTAATGGACCAAACAGAAATCGGTAACTCCATGAGAAAATGAATATGAGAACAGAGCCAAATTAAGCATGAGAGGACATTTTGAGAAGTGGAGAAACATAAACAGAAAACAAAAAAGGCTATTGAGCTGATAAATTTAAAGTTGGCTCTTTGAAAAAACTAACAAAATCATTAAACCTTTAATAAACCTTATTATAAAACAAAAAATATAATCAAATTACCAAATAAAAAGTGAACCCACAACAGAGAAGTTAAAAATATTACCTATGAGGAATAATTATTAGTAATATCTTGGGGGACCCAGTCATCTCCCCCTCTTTCTTAGTCCTTTCTCTACTCCCCTCCTCCCAAGGTCTAGTGCTCCTTGAAAGTAGGATTCATCTTGGTCAAATCCAGCCCAAGATTATAGAGAATCTTGGGTGAAGATATCCATTTATATAGATAGCTGAATGACTTTATTGCACAAATTATACTTAGGTGGAAACTATGTGCCTGAATCAGTTTGGTTGGGGGTCTACATTCTTTCTCTGATGTCATTCTTACCAAGATTTGAGTGAGTTAAGTCATGTATCCCCAGACTTCATTTTAATATAACACACCTCCAAATTATGTTAACCAATTAGATTTGATTGCTATGTGATGTACCTCCTACTGTTAGAAGAGTATATAAGCTGTGACCCCACTGCCATTAGGGGTCTTTGGTCTGAGTGAGATGGCAGTGACCATCCCTTATTAATAACCTGCCAGCCTATTAATAAAATGATTAAATTACTCAGAAACTGTCTCATATTTTTTATCATCACACAACCTACTATACACAACTATGTGCTAGCAAAATTGAGAATTTAAAAGAAAAAGGTTTTATTTACAAAAACATAAAATACTTTAGACTCACGGACATTCCAGCAAAGGCAGCTGAGAATGAATGGTTAGACAGGTATTAGGAGACAGAATTAAAAACACCTAAATGAAGAACACTCAGGAGGAGAGGGTAGTTACTAGTTTCACATGCTACACAGAGGTCAAGAAGAATGAGAATTGGAAAAAAAAAGAATCAGATTTAGCAGTTAAGAGATCACTGATTACTTTGGAGAGAGCAGTTTCAATTAAGTTTAAGTTGAGGCAGGAAAATGGTTAAGAAAAAAATTAGGACATGGAGTCATTGAATGAAGATGGCTTTTTCTTGAAGTTTAGCTTAAGAAAAATACTGTGTGATAGCCACAGGGGTGAGATGTAAGGATTTTTAAGGAACAGGGAGACTTGGACATATTTGTAGGCAGCAGGGAGGGAATGAGTACGTTGAAAAATATTCAAGGTTAGAATGAGAGTGGGGATGATAATAGGAGTAATCTGCTAGAGATGAGGGGAAAAGATGGTATCAATAGTAGATGCTTGGCCATGGCAAGGAAAATGACCACTTCTTTATCAGAGGTGAGAGTAAATGAGGAAATAGTTGGGGATAAGTCCAGGAATTTTGAGATGAGAAATGTAGAAGAGGTATTTTGTGGAAAATACCCTCAATTTTCTCTTTAAAGGATAATATAAAATCTTTAGCTTAGAGGAAGACATGATTAAAGGGAGATCTGGGAGCCCAGAGAAGAAAGAAGGTAAGGCATGGCCATGGTGATTAATAGGCTAAAGAATCTATATGGGAAGAATAAAAGGATTACTTTGCAGTGCAAGCCCAGTTAAGGTTAGATAGCACTAATTTGTCAGGCATAAACTCAGCACAGTTGTGTCGCTTCCTCCATCTCTACTTAGCTACACCTTTAGAAGTGAAACAGATGGTGGGAGTAATGCAGGGTTATGGAATATTAAGAACTGAGTGGTGATTGACCAATGGAACAAGGGATTTGGGAGTAGAGGACAGTGTAGAGTTGGTTCACTAAGGGTTAAAATTTAGAAGGTAGGGTATAGCCAGAGCATGAATGATGATGACCTTGGAAAAAATTATGAGGTATAAGGATTAGATGTCATAATGAGGGCTAATGATAGACTTAGGAGGTATGAGAAGGCAGAATAAGAGATTGAAGGTTATGATAGATTATTATTAAAGTTTAACATTATTGATTATGGAATATTCAGAAACATTTGAACTCAATAATTTAGTATTGAATAAACCTGAGAATATAAATTGGGGAAGAACTCTCCTTTTGAAAAGAACAGCTAGAAAAATTGGGAAAGCAATTTGGTAGAAATTAGCTTTAGATCAACATCTTACACCATGTTTTTAATAAGATTAACATTGATACATTACTTGAATAGTAAAGATCACACCATAAAAAAGAATAAATGAGATCGGGTACATATCATAAGGTTTTTGCGGGGCAATGGGGGTTAAGTGATTTGCCCAGGGTCACATAGCTGGTAAGTGTCAAGTGTCTGAGGCCAGATTTGAACTCAGGTACTCCTGAATCCAGGGCCGGTGCTTTATCCACTGCGCCACCTAGCTGCCCCTGATAAGGTTGATTCTTGACCAGGAAAGGGAGAGAGATTATCAAATAAGATAAAATGATAATTTCTATCATCTTAAATCGAAAACCTTTTGCTCGAATATAATCATTGTAGGTAGGATAAGAAGGGAAGCCATCTATCGGGAAAATATATGTGATAAGGTTCTGATATCCTTGAAAATAGTGAGTTTACAAAAATATTTGATGACTGCCACAATGCTCCCTTGTGAGTATTTCATCCCCCAACTTCCTGATTCTCAGCTGGAATTTGAATCCAGGTCCTTTTACTTGTCTTCTATGAATTTTGGGGGTGATCCACATAATGCATGGAATTATTCTAATTTCATAAGGTGTAGGAAATATTACAAGGTCTCCTTTTTATTTCCTCTTTAAGTTACTGGGGAAAAGGGGACATTAGTATGCTCAATGATCCTATAAGAAAGCAGGTAGAATACTGACAGACTACTATGAATTCTAATCGTCAGAGAGTGACTGTCAGATTGTTAAATGGCCTAATGGACTCAACCTAAGTAGTCCCAGGTGAGTAAATCCCAAAATGTGTAATGTGGATGTTTTAGGAAGAAGTTAGTCTGGTGAAGGAAACACTAGATGCCCTGACTTAGAGGCAATAAGGATGGGCCAAACTAGGTCTGGAGATTGTAGCTACTTAGAATAGCTTTGAAGTTGTATCCTTCCTAATATGGAGTAAGGATAGAGGTATAGACTGGACCTGTGATTTCATTGTCTAAGGAGGAAAGTCACTACCTACAGATCAGCATCTTCTCTGAAAATTATACTTTTAATACATATTTGTTACAGGGTTCTCTCTCTCTCTCTCTCTCTCTCTCTCTCTCTCACCAGTGTAAAGGGGGAAAAAGTTTATTAACTGAAAAAAAATAATGATAATAAAAAGAAACAGTTTTATAAAGCTACTGGGACATAGAGCAACATCTCATATAGTAAGATAAGGTCAAAATGGATAAATTATTTAGATATAAAGTGTGATATTCTAAGTAAATTAGGGAAGTATGGAAAATATTCTTGTCAGATCTATGGTTAAACGAAGAATTTATGATGAACAAGAGATATAGAGGATCACAGGAAGTAAAATAGATCATTTTGATTATATGAAATTAAAACATTTTTGTACAAACAAAACAAATGTAGACAAAATTAGAATGAAGCCAGGGAATTGAGAAAAAAATTTTACAGAAAGTTTCTCTGATAAAAGTCCTTGTTTCTCAACTATATAGGGAATGTGCCAAATTAAAAAAAAATATACATATGACCCATTAGCCAATTGATAGTCAAAGTATATGAACAGGCAGTTTTCAGAAGAAAAAATCAAAGCTGTCACATGAAAAAATGCTTAAAATTACTATTTAGTAGAGAAATGCAAATTAAAGCAACCCTGAGATACCACCTCACACCCATAAGATTGGCTAATACAACAGGAAAGGAAACTGACAAATGCTGGAGGGTATAAGGAAAAATTGGGACACTGTTAAATTGTTGGTAGAGTTGTGAACTAACCCAACCATTCTGAAGAACAATTTGGAACCATATCCAAAGGGCCATAAATCTGTGCATATCCCAGCTCTCTGTCCCCTATGCTATGCTACAAACACAATGTGACATGATTCAGTTAGGTCCAAGGCCTGAAGCTATATTCTTTATAGGCAGTTCATGCTCCTAACACAGGAACCAAAAATATTCTTCTTCATACATGGTGTTCCAAATGTTTTAGTGAAACTTAGTGAGACACTAAGACTATACCACTGCATCCCAAAGAAATCAAAGAAAAGGGAAAGGGACCTATTTGTACAAACATATTTATAAGGGGGCAGCTAGGTGGCACAGTGGAGAAAGCACTGGCCCTGGATTCAGGAGGACCCATTATTTCATCACAAATCCAGTCTCAGACACATGACCTGTGTGACCCTGGGAAAGTCACTTAATCCTCATTGCCCCGAAAAAAACCTCAGAAAACAAACAAACAAAAAACCTCAAAACAAACAAACAAAATATATTTAGAGTAGCTCTTTCCCTGGTGGCAAAGAATTAGAAATTGAGGGGATGCCAATCAATTGGTGAATGGTTGAACAAGTTGTGTTATATGGTTGTGATGGACTACTATTTTTGTTTGTCCTTCATTCTCAAAGAGGACCATGACAGATGTCATGGCTTACAATGAATTGGATTTAAGTGAAGGAGGGTTGTGCAAGGTCACCAGCCTCACTCTCTCCTCCAGAGCTATCTGGGTCCATTGTCAAGTTATACACCAGGATGACTGGAGATGTCCCTGAATGGCAGTTGGGGTTAAGTGACTTGCCTAGGGTCACACAGCTAATAAGTGTCTGAGGTGAGATTTGAACTTGGGTCCTCTCAACTTCAGGACCAGTGCTTTATCCATTGCACCATCCATCTGCCCCATATTATTGTGTTGTAAGATGATGAATAGGATGGCTTCAAAGAAACCTGGGAAGACTTATATGAACTGATTCAAAATGAAGTGAGTAGAACCAATAGAACACTGTGCACAGTAACATCAATATTGCAACAATGATCAATTGTGAAAGACTGAAATCAAGATAATGATCCAAGACAGTTCTTAAGGACCCACAATGAAAAATGCTATCCACCTCCAGAGAAAGAGCTGATGAACTCAATGCAGACTGAAGACTCCTTTTTTACTTTATTTTGTTGTTGTGGTGGTGGTGGTAGTGTGTGTGTATGTTTTTCTTTTGCAACATGGCTAATATGGAATTTTTTTGCATGACTTAACATATATATATAATTGATATATTGCTTGCCTTCTCAAGGGGAAGAAGGGAGAGAATTTGGAAGTCAAAATTTAAAAAAATGAATGTGAATAGGGGGCAGCTAGGTGGCACAGTGGATAAAGCACTGGCCCTGGATTCAGGAGGTCCTGAGTTCAAATCCAGCCTTAGATACTTGATACTTACTAGCTGTGTGACCCTGGGCAAGTCACTTAACACTCATTGCCTAATCCCCCAAAATGAATGTGAATATTTTTTACATGTAATTGGGAAATATTTTTAAAAATAAATATTTTTAAAAGTCACCTAGACTACTGAGAGGTTAAGTTGCCCGAATTCATATAGTAAACATGTATCAGGGGCAAGACTGGAATTCAAGCCTTCCTGGTTCTAAGGCCAGCATATCTCTCTCCCCTGTGTTATGCTACAAACAAAATGTGACATGGTTCACTTAGGCCTAAGGCCCAAAGCTGTATTCTTTACAGGCAGTTCATGCTTCTGACACAGGAACCAAAAGGATTCTTCTTCATAAAGGGTGTCCCAAAAGTTTTAGTGAAACTAAGAATTTGGGGACCCCCTGTATTAGGTTGTTCCCTCTGTCATATACACAAATCTATATTTATATGAAACTCTAGGAGGGGAGTGGATAGATAAAGTGATGGTAAAGACATTCCCATAGAAGTGAGTTATGTCACTAGACAGTTTTTGCACAAAGTGCCCTCCCCTGAGCAATCAATCAATCAACAAACATTTATTTAGTATCTACCCTGTTCCAGGCATTGTGTTAGTTACCGAGGATATGAAAGACAAAATGAAACCAAAGTCTCTGACTAATGAGCTTAAATTTTTTTGAAGTAAGCAATATACATACATATCAGTATATACAAAATAGATAAGAGGTAAATTCATTTTTTTTTGGTGGGGGGGGGGAGACACCAATAGCTGTGAGGGATCAGGAAAAGCTTTCTGCAGAAGCATATTATTGAGCTTACCTTTGAAGGAAGCTAGGGATTGTAAGAGGTACAGGTGAGGAGGAAGGGCATCCCAGATATGACAAGACACAGAGGATAAAATATAAGTGACCATGTTATATGAGGACAGCAACAATGGCAATAACAGCTAACATTTATATAGCTGTGGGCAGTTAGCTGGCACAGTGGATGGAGCACTGGCCCTGGAGTCAGGAGAACCTGATTTCAAATCTGGCCTCAGACACTTGACAACTCACTAGCTATGTGACCCTGAGGAAGTCATTTAACCCCAATTGCCTTAGAACATCATCTCCAGTCATCCTGATATATGTCTTGCCGCTGGACCCAGATGCCTCTGGAGGAGACATTAAGGTTGGTGACTTTTCACAGCCCTCCATTATGTACATCCAATTCACTGTAAGTCATGACTTCACCAAGATGTCATGGTTCCCTTTGAGAATGAAAGACAAACAACAGGCACTGTGCTAAGCACTTTGTATCTCTGTTTCTGTTCAGATTTTCCTTTCTATAAGAGCTGCAAAAATTCTTAGAGAATCATCACCCTTAGTCTCAGTCCTTCCACCAGAGGATTTCTGAGGCTCTTCAGCATCTTGATAATATCTGCTTTCTGGACATTTTACTGTCTCCAAAAGTTGGTTTACTTGGGAGCATAGTGATTAGATTAAACTTTATTATTGTTCAGTCATGTCTGTCTCTTTGTGACCCTGTATGAGGTTTTCTTTGCAAAGAATGGTTCACTATTTCCTTCTCCAGTGGATTAAGACAAATAGAGGTTAAGCAGCTTGCCAGGGTCACACAGCTAGTGTGTATTTGATGCTGGATTTGAACTCAGGTCTTCCTGACTCAAGGCCCAGCACTCTATTCACTGAGCCACCTAGTTGCCTTCAAGAAAAAGGGGGGAAGTGACATGCCCAGGGTCACACAGCTAGTAAGTGTCTGAAGCTAGATATGAATTCAGATCTTCCTGACTTTAGGCCCAGTGCGCTATCCACTGAGCCATATAGCTGCCTCTAGCTGACTAAACTACCCCAAAATAAATCCTTTATATTTTAACTCTTAGTAAGAATGATGCACCCATCTTGGGTTATGGGTAAATCTCTTCTCCTCTTTTACCTTTGGTTTCCTCCTCTGTAAATTGAGGGGGATGAATTTATATAGATTCATAAATCACATGTCCACTGACTACCCCACATTGTGTCCTTACTATGTGCTCACAGTACATGTTGTGGAGAATTTCTGCTTCTTATATAATCTGTACTATCTATGTAACAAGTAGTATTTTTTAAATTCTAAGTTCAGAAGATAGAAGGCCTTAAAAACCAGTCAGAGGAGTTCAGGTTTAATATGTAGAAAATAGGTGGCGGTTTCATTTTTTGATTAGATGTATGATATAAATAAAGTAATGATCCCCCCAAAAGGGATCTAATGAAGAGATACTGGAGTTGAGCAGCCCAATTGGGAAGCTTTTGTAAAGTCTTTTGCATTGGGTAATGAGTGTCTGAATGACATTGATGATATGAAGGGAGGATGAAAGAAGGACGGCATAGTGCAATATAAAGAACACTGGATTTAGAATGAAAAGATTCAGATGGCCTTGGGAACCCCAGCTTTGCCATTTACTAACTGGATGCCTTTGGCTAAGTCCTTTCTGGGTCTCAGTTTTCTTCTCTACAAAGTGAAGGCATTGCATTGGATCAGTGGTTCTCAAACTTTTTGATCTCAGGATTCCTGTAGAACCTTAAAAATTATTGAGGACCTTAAAGAACTTTGTTTATATGGATTGTGTCTATTAATATTTAGGAACAGCTAATTGGTACAATAGATAGAGTACTGGGCCTGAAGTCAGAAAGATTCATCTTCCTAAATTCAAGTTCTGCCTCAGACTCTTAGCTGTGTGACCTTGGGCAAGTCACTTAATCCTGCTTGCCTCAGTTGCACATCTGTAAAATGATCTGGAGAAGGAAATGGCAAACCACTCCAGTATCTTGGCCAAGAAAACTCCAAAGAATTAGATAAAACTTAAAAACAACAAAATCTATTGATCTTTTTTTTTTTTTACCATATTCAACATTTAAATGCCTTTAGTATTTTTGTGAAAAGTTTTGATCTTGCTTACCCCCTGAAAGAATTTTGGGGACCCCTCAGGAGTCCTCAGACTATATCTTGAGAAATGTTTACAATTATCAGACACTACCTATGTGACACTGGGCAAGCCTTCCTCAATTTCCTCATCTGTGAAATGGGAATAATGATAATAGCACCTACCTCTCAGGGTTGTTGTAAGTTTCAAATTATAGAATATTTGTGAAACATTTAGCACAGTTCTTGTTGCATAGTAAGGACCATATAAATGTTATATGAATGTTAGCTATCACCATCTTCACCACCATCATCTTATAGTTTTGAATCCATCTCTGGCATCTGTCCAGGTGGCTCTTTTTCTGAGGATAGAGACAGTATATTCAAGATGCTGTCATACATATGAACACATATGATACAAGATTGAATGGGCTTGATGTGAAGGAAAGGTTCTGATCATCCTGTGCAACAAGCTGTGTCTGATTTATAAGTTCAGTAGGCTTACAATAATATCCAGGATGTTGCCTTATTTTCAGGCAGAATTCACAATACCTTGGCTTCATTGGGCTTCTGTGATGTAGTCTTCATCAAGTCCTCTGGTACTGTTTGGGCCATGTGTTTTGTGTGTTTGATGTTCCTCTGTGGGCTTTCTATGCTTCAAGATAAATCAAGCATTGCTTTTCTCTGAGAATATAAATCCTATGAGGTATCTGAGCACTGTGGATGATTACTAGGGGCTTGCGTGAGTATATAAACAGATTTAAGTACTGGGCCTGGTACTCAAAGTGGCACAAATCTGGAAGACCTCCCTTCTAATTTTTATCAGGATCCAAGAAGATCTCTTCAGGTTAAGATGATAAGATATATTTATACCTATTAAATTTCAAGCCTTAGACTTGGTTAAAAAAATAAATAAAACAACAAAAGGACAACAGTTCATGTGTGACTCTGCTCAAATCATTTAACGTTACTCAGTCTTGGTTACTTCATAAATCCCAGATGACAACAATAGCATCTACCTTATAGGGTTGTTGTGAGGATCAAATGAGATAACATTTAAAATGCTTTGCAGGGCAGCTAGGTGGCACAGTGGATAGAGCACCGGCATTGGATTCAGAAGGACCTGAGTTCAAATATGGCATCAGACACTTGACACTTACTAGCTGTGTGACCCTGGGCAAGTCACTTCACCCCAATTGCCTCACCAAAAACAAAACCAAAAAAAAATGCTTTGCAAACTTGAAATTGTTGTATGCTACTGATACTATGAAGATAGCTAAGACTACTACTACTAGCCCTATTTCTACCGCTGCTGTTGTCACTGCTGCTGCCACTACCATGACCACTACTGCTGCTGCTACTGCTAGTACCTATCCAGAGTGACTAGTCTGATGAACAGACAAGAAACTATTACATGGGAAGATTACTTCATTGAACTGGAAATTATTCACCTGTTGAAGACTCAGGGAGGCATTCTTAGTGAGGAATTCATGGTGACCCAGACTCAATTCTTTCTGCTTTCAAGAATTTGAAGGACTTTCATTGAAGAGGAATTAAAGTTGTTTTACTTGGTTCTAAGGGGTAGGACTAGCCGAAATAGGTATATATTGCAAAGGGAAAAAGGGCTTTAGTTAAATTTAAGGGGGAAAAACCCCCAAAGTCTTCCCAAAATAGATTATCCACTTATAGTGTTTTGTGCTTACCCCTACATTGTAGGTTATGGAGTGGACACTAGATGCTCACTTGTTGGGGATGTTGTAGAAGGAATTCTTGTTTGTTTGTTTTTTGGGTTTTTTCTTGCAGGGCAATGGGGGTTAAGTGACTTGCCCAGGGTCACACAGCTAGTAAGTGTCAAGTGTCTGAGGCCGGATTTGAACTCAGGTACTCCTGAATCCAGGGCCGGTGCTTTATCCACTGTGCCACCTAGCCGCCCTTAAGGAATTCTTTCATGCATGAGATGGCCTCTGAGTTGCCTTCCAGATGAGAGGGTCTAAGATTAGAACATTAGAAAGTGAGCTCTTTAAAAGTAGGGATTGTTTCATTCTTTGACTTAGTATCTCCAGTACATAGCACAGGGTCTAATGCATAGTAGGCATCTAATGCTTATGGATTGATTGTTCCTTATTCTGTCTTAAGTCAGGAACCTCATTGCATCTGTGATATAAAACAGGCCTGCTTTGTCTATGCCTGTAGCTTCATTGCCTCTTTTCTGTGACGCTCTTGGGGTTTCTTCTGTCCATATGTTCTGTTATCACTTTCCATATATTCTTCAATCCTCTCATGTTATACGCCTTCCCTAATTGGAACCCTGGAGTCTTGAGGGCTTGTCAGGGCACAGGTCATCTGACTCCCATGAGCACCACACAACAAAGGTAAGCAAGGCACTCCTTTCCACTTCAGGCTTACTTGATTTCTGTATCAATTCCTAACCTGTCATAGAGGCCTGCTTCAAACCAACTGCAGTAGAAGTACATAATTTGTTGCTGGGTTATGAAGAAATAGAGGGGAGGAAGGACTAAGGGAGAAAAATCAATGTCCTACAGGCTTTATTTTTCCAGTTTGGTCATTCATAGTGACCCATACTCAAATCTAGCATTCCTCATGTGGGTCTGAGGAAAGGTGATTTCTTTTAAGCCAGGAGCCCTGTTTCTAACCCAGCCCCCCAAATACAGACAAGCCATTTCCCATTGAGTGTTCCATACATACAGCAAGATGCTTAGGAGGGAAACAGCCTAAGGAAATCACAAGTAAGCATCTTTCACTAGCCCTGATGCTCAGTGATCTTCCAGAACCATTTGTCTGAAAACCAGAGTCACTTTGAGGGGAAATCTTATCCCAGAGTAGGTAAGTAGGAATGGGAAATTAACTTTATGAAGGTGATGCCCTTGTATTTCCATTGCTCAGTATTACTAACTGCTCCAGTAAGGCCAAACACTCCTCTTTTCACTGTCACTCACTTCCCATACTCCTGCCTATTTTGGTTCACACTATTCGCTCTTTATTTCCCTTCTCTCTGACTACTTGGACACTCACTGTGAGTCCCACCTCCTCAGTAGTGTAACCTAAACCACTCCCAATTCAGTTCAGTTCAATTCAGCAACCCTTTATGAAAGTATGGTGGGCAAAAGGACAAAATTAAAATAACTCTCACCATTATGGAGCTTACTGGGGTGTTGGTGGTGGTAGAGTATAATATGTTCATGGATAAGTAAATATAAAATATATTAAAAATGATATAATTTCTGAAAGAGAGGGGGGAGAGACCAGAAAAATTTGGGTATTTAGGATAGACTTCTTTTAGGAGGTAGCATTTAATTGAGCCTTGAAGGAAAGCAGACTGTATGAAGGGAATAGCGGGTGAAGAATCTAGAAGGATAGGTTATAAAGGACTTTAAAAACCCAACAGAAAAGTGTGTAATTTATCCTAAAGGCAACAGGGAGACACTGAAGCTTCTCAAGCTTGGGAGTGCTATGGTCAGACATTTGCTTGTAGGAATATCAATCTGGTGTCTCTGTGAAGGATAGATTGGAGAGGCAAGAGATTGGCATGGGACACAATGAGGAGGTTATTTCAGTAGTCCAGGTGTAAGGTGATGAAGGCCTGAACTAGAATGGTGGTTGTGTGAGTTCAGAGCAGATGATGAATGTAAAATATGTTTTAGAGGTAAGAATCAACAAGATTTCATAAATTGTAAATAGGGGATGAGCTAAAACAAAGACCCAAGCAAGTCTCTGAGGTTGTCAACCTAGTTAACTTGGAAAGATGATAGTTCCTTCTACAGAAATAGAAAAGTTAGGCCCTTTTTCTAGTGGTCCATAGCACCCGGGTGTAGCATACATCCTGGCCTTTTATTTAACTTAGCACATATTATTCCACATCATTCACTAAGGGAAGTCTTCATTCCCCAATTAGAATATGAACAACCTGATGGGATGGATTCTTGTCATTCTTCCCATATAAAATCCAAACTTGATAGTCAAGATTGTCTTCTATGTTACTTTCTACTTGTCTTTCCAGCCTTATTTCATACTACTTCCCTATTCATATCCTCCATTCCAGCCAAACTCACCATGGTGAGAAGATCTCTGGAGTAAGAGGACCTCAGTTCAAATCCCAGATTTGCTGTTTACTTTCTTGGTGACATTGGTCAAGATACTTAGAGTTCAGAGAACTGCTGCTCTGGTGGTATGGGGTTGATTTCTATAGTTTGGGTCTTGAAGGCTCTGTGAGGACAGATGAGGTATAGTATGTTATGGCTTTGAGCTCTATTTCAAGCTCAGACTTGTGTCTTGCCTGTTTCTCTCTGTTCATCTGCTCTCCTGCTGAGACCTTTGGCAGCACAGAACACTGGTGCCCCAGTGCTCGCTCTCTGTGACAGTGCCAATGAGCTTCCTCATCCTGGGGATTATATCTCCATGACACTGGAAAGAGGGAAGGGGAGCTAGTTCATGGGATTGGATTTTGTTGTGAGCTTCTATGTTGGGTCCTTGGGTTAGCAAGTTCCAGCCCAGACCTCACTGGCCACTGTTTGGCCTCTTAATGGCCCAGAATAAGTCTAAATAGCAGTTGCTTCTGTTTTGGCCAGAAACCCTGAGTACCTTCACCTCCCAGACTTAATTTCTTTTTCTTTCTTTCTTTCTTTCTTTCTTTCTTTCTTTCTTTCTTTCTTTCTTTCTTTCTTTCTTTCTTTCTTCTTTCTTTCTTTCTTTCTTTCTTTCTTTCTTTCTTTCTTTCTTTCTTTCTTTCTTTCTTTCTTTCTTCTTTCTTCTTCTTCCTTCCTTCCTTCTTCCTTCCTTCCTTCCTTCCTCCTCCTTCCTTCCTCCTTCCTTCCTTCCTTCCTTCCTTCCTTCCTTCCTTCCTTCCTTCCTTCCTTCCTTCCTTCCTTCCTTCCTTCCTTCCTTCCTTCCTTCCCTCCCTCCCTTTCTCCCTCTCCCCCCTCTCCATTCATTCATTCATTTGTTTTAACTAGGTAAAAGAGGCTCTTCTTTAGCTCATTTCTTACCCAGCCTTAATCACTAAATGGACATTTCTTCAGGCAAACCAAAACCTAGGAAAGACCTTAGCTTAAAAAGGCCAAGGTCCCCCATTGCACCCCTGGGCATTTCCAGTCCTTCTGATGTATATTATCTTTTTTTGTGGGTCAATGAGGGTTAAGTGACTTGCCCAGAGTCACACAGCTAGTGTCAAGTGTCTGAGGCTAGATTTGAACTCAGGTCCTCCTGAAATTCAGGGCCAGTGCTTAATCCACTGTACCACCTAGCTGTCCCCCTTTTATTTTTTCTGATGCTTATCTTTCCACTGGACCCAGATGGCTCTGGAGGAGAGAATGAGGTGACTTTGAACAGTCCTGCCTCACTTCAATCCAATTCACTGAAAGTCATGATATCACCTCCCAATATCATGGTTTTCTTTGAGGATGAAAGATAAGCAACATCAACAGTCTCACTGCTGGTTGCATTGGTTTTCCCTGAGAATGTAAATTGATCCCTACCCTGCCAAGTATCTGTGAATGATTATTAGGGGCTTGGGTGAGTTTATAAACAGGTTTAAGTACTGGACATAGTTCTCAAAGTGGTGCAAATCAAGAAGAGATATCTTCTGTTTTATGATGGTAGAATCAGGATTCAAAAAGATCTCTTCTGGTTAACATAATAAGATATATTTGGGACAGATTGGTGGCATAGTGGATAGAGCACTGGCACTGAAGTTAAGAGGACCTGAGTTCAAATCCCACCTCTGTCACTAGCTGTGTGACCCTGGGTAAATCACTTAATTCCAATTACCTTAAACATCCAAGGCCATCTCCATTCATCCTGATGGCTCTGGAGGAGAGAGTAATGTTGGTGACCTTGCACAGCTCTCCCTCCTTTAAATCCAGTTCAGTGCAAGTCATGGCATCACCCTGATGTCATGGTTCTCTTGGAGAAGGAAGGACAAATGACAGCAACAATAACAATAAGCTGTATTTATTCCTATTAAATTTCAAGATTAAGGCTTGGTTTTTTAAAAAGAGGAAATAGCACAAGTACAGAATGCAGACAACAGTCCATGTGGAAAAAGACCTGGGTATTTTAGTTTTAGAATTTATTTATTTATTTTATTTTATTTTATTTTATTTTATTTTATTTTATTTTATTTTTGTGGGGAAATGAGGGTTAAGTGACTTTCCCAGGATCACACAGCTAGTAAGTGTCAAGTGTCTGAGACTGGATTTGAACTCAGGTCCTCCTGAATCCAGGGCTAGAGCTTTATTCACTGCACCACCTAGCTGCCCCTTTAATATTAGAATTTAAGGACTTCTGTCCAGTTGCTCTTGTGAATTTACCTTTCTACGTTTCTCTTGACTCCTGTTTTGGCATTTCAAAATTTCTTCATAGTTCTGTTCTTTTAATTGAGAATGCTTGAACATTTGTATGCATGTATGCATATAGGTATATATGTATCCATACTTACATATATAAAACACATATTTTATATATGTTTATATGTGTATATATGTATATATGTGTGTGTACATTATATATTTAGGTACATGTGTGCTTATTTTTTTCTATTAAAGGTTCATGATTTCCCCTATAGGATTATACTTATACTTGCAAGGGTAAGTTATTCTCATTTCTAAGCCTTTATCTTTTGGAATATTAGAGTCCAAGAATTTCTCTTCTTTGTAGTAGTTTTATTATAGCTTTGTCTGATTCTGGTTGCAGTCTGTTGGTAATTGAACTCTTGCTTCATGTAGTATTTTTTATTTGACTTGTAAGTCTCTGTTTTGGCTATTATTGGATGTTTTCAGTATGGGGTTTCTTTCAAGAGGTGATTGGTATATATTTTTTTCTTTTTTCACTTTGCCTTCTGGTTCTAAATATCTGTGCAGTTTTCTTTTACAATTTCTTCAAATATATTATTCAGGGTTTTGTTCAATGATGGTTTTCAGGAAATCTTATGATTCTCAAAGTTATCTCTCTTTGATCTGTTTTTCAGGTCACTTGTTACTGATAATACATACCTTACATTTACTTCTATCGTTCAGCCTTTTGACTTTGTTCTAATAAATCTTATGTGTAATCATTGAGTTCTGATTACTCCTTTCTGTTTTTCAGAGAATTCATAACTTGTGTAAGGTTTTTCCCTTTCTCTTTCAATACCTACTTTCCTTCCATTTTCCTCCATAGTTCTTATTTCAATTCTAATTTCATTTTTTTCTTCATTTCTTCCAGACATTCTTGTAATCCTTGTGGTCAGGCCATTTTTTTCTGTTATTTTATTAGTATTTATTATGGAGATACTTTTTTCATCTGGGTTTATCTCTTGGACTTCTCTTAATCCATAGTATTTCTTTTCCTCTTGTTTATATGTTTTTTCCTGATGCAGTCACTTCTACTGAAGTTTGTATGCTCCAGGTTTATTTCCCAGGCTTTAGGTTGGCTTCCTTGATGTGACCCCTGTCCCAGACACTTCAAATTTCCGTTCATTTCAAAAAATAGTTCTGTATTGGATGGAGGTACCTACATCTTCTATTTCCTTTTTTCCTTTGTAGTTATTTCATATAGCATAATCTTCAGGTATATAGTAGTTTGTGTGTGTGTGTGTGTGTGTGTGTGAGAGAGAGAGAGAGAGAGAGAGAGAGAGAGAGAGAGAGAGAGAGAGAGAGCGAGAGCGAGCGCTGGGCTCCTCTACATCCCTTCACATTGTCATCTTAACTAGAAATGCGGGATGAATTCTCTTATTTAGTTTCCTCAGGATAGTGTTGTGGAACACATACTAGAGGTTTTGGACCTTGGTTACCCAATCATTGTTATGGGAAGGCAGGTGATGTGAAGGAAATAGACCCGAAGAAGACAAAGGCTCTGCTGAGCCCACTGATTCACAGTTTTCTGGATTAAATATAGGGCAGAGAGACAGGGAGAAGGTATGAAAGCCTGAGAAATTCCCTATTTGTTTGATTTGGGGGAGGAAGAGAGAAAAAGAATATTTACTTCCAGAACTGACTCCTTATTATTTAAACTCCTAGTCCTGGTAAAGGCAGGAAGAGGGGAAGGTGACCCTTGCTTGTAGAGAAGCTTCTGGGTCCAACACTTCACTCGATCTTGTCAGGATGATCCTCCTAGCTTTTCTATATCTTTCCTAAAATGTGGTAATGTGAACTGAATACAAGACTCCAGATATGGTCTGACAGCAGCAGGGCTATGGACTCCCTAATCTGCCTAGAAAGGGAGGGTAGTCAGGGTGCTGTTCTCATTGTTAAGTTCTGCTCCTGATACACACTAGTTGTGAGACTCTGGGAAATTCACTTCACTTCTCAGTACCCAAGGCAACTCTTTGAGAATATAGGTTTCAGAACAGTTGCTGATCTATTTTGGTAGATAGAGTTTTCTAACTGGAAGTTTCCTACACAGTTCACAGAAATCACAGATTTGGACTAAAAATAAAAGATTGTCTAAGTTTGAATGAATTTTTTGGCTGCCATTTGACATCACTGTTTACTGATATTGAACCTGTAGTCCACTAAAACTCCCAGATCTTTTTCAGCTAAATTATAGTCAATTTCCTCCATTTTATACTTGTTGTCTACAGTTATTTTAAATGGAATTTCTCTTTCTATCTCTTGCTGCTGAGCTTTGTTGTTCATATATAGAAATGCTGATGATTTATGTGAATTTATTTTATATCTTGCAACTTTGATAGTTATTAATTGTTTCAAGTAATTTTTAGTTGATTCTCTAGGATTCTCTAAGTATACCATTATATCATTTGCAAAGAGTGATAGTTTTGCTTCCTCCTTGCCTATTCTAATTCCTTCAATTCCTTTTTCTTCTCTTATTGCTAAAGCTAACATTTTTAGTACAATATTGAATAATAAATGTGATAATGGATATCCCTGTTTCACCCCTGATCTTATTGAGAATGCCTCTAACTTATCCCCATTACATATAATGTTTGCTGACGGTTTTAGGTAGATAGTGCTCATCATTTTGAGGAAGTTCCATTTATTCCTATGCTCTAGTCATTTTTTTGTTTGTTTCTGCAGGACAATGAGGGTTAAGTGACATGCCCAGGGTCACACAGCTAATAAATGTCAAGTGTCTGAGGCCAGATTTGAATTCAGGTCCTCCTGAATCCAAGGTGGGTACTTTATCCACTGCACCACCTAGCTGTTCCCTCTCTAGTGTTTTTTAATAATTTTTTTTTTTTGCAGGGCAATGGGGGTTAAGTGACTTGCCCAGGGTCACACAGCTAGTAAGTGTCAAGTGTCTGAGATCGGATTTGAACTCAGGTACTCCTGAATCCAGGGCCAGTGCTTTATCCACTGCACCACCTAGCCACCCTGTCTCTAGTGTTTTTTTTTTTTTTAACAAGAATGAGTGCTATATTTTGCCAAAAGCATCTAATGAGACATTTTATACTTGTGATACTGATATTTTTGAACCCAAGCATGAGACTTTAAATATTATCTTATTAGATTTGGATCAGTGTTCTGACTTTTCATGTTTTTTGTTTTGTTTGTTTCCTGGCTATTATCCAGTAGATTAGCTCTTGCTCCCAACTCTGTTTTGTTTGTAAAATTTAGCAATGTGCTGTTAATTCATTGACAGGGATAGGGGTTGGGTAGGAACTAGTAGTAGTAGTAGGCTTCCACCAGTCTCGGACGACCATGGATCAGCGCCTTGAAGAGCCACAAGCCACAGTGTGGCTGTGCAGTACGAAATGGGAGCTGCAGCTCCTGCTGCAATGAGGACATCAGAAAACTGCAACAGAGGGAGTGGATAGGAACTGGACCTGTGATTTCATCACTATAGAAAACTTTTAACTGAGGAAACTCTCTATCAATGCAGAGCAACACCTTCTTTACAGTTTATAATCCTAGAAAATTGTCCAGATGGGCAGCTATGTGGCACAGTGGATAAAGCACTAGCTCTGGATTCAGGAGGACCTGAATTTAAATCCTATCTCAGGCACTTGACACTTACTAGTTGTGTGACCCTGGGCAAGGCAATTAACTCTCATTGCCCCGCAAAAAAAAAAAAAAAAAAAGAAAGAAAAAGAAAAAAGAAAAAAAGAAAATTGTCTAGAGCAGTGGTATCTAACTCACATAGAATCCCTGAGGTCTACATATTGACTTAGAAAATCACAAATTAGCAATGTCTATCTTGTATTTTTATTTATTTCGTTAAACATTTTCCAATTATATTTTCATCTGATGTTGCCTATAGTCTTGAAATTGACACTTCTGGCCTAGAGTTCTGAAAGATTAAATTATTTGACCAGAGTCACATAGCTATTATAGTGAGAACCAAAGCCTAGCTGGCCTTTCCTAATTTAGCACATAGTCTCAGGATTTGGTCTCAGTTAATTTATGAGGCAGTGCTCCTATGCTCCCCTAATTTGTGAGACAGTTTATAAGTAATTGTTATATTCCCTTAATTTATGGGACAGTTTGTGTCCCCTTTCGCAATCTTATTTCTTACTATTGTTACATTATACTAGTTACTTATAAACTTACTAAACTAACTAAGGGAGGAGAAGTGATTAGGGGGACTAGAGCCAAGATTCAGTTTCAACACACCGTACAATTAGTCAGACAACTTCTCTCCATCTTATCCATGAAAACAGCATGAGAGAGTTTCTCAAATGCTTTGCTGAAATCTAGATAAACTATATTTTTGGCATTCCCTTCAATGACCAGTTTTGAAACTGTGTCTGAAATGAAAATAAGGTTAGCCTGACATGACCTATTCTCTTTAAAAACAACAAAAAAAGAAATACTTTTTGCACAGTGGACATATTAGTCATCTCAGTATTATTCCAATTTTAGTGAATGTGTTGCTGAATGACCCTGTTCTTGATGAAGCCCTACTGGTTAGTTGTAATCATTGTTTCCTTTGCTCTTGATTCATTAACCATATCCTTAATAATAGTCTTGAATTTTGCTAGGAATTAAAGATAAGCTCTCTAGCCTAGAATTGTCAGCTTCTCTTGTCTTCCCTTTTCTGAAAATCAGGATATTTGCCCTTTTCTCCTCTTTTAGTACCTCTCCCATTGCTTATAATTTTTCAAAGATTACTGACAGGCCATCTCCTATTTCTAGAATGCATTTCCTCCTTATGTTCTACTCAGATTGCCTAAATTCCTTAAGAATTCAGCTCAAAGGCCAATTCCTTCCTGAGGTCTTTTCCGATGTCCCAGGTGTTAATGCCCCTCCCCAAATTACTTCATATTTGATTTATATGTACTTTAGATTCTTACTTATGTTCACATATTGTTTGCTCAAATTAAATGTGAGCTTCCTGAATGTTTCTTTCTTGTTTTTGTGTCACACGCGACTACCTATTTGTGAGGGCCAAACTTTGATATACAGAGCATTATTTGGGTGACGCCTTAATATTGGGGTCCCAGAAATATGAGGGACCCTATTAGGTTTAACCTCCCCTCTTAACTGCCCTTTTTAGATATTTCTTCCAGGCCAATAAGAAAGGAGCCTCTAAACTTTAGTTCACAAAAGGATCAGATTTTATTACTTGGGAATTAATTAACAAAGGTTAAACTAATAAAAATCAAAATCAAAGAAAATAGAAATACAGAGAAATGCTCTTAACCCTAAACTTAGCCTATTAGGGTTTTCCGTAATTAAACTCTTCAAGCACCTGAACAGCCCGCCAGTCTAAGGTTGCTCCTGCACCACCCGGACCAAAGTGGCCACACCAAGAGCACAAACACAGGCCGCCAGCTCAAGGGCCCAGAAGGAAAAAGGCCGAGTTCCAGAAAACACCTAGCATTCCGGAAGCAGCCTGCCTCCCTTCAGTGAGTGTTTAATCTCTCCTCCCCCCAAAGGGGAGGTCCTTCAAAAGCTGCCTTTCTGAGCTCAGTAGCATACTTAACCTCAGGGTGGGCCAGGTGTGGTCCCTCCACACCTAAAAACGGGAATATTAATCTTTATCACAAATAATTTTTACCACATATTCCAGTGCCTGGCACGTAGTAGGCATTTAAAGTAGGCTTCAAGATTGATTGGATGTGTGACTCAGCAATTACACCTGTTAGTTCTTTCAGTACCTGAGGCTGTAATTACCTAATGTCATCCTGGCAGAACTGTCCTCTAACCTGTGAATGGCCAGAGATGAACAGAGCAAGCCAGAAACAGGACAGTCAGGAATTAAATAGAAGTTTTATTTTCAAAGTGAGGAAAATGACTTTTAAGCAAGCACACATGTGCTGGGGCCCTGCCTCTAGTGGGGAAACCGAGGTAGTGTGGGGAGATCTCAATACTTGTACTAGTGGTTGCCCAGTGAGCTGTAGCCCTGACAATGAGGGGTAACAGCAAAAATGTGAAAAGTTTGATTCATTGCAGGACTTTCTGAATTTGTCCAGTGCTTGTCTTTGATCAGAGAACACCTGGTGATTTTGCCAGAGGGTGAGATCATTCAGACAGTGATCACAAAGGATTGTTGTCCTGCCAAGCTCAGGGCACAGCTTGCTTGCTGGACCTTAGCTCTGGTCTCCTAATATTTTGTCATTTCCCCCTTTTACCCAAAGGGAGGGGGTCTGAAAGAGACCTCACCCTTCTTTCCAATAACCGCAAGAGACCAGTTAGGTCAGGATGAGATGTTGTTCAGGGGGTCAGTTCCTTGAGGGGACCTACTGGGGAATTATGTCCCAGGTATCATTGCTAACCATTGTTTGCTTGCAAGAAGAAAAGGTGGGGCAAGAATGTAAAGGGAGGAAATGCCAACACACAATTGAATCAGGGCCTTTTTTCATCAATAGTTAGTATAGTCCCATTCTCCCCCAAACAATAGTTTGAGCCTATCTTTGATCTTTCTCTTTCTTTTCAGTCTGCCTAAGAATCAATCATTCAAGTAAAAATCAACAAGTATTATATAAGGACCAACCATATTTAAAGTACTGTGCCAGACACTGTGAATACAAATACAAAAGTAAAACAGTCCCTGCCCTCAAGGGGGATACATTCTAATAGTGGAGACAATATGCACATATCTAGGCATATGACAAATTCATACCAAACAGATGCAAGGTACTAGCATCTGAATGTGGGGAGAAGAAAGCACTAACAGCACCCTCAGACAGAAGATAGCCCTTTAGTTGACTCTTGAAAGGAACCAAGAGGTAGCTCACATGAAGGAAACAAGAAAAAAAGCTAATGGAGGGAAGGAGAGAAGGGGAAGGAGTGGGGCAGTGAGTGAACCTTACTATCATCAGAATTGGTTCAAAGAGGAAATAACATACATACTCAAGTGGGTATAGTAATATATTTTTCCCTGAGGGAAAGTGGGAGGGGAAGGAGATAAGGGGGGATGGACAAGAAGGGAAGGAGGGAAGAGCAGATTGGGGGACGGAGCAGTAAAAAGCAAAACACTTTCAAGGAAGGTGAAGATGTTCTGCATAACTTCACATATATGATGGTTGAGGAGGGAGGAAGAAAAATTTAGAAGACAGAATTAGTTCAAAGACCTTAACCTCATCAGAGTAGGCTCAAGGAGGGAATAACATACACACCCAATTTGGAGGAGTAATCTATTTAACCGTACAGGAAAGTAGGAGCAGAAAAGGATAAGGAGGGAAGGGTGAAAGAAGGGAGGGCAGAGTGGGGGAGAGGGGGAGGGGGTAGTCAGAAGTAAAACACTTTTGATCAGGAATAGGGTAAAAGAAGATAGAAAATAGAACAAATATCATGGGAAGGGAATAGGATAGGGAGACATAGTTATGATGATTGACTATAATTGCAAAATTTATGGTACCTGCTCTGCTGGGCTAGTGTGAAGAAAATTCTTTGCCAAGGTTAAGGCACTATATAAAAGTTATGATGAACAGGATGCTATCAGAAAAACCTAGAAAGACCTACATGAACTGAAGCAGAGTGAAATGTATTGTATACAAAATAACAGCAATGGTATAAGATGATCTGCTGTGAAGCAATGCAATGATCCAATATAACTCTAAAGGACTTATAAAAATTGTAATCCATCTACAGAGAAAGAACTGATAGTATCTGAAAACAGATTGAAACACATTTTTTTGACAATTCATTAATCTGAAGTTTTGTTTTTATCTGTTTTCTCTCACAACCTAGCTAATGTGGAGATGTTTTCCATGACTACTCATGTATAAATTATATTGAATTGCTTGAGTTCTTGGGGTGGGGGGTGGGAAGGGAGGGAGGAAGAGAACTTGGAACACAAAGTTTTAAAAAACTGATGTCAAAATTTGTTTTTACATGTAATTTGGAAAATAAAATTCTAAGCAGAATAAAAGGGAACCAAGATTCCAAGAGGTGGAGGTATAGAGGGAGCGCATGCCAGGTAGGGCAGACAACCAGAGTAAAGGTACAGAAGGGTGTACCATGTGAGGAATAAGAGGAAGGCCAATATGGTTGGACTGTAGAATGTATGGAATGGAGTAATATGTAATAGATCTGGAAGGGTAGACTGGGAAGAGTTTTAAGTGCCATACAGTGGAGGCTATATTTGTTCTTATAAGTAATGGGTAACTGCTAGAATGTATTGAATAGGGAGTGGGGAATGACCTGTGCTTTAGGAATCTGACTTTGGTGGCTTTGAAGAGGATGAATTAGAGTGGGGAAAGACAGTAGGCAGATGGATGAATAGGCTATTTACAGAGGTGAGAATTATAAAGGTCTGCACAAAACAGGAGTTATGTGGGGGGGAGGGAAAGTGATGAATGTAAGAGATGTGGATGTAGAAATGACAAGTGTGACTTAAGTGTGGAGTGAGTGAGCATAAGGGGTTAATGATGATAAAGTGACTACAAGGATGATGGTGCCCTCAACAGAAATAGGGACACTTGTGCTCACCCTCAGCATGATGCTGCCTGGTTAGGAAAAGAAACAGTGAAGTCTCCAAGCTGTAGGGAAATAGGTTTATTGAGAGAGGACCTACCTCACAGTAAAACCCATCTGAGGTCTAGGACCCAAAGACACTGAGCAGAGCCAGAAGCTGGTATATATACCCTGTACAAGGCTTAAGAGTATTTATACAATACTATTATTAGACAGACTCCTCCCACAAATACCATTTACACTACACGATTCAAGTGATGTGTATATAACAGATCCTCATTGAGTAGTAGAAACCTGAGTCTTATGCAAAATTTGTAATACAACTAGTGGATTCACCATAGTGGACTTTACATAGAGTGCTAGAAACCACAGATGAAAGAATTGGATGGCGAAATCCATCCTAGCTTTCCTGAAGAGCTGATTGGTCCTTTCTAGCTCAGGAGTCACTATTTTTTAGTATTTGACTTTTAAGATTATAGGTGGATATATAACCACAGTGGATTAAATGAATGGTTTCAATTATGTGGTTTACACAAGCTCTTCTAATATCTGTTACATATTCTATTATCATTTGCTTAAACTATTAAAGAATAACACTAAATAATACTTAAACCTAGTGTAACGATTGGAATGACGCCACCTGCTGGAGACTTACTGTAGGAAAGCTCCGCCATGAGGAGAAGGAACCTGAGGGCAAGACATGTGACTTTTTTTTGGTGTCAGGAAGTGAAGTTTGCTTGTGGGAGGAAGAGGGGGTGAGGCTGGTGCTCTTGGGCTCTTTCACCAGGACTCTCATGGAGAACGGAGCAGAACTGTAGCTCCCTGAGATAGATAGCTGAATCTAGGCCTTTTTCTCTTTCTCTTCTCCAAATTCTTATTCTCCTTAATAAATACTTAAAAGTCTAACTCTTGCTAAAGCTTATGATTTATTGGCAACCACTCATTAGATATTTTAGACAGACTAGCTAGAATTTTAGCCCCTTGCAATAGTAAATCACAATTTGTAGTCTAAATACTGATTATTACCATAGTTAAATCACTTATCTCTAAGGATTGAGGAAAATCTCACGTTAGCTAGGGGGCTGTTTATCCCCTACCTGGACCTGACAAGAGCCAAACCCAGTCTATGGGCAATTCATACCAACCAGCATTTATGTCTAGCCACCTCTGGTTGGCGAGAAGCACTTTACGTTGTATCCTGCTCTAGGATAAAGTGAAAGGAGAATAGTGTAAATATATAGGGAGAAATGTGGCAATGTATTTGTTTTGATCAACTGTGCTTCTTATAAGGGAGAATTCTATTGGGGGAAAGGGGAAAAATCACTGGAAAAAAAACGTTTTGTTTTTTAAAGAGCATCAATAAACTATCCCCCATGCCCCCCCCAAAAGAAATGGGGAAGCTTAGAAGTGGGTAGACCCCAAAACTATAAATAAAAATGTTTATTCTTTAAAATAAATAAATAAATAAGAAGTGGATAGACTTTGGGAAAAATAATAAATTCTGTTTTGTATATGTTTAGTTTGAGATAACTGTTGGAAACCAGTTTGAAATATACAAAAGTTATTTGACAATGTAGGTCTAAATCTCTGAAGTAGACTAAAACTAGACATATATCCATGAGACTTCTAAATAGAGAGTCTAGTGAAATCCTTGGTCACTGATAAAGTTTTCAATTGTAGAGAGAAAAGAGCCTTGGGGATACATACACAGTTAAGGGGCATAACACAGATGATAACTGAATAAAAGAAACTGAAAAGCAAGGGTCAGGTGTGCATAAAGGGGAACCAAGGAAGGACAAAACAATAGCATTAACATTTTTGTTGTCCATAGCATTTCTTGCTAGCCTGAGCTCATTTTGAGCTTTAGCCCTCCTGACACTATTCTTACTCTGTTTTTTTCTGCTTCTTTTAATAGACTTTTATTGATTTCTCTTTTTTACATTATCATAGTTATCCCCAGTATCCTTCCTTCCCTGTTCCTCTCCCAGAGAGACATCCCATATAGCTAGTACTTTTTTTAAGACAAAGAAAGGGAAAGAGGAAAAAAATGAGAATAACTGATCAATATATTGAAAACATGTACAATATGTAATACCTGTGGACCTTCCATTTACACAACACCATGACTTAGGCATATCCTTCATATCTCTTTATTCAAGTTATGCTCCATCTTTATAATTTTGTTACATTCACTTTTGATTTTTTTGTGTGGTTCTTTACATTGTTGTAGTTACTGTGTATATTGCTTTCCTTACTCTCCATATAGATCTTTCCATGCTTTTCTGTATTCATTACACAGCAAGTCTTACATGTGAGAAACCCAATTTAAAAATTTCTGGGACTCAGTGTTGGAGAAGTATCAAAGGTCTTTAATTATACATTTGAGCAAGAATGGGCTAGCTCCCTAATGTAAATGGCAGCAATCTTAGGTTTTTCTATTAACCCTCTTTGCCTCCTACATCATCAATGTGTAACAACCTATCTTTATCAAAAGAGGATTAAAAACTCTTGGAAAAGCCCATTAACTCTCTCTGGACATGCTCTTGACCTGACTCTCCCTCTTAGGACAGTGCAAGTTTTGTAGGTATTCTAACTTCTCCTTGAGACCATGTGATGTCTCTCTGGAGAATGCTTTTTGGGGGGGCTTTTCTCCCACTTGAGCTAATAGCCATACTGAAGCTCTTTTCTGCTTTCTCTACCATGTAGCCAATCCTTTACTGGTATAGATAGATAGATAGATAATAGAGTCGAATATTAAAATATAGTTTTTGTATCTGCTTGTCTCCTACAGATCAGAGAAATAATCTTTAATCTCTCCTACAAAATTAATAAAACAGATCAGATAAATTACAAAACCAGATCAGAGAACAATGATACCTGTCCTCATACAGAACAGATCAGAGATAGACAGAAAAACATAATGTCGATTTAATATTTTGTCCCAAGAAGAAATATATAACAACATGATTGTATGGAGACTCCTCTCCTTAGAGTGAAGCTCAGGGGACTCCCCATTTCTGAGGGTATATATGGTTTTAGTCCACTGATTACAGGGCATTGTCAGTTTCAATAGTATGATACAGAAATTAACCCAGAAGCACAAAGCAGTTTAATAATTTCAGTTACAACAAGTATGGAGGGAATATAGAAGCATCATGATAAGATTACAGGATTCCAAAAAAAGGGTTTGGCAAGGATGAGGACTCCCAGATGTTACCATAAGATAGGGACTTACTATCCTGAGGGAAAAGAAGTTACTAGGTAGGGTCTTTTATCTGCTAGCTATCTGGGTTCAGATTTAGAGTTCAGTTGAAGGACATTTTGCTCCTATTAACCCAGAGTTTCATAAAAAATACTTTTGGATAATAAGGTACCTCCATCAAATCCAGATGATCCATATATTCGTATTAACAATAGATAGATAGATAAGAGATAGAGAAATACGAGTTATATATATAACATACTAGTATATATACAATCTTTTGTGTATATTAATTAATAATAAATGCTTATTGCCAAAACATGTGCAATAGCAATTAATTTAAAAAAACAACACAGGTTTAGCTTATTAAAAAAGCACACTCACAAAATGGGCTACTATAAATATTTTTGTGTAAAAAGGGGACTTCTTATCATTTTTTGTAAATTTAAAAAATTAAAAAATGAGAAAAGAAAAATAGCATTGTCATATATATTATAGAATATGAGAGACGATTCCATTTAAAACATTAAATTTCTATCTCAATTTCTATCTTCCATGTGATAAATACCATACATTGTTTTCAAAGCTGCCTAGCTTTTCTTTGCTTCCTTGTTGGTTTTCTTTTGTTCTCTGCTGTGCACGTTTTACTTTATTTTTCCCCTCCCCACAAAGAAGGCTACAATTAAGTGTATCTATCTCTATCTCTATCTCTATCTCTATCTCTATCTATCTCTATTTCTATCTCTATCTCTATCTATCCATTTCCATTTCTATCTCCATCTCCATCTATCTCTATCTTTATCTCTATCTATACACATATATTTATATACATATATATCTATAAATGACCACATATATACACATATATACTCATACACATGTGTGTAAGAGTATTCATGCTACACTTATTTCCATCTGTTTCTCTGAAGGTGAATAGGATCTTCATTTATAAGTCCAAATCTTTCCATGTCTTTCTAAATCAACCAACCCATCATTTCCTACATGACAACAATAGTCCAACCCAATCACATCCTATCTGAGAGATTGTCTGTGAAAGTTTTTTCCTCCAATTTTCTGCATTCCTTATATTCTTGGCTACATAGGTTTTATTTGTACAAAAAAAATTTAATTTAAAATATTAGAAATTATTCATTTTATACTTCAACAATGCTTTCACCTTATAATATAGTATAAGGTCTGAAACTGCTGAATCTACTTGCTTTACATCTTTTTTCCCTGGCTTCTTTGAAGTTTCTGAACTTTTTTTCCTTCCCAATGAACTTTGTTATTTTTTCTAACTCAGTAAAATATTTTTTAGTAATTTAATTGTGGTGACATTGGATAAATAGATTGGTTAGGTAAAATTGTCATTTAAAAAATTATATTGGCTTTACCTGCCCAAGAACAATAAATATTACTTCAGTTATTTGGATGTGAGTTTATTTATATAAAAAGTATTTTACATTTATGTCCACATAGTTCCTGTATCTGCTTTGGCAGGTATATACTCAAGTATTTTATACTGTCTATTTATTAAATGGTCTAAAACAAGGTTGAATACAATTTCTGATACATAGTGTAGTTTCTCTATTTTTGTCTTTGTGAGAATTGGAATGACACACTCTGCGGGGAGGGACATTGTGAGCTCTGGCCTGAAAAAAAACCATGTGACTTCGGCATCCAGAAGTGACCTTTCTGGGGTTTCGAAGGTCAGATTGGTATCTGGAAGTTATGTCTGCCGCCTGTGGGTCATGTCAATCAGTTCTACCAGCCTATTAGCTTGGAGCTGTGTGTGTGGACAGCCCTGTTTTCTGTTGCAGAGGGGGCTTCTGGGAGAAGCTGCAGAGAAGCAAGGCTCTTTCAGTTCTGGACTTGGGGCTTGGCGGGAGGATGGAGCCTGGCTCTTAGATAGCTAGATGAAGGCTGTTTTACGTCTCTCTCTCTCCTAACTTCTAATATATTTTAATAAATACTTAAAAGGCTAAGCTCTTGCTAAAGCTTCTAATTTAAGGCAACCACTCAGAATTTAGACATCAGAGTTAGATTTTTTAGACCTTACATCTTGATTAAATCTATTTTAAATTTAATTTTGTCTGAGATCATGATTACTATCCCTGATTTTTTACATAATAAATTCTACTCCTGCCCTTTGTTTCATCTTTGTGTGTATCTCTCATTTTATGTTTCCTGAAAGTAACATGTTATTGAATTAAAATTTTTAATCTGTTATCTGTTTCTGTTTTATAGGTAAATCCATTCCATTTGCATATTTTCCTTCCTATTTTTCCTCACAATCCTTCTCACCCTATCCCTCCTCAACCCTCTGCTTTACTTCTACCTACTGCCCTCCTATTCCTTAACCTTTCCAACCCTATAAGAGCCCCTCCTTTATCTGCTCACTTTGCCCTATTATTTCTTTCTGAGGGCAGATAGGTGGTGCAGTGGATAGAGCACTGACCCTGGAGTCAGGAGGACCTGAGTCCTAATCTCACTTCAGAAACTTATTAGCTGTGTGACCCTGGGCAAGTTACTTAATGAGAATTGCCTTAGACATCCCGGGGCATCTCCAGTCATCCTGATGTATGTCTTGCCACTGGACCCAGATGACTGGAGGAAAGAGTAGGGTTGGTGACCTTGCATGTTCCTCCCTCACTTAAATCCAACCAATTAAATTCAAGTCATGACATCACCCTTGTCATATATATATATGAGCACTACCGTCCTTCTACCCTACTAGCTTCTTCTATATCATTTTTTTCCTTTTATGCCTCATTTGCATGAGAGTTGCTCCTTTTTATCTCTCCCTACACAGTTTTGTGTTTTTAGAATCACCCCATCATAATTGGCTCAGCCCAAGCCTTTCTTTCAAACTCCCCACCCCCCCTCCCCCGCAAATGAGGTTTTTATTAGAAATATTGGTTGTAAAAATTGTTTCCCAGCTTTCTGCTTTCCTTCTAATCTTGGTTTCATTGCTTTTGTTTGAGCAAGCCCCTTTTAATTTAATGGAATCAAAATTATCCATTTTGCATTTCATAATGTTCTCTATCTCTTGTTTAGTCATAAATTTTCCCCTTCTCCATAGATCTAACAGGTAAGCTATTTCTTGCTTTTCTAATTTGTTTATGGTATCACTCTTTATGTCTAAATCATGTACTCATTTTGATCATATCTTGGTATATGGTGTTTGATAGTGGTTTATGCCTAGTTTTTGCCATACTATTTTCCAGTTTTCCTAGCAGTTTTTGTCAAATAGTGAGTTCTTATCCCAGAAGTTGGAGTCTTTGTCTTTATGAAATTATATTACTATTGTAATTTACTACTGTGTCTTGTGTACCTAATCTATTCCACTGATCCATCACTCTGTTTCTTAGCCGGTACCAAATAGTCTTGATGATTGCTGCTTTATAATAAAATTTTATTTATTTAAAAAATTTTTATAATAAACTTTTAGACCTGGAATGGTTGGCCACCTTCCTTTGTTTTTTTTTGTTTGTTTGTTTGTTTTTCATTAATTCCCTTGGTGTTCTGAACCTTTTGTTCTTCCAGATGAATATTTTTACAAATTTTTCTAGGTCTGTAAAATGAATTTTTTGTAGTTTGATTGGTATGAAACTGATAAGCAAATTAATTCTGGTAGAATGGTCATCTTTAGTATATTAATTCAGCCTACCCATGAGCAATTGATGTTGCCTATTGTTTAGATCTGACTTTATATGTGTGCAAAGTATTTTATTTACTCACTTAATCTGGGCAATTTATATTTTTGTAAACACTCATCCATGTATTTGCATACATAAATATGACAAAATAGCTCCTAATTATTGCTTTAATTTCCTCTTCATTGGTAGTGAATTCACCCTATTCATTTTTTTTTTAATGAGGCAATTGGGGTTAAGTGACTTGCCCAGGGTCACACAGCTAGTGTTAAGTGTCTGAGGCCGGATTTGAACTCAGGTACTCCTGACTCCAGGGCCGGTGCTTTATCCACTGCGCCACCTAGCTGCCCCTACCCTATTCATTTTTGATACTGGTAATTTGGTTTTCTTCTTTCTTTTTTCTTTTTATCACATTAACCACTGGCTTATATATCTTATTGTATTTTCTATAAAAACAAGATCTAAGTTTCATTTCATTGTTCTATAGTTTTCTTACTTTAAATTTTATTAATATCGCCTTTGATTTTCAGAATTTCTAATCTGATGTTTAATTGGGGATTTTAAATTTGTTCTTTTCCTAGGTTTTTTAGTTGCATGCCCAATTCATTGATCTTTTCTTTCTCCATTTTATTCATATAAGCATTTAGAGATATAAAATTTCCCCTAAGACCTGCATTGGTTTTGGTATAAGTTTAGGTATATTGTTTCATTACTATGATTCTTGTTGATGAAATTATTGATTGTTTCTGTGATTTGTTGTTTAATCAACTCATTCTTTAGGGTTAGATTGTTTAGTTACCAATTTTATTTTATTTTTTGGTGAGGCAATTGGGGTTAAATGACTTGCCCAGGGTCACACAGCTAGTAAGTGTCAAGTGTCTGAGCCCAGATTTGAACTCAGGTCCTCCTGAATCCAGGGCCAGTGCTTTATCCACTGTGCCACCTAGCTGGCCCTATCAATTAATTTTTAATCTGTCTTTCCATGGCCGTTTATTACACAAACTTTTTATTGCATCACAAATTGAAAAGAATGCATTTAATATTTCTGCCTTTCTGCGTTTGATTGTGAGGTTTCTATGCCCCCATACATGGTCAGTTTTTGTGTAGGTGCCATGTATGGCTGAGAAAAGGGTATATTTCCTTCCATTTACATTCAGTTTTCTCTAGAGGTCTATCTATCATATCTAACTTTTCTAAAATGTTGTTCACCTCCTTAAGTTCTTTCTTGCTTACTTTGTGATTAGGTTTATCTATTTCTGAGAGGGGGATGTTAAGGTCCCCCACTAGTATGATCTTGCTGACTATTTCTTCCTATAACTCACTTAACTTTCCCTGTAAGTATTTGGGTGCTATAACACATGGTGCATATGTTTAGTATTGATATTACTTCATTGTCTATGGTACCTTTCAGCAAGGTGTAGTTTCCTTCCTTATCTCTCTTAATTAGGTCTATTTTTGCTTTTTCTTTGTTGAGATCAAGATGGCTACCACTTGCTTTTTTTTTTTTTTTAGTGAGGCAATTGGGGTAAAGTGACTTGCCCAGAGTCACACAGCTAGTACATGTTAAGTGTCTGAGGCTGGATTTGAACTCACATACTCCTGACTGAGTTCCAGGGCTGGTGCTCTATCCACTGCGCCACCTAGATGCCCCTACCTCCTTGTTCTTTTTTTTTTTTCTTCAGCTGAAGCATAATATATTATGCTCCAGTCTTTTACCTTTACTCTGTGTGTATTTCTCTGCTTCAAATGTATTTCTTGTAAGCAACATATTATAGAATTCTGTTTTTTAATCCACTCTGCTATCTTCTATTTTATGGGAGAGTTCATCCCATTCACATTTGCAGTTATGATTACTAACTGTATTTCCCTCCACCCTATTTTTCCTTTTTTTGTACTTTTCTCCCTCCTTTTACCCTGTTTCTCCTTAGCATTGTTTTACTTCTGACCACTGCCTCCCTCAATTTGCCCCTCCCCTCTATCAGGCCCCCTCACTTTTCTTTCCTTTGTCATGTCCTACTTCTTCCCTCCCCTCTAAAAGCCTCCTCCTCTTCCCTTTTTCCCCCTCTCTTCTCACTTCTCTGTAAGGTAAGATAAATTTCTATACCCAAATGAGTATGTATGTGATTCCCTCTTTGAGCCAAATCCAATGAGAGTAATGTTTAAACAATACTCACCCCCTCCCTTCTTTCCCTCTACTGTAATAGATCTTTTTCACATTTTCATGTGATGTAATTTACCCTATTCTGCCTTCCCCTTTCCTATTGTCCCAGTACAATCCCCTTTTTCACCCCTTCATTTTGTTTATATCATTACATCAAAGTCTACTTATACCCACACCTTCTGCCTATGTATACTCCTAACTGCTCTCATAGAGATGCAATTCTCAAGAGTTTAAGTACCATCTTCCCATGTAGGGATGTAAACAATTTAATCTTATTGAATAACATAATTTGTTTTTTTTCTTTCCTGTTTACCTTTTTATGCTTCTCTTGAGTCTTGTATTTGAACATTGAATTTCCTGTTCATCTCTGAGTTTTTCATCAGGAAAATTTGAAAGTTTTCTATTTCAGTGAATGTCTATCTTTTCCCCTGAAAGATTATGATCAGCTTTACTGGATAGTTGATTCTAGGTTGTAATCCAAGCTTCTTTGACTTATGGAATACCATATTCCAAGCCCTCAGATTCTTTAATATAGAAGCTACAAAGTCACGTGTAATCCTGACTGTGGCTCTTTGATATCTGAATTCTTTCTAGCTGCTTCCAGGATTTTCTTCTTGGCCTGATAATTCTAGGATTTGATTACAATATTCTTTGGATTTTTCATTTGGGGATCTCTTTAAGGAGGTGGGTTCTTTCACTGATGATTTTACCCTCTGGTCCTAGTATATCAGGGCATTTTTTTCTTGGCAATAATTCATTCATTCATTTATTCATTTCTTTATCTATTTATTCATTCATTTACTTATTTATTCATTTATTTACTTATCTATCTATCTATCTATCTATTTGTTTGGAATTTTATTTTCCGCTCAAATTACACGTAAAAACAAATTTTCACAACAATTTTTAAAACTTTGTGTTCCAAATTCTCTTCCTTCCTCCCTCCCCACCCATGTTAAGAACTCAAGCAATTCAATGTGAATTATACATGTGTAGTCATGCAAAAGATTTCCACATTAGTCAGGTTGTGAAAGAAAACAGGAAAAACACACTTTAGAAAAAGGAACTAACAAAAATTATGCTTCAATCTGTACTCAGATACCATCAGTTCTTTCTCTGTAGATGGACTGAGTTTTTCATAAGTCCTTCAGAGTTGGCTTGGATGATAGTATTGCTGAAAATAACTAAGTTATTCACAGCAGATCATCTTACAATATTGCTGTTATTTTGTACACAGTACATTTCACTTTGTATCTACTCATGTAAGTCTTTCCAGGTTTTCCTGATAGCGTTCTGCTCATCATTTTTTTTAAATAGCAAACTATGTTTCTATAGTGCTTTAAAGAGGGATTTCCTTAAAATAAACCCATGATGTTGATTATTACCACAAAAAGAATAGATAACATTTATTTAGTTCCTTATATCTGACAAAGAATGTTCTTCACAATAGCTCAGCAAAGTAATTAGCATTTGTTTTGTCATCATCATCAACAAAAACAATATCATCATCCTTATCATCATCTTATACTGCTCTTCCCTCTGCTGAAATTTTTTTAACAGTTACTATTGCTAACTGTATCTCCCTCCATACTATTCCGTCCCCATGATATTTACTCTATTTTCTATCTTCTTTCACTCTTTCCCTCCTCAAATGTATTTTTCTTCTGATTGCCCCCCCCAATCTGCCCTCCCATTTTTCACCCCCCCACCACCTTATCCCCTTCCTCTCATATTTTCTTGAAGGATAAGAGAGATTACTCTATCCAATTGAGTATGTATGTTATTCCCTCCTTGAGCTAATTCTGATGAGACTAAGGCTCATTCACTTTCCTGCTCCTATTCCATCTTCCCCTCCACTCCATAATTTTTTTTCTCACTTCCTTTATGTGAGATAGTTTATCCCATTCCACTTTCCCTTTTCCTTTCTCCTAGTGCATTCCTCTCACCCTTTAATTTTATTTTTTAAAAAATATCATCCCTTCATATTCAACTCACACTTATGCCCTTTGTCTAAATATACTCCATTCACCTGCCCTAATAATGATAAAGTTCTTTCGAGTTATAAGTATCATCTTCTCATGTAGGAGTGTAAACAGTTTAACCTTTTAATATCCCTTATGATTTCTTTTTCCTGTCCACCTTTTTATGTTTCTCTAGGGTCTTATATTTGAAAGTCAGACATTCTTTCAGCTCAGGTCTTTTCATCATGAATGACTGAAAGTCCTCTCTTTTATTGAATTCCCATTTTCCCCCTGAAAGATTATACACATTTTTGCTGGGTAGGTGATACTTGGTTGTAATCCCAGTTCCTTTGCCCTACTGAGTATCATATTCCAAGTCCTCCAATCCTTTAATGCAGAAACTGCTAGATCTTGTGATATCCTGACTGTGGCTCCACCATACTCGAATTGTTTCTTTTTGGCTGCTTGCAATATTTTCTCCTTGACCTGGGGGTTCTGGAATTTGACTATAATATTCCTGTTAGTTTTCATTTTGGGATCTCATTTAGGAGGTGACCAGAGGATTCTTTCAATTTCTATTTTACCTTCTGCTTCTAGAATATCAGGGCAATTTTCCCTTCCAGGAAAGATGATTTCTAAGCTTTTTTTTTTTATCATGGCTTTCAGGTAGTGCAATAATTTCCAAATGATCTCTCCTGGATCTATTTTCCAGGTCAGCTGTTTTTCCAAGGAGGTATTTTACATTGCCCTCTCTTTCTTCATTCTTTTGGTTTTGCTTTATTCTGTCTTGAGTTCTCATAAAATTATTAGCTTCCATTTGCTCAATCCCAATTTTTAAGCAACTATTTTTTCAGAGATCTTTTGTACTTCCTTTTCCGTTTGGCCAATTGGGCTTCTCAGCCGTTGACTTTTTTTCATGACCCTCCTACATCACTCTCATTTCTCCTTCCATTTTTTCTTCTACCTCTCTTACCTTATCTTCAAAGTCCTTTTTGAGCACATCTATGGCCTAAGAACAATTTATATTTTTCTTTTCAGCTTTGGATGTAGGATCTTTGACTTTGTTATCTTCTTCTGAGGGTGTATTTTGATCTTCCTTGTCACCAAAGAAACTTTCTAGGATCAGCATTTTTTTCTGTTTGCTCATTGTGACAGCCCATTTCTTGAGTTTTTAAGTCCTTCTTAAAGTGGGGCACTGCTTCCAGGGTGCACTGTCCCAGGCTTCAGGGGATCCCAGGTGACATGATTTAAGGAGAGGCATGTTCGCAACTCCCCTGAGCTATGCTCTGGTCTGCAAGCAACCACAGGCCTGCTAGCCTTCTGACCTGGAAGAGAATCCTATTCCACTGTTACTGCAAGTTCTGGCATGTTTGTGCCCCTCCCCAACCTGGGATGCCACTCAAGACTATGACCTGGATCCTAGCTTGTACAAAACTACAGAATTCTGCTTCAGTGCCAGCAGAAACCCCTGTAATCTCCCCCAGCCAACCACTTGACCCCATCACTGTCCATGAGCTGAGTTTTAGAAGCAGCTGCCGCTGCAGCCAATTACAAGGCTCCTCTGGGGTGGCCTACCTGGAGCTGGGTCTGCATGGCACAGTACAGAGCTGTACTCCACTCTCACCTTGGTATAACAGATCTTTCCTTCCAACCTTCCAAGCTGTCTTTGGTTGGAAAATGATCTTTTGTGGTCTCTCCTGCTTCAGGAATTGTCTAATGGGGTTATTTGAAGGTATCTGGAGGGTTCTTGGAGAGAGTTCCTGGAAGTCACTGCTTTTCCTCCACCATCTTGACTCTGCCTATATTTTTTGAAAGATACTGTCCGGGCTGTTTTTTTTGATCATGACTTTCAGGTAGTCCAGTAATACTTAAATTCTCTTTCCTGGATCTATTTTCTAGCTTAGTTGTTTTTCCAATGAGGTGTATTACATTTTCTTCTATTTTTTCATTATTTTGATTTTGCTTGATTGATTCTTGATCTCTAATAGAGTCATTAAATTCCAGTTGCCCAATTCTAAGTTTTAAAGAATTATTTTCTTCAGGTAGCCTTTATTCCTCCTTTTCCATTGGACAGCTTCTGCTTTTTAAGGAGTTGTTTCCTTCAGTGGATTTCTTTCTCATTTTTAAGGAATTGTTTTCCTTAATTTTTATGCTTCCTTTTCTAAGCCATTGACTTTCATGTCATTAACTCTCATTTATTTTCCGAATTTTTCTTTTACCTCTCTTATTTGATTTAAAAAAATAATAAATGTGTTTTATTATTTTGTGGTTACACATAGAGATAGTTTTCAACATTTGTTTTTATGCGATTTCTAGTTCCAAATTTTTCTCCCTCCCTCCTCCCTCCCCAAGACAGCAAGCAATCTGATATAGGTGATACGTGTACAATCACATTAAACATTTCTACATTAGTCATGCTGTGAAAGAAGAATCAGAACAAAAGGGAAAAACCTCAAAAAGAAAAACAAAAAAAGTAGATATAGTATGGTTCTATCTTCATCTAGATTCCACGGTTCTTTTCTGGGGGATTTGTAGAGCATTTTCCATCATGAGTCCTCTGGAACTATCTTGGACCATTGTATTTCTGAGAAAAGTCAAGTCTATTGCAGTTAATCAACACACAATGTTGTTGATACTGTGTACAATGTTCTTCTGGTTCTGCTCATCTCACTCAGCATCAGTTCATGTAAGTCCTTCCAGGTTTCACTGAAATCCACCTGCTCATTGTTTCTTACAGCACAATAGTATACCATTACATTCATATACCACAACTTGTTCAGTCATTCCCCAATTGATGAGCATCCCCATAAATCCCAATCCCTTGTGACCACAAAAAGAGCAGCTATAGATATTTTTGTATATGTGGGTCCTTTCCCCTTTTTTATGGTCTCTTTGGGAAAAATACCTAATATTGATATTGCTGAGTCAAAGGGTATATATGAGCAGTCCCAAAGCTCTTTGGGTATAGTTCCAAATTGCTCTCCAGAATGGTTAGATCAGTTTACAGTTCCACCAACAATGCATTAGTGTTCCAATTTTTCCACAGTTCCTCCAACATTCATTATTTTCCCTTTTTGTCATATTAGCCAATATGATATATGTGAGGTGGTACCTCAGAGTTATTTTAATATGAATTTCTCTAATCTAAAGTTATTTAGAGCATTTTTTCATATGGCAAAAGATAGCTTTGATTTCTTCATCTGAAAACTGCCTGATCATATCCTTTGACCTCAATTGGGGAATGACTTGGATTCTTATAAAGTTGATTTAGTTCCTGATACATTTTAGAAATGAGGCCTTTATATCAGAAATACTGGCTATAAAAATTGTTTCCCAGCTTTCTGCCTCCCTTCTAATTTTGGATGCATTGCTTCTGCTTGTACACCTTTTTAATTTAATGCAGTAAAAATCATCATGTACCCAAATCTGAAGCTTTACTCTAAAGTGGCAGTCATCAAAACTATTTGGTACTCGCTAAGAGAGTGGTAGATCAATGGAATAGTTTAGGCATAGGAAACACAGTATTAAATGACTTTAGTAATGTACTATTTGATAAACCCAAAGACTCCAACTTCTGGGATAGGAACTCAGTATTTGACAAAAACTGCTGAAAAAAGCTAGTATGGCAGAAACTAAGCATAGACCAACATCTTACACCTTATACTAAAATAAGGTCAAAATGGGTGCAAGATTTAGACATAAAATGTGATACCATAGGTAAATTAGGAGAGGAAGGAATAGTTTACCTCTCAGATTTATGGAAAGGTAAACAGTTTATGACCAAACAGGAGATAGAGAATATTATGAAATGCAAAATGGTATGGCACTGAATAGGTAAATTAATTTAGGTAGAATTGTCATTTTTTTATATTAGCTTGGCCTATCCATGAGCAATTGATATTTTTCCAGTTATTTAGATCTGATTTTATTTGTGTGAAAAGTGTTTTTAATTGTGCTCATATAGTTCCTGGGTTTGTCCTAGTAAGTAGACTCCCAAGTATTTTATATCGTCTACCCTTACTTTATTTATTTGTTTGTTTTGTGAGGCATTTGGTGTTATGACTCGTCCAGGGTCACACAGCTAGTAAGTGTCAAATGTCTGAGGCCAGATTTGAACTCAGGTCCTCTTGAATCCAGGGCTGGTGCTTTATCCACTGCACCACCTAGCTGTCCCTCTGCTGTTACTTTAAAATGAATTTCTCTTTCTATCTGCTGAACTTTGTTGGTCATGTATAGAAATGCTGATAATTTATGTGGATTTATTTTGCATCCTGCAACTTTACTAAAGTTGTTAATTTCTTATTTCATTAATTTTTTTTTTGTGGGGCAATGGGGGTTAAGTGACTTGCCCAGGGTCACACAGCTAGTAAGTGTCAAGTGTCTGAGGCTGGATTTGAACTCAGGTCCTCCTGAATCCAGGGCCAGTGCTTTATCCACTGCACCACCTAGCTGCCCCTCTTATTTCATTTTTAAGGTACTTTTTTTTTTTTGGTGAGGCAATTGGGGTTAAGTGACTTGCCCAGGGTCACACAGCCAGTAAATGTTAAGTGTCTGAAGCCGGATTTGAACTCAGGTCCTCCTGAATCCAGGGCCGGTGCCTTATCCACTGTGCCATCTAGCTGCCCCTAAGGTACTTTTTTGAGCTCTTCCAAGAAGACTTTTTGGGCTTGAAAACAATTAATATTCCCCTTAGAGGCTTCATATTTAGGCATTTTGACATTGTCGTCCTCTTCTGAGTATGTGTTTTAGCTTTCCCTGTCTTCATAGTGGCTTTCTGTAGTCAGGGCTTTTTTTCTGTTTTTTTTTTTCACTTTTAGCCTATTTCATGACTTTTAAAGTTGAGCTCTGCTCCTGGGGCACAGGGGCATTGTCCCAAGCTCCTTGCACTGGGGGCCGGGGGCCTGGTCACTGGCTTTCTATTCCAGGCTCTCAGGAGCTTGTAGCTTGCCCAGTGCACTGGGGTGGCCCAGCCTAGTCATGCCTGTTGTGCTGGGGTTCCAGGGCTGGCAGTTTGCTTTCTGGGCCAGGACTGAAAGGCCTAGCCTACTAATCTGTGATATGGCTAAGAGCATCCTGCTTCCTTGACTAGAGACCATCTGTGCTGGGCTGCACTCCCCCTTTAGCCAAGATAGACCTTTCCTGAAGTCCTTGTAGATTATCTTGAGCTGGAAATTGTTTTCACTGTCTTTTTGTTGGTTCTTTTGCTCCAGAATCCATTTAGAGGCTTGATTTTACATTGTTTCTGAGAGAAACTTGGGAAAGCTCAGGCAATTTCCTGGCTTCTTTCCACCCTTGGCTCCACCATCAAAATTATTTTAAAGAGCTAGAAAAAATAATAATTAATTCTCTCTGGAAGAACAAAACCTGGGGCTGCTCAGTGGCGCAGTGGCTAAAGCACCGACCCTAGATTCAGGAGGAGCTGATTTCAAATCCGGCCTCAGACACTTGACATTTACTAGCTTGTGTGACCCTGGGCAAGTCACTTAACCCTCATTGCACTGCAAAAAAAAATTGTGGACAAGACTGTGAACATCCTTTAGAATAGCAAGCTTTAAAAAACCTTGCATTTAGGGGCAGCTAGGTGGTTCAGTGGATAAAGCACTGGCCCTAGATTCAGGAGGAGCTGATTTCAAATCTGGCCTCAGACACTTGACACTTACTAGCTTGTGTGACCCTGGGAAAGTCACTTAACCCTCATTCCCCCTCCAAAAAACCCAAACCAAACCAAAACAAAACCTCTCAAGAGTATGAAGGGAATCAATGTAAAAAATGTAAATTAAGATGGCTTAGAAACATCAGATCTCAAACTATATTACAAAGTGGTAATCATGAAAACAATCTTGTACTGACTAAGAAATAGAGTGGTAGATCAGTGGAATAGAACAGGTAGGTACATAATACACAGTAGTAAATGACCGTAGTAATCTAGTGTTTGATAAATCCAAAGATCCAAACTTTTGGGGCAAGAACTCACTATTTGACAAACATTGCTGGGAAAACTGAAAAGCAGTTTAGCAGAAACTAGGTATAGTCTAATAACTCACATCATTTACCAGATAAGGTTAAAATGGATACATGATTTAGACACAAAGGGTGATATCATAAGCAAATTAGGGGAGCATGGAAATTTTACTTGTCTGATCTATGGATAAAGGAAGAATTTATGACCAAACAGAAATAGAGAGGCATGTGATATACGAGATGGGTAATTTTGATTACATTAAATTAAAAAGGCTTTGTACAACCAAAACCAATAAAGCTAAGATTAGAAGAAAAATGGGAAATGGGGAGAATATTTTACAACAAATTTCTCTGATAAAAGCCTCATTTCTCAAATATGTGGAGAACTGAATTAAATTTATAAGAAGAAAAATCATTCCCTAATTGAAAAGTGGTCAAAGAATATGAATGGGGAGTTTTCAGATGAAATCAAAGCTATCTATTGGCATATGAAAAATGCTCTAAATCACTATTGATTAGAAAAATGCACCAAAATAACTCTAAGGTGCCATCTGACACCTGTAAGATTGGCTAACATAACAGAATAGGAAAATGACAACTCTTGGAGGTCATGTGGAAAAATTGGGATACTAAAGCATTATTGGTAGAGTTGTGAACTGACTCAACATTCTGGAGAACAATTTGGAATTACACCTAAAGGGCTATAAAACTATTTATACCCCTGGGGCAGCTAGGTGGTGCAGTGGATAAAGCACTAGCCCCGGAGTCAGGAGGACCTGAGTTCAAATCTGGCCTCAGACACTTAACATACTTACTAGCTGTGTGACCCTGGACAAGTCACTTAACCCCAATTGCCTCACCAAAACAACAACAATGAAAACCCAAACTATGCATACCCTTTGACCCAACAATACCAATCCTAGGTCTGTATCCCAAAGAGATCAAAGAAAATGACAAAGGACCTATATGTAGAAATATTTATAGTAGGTCTTTTTGTGGTGGCACAGAACTTGAAATTGAGGGGATGTCCATCAATTGGTGAATTGGTGCCTTGCCCAGGGTCAGTCAGCTAGTAATTTCCTGAAGTTGGATTTGGTTGAAATCACTGAATTATTAATCACTCTCTTTGGGGCAGAGAAAGAGCTTTAGCAGATGTCCAAATAATCAAAGTCTACAGTCATCAAACACATAGGGTCAAAGATCTAGAGCTAGAAGGGACCTCAGAAGCCAGCTAGTTTAAGTCCCTCATTTTATAAATAAAGAAACTGAAGCTGAAGAACTCTAAGTCATGTGGTATGCCCAAGAAATAGCATTTGAACTCACGTCCTTTGACTCAAAAGCTATTTTTTTTCACTTCCTTATATCTTTACCAGAATTCTGATTTTTCACAAATCCCTTATATATTTTCTCTTTATGCTTCCACTGATATCACCCAAACACTCTCTTCTTTATTTCATTCTTGTTCCCGAATATTCTATCTTCATCATTTTACTTCCTTCCTTGCCTCAGTTTCTTCTTCTGGAACACAAAAATAACTCCATTTTTCTGATTGAAGAGAACTCAATAATTGAACAAAGAAAGACTCTGCTGATGGATTTGAATTGGATACTTTCCCTATTTTGCTTGCAACAGCATGTAAGTCCCCTTAAGCTTATGCTTTAAAGACAGATATATGAGGAAGAGCCAACTCTTCCTCATTTAAGAACTAAGCATAGGACCCAAATGAGGTTGTTTCAGATATACTAAGTTTAGACATAGGATATTTTCCAGATTTCTTGGATTTTACTATTCACTCCAACCTTCTCTTTCTTGAAGCCTCCCTCCCGTGGCCACTAGCTTCAGATAATCTGAATTTCCCTTAACCCTGAAACAGTACCTTCTTTTAGACCTTAGGACCCTAAGTATTCTTTGCATTGAACAACTGATATAAAATTCCCAAATGTATGCTCCTGGTTCTGATCTCAATTACTAGAAATGCCCGAGCGATTCCCTATCACTCTGGGACAGCAACAATAGAAACAGCCCCAACTCTGAATGAGTTTTATTCCCACCTTTATTAACATGATTGGTTCTATGAACAAACCGGCTCTGACAGCAAATTCCAAGTGTCCAAAATTTGGCTTTGGTTTCTGTTTTGTTCCTGGATCACAGTTTAGTTCTGGAAGGGTTATCCTTTCCCCATTAGTTTTCCTTTTCATTTCCTCTAAAAGCTCAAGGTGGCGTTGCTTGGTAAGTATTTATTAATATATATGTATATATGTATATGTATATTCCACCCTATTCACTTATTAATTCCTTCTTCCGTTTTGAATGTGTATTTTCTATGTGGCAGTTGCGGCCATGCATCAGAAACAGCAGGTGGTGCCAGATGCCAGATGGAATGGGAAGCCACTACCCCAGTGAGTGAGAGAGAGAGAGAGAGAGAGAGAGAGAGAGAGAGAGGGAGAGAGAGAGAGAGCGCAAGCTAGCTGTGTGCTTATTGCAGGCAGGAGCTACTATACTCTGCTCCTAGCTTACTGTCAGTAGCTCTTGGATTCAGGCTGCTACACCCAGGAGCCCTGTCCCTTCAGCACCATCAGCCCGAAGCTCTTGTTCGAGGGAAAACCAGCTCTACTCCTCAGATTGGCCTGAATCTGGCCTGACCCTTCAAGCGTGATTTGCAGTAAGTACAAGGGTTTACTTTGCTCCATTTCCCCCATCCCACCCTACCCCACCCTCTTTCATTATGACACCCCTGGTTTTTTTTCTCATCAATAGAAATGATAAGTAAAATCAGGTCATGCTAAGCTGCATTGTGGTCCTAAATGGAGGAGTCTTTCTTTGACTCAGAGCGAGCTCAAGAGGAAGAAATACAGGGCATTTATTTAGTTAGGTATTGTGCAGTTTGATATTAAAAACATATATAATCATACTATGTTGGAGTAAATCCAGTAGCTATTATATTTACTGAATCAAAGAACCAGATAATGCTAATGATAAGGATACTAAAATGTAGAATATGAATACATATTGATGAATATATGCACATGGAATCTATACAAGGACACATGCACATGCAAACAATGCACTTCTTAGTGGAAGGTTTGCTGAAGAGAAACTGTAAACAAAAAATAGCAATTCAAATAGTGAGGTGAAATGTATCATACTGCATGATGCTCAAGAGTATTCTGACTTTGTTCTTTCTACCTTCTGGTTATGTCTTTTCGATATGAACAGCTTGCATTTTTTCAGCTGTTTTAAATGATTGCTGTTTTGCACATATTTTAAAACCATATTTTTAATTTGCTTCTGGCTTTCCCTAGACTGTAGCTATAGCTGTTGAATCCTATGGGCATTAGGGCAAATGAAACATCTAAATGAGTCTAGTTGTACAATTGGAATAGTGTCTGGAAACCTAACAAAGGTGTCCCCAAAGGATCACTGAATAGTCTGAAGAATTATGTCTGAACCTCAAAAGATCAGGGTTCAAATCCAAGTTCTGCTCCTAGCTAAGTGATCCTAGGAAAGTCACTGTACCTCACCAAGGCTCAATTCCTATCTCTGTAGAGTGGGATAATAAGGTCTGCATGGTCTATTTACCTTACAGAGTTTTGGGAAAAGAGCTTTGTCATCTTTTAAACACAATAGAAACGTTAAGCTCTGAGCTCTGAGTTGTGAGCTTTGATGATAATGTCAGCCAGAATGGAGCTATTTAGGAAGGAACTATTTCCCATGACTGTAATCTTCTCTTTTTCCCTGCACTCTCCTTCTTCTGTCACCTTACTCATTTGGACTGTTTCAGGTCTGGGAAGTGAGGCACAAGAATGGTGAAGCTGGGGAGTAATTTGAGTGACAAGAACAGCAAACAACCTTCTGCTGAGGACGGCTTTCAGACTGTTCCTTTGATAACACCCTTGGAAGTAAATCACCTGCAGTTTCCTGCTCCAGAAAAGGTAACACCAATCATCTCTATTTTTCCAGACGTCAAATGGATTCTTTCCTTACAGAATCTATTTACTTGTCTTATGGCATCCCTTGAATCACATCCATGAGAGATAAATGATTCTTTTTTTCTTCTTGGGGGGATTTAATATAATAAATGAATACATAGAACCATAGTATTGGGACTACAAATGATCTTAAATATCATATAATCCAACAATTTCATGTTGTGTATACTTAAGCTAGGCTGACAAACTTTAAGGGACTTGTCCAGGTTACACAGGGCATCAGGACTTGGACCCATCTTCTTCAAATCCAAATCTAGCTCTCTTTCCACTCATTCCACAGCACCTCCATGGAGTTGGAGCACACATTGAGCATTATAGATGAAAGGGATGTTATAACATAGAACACAGATGTAAAATAGTTGGAAGGGGCCTTCGGAGAGATCATGCTCTATTGGAATGTACTCAGAATGTGGAGTGTCAGAGCTTCAAGGGGCCATGGGGATCATCTAGTCCAATTACCTCATTTTATAGATGGGGAAGCTAAGGCTTAGAGTGGGGAGAGTGACTTTCCCAAGGTCTAGAAGAGATGGGACTCAGATATTAGATCTAGAGTGGACCTGAAGAGCAGTTGCCTAGTTCAAACTTCCAATTTCACAGAGAGGGAAGGTGAGACCAAAAGAAGGGAAATAAATGGACCAAGGTCACACATAACATTTCTGAAAGATGTAGAGAGGAAGAGTCCACCTAAATTTAAGACATGGGTTTAGTCATTTGAAAAGTTTCAGGTACATCTAATGGAATATCAATCGAAAGAAGGTAGAAGCTATTGTAGAGAAGACACAGACACTTACTATCCAGGGTGAGGCTTGTCTGATAAACAAAGATGAGAGAGACAACTTATTTAATTTATGACATGTCTGGAATTTTTTTGAGCTGGTTTTTAAATATGTATTTAGTTAAAATGTCTTGAATATGTCTTGGAAGAAAACAATTGAATTTTCTACAGGAAAGGTAAAAAATGGAATATTCTATTTTATTTTTTCATCAGGGAATGTGAGGGAACAATGATGGTTTTAGCCAATCAATTCAATTAGCCTTAAGTGGAAGCTCAGAGTGATCTGAAGTGCATGGCTGAATGATGAAGATTATTAGTCATCTATTTTTAAAGTGCAATAGATATCCATATAAATCTTTATCATGATAGCAAAAATAGATAGACACCAAAGGACACTGAGAAATCCATGGTTAATCAGGAAGAGCATGAATTCTAGACCTAGCTCTGCCCCTACTTGGGTCAATGACCTTGAGCAAATCACTTTATAGGATCATAGATCATAGGATCATAGATTTAGAGATGTAAAGGGCCTTAGAGACTGTTGATTCTGGCCCTCCCATTTTGCAGATGAGGGAACTGAGGTCCAGAGAGGTTAAGTAACTTGTCCAGGGTCACATGGCTAGTAAGTGTCTGCAGTAGGATTTGAACACAGGTCTTCCAGATTCCAAGTTCAGTCCCCTATTCATCATTCATGCTACCAAAGACTTCAGTCTCTGTTTTTTTTTTTAATCTATCAAATGAGGCACTCTTGGACTAGAACTAGATGACTCTAAAGTCCCTTCTAGCTCCACCAGTCTGTGTTTTATGGTGCTAGAACATTTTCAGATCATTCTGTTCCTTAAGGTCCAAGCCATATCAAAGAATCTGTTCTAATGTCTCTTACAGGACAGGCATTTTTTTGGTTATGCATTCTAAGTTCCTTTCTAACTGGCATTCTATGATCCATGTTTTAAAGTCCCTTTTAGTTCTATTCTATGTTTCATTTTTTAAGGCATATTGCACCTCTAACATTCTGTGAATCTATGATCTTCATTTCCTATAATTATAAGTTTTTAAATTACAAAAGTTAAGAGAAAAAATAGCAAGAAGAACCCAACTTTCCTCTGCACATGAGGGAATATATATTTCCTGGGAACAGAGGATAGGAAAGCCTGCTCCAGGCTTTGTCAGGCTTCAGGATGAACCATTCTCCCAAGGCATCAGTCTATCATGGTTCTTGTATTTGCATATTTCTATAAGATAAACAGAAAAGAGATGGCAAGGTAGTAGTACTGTTGCTCCACCCCCAAGATAAATCCCAGGGAGCAGAGTGGCTGTAGGCATATCCATGCTCATTAGCATGCTCTTGCTCATATGGGATGTGGATTTTTTCTGATCTTACTATAAACCTTAAAGGGGTTTATATCTGTGATTCCCACCTCTCCCCAGCTTCTAACCCACGAGGTTAGACATTGGGGCTGAAGGTATATTTTGTTAGAACATTTCCCATCTGGAAGCTTGGGGATGGATAAAGCCATTTCCTCACAGTACCAAGGAAGGTGATGGAGGTAGAACCAGCCTGACCAGAGGATTTAGTTGATTCACTGCTGCATCCCTTGACCATGTCTTAAGAGGCAAAAACCAGTCAGAGATCATAGGCCTTATAATTGGAAAGGGTCTCTAGAGTTGGAGGATCCTCCGGCCCACCCTCCCATTTTAACAAAACTCCTAGTTTATATAACAGGCTAACAAAGCTTCAAAAATTAGACCTCATGAATTTTTAGTCAAAACAATTCTGCCAGTGTATGTAGTTGTACTTCCATTAATGTTCATCACTTCTGAATGTTGCATATAAAATATTAATAATTATGCAGTACACATGTTTTACACTTGGAAGTTTTCAAAGTGAAGGTGGGAAAACATTTTGGAAGAAGGATCATATGAGTTTGTTGTTAAAGGAAATGAGAAACTTCAGCAGATGGGGGTGGTAGGGAGAGGGTGGGAAGGAAAGCATTCCTGTCATTGGACACAGCATGACCAAAGGCCTAGTGCTGGGTATTAGAGAAGGCAAAATAAGAATAGAGAATAGAATGGCTTAGTTGAACTCTAAAGAGGGTAAGATGGAGCTATACAGGCAATTTTGAACCAGATTGTAGAGGGCCTTGAATGCTAGAATCACAAGTTTAGGAAAAAGGGACCCACTAAAGTTTTTTTGGGGGGTAGAGCAGTGATATAATCAAGAAAATGCATTGAGAAAATTATTAAGCCAATTGTATGAAAGATGGATTGGAGATTATAAGAGAGAAGAGAGTTAGGAATATCAGTTAAGAGGCAATAGTCTAGGTGAAGAGATGAAGTTCTGAATTTGGATGGCTGCAATGGCAAAAAAGAAGAGGGCTGCCTTCCCCTTCAAAGTCAGCATTACTGGTCAATGAAAGAAAAATATTTGCATATGTGTATATGCATAGCTGCACTACATTATCTGAGAGTAATGAGAAACTTACAAAGTCAATGAAAGACCACTGAACTATTTTACTAGTGGAGACTTTGCACCTACCCTGGGCCCTCCTCTCTGCTTCCCCTTTTTCCCCTACCATGTGTGTGCATGCATGAAAACACACACACACACACACACAGAGTAATACCTGGAAAGCACCCTTGGTAGTTAAAAACCATTGTAAAGGGGGGCAGCTAGGTGGTGCAATGGATAAAGCACCAGGCCCTGGATTCAGGAGGACCTGAGTTCAAATCCGACCTCAGATATTTGACACTATCTGTGTGGCCCTGGGCAAGTTACTTAACCCTCATTGCCTTACAAAACAAAACAAATAAACAAAAAACACAACCAAAAACCATCGTTATTTTTAAATAACTTATTGAGTTAAACTTCTGGACTTGGGAAGAAGAATATTTGTGCAGCTGTTTATTATGAATTTCTAAGTCTTACTGAATTTTTTTACCTCAAGGAGTGTAAAGCACTCAAGTTCTGTGAAAATCTAAAAATTTAGAGAAAAATTCCCCCATTCCTCCTTCTTTCTCTTCCTCCCTTCCTCCTTCTATCCCTCCCTCCCTTTCTTCCTGCTTTCTTCCTTCTGTCCCTCCCTCCCTTATAAAATTTAGCTTTATTCTTTAGTCTAATCAACCAACCTGCATCCTACACTCAGCTCACCCCACCCTTCCAAGAACAATTTACAGGAATTCATTCTACCATTTTCCTCTCTAAATCTCTTAAAATTATGGAATGATTCCCTCTGAGGGGTGGTGTGGTATATAGTTGAAAGCACAGTGGCCTGGGAATTACAGAATTTTAGAGTTCAAAGGGATCTTAGATGCCATCTAGTTCAACCCATTCCCCCAAAAGAATCCTTACTCTAACATATATGACATGTAGACATCTATCCTACTCTAGTGTCGCCCATTCCACTTTAGGAAGATTTTGGTTACATTAAACCTAAATTAATCTCATTGAAATTTCCACATACAGCTTTGAATTTCTGCTTCAGAAAGGCATTTTTCAAAATGGAGCTAGAAGAGACTATTCAATCTTATTGCTTTGTTGGGGAACTAGCAGGTTGTTCTCTCAGATTTTATATCACATTAATAATAATAATAATAAATTATTAGTTTTAACTTGATGTTGATGATGATGACCACTTCCTATTGATTATTTCTCCCCAGGGCCCAGCACATAGTAGACACTTAATAAATTCTTGTTGGTTGCTCTCTCATTTTCTTGGATGTCCTTGGATACTCTTACATCAAAGCACCTGTTTGAGTAATCTCCATGGCACCCTTGTCCTTTGGGGGCCAAACAGAATAAATCTAATCCATCTTTTATATGATAGCTTTTCAAGTACTTGAAGTCAGCCATCACATTGCCCCTGGGTCTTTTCTACTCCAAGTTAATTATCTCCATTTCCTAAATCAGGAGACTTATCTATACTTGGGTTCCAGCTATGCCACTACCTTGTGGAATGAGTCCATCTCCTTCATATTTCTGGGCCTTAGTTTCCTCTTTTGTAAAATGATGAAGTAAAACCATAGCTCTTAAAGGTCCTTTCCATTCAGTGGTTGTTCAACTTCCCTCTGAAGGTCTGAGATTTGTTTTTTCTCTCTTCAGATTTAATAATGTATTAGCTATATTATCTCAGGCAAATTAATTAGCTTTATGAACATTTTTCTTCCCTACAATTTGGGGAGAATGGTACTTGGAATAAGTATCTCACAGAGGTATTATAGGAGAATCACACTGTAAATCTTAAAGTTCTATGGAAATGAGGCATGTTAGTGGTAAGTGGAATCATTTACTGGAAACACCCAGTTCACACTGCCACAGGACACTTAAAGGATCATAAGATTTTGAACTGGAAGGGACGTTAAAGCTTCTATAATGCAAAACTCTCATTTTAGAGTTGAGGAAATTAAGGCCTGAGATTAAGTGGTTCACCCAAGGTCACACAGCCAGTGTTCACTTAGATTGTTTCTTTGATTCCTAATCCACAGTTTTGGAAGGAGAATGTTTTTACCTTTTTTTTTTTTTTTTTTGACAAGAGTCAAAATTTTTTTTTAACAGAGTAATGAGGGTTAAGTGACTTGCTCAGGGTTATATAGCTAGTAAGTGTCAATTGTCTGAGGCCAGATTTGAACTCAGGTCCTCCTGAATCCAGGGCTGGTGTTTTATCCCTTGTGCCACCTAGCTGTCCCCATGTTTTTATCTTACATTTTAGAAACCAGAGGAGATTCAGAGAATCTATTTGGGCCAGCTTCTCATTGTAGTCCACCTTAATACTTCAGTATCAAACCTTGGAGCTAATCTCACTAAAAAGGGAATCCTTCCTCCTTCCTCAGCATTTCCACATTTTATTTATCTGTCTTGCCAGTCCTGAGGCTTCTTACACTGAAGATCTCTCTATTATTAATAATTCTGGGAAGTAATATTTTAAATTTTTATGTCTGCACTTTGCACAGTCTGAACTGCAATGTATTATATGAACTTCTCCCTAGAAGCCTAGAGTTACATCAGGGCAGTGTGGTCTTTTCAGAATGAATAATTTATAGCATTTTCACAATGCCAATTATGTCAAATCATATTACTTATTTCTTGAGGGACATTGTTCATGTAAATATGAAGAGAAAATTCTGAAAAAGCCCCCATACATTTGGAAATCCAGAGATTTATTTGCCAAATCACTATTAAAATACAACTTTTAATAAAACAATGGAGAAAATGTATCCAGCCCTACTTCCAGTACACACACATACACATACACATGTGTGCACATATGCATGCTTACACATGCTTTTCATTGTTCAGCTGCTTCAGTCATTTCCAATTCTTCATGACCCCATTTGGGGTTTTCTTGGCAAAGATACTGAAGTGTTTTGCTATTTCCCTTTTCCTTCTCATTTTACAAATGAGGTGACTGAGGCAAACGGGGTTAAGTGACTTGCCCAGGATTACACAGATTTGAATTCAGATCTTCCTGACTCCAGGCCCAGTGCTCTATCCACTGTACCACCTAGCTGTCCCTATAGACATGCATATGCACACACACACACACACACATACACACACACATACACATACACACATCATGCCTTTGCCTTAAATATTTCTTTTAACCAGAGAAGCTAGATTAGTGTACTATGAAGAAAAATGGATTTTTGAAAGAACATGGGTTTGAATCCTGGAACTATTATTTATTATCTGTGTGATCTTGTACAAGTAATTTCCCCTTTCTGGGCTTCAGATTTCTCATCTGTAAAATGAGCAGTTTTGATAAGTGATTTTTTTTTTTTGCAGGGCAGTGAAGGTTAAGTGACTTGTCCAGGGTCACACAGCTAGTAAGTGTCAAGTACCTGAGGCTGGATTTGAATTTAGGTCCTCCTGAATCCAGGGCCGGTGCTTTATCCACTGTGTCACCTAGTTGCCCTGATAAGTGATTTTGAAGGTTTCTTGCAGCTCTAAGATTTTATAAACCTATAAAATCTTGATTCACAATTACTTGGTTCCAGTTTCTGTCTCCAGAAAGGCATTTGTAAAATGGAGCCAGATAGACTGTTTCTTTTCAGTCATTCCTTTTTATGGAATTAGCAGGTTACCTCCTGGAGTTTACTTTCACATTAATAATAATAATGACTGTTTCCTATTGATTATGTATCCCTCAGGGCTTAGCACAAAGTAGGTACTTAATAAATGCTTGTTGGTTATTTTTAAATTTTCTTGGTTATTCTTACATCAGAGTATTTTCACACATAGGGCCTATTTGACTAATCATTACAGTACCTGTAATTACAGTGCAAACTGGAAGTGAGGAACCATTACTATCCTGCTTTTATAGAATTGGAAAATGAGGCACAAAACAACTCAGAATATTTCCATAACTGTTAGGCCTTAAGGAGGCCTTCATTTCATAGCTTTGCTGCAGTGAGCACTGTGGTCATTTCTACCCAGATTATCCCACATACATCCCTAAATTCTATGACCTGGGAGCTCATGGAGAATCAGGGGCAAGAAAGATGTGCAGCCAGGAAACCTCACACCCCTTAACTCGTGCCTTTTATGAAATTTCACTTTGTCTGCCCCCAAATCTCCAATATATGATAGAAGACACAGACTCAGTGAAAATCCCAAGTCCATTTTGTATGTGCCTCTAGCATCTTCCTGAAGGGCAGTGGGGCCTCATGTCATGGTGTGAGCCCTAGACTAGGAGCCCGGTGACTCCAATTGGTCACTTCCCTTTGAGCTTCACTTTCCTCATCTGTGAAATGAAGGTAAGTGAAATGATTGCTCCTAGCTCTGTCTTCCAGCTCTACTTTCTACACATGTCATGGAGAGAATGCTGGACTTGAAAATCATGAGACCTGGGTTCAAATCCTGGTTCTGAACCTTCTTATCCTTCTGACCAAGACATATCTATTTCTCTGAGCCTCAGTTCCATTCTCTGTAAAGTGGTGATAATATTGACATTAGTTGTCTCACAAGGTTGTTGGAAGGAAGCCACTTTGAGTGCTTCACATCCATTGTGTCATTTGGTACTTACAGAAATCCTTTGAGGTGTTGTGTAGTCAGTCAGTAGTATGGGTGACCTGAGGTGTTTGGATCGGGTGATTCCTGTGACCACTTCTAGCTCTGAAGCCCAAGATTATTATGATCTTCATGCTCTCTACCTTTCAGGGGTGGGACAGGGACTAGACCTAGGATACAATTAGTACAGGGAAATCTTGAGAAGAAACTGATACTGTTACTCTGAGCAAATCTTCATTGGCCTTGGGCCTCATTTCAAAATATCTGACCCCAAGCTTGCTGTCAATTTAAATCTCAGGCCTGATACTTACTAGTTGTAGGACGATGATCAAACCATTTAACATTCCCTTGCATTAGTCTCCTCTTCTATAAAATGAGAGCACTGAACTAGCTCATCTCAAAGGTTCATTCCAGCTCTGCATTTCTGTGAGTCTTCCTAAAGTGTAAAACTCACTGGATGGGGAACAAGGAGACCTGGGTTTGAATTCTAACTCTGAAGTTGCCTGACCTTGAATAATCTGATCTCAGAGGACCTTGTTCTCCAGTTAAATAACAATGTATATACACTGTCACGTTTCCCAGGGTTATTTTGAGGAAAAAAATTGTAAATCTTAAAGCCCTATTGAAATTTGAGCAATATTACCACTATTCTAGTCCTGATACTTATTAAGGGACTTTAGGCAAATTCCTTCCACCCCTTGGAACTTAGTTTCCCTAACTTTATCTCATCTCATCCTCCTTGTTCTACTGGGTTCATGCCTTGTCAAATTCCAGGCCTAGGTAAATCTTATCATTTGGAGTCATGCTGTGTCTGCATTTACTTTCTTGGTTCCTCTTCCACATGTGCTACTGAATGGGGCTGGAGGAAGGAAGTCATCCAGTCTGTTGTATTCTCAACTGGGTCTACACTGACCTTGGGGCCAATCAGACTCCTTATGTGTGACAGGCCTTCAAATACTTGTAGATCGTGTCCATGTCCTCTAGAAGCTTTCTCTTCTCTAGATTAAACATTTCCAGTTCTTATAATTGATTCTCCTACGGTATTATTCTATAGTCATTTTACTATTTTGGTCAACTTCCTATCAATGTAGTCCAACTTGTTTATGTATTTCTTAAAATAAGGCATTCAGACCTGACAGAGAGCTATAGATGTTGTCTTAGGGTGGGATATGGTAAGATTATCAAAAAGCAGGGAGACCTTGGATAAAACCTTTCCCCACTCTGTGCCTTAGGAGATTGAACTCGAACAGTGACTACTTCTGATTACTTAGTCAAATACTCTACTAGACCACACTACCTGGTGAATGATTGTTTCATAGAAGCTTATTGCAGAGCAGTGAAATTATACTTGGCCTCCTTATTCTTCAATTTTCTTTCCTTCCATGATGCACAATTCATTTTATCTTATTCATCCACATGGGTGGTAAAACCTAAGACCTCACCATCACTAAAATCTATGCCATATCCATGATCTGGAACTCTGAAGTTACTTGCTATGATCATAATTTTCCTGTCTTCTCTTACATTGCCTAATCCCTCCTAAATTTTTTTTATTTCTTCATATCACAACTTCTAGTAGCATTCTATTCTCCTATTCTCTCGGTTCAATACTCCTGACCTTTACACAATAGTTAACTATTTAAACTATATACTCACTTCTACTCTTGAATCTCTTGTCCCTTATTCAATGCTAATTCTCAGTCCTGGGTGACTTCCACCACCTTCTTTTACATTCCTATTCAAGTCCTGAAGACGGAAGTTACCCAACTATGTCAACTTTTTCCAATACAAATTATTGTTATCTAGTCTTAGATCAACCCGCCTGCTCCATGACAATCCTTTTATTTTTCCTATTTCAGTCATTGCACAGACCCTTCCTAACTTTCTTTTTTTTCCTGAAGCCATCTCATATCCCTGTTTGCTATTCCCCCCTCTTCTTCTTCTTCTTTTTTTTTTTTTTGCAGGCAATGGGGGTTAAATGACTTGCCCAGGGTCACACAGCTAGTAAGTGTCAAGTGTCTGAGGTCGGATTTGAACTCAGGTACTCCTGAATCCAGGGCCAGTGCTTTAACCACTGCGCCATCTAGCTGCCCCTCCCCTACTTCTTACTCTTAGCCTCCTCCTTGACTGAAAATATTAAGGTAATCTATTGTGACCTGCCTTTTTCTCCCTACTTCATATCTTATAACCTTTCTGTATCTTCAATTCTCTCTTCCTTTGCTTATATATCTGATGAAGAGGCAGTCCTTTTTCCTTGGCAAGGCTAATCCCTTTGTCTGTGCTTTTAAACTCATTCTGGCCCATCTCCTCCAGGAACTTGTCTCTTTCTCATATCTTCAATCTTTTTTTATTTGCTGACTTCTTCCCCACAGTCTGTAAACATGCTTAGTTATCCACTATCCTTAAAAAAACAGAACAAACAAAAAATATAACAATGGATAAAAAACCCCCAAAACAAACCTTCACTTCATCCCAAAATGTTATCAAGCTATTGCCCTAACTCTCCTTTCACCTTCGTAGCCAAACTAAAAATGAGTCATTTATACTTACTTTCTCTATTTTCTCACCACTGTCTTAGTTCCCAACCCTTTACAATTTAGCTTTTGATACCCAACACTATACTGAAACCATACTGCTAAAAATTACCAGTAATCTTTAAACTGCTTAACTGATAGTATTTCCTCAGTCTTTTATCTCTATGCAGCTCTTGATACCATTGTCCATTACCACCACCCACTTTCTATGTTCCTTTTGATTCTGTGATATTGCTCTGTCCTGGTTCTCCCAGGCCTTCTTTTCTCTCTCTCTCTACTCTTTCCCTTGATGCCTTCAGATACTATCATGGATTTAAGTTATCTTTTTTATACTGATAACTCTTTTTTATTCATTGGTAAAGGACTGGCTCTCTGGAGAAAGGAGTGGGAGGAAGGTAGTTAGAAACAAAGGTGATAGCCAAAAGATAGAGGTAAATTTTTAACAGTATAAAGTCTTTGAAGGCAGGAATTGCTTTATTTTAGTTATTGTATCCTGAGCCCTTGGCATAGTATCATGTATGTAGTTAGTATTTAATATATATTTGAATTGATTTAAGACATTGTTTTCAAGGGGCAGCTAAGTGGCGCAGTGGATAAATCACCAGCCCTGGATTCAGGAGGACTTGAGTTCAAATCTGGCCTCACACACTTGATACTAGCTGTGTGACCCTGGGCAAGTCACTTAACCCTCACTGCCCCACCAATCCCCCTCCCCAAAAAACAAACAAAAAACCCCCACATTGCTTTCATATACTTACCTTCAGAGTATTCTTTGCTTTATGCCCTTTTGTCAGCTAGGTGGTATGGTGGATAGAGCTCTAGGCCTGGAATCAGGAAGACCTGAGTTCCAATCCAGCATCAGATTTTTACTATGTGACCCTGGGATAGTCACTTAACCTTTGTTTGCCTCACATGTATGTTTTGAGGAAATTTCTAAATTCTGAGGTACCATATACAAAAAATCAGCTATTAATATTAATAACTTTATGGTGTTGGCCACATCATTTCCTTTCTCTGCATCTCAATTTCCTCATTCCCTAAGTTGATGAGGCTGGATTATATGATCTCTAAGACACATTTCCATCTCTGATATTCCAAGATCAGATCTATGATGCCAGCTTTTTATCTATTCAAACTGGCTTTCCATTCTTTCTATCAAACAATATAAGTGAGCTTTTGTTGTCCCTTCTGGTCAGGTGGACAGTCTCATTATCTTTAATCATGTCTAACAGAAACAACATTTTGTAGAAATTATTGAATAAAATGATGATATACACAAAACTGACTTGCAATAAATAGAAACAATGCAAATGGAAGTTATTGTACTGAAGGCCACAGGGAGAAATAGCAGAAGCAGTTAACATGATAGTATGTATTTGGGGCAGAAACAAACTGGTGCTATTGAATGTGAGAATTAGTTCCTTAATATAGGAGTGGATGCCACTGTATGGGATATTTTCTCCAAACCTTTTTCTAGATATTTGTTTCTGTCCCTCTGAGTATTTTTTCTCTCTTGATATTGAAACCTCTCAGTTGGATGTCCAAATCCCAAAACAACATTTGTAGACAGTAATGGTGAAAGTATGATGAGTGATGGTAGAGCACAAATAGAAAAGTAATTTATGGGTAGAAACAAATGAGACTGTTAATCTTTTCTTTTCTAATTTACACCCCTTTTCTAGGCAGAGAGGGAGAAATCAGTTATATATCTCAAGCACTTATCTACACCCAGGATCTACATTAAGCCAATGATTAGAATAAGAAATAGAGATAATAAAATTATATGGCATATATGGCAAACTGCTTATGTATGGTTGTAGCAGAATCATATGGGACTGAAGAATTGAGATGGTAGGGTTTGTCTTTAACTGTTTCTCTCTAGCCCCCCAAGACTTCTACTTAGAACCAGGGATATTTTGTTTTTGAACCAGTTAACTGTTAGGGCAGACCAAATAACATTGCATATGAGACTATCAGGGGAAGATCCTCAGGGCTATTTAACAACACAGTTTACCGTTACTTCAGTCTTTGCCTTTCTTGTTAGGAAAAATAGAAATTAAATGTTTGCCAATGAACTAATCAATTGCCAAGAATTTATTAAGCACCTACTATGTGCTAGGGAAGTATCAAGAGTGAAACAATCCCTACATGCAATAGGCATGAGACTGATGGGAGTATATGTCCAAAGGCCTAGCTCTGTGACCTTAGGCAAATCCTGTAACTATTCTATACCTCATTCTCTCTGTACACAAATCAGAGTTTAAAAATATCATGTGTAAGGTCCAACATTCTATATGTTATGATCTTCACAACTCTAACATTCTATGAGCCTATGTATCTATGGGCTTGCCAATTCTAGATGATGACAAAATTGATGGACCTACACTAGCCAGTTCTCCTTTGGTTATTCAGATGTGGCCAACCCTGATCAGATTTCTAGTTCCATTATTTCTGATATCCTAGACTTGTGCATTTTCCACTGTACCATGTTCCCTCCCTCAATCTATCCATGACCTATCAATTCCCCTGTCAGGCAGGTGTATTTATTGAGCACTTCCTCTGTACCAAGTACCATACTAGTTGATTAGAGGTATATGGATAGCCAGCATGGAAAGAGGGACAAAAGTGGATATGAAAACAAGACAATTAAAAGAAAGCAACCCTTGACATCAAGGATTTTAGGGAAAATTTGTTTCCTTGCCTAGATACAAAGGGAATAAAAACACAGAAATAGTATAGGAGGTATTATGAATATTCTTGGTGTTATTAAAAAAATAGAATATAAGCATACTTTCTCAAAGCATTTTGTAGGTGCTAATGGGCTGTCCTGCATCATTACTAACACTCTCTTTCCAAAGGGTATACTGAAAAGAGAATAGTGGCCAAGTTAAACCAGAAAGAATTACAGTTTATGCAATTTAAGTAGGATTTCTCTCTAAACAATTTGCGTTTTTTAAAATAGCTTTCAGCAAAAATGGGATATAAACAGTATCTTGTCTTCATTAAAGGCTGCTCTTTAGTATCTAAATATCACTGACTAAGAGCAGCTTCTACCTTCAGGACATATGATGTACTTCGTAAGTGTACCCTTTCATAGAATATCAGTAATGGAAAAGAACTTTGAGGTAATTTGGTTCAATTTCCTCATTTTTGTGGATAGGGAAATGGAAATTCAGAGCAGCTAAGTGTGTTGCTATCATACAGCTAGTGAATGGTAGACACAAACCCAGACACGGTTATTATATAATCTTCCATTATAAATAAATTAGATCCAAAACAAAGGACTGTATGAGTTCTAAGGGGAAGCTAATTACTAATTAGACAATCAGGGAAGTCATCATGGAAGAGGTGACATTTAGAAGTTCTATAAAGAGTGGGTAAGAATTTGATGGGTAAAGGGTAGAGAAAGGACAGCATTCTAGGTGGGAGTTTGGGAAACAAAGAGAAGACCAATTTGGCTATAATATATAGTGTATGGAGGGTAATACTAAAAGGAAGGATAACATCAAATTAAATAGATCCTTGAATATTACATAGTGGACTTCAGTTTTGGGCATTAGTAAGATTTATTTGGCAGCTATGTAAAGGAAGGTTTGGAGGTGGTGGGGGAGTGGAGGAAGGTAGGAAAGTAGGCCTATAAGAAGCAGGTAGACCTCAAAATATACAATGGACACAGAAAAACAGGTGAAAAAGACATGTATTAGGGTAGTAGAAACAAGAATAAAGAGGTGAAGTGTACCAACACACTTGAAGGGTGAGGGAGAGGGAAGAGTAAAAACTAACCTCAAAATTGAACATATGAGAGAATAAATAGTGTACCATAGCCTCCTACATTTTTAAGTCAGAGCAGTTCTAGTGATAAAATGTTTAATTTTGGATCCAATCCAGGATGGGGCATCAATGTCTAGATGTGCAGGTCTGGCTCAGAAGACATGTTAGGGGTAAATAGATGGATTTTCAAGTCATCAAATATAGTTGAAATTGTGGGTGAGATGAAGATTGCCTAGTGAGAGAGTAATGAAGATCAAGGACAGACCTTGGGAAACATCCACTTTACAAGGTCGAGAAGGTGATAGGCAAACATAGAAAGGAATAGAGAAGTAACAATTAGACTTGTAGAAGGAGAACCAAGAAAATATGGTGTGGACACTCACCACAGCTCAGAACTCTTCAGTTCAAAAGATCTGCCAATTTCATCCTCCCTGGGAGCTAGGTTGACAGGTGTTTACCACCATGCTTGGTTCTGCAGTTATTTTAAAAAGAATTTACTTTTTCTCTTCCTGTTGGGTTTTGTTTACAAATTATGGAAATACCAAAATTTATGTGAATTTATTTTTTATCTTCCAATTTTGCTAAAATTATTGTTTCAATTAGTAGTTGGATCTCTAAGAAAACCATATCATCTTTGAAAAGGTATACTGTTGTTTTCTATCTGCCTGTGCTTGTTCCATCAATTTCTTTTTATTGCCTTTTGCTATACTTAGCATTTTGAATACTTTCTCAAATAGTAATGGCAATAAAAGCTACTATTGCTTTACCTTTCCTTTTATTGGAAAGAACTCTAGTTTATCCCTATTACATTTAATTTCAGCTCCAAGCTTTAAGAACAAAACTATTTCTTCATATAATTTTTGTCTTTTTTAATGGATGTTATATCTTATCAGACTTTTTTCGGTTGACATAAGAGGTCTCTTTTCCTATTTTTGCAATTTTTTATTGGATATTGGAATTAATTTTTCTTTAAACATTTGATAGAATTCACCAAAATCTGTAGGCCTGGGATATTTTTTCTTTGTGAGTTCATCTATTATTGTTCGCTCAATTTCTTTTTTTATGAGAGCATGCTATCTGAATTCTCTATTTCTTAGTCTGTTCATCAGGTTATTCTATATTTTTATAAATATTCAATTGCTTCATTTAAGTTTAATTGGCATATTGTTGAATAAAATAGCTTCTAATGATATCCTTGATTTCTTCTTAATTTCTTGGGAATATCCTTTTTCATCTTTATACTTGTAATTTGGTTTTCCTCCTTTAAAAATCCAGTTACTACATGGTTATGTACTTGATTAAAAAAACCAAAAAACCAAAACTAAAACCAAAACCAAAACACAGCTCCTAGTTCTGTTTAATAATTCATTTGTTATTGTTTTCAGTTTTATTAGTGTATTCAAGTTTCTATTTTGGTGCTTAATTGGATTTTAAATTTTCTTGATTTTCTAGGATATTTGTTGTTGTTGTTCAATGCCCAATTCCTTGAACTGTCATTTCTCCCTTTTGTTGATTAAAGAGTTTATGGATATAAATTTCCTACTAAGGATTGCTTTGGCTACATCCCACAAAATATTATATTTTCTCTTATTGTTTATTTTTTCTTTGCTGAAAATGTCTATTACTTCTATACTTGTTCTTTGACCCACCAGTTCTTTATGAGCAATTTATTTAGTCACCAATTAATTTTTAATTCTCGCTTCTGTGGCTCTTTGCTGAATAATTTTTATGCCATTGTGTTTAATAAAGGATGTGTTTAACATTTTATTTTTTATTTTTCTGCCAGTGTCTGTGAATTTTTATTTCTTTAAAGGTTTGTCCATTCCCCCACTTTTCCTCTTCCCCCCTTTCCCCTTCCCTCATGCCTTGTAGGATTATGCTCATTTTTTTTCTGGTAAATTATTATTGGTTGCAATCCTTTCTCTTTTGATTTTTAGTATATCATATTCCAAACTCTCTTCTCCTTTATAAAGGATTGCCCTTGGTTGGAACTGCAGTAGACTCCTATTGGCCTTATCCCCAGTCAATTAGCTGAAAGGCTTTCTTAGTTTAGAGTGACCAAACTTCAGGCTTGCCCTTGGTTTGAGCTCTTTGACCTGGTTATTTAGCTGCAGAGCCAAGCCTGGGTCCATGGGCTCAATTCACAATCTTTATCTGAGGGACTCCTCTTCCTGCTTTTTGTAGTATATAATCCCTATCACAGCTACACCTTCACACTTTATCCTGCTACTTCAGGCCCCTGTCTGGTCCCTATAATGGAAAGTTCTGTCGGACTTACTTTGCAGGACCCACTCCTTGGTGCCTGGAGGCCTCTGGCTATCTCCCTATGGTTACCTAGACTGGAAGAGTGACCTTTATGGCTTTTCTTTGGAGTTCCTGATCATTACTCAGATTGTTTCTCTTCCTTGATCTTTGTTGGGAGAGCTAGGCTATGCTGCTTCCTCCTACATACTGTCTTTTCCCATCTCTCTCATCCTCTAACACTCTTCTGACTTCAGCACTTACTTGAAACTACATTCTTCAATTTTACTAGTGATTCATTAATGGCTAAATCAAAAGACTTTTTCTTTTGGACTTTTGAATCTTTTTCTAGTTTTTGACATGATTGACTACTTCCTTTTCTTATCTTTCTCCCTCTCCTTCCATTCTCTCCTCCCCAGCTTCAGTGATATTGTTATTTCCTTATTCTTCTTCCTGTCTGACTTCTTCCTACTCTCCTTTTTTCATCCATCCGTCCATCTCCCATATATTATTCATGGGGGTCCTCTAGGGCTTCTTAGGGACTTCTTTATATATAACCATTCTTTTGGGTCTTGTGGGTTCATTTTTTGATTTAACATAGATGACTCCAAAGTCTACTTCTCCATACCCAATCATTCCCCTGAACTCTAGTCCTAATCTCTGGTTCAACCTATCCACATTTGAGCCCATTATCTTTCCACTAAATTTGCCCCACTTCTGTACTTCCCTATTTCCATTGAGGGAACCATCATTCTTTTATTCACATCAGTTCTTTACCTAAGAGTAATCCTCAACTCTTCCCTTTCTTTCTTGCCTCATATCTAGTGAATTTATTAATTTTACCTTTGCAACATTTGTCCCCCTTTTTCCCTTCACATGACCATCAACCTAATACAGGCTCTACAGTATACTGTCTCATGATGCAGTAAACAGATCACTGGATTTGGAATTTGAAGACCTTGTTTTTTATTCATAGTCCATCTACTTGCTACCTGTGACTTGGGTAAATTGCTTAAGCTCTTTTCTTCATGATAAAGTGAGGATGGATTCAGTGACCTATAAGGTCTCTTCCATCTTTAAGTATATGAGCCTATGATTCCAGGTTTGGATTCTTACAATGGCTTTCTAACTGCTCTTGTGATTTCATTCTTTTTCTTGTCTAGTCCATCCTCCATATACCTACTCAAGTAGTTTTCCTAACTGAATGTATGACCATGTCACTTACCCATTCAAAAATCTCTAGTGGATCCCTGTTGATTCAAATATAATATACAATGTCTCTACCTCCCACCCCCTCACTTCTTCCCCATACCTGGTTTTAAAAGTCATTCATAAAAACAAATACCAAAAACAAAACAAAAAAAGGGGCAGCTAGGTGGCACAGTGGATAGAGCATCGGCTCTGGAATCAGGAAGACCTGAGTTCAAATCTGGATTCAGACACTTGACATGTACAAGCTGTGTGACCCTGGGCAAGTCACTTAACCCCAATTGCCTCACCCCCCAAAAAACAAAACAAAACAAAACAAAACAAAACAAAAAAATAAAAGTCATTCATAATCAGGCTCCAATCTGTCTTTCTAGAATTATTTCACATTACTTCCCTGAAGACATTCTGTTTCTCTGGGACAAAATTGGTCTAGTAGATAAACTTTATATTCCATGTCCTGTGTTTAGGCCTTAGTAGAGTCGGATGCCCTTCTTTCTTACTTCCACATTCCTGGATCCTTACCTTCCTCCCAGGCTCCTTTCAGATGTACCCTCCCACAGGAAACTTTTCGTGAGAACCCATACCTCACCCAATGGTTAGTTCTCCCTCTATCCTCGAATTACCTTTTAGTTACATGCATACATGTTGTAACCCTCCTCTCCAGAATGGAATATAAGTTTCTTGAAGGGAGGAACTTTATCAGTTTTTTTGTGTCTGTGTCTTTAATACCTAGTAGCATCTTGCATCCAGAAGGTACTTGATAAACTTTTCATTAAATTAAATATCTTTTCTTCTTTGACCAGAGAATAGAGTATGCAATGATGTTGAGTTTTGTGGAACAGGAGTGGGCTGCTGGAAAAGCTCATTTATTCTCAGGCATCTCAGTGTAAATAAAGGGAGTGGTTTAGAAGAGAGGGTCAGATTTGGGGAAGAAAGGATAAAAGCTTGAGACAGACTTTAGAGATTATGATAAGGAATCAACAAAGCAAGAATAGATTTTTTTTAACAGCATTGAGGCTCCAGATGAAGTTATTTAGCATAAATTCTTAGTAGATGAGTTGTTTTCTTTTGTGCATTAGGTTTAGAAGAGGTTTTAGATAAAATTTAATCCTCTATCTTTGCATCTGAGTAATCTGAGGCCCAGAGTGGGGAAATAACTTGCCCAGTGTCACACAGTTAGTGACAGAGCTGGAATTTCACTCCAAATTCACTGCTTCCCCCTCCCCCTTCCACCTTGTTGAATTCCTACTCTTCAGGTGAGGCCCAACACAAATGCTACCATATCAAGAAAGCTTTCCTTGATTCCACTAGTCATTAATGACCTTCCCCTCAAGATCTCACATAGCTTTTGTTGGCTGCTTCCTCTTGTACTTGTGTATCATTTTTTGTTATAGTTATTGGAGTTTATATCATATTTGCTGTCTGAGGTCAAAGGATGAGTTTAATCTAAACTTTGCATATCTCCTCTGGCCTACACATAGTAGGTGTTTAATAATATTTATTGAACTAAATTTAATCTTAGGGCTCACAGGCAGAGACACAATTCTAGTTTTTGTATGTCTTAAGACTTGTATAGTTAACTTAGCCTTGAATAGCGTTTGAACCCAGGAATCTGGAAATTATTATATGGAGTTACTTGTATATTAAATCAAGATAATAGCAACAGTAATAAGAGAGGCAGAATGGTATAGAGTCCTGAACACCTGGGTTTCAGTCCCACCTCTGACATAATGGCTGTATGACCCTGGGCAAGTCATTGAACCCTAGACAACTCTAGGACTACAAGTTGCAGATGGGATCTCATCTTTATTGCTGAAGGAAGCTCCCCCCTCCTCAGAGAACTCTTACTTGATCCATCCACTCTCTCCAGCTCTCGTCTTAGCACTCTCCTCCCTTATGCATCTAACTTCATTTAGTTACATAGGAAGTAGAGAAGGCTTTCTACAAGGGTGCCTCCACTTCCTTTCCTCTCACTTTTTACTTGCTCTGTGTTCTAGCTTCCCACCTCATCATTCATCTGAAACAGCTCTCTCCAGTTACAAATGATCTCTTAATTGCTAAATCCAATGGCTTTTTAAAAAATCAATTCTCATTCTTCACCTTTCTGCAGCCTTTGACACTGTCGATCATCCTTTTCTTAACGCTCTCTTTTCTCTAGGTTTTCAGCTCCTATGAATTCAACTGTCATTTTTATGCTAACAATTCCCAGATATTCTTATCCAGCCCAAGCCTCTCTCTTGACCTCTACTGTCATACCTCTACTGTACATATAAAAAATGGAGATCTAGCAGAAAATTTAAACTTAACATGTTTAAAACTGAACTGATCATCTTTCTTTAAGTCTACTCCTCTTCCTGAATTTCCTATTACTATTGATTACACTATTGTCCTAGTCCTCCAACCTTGCAACCTAGGTGTCATCCTCAACTCTTTATTTTATCTGCCCCCCTCCTCCCCAGCCAAGTCCTGTTGATTCTACTTTGTACCATCTCTTCTATGCCCCACCTTTTCTCCTTTGATAGCTGCTGCTCTAGTTCAGGCTTTCATCACTTCATGTCTGGATTATACCAATGACCAATGACCTTTTTGGTCTCTCTTCCTCATGGCTCTCCCCACTGCAGACTATCCTTCACTCAATCAACAAATTGATCTTAGTCATGCCTCCTCCCCAATCAATAAATGTCAGTGGCTACCTATTACCTTCAGAATCAAATATAAAACCCTTTGGCATTCAAAGCTCTTCATAACCTCTCCCACTCCTGTCTTTCCAGTGTTCTTACACCTTACTCCCCTCAATGTACTCTGTGATCAATTGACATTAGCCTCTTAATTTCTTGCACAAGAGACTCCATCTTCTCAATCTATGCATTTTCATTGGCTTTCCTTCTTAATCACCACCCCCTAGCCTCTCTGGCTTCCTTCCAGTTAAAATCCTGCCTTTCACAAGAAATCTTTCCCAATACCCCTTAATGCTAATGCCTTCCCTCTGTTGATCATCTCCAATTTATTTTATTTGTACATAGTTATTTGCATGTTCTCTCCTCCACTAGATTATAAGCTCCTTGAAGCAGGGACTGGTTTTTTTTTGTCTTTTGTTTTTTTTTACTTTCTTTGTATCTTTAGTACTTAGCATAGCAGCTGTCACATAATGTGAACTTAATAAATGCTTTTGGCCTGATAGAGAAATAAATAATTTTTTGGATCAAAATATGTGCAAAATGTGACATTACCTATAGAAAAGCTAAAAAACAATAATGATATATAAATGTTTCAGGTGATTGTGAAGACAAGGACAGAATACCAGCCTGACCAGAAGAATAAAGGAAAACTCCGAGTGCCGAAAATTGCTGAGTTTACAGTCAGTTTTACCGATGGAGTAACAGAAAGATTAAAGGTAAGATGGGCTCTCTATATAAAAACAGCAGACCTTGTCACAAGTAACACAAAATGATCAAGATTACCTTTGAGGATTACCTTAATGCCACCATGTTGAATTCACCAATAAAGACAACATAGTGAGAAAATTTAGTTCTGTCACATCCTCTCCCATCATCCTTTCTTACACTGAGTCTAATCCAATTTCCATATTTCCTTGCTCATTCATTCATTCATTCATTCATTCATTCATTCATTCATTCAACAGTGAGGCAGAGTGGTGTAGTAGAACCTTGAGCTCATGCCATCTTTCTATATGTATTAACTAGATGACCTTTTGTTAGGTAATTTTTCTTCTCTGGTCCTCAGTTTCTTCATATGTAAAATGAAGGTGTGGGCCCGAAACATCTTTAAGGTTCCTTCCTATAATTAGACCCTCTATGACTTCCCTAAGGTACCATGTTCTGAGTATATGTTTTTCCTTTTCTCCCTTCATATGGTGAACCCCTTCTTCCCTCTACCCCACAGTGATGAGATGTCACACTGATAAAACCAAGTTTGTTATTTTGCCCACTATTCCTGTTCTTTTAGAAAAAGATAAAAGTCTTCTAAATTCAGCCCTTCAGGTTATCAATGATCAATAAACATCTGTTAAGTACCTACTATGTGCCAGGTACTGTTCTAAGTGCTAGGGATACAAAAAGAGACAAAAGTCAGTGCTTACCCACAAGGAGATTACAATTGAATGACTGAGACAACACATAAAAATATATAAAGCAAGCTATATAACATATAAATAGGAAATAATGTTACCTAGATATAAGCATTAGAGGGTAGAAAAATCAGTGTGGATGGTTCTAAGCCCTGATACCTTATGGATGGTGCTGAAGAAAGGGATATCCAAATGTTCCTTACCGCCTGTCATATGTTTGTGTGTGTACATGTGCATTAGTAAATTGGCACCAAATTTGCCATAGTATTTGACCTGAATTGTGTTGTTTTAATTTATGTTCATTGATATTGTTGCTGTCATTGTGTATTATTGTTCTAATGGCTTTTTTCCTTCTCTTCCTCTCTATCACCGAGTCTTTCCATGTTTTTCTGAATTCTTCATATTTATCATTCCTTATAGTACCATCTGCCAGCTTGACTATGATACTTGTAAAGACATAGAATGTCACAGTGGAAGGGGATTTTTGAACGTAGTTAGTCCCACAAACTCATTTTATACATAAGAAAACTGAGGCCCAGAGGGAACTAGTAACTTCAAGTTCAAGGTTATCCAGTTCTCCCTCCTCTTCCTAATAGTTGTAATAAACAGATGACATTTATAAAGGGTTTTACAAAAGCACTTTATTTACATTATTTCATTAGATTCTCACAATCCTATAAGGGAGGTCCTACATAATCCTTATTCTATAGATGGGGAAACTGAGGATCATACAACTAGTGGCAGAGCTAGGACTCAGATCTGGGTCTTTTGACTCCAAAATCATTGTTCTTTTTACCATCCTGCTTTATAATGACAATCTAAGTAGAATGAGAAAGAGTGTAAAGTTAAGGGGAAATGGAGCTTCTCTGTATAGTGATTGACTTTTTTTGTGTAGACATTCATGAGCTATGTGACAGTATGTGTGTATAAACACACACCCTTTAGTACTTCAGGTATTGAGAATATTGTTAATGTACGTATGACAAGCCCTTGATAGTCTTAAAGTGTTTCTGTGGCTAAAGATGTCATAATCCTGTACATTTCCTGGTCATGGGTCTCTCTAAACTTTGCTAGGTTGGTCATTAGGCAACAGTCTATCACTAGATCTATATTGGAAGCCTTCCAGCTGCATAGGGCCTGCCACAGTGTGTCGTCTGCTAGCATAGCCTTTGAGAATATAGGGTCACCTTCATCCCACAATGAGGCACAAGAAGAAGACTTTCATAGGTGGTCTCAGACACTAATTTAGCTGTATGACCCTGGGAAAGTCACTTAATCTCTGTTTGCCTCAGTTTCCTCAAATGTAAAATGAGGATAATAACAGGACCTACCTTGCTGGGTTGTGGAAACCAAATGGGATATTTGTGAAGCACTTAGTGCAGCTCCTGCAACATGTAGGCACTATTTAAATGCTTGTACCCTTCCTCCTCATCCTCTCCAGATTAATAGTAAACACACTGTAGTGAATCACATGCTCAATGGTCAGGTATCCCAAGTGGACAAAAAGTGTATAAAATGTATTATGTGATACTCATGTGAGCATTGCTTCATTGCAGTAGTTTAGTTGTGACCTGTGAATGTCTCAGTAAGACCAGGAAGTTGGTGAATTCAAGATGGAATGTAATTTCAGTGACATTTGACAGAACCCAAGGCATTCTGACACCAGCCATAACTCTAATCCCAGCACAGAGATAGCTGTCAGTACTATAGTGATGCTTCTCCCTTTATTCACATTCATGACTGCAGTGATCAGCTGGGGTCCTTTTGTTCATAGATTTCTAGCTGGGAGGGTAGAGGACAGAAAGCTACAGTTTTTACAGGAGGGCTTCAGGTCTTTGAAATGGGATTTACTTCTTCAGTCAACTATGTGGAAGTTTCCGATTTTTGAGGAGTGGCCCTTGTATGCCCACACTATCATTGATAATTAATGATTTTTTTGAGAGGTGATAGATCTAATCAAATCAGCATGTCATTCATTATCATTTTTTTGCCTCTGTGTAAGATTATAGTCCTTGATCACACTATGCTTTGAGAACAGGAAGGGACCTTAGGGATCACCCAAACTAGTAGCTCTTGAATTTTTCCATAGAATATTTTGAAGCTTAAAATATATTAACAAAACACATAAATGTTAACCCAGGCATTAGGGTCAGGGGTGTGGAGGGGTGAAGAATAAATGCTATATCTTGGGGAGAAAAGAGGTTTGGGAACCTCTTTTTATAGTGAATGGCAAGCTGATCTTTTAGTCAGGAAGTCCTTCTTTCCCTAACATATAATGTACCCGCTGTATTACCAGGACCAAGTTACTTTATCTTTCATTGCCCAAAACAACTTCCTCAGATTATAAATTAAAGAAGAGTTGTGGATCTGCTTTGATAGAGGGGAGTTACATACTGGAAGGTGTTTACTCTGTTGATGTCATAGCACTGAAATTTTTAAAAGCATACTTTTGCTATTTTATGACTAGCATTACAATATTCTCAAGTCTTCTGAGAGACAGAGTTTGGGGAACTTTAATTCAGTCAAGTCCCTTCATCTTGAAGATGGGAAAACAAAGACCTAGAGAGAAGTGAACACTGTTTAGAAACAAGGACAAGGTGGTTCACCTTATTGTGCCTTTACTTACTACAGGCACATCATAGAAAGGAATTCATGGCTGTAGAGGAAGGAGAAAGAGATTTAATAATGTCCTTATTTTTACCACATATAAGTAATTACAAATTGAACTGTTTTTTAAAAGAAGAACTTGGACGATTTTTATTTTTAAAAATTATCTTATCAAGGGGGCATCTAGGTGGCACAGTGGATAGAGCACTGGCCCTGGATTCAGGAGTACCTGAGTTCAGATCCGGCTTCAGACACTTGACACTTACTAGCTGTGTGACCCTGGGCAAATCACTTAACCCCCCTTGCCCTGCAAAAAAAAATTATCTTATCAATCCCTTTTTTTCTTTCGCCACATTCATTTCTGAAAATGTCCCTTTCCCCTCTCCTATCATATTTTATAACAAATACTTTAAAAAGGAAGAAAAAAGAAATCAGTTAATGAATACTTATTAAGTACTTGCTGTGTGCTAGAGACTGAGATGGGTACTGAGAATACAAAGAAAAATGAAATATTCCTCTGCTTGAGGAACTTACATTTGAATGAGGGAAGACATCATGGAATCATATATGTAGATGCAAAATAGATGCAAGGTCAATTGCAGGGAGGAAAGGCACTATTGGCTTGGGGGATCAGGAAAAGTATCTTCATGTAGAAGGTCTCATGCTGACTCTTGAAGGAAACTCAGGATTAGGAGAGAAAGTGATGAAGTGGGAGTGAATTTCAGGCATGGGGGAACCCCTCCTGTAAAGGCATGGTGATAGGAAGTGGAGTATTGTGGCTGAGGAACAATGAGGAGATTGTAGTGTAAGACTGGCATTGTTTCCCTGAACCTGGTTGGGAACTTCTTAAATGACATATAGAGAAGTGAATATTTAAGAAAAAAAAAAAGGTAGATCAGCAAAAATAATCAGCCCATTGACCCTATTTGAAAGTGTGTGAAATATTCCACACCCATTATCTTCCAGCTCTTCAATTCAGGGAGGGAGGTACATATTGTGTATTGTGTCTGTACCTTCTATAGTGATGTAGATTATAGCCCTCCTAACCTTAGTTGACAGTCTTTGTGAGTACCAGTAGCCCAAGAATTCCCAGACAAATGTCCACATTTCTGATGAAGAGTCTTTGTGTATTTAGCTTTGGACAGATTTGCCAGGCCCATTCTTGAAGGCTTTGTAGCTTGTTGGGATATGCCAGAGGTTGTATTCTATGCACCTAAATAAATAATCAAAAGTTCTGTCTTCAGTGAGTCATTGGAGCAGAAATTTAATGTAGGTACTTATCCATATACCCCTTCCTATGAGAATTTGCTTAGATGAAAGCAGAGTGAAATTCTGCCTTGTGTTTTTAAAGCCCCACACTCTTGACCCCTATTTCCTATTTTATTCTCCATAGTTAACCCCACTTGTCAATAAAGTGTTACTCCCTCTTTGTGGCTTGAAAGTGAGTGACACCTGATTGGCAATGTCTGATAAATTATACCCAGCAAGGATGGCTTTGGGGGATGTCCCAGTGATAGACTTTATTTGCTGTGTGAGGAGCAGCCTAAATAGGCACAAAGGGGCACAACACTGGCACTTGAACGTCTGGGGAATGTACAGTATTCCAATGGCAGCCCATGAAACAGAGACCTACAAAATGGCTCTTATTCCTATTCAAACCCCTCCTCTGCTATCCTTGCTATTGATAACTGACATTTATATAATACTTTAACATTTGCAAAGTCTTCAACATATTTCCAAATGAGATCAACTCATCTCATTTGACAAATGAGTGCTTTACATGTACTTACATAGAAAAAACATAAAGTGCTATATAACTATAACAGCTCATTTGAACCTCATGATAACTGTGAGATGAGTACTATAAGTGCCATTACCCACACTTTACAGGTGAGAAAATTGAGGCTGAGTATGTCTAAGTGGGTCACACACAGGTAGATGTCTAAGACAGGACTGAAAGTCAGGTTTTTCTGATTCTGACTGTAGGCCTCACTCTCTCTACTGTTCAGCACTGCTTCTCACATGTACACTGATACTGATGGTGTGGCCAAATATGGAATGGTAAATGCTAGGGGGAAATCACGGCTTTTAGACGGCCTATCAGCATTAATTTAATACTGGCACTCTGAATGTGAAATCTTTGTCCGGTGACCAGTGAATTGATATACTACTGGCAGAGCTGAACCATGACAGATTGATATTCTCATTATAAATGAAACCAGAAAATATAAAGAAGCTTTAACTAAGTGAAAAGACAGATAGATGTTCACAGGTTCTATTCAGAGAGACAAATAAAGGAATTGACAATATTGATTTCATCAGGTATAACAAGGTAGCTGAAAATTCCTTCCGTAGGACACTTGGTCTCTTCATTTTGCAGAGTGTATAATAAGCAAACAAACATTTATCATGTACCTACTATGTACCAGAACTACTACTACTACTACTACTACTACTATTACTACTACTACCACCACCACCACTAACTATTATTACAACTAGCTAACATTCATATAATGCCTACTATAAGTCAGGCACCGTGTTAGGTACTTTACAGTTATCATCTCATTTGATCCTCATAACAATCCTGCGAGGTATCATTTTCATAATAAATGGGAATTATTTAATAGATCAGGAAATTTAGGTAGATAGATGTTAAGTGACTTGCCCTGGGTCACACAAGTAGTAAGTGACTGAAGCCAGATTTGAACTAGACCTCCCTAAAAACTGAAAATAAAGAACACTGTTTTGAAGATAACTGCCACTTATGTGCCAGCATCTATTGCAGAGTATAAAGTAGTAAAAAAAAAATTCCAAGAACTTAAAAAAGGTTCCAAACCAATTTGACATATAATTTGATAACCTTTAATGCAACTTTAATATGAAACAGAATATAGGGAAAGATGATGAAAAATGTTGTTAAGATGTGATTCAAAATTATGACATGAATAAAGCCAAAGGTTTTCAAATGTCCCTCTTATGAAATTGGATGGAACTGCTCTTACCTCTTTGCTAGACGGAAGAGTCTGAATTGGTTTAGTATTTTATGACTGACAGGGTATGACTAGCTCTCTTCAGGTCATCCAAATATGCTTCCTATGCAGTGTCACCAATTTCTTGAGGGTTTCATTCATTTTACATTCATTGGGGACTTTTCATATCTTGTCTAAAGCCTTGACTCGTTCTCTAGAGATGTTTTTATCTGATAAAGGTACCAAGGAGTAACAACTTGTTAGTTGTTTCAGCTTGGATGGGTTGATTGATCATGATCTCTAAAGTCACCATTTCAGAGGGTTCTAAGGGCAATGTAAAATGTATGTGGGTGCAAGTAGGCTCTAGAATATCACCAATGACTTGTGTACGTGAAATGGCCTAAAATATATATCATTAAAGAAATGTCTGATTGTTTAAAGGGTCACAGATTTAAAGCTAGAAGGGACTTTAGTGGGGTCTGGTCTTTTATTTCATAGGTGAAGAAACTGAGCCCATGAGACATGGATTGATTCCCTCAAAGTTACACAAATTGTTAGTAGCAGATCTGGATTGAAACCGTGCACCTCTTAATCTGAATCTAGCATTCTTTTCATTGTACCAAAGATAATAGATGGGTATCCCAAGTGGTATATTTGTACTCATTAATGTTAAAAATGTACTTATTTAATGTTAAAAGATGAAGGAGCCCACCATGTTGGAAATGTGGAGCATCTAATATAGCAGATCTAATTAATCTGATTTCATGGGTCATGGAGGCACTAGGTTATTATTTGCATAAGTAATACATACCAGGCATATTCACAAACATAGTTGTCATGACACATCTCTCTATTCCCCTTAGGATCACCTGCAGGTTTTTTTTTTTTTTTTTGTGGGGCAATGAAGGTTACATGACTTGCCCAGGGTCACACAACTAGTAAGTGTCAAGTGTCTGAGGCTGGACTTGAACTCAGGTCCTCCTGAATCTAGGGCTGGTGCTTTATCCACTGCACCACCTAGCTGCCCACTCGCCTGCAGTTTTAAAGAGATTCCTATATCCCATGACTGAGAGTCATGTAACATTATCAGCAGAAAAATGGGATCATGTTAGGGTCATTCAAAGTACAAGGACATTTTCCAAATTCAATACAGTTCATCCTCCTCCTATTCAGCTGAATCTAGTTCATTGTTCATATGCAGTGTCTACTCAAGATACATGCAATGATGAACTAAAAGGGTTGCCCACCTAACTAAATGCCATAGTGTAAGAGATATGCATTCCTTATCTACAGGCAAACAAACTCACATCAATAAGATCATGGATACATCAAAGTACATATCCCCTTGTAGCTTTCTGTATCCTCTTGTCAGCACCCAAACAGAATGGATGTTTTAAAAGTTGTTAGGGTCCTGTGACTACTGACTACCAAAGTCCCATGTTTCATGACCTGGGTCTTCCCAAGAAACTACAAGGAGGGTATGAAAGGTTAGTCAGAGAGTTGGTGATTGCTGTTCCTGTGATAAAATCAACATTTTCCAGCCCTTTAGTGTTATATCAGTGACCTCAGGAGGTTTAACGTGCAAGAGTTTCCCAGGGTGGGGGGGCAGATAGATGGTGCAGTGGATAGAGCACCGGCCCTGGATTCAGGAGGACCTGAGTTCAAGTCTGGCCTCAGACACTTAACACTTACTAGCTGTGTGACCCTGGGCAAGTCACTTAACCCCAATTACCTCACCAAAAAAAAAGAGTTTCCCAGGGATGCATCAAATATAGTGGGATACAAATATTGACATATGGGTAAAAATCATTAAGGTCCTCAAAGAATCACAGACTTTCATAGTTAGAGGAGCGTCAGTGGCCATCAGGCTGACTAATACCCGTAAAAGAATCTCCTCCATCACATATCCAAACAAAAACTTCCCCATCCTTTGCCTGAAGACCTCCACAGAGGAGAATCTGATTGCTCCCAAGGCAGGTATTTTGGGATAGCTGTCATTGTTAGCAGCTTTTTTTTGGACCTCAAGCCTAAGTTTGCGTTCTTGTAACTTTCACCCCTTGTTCCTTGATTTTCCTTATGTAGTTAACAGAAACCTATTCATCCAGATTCTCCAAGTGTCACTGCTCTGCCAACAGAGCTGTCACCTAGCTCTCTCATTCATTCTTCCAACTTAATCTATTTCATATCCACAGTACAAGAGTCAGTCTAGTGGGAGAGTCTGGAGACCTGGCCCCTCCGTGGTTCTGTCTGCTGGCTGTAGGTAGCCTTAAAGTGTGAGAGAAGTAGGCACCCTCATCAGGACCTTTACCAGCAGCTGCTGCCTTCCCAACCCCACTTCTTAGTGTTTCTGCTTTCCTGATTAAGATAACATGTCCAGTGAAATTCAAGAAGCATCCTCATTTTTAAGGTTTCACACAGGTTTCCCATGACTGGCTGGTTGATAAATTCTTCTTACATAATGCAGGATCGTGGCTTGCTTTATTTTCAAGCTGGTTTTCTTTGTTTAAAATATGTCCTCATGCTATCCCTCTTAGCTCCCAACTATGCTGATGTCATTCTCTTATTAACTGCCCAAGCCCACTACTGCATTTGCAATGAGAATGGCTGTAATTTATAGCTCTCTCTCCACCTGGTTCCCCTAAAATTCTCTGTGCCATATTACATTCATAGTCTTCTATTTGCTGACAGAAATGAACCCAGATAACAGATTATATTTTATTATCTTTTGTGCTGGGGTTTTATTACTCTGCACTTTTATTTAGATGCATATTTTAGGCGTGTTATTAAAAATCCCTCCCGCTGGTTATGTGCATATCTATTATCTGGTATCGATGAAATTGTTCTGCATGTGCTGTTTGTGGCAGGAAAGCATAATAATGTTTAACTTTTATTATTTCACTTCTGGCTATGATTGTATTTAAAATATGAATGAGAGCACATTCTGGGATTCTGGCTGGCTGTTTCTTGCTGCATTTCATCAGGTGATCTCATTGGACTCTCATGGTGACCTTGTCTTCATTAATGGGAGGCTGAAAAGCAAAATATGATGGGTTTTCGTTGTTGTTAATTAAAATGAAACATTTTCCACAAGGGAGAAAAATAAGCCTAGATTCTTCTCATGTAAAGCTCAATTAATGTTTAGATGAGGGTTTTGTTAAATCTAACATTATCTTTAAAGCAGAGGACCCTCAGGTCTCAATCTCTTGATAATTAGTAGATCATTAGACTCAGAAAGGATTTTAGAACATAGAATGTAAGAGCTGGACAGGGACCTTAAAACATCAATTATCAGAACTGTCCAAAACTTCGAAAATCATCTAGGGTAACCCCCTCCTTTTATTTTATTTTTAAAATTTTATGGAGGCTTTTTTATTTATCAGAGTCATTTCCCATTATATCCCCATTACTCCCACCAATTAACATATTCAAAAAAGTTATACAAAACCTACCAAGTGTGATATCTTCTGACAAAATGCAGTCTTTCTTATTTATAGGTCTGTTCTAGCCCCTTGACCAAGAGGATAGAAAGGCCAAGATTGGTCCTTACAACTAACCAGTTTTGCCTGCCTTTGTGCACATTGTTCTCCTGACTTTGTGTACTTAATTCTTCATCAATGTATACAAGTCACAGCATCATAGATGATGTAGAGCTAGAAAGGACTTTAGGGGTTGTCAAATATAATCTCAGTAAACAGAAAAAAGAAACTGAGTCTCAGAGAAGTGACTTGCCTGAGGTAATATAGGTAGCAAGTGACAAACCTCCAATTTATACCCAGGTCTTTAAATCCAGTGCTTTTGCCATTATACTGCTAGGTCTTCCTATGACTCTTTGAATCCCTTGATTAATAATTTCTTGTGGTGTAATATGCATACACCATAATTAGTTCAGCCATTCTCATTCTCATACATAATCCTTACAATCTTGTCCTTTATTTTCCAACCATACTCCATGAAAGCAATATTCTCCTTTATCTGCTTTATCCTTTGGCATTGTTTTACAGAGCTGGGAGAGATTAAACATTGGCCATCAAAGCTAGAAAGTACTTAAAACATAAAATAGGGAAGTTAGAGTTAGGTGATTACATAAAAGATGCAATATTCAAGCTGAACTGAACCTTAAAACATAAAACTTAAAGTGTCAGAGCAGGGCCATACAACATAAATCTAAATGTCAGGGCTAGAAAGGTTCTTAAAGATTATGTGATTCAATTCCCTCATTTTCAAGATGAGGAAACTGAGGCCCTTAGAAGCAAAATGCTGACCCTAATGTCACATATTCATTTGGTAGCAGATTCAGGATTAAAGAAGTATTCTCTGACCAGTTGCCATCCTCACAAAAGCACATTGCTCCCATGGTGAGAGGAAGCTGTAGTCTGGTAAAAGGTAAGGAGAAATGAAGAAATCTTGCCTATAAAGTAGAGATGAGGAAGGAGAACCTTTCAAGTAGGAGGGATAGCATGTGCAAAAGTGGAGGGGAAAGACATGAGAAGAAATACAGGGAGTAGCAATTAGGGCACTTTGGCTAGACCATAGAGTGTGTGACACTGCATAATGTAAGGTAGGTTAGAGCCAGAGGAATAGATAGACATAATGCAAAGACATGAAGTTTCATGGAAATATATAGCTCAATAAAGAACATGGAAACTCATCAAAATGACTTCTATAAATTTAGAAAATAATCTTTAACAGTAATCCTAAAGAGAAAAGGCTAAAAATAGATAGAAATTAGTAACTAATTAATACCTTATTTAAAACTTATTGGTGTTTGACTAATTAATCCCAACAGGGTTTCCCATATAGCCACCAGAGAGTAGTAGAGAAGTCCAACTATGCTACTTTGCTGAGCCATAGGGAAAAAAGAAGAAAGATATTACAAACCACAGAAAAGAAATCTTGTTTCCTGTCCCCAAGCCTTTTGTGTCATACAGAAGCATTGGACTTGGAGCCAGGAGATTTGATTTTGAATCTCAGCTCTGCTACTTTCTCCTGATGAGACTCTAAGTATGACTCAACCTCTCTGGGTCTCAGTTTCCTCATGTATAAAATTGAGGGGTTAGATTAGATTAACTCTAAGGTCTCTTTTGGCTTTAAATCCTATGATCTTTATCATTTGGTTTCTGATAAAGCTGGAGTGTCTTAGATCATACTGTATTCCTTTACAGATATTTTCTTTCATGTTTTGAAATGCCTTGATCCAAAAAGAATGAACAGATCTCTTGCTATCATGTCTTTCTTTTGCATTTGGAAAGATGTGCCATATGCCCCCACCTTGGGTTGTATAGCTGTGTCATAAAGTTTTATTCATCAAAGGAATAGTAACAGTCTCCCAATAAAATTATCTGGGTTTTTTGACACATAAAAGATGTCATTTCACAAATATTTTCAAGTCAATTTACCCTGAGTTTCATGGATTGTCAGAGGATGGTAAAAATTTAAAAAATCCCTTTCTCTGTATGCATATTGTGTAATTTAACCCCACCTCTCTAAAATTGTAATAAAACCAGTTGCCATAGCAACTGCTGCATTATCACATCATGGAGTTATGCTAGAGATTTTGAGAAGCTACTGGAAGTTCTCATTGTACTTATTAATGTAAATAGAGCAGTTGGCAGATGGCTCATGGATTTAGAGCTGACAAGGGCCTCAGAGGTTATACCCTCTTATTTTACAAATAAAGAAACTGAGGCCCATATCCTGGAAATTTTTATCCTTATTGCTGTAAAGTCCAGCACCATGGAATGTTATGGTTTTTCTCCCATTAGGACTTGAATTAACTTAGTACAGGTTAATTTTTATGGAAGAAATCATGATAGAAACTTAATCTGTTCTAGTAACTATGTAATATCTTTCTGACTCATATAATCTTAAACTTAGGAATCCTTTGTGATCATCTCTTATAACTTGTACCTGATAGGAATCCCTTGATCATATTTCAAACAGGTGATCACCCAACCTCTAATTGAAGTCTTCCAAGGATGGACAACTCACTATGACCTCAAGCACCTTTCTCAGCTTTTGGATAGCTCTTAGTTGTTAGGAAGTGTTTTCCCTATATTGAACTAAAATCTGGTTTACTATAACTTTAACACTTTGCTCTTCATTTCTACTTTGGGCCAAGAAAAAACTGGTCTAATCCCATTCCTTCAAAAACAGTAATGATGTTTCCAGAGGCTTTTCTTTCTAGTCTAAATATTCTTAGTTCCTTCAGAAAATACATAAAATGGTATTGCCTCTATCCCTTCCATGTCCTCATCATTCCATTTTTAAAATATATTCCAATTTGTGTTCTTCCTAAAATATGGTGCCCCATTTTTTCTGACCATCTAGAGAGAAGAGTGGGATCTCCTTCTGCTTCATTCCAGATACTGTTCCTTCTTAACATAGCCTAAAATTATATTGGGGTTTCTTAGCTACAATTTTACACATACTGAGTTTACACTAACCTAAAACCTCAGATCCTTTCCTCTTGAACTAGAAAGATTTAGCCATGTCTTCTTCATCTTGTGTTCATGCAGTTTATTCCTTAAGCCAAGGTGAGCCTTTATTCTTTACATTCTTATTTGTTACTTATTGAATTTGGCCCAGTATTCTGGCCTGAGACCTTTTAGGATCCTGACCCTGTCATCCATTATGGTGAGAATCCCTTCAAGCTTCATAACATGTTATGTGGCACAAGGACTGTTTATTTCCTTAGGATTTCTCTCCCATGTTTGCCTTTTTATGCTTTAGTCCTGTGTTTGAATGTCAAATTTTCTATTTAGCTTTATTCTTTTTCATCATCAAGTGTACTTGTTTCATTAAATGTCCATTTTCCCCAGCAGGATTATTATATTTTACTAGATGGGTTATTCTTGGCTATTATCCTAGATCCTTGCCTTCCAGAACATCAAATTCCAACCCTACATTCTTTTATAGTGGTGGCTGATAAATCTTGTGTAATCCTGACTATGGATCCACAGTACTTGAATCCTTTCTCTCTTGTTACTTGCAGTATTTTCTCATCGACATGTGAATTCTTGATTTTGGCTATTTATGATAATTTTCATTTTGAGGTGTCAGGAGGTGACCAATGGATTCTTTCAATTTCTACTTTGTCTTCTCATTCTAGGATAGCTGGATAGTTTTCCTTTCTAAAATCTTGAAATTTGGTTTCTAGGATATTCTTATGTTCATGAATTTCAATTAAATAAGTGATTATTAAATTATATCTCCTTGATCTATTTTCTGGGTCAATTTTTTCCTTGTGAGATATTTCATATTTTCTTCTATTTTCTAGTCTTTTGACTTTTTAAAATTTATTTCTTGATGTCTCATGGAGTCATGAGCTTGCAGCTATTTCCTTCAATAAGACTTTGTGCCTATTTTAACATATGGTCAATTCTAATGTTTAAGGAGTTATTTTCTTCAGTAATGTTTTTTATCTCTCTTACAAAGCTGCCAATTATTTTGTCATATCTTTGTTGCATGGCTCTATTTAGTTTCCCATTTTTCCCTACCACTCTTATTTGTTCTTTGAAATCACTTTCTTTGATCTTTTAAAAGACTTCTTTAACTTTTAAAAGAATTCTTGTTGGGTTTATATCCAATCTGCATTTTTCTTTGAAGCATTGCTTGTTGGTATTTTCAGGTGTCTTGAGTTTTCCTGTCACCATAGTAGCTCTTTATGGTCAAGGTTTTTCTGTTTGTTTGTTTACTCACTCTTCCAACTTCCTTCTTGAATTTATACTTTGTTAGTATTGAGCTTTGCTTATTTTTAGGGGGAGAGAATATCTGGACTAAATCACTGTCTTTTAGGTCCTTTTTCTATTTACATAGATCAGTCAGGAACCTGCAAGTTTTTGGTGCTTCCAAGGTAGTATAATCTGGGGGAGGGGGGGAAGGTTGTTCTCTGTTCTCCTTGTCTGAGGTCTGCAAGTTCCTGAAATAAGTTTGGGTCTCTTGGAATGTGGTTGGGTTTCAGTAGACTGATGCTGAACTCAGTCACTGTTTGCCTGATGGGAATTTCTACAGGTTCAGAGCAACTGAACTGCTGGATGCTCTTTGGTATTTCTTCTATTAACCTTGTTATTTTATTACAGGATTGTGGTGGGGGTGGGGGTGGGATAAAGGTTATAACTGAGTATCAACAACTCCTCCCCCCCCCCCCCGGTTAAGGGTTTAAAACTACACAGCTAGGTTTTGGGAACTAGTTTCTGTTCCATACACAGCTAGGTCCTCTATTGCTTGCTGCTGCTTCTGTCTGCCCTAGAACTATGACCTAGAACTAGGTAATGGGTGACAGAGCTGACAATTCACAACTGTTCTTCTTCCCAACATTTCCCTGATTCAGGAATCCTCTGAGTTTTTTTCTTTCCCAGTACTTCCAGTCCCATTGTTCAATCTCAGCTCCCTCACCATCTCGGGCACTAAAATGCTTTCTTATCACTTTTTCTGTAGTATTGTATTCCTGGCCACTCATTCTCACAGACTTCTCTATTTTCTTAAGCAACTCTGGCCTGGGAAAATGACTCACTGTAACTTGATTTCCCTAATCTGAATTGGCGGGGGGCGGGGGTGGGGGTCTTGTGGAGAAGGCAAATTGGGTGAACTGGGCAAAAATGCTGACTCTCTCTGCCATCTTGACTTAGTCTCCCCAAAAGCTCTTCTTGATGCCTTTGAGTATGCCTTTAGATGCTGGTTTCCTTGCACAAACTAGGATGCATTGCTCATCTGCCTTACTTGTTTCTTCTCATGGCATCCTTAAGGCCTGAGACCAAGGTGATTTATTGTGTGTTTGTTACTCAAGGATCAATCTATTCAAGTATGGGGAACCAGGTGACCACAAGGTAGACCTCAGTAGGATGGATTTTTTTTCTTCCATAACAACTTGTGAAGACAGTCTACTAAGGCACACAAGTGTTTGGATATGTGTTGATTGGTGGAACACACATGCTAATGAAATTGTGAAGCCTTGAAGTATAAAAAAGTTACTGTGTACCCAGCACGGCTTGAATTCCATAGCTGAGTAGCCAATTTTCTATATTAATAAATAATAACAACAATAGTGCATTTTTGCCCTGCTTTTAGACTTTCACATAGATATGTCTTTTCTTTCCAAGAATATTCTAAATGTTTCAAAGACAAAGACCATTTTCTATGGTTCTTTACTTCCCCACAGTGCCTAGCATAATGTTGTGAATACTTGCTGACTGGATGAAAGAGTGTGGTACAGTGAAAGGGGGCTTGTACTTGGAATCAGGAAAACTAGTTTAGACCGTGGTCTCTGTCATTTGCTGACTGTATATAATTTTGGTCTAGTCACTTTTATTTTTCTAGGACTCAGTTTCCTCATCTGAAGATGAGGGAGGTTGGACTTAGTGACCTTTAAGTTCTCTTCCAGCAATAACATTTTGCAATTTTGTAATTTGGATTCTGAGCCTGAGTAAATCCAATAGGCAGATCTGGGAGCTTTCCTAAGTAGAGAGAAAAGGATTTTGTAATTCTTTCTAAGATGATAATTGGTGAAGACCAGAGAAGATTCAAAAGTGCAGCTCTGAAAAGTACATGCATACAGCTGCCTCTGTTTCTGTGCCCACCCTCTCCAAAATCAGCTTTTTAAAGACCCAGCCCATGCTGTGATTTATGCATTACTCTGGAAGGGGTACATCTAGAATATGCCTTTGGCTCTCTCTCAGAGAAAGTGTACCTAATGGAGCTGTCACATGGATTCTAAGAGACTGCAGTAGGTGTTGGTTGACCATAAAGCCATGAGAGATTTTGTTCAGCTGTACAAAGCAAAAAATATTTATTTAGCTTTGGGTTACGTAATAAAACATGAAAGAAATTCTTTCCATTTCCATTACCCAAGGCAATTTGGGGAAATAATTCTTTAAGAACTAAAATGAGGCCCAAAAAATCAATTGCATTTTATTGCAACCTAAATTGATACAATACAAATGCACTAAGTATTCAGAGCTACTCACTATTAATGACAAACTGAAGCTATGATGTATGGGAATATGTTTATTCAGTATCTGGGATGGATTTCTCTACATTCACCTTTCTAGTTACCCACACCTGAAAGGCAATTTCAAAAAAAGTATCTGAGAAGAATTTAGAGCATTTCATTTCCTAATATCCTAAATTCATAGCTCTAAGGTTGGAAATGATCTCAGAGAACATTTAGTCGAACTTGATAGTTTTACAGATGAGAAAATGGAAGTTTGGGGAGCTTGAGGGACTTGCCCAAGGTCAGATATCTAGTAAGTTGCATATATAGGATTTGAATCCAGTTCCTCTGATTTAAGAAAATGTTTTTCCCCTGTATCATGCTGGAAGACTTGAAGGACCATCTATTACAACTTGTACCTGAGCAGGACTGTCCTCTACAACATTTCTGACAACTAGTATTCCCAGTTTCTGCTTGAAGTAGGATCACCCATATGTTATTCAATTCCACTTTTGGACAGCTCAACCAGTTATGAACTTTTCTTTCTAATAATAAGCCATGATTTCCTCTCTGTCTCACCCACAGTTTTGTCCTCTGGGGCCAATTAGAACACACAGAATCTCTCTCCAACCTGATAGGTATTCAAGGATAGTCATCTTGTCTTCTCCCTTATCTTTCCCCCTTAAATCTTTTCTTGGCCATCTGTCCCCAGTCCCTTCAACAGAGTCTCATATGACTTGTTTTCTAGTCCCCTTACCATTCTGATCACTTTCCTCTGAATACTTCCCGGCTCATCCATATTTTAAAAATATAGCCCCCAACACTGAACCTAATATTCCATTTGTTCCCTGACAAGAACAGAGAACAGTAGGACCATCATTCATTATGAATTTAACCAACTTCCTGAATCAGGAAGTGCCTCTTTTATGTACTCTTCACTGAGCCACATTGCTGGAATGTTTCCAGGTTCTATCTGTGTCAGACTAAGCTTGAGATCTTGGTTCCACCACGAAACCCTTCTAGGATGCTGCTTTCTTCCTAAGATAATGTTCTCTTTAGGAATTTCAGTGTCTTCTTACTGTCAATTTCTATTAAGCTGATCGGAAGAATCACTGGTCAATTTGATCTTTCCAATTAACTTATGAAATTCCAGGGCATGGGCATTTGTCAGCAAGGCAGCTCCCATGGAGGTAGATTTGCAAAGTCTAGTCCTAGTCTTAGATACTGAGATACTCCTACTGAGATAATGCAGAGCCCACCACAGAAAATGCATGACAAATAGTTGTGAACAAATAGAGATATAAAGCACTTAAACTCCTGGTGAGACTTTATAGATCCCCCCCTCCCCCAAATATAAAGACACTTTGTGAGACCACTGGACAAATAAGCTTAATTCCCTGACTTGTGGTCAGTCGTAAAGCACTTATACAGTTCCTACTCTATGCCTGGCACTAGCTCGAGTGCTGGGGGTGCAACACTGTCTTAACAACTCAGAATAGCGTCTTGGAGGGTTGGCAAAAACCAGGTCTTCCCATAAATTTACCTCGGGGGGAATCTAAGGGGTTTCATCTGAGTCCTCTTTGTTTCTGTAGTTGTTCACTGGCACCAGAGGTTGAGGGCCAGATTATCTGTGCTTTACTGCTGTGAGTTACCCAGATGGCACAGATTCAAGATAAATGGGGAGAAGTTATTATTTGGGAATATCACAAAGGGTGCTAATAAGCCTGGTAGGCTATTTGAGCGGAGTTTTCCTGCTTTGTACTTGTTCATGGGCATATGGGAGTCCTTGCGTCATGTATTTTCTGTGGTGGATGAAATAAATGCTATATCACGCCCTTTAGTCATATTGTGCTTTGAGTGACTATGTAAGAGTTGGAGACTCTGTTACTCACAGTTGGGGCAATATAGAGAAGAGCTATTCCTAAGCCTTATTCAAACTTCTCCAGTCTTCTTATATCTGGGTGGGGGCAATGAGCTAAAGAGGGATATGAACTATTTGGAGTTAGGTTTCCAGGATCAAACTTGATCCATTTCATCACAATGTCCATAGCCCTGGGCCATAGTGTATATTTTGGGTACTCTTCTAGGGCGTCAAAGATTGATTTTATATTGACCCTCAGTGTTTAATCCCTTTTTGGGAGTCTCAGATGTTTTGGGGGTTTATTTGAGTTTAATATGTTTTTAAAACTAGGTTACTAGCATGTTGTGAGTTATGACAACATGTCTCGTTGTATATCTGAATTATTCCATGTTTTGCAGGGATGCATTGGAGAAGTTTTATATGAAACTCCATTTCAGTGTCATCATCAATAAATTTTAATAAAGGATGAAATAAAAACCCCCAACAATTCTGAACTCTCTACTTTCATCAATGCAATCTAAGATCTCATTAGCTTTTTTCTGGACTTCCATGTCACACATATTGAGCTTTTTCAATTTACTGAAATAACCAGGTCTTTTTTCAGAGAATTGTTATGTAGTCATATCTCCCTTAACCATACTTGTAAAGTTCATTTTTTTGAACCCAAGTTAAAAATCATCCTTTTATTAAAGGTTATCTCCTTAGATTCAACTCATTATCTATCCTGCCAAGATATTTTTAGGATTCTAACTCTGCAGTGCATTGCATTAACTGCCCCTTTCTAGTTTCTTGTCATTTTCCAATTTGATAATTATGCCATCTATGCCTTAATCCAAGTCATATTTCTGCATTTTCCTTCTCTCTTTCAGATATTAAGGAGCATAGTATGTACCCATTTTAATGATTTGGGGCCATTATGTACCTAAGAGGCATTTAAATGTGACAGCCGAATATGTTACTTTCTTCAAAGAGGAATTAAATAGGACAGTGTATTTTCTTTCACTTCTCAGCTGATGAAAGAAAAAAGCAGAGTCAGCTCCCAGATTCAGTCAAACTCAGGGCAAATGTTAATCTTAATGTTCTGGATCAAACAATCTGATATTGCTCCAAAGGCCATAGTTAAAATGCATCTGTCCCTCTGAATCTCCTCCCTTAGCTGACTTCTCCAGAACATTAAGCCAGCTCAGGGAGAATAAGGCACTCAGCTCTTTCTACCATGAACAGAAAAGTGGGAGCCCCAGGAGGGAGATTACAATTGACCCTCTTCCCCCCAACACTGCATACAACATTAGTGCTGTATGGGTTGGATGGGTGAGTGGGTGGGTGGAGGAGAAATGGATGGAGATCATGACTGAACAAACCTGCCCACATTACAGACACAAGAGGGGACTCACTTTGTGGAGTTTGGGTAAGTGCTTTAAGTTATGAGCTTTTGAGCTCAGCTATCATTTGGCAAGTCTCTTTGTGGCATTTTTGCCTGCTCATGGCTGCCCTTTATTTTGTTGTTGTTTTTTGCTCACTCTTGCTGATTCAGAAGAAAATTTGATGAGAGAAGCTTTTTCATCATTCTAGCCACAGATTATGGTTAGGAAGCAAGGGATTGAATCTACGGCTGAAAGAGAGCTGGTAAAGTTTATGGAGACTGTGGCTCCTGACCAGAAAATTTAGATTAAAACTGAAAAACCCATAGGTTTTTAGCACCAGAAGGAGCTTTAGAAATCATCATTCTTTTTTTTAATGTGAAACTGAGACCCACAAGACCACACAATAGGTTAGTGGCAGAGCTTGGATCTGAACTCACATGTATAAGCCAAGTGCTCTACATATCACACTGCCCCACTTGAAGTCAGTCATCTGCAAGTTTATGAATAACTCTGAAAAGTACAAATGCATCTGTGATATAATTGAATTGTATCCTGTATCCAGTGATGTAGACCATAACTAATCCACTCCTGCCTATCTTCTATGACATATTGGTTTATGTCTTCTCATTAGCTCAACACCAGGGTCCACCCAATGTGCTAGAAGCTTCCTTCACTTTCTCTTGAGATTCTGAGGACTCTTGTAGAGCTCTCAGTCTGCCCACCTGTCCTCCCTCATTCTCGCCACATGTGTAGCCTATCTTTTTTTTTCCCCGTATGTTTCTCTGATAACATTTTTAGCTCTCATTCTCTTTGAAAATTCTCATTAGTTATATGTACAACTTGCTCATAGCAACCATACACTTCTCCATTGCTCCTTTATGATAGATATTTTCAATTTTTTGAAGACTCAGAAATTATATTTCATTTTGTTTTGTTTGCCATTCCTACACACAGGAAAGGCTAAGTGGATGAAGAATGTCCATTACTCAGATGAACAGCCAATAGAGTTTGTTCATCAACACGTATACTTGGCACAGATAATAGAAATAAACACTGAGTTGGACGTAGCATTAAGCAGGAGTTGCATAGCAGGCTGGACTTCCTTCAGGGAATTGTAAAGTTCCCCCTAGAAACAAAGAACCATCTTTTTAATATCAATGTTTTCATTAGACATGGTGGCCCTGCTACTGGGGAGGTTGAGGCTAGTGGAGCTTTTGAGTTTAGGAACAGTAGTGTGAAGCCAATCTTTGCTTACAGTAAGTTTAGCATGAATAGAGTGAGCCTCCAGAAATGGAGAGGCCACCACGTTGCCTAAGAAGAGACCAATGTGCCCAAATCAGAAATGGAACAGGTCAAAGCTCCCATGGCAATCAAATTGGGACTGGGCCTGTTAACAGCCTCTGTACTTCCAGCCTGGAAAAGACAGGGAGACCCAGCCTTATAAAAAAATTAATATTCTATTCATATTATGTGGATATGAGACGTAGAGCACAACAGTCTCTGAGGAATTGAAAATTAAAAATTGATGAAATGTGTTTAAATATTCAAAATCAGACAATTGAAGCATTTCACTGATTTATTCCTTTATCGTTTAATTTTCTTCACAATAAATTTAAATAGCCTAAAAGCTATTATATAAGCTTCACTTTCCATTTGCCATGATGCTCCAGAACCCTGTGATTTAGATGGTGTAGTCAATCCCTCCATGGGTACCAATCTAACCTCTCCAATATGTAGTTTACGACTTAATGTATTGTTTGAACCAGAAAAAGATATTACCTAGGGGATGAGCCTTTTTTACTACCCTAATCAGAGGCCAGGAATGCAGTCTGGCAATGAACTCATGCTCTTTCCATGACCTACCAGAGCTTAGGTTTCATTGGCAAAACCTTCAAGAATTTAGGATGACCTCCACATAAGAGGCTTCAGAGGACTAGGATCCTAGGAATATGAGATAGAAGAAAACTTAGAGAGAACTTAGTCTAACCCTTCAATTTTACAGCTAAAGAAACAGAAGTCTAGCAATACGAAAAGATTTGCTCAATATCACACGGGGTTAGCAGAGCTGAGACTTGAATACATGTCATCTGACTCCACATCCAGGACATTATTTATTGAAGACAATTTTCATGCATGTCAGATATATTTGTAAATCATCATGATCACCATCACCACCATTATCATTAGGAGTTCACATTAATATAGTGCTTTAATATCTGCAGGTCCTTGCTCCCCCAAACACTGTGAGATAAGGGGCATAAGGGTTATTGCCATTTTACAGAATAAGAAATTGATACTCCAAAAGCTTATTGACTTGTTTATGATTGCATAGCGAATACGTGTCAGAGGTGGTATTCAAACTCTAACTTTAAGTGGAGGCCTGAATCTTCTATGCTGTAAGTACAACTTGCTAAAATATTTAACATCCACATAGGAATTCAATGTACTGGATCTAGTCTTTCAAAGAAATGATCCTTTAATAATCTCATTCTCTTTCCCCACAGCCATGCCTGCCCCCATTGTCTCTCTTATTAGAATGGGAAGTTGTTGTTTTTTTTTTCTGGAAAGATTCAGGATTTTGTTTTTTTTTTTTTAAAGAAAGGTAGAAATATAGGCTTAACTGGCAAAGAAGTCAGATACCAGGTACCTGACTGACAAATGCTGTCTCTCCTCACATGGTCAGTGTCAAAAGGGCACTTAATCATCTGCCAGGGAAAATAAGGGAGAAAAGAAACTGCTACCATAAACCCTAGTCTGTATCCAGGAGGCACAGCCCACAAGAAAGGAGAGCGTCCCAGGGTGGAGAAGGGACCAGGAGAAGCTAATGTAACCAGAGGAATGGTTGTTTGATTGATTTTACTCCTATATTTACCTGGGATTCCCTGAACAAACACACAGAGTAGGACTGGGGCCTAGGTCAGCTTTGGAGAGATGACAACAACAGTCATTTATTTCTATTTCTATCATGCTTTCTTTTAGTCATACACAGTGATTTCCAAAAACCAACAACTCGGTGAGGGAGGGGAGCCCTGAGAGCTTTTAGGAGGGATAAAAAGAAGAGCCAGCCCCAAAGCATGTTAGATAACTAGTGGGAATAGAAATCATAGTGTGATATTAAGAGTCTCCAGTGGAGGGAAAGAGGAACTCAACTAGAATATGGAAAGGTTTTCAGAGGCAAGTCCTAGTTGATATGGGTCTTTTTTTTTTTTTTTGCAGGGCAATGAGGGTTAAGTGACTTGCCCAGGGTCACACAGCTAGTAAGTGTCAAGTGTCTAAGGCCGGATTTGAACTCAGGTACTCCTGAATCCAGGGCCGGTGCTTTACCACTGCGCCATCTAGCTGCCCCACGATATGAGTCTTTTTACGTCCTTTCTATTTCCTATGGAATATTTATAGGGGAGCCAAGGACCTCTTTTACTCACATTTTGGGAAACCTAGACATGAGCTATGTTGCTGGAATAACTACAGGTAGGGACAGTGAGCCAGAGAAAGAAAATCTCCCTCTTAGGATCAGGTCTCAGGTTTGAATTCATTCCACGTGAGTCTAGAGCTTTGAAAGGAGAGAGAATAAGGGGAAGTTAGGTGGCGCAGTGGATAGAGCACTGGCCCTGGATTCAGGAGGACCTGAGTTCAAATCCAGCCTCAATCATTTGACACTTACTAGCTGTGTGACTCTGGACAAGTCACTTAACCCCAATTGCCTCACCCCCTTCCAAAAAAAAAAGAAAAAAAGAAAGGGGAGAGAATGAAAAGGAAGATGTATGTCAAGGGTATTAAAAGTGGGCCATAAACTTATACAAGTATGAGAGATCAAATGTTTTTTGGCTTTTACTTGATTACATACTTTCAACATTAAAAATTAAAATTCATTAGCAACAGTCCTTCCAATGCTAAAAACTTCTGTCACTTGGAAAGAAATTCAGGAAGCGGGTTCATTCCACAAGTGTGGGACATCAGGTCCATATCAGGCAACAAAAACTGACCCACTGACCTGCACATGATCCTCACCCTTTGCTGGGTTCTTTTTTGACTCTGGCCTTCACTTATCTTTCCCTTTCCTGGATCTTTCTAGCACTTTTGGGACAGCACTGCTCATTTTGTCAGTTTCCGTGTATTATCTTGGATTGATATTTCATGGAATGGTAGAGCCATAGACTTCTATCTAGAAGGGATCTCAGAGGACTTCCAGTCCAGCCACCTCATTCTATGAATGTGAAAACTGTACTAGAGAGGAAAAACAAATTTGCCCAGAGTCATGCAGGTGATGAGTAGCAGAGCAGGACACTTGAAAAACAGGACTTCTGACCCACTCAGCCCACTTTCCACTACATCATGCTGGTTGTTAAATGTGTGTTATCTTCCTGACTAGACTGTCCCTGGCTGTGTCATATAGTCCTGGCTCTATTTTAATTGGATCGGGGGATCAAAGGCCTCAGAGCTAGAAAGGACATTTGAGACTATCTAATCTAACCTTTTCATTTTTACAGCTAAGAAGACCAAGGTCCAGAGTGGAGATGGGAAATAATGGGGGTGGGGGTAGGTTTTGTGGGAAGTCTGTGTTAGGTCCTTGGGTCTGTTAGTGCAGCCTCCCTGCTGGAAGTATGGGAGGTGTAGCATGGATGCTGTGGGAGTTCAGGATTAGTGAGCATCAGTTCATGGTTTGGAGGGTTTTTAAACCTTTTGCGGGGGATTCTGGGTGTCCTAGACCATGGAGACAAATTTGCTTTATGTTTGATGTATAATTTCTATTTTGAAGCTATTTGAAAGATCATAGGGATTAGGGAAAATGCTTAGCTTTCCATCTTATTGTTCACATGAGCTGGAAGTATGTCATTGTTGTTGTTGTTGTTGTTATAGCATAGAACTAGATCTAAGAGGGATTTCAGAGACTCTAGTATAATTCACTTATTTTACAGATAAGGAGACTAAAGCCCAGGAAGTTTAAATTATTTGCCCAAGGAAACACAGGTAGAAGGTGTCAGTTGCAGGGTTTGAACCCAGCTTCTATGTTTTAAAAGCTAGTGCTTTTTCCCAAGCATTATAATTGCTTTTAGTTATGTATCAGTTTAATCAGTTGGATGAACTGTTCATTTTGATTTTGTGCCTACCTCATCTGCCATGGGTTATTGCCTCAGTTTCCCTATCTTAAATGTGAGCAAATATGGTTTTTTTGCTCCAGCTACATAGATAATTTCTGGTCTTTATGGGCTAATTTGGCATGTCATTGAAGCCCTCCAGTAGTACAAAGATTTATGTTCTTTTACAAGGAGAGTCCTTGATGATTTTCTTCTTATTGGTAAGACAATGGAAATTTAAAGTAGAAAATGCTTTATCACTTAACAAGACTTACCATGTCCATGTTGCTTTGTCTCTTCCAAGACCTTCCCCATTATTAATGAAATCCTGACTCCAAGCCCTTGGTTCCCACTCTCTGACCAACCCTTTCTCCCACAGGGAGCTTCTGAAAGCAGTTCCAAAAAAGAGATTGAAATTATTACTCATAAAGTTGGAGGCCACAGATGCTTCATTTTCTCCTTCCTTTCAAAGCACAATTCATTAAACAGTATTCATTAGGATCCTGGAACTAGGGCTTCCTTAATTAGATTTTCAGGAGCTTGATATTAGTATGGAGTTGACCAAACAGTGTCCTAATAATAACAGCTCCAATTTGGTAGGGAGAGAATGGGAGAGAAATTATTTTGCTGCTTTTTCCAACCTTCACATTATCATCAGCTATTTCAGTGGCTAGGAAGGGATTCACAACTGCTACTGATAGTCTACAAAGCAATGCAAAAGGGTCCAATTAATCAGAGAAATTCATTTAAATTCAGAATTTCAGGCTGCTAGACACAAATTGCCTTTTAAAACCACAGTAAGAGATGAAGGCTTGGAAATATAACTATGTTCTTTATTCAAGGTTCTTGCCTTGGCACAGGGATATGCAGGGTAGGCTGCAGCTGGCACTGTGTGCATCTAAACAAACCTAAGCCTATTACTTCCTAAATAACACAGAGAAAGAAAGGCTGTTACAAGATGGAGACCAGCTCAAACAATCAGTCTGTGGTTATTGCACACATAATTTAATTATCTGATGAACCATTTGGAATCTGGTTTTGCATTCATGCAGTGTTCAGATTGGGTGGAGGTTTCATAGAAAAAGCACTGAATCTGAGATCAGAGAACCAGAATTAGAATCCCAGTTCTGCTATTTACTACCCGTGAGACTTGGGACAAGATTCTTGGCTTCTTGAAGCCTCAGTTTTCTCATGTGTAAAATGGAATGATAATGAAGATAGCCTTAAAGTACTAAAGAAGTGTGGGCCTTTGACATTATATCTTACCCTCTTTGGACTCTGGCCCTTCTCCCCAATAATTTAACACTGATCATAGTAAAGCTAGAGTATGGAGTAGCAGCAAGATTTAGTGAAATGTGTTGGCATTGAAGTCAGGAAGACCTTGATTCAAACTTTGCTTCTGATACTTATTATAAATTGGACTATGGGCAAGTAACCTTTATTAACCTCAGTTTCCTTATCTGTAAAATAGGCATAAATTATACCTGTAATTCATAGGATTATTATATGTCTCAAATGAAATTTCATATGTGTATAGTTATGGGGTATCACAAAAGTTTTAGGGAAGGTTAAACTTTAATGGGTTTAAACTTGAAAGTGATATATAAATGTCCTTTTTTTTAATATTGTGCCCACCTATTCTTTCCTCCTATCAATGGTTAGCTCATTGTTAAGTGACCAATGTGAAGCCTGGGTGCTTTAACTTAGTCATTGATGATGATCATGACTTTTGTTCACTGAAATAGGCCTGAGGACACCTTCTGGATCTTCCACTTACTACTCCTTTGGTTCCTTCCTGTTCTAGACCTAGGATCCTCTTATTCTATGAAATGATGATAATAGCTCACATTTCTACAGTGTTCTACAGCTTATGAAAGTATTTTCCTGCTAATAGTTACCTGAGGCAGGCAGTGCTAAAAACCCCATTTGACAGATAAGGAAAGTTTGGCTCAGAAAAGTGAAGTCACTAAAAGTTACTTCTACAGTTAGCAAGTAGCAAAGATAGGATTTGAACTCAGGGCCTATGCCTCCAAATCCTGTACCATATTCTACCCCACCATGTACTCTTCCTATTGTCATAATCACTTCCACCATGTAGATCTTGGAACCAATGTGGTTCAAGGGAAAGAGCCCTGGCCCTGGAGTCAGAGGTCCAAGGATCAAAGCCTGGCTCTGCTCCTTAAAACCTGTGTGAACTTGGGCAAGTCATTGGGCAATTAACTCCCTGGGCTTCATTTTCCTAATTGGTAAAATGAAAGGGTTGTTCTAAATGACCTCTGAGAACCCTTCCAGCTCTAGACCTATGATCCTATAATCTATACTAAATATGATTTGCACTCAATCAGAGAGCAGTTCTTTTGTGGTGACACTGATCAAAGGTAGGGTGTGGGGAGGGGGGTTGTTTCTAAAATTAGGAACCTAGAGGCATGAGATTTAGAGTTAGAAGGGACATTATCTAGTCCAAAGCCATCCTTTTAAAGAGGACAACTGAAACCCAGAAAGAAACTGATTTGTCCAAATTGATACAGTAGTAAGAAGCAGAGAAAAGATTTGAATACAGGTCTTCTGACTTAACATTCAGTGTCCTTTCCACTACAATGAACTACAGAAAAAGGATCCAATTACCTGCCTTCTTTGTCTTGTCTTTCCGAGTGATGACTTATTGAACCCCCAAGCTGTAGTGTAAATTGAATAATAATTTTGGGGAAGATTATATTTCATCTAAAATGCAGCAAAGGAGTTTTGCCAGTGGACAGAATAAAATAACTTTAATTAAAAAGCTGGATAAAAGCAGAGAAGTCTGGGGTGAGTTTTCTGCCTGAATTTTAAAATAATCTATTTGGACCATTAAGATGCACAGTCGTGGGTTTCTGTATGACTAGATGAGATGCAGCCTTGCTGGCTAATTATACACTGGGAAAAGTTCTGTGGAGTGTGTGTTTTATAAAGCTCACTCACATTTTTCAGTGTCAGTCATAAATCTTTTTAATGAAATCATCTTGGACTAGAAATGTTGTAGCTCTAGAGCCAAAGAACCCTCACACATTGGCCAGAAGCTTCATAAAGTAACCCTGTTGCAGGCTGAATGATGATATGTTTTATTAATAGGGTGACTAAAGCTGCAGCATGTTACCAGTGACGACTTATGAGACTTAGATGTCACAAGTGGAATAAAAGACACAGGATCACAGTAACATAAGCTTACTAATAGGACATGTATGCCTCAGCATAACATAGCTGGTCATGTACAGAGAATAAGGGTGAACAATGGCCCTTCCAAGACCTGGAGGGAGGCAGGTTAGCTGAATGGGAAGAGGCCTGAACCTTTAGTTACAGGAACTGAATTAAAATTCAGGTTTGAATTCCCTACCTATCTAACACTGGGGGAGTCATTTAAACCTCTCTGAACCTCAGTTTCTTCATTTGTAAAATATCCTTTGCTACACTTGTCCATATTTAAATGTGTATATATAATATACAACATGTGATATATTATATGTGTACATTATATAATTAATGCATGTAAATATTGTATATTATACATACACATTTACAAATTTATACATATTTAAAAGACCCAGAGGAAGATATTCTTGCACAGGGTAGATCCTTTAAAATATTAGGGAGGGAAAAAAATCATGTACATGAATCTAAAAGAATGAGAAGGTTGTGACTGCATCCGTGGAGGGAGTGCTGACACGCATGAGGCCGTGGATTTATTGGACATAAGAAACGAGTAGCAAATAACAACTTTATTGTTGATGATCTAACCAGATCTGTCATGCTAAACCAGAGTTTTCTATTACTTAAGGGATATTATCTTGACTCTAAATCTTCGGATGAAATTCTAAAGGCCAAGATTCCCCTTTGTATTTTTTCCTCCTTGTACCTCAGACAGCCTGTGGTAACTTTAACATTCAATGTACTCATTCTCCGCTCTCTGAAGGAAGTTAGTTGAAAGTCAAGCTGAGGGCACCAGTAATACTTTCAGTGTACCCTAGAATTCAACTTGGAATTTCTCAAACTCTGCTAGCCCAGGGGCTTTTCATTTAATCAGTACATTCATTAAACCACTATTTTTTTTTAACACTGCACTTCTGCACTTTATGTTGTAGCTAGGCTGGATCATCTTTTCTCTATGCCTTTGCTCATGCTGTCCCCCACACACCTGAAAAGGACTCTTTTCCTCCCTCTTCTTCTGTTTCTCCCCACCCCATCTTGTTTTGTTGAAGTCCCTCCCTTCCATCAAGGTCTAACTCAGGTGTCAAAGACTTTATAGAAACTTTCCTGATATCCCTGTATTTCATGCCTCCTTCTCCCCTTCCCCTCTCTCCCTTCCAAGATGAAATCAATCTTTCCTCAAAGTTCTCATGGTACTTTACTTGGCTAAACCTTTCCTTTATACCAATTTCACTGTTCCTTATATCATAGTTATTTGTATATGTTAGATATATGCATATATATATAGTATATATTTGTATTTTCACCTCTAAAATTATTAGCTCCTTGAGAATCTGATCCTTTTGTTGAATCGACTTGTTCTGTATCTCAGACTGTAAGCTCTATAGGCACTTTGGGATATATAAAAGAATCCTAAAACATAATCTCTTCCCTCGGGGTGCCTATAATCTAGTTAGAAATGCAAGATGCATACTCTCTCTCTCTCTCTCTCTCTCTCTCTCTCTCTCTCTCTCTCTCTCACACACACACACACACACGCTTAACTGTGTGACATATAATAGAATTTAGAACTAGAAGAGACCTTAGAAACAAATTAGTTCAACCCTCTCACTTTGCAGATGAGGAAACTGACTTCCAGAGTGGGGAAAGTGTCTTCCTATTTAGTGACCTGGGAAAAAATAATTTCCATCCATCAATCAACTAGCATTTTATTAAGCACTTACTGTATACCAAGCATGGTTCTATGTGCTGGGGATATAAAGAAAGGCGAATCAGGGTTCTTGCCTTAAATGAGCTCACATCCTAGTGACAGAGATAGCATGCAAATAACTATATATGTATAAGGTCTATATAGTGTATTTGGAAAATAATATTAAAGGAAGGGCACCCATGGAGGTGAGAGGCTTCTGTCAGAAGTTGGGACTTGAGCTGAGTCTTGAAAAAGGCCAGGCGGGTGACATGGAGTTGGTGAGGAGAGAGAGCCTTCTAAGGCCTGACAGAGGGTGATCAAGTCAGATGATGAAGTGTTATTTGCAGCTTGCGACTAAACATGAAATTTTGAAGACCTTGCCTCACACTTCACTGAGAAAATAGAAGCCAGTTGGCATGATCTTTCTCTTTTGTCCTGCTCTCCCACTCTAAACCTCTCAACATCATCCCCAACTCACTCCTTGACTAATCTCTGATGAAAAAGTGGTCCTTCTCCTGGTCAAGTGCACTCCCTTTCCCTGTTCTCTAAATCTCATTCATTGTTATTGGTTTTTTTTGGGGGGTGGGGTGGGGGGATACTATCCTCAGCTATTCATCACCATTTTCCTTGATGAAATTGTAAGTTTTTTTCTTTTATTTGTTCGTTGATCCAAAGACTCTTCTCCATTTAAGTATGAATCCTTCCTTTAAAATACTTTAACATGTGTTCTTGATCTCATCCCTTCCTAACTTCTATGACAGATTGCAACCTCAGTCATCCCTTTTCTCTTGTTAATCTTCAAGAGGCAGCTAGGTGGGGCAGCTAGATGGTGCAGTGGATAGAGCACCGGCCCTGGAGTCAGGAGTACCTGAGTTCAAATCCGGCCTCAGACACTTAACACTTACTAGCTGTGTGACCCTGGGCAAGTCACTTAACCCCAATTGCCTCACTAAAAAAAAAAAAAAGAGGCAGCTAGGTGACACAGTGGATAGAGTACTCACCCTGAAGTTGGGAGGATATGAGTTCAAATCTCACTTCTCCCTATATATAGTTTCCTTACTTCAAACAGGCCCAAGTTTTTCCCATCCTTAAAAAAATCTTCACTAGACCCAAGTTATTGTTCTGTATCTCTCCTCTCTTTTTCAGCCAAGCTGCTTCAGAAAAATGTCTTTTCTAGGTGCCTTCACTTTCTCTCCTTTCACTTCTGACATCATCACTCAATTGAAACTGTTCTTTCCAAAGTTATCATTGAACCCTTAATTGCCAAATCTGATGGACTCCACTCAGTCCACATTCTTATTAACTTCTCTGTAGCGTTTGACACAATAGTGTTGAGCAGACTGCCCCTTCCTTCTGCACATTGTCCCCTCCTTGGGTTTTTGGGACACTGTTCTTTCTCAGCTTTCTTTCTGGAAGTTTCTTTCCAACTAGACAGCTAAGAAAACTTGAGTTTGAATCTAGCCTCAGACACTTATTAACTGTGCGACCTTGGGCAAACCACTCAAACTTCTTTCTGCTTTAGTTTCCTCATCTGTAAAATGTAGATAATAATAATATCTATCCCCCAGGGTTGTTTAAAGAATCAAATGCAATAATATTTGTACATTGCCAATCTAAAATGCTATATAAATACTCCATTACCATTGCCACCACCCTCATCATAATCATCATAGCCATGTCTCCTTTGCTGGATATGTCCATAGCTTGCCCCATAATGGTGGGTATACCACAAATATCTTTCCTGGGTCCTTTCCTCTTCTCTCTTAGTAATCTTATTAGCTTGGGTTTAATTATTATCTCTAGGCAAATGACTCTCAGATTTTTATCTAGCCCCATCCTCTCTCTTGAACTCCAGTCCCATATAATCAATATACTATTGTATATTTTGAACTGGATTCTCTATAAGCATAGCCAAAACTGAACTCATTATCATTCTTTCAAAACGTACCCCCTTCCTAAACGTACCCCCTTCCTAAAGTGTCCCATCTCTGTCTAGGACACTACTATCCTTCTGGTTATGCAAATTTGCCACTTTAGATTCATCTTTGACTCCATTTGTCAGTGATGCAATAGAGAGTATTTATGCCTTGGAAGCTGGTTAGACTAGATGACCTGAGGTCCCTTTCAACTATGTTCTAAATTAATGGCTCTCCTTAAAAGCTTATGACTTGTAGGGTACTACTTTAAAAAAATTCATTTTTTCAGTTCCAAGTTTTCTTTTTCTCTCCACCACTCTCCCACCTATTGAAAAGCAAGAACTATGATATAGGATCCCACTTCTAAGGCTAGAAGTCTTGTGGTGTAAGAGAAAGAGCAGCTGGGTTTGGTATCAGTACAACTAGGTTTAGATTCTAATTGTATCTAACAAACTATGTGACCAGGTCTAGTTCTTTATCCATTGTGCTAGCGTCCCTAAACTGGAAGTATTTCTAGTTATAGTGCCTTGTTGGGATTTAAACTCAGGTCTTCTGACTCCAAATCCAGCACTCTTTCTACTTAGGGGTTGATAGTTGATCATTGAAATCTTTTGCCACTTTGGATTCTATGACTATATGATTTTAAGATTTAAACTTAAGGAAAGGGGAAAATAAGAGATAAAGTTTACTGAAGAACATTCAAACCTTTTAATTTAAGGAGACTGGGATTCCATTAAGCTTTTTTCTAGTTCTGTATCCCTGTAGCCTTTAGGGTCCTTCGGGGAATGTGCAATGTTAATTCTTTCTCCCATAAGTCCCCATCTTGCTGCCACTTACAAAAGATTAATGTCTGTTGTGCATCTATGTTTCAGCTCCTCACAAATTTTATTTCCCCTACGTGAGTGTTTTTATTGCTCTGAGATTTCCAAGGTTCATGTTATTCATAAGAAAGTTGAGGTTTATTGGGTATTACTGAATTGAGATTCTTGACTATTTGAATGCTAATGAAGCATCATATTTTCTGGAATAACTAGAGCACTATATCTTCATTCAAAGATTGGCAGAATGTGGGTGGATCTTTTCTCTTCCTTTCCTACTCTGACTTTTCCCTCTGGCTTTCAGCAACATTTGGGACATATCTGCTCAGAAGAAAGAATTTTATATCAGCATATCATAACATAGTGGAGAGATCATTGGACTGGAAGTCTGGAGTTCTGGGTTGGAATCAGGGCTCTGATACCCTCCAACTATGTGACCCTGGGCAAATCACTTGACCTCTCTCTGAACCTTAATTTCGTCATTTGTAAAATGGGGATGATAATAATACTTTTGTTATGTTGCTTTTGTTATAAAGAAGACATTTTGTAAGGTTTAAACACTAGAGAAATGTTAGTTGAGCTTTTTATCATCATATATGATAATCATCAATTATGTATCATCAGTGCTCACAAGTTGTGTGCTTCTACGAAAGCTCATCAAATGCTAATATTCTCGAATTCATGCTCTAAGGCTTCTAATGACAGAATAAAACTATCAGAAAAATCACAATGGCACAACTGCACATAGGGTTATGGAAAGAGTATAGCCTATATAATTAACTACAGGATGTTACTGCCAATGGCTTACCTATGAGGAGTGGCAGAAAAGGCATCAAGGAAAGGGCATTAAGACAGGAAAAGGAGATTGGCCAGTCCTGTAACAAGAGAATGGAATCACTGACAGTCAGCCTGGATATTGTACAGGCATCCATGAAATATGAAAACCAGCAGAGCAAGGATATGGAGGATTTATGTAAAGACATAAAAGAGAATAGCACAAGATAAGCAAGTATGGGGGGATTGTGATCTGCACTGGTAGAAGAAATGATTACAAGGAGGAAATCCTACATTCAGCTAAACATTGAGTTATAATATTGCATCAAATTGCAAAGTTGAAATTCCATGAAAATGCGAGTAAAGAAAAAAGGTTTGTGACAGTTTGAGCCAATCCACTAAAGAGCTCTGTAGGGATCTCTGATTTGAGAGTACAGTGATATCAGATGTTTATTAAAAATACTATCTTTTTAAGAGGGTCAATGAGCAGACAAGAAGAGAATCAAGGAGTTTGATTGATAATTACTTTCCATGTCAGATAAAATACTATTCAGATTGCTCTATCATGGGTATTAGGGTAAAAATCCTATTGGCAGATTGGTTTGTTGATCATTCTGAATCATGTTGTTCATTCTGCCACAAGCCCAGCTAAATCAGTGCCTTCGAGGCAGAGTTAGAAGCTAATTGACAGCAGGTTGTAGTTTGTGTCAAATAATACATATGCTTATGATGGAGGGAGAGAGATGTTTACAAAATACACTCATTGTACTTAATGCCTATTCAGCTTCTCATCCCACACATGAAGCTTCCAGGATATAGCAGGGGGCCCCCCTGGATTTGTATCAGGGATAAAATTCTGACTGCCATTTCCTGGCTATCCTGGGCAGATCCTTTAGCCTCTTTGAGCCTCATTTTCTTTACCTGTTAATCAGAGATGCTTATCGTTATACATGGACTACTGACAGTCTCAATGGTTTTTCATGATGATCACATGAGATAATATATGCTAAGTGTTTTATAAATTCTAAAGCACTATGAATATGTTCATTGTTGGAATGACTATTGTTCCTGTTTCCCATTCTTATAAGACTCTGTCATTCTTTGTATCTCCCATCATTTCATCACTTCTAGTGGAGGCAGCATTTTGGTTAAAAGAACATTGAAATTAGAAATCCTAGGACCTGAGCTTGAATCATGATTTCTCTGCAAATTACAATCTGAATGACTTCAGGCAAGATATTTAGCCTTGCTGGGCCATAGTTTGTTGATTTATGAAATGAAGAAGTTGTACCAGATGACCTCTAAAGTAATTTCCAGCTCTGGAACTATGATCCTTTCATATTGACCCCCAAACAGACTATATTCCTGTGGTGCTCAGGTTCCGTAATTGTACCAAGGTTATCCCTTACAGCATTATGATAATGTGAATGATTGGGAAACTGAGTAAAATCAAATGAGTCTAAGGAGGCCCATTTCATCCCATCGCCTTATCTCTGAGCTGAACATTACTTTTACAGATAAAGTATCCTCTGCTTATTTCTCTTGGAATAACATGATGGCTGAGAATTATAAAATTTTAGACACAGAAGGTATAACAACATTTTACATGTCTACTTCGTGTACCAAATACTGTGCTAAGTGATGAGGAGATACAATGTTTAGATAAAGTGTGATCCTGACTCTAAGGAGCTTACTGTCTAAGGTGCCTTAGAAGTCATCTAGTGCAAATCTCTGTAAATGGGACAACTGAAGCTCAAGGTGAGAAGTGACTTCCTCAGAGTCAGACCACAAGCTAGTAGCAGGGTATGACCCAACTCGCTTTATGACATTTCTTGATTCCCAGACCATGGCTCTTTCTAATACGCTAATTTGCTTGGGATACTATAAAAATAATTGACCATCCTATAAGGTATAACTCCTAATAGAAGTCTTCCCCATATAGAGCCTGGTCTAGTAATTTTCTCATAATTTAAGACTCCAGCTGGCCTCAGCCCCAATATTCCTTTAGCTCATTCCTAACTGAATCTCCATAGTCAGAGCCTCCTAGCCAAATTCTTGTCTTCAATCAAATTTGTGATTCAAAATAGCCCTTTATTCCCTCTCAATTTACCCCACCCTCTTTTCCAGTTGGGGGTCTGAATTGTCAGGTAAATCCTCTTCAGAGGCTCTGGGTTCAAATCCTAATTCTGGTACTATCTGTGTGTCTTTGAACTCAAATCTCTTTGCCTTACTGGATTTCAATTACCTCAATTGCAAAATGAGAGTATTAACCCATATGATCATTAAAACTCTTCAGACTCTCACTCCTATCATCTAATTTCAGCTAAAAAGATAAAGAGCACAATGCTATTATGCTTAATCACTCAATCAATCAACAAGTGTTTATTAATTGCTTGCTATATGTCAAGCACTGTGCTAGGGGATAATTTAAAAAAATGAAACCCCTTACCCTCTTCAGATGATATACCCAGGAAATTCTTAAATGGCATCTCCCCCACCTCCTTATTTCTGTTGTGCTTTGAAGTTTACAAATAATTTTCCTCGCAACAAACCTGTCAGCACCATGGTCAGGGGGAGGGAGGAGTTAGTAATAGTAGTAGTAGTAATATCAATCAGCACCATGGCTAGGGAAATCATAAAACTCTATCAAGGCAAGTTATCACTAAACTTTTTCTGGCCACAATTTCATTGCAAAGTACCCTAGAATAACAACAGAAACCTTAAAAAAACCCACAAAACATTTGGTTTATGCAAATGTTCCATATGAACAGAACTAAAATCTGAAGTGAAAAGCTCCATTTTCAAAGGGACACAGGAGTGGCATGAGGGTGGACTGCTGGACTGCTGACTCTGATTAGGAATGGGAAAGCAGCAAATGAGGTTGTGAGCTGTGTGGAAGTCTAGTTTTGTAGGAAATGTGGACATACCCACACACACTTGCATACACACACAGACACACACACACACCGACTTCTTCATTACTTTTATAGTCAAAGAGCAAACTCATTTATAAAGTCAGTCCTTCATCAAAAGCATACAGACTTCTCATTTAACAGTGTGAGCAAATATTGCCTAAAGTTATTTTAGATAATAATAAGTTCCTCTCAAAGTTTAGAAGCAGAGACTTTTCTGAAGGCCTTTTTTTTAATATCATTTTCCCAAGTGAGAAAATGCTTTATCTCTTTCTGTGAACAAATGTCTCATTTTACTCTTGAAGGAGTCTTCTTTAAATTTCACAAAGCAAATTACAATCATTTTCTCATCACATCATCATAGCATAACCTTGCAGAGTGGTTACTATACTTACCACTCCGCCCGCCCCATTTTACAAATATGGGTGAGATCACCAAGGCCACATAGCTAGCAAGGTAGGAGTTGGACTCTAGTTCTCTTCTAATTACAGATGTAGTGCTTGTTCTACTATGCTACACTGTCAGACCTACTACACAGTCCATAAATATCATCTATTACATTCCTCTCATTTTACAGATGAGGTTCAGGATGGAGAAGAGACTTTCCCAAAGTCATACAGTCAGTTAGTGGCAGAACCAGGCCTGGAGCCCAACTATATGGACTGGAAGTCTGGTGTACTTTAAGAAACATCAACAACTTCCCTTCCATCTCAGCAACAAATTATAAAAGCTACCTAATACACTCCTAATTAAGTTTTTTTCTCAGTTATATAATCCCAATTCATAGGTGTTATGTAGGTGTCAAGATTTAGAGAATTTATAGAACATTAAAGAATTCATGTCACTAGCACTTAGCACAGTGCCTGACACATGGTAGGCCTTGATAAATGTTTATCATATTGTATCATATTACCTTGGATGGTCTCCTCTTTTACAAATGAGAACTTTCTGTGTTTGTATTATTTACCCCCCCCCCCCCCAATTCTTTAGTCACCTTCAAGGCCTTTTTCTCTCCAAGCTGTCTGTCTATTCACAGTGTATACACATATGTCAGAGACAACCTGGTCTAGTAAAAAGAAATTGGACCTAGAGCTGGGAAAACTGAGTTTTAATCTTGGATTTGTCATTTACTAGCTGGGTGATTGTAGGCAAATCATTTCATCTCTCTCCCCCTCAGTTTCTATTAGTAAAATGGGCACAATAATAACTGTACTGCCTATTATTTCACTGGTCTATTTTGAGGAAAGCACTTTTAAACCCTAATAGCTTTAAAATGGGAGTTATAATTATCTCTCTGGAAACATTTAGGTGGCAGAGTAGATAGAGTGCCTGGTCTGGAGTCAGGAAGACTGATCTTCCTGAGTTCAGATTTGGCCTTAGACACTATCTGGGACCCTGGGAAAGTCACTTAATCCTGTTTGCCTCAACTTACTCCTCTGTAAAATGATCTGGAGAAAGAAATGGCAAACCCCTCCAGTATCTTTGCCCACAAAACCCCAAATGGGGTCATGAAGAGTTAGACATGACTGAAAATGACTGAACAACATCAGGAATATCATGGTGAAGTTTACAACATATCAAAGAGTGGTATAAAATGTTTTTTCCCCTATGTCCTCTGTATTATTACCCCCATGACCTTATAGCATTTCACTGGACTTGCAGTCTGCCAAAGGTTCAAGTCCTGGCCCTGCCGCTTATGTATGACCTTGAACAAATTACTTCCTTTCTCTGGGCCTTAATTCCCCTCTTTCAAATGAAGAGTTTGCACTAAATGCAGTCTAAGGGCTTTTCAAGATCAGGATCCCATGACTACCATTTCAATGATCTTTCTCTTCCCCCTTGTTGTAATGAACTCTGACTCCTACCTGCTACTCCAAGTGGCTTTTATAAAAGTAAACAGTTTCTTCCATTATTATGGGTGGGTGGGAGGGCAGTTCTTGGTTTCCTTATTTTACCAGGATCATATTACTCATCCTTTTTTATTTCTTGATTTTTGCTCAGCTGATTGATTTTATTCTCTCCACTGAGGTGTGTTAAGCGGATGGCAAAGTAAAAGGAATGCTTTTTTTCCTCGGTAGCAATGCAAGGACTGTAGGGGCATGACAGGCAGTGGCAAAGAGTAGGACAGAGCTGGAGGGATACATCATACTCAGTCATGTTCTAAATATGTTGTGAATCTGTACTTACAGAGCATCAGATCTGAAAAATCTCAAACTTGAGCATGGAATGTCAGGGCTAAGAGGGACCTTAGGACCTTATATCATAGAATGACCAAACTTGAAGGAGCTTTAGAACATAGAATAAAGAATGACAGGGGCAGCTAGGTGGCGCCTAGCACCAGCCCTGGATTCAGGCGTACCTGAGTTCAAATTCGGCCTCAGACACTTGCCACTTACTAGTTGTGTGACCCTGGGTAAGTCATTTAACCCTCAATGCCCCACAAAAAAAAGAATGACAGACCTAGAATATAAATGTCCAAACTGGAAGGAATGCTCAATATCATCTTGGTAAATCCCTTTGTTTTGCAAAGGAGGAATCTGAGGGACAAAGAGTAGAACTGATTTGCCCAGGGCCCCCAGCAAGTCAGTAGTGGAGGAGGGATATAAAAAGGCAGCCCCCCTAACTTCCAGCCCAGTCCCTCTCCTTCCTCCTACATCCCAGCCTTATTAACAGTCTAGTGAGAATGCAAACATGACATTTAATTGTCAGGTTTGCTTTGATGTATCTCTTCCCTACATGGAGACTAACAGCAAATTTCTCTCATAGGTCACTATTCTCGTCAGCCTGGCTCTGGCATTTCTTGCCTGCATTGTATTTCTGGTGGTTTACAAGGCTTTCACCTATGACCACAGCTGCCCAGATGGATTTGTTTATAAGGTAAGGAATATCAGCCAAAGGAGTCGCCTGAGTTAATCGGGGCATTTAATTGGGTGTCTTGTTATAGTCTTGTCTCCATTTGTTTCTAAATAAGGTAAATGAATTGGGCTCAAGTGGGTCTGAGTCCTTGGTGAGAAGTCACCTCTTGTTATGTGTGTGTTTCTCTCTCTTTCTCCCTCAGCATAAGCGTTGCATCCCAACTTCCCTGGACGCGTATTACTCAGCACAGGATTCCAGCTCCCGGGGCCGGTTCTACACTGTCATAAGCCACTACAGCGTGGCCAAGCAGACCAGCTCCAGGGCCATCGCCCCCTGGCTCTCTGCAGCAGGACCTATAAGTCACGAATCAAAGGCTGTGAAGGCGGATGGCCATTAAAGATGCTCACCTCACCAGCGGGGGAGAAAAGGGGGAAGGGAGGGGGGAGGGGGGTAGGGACACAGGCTTGGTAAAACCTGTGCTCCAGTTACCAGACAACACTGTCCTCCCAGGGTTCCACAGAGGGAGGAGCAAGCCTAAATGAACACACAGGAGGAGTTTGAATTGATATTTACTTTGGTCCATTGTTATTCTCGTTGATTTGTAACTAACTGAGTCGAGCTCTTGTACAAAGGCATGTTTGGTGTTGATTGTTACAATGTAAACTATTTTTCAAAACATTGCTTACTATTTGTTAGGGAAAAAAAACAAAAAACACAAAATGAAATAAAACCAAGTCACTCTCCCAGAACCCTGGCCCAATCCCAGCAACACCAAGAGAGAGGGAAGGATCTCCCCTGGTCCTGTTAAGTGAGAGAGTATGGCCATGGCCTGGGCAGGCTCAGGAGAATGGATGCAAAACCAGTTTGACCATGTGTGGAGGGCGGGAAAGGGTTAGGGAGGCAGGGGGGAATCTTTCATGCCATGTGTGTGGTAGAGGGATCTGTAATCTTCTGTCTGGGCCTGAATTGGCCTGGCCTCTCACTGCTTCATAGAAACTACAGGTGCCAGGCGGAGGTAACTTGAAAAAGCAAGCTAAGATTGATAGTGGAAGTGTTTTCAACCTGAGTTAGTGACCCAGGAAAGGCTCTTACCCACTTTTCCAGTTGTGGGAAGACTTTGTGGCTTGTAGCATAAATTTGTCTCTTCTCTGAATGAGATGAAGTTTTTGCCCACAAGATACAGTCCAGAAGGTCCTTGGTTCAGATTCTTAAACCTGGCTTCTGCCTGCAGTATCCATGCCACAGCAAGGCCTGATGTGGCACACATATATAGTGGGGACTGAATACTATTATTGACTAGTTACTCTGCTATGCCTCCCATCTGCTAATTTGTCTTAGGCAGGCCACAGGGGAGCCCACATGACGTTGTTGTAGGAAAGATGAGAATAGAGTCAGGTTAGCAAGATTGAAGTGTGGGGTAGGGCTTTTCAGTAATCTCTGACAAGCTGTTAAGAAGGGTATAGCAGAAGAGGCCTACATCTGGTGAAGCTATCAATGCCATTATACTCAGCATCTACATAGAGAAAATAGTATAGTGAAACTGTCATGCCCAAACCTATCCGCTGATTTTCTGTCCCTGCCATGATTCACCTGTAAATTCATCTGTCACTAGAAATGGGAAACAAACAAAAATGACCCCCAGCAAACTGCCGAATAATTTATAATTTTGTGGCGTATTTTTGTCAGTAGGTAGCAAAGACTGAAGTATTTTTTGGTGTAATTCTTGAACTTTTCTGAGAAGAAAAAAATAAAGATAGATGTGTCTGAGAGTCCTCACCTTTCCTGAGTCCCTGTGTCTTTTGTGCGTCTCAGTGTAGAGTGGAAGGAGTTGGGGGTGCATATGATCAATAGATTAGAGGAATGCCAAGGTCCCGAGCCAGCTCTTTAGTGGGGACTGGATCAGGACCCAGTGAACTTGACTTAGAAAACAGATATTTCATATACTGGTGATCTGGAGGCATTGGGGAAGGAGAAACCGAGTCTGTGGAGGCTTGGTTTAAAAAAAATAATGGCTAGCATTTATATAGCACCTACTATGTGCCAGACACTGTGCTAAGTGCTTGATAAATATGATCTCATTTGAACCTCATAACAGCCCTGCGAGTGCTATTATTACCCTTATTTTATAGGTGAGAAAAGAAAACAGAGGTTAAGTTACTTACCCAAGGTCACAATTTCTTTTACCAGACAGAGTTTCAAGTTAGATAAGCTTGATTTTAAAACAGGGGTGAGGGGAATTTGCACTTTTATAATGATGAGTGGTGAAAGATCAAAACATCAAAGGGTTTTCTATAGAGGGCTGGTCCTTGGCAAAATTGAGAATGAGGCACATTTTTTTTTTTCATTTTGATTTTGCAGAGTAGGAAGGGACCTCAGAGAACATCTAGTGCAAGCTCACTCCTGGGGGCATTTCTCCACAACTCATAAAGAACTGTAGGATTTAGAACTGGAGATGTAAGAAATAACCCAGGCCAACCTCATTTGACAGATGAGGGAACTGAAGCTTGTGAGAGGCAAAATGACTAGTCCCAAATCATGTAGTCAGTAAGTGGGAGAGCCAGACTTCAAATTTTGACTTCTGACTGAAAATTCAGGGCTACATTTCAATTCCTCAGTCTAGCCTTGATACACACACCATTCCTTAGCCTTGAATGTCTATACTAATTGTAAAATAGGGCTAATAATAAGGGTAAAGTCCTCTACCTCAAAGGGATTTTCATTAATTCAGTTCATTCAACAAATACTTATTGAGCACCAAATTTGTGTTAGGCATTTGTTCAGTGCTGGATTCAGAGAGAATCATATAAATATAAAATCAAAATATATTTGTAAAATAATCATAGTCTATTTACATATCAATATGAAATCATTTTCAAAGGCCTTGGCTAAATAAGAATTGGTAATCCAGAGAAAATGCATATTTTCTTCTTTTTTGCCCATGAATGCACAGGACTGAGGTTTATTTTGTACTTTTGTTTCTTGGGGTGCCATGGCTCAAACATTTATCACTTAATGGCTGACCTTCTGGCAATGAACTTGGTCAAACTCAATGAGGCTGGTTTGTAAAGAATAGGTAATCTTGATGACAGCTTGGGCATGAAAAATGGGGTAAAAGACAGATGACCACTTGCTTAGACTTGCTTCACTACTAAGGCTGCAGTAGATGAGATCAAGGTAAGTGGCACTATGCTGTCAAGTATGGATGTAGTGCCCACTTACAACCTAAAAGAAAACAACAATGCCTCAGGCTTCTATAGCTATTAGTGCCCAGTCACCAGGCCTTTTACAACTAGGACAACAGGACTGTCTGAAACTAGAATCTTGAGTCCCAGGCCCAAACAAGAACCAAGAATTCATATGCATGGTATCATCTGGGGATGCATCATTTACCACTATCTTGGGATGAATGAGAAGAAATGGCATCAAGCAATTAGATCTCCTTGTAGGTTCAACTTCCAAAGACTCTGAAGGGTGGGAGACCCAGTCAACTGGTACATACTCCATTGTATAACTAGCCAACAAACTCTCATTCCCTCCTCCCCCCTGATTTTTTTATTTGGAGTCATCATTTATTGAGTTGAAAACCTTCCTCCCCTACTATTCTTTCCCTCTTTCTCATTCCTATGCACCACAATCCTTCCTCTCCATTGTGCCTCCTGGAACTGTTGTCAATGGATTCCCTTCTTTTCATCATAGACTTTTCTTTAACTATCCACCCCCTTTTAATCTTCTTGTGCTCACATCAACCTGGATCACTCTGGAAGACACTGTATCCCTAGTCACTTTCTACTCCTGGGTTTTCCTCCCATCATGGTCCCCCAATATAGTTGGCCATCAGGAGGAAGAGATATGTACCATGTTTCTAATTGCCAATTATAGACTTTCCCTTTATATGTACCTCACTATCTATATTTCTTTTCTTTCCTTTAATGCTCTAAACTTTTTGTTGTTGTTTTTGGTTTGTTTTTTGTAGGGGCAATGAGGGTTAAGTGACTTGCCCAGGGTCACACAGCTAGTAACTGTTAAGTGTCTGAGCCTGGATTTGAACTCAGGTACTCCTGAATCCATGGCCACTGCACCACCTAGCTGACCCCAGTGCTCTAAAGTTTTCATAGCATTTTGTATACAGTATCTCATTTAAACTTCATAATAATCCTGTGATATAGATATTAGAGGTACTGATTTTTTCCATTTTGTTGTTCAGTTGTTTTCCAGTTGCATCTGACTTTTTCTGACCCCATTTGAGATTTTCTTGGAAGAGATACTGAAGTGGTTTGTCATTTCCTCCTCCAGCTTATTTGACAGAGGAAGAAACTGAGGCAAACAGGGTTAAGTGACTTGTCCAGGGTCACACAGCTAGGAAGTGTCTGAGGCCAGATTTGAACTTAGGGAAGAGGAGTCTTTATGACTTTAGGCCCAGAACTCTATCCATTACTCTACCTACAATGAGAAAACTGAGGCTCAGAGACGAAGTGTTTTGCCATGATCTCAAAGCTAGGGCATCTCATGAACCCTGGGTCCAGCATTGTCCACTATACCATGCTGCCCCTGGATCATTCTGTCATCTTTCTTAGGATCATCCTTTAATGTTCAAGGAATTTAGCACTTGTCCTTCCCAACCTTGATTTAGTTTTTTTCCACCCCTATTTTTATGTTACTGAATAACTCTGAAGGAAGTCATATAACTAGGTTCTTTACAGATTTGCGTCATCTAATTCTAACCAGGATCTCACTGCTGTATGGCAATCCTTTGATTCTACCTAATTGCTCTATGATCAAGTAACCGTAGTTGACGTTCCAAATCTTTTCCTGTATCCTCAAGTCTTTTATACTCTGAAATCTCTCTCATCAAACAACCTTATCTCCTTTTTCACTAAGAAAATAAATCCCATCCATCCTAAGGTTCTATCTTCCCCTCTAATACAGAGAAGATTTCTTAAGTGTTCTTCATAATCATTCATTTTCTTCCCCTTTGTTCCAGTCTCAGATGAAGACATAGCTTTTCTTGCCAGTGGCAACCCCTCTCTGACCTTGATCACATCTCTTCTGAGCTTAGCCCTTCAATCATCACCCCTGCCATCTTGAATGTCTATTTACTAGCCCCTTCCCTTTGGCCTACAACATACTCAGGTCCCCCCTGACCCTCAAAAAATAAACAAAAAAACTTTTATGACCCTGTCATCTCTTTGAACTCTTATCCCATAATACCTGCCCCTTTCATGACCAAACTCCTTGAAAAACTTATTCCTCACTGCCCTTACTTCCTTACCTACCCCTCCTCAACCCCCTGCAATCTGGTTTCTAACACTATTGCTCAATGAAAACTCTGCTCTCTCCATGGTTATCAATTTTCCCTTAAATGCTAAAACCATTAGCCTTTTCTTAATCCTCAGCTTTTGACACTTTTTTGAATATTATTCTTATTTTGACTTCCTCAATGATGCTCTTTTCTTTTTCTATGCCCTTATCTCTGACCACTTCTCAGAATCTTTGGTGGATTATTATCCTCTCCGGCCCCATAAGCATGGGTGTCTACCATTGTTCTGGGTTATTTCCTCTTCTTTACAGATTCTCTGTGATCTTAGCACCCATGGATTCTATATATACAGATGACTCCCAAATTTATTAATTTAACCCTAGTCACTTCTTGGGGCAGCTAGGTGGCACAATGGATAGAGCACTGAGCCCAGATACAGGAAGACTCATCTTCATAAGTTCAAATCTGGCCTCAGACATTAACTGTGGCATCCTCTACAAGTTCCTTAACCCCATTTGCTTCTGTTTCCTCATCTGTAAAATAAACTAGAGAAAGAAATGGGAAATCCATCCAGTACTCTTACCAAGAAAACCCAAAATGGGGTCATAAAGAATCTGAAATGAATAAATAAATCTCTTCTAAACTTTAGTCCTGGGGCAGCTAGGTGGCACAGTGGATAGAGCACTGGCCCTGGAGTCAGGAGGACCTGAGTTCAAATCTGACCTCAGGGGCGGCTAGGTGGTGCAGTGGATAAAGCACCGGCCCTGGGTTCAGGAGTTCCTGAGTTCAAATCTGACCTCAGACACTTGACACTTACTAGCTATGTCACCTTGGGCAAGTCACTTAAGCCCCACTTCCCCTCAAAAAAACAAAATAAAACAAAACAAAACAAAAAAAACAAATCCGACCTCAGACACTTCACACTTACTAGCTGTGTGCAAGTCACTTAACCACAATTGCTTCACCAAAAAAACCCCCAAAACCCAAAAACTTTAGTCCTTTAAAGCTAAATGCCTTTTGGACATAGTTTCCAACCCTTCCATCTTTCCATGTTGCAAAAGAGATCTTTTTGTAAACTCATACCATCTCTTAACTTTTATATTTCTGCTGAGGGCACCCACTAGTCACCCAGATTTGAAACCTCAGAGTCATCCTTGATTCTTCTGTCTTCCTCATCCTGCTATAAGCAGGAAATCCCAGAAATTTTATGCTTGCACTAAGACTTTTGGGTCATCCTGTAGAATCAATTGCTAAGTTTTGTGGATTCTAGTTCTATTAACAGCTCTCATACATGTCTCTTTTCCACCACTCACATACCCATTAACTTAAGTCATGCCCTCAATAACTCTCCCTTAGATTATCATAATAACTTGCTAGTTAGTCTCTAGGTTTGTAGTCTCTCCCTTTGCTAATATAATTCTCTAGGCAGCTGTCAAAATAATCTTCAAGAAATACAGGTCTGCCCATGTCAGTCACCTGCTAAAAAAATTTACAGTAGCCCCCTAACTCCCTATGCCTCTAGGAGAAGCTACAACCTTTTCAAGCTGGCATTTGAAGCCTATAACAATCTAGCCTTCCTTTCTATATGTGTTTTACATCGCTTCCCTCAATCCACTCTGCATTATACCCAGACTAGACTATCCTTCAATCTCCACATTCTGTTTCTCAATTCAGTGCCTTCACACAGGCTTCAATTTCTCCTCTTTCCCCTCTTTCCCCCAACAATGATATTTCCTTCTTCACTTCTTATAATCCTTGGTTTCTTCAGTGCCTCAGCTCAAATACCACTTCCTAATGCTACCTTCACTCCTCCACCTTTTATCTCAAAGTTTTATCTTACATTTATTTAACATCGTAGAATCAAAGCTGGAAGAGACCTCTGAGGGGATCTACTCCGATACCTCCCCCCATTTTACAGATGAGGAAACTGAAGTCCAGGGAGTTAAAACATCTTGTTCTTAGTCCCACGGGTAAAAAGCGCCAGCCAGGATTCTGTGTACATGTTGTAACCCCAGGAGAATGTAAGTTCCTAGAGGGCAGCGGAAGTTGTGTTTTTGTTTTTGTATTCTCAGGACCAAGTATGGTGCCCTGCACATAGTGCATGCTTAAGAAAGGTTTGTTCCATTGAATTGAACTGAATTTACAAAATTCATTCCCCGCCCCATCCTCTGAGGTAGGTAGGACAAATTTTAAGATTATGATTTCATGGATGAGCAAATTGAAGCCAAAAGAGCGATTAGCCCAAAGTTACAAAGTGAGTCAATGGTGGCTCTGTGACTAGAATCTGGGTGTTCTGAATTTTAGTCCAGCACTTATTTTTTTTATTTATTTATTTTTTAAATAGACCCTGCCATTGAGTCTATTTCAGACCCTTCTGAGAATTGCTAACAAGAGATGCTCCAGTCTGGACTTCTTAATCACAAAGTATTTTGGGAGTTCAATCTCAGGGGACTGGTTAGATGAACCCAGTAGCTATTATAGGAAAAATGGCCCAGGATGCTGAGATGGCCACCAGAAAACCGTTCTGTGGCTATGTCCAGAGATCAAGGATGATTTGCCCCTGAAGTTTGCATGGGGGAAGGGAAGAATGAGGAGGCAGAGAAATAAGGTTCTAAATGAAACAAAAATAACATTTCAATAGTATTTTAAAGTTTACAAATCACTTTCCACACAATGATCCTGTGATGTAGGTTGCAAAACTACTTTTATATCCATAGTACACAGCTGGGGAACTGAGGTTCAGAGTCAGTGCAAAAAGCAAAAGATCTAGTCAGAAGAGTTGTCTCTCATCTGAACTTTGCTACTCATTTCCTGGGGGATACTAGGCAAACCTCCTTCACTCTCTCAGCTTTAGTTTCCCTTCTCTGTTAAATGAAGAGGTTGGAATGGATGATTTCAGAGATCCCCTCTGGGTTCAAGTCTCCCTCGTTTAATTTCATGTCCAGCATTCTTTCTATTATATGAACTCTCCAAGATCTGGGGCGAGTGCAGCATCTCCCCAGTCAGACCAAAATAATAAGAGGGCAACCTCCTTGTGGTAAATGAAAGTCCATCTGGCTAGTCTGGGCACCACTGAGTCATCCCTTCCCTGAAGCAAAACTGAAACATGCTGGGGAAATCGAGCAGGCCTATGGGAGGAAAAAGAAAAAGAAAATCCTGGGAATTTTTTTTTTTTGTAAAGGCAGATGCTGGACTTATCACAGAGATTTTAAAAAATAACTCACTTTAACAGATGGGTACAGGCATGTTACCATGGCAACATCAATGTCATTTTCCATGCATTATCTTTCTTCCCACACCATGGGGTGTCAGCGTTTTCTGCTTTGCTTTGCCTTGCATTTTTAGCAGCTAGCAAAAGCTTTGCATGAGGAGATACTTAATAAATGTTTGTGAAATTGAATTTATTATTATTAACATTATAATTATGAATAATAACTCTCATTTCCATAGCCCTTTCAGGTACATAGATAGTCCTTTTCTTCCTTTGAAGCCCTATATGGGAGTTAATACAGGTAGTATAATCTCCATTTTGCAGATGGAAGAAACTGAGCTTCAGGGAAGCGAAGAATAACTCACAATTCTATAGCATTTTAAGCTTTACAAAATGTTTTTCTAATAACCTTTTGGTAGTAAAAATGATTATCTCCATTTGTCAGATAATAAAGCTGAAGCTCATATAAACTGCACCAACCTGCTTGTTTGTGCCTCATCAAGTAAGTATCAGAAATGGAACTTGAACTCAAAGCTTCACTTTCTATCCCATCCCTCTTCCCCAACCCCTCCATCCTAGAAAAAATGATCTTTTATATACATACAAACACACACATATTTGTCTATCCTATCTATCTATCTATCTATCTATCTATCTATCTATCTATCTATCTATCTATCTATCTATCTATCTTCCTATCCATCTATCTATCACCTATCTGTCTATCCATCCATCCATCCATCTATCTATCTATCTATCTATCTATCTATCTATCTATCTATCTATCATCTATCTATCTATCTATCTATCTATCTATCTATCTATCTATCTATCTATCTATCTATCATCTACCTACCTACTGACCTATCTATCTATCATCTCCAAGTTCTGTCCTGGGTTTACTTTCAAATACTGACTTCCCTGTTCTGCCCAAATAATCATTGTTCTCTTCCAAGAGAATAGTTTCAGGAAGCATTAGATTTTCCTCATTTTAATTCTGTGCAACACTAGGGTTATGGACTGTTCACTTGCTAAAGAGTCAACATGACTGGTACTGGGAAGTTCATCTGGATTGAATCAATCAATCAATCAAAAGTAAACTAGGTGTGAATAAGTCTTTAATCGATTTGAAAGGATCATAGGGGCTTCAGGTCATTGGATGGAAGAAGATAACACTACACAGAAAATAACATGTATTTGATCGAAGAGAATTATTCATACCTTGTGGGGCTAAAGCTAAAATGGTAAGAAAGTCTGGAAGTTTGAGCATTTCAATAAGGAAGCAGTCCAGTGAGAGTCAAGCTCCATGGTGAAGGGCACCTGAGAAAGAATTGGCCTTGAGAAGAAGAAAAAGAGTGTTCTCTTTTTTCACCCCTTCTCTCCCATAGACCAAGTGACAGACAACTTTGTAGAATTCAAAGAGCTTCAGTATCTATACGTAGGTTTCTGTAGGTGTCTATACTAGGCTCCACCAGACCCAGGAGCTCAATTCCACTTCCAGATACTCATTTGCCTACTTTCATGAAAGAATAAACACAAAAGAAGCAGTGGTACCAAATGTTCATGGTCATTGCCCTTTCCTCACCTAGCACCCCATGGGCATCTTTCTTATTCAAAAGCTGCCAGGGAAGAGAGTGAGAGATTGTTTGTTTGAATCTTGTTTGCACATTCAGTTTAAGCTATCTCTCTACTGGGTCATCAATTATTCTGGCTTCTAAAAGCATTAGAAGATTTCCCAGCATTTTATAGTTTAGATTTCGGAGTCATTCATGGCTTGAAGTGGTATCCCCATATTTCTATGTGTTGAACTGCAACCAATCAATGAATATCCATGCATGCTCTCAATAAACCACCACTAAGGGGAAATCTGGGCATGTGCTAAGGACTGGTCTCTTCCACCAGTTAAAATGTTATATCCTCAGCAAATTGTAGCCAATTTTGGGTGCATTTTGAACTCACAATCCACAACCCCGACCCAGGACAGTTCTCTCAAAACAAAGTGGCACAGACCTTAGACAGTGTCATATGTAAAGGTTTTGATGGAGTCTAAGGCTCTTTTCAGCTCTAAATTCTATGATCATAGGATCTCACCACTGACATACAAATCTTTCTGGAGAAACTAGGGAGATAAGCAAATCAAAACAAAACAAAAAACTCATAGATTATTCAACAGTTTACAAGAGGTTTATTTACCCATAGTATGAAAAGGATACCTAGTAAAGACATATATCTCTTAGAGCCTCCCCCTTCTTTATACAGAAACTAGCCTGCTAACAAAACCCCAAAGGGGGGCATGAAGAGTTACTTAACCCTATTGGTCTCAGTTTTCTCCCGTGTAAAATGATCCAGAGAAGGAAATGGCAATCTACTTCAGCTTTTTACCAAGACAATCCCAAGTGGGGTCACGGAAAGTTGGACACAACTGAAAAATGACTGAACTACAATAAAGAATCCCTCTGCCAAACTTCTGTTATCATTAAAGGCATTGTCATCCTTCTAACAACCTGGATTTATAACTTCAATGTCACTCCTAACTACATCTTCTCACTCAACTAATCTTATAATTTCTACCCCCACAATTACTCCCACATCTGTCCTCATACAACTGTCACCCTAGTTAAGACCCTCATCCCCTCTCATTTGTCATCTAGCTATGGCCTTCTCTATGGCCTCCCTGTCTCAAATGTGGATGCCACTCCACATTGCCATTCCAGCCTCCACACAGCTGCCAAAGTGATATTCTTAAAGCACAGCTCTGATCCCATCACCCTTCACCCTTTGGCTCCCTATAGCTTTGAGGATAAAACTCCTTATAAATTCATGGTGCCATTCAAAACCTGGCCCTCATCTACCTTTCTAGTCTTGTTACCCTTCACTCTCCTCACTTTGTATTCCAGTCACACTGACCTACTTGCTGTGCCACATGCACAATGCTCTACCATCTACTTCTTTTTTTAACTCTTTTTTAATCATATTTTTAAATTTATGGAATAAAACAAGCATTTTTTTGTTGTTCGTTTGTTTTTTTGGAAAACAAACATTTTCATAAGATAGTACAATAAAAAGATGATTGAACATAAAAACACAAATCCACTAGGTACAACTTATTATTTCTTTAAAATACACACAATCTTATCATGTAGATTTCCCCCCTTCTCTTTTTTCTTTCCTCCCTTCCGCCTACCCCAGAGATGGCTACCATCTTCAGATGCAAACAGGTGCATACACAGACATGGATAGATAGATAGATAGATAGATAGATAGATAGATAGATAGATAGATAGATCTCTATCTCTATCCAGATCTCTATCTCTATCTTTCTCTATCTCTATCCAGATCTCAATCTCTCTCTCTATCTCCATCTCTATCTCTATCTATAGCTGTATCTATATACAGATCTAGAGATAGACATCTAGATAGATATGTACAAATATGTACACACATATGTAAAATTATTCTATACATACTTCTATTCATCAATTCTTTCTCTGGATGCACATAGAATCCTCTCTGTGACTTTGCACTGTTTGTCTTCCATGACTGCCAAATACTGCCATCTTCACCTAAACCTCTTAGAATCTCTTATTTCCTTGAAGGCTCAGGTCAATTGACTCCTTCTCCATGAAGCCCTTCTTACTTGCCCCAGCTGTTAGGAAGCCCCACAACCAAAACTCCCTTGTGTTCATTCTGCATAGATTCTCAGTGTACCCATGTTGTCTCCCCAGACATGTAAGTTCTGCTGGGGCAGGGCCGAGCTCACTTTTGTATTTTTGTCTCCAGTGCTTAATACCACCCATGCCTCTCATATAGTATATCCTTAATTAATGCTTGTTGATTGATTGATTGGCAAATTCTGAGTGGGAAATCTCTCTATGGAGACATAACTACTAAGTTTATAATTTATCTAAATTGTAAAGAGTGTTCCAAGGCACATGAGGGATAGATCTCTATCTCTATCCCTATCCAGATCTCTATCTCTATCTATCTCTATCATCTCTATCTCTCTCTTTCTCTGGCCTCTTTCTCTGTCCATGGCCTCACTCCTAGTAAGTTTAAAAGGCAGGATTTGAACCCAGGTTATCCTACTCCAAGTTCGATGATCTATATTCATTATGCGACACTGCCTCTCATGCAAAAAAAAAAATTCAGTTCGGTTCACATGGGAATGGTTATACCTTCTAAATTAGTGTGATCTGAATTAGAGTGGTTTTGCTATATAAGTCCATTAATATTCTACATGCATAACTATCAAGACTTTTGAATCATTAGTGTGAAAAATGAATGATTTCCACTGCATTATTTATAGGACAATGAATAAAATTTGATCAAGATCAGACACTTGGGTTAAGGCTTGACAAATCTGTCAGAATTGAACCACCTTCTTGGCTATGAAAACAAGAAGTATTAAAAGGGTGTCACAGGTAGATTTGGAACTTGGATTTTTCCTTTATCCACAAACCTCATCTAGATCTGGTCAAATATTTCACTTGGAATCAAAGGAGCAAGTTCAAATCCAGGCTCTGACATTTGTTACTTGTGGGTGACCTTACTCAAGTCACATAAATCTGGGTTCATTTTCATAGGATCACAGATTATAAGATCATGTAATTAGAGGCCTAATTAAACTCCTTTACTTACACAAATGAAAAGGGGAAGGTAATAAACTTCACTATAAGGGGCCTACTAGATGCCAGGCACTGTACTAACTGATTTTTAGAAATATTATTTTATTGAATCCTCACACCAGTGCTGGGAGGTTGGCGTCCATTTTACAGTTTGGGAAACTGAGGCAGAGGGGTTAAGTAACCTGCCCAGAGTCTCACAGTCCGTGTCTAAGACCAAATTTAAACTCAGATAGATCTTCCTGACTTCAGGCCTGGTCCTCTATCCACTGCACCACAAGCTGCCTCTAGAAAGCAGGCCAAAAGAATTTAAATGAATTGACCAAGGTCACCCAGATAGAGAGAGGATTCCAACCCAGATGTTCTAACTCCAAATCCGTTGCTTTTCCCACTGAACCACATGGCAATGCCTTTATCTTATCTATAAAATAAGGATGTTGAATAGCTCTAAAATCCCATGAGCCTCCTTGTCTTTGCTGACTTTGCCCTAGATTATCCCCTAAGCCTTATTTTATTTTATTTTATTTTATTTTATTTTATTTTATTTTATTTTTTACAGAATCGCCAAAGTTACAGCTGGAAGAGAAATTAGAGGCCATTTTTTCCACCTCTTCCTCATCTTCCTCATTTTACAAACTGGAAAACTGAAATCCTAAGAGGTTAAATGATTTTTCTCAGAATTAAAAAGTGAGCAGTAGTGCTAGGGGGTACAGTGGATAGAGCACCTGGAGTCAGGAAAATCTGAGTTAAAATCTACACTCAGATACTTACTAGCTGTGTGACCCTGGGCAAGTCACTGCTTCCTCATCCCAAAAATGACTTGGAGAAGGAAATAGCAAACTACTCCAGTATCTCTGCCAAGAAAAACCCGAATGAGGGCATGAAAAGTTGGACGCTACTGAATATGACCAAATAACAACAAAAGAGGCCACAAGTCACAACCAAGTTTTCTGACTCTCCAGTCCAGTGTTCAGTTTCAGCAAGGAAGGAGAGTTCTCATGGAATGCCCTTTCACTTGGAAAATATATTGCTAATCTGTTTTCAAATTACCAGTCACCAGATTGTTGGGTAGCGGAGGTAATGCAGGTAGGGAAAAGGAGCCACAGATTTGTAGTCCCAGTTCCAGGTACAAAGCCTAGGTCTGCTGATTGCCTGCTTCCTGGGGGTTATTGTCAGGAAAATGGTTTTTAAACCTTAAATGCCCTAAAGATTCATGCACCTGTGTGACCTTGACCAAGTCACATATCTTCTCTGGACTTATGTTTTCTCCTCTGTAAAATGAGGGGGTTCGGTCACGTGAACTCCATGGTCCCATCGGCTCTACTTTAAATTCTGGGATGCTGTGGCTGGTGTTGGTATCAGTGCCCGTATAAAGCTGTAAAAACATAACATTGGAGAGTTTCAGGGGTGTCATTCTCTTCTTTCTCCCTCATAGTAATCTTCACTTCCCCTCCCTCCCCCTCTTTTCTTTTTCTCTCTGTGTCTCTGTCTCTGTTTTTCTCTCTCTCCCTCCATTCCCTTTCCTTCCTTTCCCCCCCTCTCTCCCCCCTCCCCCTCTCCCTCTCCTCTTCTACCCTCTTCTCTTCCCCTTCCCTCCCCCTCTCCCTCTCCCCTTCTACCCTCTTCTCTTCCCCTTCCCTCCCCCTCTCCCTCTCCCCTTCTTCCCCCTTTCTTTTTCCTCACTTGAATCACATCCTCTTTATTCCCTTTCTTTTTCTGCCTCTTCCAATTGTACTTTTTAGTTGTTGTTTCCTCAGGAATACTTCTTATGTAGGCCTGGCTGCCTTCCTGAATGCTAATAAGGAGACTCTGGGTGTTGGCTGCTATGCTCTTCTCACACACTGGCTCTGTTTTGGGGTCATGTCAGAAGCAGATCATTTATCAGCAGTGGCATATGCGCCTTCTGTACTTCCAATCCGTCACTTGCTTCCCAAGCTCCCGCAGGAGCAAGTCAAGCTCCAGCTGAATACTCTCTCCAATGACTAGCTAGACTGCCTCCCTGGCTGTGTCCCTGTTGCTTCCTTGTGATTCTAAGGAACAAGGGCAAAGATTGAGCCTTCCTGTGCCCAGCACTGAGCCAGGTCCTTGGCCGGCGGGGGTGGGGTGGGGGTGAGGCATGCCAAACTAGAGGAGATTCACCTTCACTGAGATTCTCATCTTGGTGTTAAACCTTGGCCTACCTGCAAAATGATTAGGGAATGATGCAGAAGGCTAGGATAGTGCCTTATTTCTTAGACTGTTATGGTGGGAATGGACCTTAGAGTTAATTTTTCCATCTCTCAATCCACAGGGAAGAGAACTGAGGTCCAGAGAGGGAAAATGACTTACCTAAGATATCCTTGCTTGGGACTGGCAGTTTTACACCTTAGACCCAGGGCTTTTGACTCCACAGTCAATGTTCTTTCTCCTGTACCACACTGCCTGCCTCCTCTCTGGCACTGATTGTTAGGGGAAGACCCCCACCCCCACCCCTCAGATTTCCTCTAAGGCCTTATGGTGGCATGGTAATCGATATCTTTGTGTTCTATGATATGATGTCAGTGGAGCCCAAGATCTAGTGGGTCCGGCCAAGTTGAAAAGGCTTGAGAATGTGCCCAGAATTGGACTGTGTATCTGCCAGCCAAGGATCAGTCCCAGTGATGGTTTGAAAAGATTCATCATCAAAATGTTAATCACCAGAGGGAAGCAAATCATTATGGTCATGGCAATTTACAAACTTATTAAAGTGTAGAGGGGCTTCTATCTGCACCAGTGGAAAAAGTTCCCATACTGATGAAATCTTAGTGTTTATTTCATGTCATTGCTGGCATTTATAGAGTGTGTTCAGATTTGCAAAATGCTTTGCATATGTTATATCTTTGCACAACTCTGTGAAGTAGGTGCTACTAGTGTCCCCATTTTGCAGATAAAGCAATAGAAGCATGGAGAAGTTAAGTGACTTGTCCAGGATCACACAGCTAGTAAGTGTCTGAGGCAGGATTCAAACTCAGGCCTTTGTGGTTCGAGCTCCCATACTTTATCTACTATACTAAGCAACTGAAATATTCACAGCATTATTAGGAGAGGGGCGAGGGGGAAGCCTCATTTTCTTCACCTGGGCATAATAATAGGACCTTTCTCACGGGGTTGTTGTGAGGATATATGCTTATAAAGCACTTTCCAAACCTAAATGCTAGCTATTATTAGTATTATATAAGTTATCATGATTTGTTTTATCTCCCTACCATTCTGTCAACTCTAAGAGGGCAGAGACTATTTAAACTTTATAGCTCCCCTGATGCCTAGCACAGTCATGCTCACAGTACTCAATTAATAGGGGCAGCTAGGTGGCTCAGGGGATAAAGAGCCAGACCAAGAGTCAGGAAGTCGCATCTTTCTGGGTTCAAATCTGGCCTCAGATATTATCTGTGTGACCTTGGGTAAGTCACCTAATTCTGTTTGCCTTAGTTTCCTCATTGGTAAAATGAGCTGGAAAAGGAAATGGCAAACCACTTCAGTATCCTTGCCAAGAAAATCCCAAATGGGGTCACAATGAGTCAGAAATGACTGAAAAATGATTAAACCACAACAAACTCAATTAATAAATGTTTATTGTTGAATTGTGCTATATTACACTCAGGGCATATTAGGATTTATAGGGCTATATACCCTTAATGACAGCTGACTGCCCAACTTTTCAAGTTAATAAATCTGTTTTCTTTAGTTTTTCTCTTCCTTTTTCCACCCCTGCCTTCTTTTCCAAAGACAAATCTACTTTATTTGCTGCAATTGATCTGGTATGGGACAAAAATGCAGATCATCAAGTTACTTAAAGTGGCATATATCGAAATTAAGAGTAGCTAGGTTCTGAGTGAGGGCCTTTGGTGGTATTGGGGAAATTGTAAATCATGTCAAAAGCAGTGGATTTGGGCTCAGAGAACCTGGCCTCAAATCCCAATGCTGCTTCTTACTACCTGTGTGTCCTTAGCAAAATCATCTTGTTTTTCTGAGCCTCAATTTCATCTGTGAAATGAGGGAAATCAGGTAGCTGAGGATCTCAAGAATCTACACTGTATCATCATATGGAATGTAACCCTTTGAGGACATGGAATTTTGACACCTACTTTGGCTGCCTTTGGCTTACATTCTCCTCTTCTTACCACATGTTCTTAGGACACTGTTCTGTTTATAATGCAATTCATGGTTTCTACCACATTCAAATGCATTAGCTAATGTGATCTTCACCAAATCTCTGTAAGATAGGCAGCCCAGGCAAAATTCCCCCAGTGAGGTCCAGAGAAGTGGTCCCAGTTGTTATAATTAAAGTTTTTATTGTTGGCATTTGTTTTTCATATTATAGCATTTCCTGACACACCATCCCCATGTAACCCTCCCTGGTAATAAAGGAAAAAAAAAAGAACAAACTTGATGGTCAAAACAATCCTGTCTGACAGAGTATGCAATATTCTATACCCATTATCTCTCACTTCTTTATTGGGAGGATGAAGTGTGTTTCATTATCTGTTCTCAAGACCAACATTCATATGATTCATAAGTCTAGAACTCAAATACCAACTTCTATAATAATAGAATAATATTATAGAAATGTAACAATAGTGCAAAGGAATTTTCAAATATCTGACCTGATTTTCACAACCACATTGGGAGGTGGGTACTATTATTATTTTTAATACATTACAATCATGTTAAACATATTTCCACATTAGTCATATTGTGTGAGAAGAATCAGAACAAAAGGAAAAAAAACAAGAAGAAACAACAGCAGCAGCAGCAACAACAACAACAACAAAACCAAAAACAATGAAAATATTATGATTCTATCTGGATTCATACTCCATAGTAATTTTTCTGGATATGGAGAGCATTTTCTATCATGAATGTTTTGGTATTGTCTTGGATCATTGAATTACTGAGAAGAGATAGGTCTGTCACGGTTGATCTTTATGCAATGTTGTTGTTACTGTGTACAATGTTCTCCTGGTTCTGTTCATTTCATTCAGCATCAGTTCATGTAAGTCTTCCTGGGTTTTTCTGAAGTCCTCCAGATTTTCATTTCTTATAGCACAATGGTCGTCTATTATATCTATATACCACAACTTGTTCATCCATTCCTCAATTGATGGGCATCCCCTCAGTTTCCAATTCTTTGTCACCACAAAAAGAGCTGCTATAAATATTTTTGTACTTGTGGGTCCTTTTCCTTTTTTTATGAGTGGATACTATTATTATCTCTGTTTTATAGATGGGAGTTGAAGTAGAAAAAGGTTAAGTGACTTGCTCACGGTCACACAGCTAGTAAGTGTCTGAGGCAGGATTTGAACTCATCTTCCTGATTCTGGGTCCAGCACTCTATTTTGCCACCTAGCTGTGTTGTGGACATCTCCATGGTACAGTTAATAACTTTCAATGCCTGCTCTTTTCCCCAGGCTGTTTTTAGTACAGTGAGAAGCAACATGTTTAATGGAAAGATCACTTTCAGTCAAGAAACCAGGGTTCAAATTTTGACATCAATAGTTACTAGTCATCCAACCTTGGACAAGCCACAACTTCTCTGGACCTCAGTTTCCTTATATGTAAAATGGGGATAATGACACCTAAAGTGGCTATAATCCTCGAAGCAGTGTAGAAACATGAGCTTTTATTCTTATTTTTAAAATGGGGACATAGTTATAATAATATACTATCTCAATTCAATGTTTATGGTGAGAAAAGTGCTTTGCAAATCCTAAGTGCTAAAAGAACATGAACTTCCATCCCCAATAAAACTACTACCCATGGGTTATTCAATGATGCCAGTTTCTTTAAACAATGCCTGGTGTTTAAATGATGTAAACCCATTGATAAAAAGGCTTGGGTTGATATGAAGAGGTTTTTTTTTTTTTAAGTAGAGCTATGTGACATGGCTGCAACTTTACATCTGCCAAAGACTTTACCATCATTATGATGCCCCAGGGAGCCTGAGAGTTTGCTAGGTGGTAGTTGGGGATCCCATATGATAGACGAGGGGAATGAAGGCAGAAGGGCACCTGTGGGTGTGGAAAGAGCTAGAGCTGGTGAGTAGGAGGAAATGTGTGGTGCACACATGCCATTCTCTGTTCAAGCAGATGGGAAAAGATCACTTCTCATCTTTTCCTATTGTGATTTCAAGCCATGGGGATTTGTCTGAATTGTTTGGATAATCACTTTGATCTTCCACCTCTAATCAGAGAAAATGGAATGTCAGAGCAAGAAGGGTCATTCAAATATAAATGGAACTTTTGTAAGAATCATCATGTCCTTGGAGTCAGGAAGACCTGAGTTCAAATCTTCCCTTTACCACTTATGGCCATGTGACAGCTTCTATCAGCTTCAATTACCCTTTCTATAAAATGAGAACAATAATGCCTGTGGTTGTTTTGAAGTTCAAATATGGTAAATATATAAAATGCTATAGAAATGCCAATTATGATTATTAAAATGTAAGAGCTGGAAAGGACCTTAGGGACCATCTTCATTTACAAAGAAAGAAACTGAAGCCAAGACAAGGGAAGGGAATGGCCAATGTTCTTTAATAATATAAATGATCTTTGCTATGAATATATTTTTTCAGTGGCTTAAACCTGAAAACTCTAAAAAATAGTGATGCACGGTGAGAGGAGATATGAAATAAATGCTAGTGGAACAAGAAATTTTTGAGCTGAAGTTGTCTTGGATAAGACAAGGGCCAATATCCTGATGATTGCAAACCCCAGGGCTTGAGTTCACACTGTCTTCAGTCACCCATGGCCCATCCCCTCCCTGTGGAACCATGGACTTTTCCCCATCTTCTTGTCCAATTCTGGACCAAATTGACAAGCTTCCCGATGTTTTTCTTTGCTCTTCTTGATCATAGTTCCATCTGGTGGCTCTTTATGTATTTTGCTGGTATATTTGTGTGTGGGGGGGCAGGCTGGGCTCCTTTAGAGTCCTCCATATCATGGTTTTACTCATAAGTCTCATTAGGATATGGATATTTCTGAAATGTGTGGTTGTTCTGCCCAATGTGACCATCTCTGAATCCTCATTGTCCTTATCAGCAGATTCCAAGCAAGTCACTTGCCTAGAATATAGCAAGTGCTTAATAACTGCTTGTTGATTGAATGACTCAGTCCAACTCATACCTGAATGAAATAGGGACAGCTAAGTGGTAACATAGTGCACATGGCACCAGACCTGGAGTGAGTAAGATCTGAATTCAAATCCAGCCCCAGACACTTTCTAGTTGTGTGACCCTGGGAAAGACACTCAACCCCATTGGCCTCAGTTTCCATTTCTGTAAAATAAGCCGGAGAAGAAAATGGCAAACCACTCTATGATTTTTTCCAAGGAAACCCCAAATGGGGTCACAAAAAGTTGGACAGAACTGAACAACAACTAACCTGAATAAGAATCCCTAGTTTTGTATATCCAAAACATTATCTAGCTTTTGATTAGAGATCTTCAGTGAAGGGGAATCCATTACCTCCCAAGGAAGCATGTTCCATTTTGGGGAGAACTCAGATCATGCTGCTGGTGCTATAGCTACTTGGTTTGGTGTGTTAGGAAAATCACTAGTCTATAAGCTAGAAATTTATGTTCTAGTCCTGATTCTACTAGTTACAAGCTATGTGATTTTAGCCAAGTCACTTCCTTTCCCTGATCTTCAGCCTTCTAAGCTATCAAATGGGATATTAATTTCTTCCCTGTCTCTCTCAAAGTGTTGCTGTGAAGGTCTAGTGAATACACACACACACACACACACACATATATACACACATATATACATATGTGTGTGTATGTAAAGGCTTATAAAATATAAGGGATTAACATTATTATTAATGACAGGACCAGAACTTAAACTCCAGATTCTTAATCCAGTATTACTTCTACCATATCACGGTTGCCTCATTGCTGACCACATAAGAACAGTAACTAGCATATACTGAAAAGGGCTTTGTCCCAGGGCACACCTTCACACATTGTCTCCAAGGTCACTACTGTCTCTAGTCTTTTAAAGGCATAGGGTACAGGTGTCCCTGTTAGAATCCCTGGGGGATAGACTGCTTTTTGAAGCAAGTGTGTCCATTATGGTGGTAGGGAACTATCCTCTGCACAATTTGTAACCCCATCCCCAAAATGTACATATTTTCATTGAGGAGACAAAAAGTGTTCCTAAGTTTCCATTATGCCATGTTTTTTATTTTTAGAATCCAAAGGGATTTGTGAAAGCTGAAGGTACTTTTTTTGGGGGTGGGGTGGGGCAATGAGGGTTAAGTAACTTGCCCAGGGTCACACAGCTAGTAAGTGTCAAGGGTCTGAGGTCAGATTTGAACTTAGGTCTTCCTGAATCCAGGACTGGTTCTTTATCTACTGTGCCACCTAGCTGCCCCCACAAGTAGTGGTACTTTGTAAAAATTTGGAGTAGCCAGATGTTTTAAAAAAGGAGATGAAGATGATACTCAAGTTAATGATTAAAAAGAAAAATTACATATTCACCAAACTGTAACAATATTTTTTTTTTGTGGTAGCCAAGAACTAGAAACCATTGATTGGGGAGTAGCTCAATAAGTTGTGGCACATCAATGTAATGGAATCTTACTACATTTTATGAAATGATGAATACAAACACATGGGGAAACTTCTATAAAATGTTCCAAAATTAAGTAAATAAAACCAGAAAACAATATGAATATATGACCACAACAGGAAGATGGAAAGAACAACCACCAATCAAAATGAATTCTGTAAATTATAGTGACCAGTCTTGAGGCCTTAAAGGAGAGATATGAGAAGGCTTTTCCTTTCTTTCTTTGTTGGTGTTGGGGGAGGGTAGAATTTATAGGTGTAGAGATTAAATATAATTTCAGATTTGATTCTTGGTGGCTTAAGTTTTTTCTCTCTTTTATTATTTGTTTAAGGGAAGGTTCTCTGGCCATTATTGAACATTACTGGCTTCCTTGGCTTCCTTTAAGTCCCAGTTAAAATCCCATCTTTTACAGGAAGCCTTTCCTAAATCCTCTTAATTCTAGTACCTTTCTTCTGTTTATTTCATTTTTATGCTTTATACAGGTTGTTTGTATATATTTGTTTGTATGTTGTCTCTTACATTAAATAGTGAGGGCAGGAACTGTCTTTTGCCTCTTTTGGATCAATTGAATGACCTGGGAGGGGGGAATGTATTGATAAATGCAGGTCACATGAAAAGACAAGATAGAAATAACAAGTTAAAATAAAATAATAGCCAGGGCTCCCTTCTAATGCAATTATTTTGTGCTAGAATATTTGAGCATATATGGGGTTTTTTTTTGTTTTTTTGTTTTTTTAGTGAGGCAATTGGGGTTAAGTGACTTGCCCAGGGTCACACAGCTAGTAAGTGTTAAGTGTCTGAGGCTGGATTTGAACTCAGGTACTCCTGACTCCAGGGCCGGTGCTCTATCCACTGCGCCACCTAGCTGCCCCTGAGCATATATCTTAATATTTCAAGGATACAAAAATATCTTCAGTGAAGGCTCTTCTGCTGAAATAGATCTTAGCAAATGATCTCATACATCACTTGGGAAGGGTGTACTTCTGGCCAGTCTTCTGGCAATTCCTTTTTTTGTGTTGTAGACACTCATGACATCATTTGCTCCACACTATTTCGACACTGGCCAGAACTGCTAAAGACTTATGCTCTTCTGACATAGCCTGAATGCTCCGGTTATTTCCAAGATATAATAAGGCATCAGAGATAGACTCTATTAAAGGTGCTGGGGAAATAGGGAAATAATTTGCCCTTCACATGATGGTGGTAGTGATGATGATGGTGATTTCCAGCATTTTTGTAGCACTTTAAGGTTTGCACCATGTGTGACAAATGGGGTGGATGGAGTATTCAGGGAGAACTAGCATATCTGCTGTTGAGGGCTTGCTGATCCCTTTTCAGGGCTTTTCATCTACCTTTTGTGTCTACCCAGCACTCAATTCTTACCTGTGGTTTCAAGAAATTATACTATGTGTAGAGGACACATACTGGCAAACTGTCTCAACAGATGGAGTAAACCAGATATAGGATAACCTATGGGCCTCAAACCCCATTGGTGAATTAGGGGAGTGTTGGCCTCAAGCATATGAAGACTTACCCTGGTGCAAATGAGAATAATTTGTTCCAAGGGCCACGAAGGATGACTGAAGTAGGCATTGTGGAGTGCTTAGAGTTTGATCAGACATAAATGATGTTGTCCTGGGCCATTGCCAGTCATTCTTACTGTTGTCCTGCCACTGGACTTAGATGACTATGGAAAAGGGGATGAGACTGATAATTTTATGCAACTCTGCCTCATTTAAATCCAATTCCTACACAAGTCAAGACATCACTGTGTGATGTTGTTGGTGGTCTTCAAAAATAAAGGAAAAGCAAGAACAGCAATTTAAGGTTTGTGACTTTACGGATAACAAGTAGATATCTCATTTAATCCTCACAACAATACTGGGATGTGGATGCTATTATTTCCTCCATTTTATAGATGAATTTGAGACAGAGTTTAAGAGACTTGTTTATGACTATATAGCTAGTAAATGGTTATTCTGGATTGGAACTCAAATCTTCCTGACTCCAAGTCTAGCTCTGTCCACTGCAACACCTACTGGTCATCTTTCAAGGGTTAGATAGTTATAGATATGTAGAGATCTCTTTTTCTATATAAAAATATGTATAATGAAAGCTGATATTTATAATATATTTTTAAATTTGCTAAGCACTTTATATGGATGATTTTATTTGATCTCTCCAACAACCTTACTGGGGAGGAAGGGAACACTTAATTAATCCCTTAATTAGGGAAATTGAGGCTCAGTATGGTTAAGTAACTTGCTTATTGCCAGGTCAGTTTCCCAGGTGAGATCTGATTCCAGGTCTCTCCCAATAACATCTCGTGTTCTTTCTACTATGCTATATATACAACTCTAGATTAATTATGTCTTATAAAATTCAGCTACAGAAATAAAATTAAATTGACTTGTCAGTTGAATTTTGTTGTCTTCACAGTTACTTGCCAGAAGTCCTGGACCTGAAATATCTTGGCAGTGTGACTGTGGACAAGCTAATTTGTCTTTCTGCACCTCTGTAGAAAGTAGATAGATAGGCAACATGAGGTGGTGGATAGAGAGCAGGCTTCAATGCAAGGAAGACCTGAGTTCAAATCTTGCTTTTGCCACATAATGACTGTATGATATTGGGTAAGTCACAAAACCTCTCAGTGCCCCAAGTCAGCTAAGATACTGATCTGAAACAGTAGTGGGAATTCCTTACAGGAAACTCCTTACACTCATGAAATCACAGGTTACGTCCTCATTCCTCCCCTCCTCCAAAGGAGATAAAATGTTACATTAATTACCTTACAAGGCTATTGTAAGGCAAGTTCTTTGTAAGCCTTAGAATGCTATGGAAATGGGAGCTATTTTTCTTGCATTATTATCTACAATGGTTCTACAATTTCATACCTGAATTGGCAGCACAGGCTCTGAAATCAGGTTTTTTTTTTCTTCCTGGTCTTCATTTCCTTCCTCTTTTTTCCTTCACACCCTGCAATTTGCTCCTGCTTCTGGGTACAAGGAGCATCAGCTTCATTCTCCAGCACCATTCCCTAAACTAACAAAATCACACTTGGACTCAAGCTTCGTGATGCTGGATTCCTGACTTAAACAAGCACATTTGATGAGAAGGATGTGTTAGCTTTGGGCTGGCAACATATTCCCTTTCTATGCAGTTTCCAAGCACACTATTTCCTTTAAAAAAAGAAACTCAGCCACAGAATTCAGAAAGGTTAACTCTTGGAAGAGAAAACAAAGAAATCACTGGCAAATTGATGTTGTTTCTTCAAATTAAGTTGCCAAAAAAGTACAGGAAAAAACAGAGTCTCCTTGAATTTTACAACATAGAATTTTGGGCTAAAAGGGAGCTTGAGATATACAACATTAGGCCTGGAACAGAACTTAGAACATAGGAATCAATCGACCAGATTTTAGTGAATATTTCATCACAGAACAAGAACTTTGGAGTGAGAAAGGACTTCACGGGCTATCTACTCCAACCTTACAGAATCCCCTCGACAACATTCCCAGTAAGTACTAATCTAATCTTAGTTTGAAGACTCATTGTGAGAGAGAATCCACGCTGTTCCAAGGCAGTGCATCTTACTTTGAGGCTGCTCTACTTGTTAGTAACTTTTTTCATATGTGGAGAGGAAATCTGTCTGTAACTTCTTTTGCTCTGACTTCTGCTTTCCAGCCCACTCATTTTACATGGAGGACTGATTTGCTCCTTAATCAATATGGTGGCACTTAGCCAGTGAGAGGTCTGGTAGCTACATTCATTTTGGATCTCAGTTCTCTTTTCAGGAGGCTAGCTTGAAAGAATAGGTATAGAATCTTCCCCAGGACCTCAATAATTGATTCAGTTTAGCTGCATAAAGATCTCAGAAGTAGAAAGGAGCTTACAAGTCATCAATCTACTCCAATGCTTCCACTCTACAGATGGGCACACTGAAATCCGGAAATGGTCAGTGTCTTAAACATTCCACTCCAAACTTCCATTCACTTGGAAGCACAGGCTTCCAAGTATGTTCACTGATCTATAAACTCTCTCAATTTGATTTCATCGTTCATAGAAATCAGCTTTGCAAAGTTTTTTTTCTTATACAAGACCTCTAAGAAATCATACAAGTATTTTGGGGAGTCCAGACTTGTGATTTAATCAATTCAAGGAATTCCCTCATGTGAAAACTTTTTCCATCCTTGAAGAGAAGTAACTTGACTGTACTGATAGTCTTAGAGAGTTTCCCAGGTCACTAACTTGCTGAGGTCACATAACTTGCTAAGGGTCACACAGATAGTATATGGTCATGGGCAGAACTTGAGTTCAGGTAATTCTAATGCCGAGGCTAGCCCTTTCTGTACTATGCCATGTTGTTTCTTTGAAAATATCATTATGGGGACAGCTAGATGACACAGTGGATAAAGCGCTGATCCTGGATTCAGGAGGACCTGAGTTCAAATATGGCTTCAGACACTTGACACTTACTAGCTGTGTGACTCTGGGCAAGTCACTTAACCTTCCTTGCCCCACAAAAAAAAAAAAAACAGAAAAAGAAAAAAGACAATACCATCATAACCATTTTATAGATGAACAATTGAGGTCCAGAGAGTTTAATTTGCTTACCCAAAGTTATATAGATAATTGATGATAGATATAAGACTTGGCCCCATATTTTCTTACTCCTAGTCAAATCTTCTTTCCTGCATAAAGTTGTCACATCCTATGCTGGTGGAATTTACCCAATAGAGTAATTGTTGTACAGTGGACACTATACTGGATTTGAAATCTGAAGATGTGGGTTAAACCCCCAGCTCTGCCACTTATTAAATATGTGAACTTGGGCAAATCCATCATCCCTATCTCATCTTCAGTTTCCCATCTATAAAATGAGGATGTTGCAGTAGATGGTCTCTAAGGTCAACTTTAAATCTATGAGCCTATGACTTATTGCATCAGTCTGGTACCCAGTATTCAGAGCAAAAGTAGAGCTGAATATCATTGCTCCCTCTTTTCCTACAACTTTAATCCCAACCCATGAGGGGCCACTACCATCCCAGGTTCAAGGCACTATATGAATCTTGGCTCGTAATACGTATGTACGTATGTATGCATGTGTACATGTGTGTCTGTATACATATATGTATACGCATATATGTATATATGTGTGTATGTATATATAAATATCTTATATATAAGCTTATATATAGCTTATGACCTCCCCCAACCTTCATTGATGTGTTTACCTCTAATAGTCAGCCAATAAATATGACGAATTCAAAGCAAAGATAGTTATTGAGATAATATTGTAAGAACAATAGTGGTAAACCATTTCCCCCATCGATGTACACAATATAAGTGAGAAGGATGAACATAAATAAAATTCACTATTTGAGAGGCACACAGGTAAGCTACATAGATGTTCTAGGCAATTCACACTTCCAACATTGCTGGGTCCTGATATACTTTCCCTTTTTGAGTTATCCTTCAGAGCTAACTCTTGCCTCAAGTAGGTATACTTCCTACTGGGTGCAGCATCTCCTACTTAGCAAATAATTCTCCTGCAAGAAGTCATGCCTGGTGGAACAGGAGAGAGAAATCCCTTGGTCCCTAAAAGGTGAAGGTTGTGGTCTGCTTCTATAAGGGGCTCTCTTCTCTGCTGCCAGAGGTCACATCCTTTACTTGCCTTACTGTTTAAAGATTGTCTTAATTTTTAAAGGACCAACAGGAGCATTGCCTTTCTGACACCCCCAATAGCTAGCTGCCCTCTAATTCCATTAAGAATTTCACACACACATGCACATACACACACAGCCCTATATAAAGTGAAAACTCTTTTAAAAATGGTAACACTCAGAAGAACATTGTACACAGTATAATCAATATTATGTGTTGATCAACTGTGATAGACTAGATTCTTCTCACCAATACAATGGTACAAGAAAGTTCCAAAGGACTCATGATGGAAAAGGCTCTCCAAATCCAGGAAAAAGAGAACTGTGGAACATGGATGCTGATGGAACCTTACTATTTCTTTTGTTTTAGGTGCTGTTGTTTTTCTTTTTTGAGGTTTTCCCTTTTTGCTCTGATTCTCTTATAACATGACTAAGGCAGAAATATGTTTGTTATTGTATATATATATAACCTACATCAGATTACCTGCTGTCTTGGGGAGTGGGGGTGGGCGGAGAGGGAGGGAGAAAAATTTGAAATTGGAAATCTTATAAAAACAAATGTTGAAAACTCTACATGTACCTGGAAAATAATAAAATACTTTTATTTAAAAAATAGGAAAGTAAAAAAAAATTTAAAAATGATAACATTTCTTTGTTTCTGTTTCCTGTCCTTTATCTTCTGGCATACTATCAACTAGTCCAGTTGATTCCACCCCCCCTGCCCCCCCATCTGATCAGGGATTATTTATTTCACTCTTTCTAGCAAACTATATGTCTTTGAACTCCTTAGATTAAGGAACTTCTGCAATGATGGTTAGATAATTTAGCATTGCAAGAAAAAAATTAGCTTGAAAAAGTGTGAAATTAAGGATACATAGAAGCTACATAATGACAGAACAATATCATATCTATATAGGCACTATGTCAAAGGACTGTACACCTGGGTATCCAAACACAAAATGTATCCTCAGGGTAACTAAAGGAATACTCCGATTTATCACCTTGGAGCTCTATCAAATTGGCAAATTTCCTTTCCCTTTTAAAACAGTGACACTGAATTGTTGAGGGAATTCATTTCAATGAATAGAACAATGGCACAGAAGAAAGGGCCCTAAATTCAATACAAAGGAAAGTGTCCTGGTATCAAGCACTTTTAACTTGGAGTCAGAATGAGTTCTCATAGCATCTTAAACACTCCCTTGCTGTGTGGCCCCGGGACAGTCACTTAAGCACTCTTAACCATAGTTCCCTTGTCTGTAAGATAGGGATGATTCAAATCAATAGAAATTTATTAAGCTCCCATTGGATGGCGGACATTATGCTAAGTGCTAGGGATACAAAAAAGAAAAGAAAAAAAGACAGTCCCTGCTCTCAAGGAGACAGCATACAAAAGGAAGCTGGAAATAGGGGAGAGGTCTTGGGAGATACTGAGCATGAGGGCATCATGTTCCAAGCGGAGCTACAGATAAAAAGCAGAGCTGGCTGTGGAGAATTAGTACAACAATAACACCTAGTTACAGAAACGGTGTGAGGATAAAATGAGATTATAGACACATATACACATAAAATCTTTTATATACATATATAAAATCTCATTTTATTCTGAGAACATGTAAATATATATGTAGATATAGATATATCTATATCTAGATATATGCATGGATATGTATATATGTGTGTGTATTTATATGTAGGGCAGCTATGTAGTGTAGTAGATAGAGTACCATCCCTGGATTCAAGAGGACTTGAATTCAAATCTGGCTTCAAGCTACTTACTAGCTGAGTGACCCTGGGCAAGTCACTTAACCTTTTTTGCCTTAGTTTCCTCATCTGTAAAATGAGCTGGAGAAGGAAATGGCAAACTACTCTAGTATCTTTGCCAAGAAAACTCCAAATGGAATCATGGAGAGTCAGATATGATCAAAATGACTGAACAACAACAAAAATGACAGATGTATATGTAGCTAGGTAGACATATTTTAAATATATATATATATATATATATACACACACATACACACACACACACATATATATATATATACATACATACATACATGTGTATGTGTATTTGAAATTTTTGTAAACCCGAAGGCATTTTATAAATGTTGGCTACTATTAGCTATGTGATCTGGAATAAATTTCTTTTCTGGGCCTTGGTCTTCTCATTTGGGATAGTAAAATTATATTACATATTACATAGGGGTATCATGTTTTTACCATAAATTTTAAAGAGCTCTAGTAATGCAAACTCAGTAGTTATAAATTGAAAAGCAAAGCTTTTAGCCTAAGTCTAAGCTCATGGCTCCCAAACTTCTACTTCTTATAATAGTAAGAATGCCAAGTAGCTTCAGTAATTTGGTTCTGAAATCAGCAGAAGAGGGACTTAATTGCATTTGAAAAGAACACCCTTAAAAAACCTTATTGTGTTTTTCTCACCAGGAGAAATGATGTTTTTAATTAGCTGTTCATTGACCCATCTCTTGGCTCAAGCCATTAAACCTTGTGCTGTGCTCATAAAGAACAAACTCTATTCTCCTTGCTCTATTTTATGAGCAACATTAGAAAGCACGCTTCCACCCTGAAGAATGAATTACCTCTGAAACAACATTAGAAAAGGGCCCTTCTGCCTGTTGATGGTGAGAGACAACAGAGCTCTTGGGGGTCCAGGGTAATGGAACAATCAATGAACTGGGGAAAAGATGGGAAAAGCTTCAGGTTCTGGGCCTAGCTGGGTCACTCATTGGCTTGGTCACTCACTGGCTCCATGACCCCAGGCAATTCACTTTCCAGCTTTGTCTTTTGTTTCCTCCTCTGAAAAATGATGAGCTCATAGATTTTAGGGTTGAAAAGCACTTTTGAACTCATCTAGTCCAACCCCTTTATTTTATAAATGAGATAACAGGCAAACAGTGAAGTGAGTTACCCAGAGTCACATAGCTAGCAAGTGTCTAAAGCCAGATTTCAACTCAGCAAGATAAGTCTTCCTGACTCCAAGTTCTGGCACTCTGTCTACTGCATCACCTACCTGCCCAGATAGTATGAATTGGAAGATTTGAACCTAGTTCTTTCCTGATACCAAACTCAGAGCTATTTTTTACTATTCTATGCTACCCCTGAGTTAAATGATTTCTAAGATGGCCTCTTTTTCTCACACTCTGTAAACTGGTATGTCAAGGACAATTTCAACCAAGAACTTATTGTTAAATTTTTCAGTGTAAGGATTACATTTTGGATATTGGCAAATACTAAAAATCAGTATTTAATTCATTGTTTTGTTGACTGTTTAGACTTGAAAAAGTGATGGAAAAATGTTCATGATGCAAAATAAATTTACAAGTGTGTTATAGATTCATTCATTCCCTCATCCCCTCCAGAGAGCTGGTTGCTACACATATATTTACTAGCACATTCACGATAATATATGATCTGTGATCTAGATTGAGTGTCAGAAAACCTGGGATCAAGTTCCGGTTTTACTATGACCAAATTGTATGACCTTGGATAAGTCACTTCTCCATAGGATTAGTCTATAAAATGAAGGAGTAGGACTACATAATCTTTGCGGTATCTTCTAGCTTGATGCTTTAATCATTTCTGTTTTATTTTGCAGTTGATGCTTGTGAATCTTTTGTATCTCTCTGAAACTGGAATTATTGCCAAGCTGACCTAAATTATAGTGATGCTGTAGAAGACAGAACTCTGTTCTCCTCTTCCTTGTCTGCTTAACTCATATCCAGGGCTCTGAAGATATCTTAATTGCAGTCAACTTCATCAATCACACCTTAATACAAATGGATTTTTCCCACACCCACTTTTTTCCTTTAAAAAATCCCCAACATTCATACACTCTCAGTAGCTCCTAAAACACCCACAATTTTTCACAATGCTGTTAATTGGCTGAGAGCGTTGGGTGATTAGCCAACTCTCATGATTTCATCAACCTTTTTTTTTTTCTCTTGGAGGTAGAGCTGTGGAGATCTCAAAGCCACTAATTTGGATTTGGAATTAGCTGAAGATTCACTGTACTTTTGGTTTTGCTGGACTCATGTGTAGATGATCAAAGTTGACATCAAAAGCGTCTAGTTTACATATACATTTACCAGGCATATCTAGTTCTTGTTAACTACCTGCTCTGGTGTTTCATAGTGAATTGACAATTTATGAAATGAGGGTAGGCATGCCTGGTTCTTTGGGTCCTCTCCAGGAAAGACTATGATTGACAGCAGCAAACAAGGCGGCAATCACACTTGAATTAGGCACAGAGAGAAGTGGTGACAGGGTTACAGAAGCAGACTGTGTGGCTCAGGGATGTGGGAATGGGATGAAGGCAGGCAGAATGAGGAAGAAGATGGGGAGGGAGAGAGGCAGAGACTGTAACTCATGTAGCCATAGATTAGAGTTGGGAGTGTTAGGCAGCATGGATAGTAGAGTGATAAAAAGGCACGAGTTTGAGGTCTCATTTTTATAGGGTTTATTTTTATTTGTTTGTTTGTTTTTTGTAAACAGACCAGTTCCTATGTGTGCCACCTTGGGGTTAGTTCATTAACATATTTGAATCATCTCAAAATTATCAATAAAACTTCAAAATCTTCATCTCACAGTTATGAGCATCATTTGATGATCTTCTGGTCTGGAATTTGTCTGGAATTTATGTATTGTGGAATGAGAAGTCCCTGATAGTGGTACCAACATAGCATCTGCTGATTCATAACACATTACCAGGACGTGAATTTAGGTTAATAGACAATACTTTTTGTAAATCGGACTCCTTTGATCTTTGGAATGGTTTGTAAATGACTTCTAAGATCCCTTTCACATTCTTATTTCCTCTTATTGCCTCTTTATACTGTCTACTTGTAAACTTACTGTACTGACTAGAAGGGGGGATGTTGGTCAGGAGAAGCAGAACAAGATGCAACTTTAACACAAGGTAGCAACCTGTTGTAGCAGAAAGGACATTGGTTCAGAAAGATACAGCTTCAAGTCTTAGTTTTGACACCGTCTACTTATATGATGGGGCAGCTAGGTGGTGTAGTAGATAGAGTACTGGACTTGAAATCATCATCATGAGTTCAAATCCAGACTCAGACACTTACTAGCTGTGTGGCCCTGGGCAAGTCACTTAAACCTGTTTGCCTCAGTTTCCTTATCTGTAAAATGAGTTGGAGAAGGAAATGGCAAATCATTCCAGTATCTTTGCCAAGAAAACTTCAAATGGGGTCATGAAGAATTGAATACAACTGAAATGACTCGTCAACAACTTATATGATGCTGGGAAAGTCACTCCCTTCTCTGTAAGCCTCAGTTCCATCAGCTGTAGCATGGAGACAATAGTATGTATACTATAGGCTTCAGCGAACAGTTGTGAGGTTAGTGCTTTGTAAACCTTTCAGTGCTAGAGAAATATGATTTATTATTATTGCTAGTTTCCTCAATAGCTCATAAAATCCTCCAATCTCATTAATGCCACAGTAAAATAAAAAGACAACAGAATATTCTGTCTACACATGCAAACTCATTTGATTGGTCTGAATTGACCAATCATTCATTTGTTCAATCATTCAAGAAAAGCCTTGGAATTGGAAGGGCAAGAAGATAATGGGCCATTTACACAATAACCTATTTATTTACCTGATTAATTTCCTTTGGCAAAACAGAGAGCAGCAGGGGCCTGAGAGGAAATGGTGATAAGATGGGTATGTTTCAGAGGTGGTAAGGTCAGAAAAAAAGTGCATTGTCTAGCATCCTAGGGGATATGATAGAGGAGGCACTGAGGTACCTGACAGATGGGGAAGGAGACGTTGTTGTTCAGTCATTTAAATTGTGTCTGATTCTTTGTTACCCCTTTTGGGGTTTTCTTGGCAAAGATACTGGAGTGGTTTGCCATTTTCATCTCCAGCTCATTTTACATGTAAAGAACTGAAGCAAACAGGGTTAAGTGACTTGTTCACGGTCACATTGCAACTAAGTATCTAAGATTTGAATTCAGGGAGATGAGACTTCTTGAATCCTGGCCAAGCACTCTATCTACTACACCATATTGCTGTCCCAGAGGATAAGATAGAGATGTTAAAAAATAAAATTGGCCTTGGCCAGTTCTTGCACCAAAGGCTACCCAAAACTCAATTCTAGTCAACACATTTTTATTAAGCTCCTATTGTATGCGAGGCACTGGAAATACAAAAGTGAAAAACTATATGGCCCTTTTGCTCAATAAATGTATAATCTAGCTTGGGTGATGCAACATTAACAAATAGTCAATCTTAGAAAAACATGGATAGACTTGCAGAAAATAATAAAGACTGAAATGGGCAGAAACAAGAGAATGTTGTTTCAAAACAACTTTGAGTGAATAAGTCATTGTGATTATTAGAAGTACCCAAATTAATTACAAAGGACACATGAAAGAAAATGCTATCTAAATCCAGAGAAAGAACTGATAAATAGAAGTACATATATAATGACTTTACATACATATGTATATATAATGTATATGTACATATTTGTATTAATGGAAGCCATCTCTAGTGTGGGGGGAGGAAAGAAAAGAAGAAGAAAAAGAAATTTAAATGATAACTTTATTGCATATTTTAAAGGAATAGCAAGTTGTACATAATAGATTTGAAGTTTCATGTGCAATCATCTTTTTATTATACTTTGTTATGGGAATGTTTCTTTTATTCTATAAATTTAAAATAAAATGAAAACATATAGTATGATACAAGATAGACTATGAGAACCAAAACTACATAGTGGAAAGAGTACAGAATTTAGAGCTGGAGGATTCAGATCACCAGTATTTAAATCTATGCTTCACCAATTACTACATTGTGGCTTTGGACAAATAACTTAACCTCTCTGGGTCTCAGGTGCCACCTTCTCCATGAAATCTTTCCTAATTTTCCCAAATGAACATGATTTCTCCATCTTCAAGTTGCTCTAGATTGTTTCTCTCAAGATCTCTTCTTTGCCATTTTCATGGGATCATAGATTTATAATTAGAAGGGACCTCAAGATCATCTCAGTCAATCTCTTCATTTTTATCTGAGGTAAGCCTGGAATAAGGAGGGAGAGAGATAACAACAGGCAGAGAGGCATTTCAGGCTTGATGAATAGCCTACACAAAGGTGGGAGAGGGCAGGGAACAGTTGCAGCATAGAGTGTGTAAAGGAGAATAGAATAAAATAATGATGGAAAGGAAGTCTGGAGGCATATTGTAAAAGTCCATAAATGTCAAGATAAGGGGTTTCTATTTTATTTTTAAATCACTGATGGAGAAGGGTAGTGGTGTTATCAGAACTGTTCATTCAGGAGGTTATTTTGGCAGTTGGGTGGCAGATGGATTGGAGAAGGAAGAGACAAGAAGCAGAGACAGTAATTAGTAGGCTATTATAGTTGTCCAGATGAAAAGTGGTAAGGGCATAAGACAGGGTGGTGGTCATGCAAGTGGAGAGGAGATTAATGACAGATATATCTCAGAGGTAGATTTGTCAAAATTTGACAAATTATTGGATTGAGGTAGGGTTGAACAGGTTAAGTCAAGCCAACAATCTGTTATTAAGCATTTTCTATGTGCTAGATACTATGCCAAGCTCTGGGGATATAAATAGAAGCAAAAGGAAGTACAGTCTCTGACCTCAAGGAATGTACATTCTTTTTTTTTTTTTTTAACTTACATTCTAATGTAGAAGGAAATGCATAAAAGGGAGCCAGGGTATGGGGAATGGTGTTGGAGAATAAAAGATGAATGGTCTGAGCCCTTCCTCAAAATGGAAGCCCCAGAAAAATTCACAAATAGATGAAAGAAGCTGCAGAGTTGGAGAGAGAAATCAGCTGAGGCATAGTGGCAAAGTCTAGAGAATAAATAAAAGAACCAAAGATGGTTCAGAGTTTTGAGTCTGTATGACCAACAGTCAGTTAGAAATAAGAGACTAAAGCTCTGAAAAGTGATTCAAGGAGTGAACTTTGTTCAAGATTGTGAAGGCATCTTTATCGAGATGATAATTGAAGCTATGAGAGTGTAGGGTCACCAAAGGAGGAAGAAAAAAGAAAAGAAAAAAGGGCAAAGCTTTGGGAAAGAAAGAAAGACAGGAAGAAAGGAAGGAAGGAAGGAAGGAAGGAAGGAAGGAAGGAAGGAAGGAAGGAAGGAAGGGAGGGAGGGAGGGAGGAAGGAAGGAAGGAAGGAAGGAAGGAAGGAAGGAAGGAAGGAAGGAAGGAAGGAAGGAAGGGAGGGAGGGAGGAAGGGAGGAAGGAAGGAAGGAAGGAAGGAAGGAAGGAAGGAAGGAAGGAAGGAAGGGAGGGAGGGAGGAAGGGAGGAAGGAAGGAAGGAAGGAAGGAAGGAAGGAAGGAAGGAAGGAAGGAAGGAAGAAAGGAAGAAAGGAAGAAAGGAAGAAAGAAAGAAAGAGAAGAAAGGGCAGAAGGAGGGAAAGGAAGGAAAGAAGGGAAGGAAGGGAGGGAGGGAAGAAAAAAAGAAAAAAGGAAGGAAGGAAAAGAAGAAAGAAAGGAAGAAGGAAACAAGGAAGGAAGGGTACCAAGAGAAGGAAGAGAGAAGGAAGGAGGAAAGGAAGAAAAGATGGAAGTAGAGAAAGGCCAAAAGACTAGGAAAAGAATCTTTTAGAATATGGTGTCAGGTGTTACTGAAATTAGAGTAACAGTACATCATCATCATGGTGAAGTGTACTAAGCTATAGATAGATCAATGCAGCTGAGGAAAGGAAAAAAAATAGACTACTGGATTTGGTCATAAGGAGGTCATTAGTCTTGCAGAGGGCTGTTTCAGTAGAGTGGTGCATAAGGGTATTGCAAGAGTAAGATCATAGGCTATTGCAATAAAAGTCATTTAATGTGTCACCAATCCTTACTATTAAAAAAGAGAGCAACCTCTTCTTTAATCAAAAAGTTTTGAGAGAAGTTGGGACTGAAGGAAGAGAGATTCTAAAGAATTGCCCAGGATTGAATCTAGTATAGCTTTGATGACCTTGGGTATTGGAATGGAGGGTAGGGCTGGACACAGAAGACAAATTGCCCTTCTCAGACAGGCTTTCCTTCTATAGTTATCCAAGTTTTATCAAGAACTGACTAGGGGAAGCTAGGTGGCATAATGGATAAAGTACTGGCCCTGGATTCAGGAGGACCTGAGTTCAAATCTGACCTCCAACACTTGACACTTACTAGCTGTGTGACCCTGGGCAAGTCACTTAACCCTCATTGCCCTACAAAAAAAACAAGCAAAAAAACAAGATAAAAACCCAAACTGACCAAAATGGCATGTAGTCCTTGGCAATGGGCTCTAAGTCTAAATGAGCATTTGGGACTGTGGGACAGAATTTGTGTGGGAGCATGGGCGAGGGTGACAGAGCCTCTCTTTCCCAATCTGCTCCCAAGCTTTTCCATTTTGGGCACCATGAAGGGGGCCATCTGGCAGATTTCAGACCTGTATCTGAGAAACGGCTCTCTTTTGCACTCAAAGAGAGCAATTGCATTTGGATGATCAAAGCCTAGCAAGTGTCTGAACCTGCTTTGAGAAAGGTGATCATAAATTCCTTTATCATTTTAATGGCTTGGGGGTGGGCACTTATATAAGTCTTTTTATTGTGCAGGTCCCTAGTTTCTCTTTAAATGAAACCTTTTATTTCATGGTGGCAACTAGAATGAATGTTTTTTTTTTTTTAATTTACTATATATAGTGCTCATGCTTTGCAAAGCAATGGGGACATAAGAATGTAGTATGACAGGTAAAGAGAAGTAGGTGGGGCTATTCCCAAATAGTAAAAAACCAGCAAATCAGGTTAGATCAGCCTTGGTGAAATATCATTGGGAGGACTCAGTACCATTCTGGACCCATTTTTGCAAGGACTTTGACAAACTGGATAGTATACATCGAGATGAGGGTAGCCAAGGTGAGGATGAGAATGGAGACTGATTTGCGTATCAAATGAAAGAACTGAGATCATTTAGGCTGGAAAACAGAATATTTAGGGAGAACAAGTAGGTTGGCTTGAAGTATTTGAAGGGTTTTCTTGTGGACTTGTTTTGGCTTGTATGCAGAAGACTAAAAACACGATACATGGAAGTTAAAGAGGCAGATTTTGCCTCAATGTCAGGGAAAAACAAAAGAAAGCAAAAATATTTCTGACATTCAGAGCCTTACAAAAAAATAATGGGCTACCTTGGGAAGGAGAACTTTTTTTTCTATCCCTGAAGGTTTTGAACCTGAGACTTAGACTTCTGTTAACAATGGTGTAGAATTTTGAGGAGATTCTTGCTCAGGTAAGAGGGAAAGCACATAGGCTTTGCCCTGACATCCAACACTTAGCTGCTGTGATTCTAAGTGTAGCTGCAAATTATGGCTTAAGAGACATCTCAGAAACAAATTTGAATTTGATTTAAAAAAAAAAGAACTTTGCAATATTTTCTTTTGCAGAGAGTTATAGAATAACATGATTTTGCTCTGCTATGTACTCTGAATAATGATTTATACAGAGAAAAGATGAAATTCTTAAATTAGTCAATAACATCGTTAGGAAAAGAAACAATCAGAACGTCCGTGTTTGACAAGGAAGGGGCCCAGAAAACAGAATATGAAAACTGGGAGGCACCTTAGAACATAGAATGTCAGAGTTGCAAGGGACCTCAGAACAACAGAACACAGAATATCAAAACAAGAATAGAACTTAAGCGACCAAATAGTTTAACTTCCTCATTTTACAGGTAAGAAAGCTAAGGTATAGAGAAGTACAGTGTAGCGTGCTTCCAGGGGCAGAGCCATGACTCATATGGAAGACATTTGCTCCAAAGTTGATGCCCTTTCAATTTCATTATTGGCATTCTGGTACCTAATGAATCTTTATAAACATTCAGGTTTTGATCTTTTTAATCTGGGGTCTAATGAGGCTTGGAGGTTAAATTGGAGGAAGATGTCTCATGTTATTCCTTTGCTCAAATTAAAGCAGCTAACAATTTCTTGACCTGCCTTCAAAAAAGGGAGAGGAAAAATGTGAAAATCAATTCTAGATCCATTTTTCCTGAACAAGGAGAAGGAATTGGCTGCTAATAGAAATGGTATGATCCTAGGAGGAAAGTAACCATTTCATATCCAAGTTTGTGAAAGAGAAGGAAAGGAAAACAGGCATGGTCTGACATATACCACAGATATTTTTTAAGTAGATTCAAAGGGTTTGAAGAAAGGATAGGTAAATTTTAATAAGCTAAAATTCTGTAGGGAAATTCAGACCACCAGCAATAGGAAGATCTCAAAATAAAATTGTGATGACACAAAAAAAGAAACTTCAGATGAAAAGCTAAAGTCTAAGATGATGATTTAGATGCAAGTGGAACTCATCAACTCAATTGGATTTTTTAAATTGATAATATTATTTATTTTTATGTCACCTATATTTTCCAACATATGCCTTCCTCAACCTCTCCAGAAATAAAACCCTTGTAAGAAAGAATGGAAAAGAGAAAACAAATGTTTAAAATTGGCCATCACATCAAATAAATCTGATATTATATACAGCATCATATATCCACAGTCCCCCATTTCTAAAAAGAAAGGAGGGAATTAATGCTCATAGCTCTTTGGAGGGACAAACTTAGTCATAATTTCACAGCATTCAGTTTTGATAATTTTGTTGTTTTTGTCTATTCTGTCTTCATTGTGGATGCCTTTGTGTATAATGTTATCCTGTTTCTGCATACTTCATTTTGTGTTCACTTTCTCCATTGTTCGGCATTAAAAACCTTCCCATGCTTCTCTGAACTCTTCATGATCATTTCTTACAGTGAAGTGATAAGTCCACATACCAAAATTTCTTTAACTATTTCCCAATGATTTTGCTGATCTTCTTCTAAAGGAATAAGAAGATAATAGTCCCAGGATAGAGGTACTTCTCTTCTGGCTAGACTTTATATGAAACATCATGGTCAGTTCTAGTCTTTTTTTTCTTTAGTAATAATTAGTACAGATAAGCTGGAGAGTGTCCAGAGTAATCCTGGTTGATCCTGGGTGTAGGAACTTGAAATCATTGATTGAAGGAATATGAATAATTAACCTAAAGAAAAGGAAAAAATCCAATAATAAGTTTCTTCAATTGTGATTCCTGATTCCATTCTTTCCCTTCTCCAGTCCAGTATCTTCACAGAGGCCAAAATGATATTTCTTAAGCACAAGCCTGACCATGGAATTCTCTAGGTCAAAAGGAATAGGAGCAAATACCTACTTCTCTATTTGGACTTTAAAGCCTTTCTCAGTGTGACTTCAGTCCATCTTTCCATGTTTATTTCATGTTGCCTCAATTTACTCCTGCTCAGTATCCAAGCAAAACTGTCCTTCTTGCTATTTTTTATACATAAACTGTCTTCTTCCTCCATCAGTTTACATAGTCTGTCCCCATACATGAATTGTTCTTTCTCCCTTTGCTTTTTGAGATCTCTGCATTTCTGCAAGGTTCACCTCAAGCTCCTCTTTTTGTATAAGGTTTTTATCGATCCCCCCCAGATGTCAGTGTTCTCTTCCCCCACATTACTTTGTACATCTGTAAACAGAGTATTTCATTTTAGTACAATTTAAGAATTTAAGCTCCTCTGGTACAGGAAATTTTTTTTCTTATTTTTGAATCCCCAGCACCTAGCAAACAAACACATTTTTGTTTATTAGATGTATTTAAAGGCCCTTCAAATGGAAGAAGGATTAGCTTTGTTCTGCTTGTCTTCTGAAGACAGAAACAGGAACAGAATAAAAGAATTTGTTATTTTGGAATTACAAATAGGAATTGAGAAAAACAGGAAATTAGAAAAATTACACATTTAAGGGCGTGAGGCAAAGAAAAACTTTCTAACAATTAGAAATTATTTTGTTATTTGTCCTTTGTTCTCAAAGAGGACCAATGACATCACGAGAGGCTAGAGGTAGAATGGGTTTCTTCAGAAGTGGTAGGTTTGTGGGGGCAGCTAGGTGGCACAGTGTATAAAACACTGGCTCTGGGTTCAGAAGGACCTGAGTTCAAATCCCACCTCAGACACTTGAGACTTACTAGCTGTGTGACCTGGGCAAGTAATTTAACCCCCATTGCCTGCAAAAAAAAAAAAAAAGAAGAAGAAGAAGAGGGGGGAACAGCAAACAGGGGTATGAGATGGCTTCAGGAAAAAAAAGAAAGTTAGGAAGGGTCAGTGCAATGACTGAAGCAAGCAGACCAGTGGGGGCACCTGATGGAATCTGTAGGTAGGTCAGGCCAGACCAGGAGATGGGCATAGGAAGCAGCTGGAAAGTTTTTTGACTTATTGAATCAATCAAGCAGTTTATTGAGCTCCTACTATGTGACAAGTACTATGCTAGGTTTGGGGGTTACAAAGCCAAAAGTCAAACAGTCCTTGCCCATAAGCAGTTTAGCTTTTTTATCAAGGGAGTTGACTGGTATTAGTATATACAAAAATACAAGGCTTTTTTTTTTTTTTTACTAGGGTTGGGGTGGAGTGAGGAAGACTCTTGGATACTATGGAAGGGCTTCATATACAAGGTCCTAAACTGAGTATTAAGTGAAGCCAGGGATGCCAAGAGGCAGAGGTGAGCAAGCGGTACATTCCAGGTCTGGGGGACAGCCAGTACAAAGGCATGGATGGCAATGGGAGATGCAATATCAAGCATGTGCTCCAGCAAGAAGGCCAATTTGGCTAGATCATAGAGTGTGGGAAAGGGAATAATATATAATAAGTCTGGGAAGGTAAGTTAAGGCCAGATTATGAAAAGATTTAAGAACCAAAAAGAAGAATTCCTATTTGATTTTAGGGGAATAGGGACCCACTAGAGTTTCTTCAGCAGGGGAGTGACATGATCAGATCTGCTCTTTAGCAACATCACTTTGGCAGCTTGTGTAGGGAAAAACTGGAAGCCAGTAGAATAATGACAAAGCTATTGCAATAATGAAAGGGTGATTAGGAACTGAAATAGGTTGGTGGCATTGTGAGTAGAGAGAGAGAGAGGGGACAGATGTTGTAGAAGTTGAAAGATGTGGCAACTTATATGCAGTATAAGAGGGAGTTAGTGGAAGTATTGATGTTTTTAATCTGGAGGACCAAAAAGATGGTGATACTCATAATAGAAATATGGAAATTTGGAAGAAGGTTAGGTTTTGGGGGGCAATAGTGAGTTTTGTTTTGGACAAGCTGAGTTTGAGATGCCTATGGAATAGCTGTTAGGTGGCAGAATGGATAGAGTGCTGGGCTTGGAGTCAGTAAGACTAATATGACTCTGAGCAAGTCACTTAACCCTGTTTTCCTCAATTCCCTTATCTGTAAAATGAGCTGGAGAAGGAAATGGCAAACCACACTATTGTCTCTGCCAAGAAATCCTCAAATGAGGTCGTGAAGAGCCTGGCATAAATGAAAATGACTAAACAATGGAACATGGAGAGATCTAGCTTAAAATGGCCAGCAAGTAATTGGAGATGTGAAACTGGGGCTCAGAAGAGAGGCATACCTAGACTGTTATAATGAAAATCAAAGGAGAACCAGATTATCTAAAAATTTGCCATACACAAAACTTCAGGAAGTCTTCTATAAGTAAATAAAATAAAATTGCTTTATGCATTTAATAAATGAAATTATTTTTGAACACTGGAAAATATATGAAAAATGACAAGAAATGACTTTCAGTTAGTATTGTACCCACTTAAGTTATTATTAAGGTAATTAATAGCCCATTATAAAGAGAATTAGCCTCAATATTTTTGGGGAAAAAAAGAAAATCCCAAGTTGTTTTTGTCACCTATTTTATACTTCATGGGTACCTATTTTTGCTACAACCAAAAGGCCAGGGTAGTGAATTGTGGGGACAGCAAGGTAGCAAATGATACTGATAGTTTTAATAAGGGTACCAGTCGCTCTCCAACTCTAAGGCTGTCTCATATCCAATTGCTTCTTGGACATTTGGGAACATGTTCAGATGTTCAGTCATTTCAGTTGTGTCTGTGACCCCATTTGGTGTTTTCTTGGCAAAGATACTGGAGTAGTTTGTCTTTTCATTCTCCAGCTCATTTTACATATGTGGAAACTGAAGCAAACAAGGTTAAGTGACTTGACCAAGGTCACACTGCTAGTAATTGTCTGAGGCCAGGTTTGAACTCAGGAAGATAAACCTTCTTGACTCCAGGCCCAGTGCTCTATCCATTGTGCCACCTAACAACTATTCCATAGGCATTTTAAACTCAGCTTGTCCAATATGGAACTCATTCTCTTTCCCTAGCAGGAAAAAAGCCTGTATTTCTGGGCTGGTCTCTACCTAACTGACAGACTGAGACTGGAACTCTGACACCAATCAGAATTTCCACTCATATTTGTTACCACCTTAGCTCAAGTCCTCATTAACTTTTTCGCAAGAATATTATAATAAGCTTACTAACTTTTGGGGTCTATGTTACCAGTCTTTTCTGGCTTCAGTTCCTTCTTTTCACAGTTGCCACAACAGCAGAAAACAACAACAACATGATAATGATGATAATAACAATAACTAGCATTTATATGGCATTTTAAGGTTTGCAAAGTCTTCTCAGCCTTCAATTCATTCTCTTAGTTGTCAAAATAGCATAATACTGATAATGATAATGATAATAATAGCTGGCATTTATATAACACTAAGTTTTTGCAAAGTACTTGATATGTTATCTTATTTCATTCTCACAACAATCCTGTGATATAAGTGCTATTATTATCCTCATTTTACAGATGAAGAAACTAAGGCAGATGGAGGACAAGTGACTTGCCTAGGGCCACACAGCAGGAAGTGTTTGAGCCAGTATTTGGATTCAGGTCTTCTTGATTCCAAGTTCAGTGCTCTGTCCTTTATACAGGTTTGACCATGTTGCTTCCCTCATTAAAAACAACAACAATAAATGAACAAACAACAACAACCCTTAAAACCCACCACTAACACCAACAGTGGCTCCCTATTTCCCATATGGTAAATCTGGCACTTAAGGTCTTCAACAACATATATCTAATCTTACCTAATTTTACCCCCATTCTACATTCCAGCCAAACAGGAGTACTCATTTTTTCTTAAATTCAATATGTCTTTTCCACCTTTAAACATCCTTTCAGGCTGTCCTCTGTTCCTGGAATGTATTTTCTTCTCATTTCTATTACCTTTCAGAATTCTTTTCTTTAAGGTAACTTCAGGCACTGACTCTACCATGAAGTCTCCCCTATTCTCCCAAACTGAAAATATTCTTGTTCTCTAGTGTATATATATACGTATGCCTACTATAATGAGAGAAGAGATCATGCCCCATTTTTAGCTTTATATCCTGGCACACAGTACCTTGCTGTGTATCTAATGTGCACTTAACAAATGTTTGTCAGATTGAACTGACTAAAGCTGAGTACTGTGATGGGAGAGAGAGCACTGGGGCAAGGCAGGATGGACTTGGGGCAGAATGCTAGTGGCTTTTCCAGTGGGCATCTGTGCTGTCCCCCCACCCCCGTCCCTGGACAAAGTATTGCTCATTATGCTGGACTAGTAACTGCTTGAGAGTGTGGGCACAGGATTTCTTGGAAGGCTGGGTAATGATGATTCTGTGTCAGGAGGTCAGCAACAGTTGCCTCCTTGACCAAACCTTTTGAACCCTTCTTTATTCTGCCAGGAATCCCTGGATCAAAGGGTTTGGTTTCTTTACAGCAGTTAGACCCTGACACCATGGAGGATTTTCTCAAATCTGAAATTGATGCATACAAAACACAAAGGGAATAATAAAAACACCTCACATTTCTATTATGCTTTACAGTTTACAAAGTGTTTCACATTTATTATCTCATTTAAGTCACACAGGTAGTTTAAGTCTTATTGGCTTAGAGACTCATAGACCCTAAGAGGGTCACAGATTTAGAACTGTAAGGGACCTTAGAGATTATATTGTGAAACCCCTCATGTTATAGAAAAGGAAATTGAGTCTTATGAAAGAGAATCACAGAGTATCTGTGGCAGTGGGGTGTCTAACTTTTCGTATATGGAAGAAAAGACTAGTGATGTCTTTTTTCAGCACAGTAGGTCCAAAATGGTGCTCAAAGTTCCTCGGGTAATATATGTCTGAACCAGATTTCAAGCCGAGGAACCTGGGTTTCTGAGGTCAACAATCTTCCTCTACACCATACTGGAAACAAAGGCTCACTCGAGTTAAAAGTTTATTTTGCCAGTGTCAAACAACTACTCAGTGGCAGAGCTTTGATTAGAATCAGGGTAGTCAGAAAAGGACTGGCCTTGGAGGCAGATGACCTGTGTTCAAATCTTAGTCCTGACAATATGAATTTGGGCAGTGTAGACAGTTATTTCACTTATTGTGGGTCTTTAGTTTCCACATCTATAAAATTAAATTGTTGGAGTAGATAATACCTGACAGGGTCTAAGTATTTAACAACCAGCTCACTAGAAAAAGTTATTACACACTTTTAAGTTTAATCTGCATTTATTAATATTTTCTTCATCAGTTTCTTGAGCCAAAACAACCAACAAAATAATAAATCAACACCTGATTTGTAGCAGGTAGCCCTGATTTGATTTCTGGTGTATATTTATTCACACTGAAAATTGAACAATCAGCTCTTTGGAGCCAGTCTGGGCTGGCTCCAGTACACTCCTGAAATCAGTCATCCAATCAATCAATAAACATTTATTAAGCACCTGCTATATACCAAACATCGTACTAAGGGTACAAAAAGCAAAAATTCACGTGCTCTGAGTCACTTAAGATGCTGGCAAAGCTTAAACGTCTATGTGCCTTGGGCTTGTTTAAAGGATGGTAGTCATCTTGGATTTAGAAAATTACAAATGATGTATAACTAAGGATTTTGTGGAAAAATTCTGGAGAATTCAATCAATGTGAATCACGGAAAGGAGAGAAATGGGAAGTGAATTTTAATGGTGAGTGCTGTGGTCATTCATATCTTGGAAACTGAGTCTTGACCTGAGAGATTGAAAGTAGGCATCTAGGTCCCAGTGAACAACTCATACTTCCCCACATAGTGATACATGCCAGGACAAAGAGCAATGATGAGAGGTTTCTAACTGGATTTGTTCTTATACCATTTATCTCTCTCAGGAATTTTCTAAACTCTTCTATTTCTGTTTTCACCATAGATTGTTTTGCATAAGGGTGAAGGAAACAAATCTGGGTGACAAGTTCTGTGGCAATAACATTATGTGACTCTGGAACTCAAAGTTGGTAGGATGCTTAGCTACTATTGTTAATATAATTATTAGCTGATACCTTTTAATTATTTGGAAAGGGTGGCATAATCACTCATCCCTCTGTGCACCTACAGGTAGAACAATAGCTTCTAGAAACAATAGAAAAGTGGGTTCGAATGAGTCATATGACTGACTTGAAGAAGTAGTTTTCTGTTAACCTGCTTGGGCCTCCTTGATTAAAAAGTAATGTATTATTGGAGGAGTGGCTGAACAAATTGTGGTATGTGAATGTAATGTAATTTTATTACACCATAAGAAACAATAGCTAGCATTTATTGATATATTTAGAGTTGACAAAATGTTCTTTCTTTCTTTCTTTTGTGGGGCAATGAGGGTTAAGTGACTTGCCCAGGGTCACACAGCTAGTAAATGTCAAGTGTCTGAGGCTAGATTTGAATTCAGGTCCTCCTGAATCCAGGGCCGGTGCTTTATCCACTGCACCACCTAGCTGCCCCAGACAAAATGTTTAACATCTATTATTCCATTTGAAATGTTGAAAGATGATTTCAGAGAGTCCTGAGTAGTTTAAACTGATACAGAATGAACTGAGTAGCAGAAGAAGTATTTATGCAAGGGCAGAAACCTTGTAAAGACAAACAACTTTGAAACTCTTAAGAACTCTGATCAATGTAATGACCCAACATGTTTTTAGAAGACCTATGATGAACCATGTTGCTTGCCTCCTGTTAGAGCAGTAATGGACACAAGGTGCAGAAGGAGACATATAATTTTTGGATATAGCCATTGTGTAGATTCATTTTGCCTGACTATGCTTATATGCTGCAAGTTTTTCCTTTCTCCTTTCCCCCCTTCCTTCCTCCCTCCTTCTCTCCCTCCCTTCCCCCTTTCTTTCCTTCCTATTTTTTTCTTTTTTTTCCCTTCCTATTTTTAATTGAGAAAAAGGATTGAGAAAGGATTAGCCATGGTGTTAAAAAAAGGATCCCCCCACCCCCGTCCAAAAAGGAGAACAAAAAAGAAGTTCAGAAAGAAGCAGGAAGAAGCAGGACCATTTTGAAAGTATCATGTATAATTTATCATATACTTTTTTTTTTTTCGGTGAGGCAATTGGGCTAGTGAGTGTCAAGTTTCTGAGGCTGGATTTGAACGCAGGTCCTGCTGAATCCAGGGCTGGTGCTCTATCCGCTGTGCCACCTAGCTGCCCCTATCATATACTTTTTTTTTTTTTTTTTGCTGTGGGGCAATGCGGGTTAAGTGACTTGCCCAGGATCACACAGCTAGTAAATGTGAAGTGTCTGAAACCCGATTTGAACTCAGGTCCTCCTGAATCCAAGGTCGGTGCTTTATCCACTGCGCCACCTAGCTGCCCCCCTATTATATATATATATATATATATTTTTTTTTTTTTTGGTGAGGCAATTGGGGTTAAGTGACTTGCCCAGGGTCACACAACTAGTAACTGGCAAGTGTCTGAGGCCAAATTTGAACTCAGGTCCTCCTGAATCCAGGGTCGGTGCTTTATCCACTGCGCCACCTAGCTGCCCCTGTCATATACTTTTAATAAAGCAACCAGTTTGAAGTGGAGATACACAAATTTCCACAACTGAACCTTCCTTTTGTGTTCTGTTATGTGTATGGAATGTCTCTGTCTGTCTGTCTATCTCTGTCTTTCTCTGCCTTTCTCTCTATCTCTCTGTACCTGTCTCTTTCTGTCTCTATGCCTTTCTCTTGATTTCTTTTTCTCTGCCTCTCTTTCTCTGTCTCTCTCACTTAGGAAACCTGCATGGCATTGTGTCAGAGTAGCCCCAACCCAGCCCAAAAGAGGTAATAAAATTCATTCCTCTTCCTAGAAATTCTTTTGTCCTAGAATTACTGTTAAAATTCTATCCTCGATTTGTAGAAATAGTTTGGATAGATTTCTCCATTTGTATTGAGAGAAATTTTAATGAAAATCAATGTTTCTAGTCCTTATTAAATATCTATTTCCCTTATTCTAAAGCAAAACGTTCTCTGTTTATATAGTGAGATTTAGCCACCCAACTGTCTTGTTGGCCATTGCTAAAAAGACCCTACATTTCCATTTTGGATGGCTGGAATTCAGTGGGTACCCCCAAATTCTGTCTCAGAGCCACAGCTTTTAAAACTTGCTTTTTCCATTACAACAAGCAGATGGGGCAGTTATTGATTTTTAAAGTCACATTTTATGAAGTGTGATTATAAAGTAATGTGATAGATTTGGGGGACAGCTGGTGGTATCTTGATAACTGCTTTATAGTCATACCAAGCAAATGAAAATTTGGAGATGGGTAACCTATGCTCCTAGACACAAGAGTAACCTATGCTACTAGTCACAAGGTAGTTAAAAAAACACAGACAAGTGTAAGATTCCCAAGGAGATATTAAATGCCATTTTACCCCTGCCCAGTTCCCCAAGAGTTGTGGTGAGGAAAATACTTGGTAAGCCATGAAATCCTATAGAAATTAGTTATTAACACATGCAATCAGATCTATCTATTAAAAAGCTGAATTAAAGTAAACATTGATGTTTCAGTTAAATGGTGGTCAATCCACAACTCTAACCAAATGCTTACATCTTGGGGTTTTAGTGGGCAACAGATCCAAGATGAGTCTGTGTGATATATGCCATCTGTAATATGCTGCATGAGTGATAAGTGATATTGTGTTATATGGAATGTATTACATCATTCAATATGACTGCCAAGAAAACTAATGAGATTAAAATAACAACAACCACACGCCTAATCTCTGATTAAGGTGGTATAGTAAACTCCTGGTAAGAAAACTATCTGTGTTTCTTAAAGACGACTAGGTGGTACATTGGGTAAGAATGCCAGACTTGGAGTCAGGAAGACCTGAGTCACATGTACCAGCTCTAGGACTCTGGGCAAGTCACTTAACCTCTACCTGCCTTAGTTTTCTCATCATTAAAATGTGGATAGCAATAGTCTTCCTCCCAGCCTTGTTGTGAAGATCATATAAGAAAATATAAATCATTTTGTAAACCTTAAAGTATCATGTAAATGCTGGCTATTATTATCTATGCAGATCTGCATCCACTCTGCAATTTTTGAGAGTCATTCACAATTTCTTTATTAAGTCTTAGAGGGGCAGCTAGGTGGTACAGTGGATAAAGCACCAGCCCTGGATTCAGGAGAACCTAAGTTCAAATCTGACCTCAGACACTTGAAACTTACTAGCTGTGTGACCTTGTGCAAGTCACTTAACCCTCATTGCCCTGCAGAGAAAATGTCTTAGCAAGTTGTTTGAGACTAAGAACTTAATTGACTTTATTAGGTTCACAGAGACAGAATGTGTCAGAGTCAGGCCCTAAACTCTGGTATTTCTTTTTGTTTGTTTTTTCACAATGATACATTTTTTTTCAGCCTTTAAAAGTTATTTTAGACAGATTCTTGAACTAGTGGTTCATAGACATCAGCCCTTTCTACTTTTGTGCCTGTTTTATCTCCTGATGTTTTTTCAGAGGCATCGCCTTCACCATGCAGTTCCATTAGCTTTCCCAATTCAAATTTAAGCTTCTTGAAACTCTTGTATTTTTGATACACACATGTGATCCTCTAATGACTATACCATGCTACTTCTGAGCAATCTAGTTTTACATTAAAGGAAGCATCCTGTCTGGGTCTAGATACACAAGAAAGTCCTACAATACTGTGCCCTGGTCAGATTATGGAGTAGTGTGTGGGGTTCTGGCTGCCATACTTTAATGAAGGACATTGATAAGATGGAGAGTGTCAGGAGGATGGTCCAGAATAGGAAAAGAGGAAGAAAGAGAATTAACTTTTATCCAGGGTCCTGAGACTTAAGTGACTTGCCCAGGGTCACTCACCTAGTAAATATCAAGTGTCTGAGGCTGGATTTGAACTCAGGTCCTCCTGAATCCAGGACCGGTGCTTTATCCACTGCACCACCTAGCTGCCCCCAGTACCAAGTATTTGAAAGGCTATCTGGGGAAGAAGGCTTTGACAAGTTCAGCTTGGTCTCTAAGAGCAGAAGTAGTAACAATGGGTAGAAGCTTCAGAGTCAAAGTCAAGGGAAAACAATTTGAAAATAGAGTTCCTGGGGGAGGAGAGAAATTCCCTGTCTCCAAGAAAGGTTGGGTGACCATTTACTGGGGTGTAATAGAAGGAACTGTCCAGATGTGAAGTGAACAACTAGTTTCTGAAGTTCATTCAAAGTCTGAGAGTCTGGGTTTAGTGGTGTGTTGAATTAGAATGAGAGCTAGAGAATATTAATTAAAGATTACTTACCACTGAAAAATCACCCTGAGATAAATTCATCATTCCCAACTACAGTTCAAAGGCTCAGATGAAGTCCTTTCCCATTAACTGCAAAGAGTGCATACAGGTGCCAAATTCTAGACCAGTAGATTTTATAAAAGGCAGTTAGGCAAAGCAATGCCTTTTCTAATACCTGAACAGACTCAGATATTGGAAGTGACCTTCTGATCATTTTATTTAATTTGTTTGTTTAATAAGTTTTTAAAATTCATTTTTAACATTCATTGAAAAAGAATTTGGAGCTCTGGATTATCTCCCTCTTGCTCTTCCCCCACCCACTGAGGAGGCAAGAAATGTTATATCAATTATGTTTGTTAAATCATGCAAAGCATATTTCCATATTAGCCATGTTACAAAAAATGGAAGAAAAATAAAGTGAAAAATTATGCTTTAAATGACTAATATAGTAATGTTTTACATAATTGCACATGTATAACCTATATCTGATTGCTTACTGCCTCAGGGAGAGGGGGAGGGGAAGGAGGGACAGAATTTGGAACTTAAAACTTTAAATTAAAATGTTTATTATTATTATTATTATTTTGTTTTGTTTTTGCAGGGCATTGAGGGTTAAGTGACTTGCCCAGGGTCACACAGCTAGTAAGTGTCAAGTATCTGAGTTCAGATTTGAACTCATGTCCTCCTGAATCCAGGGCCAGTGCTCTATCCACTGCACCACCAGGTTGCCCCATATTATTATTTTTAAAGAAGGAAAAACATTATGCTTCAATCAGCACTCAGACATCATCAGTTCTTTCTCTGGAAGTGGCTAGCATTTTTCATTATAGGTTTGTATCATTGTATTGATCAGAGTAGCTAAGTCATCATTCATTAAGTCACTATTCATCATAAATTTGGATCATTATATCGATCAGAATAGCTAAGTCACTATTTACAGTTGATCATTGCACAATATTTCTGTTACTATGTAGAATGTTCTCCCACTTCTGCTCATTTCAATTTGTACCAGTTCATATAGGTCTCCTGAAGCTCTTCTGAAACCATCCTGCTTGTAATCTTTTACAGCACAATAGTATTATTTTATAGCAAAATGGTACTCCATCAGAATCATACATCACAATTTGTTCTGTCATTCTCTAATTGATAGATACCTACTCAATTGCTAATTCTTTGTCACCACAAAAAGAGCTGCTGTAAATATTTATGTACCAATAGGTTCCTTCCCCCTCCCCCACTTTTGCTCTATTAAGGATACATTCCTAGCAGTGGTATTACTGGTACACACAGTTTGATAGCCCTTTTGTTGTAATTCCAAATGGTTCTCTAGAATGGTCAGACCAATTCACAACTCCACCAATGGTATATTAGTATCCTGTTGTTGTTTTTTTCCATATCCCCCCCAACATTTGTCATTCCTGGAAATCTTTGCTTTCATGTTAGTCAATCTGACAGATCTGAGGAGATGCCTTAGAGTTGTTTTAATTTGCATTTCTCTAATCAATAGTGATTAAGAGCATCCCCTCCCTCCCCCCAACTATGTATAGTCCTGATTTCTTCTTCTGAAAACTGCCTATTCATAACCTTTGACCATTTATCAATTGGGGAATGACTCTCATTTTTATAAATTTGGTTCAGTTCTCTATATATTTGAGAAACTTGCTTTAAATCCACCCCCACAATTTCTTGCTTTTCTTTTAATCTCAGTTTAATTGGTTTTGTTTGTGAAACCTTTCTAATTTAATGTAATCAATATTATCCCTGTAATTCTATTGTTTGGTAAAATAAAAATTCTTCCCTTATCCATAGATATGACAAGTAAAGATTTTCATGCTCCCCATGCATATGATATCACCTTTTATGTTTATATAATGTATCCATTTTAACCTTATTTTGGTAAACAATGTGAGAGGTTGTTCTATACCTAGTTTCTGCTTAAATGCTTTCTCATTTTCCCAGCAATTTTTGTTAGTGAACTCTTGTCCCAAAAGCTTGGATCTTCAGGTTTGTCACTCGATTATTATGGTCATTTACTACTGTTAATTGTTTACCTAATCTATTGCACTGATCTATTACTTTATTTCTTAGCCAGTATTACATTGCTTTCATGATTACTTCTCTGTAATGTAGTTTGAAATCTAGTATTTCTAGGCCACTATCCTTCACATTTTTCCCCATTGATTCCCTTGATATTCCTGATCTTTTGTTTTTCTAGATGATTTCTGTTATTGCTTTTTTCTAGCCCTAATTTTTTTTGGTAGTTTGAATGGTATGGCACTGAATAAATAAATTAATTTAGGTGAAATTGTCATTTTTGTTATATTAGCCCAGTCTACCCATGAGCAATTAATATTTCTCTAGTTGTTGACAACTGTATTTATTTGTGTCAAAAGCATTCTGCAATTGTGGTTTTTGTTGTTTGTTTGTTTGTTCCTGGGTTTGTCTTAGAAGGTAGGGTCCCACATATTTTACATTGTTTACAATTATTTTAAATGTAATTCCTCTTTCTATCTTTTCCTGATGTATTTAGTTGGTAATATATAGAAATGCTAATAACAGTTTATTTTACATCCCACAACTTTGCTAAAGTTAATAATTGTTTTAATTAGTTTTTTAGTTGATTCTCTAAGATTCTTTATTATACCATTATATTGTCTGCAAAGACTGATAGTTTTGTTTCCAAATTGCCTATTCAAATTCCCTCAATTTCTTTTTCATGTCTTATTTCTATAGCTAGAATTTCTAGTACAATATCAAATTATAGTGGTGATAGTGGACATCCTTGCTTCATCCATGTTTTTATTGGGAAGGCTTCTTGCTTATCCCCATTATAGATAATGCTTGCTGGTTTTAGGTAGATATTACTTATTCCTTTAAGTAAAGCTCCATTTATTCCTAGGTTTTCTAATATTTTTAGTAGGAATGAGTGTTGTGTTTTGTCAAAAGCTTTTTCCTGTATCTATTGAGGTAATCATGTGATTTTCTCTTATTTTTGTTATTGATTTGGTCAATTATCCTGATAGCTTTCCAAATTCCTAATATTTCTTAATACTTTCCTACTATTTCCTAACAGTTTTCTTAATATTGAACCAGGCCTGCATTCCTGGTATAAATCCCACCTGGTCACAGCATATGATTTTTGTACTATATTGTTGAAATTTCCTTGCTAGTTTTTTTTTTTTTATTTAAATGTCTGATCTCTTTCTAAAGAGATGACAATGGAGCACATGTTTTGGCAAGTCCTGCCCTGATGGAAAGGTTTCAAATCTAGGTCCAGGAAAAGACAGTAAATCTCTTCTCCAAGGATTAGACTAGCTAATTGTCAGAAAGTTCAACTTTGAAGAGCTAAGCAGTGCATAAAGTGATTTGGGTTTGTTTGTTTTTTGTTATAGCAACTCAAGAGACCTTTCACTCTGGCCTAGAGGGATCTGAAATCTGTGTTGATTGAGGGAGTGATCTACTAGGTCTCTGATGCTCTGCTTGTTTTCAATTCCATTGAACAAGATGCATTAGTGCATTAGTGTATAGTAGGTTCTGAAAAATTGTTTATTGGATTGTATTAGACATAATGAAATTGAAGATTGTTAAACTATTGGAGACAGTTGAACAGATTACCATCACTATAATGCTCTTTTTTGTAACTTTTCTTATGTTTCAAACATTAACACATCTTTTAAATGGACTAGGTCAATTTATATGCAACTACCATTAGGAGGCACTATGGGTTTCATCCATATGTGCCTTTTCCTCTTTGGACAGTTGATTGTCATTCATTCATTATTTTTGGCCCCTGTATGGGTTATCCTGGATGTTGATGTAAGTCTAGAAGTATTTGTGTGTGCCCATCAATCACAATCCCTTAGTTTGTTCCTCTAATTTGTATTTTAGAAAAATTCGTAACTATTAGTCAAAAGTCTCTGGGTAGTATCATTACTGTAGCTCACAGTTTAATTAGATTAAATAAAATGATTTTTAAAAAGTAAACATAAAAATAGTATCTTAAAAGTGTCAACTATCGGGGCAGTTAGGTGGCGCAGTGGATAGAGCACTGGCCCTGGAGTCAGGAGTACCTGAGTTCAAATCCGGCTTCAGACATGTAACACACACTTACTAGCTGTGTGACCCTGGGCAAGTCACTTAACCCCAATTGCCTCACCAAAAAAAAAAAAAAGTGGCAACTATCTCTGTTCCCTTCATCATTGTTTGAACTATATCCTTACTCTTTCTAGTTCCTGATACACATGGGCAAATAAACAGAACATTTATGTACCCAAGCAAATCTCCTGACTCCTAAAAGCATGGGAAGAAATTAGTCTTTGAATCACTGACTGGCCTCATCTAAATTGAAGGGTGCTAAAGTTCTTGATTAGTGTTCCTTCCTCAGTCTTCTCATGGCTTTGTTGAAAAGAACCTCATTTGATCTACTGCTCACATTCTCTGGTTTCTCTGTTGGTGGAATAGAAAATTTTCACCAGGTACAGAGGCAGAGCAGAGTATGGTAAGAAATTCTTCCCATAATCACCATTCTTCTGTCTTTTTCCTTCATAGTCCTATGCTGAGACATCTATGCCTTGTGTATTGGCTCTTGGGAAAATTACTTCAGAATACAGATATTTTCTCTTCTGAAATCATTTTAGGAAATGAAATCCAAGGTTGGGGGGTGGGGGGACACATGCAATTCTACCTGAGTTTATGTAAACCATGCTAAAAATAAATGACCTCTATTCAATTTTTTAACCAAGTTCAAATTCTTTTATTTAGTATACAAGGCTCTCCATAACCTAGAGCTTTCCTACCTTTTTAGATATATTATATTATTATCTGTTATCTCTTCTTCACTCAAGTCAACAAGATCATTTTCTGTCATGCCGACAAAGATTGCCCTGTTCTTTATACATGTATGATGCCACCCCCACTCTGCCTTACCCTTTGTTGAGGGTATTTGTGACCTGGTTCAGGGGCTAGCTCACCCAAAGAATTGGAGGCTTATTATAACTCTTATAAAATAAAAGGAGATTTATTAGGAGAGAGGAATATTTGGCCAGGGAACTGATCACCATGGTGACTGTCCCACTGGAGTAAGAGAATCCCTGGTCTTTTGTATCTTTACAAAACAAAGAAAGGGGAAGGAAAGGCAAGACAACTGTGAGGGATCTTTGAATAACGGGGTAACAGTAGGATATGCAGCATCCATCCATATCCTGCATATCCTCTTGTAGGCCTTGATATTGCTTGTCAGCATAGCAGGGTCATGCTTGGCCACAACTTTTTCCTGAGGTGCTTTTCCCTTGAGGAAGTTTTAAGGATTCCTTGGGACTTGGGATCTTTAGGTTTCTTGGGTCCTACTGAATTACCACAACAACTTATTCAGCTGTATGGAGCAGGGGCTGTTCATTTGGTGGCAAGTCTTTAGCACAAGAGAAAGGTTGTAATGGAACATGACATGAAGAGAAAGCAGAAGGATTTCCCAGACTAAAGTTCTGAAGATGAGAGAGATGAGGGGGATGTAAGGGTAAAATGTCATTAGGTTCCACTTAATGAAGTCAAAGGCTGAATCTCCTCCTCTCTACTCTGATATAGACCAGCTGCAGTGAGAAGTACTCAGAGATCTCTGCTTATAATGGGACATGGAAGAAGACAGGGCTGACTTTCTCTAGTCTGAATTTATGCTGGGTGATGAGTTGATGTCCTGTGCTGAAAGAGAGCCAGATCCCAAGCTCCCAAATCTAAAGACTGCCTTTACAATGAATGCACAAGCTGAACACTATCTATTCTTTGCCTGCTTGGAGAAACAGCTACGGGGACCAGGAAAACCAAACTATGTATTTCTTAGAACTCCTGGGTTGGGAGCAGCAAATGTGCTGACTGGAAACTGTGTTGGCCTACATGGGGCACAGACAAGTAGTTGATCTATTATTTATTTGTTTTTATTGATTCCACATTAAGAATAAGTAACTATATTCAGGATCTAGGCATTCCTGCCTGATCACCATGGGGAGAAAACTTCCATTTGGCAGCATAATGGATAAAGAGATGGATTTGGAGTTAGGAAGAATCTTTTGTATGCTTTTGTATCCTTCCTCAGACCCTTAGTAACTGTGTGATCTTCTTTCAGGAAGATCTTCCTTTTCAGACTCCAGTTAATTCGAACTTTTCTTTATGGATCTAATGTAAAACTCTGTTTTGTTATTCTCTAATGGGTTTACCACATGCTATTGTGTGTTATAGTTTTGGGTGTTAGGGATGTTCTTCTCTTAGATGATAAACTTCATAGTAGCCCAGACTGTCTTTCCTTAGCTTTATATCTTCCATAGTGCCTAGCACAGTGCTCTACAAATAATTGGTACTTAATAAGTGTTTTTGTATGTAGTTGTACTACACAAATGAACAACACAGAGCCAGACCCAGAAAAAGAATTGTTTTATTGTTAAAGGGAAAGGAGTTCACACAATACAGAAAATCAGACATTTGAACTAAAGAAAGCATCATGTTTTTTTTTTTTAATTTTAAATTTATATGGAAATCCAGCTGGAAATATTCAAAGCACACTGTTTCAAGTCCCCAAGGCAAGGTTCATTCCTGCCTGTGTTTTGTACTCTCTATCTCATTCATCATAAGCACTAAATATACCATTAATATTAATATCTTATGGTCCACTTAATGTGACACCAGATTTTATTGTAAGGGAAAAATCCTGTCAACAAAAGTAACAAAAAAACCCCAGTTATTACGAGCATAGTCAATTTTTGCAGTAACTTGCAATTGGAAAGACAGTGGGGGACTGAGCTAACAGCACAGGGAATTTTCACCCTCCCACAACTTCAGCGATTTGGAGAGATGAGTCATCTCCCTCTGAATAACACAGAGCTTCTAACTCAGTGAAGGTTTTCACAGGAGCATTGAATTAAAAGTGAGTCCTGGATGAAAAAGCAATGATACAAAGGGCATCAAGCTAGGAGTCAGGAGTCCTGACTTCAAATCACAGCTCTCCCATTAATCAGATATAAGACCCTGGGCAAATCGCTTATCTTGTCTGAGCCTTTCCTCAATTAATCAATCAATAAACATGTATACTGGGCTTTCTATGTGCCAGGAACTGTGCTAAGTGCTGGGGATACAAAAAGAGGTAAAAAGACGATCCCTGACCTCTTGGTTGTAGACAGAGACTATTAGGCATGGTATAGCTTTGCACTTGGAGTCAGAAAGACCTCTGCTTCAGTTCTGTCTCTTATACTAGCTTAGTGGACCTTGGCCAAGTCACTTAACTGGCCTATGCCAGTTTCTTTATTTCTAAAATGCGCATTAGAGTATCTGAAATGTCTACCATACAAAATTGTGGTGAAGATAAAAATGAGATCTTTGATGTAAAAGAATATTTAAATTGTGCGGTGCTACATGTGTATCACCTATTATTATAGTGAAACGAGGGGAATGGATTAGATGATTACTAAGGCCCAGCTCTATCCATTTGATTCTCTAAAACTCTGTTCAAGGAAAAGAAAGGATTGAGCTTATAGATATACATAGAGGGGTCTGTTTTCTTCTCTGGTGAGAGGGTTTCTGGGAACAGTGAGCTTGATGGAAGAAAGCCTAACTACAAATTTTATTCTAGAATTTATACTTAGAGCAATAGTAAACAAGTACTTACAAAGCTATGTGGTACAGTGGATAGAGCACTGGGCCTGGAATCAAGAAGACTCATCTTCCTGAATTAAAATTCAACCTCAGACACTTACTAGTTGTGTGACCTTGGGCAAGTCCTTAATCCCGTTTGCCTCAGTTTCCTCATCTGTAAAATGATCTGGAGAAGAAATGGCAAACCACTCCAGCATCTTTGGCAGGAAAGCCCCAAATGGGGTCATGAAGGATCAGACATGATTGAACAACAACAATAACAGCAATATTATGAAGGAATGGAGAGAGGCAGAAACAGAATTAATTGTCCATACATTGTCATAGCCAAACTTCATCATAGATGCAAAAATTTGTCACCATTTGAAAAGCGAAAGGTTTTGACTTCCAGGTGGAAGGGAGTAACTGATGTCAACTTTCATGTTCCATCTCCTGATGATACCATGAACTGGAGGTATAAGTGCTGCTGTATATCATAGAATCATAGAATTTATCACTGGAAGAACCTGAGAGATCATGTAACTGAAACTTCTCATCTTTTTTTTTAAGGCATCCTTTTTCATTACATGGCCTCTTCATGAGGAATCTTTTCCTGCTCTCAAACTTTCCCTTGTAGTGAAGAAGTATAGTTAAGCAAACAAACAAACACACTGGCCATATTTAACAATGTATGACTCATTTTGCATCCATAGTCCACCATCTTTGTGTCCAGAAGAGGGAAGCAGGATTTATGGTCAGTCAAGCATTGCTTAGAGTCCTGATGTTTTTCAGTGTTATTTTGCTTTACATTATTGTGCTCATGTGCAGTGGTTGACTTCCTTCACATTGCATCAGTTCACCCACATCTTCTCAAGTTTCTCTGAATTCCTCAAATCCATTGCTTTTTGTAATACAATAAAATTCTATCACATTCATTAACCACAATTTGTTCAGTTATTCCTCAATAAATGCCCTCATTTTAAAGAGGGAGAAACTGAATTCCAAAGAATTTAAGTGATTTGTCCAGAACCATTCATATAGCACATTAACAGAGCTTATAATTTGGCATAATATATAGAGTCAGGAAGACCTAGTTTAAAATCCTGTCTTGGACATTTAACTAGCTGCATGACCTTGGGCGAGTCATTTCTCTAAGAATTAATCTCATTGACTCAGTGACCTCTAAGGTCCCTTTCGATTCCTATTGGTGATGCTCTGAAGCTCCAGATGTGACTCCTCGGACACCACAGTGAGCTCTTTTGACTAGATTTTACTTGTGCCTTTCTTCAGGCTGAAAGTCAGTATCAGTTTTTGTTGTACAGCACAAATGTAGTGGTGTTTGCTACTATGCAGATGATCTTGGAGAAAATGGTAAAGAAGTAAGAATGTATTGGAAATGAAATTTTAGTTTGAGGGAAGGAGTCTTAGTGGTGTGTGTCTGTAGCATTGGGAGAAAAGAAGAAATATTTTGCAGAAGAGTTATAAATTCCAATATTTTAGATGATCTCAGAAGAACATTACTGATTCATTTAACCTGGGGTAAAAAAAGTGCAGCAACTCTTAGGAGTTAATTAACAGTTCCCACCAATCCTGATTTTAAAAATAACTCAAACCTTAAAGAAATGGGTTGTTTTGAAGGCAACAGCATTGCTTCTTGCTAATGAATGCTCTGATTGTAATCATTGTAGAGCTGGGTCACATTCTTTCATGAGGAGTTGTGGTGATTTTTATTTTTATGAAAGCTTTATCCAAAGCCTCCTGTCGTCCTTGTTTCAGTGGAATCAGCCTTGAATTCAGTGCCAGATGACTCAAGTTCTAGTCTTTGTTCTGTAACTTTCTATGTGTGAAACATTGGGCAAGTTCTTCTCTCCCACTGTACCCCTCCCCTTCTAGGTTTCCTTGACTGATTAAAGTGCTGGCCTTGTTGTTTGGAGGACCCGAGTTCAAATCTGGTCTCGGAAAATTACTGGCAGTGTGACCCTGGGTAAATCACTTAACTCTGTTTGCCTCAGTTTCCTCATCTGTAAAAATGAGCTGGAGAAAGAAATGGCCAACTACTTCAGTATTTCTGCAAGAAAAACACAAATGGGATCATGGAGAGTTAGACATGACTGAAACACAAAACCAAGAAGCTGGACTATAGGAGCTCTAAGACACCTTTTAGCTATAAATTAGATAGATTGATTTAATAGAAACATTATTGGATTCAAGAGTCAGAAGACTTGGACTTGAATTCTAGTTCTGCCACCCATCACCTCTGTAACCTTGGATAAGTTGTTTCCCTTCCCTGTCCTCAGCTTCTTTACCTATATGAGTTGGTTGCTTAAGATGCTCTCTAGATCTCTTTCCATTCTAAACTAAACAGTGTGAGGCAATAGACAAAGTGGACAAAGTGTTGGGTTGGGAGTCAGAAGTCCTGATGATCCTACTTCTGCCTTTTACTACCTGGGTGGTCTTGGCAAGTCACTCATCTCTCAGCCCTTCAGTTTCCTCATGTCTACAATGAGTGGGTTCTATTAGAATATCTCTGAGGTCCCTTCTCACTCTAAATTCCATGATCCTATGTGATTTGCCCAAATTCACATGAGTAGCAGAGCCTAGATGTGAACCTAAGTCCCTTGCTGCCCAATCCAGGATTCTTCTTACTGCCCTACCCTGCCTTTCAAAGGCTGGATCAGTTAATTTGTATACCATTACAAAGGCCTAATCTAACATTACTAACTAGCAAGGAGAAGATATAGATAAATCAATTGAGATAGCTATAGATATAAACAGATTGGTTGGTTGGTGTTTATCCTTCATTCTAGAAAAGGACCATGACACTGATGTGATGTCATGACTTGCAGTGAATTGGATTAAATGGAGGAGGTCTGTGAAAAATCACCAGATTTACTCCTCCAGAGTCAAAATAAAGATCAGTATGACTGGAGATGGCTCCAGATGTTTTTAAGGCAATTGTGGTTAAATGACTTGCCCAGATAGTAGGTATCTGAGATGAGATTTGAACTCAGGTCCTCCCAACTTCAGGACTAGTGCTCTATCCACTGTGGCATCTAGCTGCCCCCAATAGATCGACATGTAGATAGATAGATAGATAAATATGTGTATACTTTCATGTCAAAATCATATGATTATTCTTACTGTGACCATTGGCCTTTGACACCCCACCTCACTACCCCATGCTGTAATTCCTGACTAGAAATACAGAGTTTCATGTCAAACCCATCGTTGTCTGTATATTCACTGTCCAGATCTCCCAGAGGGTATCAGGCAAAAGGAACAGTCAATATTCTAAGCAACCCCAAACCAATCACCTCATGTTTCTTGTCTTTCCAAGTGGTTGAACACAGGAAGAGAACAGAGCTCGACATATAGAAAATTTGTACTTTTCTCTAGTCTTATTCTAGATAAGGCTGTGGGAAGAAAAGAGGAGAATTGGTGGTTAAAAATTATGGCTGGTTCTTTAGGAAAGAATGATGGGTGTAGAGCCAGGAGACATGAGTCTGAATCTTAGAAGTAACATTTACTAGCTAGATGACCTTTGGCAAACCACATAACCATTTTCTCCCTCCAATCTCCCATCTATAAAAGGAGGGTCATAATACCTCTACCCTCTACCTTATAGGGTTGGTGTGAGGAAAATATCATATAACATTTAAACATTCTATGAAAGAGTTAGGAGCTGGGGTTTAATTACCACTCTGTCCTACATTTTTATCTAGCTGGAAGAAGCCTCCAAAATCATCTAGTCCAACAGACACTTGAACAATGATTCTTTCTGTAATATACTTTCTTTTAAAATATTTATTTTATTTTAATTTATGGAACAAAATAAGTATTTCCATAACGTAGTGTAATTTTTCTTTAAAAGATGATTGTACAATATACTTTTATTTGTTTGTTTGTTTTGTAGGGCAATGAGGATTAAATGACTTGTCCAGGGTCAAACAGTTAGTTAAGTGTCAAGTGTCTGAGACTGGATTTGAACTCAGGTCCTCCTGAATCCAAGGCAGGTGCTTTATCCACTGTGCCATCTAGCTGTCCTCCACAATATACTTCTAAAAGGCTTTTGCTTGAGGATGATCTCCCAAGGCAGTGCATTCCACTTTTGGATAGCTCTAATTGTTAGATGGTTGGACCTTTGAAGACTGCTATAATGTTTCCTATGACTTTTACAGGCTAGACATCCATAGGTCCTTCAAACATCTTTGTCTTACATGCATTGGAAATCCTTCACTATCCTAATCACCTTCCTTAGGACACTTTTTAGCTTCCTAATGTTCATCCTTTGCTTGTGAATTTGATTTTTTAAATATCCAAGCATAGGAATTTACATTTATCCTGATTAAATTTCATGCTATTAGACCAGCTCATGCATGGCTCTAGCCTTTCATGAATTTTGGGGGAACTATTCCCTTCAGAAACACATTTTTTCCTTTCTCTTCCACCAAGAGGAACTGAAGTTATAGCCCAAGCCTTTGCTTTGGAATGTTGATAAGGTGGATATTTTGTGAAATGTAGACCTGAGTTATAAAGAATGGGTCATGGGATTGTCTTGGAGGGGCGGAGCCAAAATGGCGGAGAGTAGCCAGCAAATCACCTGAGCTCTCCTATTCCCTCAAAAAGAACATTAAATCAAGCCTCTAGATGGATTCTGAAAATACAGAACCTGAAAAGAGACAGAGAGACACAGTCTTCCAACCAGAGATCATTTAGAAGACTTTAGGAAAGGTCGGTCTCACTGGGGCAAAAGGGAGGTGCAGCACACAGTGGCAGTACAGTGCTGAGGGGGTCGGGGCAAGTCAGCAGGAAGCCGTGGGCCACAGCCAAGCAACTGAGGCCCCTGGATTCTGGCTCAGCAAGCTGGTGTCACAGCAGGACAGTCGTGAAACCCACCTGCACCAGCTGGGAGGGCAGGTTTCCAGTTAGACAGCCACCCATAGGACAGGCATGACCAGGCTTACCAATCCCAGTGTGCAGCCAGCAAGGCCAGGGCAGTGAAAAATCCACAAGCCATAGAGGCCTCAGTGTAGAGAGCCAGTGACACAGCCCCTATACCCCAGCACAAGAAGCTTGAAACAGGGACCCTGGTGCCCCCAGAGAAGACCTCAACTTAAAAAGAAAGCTTCAGTATGAGTAAGAAACAAAAAAGAGCTCTCACCATTGAGATCTTCTGTATTGACAGGAAAGAGGCAAACACAAACTCAGATGAGAACAATACTCCCAAATTGCCTACATGTGAAGCCTCAAGAGGGAAGATGAATTGGCCTCAAGAACAAAAAGCCTTCTTGGAAGAGCTCAAAAAGGATTTAAAAATCAATTGAGAGAAATGGAGAGAGAAATGAAAGCAACACAAGAAAATTATAAAAATGAATAGACAGCTTGGAAAAGGGAGCACAAAGAATGACTGACGAAAACAATTCCTTAAAAAATTCATCTGGCCAAATGGAAAAAAAAAAGGTGCATAATCTCATTGAAGAAAACAATGCCTTAAAAATTAAAATTGGACAGTTGGAAGATAAGGAATCCATGAGACATCAGGAATCAGTCAAGCAGAATCAAAAGAATGAAAAAATAGAAGAAAATGTGAAATACCTCATTGGAAAGACAACTGACCTGGAAAACAGATCCAGGAGAGACAATCTGAGAATCATTGGACTGCCTGAAAGTCATGATCAGAAAAAGAGTCTAGACACCATATTCCAGGAAATTATTAAGGAGAACTGCCCTGATATTATAGAATCAGAGGATAAGATCATCATTGAAAGAATCCACCGATCACCTCCTGAAAGAGACCCCAAAATGAAAACTCCAAGGAATATTGTAGCCAAATTCCAGAATTATCTTTTTCAGGAGAAAAGATGGACATTCAATGAGATTGGGGATTTTCAAAGTTTCCTGATGAAAAGACCAGAACTGAATATAAAATTCTATCTTAACATATAAGACTCAAGAGATATTTAAAAAGGTAAACATGGGGAAAAATTACTCAATAAGGTTACACTGTTTACATTCTTACATGGGTAGATTATGCTTATAACTCTTGAGAAATGTATATGTATTTGGGAAGACAGAAGGATTATACCCAGAGGATATAAATATAAACTGTCTTTCATGTGATGATATCAAGAAAATTAAGGGGTTAAAAAGAGAGTTTATGGGGAAAAGAGGAAAGGGGAGGTGGAATGGGGTGAATTACATCATATGAAGAGGTGAAAAAACCTATTACAATAGAGGGAAAGAAGGGGGGGTGAACATTGTTTCAACCCTACTCTCACTAGATTTGATTCAAGGAGGGAATAACATATATGTTTATTTGGATAAAGAAACTTAGATTATACTTTAGGAAAGTAAAAGGGTAAGGGGAAAGGGAGGGACTGACAGAAGGGAGGGCAAAAGATTTTTGGAAAGGAGAGCAGTTTATGACCAAACAAGAGATAGAGAATATTATGAAATGCAAAAATGGAAGGATGATTTTGATTACATTAAATTAAAAAGTTTTTGTACACACCAAAGTAATGCATCCAAAATTAGAAGGGAGGCAGAAAGCTGGGAAACAATTTTTTTGGCCAGTGATTCTGATAAAGGCCTCATTTCTAAAATATATTGGGAATTAAATCAAATTTATAAGAATCCAAGTCATTCCCCAATTGAGAAATGGCCAAAGGATATGAACAGGCAGTTTTCAGATAAAGAAATCAAAGTTATCTATTGCCACATGAAAAAATGCTCTAAATCACTATTGATTAGAGAGATGAAAATTAAAACAACTCTCAGGTACCACCTGAAACCTATCAGAATGGCTAATATGACAAAAAAAGAAAATAATAAATGTTGCAGAAGCTGTGGAAAAATTGGAACACTAATGCATTGTTGGTGGAGCTGTGAACTGATCGAACCATTTTGGAGAGCAATTTGGAATTATTCTCAAAGGGCTATAAAGCTGTGCATACCCTTTGACCCAGCAATACCACTTTGGGTTCTTTTTCCCAGAGAGATCATAAAAAAGGGAAAAGGACCCAAATGTATGTGAGATTTAAAATTGGATATACGAGCATTAAACTCCCCCTTTTAACTTTTCCCATGTCTATCTATCTATCTATCTATCTATCTATCTATCTATCTATCTATCTATCTATCTATCTATCTATCTACCTACCTACCTATCTATCTATCTATCTATCTATCTATCTATCTATCTATCTATCTATCTATCTATCTATCTATCTATATCCCAGAGCACTAAGAAAAAGAAGCCTCTGAGCTTAAATCTGTGAGGGATTAGTTTTTATAGCTTGGGAATTAATTAGACAACAAAAGGTCATGCCAATTAGGGAAATAGGGAAGTAGAAATACAAATGAATAATCTTAGATCTAAGCTTAGTCTATTTTCCTTTATAAAACTGCCTGCCAGGTCGGGAACCAGCACACCCAAAGCTGAACACAAACCCCATGTGCCATCCTGGCTAAGTTGAAAAGCCAGAGAGAGCGAACTTCTGTTCCTCCCTCAGTTTTAAGCTGGCATGCCGGAAGTTTGTCACGGTCTCCTCCTCAAAAGTGAGGTCCTTCAAAAGCCGCTTCAGTGGCATGTGCTCAACACTCAAATGATTCAGCTAAAACTTCCATTTTTTACCACATTCCCCCCTTTGTTTCATTTGAAAAATGAATGAGGTTGGTCAATGTAACAGGAAGTTTTGATACCACCCATCTCATTCTACACCTGGTTTCTATGTCCCCTCCTATACGCCTGATGCCATGGACATCTCAATCCCATGCATCTGATTAAGTCTGACTCAGTTTCCTCCAATTTGTTCAGTGGCATGGACATATATTCCATCCACCTATTTTAAGCCTGGCATACTGCATGGCTTGAGCAATAGCTCAGGTGTAGGAATGCTCATATCCCATCATTTCTCTTTTCTTTTATGGTAACCCCCATAATTATCTCAGGTGTCATGATAAATACAGTGTTAGATTTGGCCTTGACATCTGTTACCAATAATATTAGATTTTTAAATTTCTCATAATGGCATGAGGATAATTAGGCAGATTATGCAAAAAGTGATGAAACAAAGATAAAAATTATTTTTAGAAATTAATGTTGCAGCATCTTCTCAATTTACCCTCCATAAGGAGGGGACTATAGTAATATTAAGTTTTTTTGTTTTGTTTTGTTTTGTTTTTGTTTTTGTTTGTTTGTTTTAGTGAGGCAATTGGTGTTAAGTGACTTGCCAGGGTCACACAGCTAGTAAGTGTTAAGTGTCTGAGGCTGGATTTGAACTCAGGTACTCCTGACTCCAGAGCCGGTGCTCTATCCACTGTGCCACCTAGCTGTCCCATAATATTAAGTTTTAAAGAATGTTTCAATTTTTGTTTTATTATATGTTTCATGTGTAACAGCCAAGATTTTGAATTCCCTTAGACATGTTTTTGAAAACGTTCATTGGTTGATTTAATTAATGACAAAGCTATTTTACAGTTGTGTTAAGCTCAATTTTGTAGGAAATTTTCCTGGATGATTACTAGAATTCACATATCAACCCTTGAAAAGACTTCCATTCCACGACTACACCTAGAGGACATCTGAAAAAAGACTTTCTGAGACTTTAAATGAACAGTTTTGTTTTGTTGTTGTTTTTTTTTTCTTTTCTCTGATATAATGTACAACATCTGTTACATGTACTCTCTGCAGAGGCCCTCCCTTTGCAAGACCAATGTCAAAGGTTCAGTTCATGAGGACAAAAACCGCCCCTCTGGACAAAACTTTCCTCTCTCCCTTTTCTATATTGTTACTAACATATTGTTAGTTAGCATAGGATATTATAGTCTGTTATTTTTGACTGTTTCATCAAGGAAACACCCCATTTCTTGAAGAAACAAAGGGGGGACTGTAATGATTGGAATGACTCCACCTGCTGGAGACTTACTGTAGAAAAGCGCCACCATGAGGTGAAGGTCTCTGAGGGAAACACCATGCGTCTTTTCTTTGGTGTCAGGAAGTGACGTTTGCTTGTGGGAGGAAGAAGGAGGAGCCTGGTGCTCTGACTCTCTCTCTTTCCTGTGGACTCTGGCAGAGAACAGAGCTAGGAATACTCTCTCCTTTTAATAGATAGATAAATGTAGGCCTTTCTCTCTCTCTTTACCAAATTCTTATTCTCCTTAATAAATGCTTAAAAGTCTAACTCTTGCTAAAGCTTATAATTTATGGGCTACCACTCATTAGATATTTTAGACAATATAGCTAGAATTTTAGCCCCTAACATATACAAAAATATTTATAGCTGCTCTTTTTCTGGTGCCAAGGAATTGGAAATTGAGGGGATGCCCATCAATTGGGGAATGGCTGAACAAGTTATGGCATATGAATGTAATGGAATTCTATTGTGCTGTAAGAAAGGATGAGCAGGAGTAGTTCAGAGAAACCAGGAAGGACTTGCATGAAGTGATGATGAGTGAGATGAGCAGAACCAGAAGAATGTTATATACAGTATCATCAACATTATGTGTTGATCAACTGTGATAGACTAGATTCTTCTCACCAAACCAACTGTACAAGAAAGTTCTAAAGGACTCATGATGGAAAAGACTCTAAAAATCCAGGGGGAAAAAAAGGAACTGTGGAATATGGATGCTGAGTGGATCATACTATTTCTTTTGTTTTTGGTGCTATTCTTTTTCTTTTTTGAGGTTTTTCCTTTTTCCTCTGATTTTTCTCTTATAATATGACTAATGCAGAAATATGTTTAATTATATATATATATATATGTACATATGTATGTTATGTATCTCTATCTCTATGTGTGTGTGTGTATATATATACATATATATATATACATATATATATATATATAAATATAATTACCTGCTGTCTAGGGGAGGGGGGAGGGAGGGGAGGGAGGGAGAAAAATTTGAAATTGGAAATCTTATCTAAATAAATCTTGAGAACTAAACTAAATTAATTAATTGATTAAGATTAAAAACAAAAACAAAAACAAAAAAGAATGGGTCATAAGCCAGAAAAATGCACATCGGTACACGTACTATTAGAAGAATTACCTAATCCCAGTGCTAAAAGGAACTTCAGAGGTCATTCTTTTTCTCCCAGAGGGCATTCTAATGGACCATATACTTGTTCAAGAATTCCTTCTCTTAGAACTAGGACTAAGGAAATGTACAAAACATATCACCTTTAAGAGACAGGATACTTAGAAAAGATGTTATCTGTAGGAAATTACACATTAGGAGATCAGCTTCTCTGAGAAAGTGTTGTATGTCTCAGGACTACACCCTACTAAAAGAAAGAGGATACATGATACCTTATAGGCAGTCACCTAAGATGATAGGGGACAAGGGATAGAATAAACCGGCCTTAAGAGTAATAAACAATTGGGGCAGCTAGGTGGCACAGTGGATAAAGAACCCACCCTGGATTCAGGAGGACCTGAGTTCAAATATGATCTCAAGCACTTGACACTTACCAGCTGTGTGCCCCTGGGCAAGTCACTTAACCCTCATTGCCCCACCAAAACAAAAACAAAAATAAAAAACAAAAACCCAAAAAAAGTAATAAGCAGTCCTGCTGGGCGTAGGACTGAACCTCATGTCTCCAGATACACAATAACTTATTACACAACACTCCTTCTTTTTGACATTATTTTTATTTTCTAAGAGTGAGACACAGCAGAATAAAGGGAGGGAAAGTTAAGATTTATACATGTAGTAACAGAAATGGAATAAGGGAAAATGTTCATATTCACTAATATGGAAATAGTATATTCATAAGGGACAGAGAGAGAATGTACAATTAAAAGTTTTGTCTGTTCTTTGGGAAATAGAATTTAAAAAGGATTAGAGGAAGATAACAAAAAGTCTAGGACACAATAAAAGAAAATTTCTTGAAAAACATGACAAAAGAATATTAAATTAAGAGGCTATAATGAATGTGAGTTGAGGGAAGATTTAAAATCATATTTCTAGCTGTGTGCAGGAAAAAGAATAAGGATAAAGTCAAAAGTGAGGAAGAAACAGATGGAAATCACATCATTCTTAGGTCAAGACAATTGAACCTTAACATCATCTCATCATAGAATTTCAGAGCTGGAATGGATTTCAGAGGGCAATGGTTCAAACATTACCTGAGTCAGTAGAGAAAAATCACTCTTCAACAGAGGTGTAAAATTCATAGTCCACTGCAAGAATGTAACCTGTAAATATTTAACAAAATAAATAAAAATACAATACAACATGGATAAAGTTAATGTGTGGTTTTCTAAGTCAGTATATGGCCTCCAAGAAATTCATTTTTATTTGAGTTCTATACCGCTGCTTTAAAGCATCTTGATCATTCAGCTTCTTCTGGAAGATCTTGAAGTGGTATGGAACATATTACTTCTCTTTTTAAAAATTTTATTATTATTATTATTATTTTGCAGGGCAATGAGGGTTAAGTGGCTTGCCCAGGGTCACACAGCTAGTAAGTGTCAAGTGTCTGAGGTCAGATTTGAACTCAGGTCCTCCTGAATCCAGGGCCCATGCTTTATCCACTTTACCACCTAGCTGCCCCAAACATATTACTTATCAAGGCAGTCCATTATACTCTGGAACTAAGAATATCCAAGTTTTTCCTGATAACAGTTCCAAAGCAGCATGTATAACTTTTTAACTTTGTTCTTAGTTTTGCCTTCTCAATCTGAGGAGAACAAATCTAGTTCCTTTTGCACATGGCAGCTCTTCTGGTACCTGAAACATAGGATCATAAGGTTTAGTTTTTTGAGGAGCTTGTAGATCATCTAATCCAATCCCTTTATTTTATAGATGAGGAAATTGAAGCCCATAGTGATTAATACGTGATCATAGAATACTTGTTGAAACAATGAATGACATTGATTGGGTAGTAAGTCATACTGATTCCACTTAAGGTCAGTCAAAATCATCAGTCAGTTCATTTGCTTGCCCCATTTCTGCTCTCTGAGCCTCAGGCTTTTCTTCTGTTCAATGGGGATTATACTTGCATCAGCTACCTCACTGAGTTATTGAAAGGAAAGTATTTTGTAAACTGCAATGTGCTATTAGCAAGGTGTGGGAGTGCATTATTATGAACTGTGAAAGACTGGATGTTCTTCCCTTTGGTTCCAGAAACAACTTGATAGTCCATAAAACTGTTCAACAATGGAATACCAACCAGAAAGAGATTTCGCCTCTTCCTCCTCTTCAATCAATCAATCAAAAAACACTTGTTACATGTCTATTATGCACCAGACACTTTTCTAAGAGCTGGGGATAAAAAGGCCAGCATCATCACAATGCCAACTTGTGTTTTAACAGTTTAAATGGTACTTTCATATCCATTATTCCATTTAATTCTCCCCTAAAACCTTTAAAATAGATTTATACAATTTGAATTGGAAAGGACTTCAGAGGTCATCTATCTCAACCCTTCATTTTACAGATGGGTAAATGGATACACAGAGAAATTAGCAACTTGATCAGGGTCTCACAGAAGATTGATGGCAGAATATCGAGTATTTGTCCAACTATATCCTGCAGGACAATTGCCCCCATTATCGAGCTGAGGAAACTGCAGATCAGAGAGGCTCTACAGGATCCCAAGTATAGGAAAGGGCCAGAATTAGGACTTAGATCTATCACACATCTCCTAACTTCCAATATAATCTTCCCATCACACTGTGATTCCACTGAACCATTTTTCCAAGGGGCATGGGCTTAATTTTGTACCAGGGAATCTAGGTGGCCCAGTGTCTAGAGTGCTAGACCTGGAGTCAAAAATACTTGAGTTCAAATCCAGCCTCATGCACTCATTAGCTGGGTCACCCTGGGCAAGTCATTTAACCCTATTTACCTCAGTTTCCTCATCTGTAAAATGAGCTGGGGAAGGAAATGGCAAACCACTCCAGTATCCATGCCAAGAAGCCCTCAAAATGGGTCACAAAGATTATGACATGATTGAAAAATGACTAAAATAACCAAACAACCTAATTTTATATCACTATCCTATCTCTACTTGGAGAGAAACAGATAGACAGAAACACAAAGAGAGGCATAGAGTCAGAAAGACATTCAGAGAGAGACGGAAAGGGAGAGACAGAGAGAGGGAGACAGAGAGACAGATAGACAGAGACAGACAGAAAGAAACAGAGAAGCAGATAGATGTAACAAGAGACAGAGAGCCCATTTCACATAGCCGGGTGAATGGAAGGCTCCCATGTTGAAAGGAATCATGTTTCATAAGCTAAGACATGTCAATGACATTAGAAAATCTAATTTAGGATGGAACATGGCATTTGGGGGCTTCCTGCTGGCAGCTGCCATCTGGAGAGAAAGCAGCACCCTGCAAACCCAAGTTGGGCACCAAAGGGGATGAACCAGTTTCTCACCTACTTTAGATGATCTGGAGAACAGCCTATATTAACAAGTTAAATATAGGCCACACCATTCATTATGGAGGCCCAGATGCACCTCACTTTACATAATAAAAAAAGTTCTTGAAAAGCTCTGTAAATCTAGCTTGTGTAAAGTAAGGCATATTAAAATACTTGGGAAGAATCCTAAGGATAACATACTTTTATACTTGAATGAGGAGGTTGGATTAGATGATTCCAACGTCTCTTTCTTTTGCACCCTGTAACACACACACACACACACACACACACACACACACACCAACTCTAAGTTGCAGAGAAGAGGCCGATCTGCTCTGATAGAGGGAGTTCCTCCCTGGGACTTCCCCATGTCCATGGTCTGTTGATCTACATGCACACAGACAATTGAGAAGCAACAAGGTATAGCAGAGAATGGAGATTTGGGCAGCCTTGAAGTCAGGAAGAACTGAATTCAAGTCCTGTGACCCTGGATAAATCACATAACCTCTCAGTGCCCCCAGGAAACCTTCTATGATTCTAAGAATCATAATAGATGCCAATTTGCATTTTAAAGGGAGTTCCTTCATTGAGAGTTCCATATATTAATTAATGACCCAGTTCTAAAATCCTCAAACACATATATTTCAGTTTTTAGTGAAAAGTACATTGGACCAGGAGTTTTATCTACCTTTTCTACAAAATATTTGTATGATCTTGGCCAAGTCACTTCTCTCTGGGGTCTAGTTTTTTTTCACCTATAAAATGATGGATGGGACTAGATAATCTCCAGCTTGAAAATTCTGTGATTTTGTGATGTTCTTCTTATTTGAAGGGAGACTTATCTGTAGGGGCTGCCTTTAGGGCTTTTTCCCTCTGGGCTCCATCACATACTGAGGCAGATCTATTCTTTCATCTCCTCCTGGGATATCCTACCTTGGATCATTTGTGTAGGTTTTTCCCCTTTCCTAGAATGCCCCCCCCCCCCTCTTCCCTGCCTGGATGAATCAGGTGCTTCTTCTTCCATGAGATCTTTTCTGATCTGGGTCTGCTGGGTCACCAGTTGAACATGCACCCTCCCTCCTCCAAATTTTCCAGGACACTTTGCTGGACTTTTTCCTTTGCTCCCATCACATTCTACCTTGTACCACAGAGTCCTGATCTAAAAGTGGAGCCCAGAAGAATAGTAACCTTTTGCATGGGTCTGCCAATATTTTATTTTCTAGACTTAAGCATGTCCGAGGAATGATGTTCCTTCTTGGCCCAACAAAATTGTAGCCTGTTGGCCTTCCAGGCACAGCATTCAAAGTCCATCTGCTCATTCATGCCCTAGACTGGTTGGTATGAGATGAATATCTAAATAGTTTCAGAGCCTTGTAGCTTCTACCTTTGCAGAGTCTCTCACATTATTTCCTTTCCAATTCCACTGCTTCTGTCTAGTCTAAGTCCTCATCACTTCCTGCTTTGGTGACTATGACAACCTCCCAGTGGGTCTGCCAATCTCTTGCTTGTGTTAGTTATCCTATGGACAGTTACAAGGTTAATCCCCACCAAACATCACTTTTGTTGCATCTCTCCCCTTGTCAAGTGACTTCCAATGCCTCTTGCCGTCATATCTGGGCTCTTAAAATTCTGCTTAAAGTGTGGAGTTTCAGAATAAGCATCAGAAATGCAAAGGGGGGGGTACTTCTTTAATTAATAGTGCTACCTACCTCCTGACAGAGAAACAATGGACTAAATCTGCAGAATGAGACTCACATTTTTGGACACGGCCAATGTGGGATTTTGTTTTGCTTGACTGAACATTAGTCAAAAGGCTTTTGTTTTGTTTTGTTTTGTTTTGTTTTTCTAGCCTTGGGAGGGTGGAGGACAGTGGAAGTGAGGGAGAGAAAATAAAAGCTTGCTAACTGAAAAAAATACAATTTAATTTAATTTAAAATAATAATAAATAATTCTGGCCTCAGTTCATATTGGAACAGTGACCATTTGCTTCCTGGGAATGGTACCAAGCACTGCTTTATAACATTAGACCCCTGGAAAAGGGGCATGCAGAGAGACACATTTTCCCCTGGCTGCTTTCCTGCTAATTGATACAGCGGGGAAGAGACATAGTGAAATGCTCATGGCTGACAGTTTCTCCTCTGGAAAACAAGATAATTTTACAACATGCTTTCCAAGCTCTCAATCTTTTTCTTTGAGTAGTCCAAACTAGCTAAAAGCAAATAGATTAACCTGCCTAGCTAAATATACCAGAAACTTGTTATAATTTTTCTGCCTCTTTTCTGCTTCGGGGACAGCTAGGTGGCACAGTGGATAAAGCACCAGCCCTGAATTCAGAAGGACTTGAGTTCAAATCCGGCCTCAAGACACTTGACACTTACTAGCTGTGTGACTGTGGGAAAGTCACTTAATCCTCATTGCCCCACAAAAAAATGAAACAAAACACCAAACAAACAAAAACAAACAAACAAACAAAAAGAAAACTTGGGCTTCAGCAAAACCACTACAAGGTCTATATCCCAAAGAAATCATAAAAAGGGAAAAGGACGCACATGTCTAAAAATATTTAAAACTTTTATTTTTGTGGTAGCAAAGAATTAGAAATTATGGGGATGCCCATCAATTGGGGAATGACTGAACAAGTTGTGGTATATGAATGTAATAGAAAACTATTATGCTGTATGAAATGATAAGCAGATGGATTTCAGAAATACCTAGAAGACTCACATGAACTGCTGTTGAGTAAAATGAGCAGAACCAAGAGAACATTGTATACAGTATCAACAACATGATGATGATCAACTGTGATAGACTTAACTCTTCTAAGCAATACAATGATCCAAGACAATGACAAAAAACTTAGAAAATGCTCTCCACATTCAGAAAAAGAACTGTGCATTCTGAATGCAAGTTGAAACATACTATTTTCTCTTTTGTGGTCACTTTTTTGTTATTGTTCTTTATTATTCTTTCTTGCATTTTTTTCTTTTGTTCTTATTCTTCTCTTACAACATGACTAATGTGGAAATACATTTAACATGATTATAATGTATAATCTATATCAAATTGCTTGCTGGACTTGTGAGGGGAGAGGGAAGGGAGGTGGGAGAAAAAATTGGAACCCCCCCCAAATATCTTTACATGTAATTGGGAAAATATTAAAAATTAAAATTAGATAAAAAAATAACTGGCTTTGAGTAACAGTGTTGCTGTCCCAACTTCAGTGCTGAACCAACTAGCTATTTCCCCTGCAGGTGCAGCTCATTATTTGCTCTGATAAGTATGTTTAACACCATAGAGCAAGGTTATTCACATGAGGATGATGTTCTAGACCATCTCTTTCCTTTCACAGAGGGTTTTCAACAAGAGACTGGATGACAATTTGTCATTGGTATGGTAGAGAGAATACATACTTTAGGTAGGAATTGCACCAGAGCCAGTAGTATAAGATTTAAATAGAAACAGCATCTCTGCTGGCCAAATTTTGACTTAGAAATCCATAAATTAATATTGTCTATGTTGCATTGTAATGTGATTAATTTTGTTAAATACTTCCCATTTTAATCTTAATTCTAATCTTAATCTCACATTTTAATCTGGTTCATTGGCACTCAGGATTGTTGTGGGAAGCTGCACGTTTGACAGATACAGACTGAACAACCACAGTGTAGTGGGAACAAAATTCATGGAACAGTGGACAAAGTCACTGGATTTGGAGTAATAGGACCTAGGTTTAAATCCTGTTCATTACTTACTATCTGTGTGACACTGACCAAGTCATCTTGCTTCTCTGGAACCCAATTTCTTATCTATAAAATGGGGAAATTGGACTAAATGACCACTAAAGTTCCTTCCAGTTCCAAATCTATGATCCCTGGATTTGAATCATGTCTCTACCATGTACTCTTTCAGGACCACCATTTTCTCATTTATAAAGGGAAAATTTATAAAGGGGTTGATGATCTTGATGACCTTATAGTCTACTGATCTCTAAGGTCTCCAGGGTTTTGTGCTTCCAGTCTCAGCTTTGATGTGTGATATTGAGCAAGCCATTCTCAACCATAGCTCTTTGTCCTTTCACACTAGAGACTGTTCTTTCTACTCTGTGCTGAATTAGGCTATTGGTGGTAAAGTGGACAGATCCCTGGGCATGGAAGCAGCAAGACCTGAGTGCAAACCCAAACCAGCTTCACACATTTATTAACGGTGTGACTCTGACAAAGACACCTGTTTGTCTCAATTTTGTCAACTATAAAATGAAGATAATAGTAGCATCTACCCCAGAGGGTTGTTGTGAGAATCAAATGATCTATTTGTAAAGAAAACATTTAGCACACTGTCTAGCACACAGTAGGCTCGATATAAATACTTATTCCTTCCCCCTTCCCTAAATCACCCCTAGAAGCTAGACTATCCCAAGCCTAGGATCAGAAATAAGGCTGCTACCTGTAATACTTAAGAAGATATAACAAACTTAGTAGAACACAGCTTTGAAAAGATGCATTTTAACAGAAATTATATGGATTTTACATGGTAAAATAAAATCCTTTCACTACAATGTATGTGTGCATCTTTGTAATGGTGTGATGGTGTGTATTATAAAGCTAACAGTGTTTATGCTTGAATCACATAGCCTCCTCTCTTGGGAGCAGAATTGGCTCTATAAATAAGCAAAATAGGCTTCTGAAAAATTGTTGAATTGAATGATATGATTCAAAAGTTACTGTATGTCAGAAAGCCTGAAATTTACAACATTAGAGTATATCAACCAGAATTACCTACCTGGAATAAAAGTATTGACAGTGTAAACATGATGAAAGCTTCAGGAGCCAATTTAGTCCCTAGTCAGACATGAAGCAAGGTTCAATTCAATTCAATTCAATTCAATTAAACTTAACTCAATATCTCTCTATTATATGCTTACAGTAGGTAGGGTATAACTCCTAGCATTGTCTTTTCCCCCTTCTCTTATCCTCACCAACAAATTTATTTGAGCAAGCCATTCTTATATTATCACATGCTAATTTTTTTCTGGCTTTTTGTGATAGCTTATTATAGATGTGTCATAAGCCCTGTGAGGCAGGAACTTAGTCTTATGAACGTTTTACTTTTTTCCCAGACTAATCATTATGCATTTGCTCATTTACTAAAAAATTGTTTAATGGCTCCCTATTTCCCATCATATAGAGTTCAAACTCCCTTTCCAGGATATAATGCAATCTAAATAATGTATCTCCTCCATTGCTTAACATGGTACCCTAAACACTATGGATGCTTATAAATAATAATGTCACATTTGTGTAATTTCTAAACATTGCTTTAGGTTACACACATTAGGTGATTTGAGCTTCACAAGAACCCTGTGAGCTGGATATTACATATATTATCTCTATTTTACAATTTAGAAATCTGATGTTCAGAGAGATTAAGCTACTTGCCTATAGCCATACTGATTGTATCCCAAGCACCATTGGAATCCAGGTCCCCCTGACTTCAGGCACCCAACTTGAGTGGTGCAGGAAGCTGGCCAATTCCCATTGGCCCTTCCCTGTTTTCTCCAGATAACAGCCAGTAGAAATTCCCCCTGCTTCCCCACAGGTGTGCAGACCCACTTGGCTCAGAATCTATGCAAGCCCATGCCTGTGAGGCAGGTATGTTAAGTATTATTATCCCCATTTTACAGAGAAGGAGACTGAAGTGCTGGGAGGTTCAACAATAGGGGCTGTGTTTGAACCAAGTATTCCTGACTTCAAGTCTAGCGCTTTGAAAGTAGATAAAATGCCATCCTCACAATAACTTGGTGAAGTCCTTGGTAGACATATGGCTGCCCTTATTTTCAGATGGAAGTGGCAGTTAGAGAGGTGAAATGCCCAAGTGTCAACTGACATCAGAGGTGGGGTCTGTACCCAGGTCTACTGACTTCCAGGCCAGCCCCCTTCCCACAACATAAAAAGGATTCCTTATAGTGTCACATTGTTTATTTTGTCATCAAAGCAAATCTACATTTCTGGAAGGAGCTGTGCCCTGAATCCTCACCAGCATGAAAGCAATGGTTGCTATGGTTTTTAAAAACATGAGGGGGAAAAAGTACTCTGCCCATCCCATCCCCACCCCTGACTTGTTTAACAAGGCTGATTGCAAATTCTGTGAACAGATGGTCACTCACCATTGCTTCTTTTTTATCACTGCTCCATGTGGGCTGTGTTGAACATACATCTTATAATTAGGAGATACATGAATCGAAATGATGGCTCTCAGGAGTTCTCCCATGGTGTAATTTTAAGGGCTAGACTTATTGAGCTCAAATTTAGGTTTGCTTTTTCTTCAACTTTTCTAAGTCCCTAAATTATCCCCTGAGAAAAAATGCCAAGTTGAATGGAAGGTGAATGGTCATTCAGAGGTTCTCAATTGCCTTTGTGATCTAGATACACCAACCTAGTGTCTTAATCCTGAAAAAGCCACATTCAAAATAGCTTCAATACAGTTCAAGAGCTAAAAGGAAATTAGATCAAGGATTACATAAATCAGAGAGTGGGCAAATTCCTCATTCATTCATTCACTCACTCATACATTCATTCATTCATTCATCAAATACATATTCAAAGTCTGTACTTAGAGTTCTAAGCTGGTCAGGGGCAAGATACCAAGTTAAGAGATGATCTCATGAAGTTTCCAGGCTAGAAAGGGTATAGGAAATCCAGAAAAGTCTAACATCACAGGAAATATTGGGGTGCAGTGGATAGCATATGGGCACTACAGTTAGATGTGAATTCGAACCTGTTGACCTTGGGGAAGGCATTAACCAATTTCCCTGAGCCTCAGATTCCTTATCTATAAAGTGAGGGAACACGATTAGATAAAGCTCTAAGGGTCCTCATTCTCTCTTCAAAATCTAGTGGCAGGAAAAAAAGTCAAGATGACTGGCAATAGTTTGGGATACAGTGGATGACCTTGACATCTTCAATGTCTGACCAATCTCTAGGCACTCCACAGTGCCTGCTACAGACACTTTCATGGCCTTTGGAACAAATTGTTCTTATCTGCCAATTCCACTGGTGTAAGTCTTCAATAGGATTGGTGAAGCCTATGGACTCCTTCTCAGAATGACATTTTTAAATGCATAAAATAAAAAAGGAAACAAATTATATTGAAATACAGTTGTCTAAATACATATATACATATATACAAGTGTATATATGTGTGTGTATAAATATATGTATGTGTTGTTCAGTCATTTCAGTTGTGTCTGACTCTTTGTGACCCTATTTTGGGGGCTTCTTAGCAGAGATACTGGAGTGCTTTTGCATTTCCTTCTCCAGTTCATTTTTCAGATGAGGAAACTGAGGCAAACAGGATTAAGTGACTTGCCCAAGGTTACCCAGCTAGTAAATTTGAGAGGTTGGATTTAAACTTAAGAAGATGAGACTTCCTGACTTCAGGCCTACAGATCTATCTACTACACCCCTTGCTGCCTCAATACCCAATATGTGTGTGTATGTACACACACATAAATATATATGTATACAGATATGTATGTATGTATGTATGTATGTATGCATTTATATTTATAGATCCATGGACTTCAGATAAAGAACCCTTGCCTTAGGGGAAGATGATTGCTGACTTCAAATATTTGAAGGTTTCCATGTACAAAAGTGATTATGCATATTTTATTTGACCTTAGGGGAGAAAACTGCGATACTAGGAGAATTGATAGAGGCAGGCTTTGACTCTGTGTAAGAAGAAACTTCATCCCTGACAAGTAGTGAACTGAATAAAATACTTTGAATGCCCATCTGTTGGGATATTAGAGAGGGCATTCTTGCTCAAAAACCTAGCTGGGCTCAATGCCCTCTGAAAAATCCTTTTCAACTCTAACATTTGATGATCATACCTTCCTGTTTCCTCATACCAGGATTCTTCCTTTTCTGTATAGCCTTGACTATGCCTCTGACAAACTCCTTGTTTATCGGAATTGCTGATATCTCCAATATATCAGAACTTGCTTGGCCACTTGTCTTGTTTTAGCTCACTTCTAATTGATTTTCCATCTTAACTAGCTTGAACAGGATTGGTTGTCTTTCGTACCCTGCCTGTCATGTAGTTGAAACAGTTCTGCTACCCCTTCCCACTGGAGTTATATCTAGAAATCTTTGTACTTGGAGTAAGAAGCAGGAAAGGTATCTTTAATTTTATTTGATTTTTTTTTCTTCCTGGAGGAAGAAAGAGAAATTTCAATACTAGCATGAGATCAGGTTGAGGAGAGGAGCAGCTCATGCCTAAAGATCACCTTGTAGCTTTCTATTTTAATTCATGATGCTTCTTTGGTACTCATTAAGCAATGCATAGATGGTGCAAGGGCCACAAGATAGTGGGAACCCAAAGCCCTCTTCTACTCATCTATCTCTCCCCTTGACTACCTCCATCCCCTTATGCACACAGACACCCTGCTCTTTTTCATAAAACTGATGATGGGTCGATCATTTCCCCAGACACAGGTAACACACAAAGGGCCAGGAATCTGAGTTAGACAAGAAGGTTATTGGAGTAGAGGCTTATAGAAGAGATGGCCCAGGATGATCAGAAGTCTCATCTTTACCATTTATACAGGTTAGAAGTGACAAAATGGTAATTTGCTATATTGTCAAGCCAAAGGTGGCCTGGGGGAGAGGTGAGCATGAGCCCTCACCTGCCCTCTGGTGTCCAGATGGATTCTCTCAGAACAGTTCAGCAAAACTAACAAATATATCAACAAAGTCTGATATGGTGGTATATGTAGTATTCCACATCCATAGTCTCCCACCTCTGCAAAAAAGGGAGAGAGGCTCAGAAATTCTTGTTAAGTACGAATTCCAAGCATTTGACACAGAGATAGGCACATAGTCTAGTTTTAGAGAACACATTTTGATTAATTTGTTAATTACTCTTTTCAGGACATGCCCCTGAGCAACAATGCTTGAGCTGTATCTCCCTTTTTCCCAATGCATTTGGGAACTGAACACTGGATAGCAATGAGGACTCACTGCAACATTATTCCCATTGAGCAGCAGCTCAGGTTAAGGAAGGGGCATCAGCTGCTCAGTGTCCTTGCAATTGTCAACCGTCGAATTAAAAGGTCTCTTTGAATGATTACATTTGCTAGTAGGACTGTCTGTGTCTGAGGACCTGGAGCGGAGTTGGTGATTAATAGGACAGGGAAATGCTCAACTGGACATGCAAATGTACTTCACAGTGATAAGCCTGTCAAGCAATCTCTGGAATGCCATGTAACTCTAATTAAAACTATGATGCTGTGTGGCAGCAGGGGAGGGGAAATAGCAGCAAACGAAAAACCTTCTATGGTTTCTGAGTGATTAGCATAGTGAAGAGATGAAAGACCTTGCCATATGAAGATAAGCTGATGGAACTGGGGATGGTTAACAAGTTGAAGAAAAGACCTACAGGGGACATGATTGCTGGCTTGAAGCATCCGAAGGTCCATTAGGGGAAGAGGGATGAGACTTGAGCTGCTTGGTATAGAACTCCCTTGTGAGGACTTGAATTGGAGAACTGATGACCACTCACAGAGGATGGGCAGGTGTGAGTTAATCTAAATGAACAATAAGGTCCCTTATAACTCTTAAGATTATTTAATTTACAACTTAAGTAGAGCTCTTTATGTTCATAAGCAATGCCAGACAACCCCTTTATCTTCTTTTCCTCCCTTCCTCTCCTTTCTTTTCCCTCATTTATTTTTTTACTTGACTAAACCATGGTTCTCTGATTGAGTGTATTTGAGTGTTTCCTTGACTAGCATTCTTCTGGCAAGTCAAAAACCTAGTCTGGATGCCAGTGTCATCATAGTTCCCATCAATTATTTCAGGGAAATGAAATAATTGCTCCAATGGGTGGAAAAGTACATCATATGCCAGATTTTTGTTAATAGAATGGTTAGGTGCAGACAGGCTGGAAATAACTGCTGTGATCTGCTGGAGGCCTTGCCAGCTGTTACGATGCTCATTAAAGCAAGATACCTCAGCAGCTCACGGGAAGGTTGGGGGAAGGCACAGTGGATATAGATCCATCGATCATCCAGCTATTAACTATGGGCATCTGCCTCAGCAGAGACAATGGCCATTGTTCCAAGCTGCTGTACTCTACATACCTGATCAGCTTCTCAGGGCCTGCCTAAAGCTATCTGTACTATAGTGAGAAAAGGGTTGATTCAGTCAGCTTAGTCAAATCACCAGTCAATTTGATGAGAAAAGAAATAAACAGTCAAATGGATAGATGGACCATGGTTGACCTGACTTGTCAATGAACTCGATCTGTCAGTTTAAGTACTGTTCTACTGAAATGGAACTCTCAAGGGTCGTCAGTCACTAAACCCAATGACCTTTCCTTAGTCTTTATCTTCTTTGACCTCTCTGCAGCATTTGATGCTATTGACTAATCCCTCATCCGTTGTACTTGCTTCTCTTTTAGGTTCTGATACTCTAAACTCTTCTAGTTCCCCACCCATGTCTCCATTGTGTTTGCTTAGTACCTTCTAGGACCCCCTTTTTAGGAGAGGGAAATTAGAGGTAAACACCTGGTAGGCTTGATCTAGCCATAGCTTTTGTTGTTCATCTCCACAATTTCTCTGGGTGCTGTGTGTGGGCTCTGGAATAACACAGTCCATGAATTCCAGAACTTCAACTGCCATCTTTATTCTGGTGACTCCTGAATCTGTACTGATGTTTAACTTACCTCCAGATCAATATAATACTTATAGCTAGAATTTATTTAGTGCTATCATGTTCACAAGTCACTTTGAATATATCATTTACTCCTTAGGCTAACCCTATGAGATAAATGCTATTATTGTCAACCCCATTTTATAGATGAGGAAACTGAACTTGAAAGAGGCTAAATGAATTGCCCAGAGTAGCAAATTAGTAAGTCAGGAAAGATTTGAACTCAGTCTTTCTGATTCAAAGTACTTTCAATATCTCCAACCATTCACAAGAAAACTAAATTAATTTATTCATCAAAACTAAATAGGAATTATGCAAGAAAGGGGACTAAATTGTTCCTAACCTTTGACCTAGTAGCCTTCCTACTGAACTTATTACTCCAAAGAGGTAAAGACAGGAAGAAAGGTATGATATATACCAAAATATAGATAGCAGCACTTTCTTTGTAGTAGCGAAAACCTAGAAACAAAGTGGGTGATGCCCAAATGGGGAATGATTGATTAAATTGTCATGTGAATGTAAAATAACATTATGTGCATTAATAAATAATAACCATAAAGACTTCAGAAAAACATGAGAAAATTTATATGAACTGATACAATGTGAAATAAGCAACACCAAAATAATAATCTACTCAATTACTAGCACAATGTACTGGAAAAGATCACTAAAAGAAGTCAAACAATGAATAACTGAGTAACCAATAAACATCCAGGTGATTAGATGAAATGTACCTCTCTCACATCAGCAGAGATATAGGGGGCTGCAAGATAGAATATTGTATACCCTGTCAAATGAGCAGTATAGGTTTGATTTTTTGCTTGATATGTTTGTATGTGTGTGTATGTGTGTGTGAATGTGCATGTGTGTATTTTGTTACATGGAAGAGCTTAAGTTCAACTTCAAGGGGAGGAGAGAAAAGAGGGAGCTCTTTCCTGAAATGATTGGGATACAAAACTAAGTCATCAATAAACCCTATTTTTAATCTGGCAGTGGTTGGCAGTAGAGATTGCTGGGCTGAGGAGGAGCTCTAGCCTCTTTTTGTCTTTGGCTTCCTGTCTGGCTCTCACCCTCACATGAGTAGGACTCCTTCCTAGGATCCCAGAGGGCATCACTTTCCTGCATTCAATGCCCTCACTCTATGTCTGAGAGGAATGGTATTCTTTCAAAGCTGTCACAGCAGAAACAATGGCAAGGGAAGGTAAGTGAGACCATTGCTTCATACAGGGCTGATTCTCATTCATTTACCAAGTCTCCTACTGCTAATAAAGTATTTCATTATTGTATGTGCAGGATGGTCTGAATTCACTTATTCTTTTCTGGTTTTGAGAATCCATAATAACATGTATTAATAAAACCTCTCTTCATCTCAGTCCTGTCTACCCCATCCCAGTAATCCTAACAATTAGAGAATCTACTTCTTTCTCCAGCATTCCTCTTTCAAACATCTCCAAAGGTAGGGCCCAGGAAGGTGCCCATTTTGTACAATTAACAAACAAATACAGAGAGATTATAATGCGATAGCAAGCAGAAAACTCATATTTGAAAAAAAGGGCAGTTCCTATAATGAGAAGAGATACTTTGATGTGTAATAAAAATCACTGGCTATGGTGTTAGAAGACCTGGGTTGGTTCTAGTCCTTCTACCATAACTGTTGCCTATGTGATATTAGAGAAGCCATTTACTCTCTCTGGACCTCAGTTCTCTACCTGTAAAATAAGGGTTGTACTAACAAATTTCCGATGTCTCTTTTGGCTCCTGGTCTTATGACTGGGGACTGGATTTGACTCTGTTCCTTGGGCCTTGGGCAAACACATAAATCACCTAGTTCCCAGATTCCTCCCCTATAAAATGAGAGGGATACACTAGTTGATCCTTATGGTCCCTTCTAGTTCTAATTCCTATTAATTCAACAAACACTTATTAAGCACCAACTCTATGCAAGACACTGTGCTGAATGCAGGAGATACAAAGAAAGAGAAATACCAGACAGTTAATATTTTTCTATAATTCAAGGACCAGCCAAATTAGGTCTGAAAATGATTGCCTCCAGAATATTGGTCACCATGTAATGAATGTTTTAGAGCCTTACAACTAAACATCTCATGAAGATAATCAGTTAAGGCACAGGGGAGGCTACTATTGATGTGAGCAGGGAGAGTGCCCACATCCAAATTATAAATATTTTGTAGTGAAAATGGTAGTATACTCATGTCTTGTGTATCCCAGAGTTCTTGGGAGAATCAAATGTCTTAATAAATGTAAAATGTTTTGTAAACCTTAAAATGTTATGTAAACATTTATGTTACTACTAATAATGACAAAAAGAATAGAAGGATAACTTTCCAAGACTCTAAGTAGCAGCATAGGTGAAAATCTGCATTGGCAGAAGGAGTTTCTTATGTGAAATATTATGTTTTTCTGGTCCTGTGCCTTAAATGTCATAATAATAGCTGACATTTGTATAGTGATTTAAGATTTGCAAAGTGATTTATAAATATCTCTATTATTATCCCTGTTTTACAGACGAAGAAACTGAGACAGACAATGTTTAAGTAACTTGTCCAAGGTCACTCAGCCAGTAGATGTATGTGAGATTAAAATTGGATATTAGATCATAAATCTCCCCTACTTAACCTTTCCCTTAATTTATCTCCCAGACTAGTAAATGGAAGAAGCTTCTGGTTTTCTAGATAGAGCATTTATTGTATGGTAGTCACAAGGTGATGTTGATTAGAAGGATAGGAAAGTAGAAATACAATACAAATCGTCTTAAGTCTAGGCTTAGTCTATATTCTGTATAAAACTCACCAAAAGCAGAAGGCCACCTTTGGGGCGAGAGACCGAGTCAAGTGCATGCTGTTAACCGAGAGCCGGGCCGAGTCAAATTCCAGTCCGCGTCTGTCTGTGCAGCGCAGCCAGGAGACCAGCGGAGCAGGAAAAAAGGCCCCACTTCTGTTCTCTCCTTGCCTTTTAAGCTCGCACCCCGGAAGTCGAGTGCTCAGCAGGCAATCTGGCATGCATCGCAGGCAGACTGGTGTGCATAGCTCATGCTGTTGGTCTCCTCCCCAAAAGGGTGGTCCTAAGAAAAACTGGCATCTCTCCATTATCTAACCGACTGTTAAAACGTTTTACCACATTCACCCCTTTTGTTCCTCAAGAAACAAAATATTTCCTTGACGGAATAGTAAAAAGAATATAATAACTATTGCTAACTAATAATATGTGAACAACAATATAGAAAAGGAAGAAAGGAAAGTTTTGTCCAGAGGGGCAATTTTTTTGTCCTCATGAACCAACGCTTTGACATTAGTCTTGCAAAGGGAGAGCCTCTGCAGAGAGTACATGTTACAGATAGTGTATATTATAACAGAAAGGAGATAGTAAAAACTAACAAAACATATAATGTCTCTGAGTTCTCTTGTCTTCTTGAAGTGGTAAGATGTCATCAGGAGGAAACTGGATTCTGGACTCTGGTCTGGAAAAACTAGATTCTGGACTCTGGTCTGGAAAGCTGGATTCTCTTCTTTAACTGTTTGAATTGTTGTATTTTTACTAAACCTTAGCATAGCATTGTCAATGATCAAATTAATAAATTCCATTACATTCCCTCCTTTATATCCTTAGACTTCTAATAGAGGGTTGAGGTAGTTCTGCAATCTGTAACACTTTTTACCACCATGTGTCTGGATCAAAGCCAAATTTAGTATGTGTTCATGACACCTGAAAATGTTATGGAAAGGTTATCATACCATATCTCATGGTTCCGAGACAGCCAGTGGTTGTGCTAGGCCACAGGTGAGTTCAACTGAGTGAGATAAAAAGATAAATAAGTTCAGTTAAATTAGGTTAAATTAGGAGGGAGAGAGGATGAATACTGGACTGTGCCTAGTAATTGTGCTCTACATAGTCACCATCATAGGCAAACCATGGACTTACGTATACCTGTCTCTCCTTTTGTTGCACATATATTCTCTCCAGGGCCTGCATCAGAGTTCACAGCAAGTTAGTCTCTGAAATGATAAGTTTCCATACTTCCAAAATCTCGTATTAATTTCACCAAAGACAGTATGATGGTAAAAATGCATGCTATGCTGCATAACTGAGAACATATTAGTGATATATACAATAATTCCAAACCATACCCAGAGTATAATGATATATAAATAATAAACGAATATAAATAGCTGATTATATTAGACATTGTTACATAATCTTCTTTTAGACATTATTACATAATCTTCTTTTAGCAAGTAGACCACATCATCTTATACATGAATTCTCTGGTATAACAGTAGCAGATACTTTAAGTGGTGATTAATTCATCAAAAAGAAATAAGACTTCAATTAGCAAGATTCAATATTCAATATTTTCAGTGAGGTATCAAGCAATAGGGTTCAATAACCCTCTCTCAAAAAGAAAGAGTAAAAAAAAAAAGAATTCTGGTAGCTTCTGAGGCCCAATGGCCTCACCCACAGCATATACTTAAAATGTCTTTGAAAAGTCACTTAGTTTAGTTTTAAAGAAAAGCAAAAGAAACAAAAGTCAAAAAACAAAGCAAAACCAAAAATAAAAAGCAGAAGATTTGCTAAGCACCCTTTTGTGCTCTTAAAGAACTTAAAGGTGTGGTGAATTCCAGGTCTTTTCAGTGCCTTTCAAAAGTCAAAACAAAACAAAAACAAAAACAAAAAGGATTAAAAAAAATAGGTATAGGGTAGGGAAAGGGTGGGAGAAATTGATGTGGGCCAGAAAACTAGGCCATGTGCTTCAGTGCTTTTGCCTGTAGAAGGAAATGCTTGTTAAATTTTAAGGTATTTAAGCTGCTAGAGTTTGGGGTATGCCACATTGTTTTAACTGGTTCCCCAATTCTCTGCATGCCAAAGTGGCAGGGGTTTCTGAATTGTCATTGATCTTTCTAATGCTGTCATAATATTCTTTATGGTAGAAAATGTGGAGTCCTCTAGCATCGGTTTTGTCTGTGCCACTGATTTTCAATAAAGGCTGATTTAACTGATGAACTACCACATTCAGCTGATGCTGCTTAGCAAATGCTACAATTGCATCATTTCCTCCCCACTTTCCAAATTTCTTTAATTTGTCAACATATTCTTCAAAAGGGGAGTCATTTACCCTAAAAGACTCAAACTCTTGTCTATGGTTAATCATATAAGAAGCAGCTTCTTGTCTGTGTCTGAGATGATTTCTACAGTGACCTTCTAGCTGGTGTGCTAAAGCCCTAAAAAGGCAATTTCCGTCTCCTGATACTTTACGAAGACTGAGTCCCAAAGCATTTAACTGATCAGTGGGATTATCAAATGGGAACTGCCTATTTCCTCTGAACTCTCTTTGCTCTTTAACAGTTGCTATCATTAGGGTTTGAAGTTCTTTAGCATCTACCTCAGGTCTATCTGAAATCTCTTCACCTATGAATGGTGCAGGCTTTACATGAGAGCAATGAATCCATGAGTCTTTTTCACCAATTTTAATGGCAGTAGGAGTTGTCAATAATACCTGAAAAGGTCCTTCCCAGGCAGGTTGGGTTCCACTGGTTCTCTGAAAATTCTTTACATATATTTTATCTCCTGGGTTGAAGTTATGCAATGAAAAGTCTAATGGTCCTGCCTGGACCACAGCTCCTACCTCATGGAGTTCACGTAGCCTGGTTTGTAATTCCTGTATATAGGAGGCAACAGAAGTATCACCTCCCACCAGTGATGTATAAACTGGGGAAAAAGTTTTAGCTTGGATAGGAGGGTGACCAAAAAGCATTTCATAAGGAGATATATGAAGTTCTCCTCTTGGTCTACTGCGTAGATAGAATAATGCCAATGGTAGAACATCAGGCCATTTCAAATGGGTTTCAGTACATAATTTGCCAATCATACTCTTAAGCTCTTTATTCATACGTTCAACTTGGCCTGAACTTTGTGGATGGTAGGGCATGTGGAATTTTGGAGTCACTCCCAAGAAAGAGTAGATTTGGGATAAAATCGAATCAGTGAAATGTGTGCCTTTGTCCAAGGTACTGGGAGGATGGTGGTGTCCTCTACATTGATTGATAAGTTTGCAGTAGAGGAAGGTTTAGGGGGGAAATAACAAATTCCATTTTGGACATTTTTGTATTTAAATACAATACAGTATTTAAATAAATACTGGACATCCAGTTTGAGATATCTGAGGGGCAGTTGGAGATTTAAGACAGGAGGTTAGCAGAGAGGTTAGAGCAGAACAGATAGATTTGAGAATCATCAGCATGGTAACTAAATCCATGGGACATGATCATATCACCAAGTGAAGTGTATAGAGACAAAAGAATAGAGGACCTAAAACAGAATCTTGTGGGGTGCCTTCAGTTAGCAGATATGATCTGAATGAGGATCCAACAAAGAAGACTGAGAAGAAGTGGTCAGGTAAATAAGCAGAAAACCAAAGGATAGGAGAGAATGGTGTCCCAAAAACCTGGGGAGAAGAGTGTATCAAGGAGAATAAGGTGATAACAGTGTCAAAGGTTGCAGAGAGTTCAAGAACAATAAGGATTAAGCAAAGTTCATTGAGTTTGGAGACAACAATTTTGGTGGAATGATAAGGTCTGAAGCCCAACTGTAACAAGTTAAGAATTGAGTGAGAGGAGGGAACATGGAGGCACTTGTAGCCAGGTCTTTTTGAGGAGTTTAACTCCAAAGAACAGAAGATGTATAGGATGATAGTGGAAATGTATTATCAAGTGACATTTTCTTGAGGACGTCACTTGTGATGCAGATCATAGCCTTTGCTAAAACTTAAGAGTCTCAGTTACCCGAGTCACTGAGGCTAGCTAAGATGTGCATAAATGAGATTTGAAATTAAATCTGATGGAGGCCAGCTCTCTAGCCACTTAGCTATGCAGCCTCTCAGAGTATTTTATTTCATTCTTTTTATAGGATTTTGTTCTTTTTTTGTTTTTAGCACCATCATCATCATCATTGTCATCATCACCACCAGCAACAGTACTACAGAAGGTTATTTATATTTGGAAACTATAGGAAATAATGACACCCAGTGAAAACCAGCCTTTTGTACTGTCATAAAAGTCAATTAGGTCTGACATTATCCAGTTCCTCATGTTCTACACACTGGTCCTGAACTCAACTGTGCCCTGTGAAGCACTGTCGCATCAGGCTGAGAAACAGGTCTAAGGATACTGTGAACAATATGCCAACCATAGCAGCTTAAGTTACTCCTTTCAATTTGTTCCATAACCTTGTAAGTCTCCTTCATGGCAAAATAATTGCTTAGTTATCTGCTAAAAAAAAAGAAAGATAAGGGTGACCATCCGTATCGGGTACATCATTAAATATTAGAGTTGATCATAATCTAGCTAACCACTAGAGAGTGAGGTGGAATATCTTGTAGTAATTAGCTTATGTCCAAATATCTACTTGTGCTTTTCTTAATTAAGTGGTTCTCAATCAGTACATTTTTGACTCAATGCAGGGAAAATATATTTTTAATATTTTTCCTATTACATGTAAGAACAATTTTCAGCTTTTTTATAATTTTGAGTTCCAAATTCTCTCCCCTTTTCTTTCCCTCCCCCCTCATTGAGAAGGCAAGCAACTTGATAAAGGTTACACATGTTCAGTCATGCAAAACATATCTCCATATTAGTCATGTTGTGAAACAAAAAAAAACTCAAGAAAAATAAAGTTTTAAAAAACAGTATGCTTTGATCTGCATTTAGATTCCATCAGTTCTTTCTCTGGAGGTGGGTAGCATTTTTCATCACAGGTCCTTCAGAATTGTCTTGGATCATTGTATTGCTGAGAATAGCTAAGTAATTCAGTTGACCATTGCACAATATTGCTGTTACTCTGTACAAAGGTCTTCTGGTTTTACTCACTTCACTTATTCATCAGTTCACATAAGTCCTTCCAGGTTTTTCTGAAAGCATTCTGCTCAACAGTTCTTATAGCAAATTAATATTCCATCACAATCATATACTGCAGGGAAAATCTTATTAATGATCATTCCCAAGGGGTAATAGACTATCTCTGTAGTAGTGAGTTTCCCAACACTGGAGAATTTCAAACAGAGGTTAAATGGACATTTGTTAATCCTTTGTATAGAGGCATAAGTTGTATTATTTGACTTCTAAAGTTCATTCCAAATCTGAGATTCTGAGATAAGTATACATCTACAATGTTCATAGTTTACTTGGTAGATTACTTCTGCTACCAGGACATGATATTCTGTCACACTACCCTTCATCTCATGGTTTACTGGGATTACAGTGTGAAGCACAGGCAGTAGTAATGGTTTCAGTTCTGTTTTCTCCTGACCATACTGGATTCATCAAGCCAATGAAATCCAACAAACTCACTATGTGCAAAATACTGAGAAAGGCACTAGGGATATAATAATGGAATGAGAAATAATCCTTGGCCTCTTAGGCAAGGAGAGAGCATGTACAGTCTGACCCTTTTCATTCTTCTCTTCTCCCACCCATTTTAAGGCTTCAGAAACACTGCTAGTAGGCCCTTTGCAGATAAAGTTGGAGAAGTCTGGCCATAACACATTCTATAGGCTTTGGGGGAAATGCAATAAATCCTCATTAAAGCATGGCTAATTTTAAATGCTGAATCCTATGCTTGCTTGTTTTGGTTACAATAACAGTTTTGACTGTGTTCAGTGGACTAAAGAATAAAGCCATGTGACTTGCCTATGTTGCTTGCTATGTTTGGAAGTAAGGGAGCAGGCATTCACCCTTGTACAAACCAACATCATTCTGAATTCAAGAAATACTATGCCCTCTGTGTTTTCAGAATTGTGCCAAGCACTAGGGGTGAGTGATAGGGGTGGGAGTGGTGGCTTTGCAAAGATGAATCAGAGAATCCCACAGCTAGACGGGACCTTAGTCCCTTCTGGAGTAGTCATCTAGTCTAATTTGTAGCTAAAATGAGTCACCTCTCCAACCCTTCTGACAAGTGGCCATACAGTTTCCACTTGAAGATAGTTAGGTTCTCATTGTCTCTTCAGCCAGCCCATGGGACTTTATAATAACTCTAATTGTTAGGAACATATTTTTCTTTATATTAAATTGAAATCTTCTTGGTAATTTAGGATCATTGGGTTATAGATACAGAGGTGAAAGGAATGGTTAGAGGTCACCTAGTGAACTCCCTCCTCCCATTTTGCAGATTAGGAAACTGAGAACTAACAAAGTTAAATGACTTGCTTAAGTTAACTCGGCTTATAAATGCCAGAGTGTGAGTTTGACTCCCAGGTGCTCTGACTCCAAATCCAGGCTGTGTTCTATTGCCCTTCATTCAGTCCTCTAGGGCCAATGAAGAGCATTGGAACATGAGCTGGAGATCCATCAGATAGACCTTCAAGATTACAGATGAATGTCACTTTCATAACCTCAGAGACTCAGAGATAGAAGGGATTTTAGAGGCCAACAAACCCTTCTCTTTCATTAGAAATCCCCTTTACAACTCCTTGGATGCTGGAAAATGGTGATCATTTTATTATTTTTCTTTCTTTCTTTCTTTTTTTGCAGGGCAATGGGGGTTAAGTGACCTGACCAGGGTCACACAGCTAGTAAGTGTCAAGTGTCTGAGGCCGGATTTGAACTCAGGTCCTCCTGAATCCAAGGCCGGTGCTTTATCCACTGTACCACCTAGCTGCCCCAGATCATTTTATTCTTAACCCACATTTTCTTGAGACTTAATGTCACCTTCAAAATATTATGGTACAGCATAGTTTATAATGCCTGTGTCCTCCTCGTTGCCCTCCTCTAGCTTGTCAGTATTCTTCCTAACACATGACACTGAAAAAGAGATAAAATGTTCCAGGTGTTTTCTGACCAGAACAGATGATGGTAGGAACATTAACTTCCTCATTCAAGAAAGGTCAATGCTTCAGTCTTTTAGGGATTTGTAGTTTGGTCAGGATGGTTACTCCTTCCACCAAAGCATTTCACATCACCATCACCCTCATCAATAATGAAAGTAGCTAGTATTTGTATAACACTTTAAGGTTTGTAAATTCCATTTATATGTTATCTCATTTAATTACCTTGAAAATATGAATAATAATAACCTAGTGAAGATAATTAAATTCATATGGGAACAGGATAGAGTGCATGTCATTGCTGTCAACAGCACTTAGCATAGTTCCTGGCACATTGTTTTTGTTTTGTTCAATCATTTTAGTCAATTCTGACCTTTTGTGACCCCGTTTGGTGTTTTCTTGGCAAAGATACTGGAGTCGTCTGTCATTTCCTTCTCCAGGGGGTCTTTTTTGTCAGGCAACCAGAGGTTAAATGACTTGCCAAGAGTCACATAGCTAGAAAATGTCTGAAGCTGGATTTGAATTCATAACTTCCTGACTCCAGGCTCAGGGCCTTACCCACTGAGCCCCCAGTTCCCTCTCCTGGCACACAGTAGGTACTTAATAAATGACTTGTTGACTATACTTGTTATCCCTCCCGCTATTGGAGCTGTGCCAAGTCTATTTTCAGTGAGGGTGACCTCATGTTCTAATAATTCTATTCAGCTAACTGCCAAAAAGCAGTTATTTTATACACCCATGCAATAGTCTGTAGAATTTTAGCTATAAAAGAATAATAATAATAGAGTAGAAATTTGCCTCAGGCCCATTTCTATCTGTAGTCTATTAAACAAGATCAGAAGAATGATTTTTCATTAATGTTATTAATAATAACCCATATTTATAAGTCATGCTAAGGTATTTCTCATGCATTCATATGGAGCTTTAAGTTGCTTATGAGGTTATCTAGGTCACTTCTTTCAATTTACAGTTGGGAAAATTGAGATCCAGAGAGGTTAAGTGACTTTTCCAGGTTCACAGAGAAGGCAGAGCCAGGATTTAAACCTTGGCCTTCTAACACCAGCTCAATGCCCTATGCACTGTACTACCATGCCTCTTTGAAGTACATTTCCCTTAGAATTTGATTTCCATGTGGTTAGGAGCTGATTTTGTCCTTATTTGAAATGGAGTACCTGAAACACAGCAAAAACATAACTTTTTTTTTTTTGCCTAACTTACTGACTTTCCCGAAAATTGCCTTGGGAGCCAGTATTATCACTATTTTGCATATGAGGATTCTGAGGTTCTAAGGGATTAATCCCAGAATCATGGAGCCAGTGAATGCCTGAGAGGGGAATTTTTTCCTCAAGCCTCCTGATTCCAACTATATCACTGATTTCAGCTAGGCCATGCTTCCTTGAGCATTGCTGTGGTCACCAAATCTCTCATCTAGCAGCCAACCTAGTGAAGAACTTTTCTAGATTGGACCACAGACCTATAATTCATCCCTAGACCCATACCTGAAGCCTCTTCAATATTGTAGGAGCTGCTAGTGTTTGTGTTCCATTGGTATGGTCTTTGACACCAAGGGCCTACTCCACCCTATGATAAAGGAACAGGGAGGGCATTAACTGAGATTTATGGACACAAGGATTCTATTAATGTACCAAGTGTTACATCAACTTTATGACTCATATTTAACTTCAAGTGACTAAAGTCATGTGTCAGAGTGCTGCGTTGCCTCCATTGATACCAGTAGCTACCAGTTGGATGTCATAAGCCAATTCTCGTATCTTGGCTCTATTGTCAGTGACAATTTGTCAATTGATTCTGAGATCAATCAGAGAATTGGGAAAGCTACTTCAACCATGGCTAAGCTTTCCAAGCATGTCTGGGCAAACAGTAAACTGACAAGATGAACCAAATTTACCGTCTATAGAGCATGCGTCCTGAGTACCTTACTGTATGGCAGTGAAACATGGACTATATATACTAGACAAGAGAAGAAGCTTAACAGCTTCCACATGCGCTGCCTTCAGCGCATCCTTGGTATATCTTGGTCAGATAGGATCACCAACACAGAAGTGCTCCAACGAGTGCAACTTCCAAGCATCTACATGCTACTGAAACAAAGACAGCTGCAATGGTTCAATCATGTGCACCGCATGCAAGACAGGCACATTCCTAAAGACCTACTCTATGGTGAGTTAGTCTCAGGCCAAAGACCTGCTGGACGCCCCCAGCTTCACTACAGAGATGTATGCAAGCAAGACCTGAGGGCTCTGAGAATAGACATTGGCAGCTGGGAGGAGATGGCCAAGGACAGCACCCATTGGAATTCAGTACTCAGGAGCAGCTTGCACACAGCTGAGATGGGCCTTCATGTTCGGGAGGAAGAAAAACAAATGAGACGCTGGAACCAACAGGCAACAGAGAGAGTTTTCTGATGTCCTCGTTGTGGCAGGAGCTGAGGCTCCCGTATTGGACTGCACAGCCACACTGTGGCCTGTGGCTCTTCAAGGTGCTGATCCATGGTCGTTCCCAACTGGTGGAGGCCTACTGAGTATTCAGTACCCATATCTTAACCATATTATTCTGTAGTTGTTCACCTGATTTTTTTTGTAACCCAAATTAGAACTCTAGATGTGTCCCTATGAGACTTTCTCATATATTTGGTTCATAGTTTTAGTTTGTCAAGATTTTTTTGGGGGGGAGGTCCTATTTGATCCTTCACAATATTAACTTTTTTTAATAGTTTTAAGTCATCTGAAAATTTAGTGAGCAAGCCATTTATGCATTTGATTGAAGCATTTGATAAGAATGTAGAACAATAAATGAATAAGGGATGAATCCTTGGAGCATCTAGATTGACATCAACCCCATTATAACTATTCTTTTATTACTTGACCTCATGGAACTGATGATCTAGAAGGAGTAAATAAAACACATACAGCTATAATACAGGGCAGAGTTGCTAAGTATATAGGAGAAGCTACAGTATTCTGAGAGTTCCTAGGAAGAAAAGATTACTTTCTACCGAAGAGAACACAGAGTACAACAAGTTCTATTTCTTATCCTTGACATGATGACTCTTTTATGATCTCATAATCTACCATTGAAATGAGTATGATATACTCTGAGGTATAGTCAATAGAATACCTGGCTTGAAGTCAGGAAGACTCATTTTCTGAATTCAAATCCAGCCTCACACACATACTAGCTGTGTGACCCTGGGCAAGACACTTATCCCTGTTTGCCTCAGTTTCCTCATCTTTAAGATGAGCTAGAGAAGAAAATGGCAAACCACTCTAGTATCTGCCAAGAAAACCCCAGATGGGGTCATAAAGAGTCAAGCATGACTGAAATGATAAAAAAACCACCACCACCACCACCACCACCACCACCACCACTTCTACTACTACTCCTCTGAAAAACCTGATGTTTGTGCATAGGGGAAAAACCAGGATCATCCCCTCTGTCCATATATATTGAACTGTGAAATATATCTCCCCTGGTAAGACTTCTGAGCCCTATTCCTAGCACCACTTCCCATAGTAAAAGGAACTTTGAGACATTCTCCCTAAAGCAGTGACAAAAGTTGCCCATAGGCTCAGAAGCCATCATGATGCTATTTACCAAAATAATAATGCCCCTGAACACAGCCTCTGGGGGGATGTTTCTAGGCCCTTAAGCTACTGTGAGATTTGTCCAAATTGATATTCCCTCTATGTGAACAGCCCTATTCTCATTATAGATAAATCCTATGGGAAAGGAAACTTCAAGCAGGAGGCATTTGGAAGTAAATTCTGGCATGAACTGTGTTTTATGTTGAATTGTTCTGATTGTGAGGTGAAATTACTGGGTCAAATTTGACTGTTTGCATTACCTTGTTTGTGCCTTGGTGGGAAGGGGTGGATTTAGCTATATCCATCAAGTAAGCTATAGAGTTCCATAATACCATGACTGTTGAGCCACAAATCCTCAGACCATGAGGATGCTTTATGATTGTTTTAAACTAAGCCTAACATTGGAAGAATAGACCAGTGAATTTAGTCCAGAAAGCCTTAGGTTGGCACCTTCCATTTTCAATTTGGGGTTGTGGAGAAGGGAAGGCCATTCTCATCTGGGTCTGCAAGGAAAGCAGGTGCACCTGGAAGATAGGAAAGCACCTGGATGAAGGACAATTATATTCATCAGATGTGGTCCAGGACAAATTTAATACAGAACAATTCGAGAAGCTTAGGGCTACCTTGTATTGGAATAGAGAGCTTTCTTACATACATGTTTCTAATCACCCTCCTACAGTGCATCATTTCTGAATTTGTATGTATATCCTTTCTCTTACATATTAGCCGTAGGAAACACCTTCTTGTGGTGCTGGCATCTAAGAAAAAGTAGAAAAGAAAGAGGGAAATGTGCGCTAGGAAAGGGTACCTAGAGATCTTGGAAGTGGTGGAAGAAGGGAGAAGGTACTAAGACTTCAGATGAATCAGATCTCTGTACTGAGGGAACCCACATCAGTTTAGGGACCCCCAAAGTAAGGAATTTCTAGCCTCAAATTGGTGTTCAGCATCCAGGAAGTTTTAACATAAGGGGAAAGAACAATGCATCTGAACACAAGTCATATGGACCTGCTCTGAGAAGAGGTTGGTTCAAACAATAAAAGGATCACAGCTTTAGAGACAACAAGGATCTTAGAGGTAATAAATCTGGAATGGAAAGGGACCCTGGGATTCTTTTCATTCAATCCTTTCTTTCTTTCTTTGTTTCTTTGTTTCTTTCTTTCTTTCTTTCTTTGTTTCTTTGTTTCTTTCTTTGTTTCTTTGTTTCTTTGTTTCTTTCTTTGTTTCTTTGTTTCTTTCTTTCTTTGTTTCTTTGTTTGTTTGTTTGTTTGTTTCTTTCTTTCTCTCTCTCTCTCTCTCTCTCTCTCTCTCTCTTTCTTTCTTTTTTTCTCTTTCTTTCCTTCCTTCTTTCTTTCATGGGGCAATGAGGGTTAAGTGATTTGCCCAGGGTCACACAACTAGTAATTGTCAAGTGTCTGAGCCCAGATTTGAATTCAGTTCCTCCTGAATCCAGGGCTGGTGCTTTATCCTCTGTGCCACCTAGCTGCCCCCAAAGCTTTCATTTTTAAAGTTTAGAAAACATCAAGGCTTAGAGGGCTGAAATGACCTATCCAAAGTCATACAGGTGGCAGGCCTGTATGTGGCAGAGATAAGATCTGAAAATAGGTGTTTTTGATTCTAAATCTCCCACTCTCTTCTCTGCCTCATGCTTCCCTTGGATATTGACATGAATGCACTAATGGGATGTAAGGCCAAGAGCTAGATTCTGAACTCTTACGAGCCAGTTATTTTGCCATACTATTTCTTTTTGATGTATGGGAGCACTGAAGCTTAGGGGGAATCTTGGTCTTGTTACCCTGGTCAAATTTTGTTGAGCATACTGCCCTCTTTTAAGCCCACTGTCCCCATAAATCTCTGTGACATGTTTCCAAAGGGCTTCTTCTTTCCCTCCTTCCCCAATCCCCAGTCCTGTCAAAAGAGTGATACTGAACTTATGGAGAATTCATTCTAGGTGAAACTAGGTGGCACAGTGGGTAGAGCATGGGCCCTGGAGTCAGGGGGATGGGAGTTTGACCTTGACCTCAGACACCTACTAGAAGTGTGACCCTGGGCAAGTTAATTAATCCTAATTAACGCCCTCCAAATGGACAGAATCTATTCTATGAGTTTTCTTGGTCACTTTTGATAAATTAATTAAGATTTTTTCATGACCAGTCCTGGCCTAACCCAAACAATCTCATGGGGACCTTGCCTATAAAAGGTCCTTGATTTCCCTGAGCATTATCCTGTCATTGAACTCCAGCTTTGTATCCTTTTGGGCCTCCCTGCTGTAGCAAGCCTATTCTGCATCTCTTTCTGCAGTAATGGAGGCCTGAATTTCCAGAAAAGGAAGCACAACCTACAGAGTTGGTTTAGATAAACAAGAACATTTTGGGTGCCCTTTGCTGCTAACATGGGCTTAGTGAGTGATTTTCTTTAAGATACCTAAGCATAAATTGTATTCACAGTGACATAAAAAGCTGCCCCACATGTGTGTTTCTAGTCCATTTTTGGTTGAGGAAAAGTATAGGAGGAAAAACCTCCAGAATAAACAGTAGGTGAGTAATATTTACTGTGAGAGGAAAAACTCATAATGGCTCATAGGTACCAAAGAGTGCCAGAAAGAACAATGATGAGATGATGATAAAGAGAAGGCGGAGCAGGATGGTGATGGTATCTACTCACATTTATATAGTGCTTAACATATGCCAGGCACTGTGATAAGCACTGTAAGTTATTATCTCAAGACACTGAGGCAAACAGAGGTGAAGCCACTCGGCTAGTTTTATATAACTAGGAAGCTTCTGAGACGAGATTTGAATTCAAGGTTTCCTGATTCCAGGCTTAGTTCTCTACCCACTGCTAAAACCTGCTTCCTCATTAAGGTATGGATACTCCCACTACCTTCTGCACTGGTCAGAAAACATCTGGAACATTGTATCTAGTTCCACGTGCCTTGTTTTATGAAGAATATTAACAAGCCAGATAAAGGAGCTCTGCATAATATTGGTCTGAGAGTCAGAGGGCCTGGTTTGAATTTCAGCCCTTGTGATTGTGAGTTTTAGGACTTTGAGAAAGTCATTTATCCTTTCTTTTGGTTAGGTTTTTGTATCGGTGGGGAAGGGATGGGCTAGATAAGGATAACTACTGTGGTTCTAGTTCTGTGAAATTCTGTATACTTTCTTCTCTACTAGGCAAGAAGGAAAGAAGGCAGGGAGATAGAGACAGATGGGGGGAAAGAAAGAGAAGAAGGATGAGAAGGGAGAGGGGGAGGGAGGGAAGGAGAAAGAAAGAGTAACTTATTCAGTACTTACTATGTGCCAGGCACTGTGCCAAGCACTGGGGAGACAAATTCAAGAAAAAAAGAAAGATTATCTTGCCCTTAAGAAGCTTACAGTCTAATGAGGGAAGATAGTACATAAGAGGGAGCTAAAATTAGATTATAAATACTCCAGGATTAGAGATTGCAATTTATCTCCATTTTTTTTCCCCTCAGTCCTGGTACAGTGGTCAGAGGCAGTTAGAAGACACAGTGGATAAATCACTGGATCTAGAATAAAAAAATGAGTTCAAATCCAGTCCAAGATATTTATTAGCTATGTGACCCAGAGCAGCTGAGTCCCTCCCCCACCTGGGGCTACTTTTTAAGGAAGTTAGACTAGAAGATTTATTTCCGATGTGCAGGTAGTGTTTACAAAAAGGGCCTATAAACATTTGTGGTAGAAGAAGTCATAAGAACTAGGTTTGAGTCTTGGTTATGTCCCTGTATAACCTGTATGACAATGAACAAATCACTTGGGAGGCATTGTGGGACAATGTGAAGTCAGAGGACCTGGTTGTGATTCCTGGATCTACCACATACCAAGTTATGACCTTGGGCAATTTGCTTAACCATGTGGGTCCTCAATTTCCTCATTTGAAAAATGAGAGGGTTGGACTACCTGATTTCTAAGATTTATCATTGCTCTAAAATCCCATGTTTTTTTTTTTCTTTGGTGGGGCAATGGGGGTTAAGTGACTTGCCCAGGGTCACACAGCTAGTAAGTGTCAAGTGTCTGAGACCGAATTTGAACTCAGGTACTCCTGAATCCAGGGTCGGTGTTTTATCCACTGTGCCACCTAGCTGCCCCCCCATGTTCTTATAAGTTACAGATTTTAGACAGCATGATTTGAATATCTTGTTTAAAATTCACAAGAATATCCAACATATTTACAAGTATTCTTTGAAATCTTAGGTCAAGGGTCTTGTGGGTGGTAAGAACTGTATTCCAAACTTTAGTTTCCTGAGACTCATTTCAGAATCTGCCCTCCTGGGAAGAATACCAAATAACAACTCTGCTGAACATGTAAAGATCATCTGGGTTCCTCCCACGCCATTTGGAAAAAAATGAAAACAATGTGAAAACCAAGAAAGGAACCATTGAATAAATTTTCCTTTAAGGATAAAATTCATTTTTCTTGCTTTATGAAGTCATTGAAGTTCTTGTTTTGTGGAAGTTAGGAGATTTCATGGCAATTAAAAAAAATAAATAGTATGGTCATATGGGAGTGATATTAGCTAGGATACTTAAGGAGGAGAAAGGGCTATTATATTTGTTGATATACAATTATGGTAGCCAAATTTGTTGCTTTGAGGCCATTTGGTGGAAGGAGCACAGGTCTTGGAGTCAGTAAATTTGGACTGAAACCCAATATCTGAGTGCACTTGGAAATATCCTCTTGTCTGAGAATAATTCCCTTACTTTGTAGAATGGGGATCATAATGATACTTGCCCTACATACATAAAAAGCCTATTCTTACTAAAGTACTTGTATAAATTTCAATGCTTAATACAACAGAAAGCCAAAGGATCTGTGATCTCATTCATTTGGGCCTTTCTAGCAATGTTGCAAATCATGCTACATCAATGCCTGTCCATCTAGTGTGAGTTTAGTCCTTTTCCTCTCTAAAACTTTTTACAGAGTATCTACCTTTCTCAAATTCTCTTGTCATTGTATGGATGCTAGTATTGCACATGACCAACCAGACCCCACCCTTACTATGTTAATGAAACAACAATTTCTATAGACAATATCTCTTATATAACTTTCTATAATAACCTTTTCTCTTATCTAGCTTCTCATTTGTAATGTGCTTCAGTCTATTGGTGCTCACCATGTTACTCTCATGGCCTTTGGGTGATCTTATATTAGAATTCTTTGGACATTGTTGTATTCCATGATTGTAAACCTTAAAGTAGTATGGAAATAAGATTTGTTGCTGTTGCTGTTGATGCTGCTGTTTTGTATATGACCTGTGATTTCATTGGTGTAGAGAGCTCCAGGTGAGAAAATTCCCTCTGCCAATGGATGTCAACATCTGTTCTATAACTTATGAAGTTAGGGAATTTCTTCTTATTATTATAATGATTTATGTTTATAAAGTGAGTCAGATTATTAAATTTGCCATTTCAGTAAATATTCCTTTGTAAAAGCTAACTGATATACATTGGTTGATTGATATCAGACACCATGCCAAATGTGGACTAACAACAACAACAACAATGACAACTAACATTTATATAATGCCTAGGGCAGCTAGATAGCACAGTGGATCCAATGTCAGGAATGGAGTCAGAAAGACTCATCTTTTTAGGTTCAAATCTGGCCTTAGACACTGACTACATCTCTCTCTCTCTCTCTCTCTCTCTCTCTCTCTCTCACACACACACACACAGACACACACACGTATGGACAGATATGTTTCTCTAACTTTAAAAAAATAAAAAATTTAATTAATCAATTTATTTAGAATTTTCACCACCTTACATGTAAAAACAAATTGTAATATCAGTTCTTAAAACTTTGTGTTTCAAATTCTCTAACTTCCTCCCTATCCCCCAATTAAGAACTCAAACAATTCAATATAAATTGCTATGCAAAACATAGCAGACAAAAAAACTTTAGAAAAAGGAACCAACGACAACAAAATATACTTCCATTTGTATTCAGATACCATTAGCTCTTTTTCGGTAGATGAATTGCATTTTTTCCTAAGTCCTTCAGAGTTATCTTGGATCATTGCATTGCTGAAAATAAGTAAGTCATTCGTAGCAGATCATCTTACAATATTGCTGTCATTTTGTATACAGTACATTTCATTTTGCTTCAGCTCATATGAGTCTTTCCAGGTTTTTCTGATAGCATCATGCTCATCTTTTTTAATAGTAAAATACATTTATATAGTACCTTAAATGAAGATTTCCTTACAAAACACCCATGATATTGATTATTGCAACAATAATAGCTAACATTTATATAGTACCTAATACCTTACAAAGAATTTTTTTCACAATAGCCCAACAAAGTACCACCACCACCACCACCACTAACATCAGCATGATCATCCTTACCTTTTTTTTTTTTTTTTTTAGTGAGGCAATTGGGTTAAGTGACTTGCCCAGGGACACACAGCTGGTAAGTGTTAAGTGTCTGAGGCTGGATTTGAACTCAGGTACTCCTGACTCCAGGGCCAGTACTCTATCCACTGCATCACCTAGCAGACCCAATCATCCTTATCTTACATTGTTCTTTCCTCTGCTTCAATTTTTTCCCCAGTTACTATTGCTAACTGTGTTTCCCTCCATACTATTCACTCCCCATGATCTTTATTCTGTTTTTTATCTTCTTTTACCCTTTCACTCCTCAAAAGTGTTTTGCTTCTGACAGCCCCTCCCCCAATCTGCCCTCCCTTCCTTCACCCCTCCCCCCTTATCCCCTTTTCCTCTTACTTCCCCACAGGGCAAGATATATTACTCTACCCACTTGAATGTATGTGTTATTCCATCTTTGAGCCAATTCTGATGAGAGTAAGGCTCATTCCCTCTCCTGTACCTCCCCCATCTTCCCCTCCACTCCATATGCTTTTTCTTGCTTCTTTTATGTGATATACTTTACTTCATTCCACCTCTCCCTTTCTCCAAGTGAAATATGCTCACCCCTTAATTTTATTTTATACATGTCATGATGGGGCAGCTAGGAGACATAGTGGACAAAGCACCTACCCTGGACCCAGGAGGACCTGAGCACAAATCCTGTCTCAGTCACAAGCTGCATGACCCTGAGTATGCCACTCTACCCTGACTTCCCTGCAAAAACAAACAAAAAAAGATAAACAAAAATAAACACTTTACAGATATCATCCCTTCATAATAAATTCCCACCTGTGCCCTCTGTCTAAATTTATTCCTTTCAGCTGCCCTAATACTGAGAAAGTTCTTATGAGTTAGAAGTATCATATTCCTATATAGGAATATAAACAGCTTAACCTTTTAACCTCCCTCATGATTTCTTTTGTGCTTCTCTAGGGTCTTGCATTTGAAAGCCAAATTTTCTATTCAGCTCAGATCTTTTCATAACAAATGCCTGAAAGTCTTCTCTTTTATTGAATTCCCATTTTTCCCACTGAAAGATTATACTCAGTTTTGGTGGGTGGGTAATTCTTGGTTGTAATCTCCTGAGTATGATATTCCAAGCCTTCCAATCCTTTAATGTAGAAATTGCTAGATCTTGTGTTATCCTGACCGTGGCTCCACCATACTTGAATTGCTTCTTTCTGGCTTCTTGCAATATTTTCTTCTTGACCTGGGGGTTCTGGAATTTGACTATAATATTCCTAGAATTTTTCATGTTGGGATCCCTTTTCAGGAGGCAATTGGTGGATTCTTTCAATTTCTATTTTACCTTCTGTTTCTCAAATATCAGGGCAATTTTCCCTGACAATCGCTTGGAAGTTGATGTCTAAGCTATTGTTTTGATCATGGTTTTCAGGTATTCCAATAATTTTCAAATCACCTCTCCTGGATCTATTTTCCAGGTCAGCTGTTTTTCCAAAAGAGATATTTTGTATTGCCCTCTATTTTTTCATTCATTTGAATTTGCTTTATTGAGTCTTGATTTCTCATAAAGTCATTAGCTTCCATTTGTTCAATACTAATTCTTAAGCAATTATTTTTTTTTCAGAGAGTTTTTCCCTTTGGGTTTTCAAGCTGTTGATTGTTTTCATGGCTTTCCTACATCAGTCTCATTTCTCTTTCCATTTTTTCCTCTACCTCTCTTATTTTCCCCTCTACCACTCTTATTTTATATTCAAAGTTCTTTTTGAGAACTTCTATGCCATGAGACCTATTTGTATTTTTCTTGGAAGCTTTGGATGTAAGAGCTTTGATTTTTTTATCTTCTTCTGAGTGTATATTTTGATTTTTCTTGTCACCAAAGAAACTTTCTATGGTCCACATCTTTTTCTGTCTGTTCATTTTGCTACCCTATTTCTTGATTTTTAACTCCTTCTTAAAGTGGGGTACTACTTCCAGAATGCACTGTCCCAAGCCTCAGGGGGTCCCATGTGGTATGATTTAAGGAGAGTCATGTTCTGTATTCAACTGGCCTGTGCTTTGGTTTGTAAATAACTGCAGGCCTTTTTATTCTTTAACCCAGAATCTGTTTTGCTGTGGTTGCAAGCTCTGGGGGAGCCTGCACCCCTCCCCCACCTGGGCTTACCACTCAATACTGCTTCCTGTTTCCCAGCACAGGCAAAACAACAGTGTTCTGCTTTGCTGCCAGCAGAGAACCCTGTAATCTCCCCCTGGCCAACTGCTTGACCCTCTCAGCAGACTGTGAGCTTAGTTCAAGAAGAAGCTGCTGCTGCAGCAGATTCAGAGGCTCCAGAGATCTCTTTTTCTAGTGTGGTCTGTCTGGGGATGGATAGGTGTACTTGTGGCCATGGGGCTCGTCTCCACTCCCACCCTGTACAGCAGACCTTTCCTGCTAATGTTCTAATCTGGCTTTGGCTGTAAAATGATCTCATGCTGTTCTTTTGTGGGCTCTGCTGCTCCAGGAGTGGTCTTATGGCATTATTTGGAGGTTTTTGGAGAGACTGTATGGGGGGCTCTGAGAGGTTACTGCCTTTCCTCAGCCATCGTGGCTCCACCCCTTGTCTCTCACTTTAATGTGTGTTCTAAGAGATTAAAGATTGTTTGTTTCATAATTTGTCTTTGCATCTCAAGTACATAGCACAATGCTTGGTGCATAGTAGGCACCTAATAAGTGTGTCTTGACACAGAAGTGATTGTTTGAGTGCCTGACTGATTGTTGAGCTGTCAACAGTGGCTGAGGTTCAAATCTAACATTCATTTCAGAAATATTACAGATTGAGTCCTATGTTGACTGAAGACTCAACTTAAGCAAAAAGGTGATGTAGTTGACATTTATCTTTGATAATATTTTCTCGCCTTTTTAAACCTTCTTCACCAAATTTCTACCTCACCAGGTATTTCGTATCCATGTATTCTCTACCCTTCTCTTAAACAAACAAAAACCTCTGTTCTCACAAAAGAATTGGCCATATCCATTCATAAAGAGTCCCAAATGGCTGATTAAACAATTTCTGCAGGAATGTGCTTAATCTTTAATTGGACCAAAGTATTAATGCAAAGGAATGAGTCTTTGTTGGTAAAATTTATACATTAGTATCAAGTTGTGGTGGCTTTTTTTTCTTCTTGTTAGCAACTGTCAGATCACATCCTTTAAACTACCACCTACTTGTATGTCAGGCTTTCAAAGAACCAACATTTGCCCATGTCAGCTTCCTTTAAGAAAGATGTCATGTGACTCAATCTTCCACATTTCCTAGCCCACTGTTGAACACAGAGTGAACACTCAAGAGATATTTACTAATTATTTCAATGGGCCTATGATCTCAGCATTTGTGGGTGCTGCCTCCACCAGGTCACATACTAACTTCCACATTTCCTCATCCTAGAAGATTCTTATCCACATCTTTCTGCTAAATTTCCACAGAAGACTGACCCAAATTTGCTTAAAGCCAAATTTGTAATTCTTTTGCCATTTTGAGGATATCAAATATCAAATCAATATCTGGGATGCCCATCTAATATCCCTTGATTTCACTATATGATTTATCTTCTTTTCCAATCATACACATGCTCAACGATATACTTTATATGATTCCTTGTACACACATCATAGTTACTATTAAAATAATTGGAATTGGAAAAAATCTTAGAAATCATAGACTTATGGGAGAAACATAGATTTGGGGCTTGAATTAATGAATAAGTGGATTGAAAAATTATAAAATACTTACTATGTGCCAGGTACTAGGCTAAACACTGGTGATACAAATACAAAAGTGAGACAGCTCCTGGTCTTGAGGAGCTCACAGTCTAAGATATAGATAACATATATAGGGAGTGGTAACCAGAGAAGGGTGTTTTGATCTACGAAGTCATAAGCATGATTAATATAGCAATAGAGTAGTTGTTTAATGACATTCCCTTTCCAGAGACAATGGTAGGATTGATCTGATGGATGGTTACTAGAGCAAGAAGCAGAAAGTCTGAGTGGGAGAGGGGGAGGGAACAATGCACATACATACCATCTGGGTAGAAAATGGTTGGGTTGAAGAAAAATAATTGAATTTAGGGCCTTAGAGGTTAGCTAGTGCATAGCTAGTACCCTTCATTTTATAGACAAGGAAAATGACATCTCAAGAGATTGCAATGTGTAGAATATCACATATAGAGTAAATGTCAAGAGCTGAGATTTGAACCCAGACCTTCTGTGTCCAAATTCAGCGTTCTTTTTATTATTTATCTCTACCAAATACCTTCCAGATGCCTTTTGAGTTTTCTGACATTCATATACTTACAATTATGATTCTCCATGATTTGTAGCCACATAACCTCATCAGCAGAATGCCGATGTTAAAGACATGGGCTTTTGTTGCAGCAAGTAACTTGGGATCATTAAAATTTAATGGACTCAAATGTAAATCTAAAATTAATTCCAAAATCAAAGGCAAATTGTAAAAAATTATCCAATTGTCTAGGGAGTCAAGAGCTAATTTTTTAGTCAAAAGCAAGATTTCTTTGAAACTTTAAAAGAAAAATGGTAATGATTGGCACAGTCTGGGCTGGATGAGTGGAGAGGAGATAATTAGGTCAAATTTTAGACTCTCACATGATTTCTTTAAATGTACATTAAGAAAAAATATAGTGTTATAGTTTGGGAACAATGAATATCCAGTCACAGACATGAGTAAAATTAGCACAGAAAAAAAAATTGTTGACTTTTCCATTTATTGCTGACATTTAGATAAAATAGATTCTGGCAACAAGAAATAAAGTAGACCCAGGATTTTTTTTTTCATGTGGGTTGACATCCAACTTTCTTCTCCTATATGTTAGGCCTAGAAGGGAACATGTAAGAGGATGATATTTGGCTTCAGAAAGACCTTAGTTGGGGCAGCTAGGTGGCACAGTAAAGCACCAGCCCTGGATTCAGGAAGACCTGAGTTCAAATATGTCCTCAGACATTTGACACTTACTAGCTGTGTGACCTTAGGCAAGTCACTTAACCCTAATTGTCACCCACCAAAAAAAAGACCTTAGAAAAGCATATTAATCATGGGAATTCCCAAAGGACATCCCTTACAGGGCAATCCTATATTGGGTTCTTCAAGATCATCATCACCATCCTCACTCATATTTCTATCACACTTCCTGAGGATGTGGCATCTTCAAGTAAAACAAGAATTCTAAGAGATGGTAATGAGGATGGAATGCATTCTAAGCATGAGAGAAACCTTATGTGGTGGAATATGGAATCTCAAGGTTGAGAAATAGTTACTAGTCTGGTTTGACTGGAACATAGAGAGCACAAAAGAGAACCATATTAAATAATGGTAAGTTGGAGCTTGATTATGGAGGGCCTTCATGCCATTCTGAAAATTTTCTATTTTATCCTATGGACAATAAGGTACCATTGAGGGTTTCGAGGCTTTGTTTTTCATTTTTATGAGTAGAGCAGTGACACAGTCAGAATCACTGATAAAGTAGTTCATATTATTCTTGTGAAGAAGATAGTATAGTCTAGATGAGAATAAATGATCAGATCAATTTTGAAGTAATTGAATGGCTGACCTCAAAGGGTAGTTGTTAGTGGTTCAGTATCAGTATAGCAGATCTATAGTGGAGTACCCTAGGGGATCTGGACTTGGCCCTGGGGTTGCTTAATTTTTTTATCAACAACTTGGGCAAAGGAACAAATAGTATGCCCATTCAATCTGAAGATGACACAAAAATGTCATCCTACTAACACAGTGGATGACAGCGGTTCTCCCTTTGTTAGAACACATCTGGAGTATTGTTTTCAGTTCTGAGAATCATAGTGAGAAGGATAATGATGAGCAGGATCGTGAGTATTCAGGGGGAGATGGGGAAGGACATTGAGTCAAATTCATAAAAGGTTTGGTTTTAGGACCTGGGAATATTTAACCTGCTTAAGAATAGTCTTAAAGGGGACATATGGAAAGGGCACTAAATTTGTTATATTTGGTTCCAGAGGTCAGAAAAAAGGAGTAATGGGCTCAAATTCCAAAGAAGAAAATTAAGGCTTAAATCAGGAAAATATTTCCTAATAATTTGAGTCAAACAAACGTAGAATATGCTCTCAGTACATGGTGAGGCGCCTCTCTTTGGAGGTTTTCTAGGATAGACTGGGATGACTCTTTTTCCAATAAATTAGAATTCCTTTCATGTATAGATTGCACTGGATTAGGGCAGATGTTCCTTCCAACTTTCAACTATGATTCTGGGTTTTGTTTTTGTTTTTGTTTTGGAGGGGGGGTATTTTGGCAGCTCTATAAGGGATAGTTTGAAGATGGAAAAGTCTGGAAACAATGGAGAGCAATGAGTACAAGCACTTCCCTCACAATGACTCAGTGAGGAATGTTGTATGTCCTTTTTCAGAGGAAAGACTAAAGCTTATAGAAGTTACATGACTTGTTCAGGGTAATGTAGCTCAGAAGCATCAAAATCAATATTAGGAAGCTAGGTAGATAGCAGGTTGGAGTTGGAATCAGGAAGAACTGAGTTCAAATCCTGCCTCAGGCACTGACTAGCTATGTAGCCTTGGCAAGTTATTTAACCTGTTTCTGCCTCTGTTTCATCATCTGTAAAATGAGAAAAAATGAACTCCTTATCTCAATTTAAGAATGAAATGAGGGGCAGCTAGGTGGCGCAGTGGAAAGAGCACCGGCCCTGGAGTCAGGAGTACCTGAGTTCAAATCCGGCCTCAGACACTTAATACTTACTAGCTGTGTGACCCTGGTCAAGTCACTTAACCCCAATTGCCTCACTAAAAAAAAAAAGAATGAAATGAGATAATATATGTAAAATTTTTGAAAACTTTAAAGCATTATACAAATTCTAGCTATCATCACTACTATCATCATTGTTGTTAATATTTGAACCCAGGTCACTTGAACTTAAGCCTTGTTCCATTTCCATTATATCATCTACTTCTCTACTGTCTGTGACTGGGCAGATCTTTTTCTGTAAGTTTGTGGAGAGCAATGATTGGGTTTTCTGTGTGTCTCCTCCTAACATCCCAAAATAAAACCTTAATGGGATGAATGCTTTAAAAGCAATTATCACCTTTAAAAAACCTTACAACCTTAATGAAATAAAAAGTCTATCACCCTAATGCAGTTTTAGGAATATTAAACTCACCAAGCCTCCCCCCCGCAAAGAGGCACAAAGACCACCCCAAAACAAAACAGAAAAAGGTTGATAGACTTTCTAAGAGCACATTGTAAAAATGGCCAATAATCGGTATTTATTTATATTTCTATTTATATAGGCATATATTTTTATTTTTCAAATATAAGCCAAAGTGGCTTGCTTCTCACTTGTCCCTCTGAAATACCTATGTTAGAATTCCTAAACTGGACACTGTTGTGCCTAGGTGCTATGGTGAACTCACAGGGGCATTATATGATATTATAAATTTTCAAGGAAAATACAGTAATACTTGGTATCTGTTGGGGACTACACAAATTAGTAGCACAAAGTAGTTCACAGTTTCGAAATTAGATGCCACATTCTTTTTGATGATGTTATACAATGTTTGAGATATGCTTATTTCCTTGTACTTTCAACAACACCAGTAACTTTTCTCATTTGCAAGGTCATATCTTTGGAAAGCTAAGTTTTCAGCAAATGCTGTGATAAAAACAAGAAATGGGTGAAATTCAATGTGGAACAGGAAACGTGGGTGGCATGTCCAATCTGATTCCAAGATTTGAGAAGCTATGCAGTATTCAACTGGTACACACATTACTTTATGAGTAATTGGGGTTACTTAAGAATTAGATAAAACATTTTTTCTTTCAATTTAAGTGCTTAGTTTTTTCAAATGACTACTAAATTAGGACATAAAGACTAAATTTTTAAAAGTGGTTTGGACCTAACTCCTTTATAAATACATTTATTAATTATTTCTTCTGTCCTAGCAACACTATGAAAAAAATAATTGCTGAGACATTAAGGTCACCATTAACTGAGAAATTCTGGGAATCTCTGACCTAAGATTCAAGAGTGGAATCAAAAGGCTCTCTGGAAAATGTCCTTCAACCTCATTATTAACTGAAACTTCTTTCTGCAAAGTTACTAATGATCTCTTAATTACCAAATCTAATGGGCTTTTCTCTATTTTGAACCTTTTTGAATTCTCTGTAGCACTTGTCACTATTGATCACCTTCTACTCCTGCATATTCTCATCTCTCTAAGTTTCTCTGATACTGCTCTCTCCAAATTCTTCTCCTCTATGTCTTATGGCCACTTCCCAGTCTCCTTGGTTAGTTTTTCATCCATGCCATGATTACCAACTATGGGTGTCTCCCAGGGCTCTCTCCTGGGTCTTCTTTATTCTATACTCCCTTCTTATCAGCTCCCACTGATTATTATCTCTATGCAGATAATTCCCAGGTTTATAGATCTGATTTAGTCACTATCCTGGCCTACAGTCAAGCATCATTATTTGACTTTTGTAGATCTCAAGTTGGAGATCCACTTGGTTTGGTCCCCAAAGCACCTCAAATGCAATGTGTCTAAAAGAGAACGCATTATTTTTCACTCCAAACCTTCCCCTTTTCCCAATTTCGTGCTTCACTCATAGCACTCTGTCTTCCATCTCTATTCCTCTGTACTGACCATCCCCTATGTCTGGAATGCCCTCTTTCTTTACCTCTACCTCTAAGATGCAGTTTAGGCTCTATCTTCTTCATTAAGCCTTTCCTGATCCCCAACCCTACCCCAGCCTTCATCATTACCAACTGCTGGTGCCCTCTTTTTTTCAAACTACCTTGTATTTAACTACTTGGATTATATGATGCATTTCTGTATTTCTTACTTTTATATTAATGATGGAGATATTTTATAGGTATCTATCTTTCTCATAAGAATGTAAACTCATTGTGAGTAGGAATTGTTATATTCTTTTACTTGTATCGCTAGTGCTTAGTACAGAATCTGACACATAGTAGGTGCATAAATAAATACTAGTTGATTAATAAATTATTGACTAAACACAGTCTATCTTGTTCATCCCCTCTCTGCCCAACCCTTAGCCCCACCCTAAGCTCCACTGTCTATTACCTTTAGGATCAAACATAAAATCCACTGCTTGACATTTAAAACTAACCTTCCTGGTCCCTTCCTGCCTTTATGGTATTTTTACACTTTGTTCTCCTTCATGAGCTCTATAATCCTACTACATTAGCCTATTTGCTGTTTCCCCAACACAACACTCTACTTCCCATTGATCTGCTTTTGCACTGGCTATCTCCCATATCAGAAATGCTCTGATCCTTCACCTCCTTAGTTTTCTTAGCTTCCCTCAAGACTCAGATAAAATTCTATCTTTAGTAGGTCTTTCCTAATGCCACTTCTCCTCTCCCCAGCTACTAGTGTTTTCCCTTCTCAGATTACTCCCATCTATTCTGTATATATTGTCTATGTATCTAGCTATTTACATGTATCCCCCCTCAGTATAATGTAAGTTCCTTGAGGGCAGGAACTATCTTTTCCTTCTCTTTTTATCTTAAACATTTAGTATAGTTTCTGGAACATAGTAGGCACTTAAAAATGCTTATTGATTGACTTTAGGGGAGACATCCACATGAACTCAACCAATGATATGTTGATAGACAAATGTCAAACAAATATTATAGTTATATAGATTGATGCAAATTGGGGTTAAGTGACCCACCTAGTATCACACAGCTAGTAAGTGTCAAGTGTCTGAGGCCAAATTTGAACTTTGGTCCTCCTGAATCCAGGGCTGGTACTTTATCCACTGCTCCACCTAGCTTCCCCTGCTTTCCTTCTTAATGCAGGGAGTGGGGAGGGAGGAAGAGAATTTGGAATCCAAATTTTAAAATGAATGTTAAAATTTGTTTTACATGTAATTGAGTAAATAATAAAATATTAAATAAAAAAGACCAATAGTTAATAGTAATAGCTGACATTTATATAGCACTTTAAGGTTTGCAAAGCACTTTATAAAATTAACTCATTTTATCCTCACAACAACCCTGGGAGTTAGGTGTTATTATTATCTCCACTTTGTGAGGATAGAGTCAGATAGAGGTTGTTACTTGCCCCAGGGTCACATAGTTAGCAATTATGTGAGGTCAGATTTGAATTTGGGTCTTCCTAACTCCTAGTCCAAAGTAATGCCTATTTGAACTCTGTACATAGTAGGCATCTAGTAAATGTTTGTTAAATTGAATCACTCAAGTTGAGGTAGAACTATATATCTAAGGACAAGGAATTGACTTAAAAGATTAGCTAAACTCGGGCATGGCCCACATGTACATTCCCAAGAAGGCATGCCTAAAGCTACAGGACAAGTTTCTGCATGTGATCCATAGCCTATACATATGTAGCAGGTCCATTTCCTTTCAATTACAATGCTCTTTCTGAAGAAAGTGGAACCAAATGGTGTTCAAACTATCCATGAGTGAAAATTCAAATTGAAATTTTATATCCCCCAGCAGCATTCTGCAAGTAATAAACGAATGCCATTATAACAAACTAAGGCAGGTATTCAACCAATGAGATGTTTTCTTTGCATGGCTCCTTGGCCCCCTGCAGGCTTAGGTGGATAGCTTCACTCAGAAGCACAGCTAACAGTTAGAAACATCAGCGAATTGATTGTACACATACTTACTGGCACCATTATATGCCTCAAACTTTACAAAGTGACACAGGGAATACAGAAATGAAATGGCATAATTTATGCCTAAAAGTAACTTATGTTTTAGCTGATGAAAAAAATCTAGCACATGTCAAATACATAGTTAGTGAATAGTTAAGCAGTACTCTGCATGGTGCTGATTGTAAGTGCACTAAGAGAAAGGAGATATCCTGTTGTGGGATATTTAGTGTTTCAGCACTTTGGCTAGAGACAGCAGTGAAACTGAGAATTATAGGCAGCATTGGGATTCAGGAGAGCACCAAAGCCCCCAGACACTTAACTGCTCTGTATAGCCATATGATAGCAGAGGATCTGAGATTTAGAGCTGGAAGGGACCTTTGAAGACATCTGACCAGTCCTTTCCTTTAAAAGGTAAAGAAATTGAGGTCCCCAGAGGCTCACTGTCCATGTCAAGGAGTAAGTGGCAGAGTCAGGGTTTAAATCCAGAATCTAAGATTCTAAAATTAACATTTTTTTCCATTGTATCATATAGCATCTAGTGAGAGTCTGAAGAAGGGGAAGCATGAATCTTAGTGAGGGTGTTATGTTAGCAATCCTTGTGATATGTTTTTGTCTCTTTTGCAGGAGCTTTCTGGATCTGTGAAGGGTATAGTTGCATTGACAATATTTCTGGGAGCTTTTTCTGATATGGGCTTGTTTCTTGGTATCTCTTTAAATTGTTAAAAGAGGAGTTATATATGTAACTGGGTTTTCCCTCCTATTGGTCATTTTGTGTGCTACAAAATGGTGGTAAGTCCCTGTTAGCACTTTGGTATTAAGTGAATTTATGGGCCTTCCTGAGACAGCCTAAGGCATCTCTACTATAACATCTTTCTGACACTCCACTTTCATTAGCTTCAGGGGAGGTTTGAAATACACATATACAAGGCTTTGTAGTGCTGGGCTTGAGATGGGCTTTGGAGAATGGTAGGATTTATTTACTAGACTTGGCAGAGAGGCAAGCTTATTCCAGAGTGAACGATACAAGAAAAGGGGGACAGCTAGCTGGCACAGTGGATAAAGCACTGGCCCTGCATTCAGGAGGACCTGAGTTCAAATCCAACCTCAGACACTTGACACTTACTAGCTGTGTGACCCTGGGCAGGTCACTTAACCCTCAGTGCCCAGCAAAAAAAGAAAAGAAAAGAAAAGTAAAAGAAAACAAAGAAAGAAAGGAAGATATAAGAAAAGGCGAAGAGGCAGCAATGAATATTTGAAAGACATTGTAAATTTCTGTCTGTCAGGAATTCAGAGTTCACACTGGGGCTTCAGTAAATAGAGCAGTGGACCTGGAGTCAGGAAGACTTGAGTTCCAATCCAGTCTCCCATACTTATTAGCTGTGTGAACCTGGGCAAATCACAGTCCTGTTTGCCTCAGTTCCTCATTTGCAAAAAGAACTGGAGAAAAATCTGCCAAACCACTCCAGTATATGTAATATCTAATATATTATAGATACATATGAATGAAAAGCCTGAGAAACAGAGTTTCTAGGTAATTAATAATTAATTGACTACTTAAGCTCACTGATAATAAATTGATGGTCAGTGGTTTGTCTCAGTAACCAAAGACAAAACTATGGAGATCACTGAATGCTTAAATACCTTTGGTAAAAGTATTTCACCCTAACAGGTGAAAATCAACCTAGATTGGTGAACAATTAATGAAGAGATGGGCATATTAATGAGGAGTTGGGCTAAAAGCTCCTCCAGCTGAGAATATGACTTGATCATGAGATTTAGCTGCTTCCAGCAATCTGTACAAAGGAATCCATCTCTATCAAGACCACTCATTGTTTTTTTCCTTCATAAGACAGGTTACCCTAGATTCCAATGGGGGAGGGGTGCAATTCACCTAGGGAGGAAATTCACTTAGGGCTGCAATTCACCTAGATTAGATCCTCTAAACAGAAGTAAGGTTTTCTAGTTGTATAGGGTCCTGACCAAGATTGAGAAGCATGTTCTCAGAGGATTTGGGCAATCTTATCTATCAGATTGGCTGATTGATCTTTAGGGGCTGGTTCCTGAATGAAGAAATAGAAAGAAAAGCCTTAATACTAATTTAACAATTGGTTATTAATATAATAGAAAAAATAATTCCTTTCTCCATATATACACATACGCACACATATATACATATATACATATATGTGTACTGTGTGTGTAGGTATGTATATATCCACATAGTACTCTACTTGGCCTTTAATAAGCAGATTAGTGACATGTTGACATTGGCATTTTAGGAGGACTGGGATAGCAGTAGTATATTGAGGGAATGGGGCCTTCCTGTGACTCATGCTCTTGAGGCCTGCAAAGCAGGAGTGAACCTTCTCCAGCTAGTGTAAGTCTAATGCTGCTTACAACTATGTCCCTTTGAGATGGCATTCATTTCTCCACCATGCTCTAAGAGGCATTTTGACACTCTCTAACAGGCCACAGGTTTACCAATTCATTGTCTCCTTAGAAGCCTTTCCAAAACTCACGTTTTAAGAGAACCAACTAAGACTAGTGTGTATAACCAGTGAATAGGAATAAAGAGAATGATAAACTTCTATCAGTTTCATGACAATCCTAGTCCATCCTGAGAATGGTTGTTCTGTATCATAGGGCTTAGAATTAATAGGGACCTTAGATATCTTGGAATTTAACTTCCTAATTCTATAAAGGCATAAACTGAGGCTCAGAGAGTAAAATGACTTATGCAAGGTCACACATGAATTTACAGACAGAGCTGAACCTAGAACTCATATTTATTGGTCCTAAGTCTGGGAAAGCATTGATGAGTTTAAAGTATGAATAAAGATTAATAATCAAAAATAAAAATATTTAGAATTTATATAGCATTTTAAGGTTTATATATTACCTCATGTAATTCTCACAACCCTGTGAGGTAGGTGCTTTTATTTTCCTCATTTTGCAGATGAAGAAACTGAGGCAGCCAGAGGTTAATGACTCTCTCAGGACCACATATTAAGTATCTTAGGCCAAATTTGACTTAGGTCTTCCTGACTCCTGATTCCATATTCAGTCCTCTGGCCAGTGCACCACCAAGCTAACTGGATGCCTTCGTAATAAATTACATTATTTTGGGTGCTTTAAGAGTTGCAATGGGCTTTCCTAAATTGACAACAACAAACATATCCAAGTATTGCCATCTCCATTTTATATAAACAGGCTCAGAAAGGGTAATTACTTGTTGAATATCAAATCACTCTGAGGTTGTTTGAGGCAGCATGTCATAATACAATCAATTATGGACTAAGAGTTAGAAGACGTAGGTTGGAATATAACCTCAATCCTTTCCTAACCATGTAACCATTGGCAAGTCATTTACCCTCCTTGGATCTCACCTTCTGCTCTCAAAAGAGAGGTTGGACAAGATAGCCTTCTAGCTCTAGATTTATGTGCCTATAAATATCATAGCTAGGACATGAACCCAGGTCTTCTGAATCTACATAGCATGGTCTGTTTGTAAACCTTAAAAAGGCCAAATTTTAATTCAATAGGTGTTGAGTTTGGGGTTTTATTGAAATTTCCTTTTCTTAAATGCTATCATTTTGGGATTGTGAAGTTTAGGTGAGATTTGAGGTGTGAATGTTCCCTCTGTCACAGTTTAGAGTTTCTTTTCTCTCTTCATTTAGCAAAACACCCATTAATATGCTGCAAAATGTACTTGATGTGAGTAATTAGGCTGTTGTTTTTATCCCTCTGTAAGTGATGAAAGGCACGCTCTCTGCTGAAAGGATCTGGATTTCCTTTGACAGATAAATCAAGGAGGAATGAGAAGCTCAGCTATCGGATTAACTCACTTGTTTTTAGTTTTGATAGGAAGAAGAAATCCTTGGTCTGCTCCAGGCCTCTGATGTTGTTTGCTCAGATTTTGTATTGGTGATACCATATATTCATAGAAGTGGCCCCAGGAGGGTTCATGTCACCAGTGTTTACCACCCTGAGTGGAAAAAAACCCAGCTGGTATCATTAAGACAGGCTGTACTAGATGAGATCTGACTGAGGCTAGCATTTGGTTGCAGTGTAATAGGGGCCCTCATAATCATAGAGTATAGGCTTCTTGTTTTACAGATGAGAAAAATGAGGTACTGAGAGTGACTTAACCAAGATCAGCCAAGTAGTAAAGGGCAGAGCTAGAATTCAAAGAAGATTTTCTGACTCCTAACCCAGTGATCTTTCCACTTGTCCAGGATATTTTCTGTACCCATCCATCTGATCTCCTGTGTGATTCTTGTTTATTTTCAGTTCTACTATGTTGTTCAGTTGTTTTTTTCAGTCATGTCCAACTCTTCATAACCCCATTTGTGATTTTCTGGGCAAAGGAGTGGTTTGCCATTTCCTGCTCCAGCTCATTTTACAGGTGAGGAAACTGAGGCAAACAGGGTTAAGTGACAAATGGTAAGTTTCTGAGGCCAGATTTGAACTCCAGTTTTTCTGAATCCAGTCCTGGTACTCTATCCACTATGCCACTTAGCTGCCCCAACTCTACAATACTAATGCGAAATTCATCTTTTTTGTTGCTAGTTCCCAAACAAGGCTCTAGGAACACTGAAGGAGAAGGAAGCTAAGAGGAAGGAAACTTAGTAAGAATAAAGTGGTGGAGAAACCAAGGCAGGTAGGCAAGCAGCTGTGATATAAAGTAACTAGTATAGGTTTAGAGTCAGGAGAGCTGGGTTTAAATCCTAGCTCCTCTACTTACCATCTATTTGATATTGGATAAATCATTTCTCTCTGAGTCTCAATGTTCTCATCTGTAAAATGAAATTTTTGGATTAGATGATCACTCAAGATCTTTCTTCCTCTAAATCCTGTGATACTAATTTTTCTTCTTTAAAAATTACATTATTTTCAATTCATCTACATTTATTATTTTCCCTTTACCACAACCCTTCTCTCACTGGAAAAAAGTAGAAAAAAAATGAAATCCAAAAAATCCTTCTTGTATCACCAGATGAGGAAACTGAGGGCCAATGAGGTTGTACCTTGCCTGAGTTCACACTGGTGGTAAGTGATAGAAATAGGATTTGAATCCAGGCCCTTTGACTTTAAATTCAATCATCTTTTTATTACTAGTCTCAGTCCATTTGCCACTTAGAAATTCAAAGGACTTCTGTGAGTTTAAAAGTGAGAGAGAAAAACTTCCATGCATAAGGAACAGTTAAGCAAAGCCTTAGGGATGGAAGAGAGGATGGAATATTTGTGAAAGGGATATCCTCATTGGCTACATTGTAGTTTATAGAGGAGAGTAGTTTGAGATTAGTCCAGAAAAGTAGGGCGGCATCAGATTCCCAAGGACCTTGAGTGTCAGGAATTTTCTTAGAGCCTCCCCTTTTCCTCTTTTCTTTTTTTTTTTTAATGTATGAGGTATTTTATTTTTTCCATTACATGTAAAGATAGTTCTCAACTTTTGTTTATACATGCTTTACAATTTCAGATTTTTCTCCCTCCCTCCCCTCCCTCCCCCCTCCCCTAGACAGCAGGTAATCTGATATAGGTTATATCTATATATCTCTATACATATACATATAGATATAGATATATATATATACACACACACACATATATACACATAATAACATTAATCCTATTTCTGCATTAATCCTGTTACAAGAGAAAGAATCAGAGCAGTGATGCAAAACGTCAAAATAGAAAGAAAAAAAAAAACCAACAGCACCCAAAACAAAAGAAATAATATGGTTCAATCAGCATCTATACTCCACAGTTCTTTCTTTCTTTTTTTTTTTCTTGGATTTGGAGATCCTCTTCTATCATGAGTTCCCTGGAACTCTTCTGTACCCTTGTATTGGTGAGAAGAATATAGTCCATCACAGTAGGTCAACACTCAATGTTGATGATACTGTGTACAATGTTCTTCTGGTTCTGCTCATCTCACTCATCATCAGCTCACATAAGACCCTCCAGGTTTCTCTGAACTCTTCCTGCTCATCATTTCTTACAGCACAATAGTATTCCATTGTATTCATATACCACAACTTGTCCAGCCATTCCCCAATTGATGGGCACCCCCTCAACTTCCAATTCCTTGCTACCACGTAAAGAGCAGCTATAAATATTTTTGTACATGTGGGTCCCTTTCCCCCTTCCATGATTTCTTTGGGCAAAAGACCTAAAAGTGGGATTGCTGGGTCAAAGGGTATGCACAGCTTTATCGCCCTTTGGGCATAATTCCAAATTGCTCTCCAGAATGGTTGGATCAGCTCACAGCTCCACCAACAATGCATTAGTGTTCCAATTTTCCCACAGCCTCTCCAACATTTATTATCTTCCTTTTTTGTCATTTTAGCCAATCTGATAGGTGTCAGGTGGTACCTCAGAGTTGTTTTAATTTGCATCTCTCTAATCATTAGAGATTTAGAGCATTTTTTCATATGGGAATAGATAGCTTTGGTTTCTTCATCAGAAAACTGCCTGTTCATATCCTTTGACCATTTCTCAATTGGGGAATGACTTGGATTCTTATAAATTTGATTTAATTCCCTATATATTTTAGAGATGAGGCCTTTATCAGAAACACTGGATTCAAAAATTGTTTCCCAGCTTTCTGCCTCCCTTCCAATTTTGGATGCATTGCTTCTGTTTGTACAAAAATTTTTTAATTTAATATAATCAAAATCATCCATTTCGCATTTTATAATATACTCTATCTCTTGTTTGGTCAAAAACTGTTTTCCTTTCCAAAGATCTGATAGGTACACTATTCCTTTCTCTCCTAATTTACCTATGGTATCACCTCTTATGTCTAAATCATGTATCCATTTTGACCTTATTTTAGTATAAGGTGTAAGATGTTGGTCTATGCCTAATTTCTGCCATACTATCTTCCAGTTTTCCCAGCAGTTTTTGTCAAATACTGAGTTCCTATTCCAGAAGCTGGAGTCTTTGGGTTTATCAAACACTACATTACTAGTGTCATTTACTACTGTATTTCCTGAGCCTAGCCTATTCCATTGATCTACCACTCTATTTTTTAGCCAGTACCAGATAGTTTTGATGACTGCCGCTTTATAGTAAAGCTCCAGGTTTGGTACTGCTAACCCACCTTCCTGTGAATTTTTTTTCATTATTTCCCTGGATATTCTTGATTTTTTGTTTTTCCAGATGAATTTTGTTATTATTTTTTCTAGCTGTATAAAATAATTTTTAGGTAGTCTGATTGGTATGGCACTGAATAAGTAAATTAATTTAGGCAGTATTGTCATTTTTACTATATTAGCTCTGCCTATCCATGAGCAATTGATATCTTTCCAATTATTTAGATCTGATTTGATTTGTGTGAAGAGTGTTTGGTAGTTGTGTTCATAGAGTTCCTGGGTTTGTCTTGGCAAGTAGACTCCCAAGTATTTTATATTATCTACCGTTACTTTAAATGGAATTTCTCTTTCTATCTCTTGCTGCTGGACTTTGTTGGTCATGTATAGAAATGCTGATGATTTATGTGGATTTATTTTATATCCTGCTACTTTGCTAAAGTTGTTAATTGTTTCAAGTAATTTTTGACTTGATTCTCGAGGATTCCTTAAGTATACCATCATATCATCTGCAAAGAGTGATAGTTTTGTTTCCTCCTTGCCTATTCTAATTCTTTTAATTCCCTTCTCTTCTCTGATTGCTAAAGCTAACATTTCTAGAACAATATTAAATAATAGGGGTGATAATGGACATCCCTGTTTCACCCCTGATCTTATTGGGAAGGCCTCTAATTTATCTCCATTGCATATAATACTTGCTGATGGCTTTAGGTAGATACTGTTTATTATTCTAAGGAAAGCTCCCCCTATTCCTAAACTCTCTAGTGTTTTTATTAGGAATGGGTGCTGTACTTTGTCAAAAGCTTTCTCTGCATCTATTGAGATAATCATATGATTTTGGTTGGTTTTCTTATTGATGTGGTTGATTATGTTAATAGTTTTCCTAATGTTGAACCAGCCCTGCATTCCTGGTATAAATCCCACCTGGTCATAGTGTATTATCCTGGTGATCACTTGCTGTAATCTCCTTGCTAATATCGTATTTAAGATTTTAGCATCAATATTCATTAGGGAGATTGGTCTATACTTTTCTTTCTCTGTTTTTGCTTTGCCTGGTTTTGGTATCACCACATTTGTGTCATAAAATGAATTTGGTAGAACTCCTTCTTTACCTATTTTTCCAAATAATTTGTATAATATTGGAATTAATTGTTCTTTATATGTTTGGTAAAATTCACCTGTAAACCCATCTGGCCCTGGGGATTTTTTCTTAGGGAGTTCATTAATGGCTTGTTCAATTTCTTTTTCTAATATGGGTTTATTTAAGGATTTTATTTCCTCTTTAGTTAAGCTGGGCAGTTTGTATTTTTGTAAATATTCATCCATTTCATTTAGATTGTCAAATTTATTGGCATACAGTTGGGCAAAATAATTCCTAATTATTGATTTAATTTCCACTTCATTGGTGGTAACATCACCCTTTCCATTTTTTATACTGGTCATTTGGTTTTCTTCTTTATTTTTAATCAAATTAACCAATATTTTATCTATTTTATAGTTTTTTTTCATAAAACCAGCTCTTAGTTTTATTGATTAATTCTATAGTTTTCTTGCTTTCTATGTTATTAATTTCTCCTTTAATTTTCAGGATCTCTAGTTTAGTATCTAATTGGGGATTTCTAATTTGTTCTTTTACTAGCTTTTTAAGTTACATGCCCAATTCATTAATCTCCTCTTTATCTTTTTTCTTCATGCAAGCATTTAGAGCTATAAATTTTCCCCTAAGCTCTGCTTTGGCTGCATCCCATAGATTTTGGTATGTTGTCTCATTATTGTCATTCTCTTGGATATAGTTATTGATTGTTTCTATGATTTGTTGTTTGACCCATTCATTCTTTAGAATGAAATTTAGTTTCCAATTGATTTTCATTCTACTTTTCCCTGGCTCTTTCTTACATGTAATTTTTATTGCATCATGATCTGAGAAGGATGCATTTACTGCTTCTGTCTTTCTACATTTGACTATGATGTTTTTGTGCCCTAATACATGATCAATTTTTGAAACTGTGCCGTATACTGCTGAAAAAAAGGTTTATTCCTTTTTATCCCCATTCAATTCTCTCCAGACATCTATCATGTCTAACTTTTCTAGTAATCTATTCAACTCTTTCACTTCTTTCTTATTTATTTTTTGGCTAGATTTATCTAATTCTGAGAGGGGGAGATTCAGATCCCCCACTAGTATAGTATTACTGTCTAATTCCTCTTGTAACTCATTTAACTTCTCCTCTAAGAATTTGGATGCTATACCAATTGGTGCATACATATTTAATATTGATATTACTTCATTATCTATAGTACCTTTTAGCAAGATGTAGTTTCTTTCCTTATCTCTTTTAATGAGATCTATTTTTGCCTGTGCTTTATTTGAGATAAGGATTACTACCCCTGCTTTTTTTACTCTAGCTGAAGCATAATATATTCTGCTCCAGCCTTTTACCTTTACTCGGTTTGTATCTCTCTGTTTCAAATGTGTTTCTTGTAAACAGCATATTGTAGGATTCTGGTTTTTAATCCACTCTGCAATTTGCTTCCGCTTGATAGCAGAGTTCATCCCATTCACATTTACAATTATTATTGCTAACTGTCTATTCCCCTCCATTCTATTTACCCCCTTTGTACTTTTCCCCCCTTCTTTCACCCTATTCCTCCTCACCAACATTTTGCTTCTTACCCTTGCCTCCCCCAATCCGCCCTCCCTTTTCTTTACCCTTTTCTCCCTTGCTTTTTTCCTCCCTTCTGTCAGTCCCCCTTTCCCTTCCCCTTTTACTTCCCTAAAGAATGAGCTAAGTTTCTTTATCCCAATAAATGTATATGTCATTCGCTCTTTGAATCAAACCTAATGAGAGCAGGTTGAGTTCCAATCCGGCCTCAGACACTTACCACTTACTAGCTGTGTAACCCTGGGCAAGTCACTTAATTCCAATTGCCTCACTAAAAAACAAACAAAAAAAAGAAACAAAAAACAAACAAATCTAATGAGAGTAGGGCTGAAACAATGTTCACCCCTCCTTTCTTTCCCTCTATTGTAATAGGTTTTTTTTTTCACCTCTTCATATGATGTAATTCACCACATTCCACCTCCCCTTTCGTCTCTTCCCCATAGACTCCCTTTTTAACCCCTTAATTGTCTTTGTAGCATCACATCAAAGACAATTTATATTTATACACTCTGTGTAAAGTCCTTCTCTATGCCCAAATACGTTTACAATTCTTAAGAGTTATGAGTATTATCTTCCCATGTAGGGATATAAACAGTTTAACCTAATTGAGTTGCATTTTTTCCCTCTGTTTACATTTTTAAACTTCTCTTGAGTCTTGTATGTTAAGATTGAATTTTCTATTCAGTTCTGGTGTTTTCATCAGAAATGATTGAAAGTCCCCAATGTCATTGAATGTCCATCTTTTCCCCTGAAAAAGAATGCGCATTTTTGCTGGGTAATAGATTCTCGGCTGCAATCCAAGCTCCTTTGCCTTCTGGAATATCATATTACAAGCCTTGTGGTCCTTCAATGTTGAAGCTGCCACGTCCTGAGCAATCCTGACTGTGGCTCCATGATATTTAAATTGCTTCTTCCTGGCTGCTTGGAGCATTTTCTCTTTCACCTGATAATTCTGGAATTTGGCTACAATATTCCTTGGGGTTTTCGTTTGGGGGTCTCTTTCAGGAGGTGATCGGTGGATTCTTTCAATGATGATTTCATCCTCTGATTCTATAATATCAGAGCAGTTCTCCTTAATAATTTCCTGGAATATGGTGTCTAGATTCTTTTTCTGATCATGACTTTCAGGCAGTCCAATGATTCTCAAATTGTCTCTCCTGGATATGTTTTCCAGATCAATTGTCTTTCCAATGAGCTTTTTCACATTTTCTTCTATTTTTTCATTCTTTTGATTCTGCTTGACTGATTCCTGGTGCCTCATGGATTCTTTATCTTCCAACTGTCCAATTTTAATTTTTAAAGCATTGTTTTCTTCAATGAGATTAGGCACCTTTTTTTTTCCATTTGGACAAATGAATTTTTTAAGGCATTGTTTTCTTCAGTGAGATTATGTACCCTTTTTTTCCCCATTAGCCAGATAACTTTTTAAAGGCATTGTTTTCTTCAATGAGATTATGCACCTTTGTTTTCCATTTGACCAGATGAATTTTTTAAGGAATTGTTTTCTGCAGTCAATCTTTGTGCTTCTTTTTCCAAGCTGCTGATTCTTTTTTCATAGTTTTCTTGTTTTGCTTTCATTTCTCTCCCCATTTTTTCTTCTACCTCTCTCAATTGATTTTTTAAATCCTTTTTGAGCTCTTCCAGGTAGGCTTTTTGTTCTTGAGACCAATTCACCTTCTCTCATGAGGATTCACATGTAGGCAATTTGAGGGTATTGTCCTCATCTCAGTTTGTGTTTGCTTCTTCCTTATTGATACAGAAGCTCTCAATGTAGAGGGCTCTTTTTTGCTTCTTACTCATTATTGCAGCTTATTTATTTATTTTTTAAGTTGAGGTCTGCTCTGGGGGCACCAGGGTCCCTGTTTTGGGCTTTTTGTACAGGGGTATAGGTGCTGTGTCACCAGCTTTTTACACTGAGGACTTTAAGTGTTTGCCATTTTCCCCGCCCCCTGCACTTCCTATCTGAGCGTGCTAGGATCAGTGGGCCTAGTCGTGCCTATCCTGTTTGTGGTCCTCCAGCTGGCAACTTGCCCTCTTAGCTGGTGCAGGTAGGTTTTTCCACTGTCCTGCTTGGCCACCAGATTTTTGAGCCAGGATCCAGGGGCCTCAGTTGTTTGGCTGTGGCCCCCAGCTTGCTGCTGACTTTCCCTGAACCCCTCAGTGCTGGGCTGCTGCCCTGCACTGCACCTCCCTTTTGCCCAAGTCAGACCAACCTTTCCTGAAGTCTTCTAAATTATCTCTGGTTGGAAGACTGTGTCTCGCTGTCTCTTTGCAGGTTCTATAGTTTCAGTATCCGTCCAGAGGATTGATTTAATGTTCTTTTTGAGGGAACAGGCCCAAAGCAGAAAAATGACTTGTAATTTGTGGCAGAGGAACAGTTCCAGAAGCCAGATATTCAGACTCTAGAAAAAGCACTGGACTTAGAATCAGAAGACTCTTTAAAGGCTTTGAAGGATGTTTAGTATTGTATCAACTTGGTCAAACCAAATAATGATCTTTTTTTCCTCATTACTAACAAATATGAAGCACCTAGACAATAATGCAAAACCATGGAAAATTAAGTGCTAGGTCGGGTGGCAAATACCACAAGTGTTGTAATACATCATCAAAAGAGGAAAAGGGAGAGGCAGAGCCAAGATGGCGGAGAGGAAGCAGCAAGCTGCCTGAGCTCTCCTTCTGTTCCCTCAAAACGAACATTAAATCAAGCCTCTGGACGGATTCTGAAACTACAGAACCTGCAAAGAGACAGAGAGACACAGTCCTCCAACCAGAGATAATTTAGAAGACTTCAGGAAAAGGTCGGTCTGACTCGGGCAAAAGGGAGGCCCAGCGCAGGGCATCAACCCAGCGCCGAGGGGGTCGGGGCAAGTCAGCAGGAGCTGCGGGCCACAGCCGAACAACTGAGGCTCCCGGAACCTGGTTCAAAAATCTGGTGGCCAAGAAGGACAGTGGAAAAACCTACCTGCACCGGCCGAGAGGGCCACGAACGGCGGGATCAGACGCCGGGGTCTGGCGCCTGGCTGGCCGCACACAATCAGACAGGAAGTGCAGGGCGGGGGATCTCCACACACCATAAAGGCCTCAGAGTAAAAGCCCGGTCACACAGCACCTATACACCTGCACAAGAAGCCCAAAACAGGGACCCTGGTGCCCCCAGAGCAGACCTCAACTTAAAGAATAAATAAATAGGCTGCAATAATGAGTAAGAAGCAAAAAAGAGCCCTCTCCATTGAGAGCTTCTGTATCAATAGGGAAGAAGCCAACACAAACTCAGATGAGGACAATAGCCTCAAATTGGCTACATCTGAAGCCTCACAAGGGAAGGTGAATTGGTCGCAAGAACAAAAAGCCTTCCTGGAAGAGCTCAAAAAGGATTTTAAAAATCAATTGCAAGAGGTAGAAGAAAAAATGGGGAGAGAAATGAAAGCAAAACAAAAAAACTATGAAAAAAGAATCAGCAGCTTGGAAAAGGAAGCTGAAGAAAACAAAGCCTTAAAAAATTCATTTGGCCAAATGGAAAAAAAGCTGCATAATCTCACTGAAGAAAACAATACCTTAAAAAATTAACTTGGCCAAATGGAAAAAAAGGTGCATAATCTCACTGAAGAAAACAATACCTTAAAAAATTCACTTAGCCAAATGGAAAAAAAGGTGCATAATCTCACTGAAGAAAACAATGCCTTAAAAATTAAAGTGGGACAGTTGGAAGATAAGGAATCCATGAGACACCAAGAATCAGTCAAGCAGAATAAAAAAAAGAAAAAATAGAAGAAAATATGAAATACCTCATTGGAAAGACAACTGATCTGGAAAACAGATCGAGGAGAGACAATCTGAGAATCATTGGACTGCCTGAAAGCCATGACCAGAAAAAGAATCTAGACACCATATTCCAGGAAATTATTAAGGAGAACTCCCCTGATATCATAGAATCAGAGGATAAAATCATCATTGAAAGAATCCACCGATCACCTCCTGAAAGAGACCTCAAAAGGAAAACTCCAAGGAATATTGTAGCCAAATTCCAGAATTATCAGGTGAAGGAGAAAATACTCCAAGCAGCCAGAAAGAAGCAATTTAAATATCATGGAGCCACAGTCAGGATTGCTCAGGACCTGGCAGCTTCAACATTAAAGGACCACAAGGCTTGGAATATGATATTCCGGAAAGCAAAGGAGCTTGGATTGCAGCCAAAAATCTATTACCCAGCAAAAATGTGCATTTTCTTTCAGGGGAAAAGATGGACATTTAATGACATTGGGGACTTTCAATCTTTCCTGGTGAAAAGACCAGAACTGAATAGAAAATTTGATCTCAACATACAAGACTCAAGAGAAGTTTAAAAAGGTAAACAGAGGGGAAAAAAAAGTTACCCTATTAGGTTAAACTGTTTATATCTCTACACAGGAAGATAATACTCATAACTCTTAAGAACTGTAAATGTATTTGGGCAGAGAGAAGGACTTTATATAGAGGTTATAAATATAAATTGTCTTTGATGTGATGATACAAAAGAATTAAGGGGATAAAAAGGGAGTCTATGGGGAGGAGAGGAAAGGGGAGGTGGAATGGGATGAATTATATCATATGAAGAGGTGGAAAAAAACCTATTACAATAGAGGGAAGAAAGGAGGGGGGAACATGGTTTCAACCCTATTCTCATTAGATTTGACTCAAAGAGGGAATAACATATACGTTCATTGGGATAAAGAAACTTAACTCATTCTTTAGGGAAACAGAAGGGGAAGGGAAAGGGGGGGACTGATAGAAGGGAGGACAAAAGCAAGGGAGAAAAGGGTAAAGAAAAGAGAGGGGGGGATAAAAAGGGAGGGCAGATCGGGGGAGGCAGGGGTAAGAAGTAAAATGTCGGTGAGGAGGAATAGGGTGAAAGAAGGGGGGAAAAGTACAAAGGGGGTAAATAGAATGGAGGGGAATAGACAGTCAGTAATAATAACTGTGAATGTGAATGGGATGAACTCTGCTATAAAACGGAAGCGAATTGCAGAGTGGATTAAAAACCAGAACCCTACAATATGCTGTTTACAAGAAACACATTTGAAGCAGAGAGATACACACAGAGTAAAGGTAAAAGGCTGGAGCAGAATATATTATGCCTCAGCTAAAGTAAAAAAGGCAGGGGTAGCAATCCTTATCTCAGACAAAGTGCAGGCAAAAATAGATCTCATTAAAAGAGATAAGGAAGGAAATTACATCTTACTTAAAGCTACTATAGATAATGAAGTAATATCAATATTAAATATGTATGCGCCAAGTGGTATAGCATCCAAGTTCTTAGAGGAGAAGTTAAATGAGTTACAAGAGGAATTAGATAGTAATACTATACTAGTGGGGGATCTGAATCTCCCCCTCTCAGAATTAGATAAATCTAGCCAAAAAATAAATAAGAAAGAAGTGAAAGAGGTGAATAGATTACTAGAAAAGTTAGACATGATAGATGTCTGGAGAAAATTGAATGGGGATAGAAAGGAATATACCTTTTTCTCAGCAGTACATGGCACATTTTCAAAAATTGACCATGTATTAGGGCACAAAAACATCATAGTCAAATGTAGAAAGGCAGAAATAGTAAATGCATCCTTCTCAGATCATGATGCAATAAAAATTACATGTAAGAAAGAGCCAGGGAAAAGTAGAATGAAAATCAATTGGAAACTAAATAATTTCATTCTAAAGAATGAATGGGCCAAACAAGAAATCATAGAAACAATCAATAACTTTATCCAAGAGAATGACAATAATGAGACAACATACCAAAATCTATGGGATGCAGCCAAAGCAGTGCTTAGGGGAAAATTTATAGCTCTAAATGCTTACATGAATAAAAAAGAGAAAGAGGAGATTAATGAATTGGGCATGCAACTTAAAAAGTTAGAAAAAGAACAAATTAGAAATCCCCAATTAGACACTAAATTAGAGATCCTGAAAATTAAAGGAGAAATTAATAAGATTGAAAGCAAAAAAACTATAGAATTAATCAATAAAACTAAGAGCTGGTTTTATGAAAAAACCAATAAAATAGATAAAATATTGGTTAATTTGATTAAAAAAAAGAAAGAAGAAAACCAAATTACCAGTATCAAAAATGAAAAGGGTGATGTTACCACCAATGAAGTGGAAATTAAAGCAATAATTAGGAAATATTTTGCCCAACTGTATGCCAATAAATTTGACAATCTAAATGAAATGGATGAATATTTACAAAGATACAAACTGCCCAGGTTAACTGAAGAGGAAATAAAATCCTTAAATAAAACCCATATTAGAAAAAGAAATTGAACAAGCTATTAATGAACTCCCTAAGAAAAAATCCCCAGGGCCAGATGGGTTTACGGGTGAATTTTACCAAACATTTAAAGAACAATTAATTCCAATATTATACAAATTATTTGGAAAAATAGGGGAAGAAGGAGTTCTACCAAATTCGTTTTATGACACAAATATGGTGGTGATACCAAAACCAGGCAAAGCAAAAACAGAGAAAGAAAAGTATAGACCAATCTCCCTAATGAATATTGATGCTAAAATCTTAAATAAGATATTAGCAAGGAGATTACAGCAAGTGATCACCAGGATAATACACTATGACCAGGTGGGATTTATACCAGGAATGCAGGGCTGGTTCAACATTAGGAAAACTATTAACATAATCAACCACATCAATAAGAAAACCAACCAAAATCATATGATTATCTCAATAGATGCAGAGAAAGCTTTTGACAAAGTACAGCACCCATTCCTAATAAAAACACTAGAGAGTTTAGGAATAGGGGGAGCTTTCCTTAGAATAATAAACAGTATCTACCTAAAGCCATCAGCAAGTATTATATGCAATGGAGATAAATTAGAGGCCTTCCCAATAAGATCAGGGGTGAAACAGGGATGTCCATTATCACCCCTATTATTTAATATTGTTCTAGAAATGTTAGCTTTAGCAATCAGAGAAGAGAAGGGAATTAAAAGAATTAGAATAGGCAAGGAGGAAACAAAACTATCACTCTTTGCAGATGATATGATGGTATACTTAAGGAATCCTCGAGAATCAAGTCAAAAATTACTTGAAACAATTAACAACTTTAGCAAAGTAGCAGGATATAAAATAAATCCACATAAATCATCAGCATTTCTATACATGACCAACAAAGTCCAGCAGCAAGAGATAGAAAGAGAAATTCCATTTAAAGTAACGGTAGATAATATAAAATACTTGGGAGTCTACTTGCCAAGACAAACCCAGGAACTCTATGAACACAACTACCAAACACTCTTCACACAAATCAAATCAGATCTAAATAATTGGAAAGATATCAATTGCTCATGGATAGGCAGAGCTAATATAGTAAAAATGACAATACTGCCTAAATTAATTTACTTATTCAGTGCCATACCAATCAGACTACCTAAAAATTATTTTATACAGCTAGAAAAAATAATAACAAAATTCATCTGGAAAAACAAAAAATCAAGAATATCCAGGGAAATAATGAAAAAAAATTCACAGGAAGGTGGGTTAGCAGTACCAAACCTGGAGCTTTACTATAAAGCGGCAGTCATCAAAACTATCTGGTACTGGCTAAAAAATAGAGTGGTAGATCAATGGAATAGGCTAGGCTCAGGAAATACAGTAGTAAATGACACTAGTAATGTAGTGTTTGATAAACCCAAAGACTCCAGCTTCTGGAATAGGAACTCAGTATTTGACAAAAACTGCTGGGAAAACTGGAAGATAGTATGGCAGAAATTAGGCATAGACCAACATCTTACACCTTATACTAAAATAAGGTCAAAATGGATACATGATTTAGACATAAGAGGTGCTACCATAGGTAAATTAGGAGAGAAAGGAATAGTGTACCTATCAGATCTTTGGAAAGGAAAACAGTTTTTGACCAAACAAGAGATAGAGTATATTATAAAATGCGAAATGGATGATTTTGATTATATTAAATTAAAAAATTTTTGTACAAACAGAAGCAATGCATCCAAAATTGGAAGGGAGGCAGAAAGCTGGGAAACAATTTTTGAATCCAGTGTTTCTGATAAAGGCCTCATCTCTAAAATATATAGGGAATTAAATCAAATTTATAAGAATCCAAGTCATTCCCCAATTGAGAAATGGTCAAAGGATATGAACAGGCAGTTTTCTGATGAAGAAACCAAAGCTATCTATTCCCATATGAAAAAATGCTCTAAATCTCTAATGATTAGAGAGATGCAAATTAAAACAACTCTGAGGTACCACCTGACACCTATCAGATTGGCTAAAATGACAAAAAAGGAAGATAATAAATGTTGGAGAGGCTGTGGGAAAATTGGAACACTAATGCATTGTTGGTGGAGCTGTGAGCTGATCCAACCATTCTGGAGAGCAATTTGGAATTATGCCCAAAGGGCGATAAAGCTGTGCATACCCTTTGACCCAGCAATCCCACTTTTAGGTCTTTTGCCCAAAGAAATCATGGAAGGGGGAAAGGGACCCACATGTACAAAAATATTTATAGCTGCTCTTTACGTGGTAGCAAGGAATTGGAAGTTGAGGGGGTGCCCATCAATTGGGGAATGGCTGGACAAGTTGTGGTATATGAATACAATGGAATACTATTGTGCTGTAAGAAATGATGAGCAGGAAGAGTTCAGAGAAACCTGGAGGGTCTTATGTGAGCTGATGATGAGTGAGATGAGCAGAACCAGAAGAACATTGTACACAGTATCATCAACATTGAGTGTTGACCTACTGTGATGGACTATATTCTTCTCACCAATACAAGGGTACAGAAGAGTTCCAGGGAACTCATGATAGAAGAGGATCTCCAAATCCAAGAAAAAAAAAAAAGAAAGAAAGAACTGTGGAGTATAGATGCTGATTGAACCATATTATTTCTTTTGTTTTGGGTGCTGTTGGTTTTTTTTTTCTTTCTATTTTGAGGTTTTGCATCACTGCTCTGATTCTTTCTCTTGTAACAGGATTAATGCAGAAATAGGATTAATGTTATTATGTGTATATATGTGTGTGTGTATATATATATATATCTATATCTATATGTATATGTATAGAGATATATAGATATAACCTATATCAGATTACCTGCTGTCTAGGGGAGGAGGGAGGGAGGGGTGGGAGGGAGAAAAATCTGAAATTGTAAAGCATGTATAAACAAAAGTTGAGAACTATCTTTACATGTAATGGAAAAAATAAAATACCTCATACATAACCAAAAAAAAGAAATGTAGAAAAGCTAAATGAATCTTAAATAGCATTAATTTGAATAATTAGTGGCGACATCTACAAAAACTAGAAGGTCCCTCTCACATAGGCTAGTTTTCTCTTCCCCTAAAAAGCAGTGAAATATTCCTTGACACTGAATTGGTCTAAATAGGGTTAAATGACACAGCTTCCCAGTTGCTTAATACATAAAACCCTAGCACAGAAGTAAGAACTCCTCAAACTTGATGAACTACTTTGGGAATTAATATATTTTTCTGAAGGTAGGGGTGTCAAGGGGAAGTTGCACCCAATTGAATCACATCTTTGCTGGCTATTCTTTCCATGCTATTGTTAAATAAACTGTTGTTAAATATTTAAACACACACATATGTGTGTGTTTAAATATGCACATTTATATGTGTGTGTGTGGGGGGGCATGTGTGTGGGTGGGTAGGGGGGCAACCGAGTCACTGCCACTTATTTCTCACTCCAGAGAGTTTTAGTCTAATTACTCTCAGGGATTATGAGTAGAACTGCAGGGCAATAGGCCAGTGGTGTCAAACTTAAATAGAAATGGGAAGGGGGAGAGTGTCACTTAACTATATACAAGAATCCCTTCAGGCAACATATTGACATAGAAAACCAGCTATTAAAAATATCTATGTTCTATCATATTTTTATTTATTTTGTTAAACGTTTTCAAATAACATTTTATTCTGGTTTGGGTTGCGATTGGGAGTGTTACTAGGTCAATGCTGCTGCCTGGCATGTGTTTGACATGTCTGCAATAGATTGTCACGGACTTTCTAGTTGCTATGGTAGTATTGCTTTGATTGTTATTCTCAGAGCAGTAGGAAGAGATAGAAAGTAGGAACAGGGAGAGATATGGACCACTTGCTATCGCCTAGTACTTGACATCATTACCATCCAATTGACTACTGTAAATAGTTGTCTAATATATTTTCCTATTCCCACTCACTGGCCCTTTCAATCCCATCTGCCTACTGCTTCCAAAATACTATTCTTTATGCAGAGGTACAGCTATCCTCCTCCTCTACTCACAGATATCTAATGGCTCCCTAATGCCTACCGTGTATGTAAAATTCTAGCTTCTCTGACTATCACTCAAAACCTATCATGACTGAATACTATCCTACTTCTTCAGTCTCTTCCCTATTTCTCCCTTCCATGTTCATTGTACATTCCTGTCAATGTGGACTACCTTTTAAAGTTTTATTTATTTTAGTTTTCATTTGTGGAATAAAACAAGTATTTACACAACACTATAATTAGAAAAGATGATTTCACATGAAACTGCAAATCTATTATATACAATTTGCTATTCCTTTTAAATATAAAATAAAGTTATCAAGTACATTTCTTTTTCCTCTCTTTCCCAGCCCTAGAGGTGGCTACCATTAGACACAATATGTATGTATGTATGTGTAAAATGATTCTATATATACTTCTATTTATCAAATTTTTTTCTCTGGCTACAATAGTGTCTTCCTTCATAGGTCCTTTTTAATTATTTGGGGTATTTACAATATTCAAAATGACATATTTGCTCAAAGTTGTCCTTAAAACAATATTGCTGTTACTGTACACAGTATTCTTTTGGTTCTCATTTTGCTCTTCATTATTTTGTGCAAATTTATCCTTTTTTTATATAATTGAGCTCCTCATTTCTTACAGCATACTAGTATTCCATCACAATCACATACCATAACTTGTTCAGCCATTCCCCAATTGAGGGGCATTTTCCCTGCAATTTCCAGTTCTTTATTATCTCAAAGAGACCTGATATAAATATTTTAGAACACATGGATTTTTTTCCTTTTTTACTAAACAACTTTGGAAATAGACCTAGTAGTGGTTGCTGGGTCAAAGGCAGTTTTTCTTTGCATAATCACAGATTATTCTCCAAAATTGTTGGATTAGTTCACAATTATACCAACAATGAATCAATGTCCCAATTGTCCTTCATCCCTTCTAACATTTGTCACTTTCCCTTCAATAGTTTTAGCCAATATGATAGGTGTAAAATGATATCTCAAGTTTGTTTAATTTGCATTTATCTAATCAGTAATGGTTTTAAGCATTTTATATGGCTATAAGTTTTTATTTCTTCATCAGAAAACTGCCTGTTCACATCCTTTGATCATTTATTAAATTTGGGATGACTTGTATTCTTACATATTTTACAAAGTTATTATATATTTGAGATATGAGACCTTTGACTGAGAAACTGTCCATAAAATTTCCCCCAATTTTTCTGCTTTATTTTTCATCTTGGTTACATTTATTTTATTTGTACAAAAGCACAAAATTTAATGTAACCAAAATTATCCATTTTATAAATCCTTCTGCTCTCTATCTCTTGTTTATTCATAAATTGTTCACCTATTCATGAGTCTGAGAAGTAAAATGTTCCATGTTATTCAGATTTTCTTGTAATTTCTCTCTCTCTCTCTCTCTTTATATATATATATATATATATATATATATATATATATATGTCTTGTATCCATTTTTACCTTATCTTGGTAAATGCTGTAAGTGGAATAATTTTCTGCCTTCTCCACTTGTCTTTTGCTCTCCTGCCTCTTTGTCTTTGCTTGTTATCTTCTCTATTGCTGAAATTTCTTCTATTTCCCTCTTTACCTATTGAATTCCTGCCCATCCTTTAAAGTCCTTTTCTTCCAGAAAGTTCTCCTTGATCTTCCTTGTGTCTAATGACTTTAGTCAGTCAGTCAATAATTATATTTTAATTACCTACTCTGTACCAAGCACCATACTAAGTGAAAAAGGAGGCAGAAGAAAGTCCTTGCCCTCAAAAAGGAGAGACAACAAGCAAGCAAATATATCCAGATAATATATATATATATATATATATATATATATATATATATATACACACACACACACACACACACACACACACACACATATATATACATATATATACATATATGGTAAATAGAAAATAAGAGGAGAGGGAAAGACACCAAAGAGAGGTTGGGAAAAGCTTTCTATAGAAGATGATATTTTAGTTAGGATTTGAAGGGAGCCAGTGAAATTAGTAGGTAGAGATGAAGAGGCAGAGCATTCCAGACATGGGTAACAGGGAGAGAAAATGTCTAGAGCCAAGAGATAAAGTGTCTCATTCTTGGAAGAGCAAAGAAGTCAGTATCACTGGATGAAAAAGTACAGGGCAGAGAGTAGGGTTTAATAAGAGTGGAATGGTAAGGGGGAATTAGGTTATATATGCCAAATGGAGGCTTTTGTATTGGTTGTTAGAGATGCCAGGGAGCCACAGAGGTTTGTTGAATAGGATTGAGCAAAGGTGACCTGGTCAAATTTTACCTTTTAGACTTAGAAATTTATTTTATAACATTCAAGTGTACTGTAATGTGATATCTGGCACAGTAATGTGTTTGTATTCCATCTCTTGAAGAGACTAACATCTAGGAGGTAACAATCACATCCTTCTAAACTTTTTCTCTTCCTTACATGCTAACTTAGTGAACTTCACACGGTAAATACTTGATAAATGTTTACTTAAAATGACTTTGAAAGTATCTTGTGTTGGTTCCAACAATTCATTGATGACATTTTGGTTGCATGGAACCTTTTATACTTACTTTCCTGTGATTCATCATGAACAAAAATAAAACATTTCCCTTGATCTCCAGCTTTCAGAACATGAGGTCCTTAATTCAACTGGGCTATACTTTATACCCATTCAGAGTAGCTGAATGGGCCAGACCATGTGTTCTGCAATAATAGCATAAAAATCCAGGTGATCCTGATATCCAATGAGGCAGTGGAGGAGGGTTTTAATGGGTTACCTTTCTTTTATCAAAAGCAAACAGCCTTATCCAGAGCAAAAGTCCAATTGATGTTTCATTCTGGTTCTTTTAACTTTGTTCAGGCATGAGGGCAGTCCCCACACTCTTCCTCAATCTCACTAAATTTCAAATTTACATCTTTTCTTGATCATTTATGTCCTTAATTTGTAAACATGCTTCTCTATTCCCAACCCACTCATCTCCCTCTGCTACTATTCTCTGAACTTCGTAGGGCAGAGAGGAAGTATTATTCATCTAGAGCAGGACTCTTTTTTTCAATCAATAATATTTTTTCTAGTTACATGTAAAGATAGTTTTGAACATTTGTTTTGATAAGATTTTGAGTTCCAAAATTTTCTCCCTCCTTTCCTTCCCTCTCTGACTAGGACATAAACAATCTGATATATATATATATATATATATATATATATATATATATATATATATATATATATATATATATATATATATATATATATATATACATGAAGAATAAGAACAAAAGGGGAAAACTTCAAAAAAGAACATAAAACCAAAAAAAATTAGAAATAGTACGGTTCTATCTGCATTCATATTCCATAGTTCTTTTTTTTTCTGGATTTGGAGAGCATTTTCCATCATGAGTTCTTTGGAATTGTCTTCAATCAATGTATTGCTGAGAAGAGCTGTCTATCATAGTTGATCATCTCACAATGTTGCTATTACTGTATACAATGTTCTCCTGGTTCTTAGAACAGGATTCTTAACCTGAGGTCCATAGATAGCTTTTAAGAGGTCTGCGAATTTAGGAAAATACATAGATACATATATTATTAAATATGTACATGTATGTTTGCATGTATGCATGCACACATATAGTATCAATCACAGGTATTTTATATATGTACATAAACACAAACACATATATGTGTATGTATATATATATATACATATATGTGTGTATATATATAATTTTTTCAGTAACCTCTAACTGAAGTCTAACATTTCCTTGATTTATTTAAAAACATTATTACAAAGAGAGGGTCCATAGCCTTATCCAGATACTCAAAGTGGTCCGTGACACAGCAAAGATTCAGAACCCTTGATTCAGAAGAATCATCTTTAGCACAAGCCACATAAATGGATATACAGCTTTTGCTTTAAGGCTGCCAGTGATGAAGTGCTCACCAGCTGGAGAGACAGCCTATTTCATTTTGGGATAGCTCCAATAGTTCATCGAATTGAAACATTTGCCAAATTGAATGGCTAATATAAGAATATAATTGAAGGACTCATAGAGTACTGCTTGGGAGATTTTTATTTTTGGATTGGGCCTGTGACTTTATTGATGTAGGGAATTTCTAGCGAGAAACTTCCTTTACCAATGCAGATCAACACCTTCTCTTTAATTTACAGCTTTAGGGAATTCTTTGGGACAACAAGCAGTTCCATGACTTGTCTAATGAGACCTAGCTGGCATATGTCAGAGTTAAGACCAGAGCCCAGGTTACTGATTCAGAGCCTAAGTATCTATTCGTGTTTATTTTGCCTCTCTGTTTGGTAGATAAATAATAGAAATAAAATGAATATATTTTGAAATAAATGCAGATGTTTTTGGACTTTTTCAATGTATTGATATGTTGTGCTATTTTTTCTCCTTTCTAAAAATACTATTTGTCATATGGGACAGTTCCTTGGAGGGGGAGAGATACGTAGGATAACTATATTGATTTAAGAAACAGAATAGATCAATAAAAACTTATTTGCAAAAAAGACTTTTATCCTCTCCCTGAGTCAGAGACTGGATCCACTTCCTTTGAGGGAGCTCCCAAATGGAGAAAATCATAGATGCTTGACTTACTGACTTTAAGTAAAATTTTAATATCCACTTCACCTCCTAAGGTTGTCTGGAGGGTTAAACAAAATCTTCTGTGGGAAGTAATTTGCAAACCTCAAGGTGTGACTTAAATATAGGCTATTTTTAGAGGGTACTTAGCATTGTAATAACATTCAGTATATATTAAGGGGGGAAAGCATTTGAAATATATATAAACCTTTTTAAAAATAAAGTAGGTAGTAATTACTATGGCCACTTTGAAAATCATGACACTGAGTAATAAAAGTATCTTAAGCAAAAATAACCACTTTGGCATCAAGGGATGAAACTTCAAAAAAAACCAAACAAAACAAAAACCACAATGACACAAGTTTATATATGTTATTAGATACCAGTCTATGTTAGAAAAAGATCTCAGGGTCTTAATGTACTGCAAAATCATTATCAGTCAACAATGTGACTTGTCAGGGGAAAAATAGGTAAATTAATGTTAGAGACTATATTAATACAAACAGAGTATCCAAGAAAAGGGGAACATCTCATGGTTCTTTGTGTCAACCAGACTACTTCTGGAGTACTATGTTCATTTATAGGAAGCACATTTTATTTTATTTTTTTATCATAAAAGCATTTTATTATTTTCCAGTTACATGCAGAGATAGTTCTCAACATTTGTTTCTATAAGATTTCTAGTTCCAAATTTTTATCATTCCTTCCCCTCCCTTCCCCTCCCCAAGACACAAAACAATCTAATATAGGTTATATATATAATCACATTAAACATATTTCTGCATGGTCATGCTGTGAAAGTATCAGAACAAAAGAGAAAACCTCAAAAAACAAAAAAACAAAAAAACGTAGAAACAGTATGGTTTAATCAACATCCATATTCCACAGTTGCTTTTTTTGGGATGTGGAGAGCATTTTCCATAATGAGTCCTTTGGAATTATCTTAGATCATTGTATTGCTGAGAAGAGTTAAGTCTATTATGGTTGATCATCACACAGTGTTGCTAATACTGTGTACAATGTTCTCCTGGTTCTGTTCATTTCACTCAGCATCAGTTCATGTAAGACTTTCCAGGTTTTTCTGAAATCTACCTGCCCATCATTTCTTACAGCACAATAGTATTCCATTACATTCATATACCACAGCTTGTTCAGCCATTCCCCAATTGATGGGCATTCCCTCAATGGCCAATTCTTTGCCACCACAAAGAGAACTGCTATAAATATTTTTGTACATGTTGATCCTTTTCCCTTTTATATGATCTTTTGGGGATACAAACCTAGTAGTGGTATTCCTGGGTCAAAGGGCATACACAGTTTGATAGTCCTTTGGGCATATTTCCAAATTGCTCTCCAGAATGGTTGGATCAGTTCACAGCTCCACCAATAATGAATTAATCTTCTAATTTTTCCACAGCTTCTCCAACATTTATTACTTTCCTATTTTGTCATATTAGACAATCTGATAGGTTTGAGGTTGGTACCTCATAATTGTTTTAAATTGCATTTCTCTAATAAATAATGATTTAGAGCATTTTTTCATATGGCAATATATAGCTTTGTTTTCTTCATCTGAAAACTGTCTGTTCATATCCTTTGACCATTTCTCAATTGGGGAATGACTTGGATTCTTGATTTAGTTCCCTGTATATTTTAGAAATGAGACCTTTATTAGAAATACTGGCTATAAAAATTGTTTCCTAGCTTTCTGACTCCCTTCTAATTTTGTATGCATTGCTTCTATTTGTACAAAATCTTTTTTTAATTTAATGCAATCAAAACCATCCATTTTGCATTTCATAATATTCTGTCTGTTATTTGGTCATAAATTCTTCTCTCCATAGATCTGAGAGGTAAACTATTTATTCCTTTTCTAATTTACCTATGGTGTTATCATTTATGTCTAAATCATGTACCCATTTTTGACTTTATTTTGGTTTACAGTGTAAGATGTTGGTCTATACCTATTTTCTGCTATATTATTTTCCAGTTTTGAATTCTTATCCCATAAGCTGTAGTCTTTGGGTTTATCAAACAGTAGAATACTGAAGTCATTTACTACTGTGTGTCCTGTGCCTAACCTATTCCATTTATATAGCACTTTATTTTCTAGTCAGTACCAAATAGTTTTGATGACTACTGTTTTATAGTATAGCTTCAGATTTGGTACAGCTAGCCCACCTTTCTGTGCAATTTTTTTCATTAGTTCCCTTGATATTCTTGACATTTTGTTTTTCCAGATGAATTCTGTTATTATTTTTTATAGCTCCATAACTTTTAGGTAGTCTGATTGGTATGGGACTGAATAAGTATATTAATTTAGGTAGGATTGTCATTTTTATTATATTAGCTCAATCTTTCCATGAGCAATTGATAATTTTCTAATTGCTTAGATCTGATTTTATTTCTGTGAAAAGTGTTCTGTAATTGTGTTCATAGAGTTCCTGGGTTTGTCTTCACAGGTAGAGGAAGGACATTTTAGGAAGAAAATTAACAATCTTTAGCATGTCTAGAGAAGAATTTGCCAGGGTAGTAAGTTACCTAGAAACCATGTCTTATGGGGACTATTTGAAGGAAGTAGGGATATAATAGGTATTTAATAAATCCTTGTAGACTGACAACTCAGAGCAAGGGACAGTATAGAAAGTAGCAAGAAAGTAGATTTTTCTTCTCTAAAGTAAGAAAAAAAACTTCTTATAATTAGGCCTATGCCAGAGTGGGATGGGTTGTTCAAGAAAGTGGTGAGTTCCTTCAAACTTGAGACCTTCAAGCAAAAGTCTAACAACCACTTATTGAGACTATTTGGGGGGATTCCCCTTTTAGGAAGAAGTTATATTAAATGACCTTTAAATTTTGAGATTTTATGACTTTGCAAATATTCTGAAAACTATTTTATTCTTCCTAGATTTAAATTTCTGAGACTGTTTAATGATAATGGATGTGCATTTAAATAAGTTGAAAGAAGGCAACTAAGAATGAATAGACAGGGGAAAAAGTATCACCCTATGGGTTCTTTGCTTTCTATCAAAAGGAAATTTCAAAGGATAGTAATTAATGGGATGGAGATTTGTCTTTTCATGGATATTTCAGAGGCTAGGAGTCCCATCATTCTGAAACACTTTGATTTTACAATGAGAGTTCTCTGGGTATTGCTAAAAATTTACAATAACAATGGGGTTGCTCCTACTGAGGATGGGAAAGGAAGGAACAGTTTCAAGTTTTTAATGTGAACTCACAATTCACATAAAGACTCACATTTCTGTAGTGATTTTTGGGGGTGGTGGTGTAGGGGGGTGGGAATCAGGTCTGTGATTTCATCCATGTAGTGAATTCCCAATGAAGGAATTCTCTCCACTGACACAGATCAGCACCTGCTCTGAAACTCATAGTCTTAGAGAGTTGCCTTCTTGGGGCCTCTCAGAGGTTTAGTGACTTTCTCAGGACCACACAGGGAAGAGGAAGGAAGGAAGGAAGGAAGGAAGGAAATCATTTAATAAGCATTATATGACAAGCACTACAGTAAGCGAATATTATTTCATTTAGAAATATTTTCATTTGTTCCTCACAGCAATCCTGAGACATAGGTGTTATTATTATCCCTCTTTTACAGTTGAGGAAACTGGGGCAGATAGAGGTTAAATGATTTACCCAGATTCACACAGTTTATAAATTGAGGCCAGATTTGAATTCAGGTCTTTCTGAGTCTAGGCCAAATGCTTTATCCATTTGTGCCACTAACTATATCAGATGTGGGACTTAAATCTACTTTCCTGACGTGGAGGCCAGCTCCCTGTACACTATGACATGTCTTGCCTCTGGAAATAGGGATTTAAATTTTATAAAGTGTTATCTTCACAAGAGACTTTGAGGAATGTGGGTCAGGCATCATTATCTCTATTTTAAAAACATGGAAACTGAATGTTAGAAGATGAAATAGCTTGCCCAGGGATCTCAGCGGTGAAGATTTGAAGATGGATCTTTTGCTGCTCTCAATCCAATGATCTTTCTACTTGGGAGTTGTTGAATTGGGGAGAAAATGGAAAAAGGAAGGTATTGTTTATCAAGTTCACCCCCTTCATTTTAAAGTAAGAACTTGAGGCTCAGAAATGGGAAATAACTTGTACAAAACCAGCAAAGGAAAAACAAAGTAGAGAGTTCTGGATTTAGAGTAAAATTTTCTGAGTTCAAATGATGCCTTTGCCATTTACTGTGCAATTGAAAAATTGACAAGTCTCATGAGCTTGAGATTCCCCACCCTGTAAAATAATGGAGTTAAACTATTATTGTTGTTGTTACTACTACTACTACTACTACTACTACTACTACTACTACTACTACTACTACTACTACTGTTGTTGTTTGTACTTAATTTTCAAGAAGGACCAATGACAGCACATGGGGATATCTTGACTTGGGTGTGAATCAGAGTTAAGTGAGGCAGAGCTGCACAACGTCATCAGCCTTGATCTCTTTTCCTGGGTCATCAAAGGTCCAGTGGCAAGACAAAAGTCAGGATGACTGGCAATGGCCCAGGGTATAGTGAATGACCATGGTATCTTCAATGTCTGACCAAGCTTTAAGAGCTCCTCAGCTCTTTCTTCAGCTGCCTTCATGGCCATTGGAACAAATTGTTCTCATCCATCAATTCCACCAAGGGAAGTCTTTACAAGCTTGGGGTAGACATCCCCATAACTCCACTACAATTCTGTGGCCCATTGGTTTTCCTCAACCTAGTTTATCCCATCTGCCAAGATACATGACTACTGCACATGCTACAGCTTCTTGGAGTCATAGGTGAAATGCCAAATGAATGCCAGGTGGACACCAAAAGTGGATGAGCAGCCTTGGAAAGGGCTCAGCAAGCCCTCACACCAGTGGTGTTCATCCTTCTTGAACACCCAAATGCCCCAATGGACTTAGACTACACAATTGCTAAATATCATCAGTTTAGAAATGGATAAAAAGAGTGAGAAGGGATGCCACTTGGGTAATTGAATGGGACTTGAAATAACTCTAACATATACCCTGGGGGAGCTAGGTGGCACAGTGGATAGAGGGCAGGGCCTTGAGTCAGGAGGACCTGAGTTTAAATCTAGCCTCAGACACTTACTAGATGTATGACCCTGGGCAAGTCACCTAATCCTAATTGCCTCACTTTCCTCATCTGTAAAATGAGTTGGAGAAGGAAATGTCAAACCACTCCAATATATTTGCCAAGAAAACTCCAAATGGGGTCATGGAGAGTAGGGCAGCACTGAAATGACTCAACAACAACAAAGTATGCTCCCTGCCAAGAGAACTTATATTCAATTTAAAAAAGAATTTATAGGTGTATTTTGTTTCAGCACAACAGACATTTCCACAAATATGAACTCTTACTCTGTATATTCTCAGTAAAATGTGATCACTTGTTAATAGGAAGGAGGGGCATGCCTTTAACTTTGACTCTATGGTATTAACATATTGAGAATTTCGTTTTGTTATATTATTGTTATATATTTCATTATTGTGGTCTATTTTCTTTTAGCTTTGTGTTCTTTACTCTGAACAGCTTCATACAAGTCCTCATATGTTTCTCTAAGTTCTCTCAATTAACACATAAGGAAATTGAGGCTGAGAGAGTTTAAATGGTTTTCCAAGGTAACACATGTAGGGTCAATTTGAAATTTGATCCTAGGTCCTTTGTGTATTATGGACATCACTCCTTCCACTGTACCACAATGAGTGATGCTCTACAAAATTCATATGCCATATTCTATTCTGACATTTACTAATTGTTGAATAGATCCTCTATATCCAATTTCTTCTTGTCACAAATAATGCTGTTTATGAAGATATTTATATGGATATTTTCTTGTAAATAAATGAATGTTGTCAATATGTCCAAGTAGTAGAATCTCTGAGTCAAAATTATGAACAATTCGTAACTTTTTTTTTGGGGGGGGGGGCGATGCGGGTCGAGTGACTTACCCAGGGTCACACAGCTAGTTAAGTGTCAAGTGTCTGAGGCCGGATTTGAACTCAGGTACTCCTGAATTCAGGGCCGGTGCTTTATCCACTGTGCCACCTAGCTGCCCCATTTCATAACTTTTAAAAAAAAACTCCAAATTATTTTCCAGAACATTTAAACCAATTAATACCCCACCAGTTATGAATTAGAGTAAAGCCTGTCCTTTTTAATGCTGTTATTTTCCTAGTGATCTATCTGACTGCTTATCATGGACTACCAATTCAAAGATAGAAGAATCATATTTTCAGGAGAACCAAGTAGAAAGACACTGTGCATATAATTAGGCTGTTGGATATTAGTAAAGCTGACTTGAGTGTAAGAAATAGTATAAAATACATAACCACAAAAAATAGAATGGAAACTTCCTAAGGGGAGGGACTATTTGGGTTTAGTCTTTGCCTAGCATAGGACCTTGCATATAGCAGGACATTCAAAAATGTTTGTAAAGAGGAATGAATGAAATATGATGAGGAAAAGAAAATGGGTGGATCATGTAGTAAGAATAAGACCCAACAAATTGTTAACCTGAGTGCTGCACTGATAATGTTACAACATTGAAGAACTGGAGGAAGACTACTAGACTATTGTGTTGATCTTCCATGGAGTGTTTATGAAAAGAATCTCTGTATGGAGAGAAGGTAATTTATTCATCCATGCTGGAAGGATAGGAATTTGCCTACTTCCCTGCCCCTTAGAAAGTTGTTGGTTTGGGGGCAGCTAGGTGGCACAGTGGATAGAGCACCAGCCCTGGAGTCAGGAGTACCTGAGTTCAAGTCTGGCCTCAGACACTTAACACTTACTAGCTGTGTGATCCTGGGCAAGTCACTTAACCCCAATTGCCCCGCAAAAAAAAAAAAAAGAAAAAGAAAAGAAAGTTGTTGGTTTGCCTCAGTAAATAGACCTGTTTGTTCCCAGACACAACTCTATGTTTTTGTTTAGGAACAACTGAGCTTCTTTGTGAGGTGATATCACCTGTACATGATGCAAAATTGTGATTCTGCAGGCTTGTGTAGTGTACAGAGCACTGGGCTCATAGTTAGGATTGAATTGGGTTCAAAACCAGCTTCATACATTTACTAGCTTTGATTCAATTTTCTTATCTGTAAAACAAGGAGGTTGAGGAGCAGCTAGGTGGTGCAGTGGATTAAGCACCAGCCCTGGATTCAGAAGGACCTGAGTTCAAATTTGGCCTCAGATATTGACACTTACTAGCTGTGTGATCCCGGGCAAGTCAGTTAACTCTCATTGCCCCACAAAAAAACAAACACAAACAAACAAAACACAAACAAAAAAAACAAGGAGTTTGGATTTCATTACCTCTGAGTTTCTTTTTAGTTTTGAATTTGTGATCCTATTATTAACCAGATTCCATATTTTAGCTAGTAGATGTTTCACCAATAAGACAGTAGCTTGTTTATTTGTACTTCTCAGGTGAATTAGATCTCTCAGATTTTGGATAAAATATTATCAACAAAGCCATTCCTAGGGTAGATTAAACCAGGGTTGTTATAAGAGGCTTTGGACAAAATGGCTGTAGCTCCCTGCATTGATGCCAAAAATGACTCGAGGCTCAGATGCATATAATCAAATTCCATATAACAACTCCCAACATATGAACCCTTGTTTTCATTAAAAGAAAACAGAGAGGGGCAGCTAGGTGGTGCAGTGGATAGAGCACTGGCCCTAGAGTCAGGAGTACCTGAGTTCAAATCCGGCCTCAGACACTTAACACACACTTACTAGCTGTGTGACCCTGGGCAAGTCACTTAACCCCAATTGCCTCACTAAATTAAAAAAAAAAAAAGAAAGAAAACAGAGAGGCTGGTACTGGTTGACTATAAACAAATCTCTTTTCCCCAACTTCATTCTTTCTTCCATGCTAGATTATTTACAATCCCCACTTATTAGCCATGATGGATCCAGAGTTAAGTGGAAATCTGGATTGTGTTATATCACCGTCTGTGTAGAGTCTCATAAAGTTTTGGAAGTGTCTCAGTGTCCATGTTTATACAAAGAGGGGAAGAACTGGAAGCTCTAAACCTGTCCTCCAGAGTCCTTGTGTATTCACTGTAATGATCCTGGAACCCCACCCCCCGCCATGAGGGTTCAACTTTAAGGTTCTTTGAGTATAATATATGATTAACTGGCTACTACACGGAAGCACAAAAGATAGAATATTAGAAAGTAGATTACAGACTCAGAGCTAGAAGGGACTTTCATACAGAGAACATAGGAAGGCTAGAAACACAGCCTACAGGATATTCTATCTGGAAGGGAAACTAGACCACTGAATGTCAGAGCTGGAAGGGACTGATGAAGCCAGCTATTCTGCATCTTTTCCTTCACTTTACAGATGGAAAAGCTGAGGCTCACAGTGGTGGAGAGCCTCCATGAAAGGCTTACTATGTGGTATCTTGGGAGTGTCAGGCAACATATCAAACTGAAACAGAAATAGAGGTCACTAAATGATGTATAAGGATCCCTAGGGGTGATACTGACTTATAAAACTACATATATAACATTATCTATGTTGTATTATATTTTTATTTTGTTAAATATGTTCATCTGGTTTAGCCCTCAATCTGTAGCCCATGGACACATGTTTGACACTTCTTGTGGAGTGGAGAAAATTCTGAATTTAGAGTCAAGAAAGCCTGGGTTTTATGCTTGTTTTAGACACTAACTGTTGTTGTTCAATTGTGTCTGACTCTTCATGAACCCATAGGGGTTTTATTGGCAAACATACTGGAGTGGTTTGCTATGTCCTTCCTAGTGGATTAAGGCAAACAGAAGTTAGGTGACTTTCCCAGGGTTGTCACATAGCTTATAAGTGTCTATGTTCAGGTCTCCCAACTCCAGGCCCAGAGCTGTACTGAGGGACAGACAGGTCAAATCACTGGGGCAAGCTGACAAATTTCTAAGGGGCAGTGAACTAGGCAAGTTCCTATTCTTGCAAAATGGGTGATAATCTCAATTTCTCTCCATCTAATTTTACTGTTCCTCAGTTTCCTCATATGCAAAATGAGGGGTTGGACTCAATGCTGCCTCTAGTCATTACCAGTTCTAAGTCTGTGATCCTGTGACTGGAAGCCAGGTCACCTTAACTCCAGTCCTTTTTGTCCCCCATCACACCAAGCAGCTTCTCTGTGGCACTGATTAAAGTGTGTCTAAATGGTCTTGAATCATACCATGGCTCTTTGGTCTCTGCCTCATGTGCTGAACAGGAATAAAAATGAGAGATTCTGAATCTTTGCCAATTTCAGTAACCTGGTATTGTTACCTGTTCTTTTCAAAAGGCAGGCCCCTTCTCACCACCCACTCCCACTGAAGGAAAGTGGCATGACTCATTCCTTTTCCTTTTGTTTTGACCAATGCCCAATTCAAAATAGCTCTTTCCTGTTGCTAAGTAACCAAACTGAGCTCAGCAAGGTCCACGTGACTTCCCTTAAACTCACTTTACATTTCAGCTCTGCACTATTTTTAATTGGAGGTATAAAGGAGGAATGGTGTGGTATGATGTGCGTGTGTGTGCATGTGCATGTGTGTTTAATTGGCTGTGAAAAAAAATATATATGAACAATGAATGTCTGAGTCTTTTCATTATGGTTCCTGGAGTCTTCCATCATTAGTCTTATGGTCTATTTACATTCAGGAAAGACAGAAACATCCTCCCCCCCTTCCCCCTCCATTCTCCGATGCTACAACCTTCCTGAACATTTAAAATGAAATTATGGGAGGGACAGGAAGGAGCTTTGACATTTACACATCTGCAGACAGCACAGACACTCCCTTCATTCTGATAGTTTTAAGACCAAACAAATCAGGGAAAGGAAAGTCTGACTTGGGGTATGGGGGTGTGTGGAGAAGAGCCAAGAGTACAGGGGTAGGAGGAGGAAATGAGGGAGTTCAATATTGGGAAAATAGCTTGATTTAGATTGAGAAACCCATGGTTCAGTCATTGTTCTGCTACTTACTATATGTACCAACCTGGGCATCCAATTCCACTCTCTAGGCCTCAATATCCCCAAATGCCAAATGAGGGAGTTGGAATAGATAATCTTTAAGATCCCTTCCTATTATCCTACAAATTCCTTAATTTTAACTCACAGATATCTGAATTACTCTATGATTCTTAGGGCAGGACTTGGAGATCAGATCACTGCAGTTTCCCTCAATGCAATGACATCATTAGGAACAGTTCTCATCAGATCCTAATCAATTGAATTCAGTTGAACAGATATTTATTAAACACTTACCATGCATAATGTATAAGGTATTGCTAGACTGATTTTGCCTGGGGATGAGGTAACATTCCTTGCTAAAGAAGGGGTCTAGAGGATGGGGAGGGATGACCCCTTCAGGACAAAAGGTCCAAATTAGGATCCAAGTGGATTTAAGCCAAAAGGCTAGGCTGGGCCAATATGATGGTTGTTGAAGCTCTCTAAAATCCAAAGTGTTGAAATAGAAGCAGAAAACAGGGTGGCAGAGTGGAGATTTAAGTTGTGAATGATATATACCAAATAAAGGGAAAGCATAGAGTGAGTGTTAGGAAGCTGCTTAAGGGATTCTAATAATAAAAAAAAAAAAGTTTGAGTCCTTTTATGAGAGTGTTATATACTCTGTACTTCCGTGGTGAGCTGACCTGTCTGTGTGGGATTGGGTTGGATTGGATTTGCCATACCCTATCTTTACATACTTTGTCAGTGATAAAAGCTATGAGAATAATGCCCTTACCAAGCCAGTAACACTATGGACTTTGCCCTCTAAAGGCTGAGAGACACTAACACTGGTAAAATAAATGCATATAGGGGCATGCCTGCAGTACCCCTGTCACCATGGCCATTGGCTCTTCTTTATTGTTCTGTACAGATGATACCATGGAATCCAGTATTCGGGTTGTACCTGGCATCTATCAGTACAAGGCTCATCTCATTTGTAGCTTCTAATAATATTGGATGTGATCATTGGGAAGGGGATTATTTCTATTCTTCTCAACAGCTGTTTCCAGGGAAATAAACAAGAAGGCGCCTAATGAATTAATGCTATGAGCAATATGTGGACTAATGAGAGGAAACAGGAAGAGAATAATGGGCTAAGCAAGTGGATTGCACTGATTTACAGCTCAAGCTGTAGAGAAGTGGGAGCCTTTGAATGGATTTCTTTTCCCTGGACATTCAAAGACAACTTGTTCCAACTTCCTCTCCCTCTGGAGAATGCCAACTTGTCACAGTGTTCCTGCTGCATTTGGGGATCACTTGTGTGTGTGTGAAGTAATGCAGTATGGTGTGGAAAAATACTGGATCTGATGACAGGAAACCTGAGCTGGACTCTTACGTTTATTACTTACTAGCTGTGCAGGCAAGTCACTTATCTCCTCTGTGTATCAGTTTATTGTATGTAAAATGGGGAAATATTTATGCCACCTTTTCACTATCTTAATGCAGATGATAATTACTATTACAATTATTATTATTATTATAGAAGCAGCATGGTATAGTGTATAGTAAGCTAACCTTGGAGTCAGGTGGACCTAGTTTCTGGTCCTATTTCTGACATCTATTGAACATGATCCTGAGCAAGTCATTTAACCTCTCATTGCAAAAGTGCCCCTTTAAGTGATTCATTAAACCTATAAATGTTAGGGCAGGTGCTGATCTGTATGAATAGAGGGAATTTCTTCACTTGAGAGGTGTCTCCATTTTCTATCAGCAGCTCTATTTTTACTCTGGAAACATCATGCCTCGCCCAGGATAAGTTGATCACCTGAAATCTCATCGCCATGTTGATTGACTCAGTTTTTGATACTCACACCTTCTCAACTCCCCCACTTTCCTTTTCCCTCTGATTATAAGGTTGGAGGATAGAGAAATAAACTCTCCTCAAAGTCTCCATTTATAGAGGGCTTAAATCAGAACTTTCTAGGTAACTATATATTTTCCATCAACAACTCTACCTGGTTTCAACTCCATGGAACACCATAACCTTTCACCCCCTGCCTAGACTTTTCAATTTCCTTTTTTGCGTGTTATCTTTTCCCAGTAGATTGCAAACTCCTTGAGGACAGGGAATAGCTCATTTTTCTTATTTGTATCCCAAGCACTTAGCAGGTGCCTGGCACATAGTAAGCACTTTATGAATTTGTATTCTATTGAATTAAATTGGGAGTCCCTTATTACAATGAAATCACAGGTCTAGACTTAAATCCACATACATATATCTTATTATAAATCTAAAAGATTTTATACATATACATATACATACATATGTATACGCACATAGTAGATGTATTATTGTTTCATGATGCTCGCTATAACTTAGTCTCAGAACCTTGATGTAGTCATGCTTCCTTATTGTTTTGTAGTTGCTTATTCCCATTTTTTTACCACTATAATATCTCTCATATCCAGGCCTTCTTCTGCATTCACACTATAAGTTCACTTCTACATTCTGGTCCTCACCTTTTCTAACCTTGGTCCTGCCTTGAATTCAATCCACCTCCCTCCAATTCATCCTTCTTACCTCTCCTGGGTAATCTTCCTAACTCACCACTGTGGTCCTATTATTTCTTTACTCAGAAACCTTCATTAGATCCCTACTGCCTACAAAATAATGTATAAAATATTAGGGTCATAAGATCATATATTCAGATATGAAGGGATCTTAGAGGTCATTGAGTCCAACCCCCTCATTTTATAGATGAAGAAACTGATACACAGAGTTTTGAGTGGCTTGCTCAGGGTCACACAGCTAGGGGAATTAACGTTCCTTCCTAACCTCTCTAACATACTTTTTCAGCCTTTTTCAGAACTACTTCTTTGTATTTGCTCCTGATTCCAACCAAACTAGACTATTTCCCCTCTTACCCTTTTTGTCCTCTCTAGTCCTGTCTTGGTGTCTTTCACTACAGAAGTCTCTCACTTTTTTCAAGGCCCAGTTCAAGTGTTGTTCCATCCCCTGTGTAAAAAGAATCCCATGTTTTTTAAATGTCTCCATGTATTCTTTGGACCTTTCCTTTATTCTCTCTCACTTTTTCTTATATCATAATTTCTGTGTAGCAAGGGTCACAGATTCATAGATATAGAACTGAAAGATACCTCAGAGGCTATCTAGTTTAACTACCTCATTTTGTAGATAAGGAAACTGAAGACTAGAAAGACATGTTGACTTACCTGAGGTCACACAGAAGCATGATTTGAAGCCATATCTTTTGACTCCAGGGCCAATGATCTTCCCATTATACCACATTACCAAAATAATTGCCCTTGCCTGAGAGGAACATAATTCTATTGTTTTTGCTCAAACACAACTGATTTCCTCTGGCATGGAGGGTTTGAATGATCATCTGTACATGAAGCAGATTTTAATTTCCTTAGGGCCTAATCAGATTTCATATTTTAGCCTTCAAGTATCTTAACAATTAGAAGCTTGTTTCTTCACTCATATTCTGAACAAAGGACATATTATTAACAGCTTTGTTCTTACTACTAAGCTTACCCTTTTCCTGTTTAGATTGTAAGCTCTTTGAAAGTAGGATCTGTGTCCTATATATCTTTGCATTATTCACACTCAGGAAAGTCATACATGTTTGTTGAACTGACCAAATCGAAGGGAATATTTTTTAAAAAAGTTGTCCAGAGATACTCTTGATGTCAGAGAGTTTAGTGAGACTTTGAACTGAAAAGGAAATTAGAGATGATGTAGTCTAAGCTGGTCACAGAACAGCAAAGTCTAAGAGAAAGAGGGGATCTCAGAGATTAGCTCATCCATGCCATATGTGGGAAAAAAAAGCCTTTTAACATATCCCCAACAAGTAATGTCCGGTATCTGCTTGATGACTTTCACTGAAAGCAAGTTCAAGACTTGCTGAGATAACCCATTCTACTTCTAGAAAACTCTAATTGTTAGGAAGGTTTTTCTCTTCTATATATAAATCCCAAATATGCCTGTTTGCAACATCAACCCATTGTTTTTGGTTTCACTCTGTGAGACTAAGCAGAGAAAGTTTAATCCTTCATTCATGTGACAACCCTTTAAATGCTTGGAGAAAGTTACGCATGCATTTCCTTTTTTCCAGGATAAATACTGCCAGTTCCTTGATCCATTCCTCTTGTAGCAAAATCCTCAGGGCCTTTAGCTACTCTCGATCCTCCCCATCTTATCAATGTCTTTCCCAAATTGTGGCAATGAGAATTGAATACATTAATCTACATGGAGTCTGACTTGGGAAGAATGCTAAAGGACTTTCATCTTCCAAATACTGGGCACAATAACTTTGCAAACTAAATTTAAAATTCATTAACTGAAATTGATTACACTTCAAGTTATTAAAAAACCAGAAGTTGTGATCATAACCTTGGATAAGGCAATAATAAATATAGCTAGAATCTGAAAAACATAAAGGGAAATTACATTATTCATAAAGGTACCAGAGATACTGGTAAATGTTGTTAAATAATTTTGTTCCAAATAGCATAGTGACTAAGTTCTTTAAAAAAAAAAGGCCAAGTAAATTTCAAAAGGAAGTTGATTGCTACACAATAAAAGTAGGGGATTCTAATACCCAACTCTCATAGTTGTATAAACCCAACTGAAAAATAAACAAGAAGAAAGAGAGCCTAAAGAACTATTTCATAACCTAGATTTGACTGACCAATGGCAACTTATGAATGGTAATATTATGCAATATGCACATTTATAAGCATTCCATGGAACCTTCACAAAATTGTTCATGTACTATGGCAAAAAGGATTTTTTTTAAATGTAAAAAGGCTGATACAAAAATATATCTTTAATAGACCATAATATAAGATTTATATTAAATATAAGGAATATGAGCAAGAGAAACAAGCTGAACTGGAGGCTAAGCAAATCTATCTTTAATGAGTAAATTAAAGAAAAAATAATATAGCTAACTATGTAAAATATTATGATTATAATGAAACAATGTACCTAAATTTTTGCAATTAATCTAAATAACTTTTTAGAAAAAAATCTAGTTCTGAAAACATTAACAATATAGAAAAAACCCCAAAACCTGAAAATACAATCAAAAGGGCTAAGAAATACATTAGCAACCTAGAAAAAGTACAAAAGGAATAAAAATACCATAAAGTTGATCATTAAAAGACCAACAAAATTCAGAAACTATTAACCAACTGAATTAAGAAAAACAGAAGGATATCAAATGACCAAAATAAAAAGTTAACATGATGGATTCTCAACAGAGAGAAAATAGAAAAATATAAACCAGTGTTCCATATGCTCAGCTGTACACCATCAAAAGTGAAAATTAAAGGGAAAATTTTGAGTATCTACAAAAATATAAAATATTCACCAAAAAAGAGAAATAGAGAGATTTTAAAAGCTAATCTCAGAAAAAATAAATTTGCAAAACCATCAATCAGTTATCAAAAGAAACAAAAATTCTGAGCTATTTGGATTTTTAAGTGTCTTGTAGGAAACATTTAAAGAGCAACCCTTGCAACAAGAACTAAGAAAATATTTTTAAGAAAACTAAGGTGTGGGCAGTTAGGTGGCACAGTGTATAAAGCAGTGACCCTGGATTCAGGAGGACCTGAGTTCAAATTTGACCTCAGACACTTGACATTTACTATCTGTATGACCCTGGGCAAGTCACTTAACCCCCATTGCCCCACAAAGAAAAAGAAAATAGGGACAAAAGTTCTTCTACCAAACTCCTTTCAGGAGTACCCAAACAAGGGAGAGACAAAGGAAAGAAAAATAACTCAAAAAGAAATACAGATGCTATAATATTAAATATGATACTTGAGAATATCTTACAGTCATAAATGCAGAAATGAATTAACTATCCTCAGGTTGAATTTATAACAAGGGTACAAGTATGTTCCCACATTAAAGAAATAATTAGCAGAATGAGTCACAAATAGCTTACAGCTAGCATTTTTATGATACCTTATATTTTGCAAAGCATTTTACCTATATTAGCTCATTTCATCTTCCCCCAAATCTTGTGAGCTAGGTGCTATTATTGTTCCTAATTTCCAAAGAATAACATCCTGAGAGAGGCAAAATAACTTGCCCAGGATCATAGAATCATTAAGTGTCTGATGCAGGGTTTAAACTCAGGCCCTCCTGAGTCCAAGTCCAGGGAAAAGTGGGTAGAATAAATGACATCTACATCTCAAGGTAATTTTTTGAACTAGACCTACAAAGGGAATGAAATTAAGGGTATTAACAACAGCAAAGAGGAGACAAAACTGCCATTATTTGCAGATGATATGATGGCACACTTAGAAAACACTCAGTGAATCAATAAGAAACTAAGACAATAGTCTTCAATCAATCCACCAATGAACAACCATTTCTCAAGCACTACTATGAGCAAGGAACTATGTTGTGATGAGAATAAAAAGATAAAGCAAAAGAGAAAAATAAAAAGTAACTGCCCAGAAGGAGTTTATATATTAATGAGAAAGATAACATATAAATCAGAACATGCAGGATAACTATACAGGGTGTCCCAAAAATCTTAGTGCAGCTGCAGAATATTAAAGCATAAATATGTATTAAGACTTTTGGGATACTCTGAATAGTATATGAAAGGTAAGTACAGATGGTATAGCATAACTTTAAAAAGATAAGAAGATATTTTTTAAAATCCACAAAAGTCTGTCATGTTTATAATATTTTTAAAAACAGAAAGAAATGATAAGAGAAATTTCATTCAAAGTAAACTATGCAATACTGGACATATCTATGAATTAACCTACTAAAACCCACACAGGACCAATATAAATGCAAGGACAAAAACTCTTCACATAAATGAAAGAAAACTTAAATAATTGGGAAACTAGTTCCTGCTTATGATTGGAGTGTGACAATAACAACAAAAATAACAATATCTAAATTAATTTACAGATTAAATGCTTAAAAACCATTCCATCAAGGAATACTTTATAAGACTAAAGTAACATGATAATTCTCTTGGAAGAATAAAATAATCTTTTTTTAAGGGAAATAATTTTCTAAAAGTAAAAATATTGAGGGGGTACAGCATCAGCAGAGTGCAAACTACACAAAAAAGCAATAAGTATCAAAACTATTTATACTGAATACAAAATAGAAAAATTAATCAAATCAACCAACTACATAACCAAGAACAAAAGTAATGGAAAATAGTAGTTGAATGTATGATAAAATATACATATATATCGAATGTATGGTAAAATATATGATATATATGTATAGTACATAGATATATATTCATAAGGATAAAAAATCCAAAGACAGAAATCACCAGGAGAAGGACTCCCCCCCCCTTAAAATTGGAAAACAGTCTGGTAGAAAACAGGTTTAGCCCAACAATTTACAAGACACAGCACACTAAGCTCAAAATGGATGCACAAACTGAATATGTGATCACACCATTAAAAAAATATAGAAAAGAATGAGCTCAATTACCATTCATATCTTTGCTAGAGGTAAAGTACTTAACTAAATAAAGAATTGAAGAATTCACAAAAGATAAAACAGAATTTTTACTATATAAAGCTAAAATCTTTTGCTTTCACAATAAACAAAGATAAAACATCACTGATAAAGTGACACGCAAAATATATATTCTTGACATAAATAAATACATGCTATCTAGCACCATTTATTAATAGTTACATGGTCAAAAGTTTTAAAGAAACATTTTAAAAACAATTGCAAACTACAAATGATTACATGAAAATGTGACTAAAATCACCAAAATGCAAATTGAAGCAAATTTTACTTTGCACATTATACCATGAAAATTGGCAAAGATGACACAAAATAGAATTGGTAAATGCTGGAGGGGTTTTGGGAAGACAGAAATACTGATGCGTTATTGATGTAGTTCCAAAATGATCCAATCCTTTTGCACTTTAATTTGAGATTATCCAAGAAAATTGACTGCAATCCATTTACCCAGAAATCACACTTTTGGAATATTATGTAGAGAAATCAAATGAAGACTAAAGATGCAATATATACCAAAATATGCATAATTACACTCTTTAGGGTAGCAAAAATGAAATAGGTGTGCCTATATTAGGGAATGACTTAAAATCATGGTATGTAAAAATAATGTAATATATTTGTATAATAAGAGATAATTAATATGAGGAATTCAAAAGAAACATCAGATGATTTGTATGAACTGATGAAGAACCAAGGAAATGCAGCCATGAGAACCATATATACAATAAGGACAACCACATAAATAAAAAGATCACAAGGAGTAAGATGAATTCTTCACAATTGAAAAACCAGTGAAGATCCTGGAAAAGAGATGAAGAAATATGTTAGAGAACTTTCTCCAAATTAACTGGTATGTAGAACTGATTTTTAACCCAAACACAATACAATTTTATTTTGTTAGTGTTACCCCAAAATTCTGGTCATTAAAATCTTTTAAAATAATTTTGCCTGTCATAATGATTTATCTATCCCTCCTAACTTTGTTTTATTTTGAAATTTGATCACTTGATCATTTAGTCTATGACTTTATTTAAATCACTGATCAAAAAAAAGGTTAAGTAGCACAGAGCCAAATTAATATCTCTGGTGCACTTCACTTTGCATGCCTTCCAAGTTGGCACTGAGTCCTTGGGAAGTCACTTGTCCCTTAAAAAACTCACTTAAGTTTTCTGAGATTGTTTCCTGTTATGGCTTCCAGCTCCCTGGCAAATCAGTATCCATAAACCTATGATCCAACAATGACTTCTCTTTGAATGTGGGCATCTGAAAAGTTCTGAATCCACCTCTTTGTACTATCACTTAGCATACCTCTTACCATCTTCTCTATAAAAACAACAAGGGAGACTTTGTTAAAGGCTATGCTAGCATTTATGTAGTTTCTATACCATTCCTCTGATATAATAGTCTGTCAAGAAGATTAGGTTAGTCTGACATGCTTGTTCTTGATAAAACCATGCTGGTTTTTTGGTTCATTCTTTACCTTTCCAGATATTCACCCTTTCTTTAATAATACATTTTGAAATATAACTAAGAATAAAAGTCCAGCTGTTTGACCCACAGTTTGTTGAGTCTATTCTATTCCTCTTTTTGCATATTAAGAAATTTGCCTTTCTCCAGTCCTATAGCACTTTTTCTATTTTCTTCTTTCATTTATCACTGACAATGGCCCAGAAATGATACCTGGCTACTCTTTTAGTACTCAGGCATTTAGGCAGAAAAGTGAATAGAGTAGTGGAATTTTGGAAGACCTGAGTTCAAATATGGCTTCAGACACATATTAACTCAGTAATTTTGGGAAAATTTTACCAAATGTATGTCTGACTCAGTTTCCTCAACTGCAAAGTGGAAATAATAATAATATCTAAATTCCAGAATTGTTCTGAGGATCAAAGGAGATATTGTTTATAAAACACTTATCACAGTGCCTGGCAAACAGTATTTTCTTGGTTTATACTTATTCCCTTTCCTATACCAATGCATAGTTTATCTGTGTTTGGTGATATGCACTTATCAACAGACTCTTACATTTAGGAAATTTCTAAATTCCTTATTAGCCATTTTTGTTTTGAATTTTCAATTCAAAAAGTATTTTTCTTAGAATGTAAAAGTGTAGCAAAATAAGAGGTCATTCTGCCTTCTCTCTGTCATCTGTTATCATTTACTCCCAATCAGTAATATGATTCCTTTTTGATTTTCCTCTTTTCCCCCAATGTACCTTTAAGACACCAATAATAGCAGCACCAGCAGCAACAAAACAGCCATTTTAGTCATCTTTAGCATTCCTTATCAGCCCTTGAACATACTGAGCTTTAGTGTTCTTGACAGTATTTTATTTTATGAGGGTTAAGTGACTTGCCCAAGGTCACATAGCTAGGAAGTGTCAAGTGCTTGAGGTCAGATTTGAATTCAGGTCCTCCTGAATCCAGGGCCAGTACTTTATCCACTGTGCCACCTAGCTGCTCCTCTTGACAATATTCTTCCAGGGACTTCTAAGTGGGTACAGTGGCAAGAGAACTGGGCCTAGAGTTCTCAAGACATGAATTCAAATCTAGCCTTGCCTTGGGTACTTACTAGCTGTGTGAAACTTGGCAAGTCACTTGATCATTATTTGCATCAGTTTCCTCAACTGTAAAGAAGGGATAATAGCATCTGTCTCTCAAGGTTGTTGTGAGGATCAAATAAGATAAAATTTGGAAAGCACTTAGCACAGTGCTTGGCATAAAGTAATTGCTACAGAAATGTAAATTATTATTATTATTGAAATGCTATTAGTATCAGACCATATTATGCATATATAGCCATTCTGTTTTGTAAGATTTAACATGTATATACGTTTGAACTTAGTCCCAGAACCAGTAAATGTAAGATTTGCTTTTTAGTGGTGGTGTCTCATAAAAACTCTGTGGTTAATAGGTCACTTAAATTATCTATGTCTTAGCTTCATCATCTGTAATATAAGGGAAATATCCTTTTTATCCTCTAGCAACTTCTCACCCTAAATGTTCTTTCACAGAAAAGAACCTCTATGATATGCCTCATTTTATTTTCTCCAAAAGGATCTTTATCTTTGCAAGCAACTAGAGTATTAATATATCAGATATATAGTATGTTTTATTTTATCTGGAAAAATTCAAAATGGAACCCAAAGATATTAAAGAAAACTCTTATCCCCTTTACAAAGGAATCTACATAGCATGTTTCCTTGTCTACATCTGAGGCCAAATCCTTGGTCTGTATGTTTTTTTCTTCAGGTGCCACATGAAGGTATAGACCTTTCCCCTACAGAAATAGTTTCTGTTTTCTGCCTCTAGAACTATGTTAGTCTTTGGAGTCATATGAATGGAGTGTGATGTTACTTTCCCCCCAACTTTTTGTTTCCTCATCTGAAAAGTGAAGGGGGCAGTCTAAATGGGTGCAAGGTTTTGCAGTACCTTTATGTACCTCAGTTCCCTAAAGGGAACAAGGGCTTATCTTCCACCACATTCATGAACATTTGTATGACTATTAGTTCGAGTGTGGATAGGGAAGAACTCATTAGGCTGAGGTGTATGTCTTTTTCACAAAGGTCAGCCTAATGAGTTTCCTAACTGTGTCCTTTTGCCTCTTGCAAAGGTCCTCAATGCTCTTAAAATGTTCTAGCTCCTTTTTCATTGAAGAAATAGATTGGATAGAGTCATTCACCTTGTTACTAAGATATTAATGGCAATGTTTACTCACAGAATCATATAGAATTTGATAGCTGAAAAGGACCTTAGAGATTATTTTGTCCAACCCTTTCATTTTACTGATGAGGAAGTTGACATACACAAGAGGAAACTGACATTAAATGCTATAAAGCTATTACATATCAGAATTAGAACTTGAACCTAGGTCTTAGGATTCTAAATCATTTTCTTTTCACTTTATCACACTCTCTTGAGAAGATTCTTCATTTTTTGTGAGGCAAGTGGGGTTAAGTAATTTGCCCAGGGTCACACAGCTAGTAAGTGTCAAGTGTCTGAGGCTGGATTTGAACTTAGGTCCTGAATCCAGGGCCAGTGCTCTATCCACTGTGCCACCTAGCTGCCCGGAAGATTCTTCATTTTTAAGAGAGTCACAAATTGCCCTGATAAATTAGTTATTAATGGAGGGATTTCAGGCACATGGAGATCATTTGGCATAGGAGTACTTTACCAGTACTCTTCAAATAACACTATTGTGTGACTGCCTATTGCATCTACCTAAGTTGTTTCAGCACCATGGCCAGGGGTAGCAGAAAAGCTGAATGTACTAAGCTGGGTCAGTTTTACATTCAAGAAGAGTGCTGAGTCATTTGATAATGAACATCATTATGCTATCATTATGGGGAAAATGGGGTGATTTGTGGTGGGGAAATTTGTGGAGGTAGAATACTGGATTCTATTGCAGGTAATAACTAAACTTACCATTAGTGTGGAATCTTGGTGACTTGCAGAGAATGACTCAGACATAGACATAGACAGGGATCCAGGGTGTGGTAAATACATGCCTTTTATTTGTAATTCCTGTGAACATTTTCTGATACTGGTATTTCTTGTGTGTATTATCCAGGATTCTGGCCTCTGGAAAGTTAGCCATATCTATATTTTCCCTCCCTCTGATTATCCTGTGTGCAATGGCTAGACTTAATTCTTCTCTATTGGGTAGGGGTTGGAGGAGGGTGTTATCCTTTGAGTGTTAGGTGATTCTATGATATAAGATTTTCTTGAGACATCTGTGGCTTCTTCTGTAAAATGACTTGTTAAAGACTATGTTCTATCAAATTGGAAACATATATGAAAACCAAGACATGATAGGTTGACTCTGGCTTTATATCTGTATATATTCCCCACCACCAACACTTGCAACATACTCTACATTGCCATAAACCTTATCTTTAACAATGAACAACATGAGATGATGCAGGGAGGCTCTATTATGGATAACAAGAAACACAAAGGGGAAAGAAATAGACCCGTTGAGATAAAATGTGTGCTTTCTAATTTGGGGCCTGCTATATAGTCTGAGAGATTAGAGCTAATGGTTGGTGAACCCTGATATTTTCTAGATGGTGCAAGACAGGAGAAAAATGAATGGAATGTAAATAGGACAAAATAGGAATGTAAAAAATGGAATGTAAATAGGACAAAATTCAAAGCATCCAATTTATATGTTCTATTTTCCTCCAAAGAAGAGAAAAGGTTTATGAAAAGCAGATATTCAAATTGGCCTTGTAGTAGAAAGAGAACACATTGGATTCACTATTTGGAGATAAGAAGTCAAATTCTTGGTCCTGTCACCTGATAGTAGTAATGTCTTGAATAAGTCACTTAACTTTTATGAAGTTCACTTTTCTTCCCTATGAAATGAGAGGGTTGGACTTGATAACCTCTAGATTCTATGAAATTCTAGTCTCTTCTAAGCTCTAAATTCAATGAAACCTCTGAATTATGGACAAAATTCACTTAGTGGCTCCCTATACTCCCAGTCCTAAAAAAGATAGCCCCCATAGGGGGCAGCTAGGTGGTGCAATGGATAAAGCACTGGCCTTGGATTCAGGAGGATCTGAGTTCAAATCCAGCCTCAAACACTTGACACTAGCTGTGTGACCCTGGGCAAGTCACTTAACCCTCATTGCCCTGCAAAAAACCAAAACAAACAAACAAACAAACAAAAGATAGCCCCTTTAAGGGCATAGCCATTCACTATTTTTCAGATGGTTTCAAAATGAGTGGGAGGAGGGGTGCATTATTTTCAGCAGTGGGGACACTTTCAGGAGAAATTATCTCTTTCTTGCCTCTTTAAAATTCCCTGCAGTTTTCCATTACACATATTCAAATTTATCCCAAGCCAGATGGCACAGTAAATTGAATGCCAGCAATTATTATTTAAATAAATAAATAGCTGGCCCATTCTGTGCCCCTACTCCCAGCTCTTCCCTCATTTTCCTGCAGACCTGATGGCCAAAAAATCAATTCCTATAATATGAGCACATTTACAGGCAGAACACTGAAAGATGCACATAGTTAAAACCATGACAGTTCATCTTAAGGCAGCATACAGTGTTGGACAATCAAAGGCAATGTGGTGGAGTGGAAAAGATATTGTGTTTGAAAGCAAGAGAAATGGGTTTAAATATCAGGCCTGCTATTTTCCTGCATGGTGTTGGGCAAGTGCCTTCACTGAACTTCACTTTTATAATCTTTTTAAAATGAGGGGATTGAGTTAGAAAATCTTAAGGTTTTTAGCCCTAATTTTACCATCCTGTATCACTCATTGAAAAAAAAGAGGAAGAAAATTAGATAGTCTGTTGTATTAGTTTCTTTTTCCCCTTTGGACAAGACCTGTCATTTCCACTGATATAGGATGCTCCCAGTGAAAAACTCCCTTGATCAGTCAGATCATCACTTTCCTGGAAAATGATAATCTCCAAGAATTTTCCTGGTTTAAAGGGAGAGGAACAGTGAAGGGTTAAGAGATTTGTTTAAGGTCTCCAAACCGAGAAATATTAGAGAAGGGACTTAAACCTAGAGCTTCCTGGCTCTGAGACCAATTCTACCAGCCATTGTGTCATGTTCCCTCCATGATGATTTCTACCCTTGGTAAAAAGTACTTTTTTGATTTTAGAAAGAATCAGAAATGCCAAATTTCTTTATTCATTTTTACAATTCATTCAACAAAGATAAGCATCTAAAGTGTACTGGAAAAGACAGAATTTGGAATCAAAGGATCTAAAATATGAAACCCAAATGGAATCCTAGATCTTTTACTCACCTCATGACATTAGGGAAATCATTCTTTTCTTTAGGCCTCTATTCCATTCACTACATTTGTACTAAATCAATGGATCCCAAACATTGGTTTCAAATTCACAGGTGAATTAAATAAGCAAGTATTCTAAAGACTTGAAAATGCCTCATAAATATCTAGATGGCTGTATTTAAAATTTATATATAGATGTTATATGATGAAAAATATATAAATTCACTTGGGCTGGCATGAGATAGAGTCAGCTTTGGAGTCAGGAAGACCCAAGTTTAAGTCCTGCCTCTGACCGATATTACGGGTGAAGTATTGAAGAAATCACTTAATTTTTTTGGTGCTCCAGACAGGTAGATCTCCAAGACTATAAATTAGAAAGATTTGAATGCTATGCATTCATGGAATATTTTCTACACTTGGAATTCTATATATAGGTGAAATCACAGGTCTGGACATACACCTCCCATTTTTGCTATTTTAAAACAGATTGATATAATATGTAATGTTGTTTATAATATGTAATAATAGACACTAATATGTACATTAAGTGATATTACAGATCCTACCATGTGTTATTAAAGGAAATTACTCATATTTTTAGAGTTTGGGAGCTACTGGGCAATAGCATTTCCAAGATCCTTACCTGCTTCAGTTCTGATCATCATATGATCACCAAGAAAATAATTGTACAAATAATTGAGAGGTTTGTAGGAAGCTAGTTGTCCCAGTGCAAGGAAAACTTGACTTGGAATCGGGAAGATAGGAGTTCAAATTCTGCCTTAGATGTTTACTGATTCATTACTCTGTTTGAGTAACAACCTCTATCTGCCTGAGTTTTCTTATCTGTAAAATGGGGATAATAATAGTGCCTACCTCTCAGGGCTGATTTGAGAATAAAATAAGAATTTGTAAAGTGCTTTGAAAACCTTAAATCAATATATTAATGCTAATTATTATAATTATTAAGAATTGCTATCTCTCTTTAACTGCATTGCATATCAGCCCTCTGAGGTAGATAGTCTAAAGTTTTATTCATATTCTATAATGAAACTGAAGCTCAGGGAAATTCTGACTTGTCCATGGTTACAAAGCAAGCATATGAGTGGGTATTTGAATCCAGATCTCCCTCACTTAAGGTCCAACACTGTTTCCCCTGAATTTCTACTTTATGGACATCTGTCTCTATTATAGGAAAATGAAAGAAATTGGAAAGCCTCACTAAAAAAGAAATCTAATGTTTTATTTATGGAAATATCAGCTGATGAAATAGGAAGGATTTAAAAAAAAACTGTTGGGATTTATTTGGAAGCAAATACTTAATAATGTGGTTGGGCAGGGTGAGAGAGTTTTTAAACCCCTCCTTAATCTATTACTGTGATAGTTTCTTTCTAGTTGGCTTCTTGAGTGTTGCTGATAACCTTGCCTATCGACCAACTGCAGGTCAAAAACTGGCATCCTTCCCCCTCCTCTTAAAATGAACAGGGAGAATAGAAAAAGGATGTAGAGAATGAATGATGCAATCGCTGAAACAGCCTTTCATCTTCCCCCTGGTCGAGAGTGTTGTTCAGGCAGGCAGGACTAATCTTAAAGATACTTTGCTTGCTGATCTGGAATCATCCAGCCTTTGGCTGTCTCCCTGGTAGGGAGTACTACAAGGGCATATTAAGCTTTTTTTCAGCTGCTGAAAATGCCATTATAAGGGATCCTTTGTTTAAAGAAATTGTTTCATTTGAAAATGCAAAAAAAATAATCCTCAGCAGTTATTTAGACTTTGTGTAGATAGACCTCTCAGACCCTTTTTATTTTCAGTCAGGTGGCAGTGGCTATCTGAATTGAAAGGAGGCAGATGGGAGACATGATGGAAAGGTAGAATTGATAGGATTTGGTGAGATTCCCAAAGGAGAGAGAGGGCAGAAAATTCTCCTGGTTCTAAACACAGCCAACCCTAGGTGAGTGTTCTTGTGAACCAGTTATATTTCAGGGAAAAGGATACAAGTTACTGTAATGATTAGGCACAATGACCCATGGTGAATATTTTGCTAGTTTTCTCTTAATGTTATTTTTTCTTCTGGATTGAAAATGTTTTGTTGTTGTTTTTGCTGTTGTTCTCTAAGGTTTTACCTCTTAGCTACTTGCTGCTTAATGCTATGACACCTTGGTTATTAACATCAGCTGAATATGTCAAGACTGACTGTGTGGGTAGTGAATCCATTAAAAAAGGAGAGAAAATGAGACAGAGAGAGAGAGAGAGAGAGAGAGAGAGAGAGAGAGAGAGAGAGAGAGAGAGAGAGAGAGAGAGAGAGAAAGATTGGTTGGGAGGAAGAGGGGGAAAGGGAGAGAGAGAAAAGAGAGGAGGTTAATAGGAGTAAGAGGCAGGAAGGAGGAAGGAGGAAGGGAAAGACTTGGAGACAAACACCGATAGACAAAAGGAGGGTAGAGCAAGGGAGGAAGAAGGAAAAGGAGAGAAGCTAATAGCAAAGCAAAGAGGTTAGAAGTAAGGGTAAAAAAAAAAGGAAAGAAGAAGAGTAGGTTAAAATTGGTTTGATATTTTAGAGAGAAAAACAGGAGACTTATTTTTTGAAAATTCTTTGTCACTGGTTGGTAATATGGAACATTTGTAAATAACTTTCTTGGGGACACTGCCTCTCAATTAAATCGATTAAAAGCCATGAAGTCATGACTATCCCTTCCTTTTTCTTCCTTCTGACTGCAGATTGGGCCCAAGTCCAGGCCTACTCCTGAAGGTAAGATAGTTTCTAGTGAGGACATTTGACTATTCTAAGAGATTGAAATCAGTTGCAGACCTGCTGGAGGATAAAGAGGATGTCTAGTTCCCTTTGTGGTATCAAACTTATCTATGCCATAAAGAATGGGAGATAAAGGTGCTTTGAATCTCTTCTAACAGGACTTGCATTCATTATCTGTAGAGTCCTAGAAATGGAAGGAACCTCAGAAGTCCTTAAGGGTAACCCCTATACCTAAAGCATGAGTCCTCTGGACCATATTCTCCACCCTCCTTTGTTGGTTTAGGGTGGTGGTAAGGCAGTGGTTCAGCGATTATTAAAGACATGTAAGACACAATCCTTGCCCCACCTGTAAGAACTTATAATCACACTGGAGAAGGAGGGCACCCTTCTGTCAGCAGCTCAATTCCTTATGTTACAGCTTTCATATGACCCCAAGATCCCAGGTTGACTTTTGAAAACTTTTCATTTTATGGCTCATTGCCCTAACTCAGACCATCTAGAAACTTCACTATCTGACATCACCCCAGAGTGTTGTCACAAACCTTCCCTACAAATGAAAGGGTCACAAATTTCACATAAGAAAAGGTATATTTTTTGTTCAATGAATATAAATGAGTCTACAGAAATATTAACCTGCTCAGTAAACACTCCCTCCCCGGTAACTTTTGTAGCATCATGCTTAGAAGCATGTACTGAATAAAGCTCTTAAATGTAATTTTCTTTTGCTTTGCTGTTTTTTTTCAATCTTAAGAGTATTTATTTTTCCCAGTTCCATGCAAAGATAGTTTTCAACATTTCTTTTTATATGATTTTGAGTTCCAAATTTTTCTGTGCCCTCCACAAGACAGCAACTAATCTGATACAGGTTATATATGTTCAATCATATTAAACAATAAATGCAACTTTGTAATATGGTTCTTTGGTGCATTCTTCCTACAGAGGCTCTTCTAGGCACTATATGGAGAGATAGTATTACAAAGCAATTGTTCTGAAAAAGATCTGGGGGTGTTAGTGGACTACAAGATGAATATGAGTCAGTCATTTGATACAGTAGTGGGAAAAAACCCAGTGTGATCTTGGGCTTCATTAAGCAGGGCAATGCCTCCAGGAATAGCAAAGTTTCAATCGCACTGTAATCTTCCCTTGTCAGAAGTCATCTGCAGTGTCCTGATCCCCTCTAAGGCTAGTGCATACTCTTTCTTATCTCCAAGTTAGCCTGTATATATCTTGACTTTATGTAACCATTGACTGCCTTCCCATTGCTTAGATAATGAGTTCATTGAGACTAGGGACTCTCTTTTGTCTTTCCTTGTATCCCCAGAACTCAGCACAGAGTTTGACACATAGTAGTATCAAGTACTATTGCTTGTTGTTGGACTGACAATATTGCTTTCAGTTTGGGGCTCCTTTTTAGAAAGCTATTGATAAGTTCGAGAGTGTCTATAGAATGGCAACCAGGATGGTAAAGGGCATTGAATCCTTGTCATATGTGGCTCATTTGAAGGAACTGAACACATTTTGCCTGGACAAGTGAAGACTGGAATTAGGATAGGGATGGGAGGTGGGGCAAAGTGCATCATAGCTGTATTTGAAAGATTAGCAGATAGAGTAAGGGTTAGATTTGTTCTGTTTGGCCCCAGAAATCAGAATCAGGAACAATAAGTGCAAGTTGCAAAAGTTCAACTTAGACTTGCTGCCCTCCCAGCAAGGGAGGTGCTCCCTGACCTCTCCAAGCAATGATTTGTCCTCCAGAAACTATGAAAGCTTCATTTCACATCTCCTATTTTCCTTTCATAACCATTACAGGATATGAATTAATCAAAACAGCTTCTTTACCGAACACCACCACTGGAGAGAGAGGAAAATGCACAGACCTCTTACATATATAGAGAACAGAGAAGAATGCAATAATGGTAAAATACTGAAATGAGTAGTCTAGAAGTGGGATAGTCATTTTGAGCTGGAAGACCCATGTTGAATCTCGGCTTCCTTATTCAATACTATGCGGGCAAATGAACTTGATCTCTTTGGAATTTACTTTTCTCACTTGTAAAATGGAGGCATTTGACTTACATTAGCTTGCTTTGATTAATTTATTCACAAGAATTTCACTGGACATTGGCCTTCAGAGGCTATCTCCATATTGTGGAAGGGCGTGAATTTCTAGATTAGGAGCTTATGCTTTATTTGGTAGGCAATGAAGAGCTAATGAATGTTTTTGGTAGAGGAGTGCAAGGAACATGGAATCATAGTTACTCAAATAAGAGCATAATAACCATGAAGTGCATCCTCCTCATTTTATAGAGGTAGATACTGGAACACAGGTTCAGTGATTTGCTCAAAATCATGCACATAGTAAGTGACAAAAACCATGATCTGAAGTCAGCTTTTATAATTTTAAGTTGAGTGTTCTTACACCAATATCACATGGTCTCATTCCTTTAGTGGGGACTCATCTAAGCTCTACCAAATTTCCCTCCAAATAACTTTAAAATAATGCCTCAAAATAACTTGTAGAGTAACAGAACCAACAAAAGCATAGGGAGAAACAATTTTCCAATTTAAGACAATATAGAAGGTTAACAGGTCTCACTGAGGGGAGAGCAGAGTTCAGGCCAGTGCAGTCCACTCTTAGCAAGCCAGCAGCAAGCCATACCTCAAAAGTTAACAGCTCAGGGGCAGCTAGATGGCACAGTGGTTAAAGCACCAGCCCTGGATTCAGGAGTACCTGAGTTCAAATCTTGCCTCAGACACTTGACACTTACTAGCTGTGTGACCCTGGGCAAGTCACTTAACCCTCATTGCCTAAAAAAACAAAACAAAACAAAACAAAAAAGTTAACAGCTCCCTGGAAAATTAGCAGCAGGCTGTGTGATCACAGTAATCTCGGGTCTGATAAATTCAAAGATTCCAGCTTTGGGGATAAGCACTCACCATTTGACAAAATTGCTGGGAAAACTGGAAAGCAGTTTGGCAGAAACTAGGTATAGACCAAAATCTCACACCATATACCAGACTAAGGTCAAAATAGGTACATGATTTTTACATAAAGAGTGATACCATAAGCAAATTAGGGGAGCACGGAATAATTTGCATATCAGAAATATGCGAAGACTTTATGATCAAACATGAGAGAGAGAATTAAGGAGGTAAAATAGACATTTGATTACATTAAGTTAAAAAGGTTTTGCACAAACAAAACCAATGCAGGCAAGATTAGAAGGAAAACAAAACTGGGGGTAAAATTTTTCAGCAAGTTTCTCTGATAAAGGCTTTATTTCTTAAATATATGTAGAATTAAGTCAAATTTACAAGAATACAAGTTATTCCCCAATTGATAAAGACAAAGAATATGAAGAGTCAGATAAGAAGAAATCAATGTTAATCTCTAAGCAAATGAAAAATGCTCTAAATCACTATTGATTAGAGAAATGCAAATTAAAACTGCACTAAGATACCACCTCACACCTATCTGATTGTCTAAAGACAAAAATGGAAAATGAAAAATGAAAGATTGGATGTGAGAAAATTGGGACACTAATGTACTATTGGTAGAGTTGTGAACTAAGCCAGCCATTCTGGAAAGCAATTTGGAATTATGCCCAAAGTGCTATAAAATTATGCATACCCTTTCATGCAGCAATACTATGACCAGTTCTATAGCCCAAAGAGATTAATATTAATTAATATTAATAGCAGCTCTTTTGTGATGGCAAAGAATTGGGGATTGAGGGCATGCCCATAAATTGGGGAATGGTTGAACAAGTTTTGGTATATGATTTTGGTGTAATATTATTGTGTTATAAGAAATAATGAGGGGCAGCTAGGTGGCACAGTGGATAAAGAACCGGCCCTGGATTCAGGAGGACCTGAGTTCAAATCTGGCCTCAGACACTTGAAAATTACTGGCTGACAATTACTACCCTCATTGCTCTTCCCCCCCCCCCCCCCCACACACACACAATGATGAGCAGGATGCTTTCAGGAAAACCTGGAAAGATTTACATAAGCCAATGCAAAGTGAAGTGAGCAGAAACAGGAGGCTATTATATCCAGTAGTGACAACATTATACAATGACCAACTAACTGTGAATCAATAAGACAATTCTGAAGAATTTATTATGAAAAATGCTATCTACCTCTAGAGAAAGAACTGATGAACTTTGAGTACAGATTAAAGCATATTCTTTTAACTTTATTATTTGTGGTAATGTCTTTTTTTTTTTGGTCTGCACTTTCACAACATGATTAATATGGAACTATATTTTTCATCACTGAACACATATATCCTGTGTCAAATTGTCTGCCATCTTAGGGAGGGGGAAAAGGTTGAAAGAAAGAAAAAAAATTGAACATAAAATTTCAAAAATAAATGTTAGAAAATATTTTAATATGTAATTAGAAAAATATTAAAGATTCAATTGGAGGAAAGGAAAAAAGTAGTTAACAAATACTCATTATGTGTTTAGCATAATGATAGTTGTTGTTCAGTCATTTTTCAGTTATGTCCAACTCTTTGTGATCCCACTTGGTATTTTCTTGGCAAAGATACAGGAGTGTTTTGCCATTTTCTTCTTTAGCTTATTTTACAGATAAGGAAACTGAGGCAAACAGGGTTGAGTGATTTGCCCTGTTTCACACAGCTAGTAAGTGTCTGAGGTCAGAATTGAACTCAGGAAGATAGATGAGTCTTCCTGAATCCAGGCCCACAACTTTATCCATTGCACCACCTAGCTTCCCATTATGATAGTAGCCATGGGAAACACAGGAAAATTAGCCTAGTTACTGGCTTCCAAGAAAAAAAAACAACACAAAAAATGAAGTGTAAGGAACAATTTATTTACTGTAGTAAAAGTGTTCAAGAGTTAGAGTTTATTAGCCTTAGTTTAGTATGGGGTCTCCCATTTATTAGCTTTGTAATCTTGGACAAATTAATTAAGTTCTCTGGGTCTCAGTTTCCTCATCTTGGAAATAGTGCCTTACTTGCCCAAAACCTAGAAGCTGGACCAAATGTTCTCTAATGTTTTCTTTCAGTCTAAGAGTTGTGATTCTATATGCTTAGGGAAGTTGGGATGAGAAGTAGGTTTTATCTGTGATAGACAATGTTTTCTTTAGAAGGTTTAAGGCTCTTATCTCTGTAATGAATTCATTTAATTTTTGTTTTTGGAAAGAGTTAATTTTGTTTTCATATTTAAAAAATAGCTATTTGGTGTTGCAAGGAAGGGAGATTGATAATAATAATTACAGGAATGAACAAGGATAGTTTTCAATGGTATTCAGTCAAACACTGTAAACACAGATAAACCAGTCTATTTCTTTGGAAAGAACTGATAATTAGGTTCTCATAATTATATGCCCTGTTTTCCTACAGATAGCAAAATAGAAGTTTCTCAAGTATAGGGATTGTACTTTATAAATTCATGGAAATGATCAGGGGAGAGAAAAATTTTAGTAAATTGAGGGAAAATACAGACTAACCCATGAGAATCTTTAGAAGCTACTATTAGAAACCACTGTGGTTTCTTCAGAAGCTACAGCAATTTTTGGCCAATTGCTTTATTAACTATACTTGAGTAATTCTTAAGATCATACAAAATTTTAGGGCTAGAAGGGACCAGAGGCAATTTAGCCCAAAATCTTTGTTTTACAAATAATGGAACGGAAAACCAGAGACAGTAAATGATTTGCCCAAGTTTTGAGCTTTTGCCTAACTGGGAGAGCTTATATATGAACCCAGTATGCCTGATCCAAATCCAGGGCTCTTTCTATGTCCCAGTAAAATTTACTCTCCTTAAGTGCCAGTGCCTTGATCTTCTGTGGATGGGGAACCAGAGGGGGAAAAAGACAAATACAAATGTTTACAATACAAGATGGAAAGAGAGACAAGAAAAGAGCAGACAAGGCAAAGTGCCATGAGAAATTTGAGGAGGAAGTTCACATATGTAGAATTCTGTGAAGGCTTCAAAGAGGAGGTAGCATGTGAGTTGGACCTTGAAGAAAAGGAATGACTTTAATAGATGGAGGAGGAGGAGGAGGAGGAGGATGAGGAGGAAGAAAAGTCCATGCCAGTGGAGAGGAAGGCATTAGCCAAGGCATGGAGATGGAAGAGGACAGCATGAAAACAGAAGACCATTAGTCACCCAGATTGTTTGGAATGTTGACCACATGAAGGTGAAGATCATTGCCATATTGTGAAGGGTCTTGAATTTCTGGATTAAGAATTTATCCTTTATTTGGTGAGCAATGAATGCTTTTTTTATAAGTAGGTTTAGGGGCATGATGATGAGCTTAGGTTTCATTATTTTATATTTAAGATATCTTCAGGACATACAGGTAAAGATTTCTAACAGCTAGCTGTAGACTGGAAGGTCAAGGCAGAAGTGATGAGTAGAGATCATTTTGCAAACAACTACATAGAAGTGAGGGAATCATGGAAGAGATAATACTGCCCCTCACATTTACTAATGGTTTACCTGTACCCAGAGTACTTAAATTGTCAGAACCTCAGTTTCTTCATCTGTATGATGGAAAATTATACCTGCAATATCTACCTCACAGAGTTGTCTTGGAACTTAATGAATGTAAAGAATTTTGTGAATTTAAAGTGAATTTATTGCTGTTGTTCAGTCATTTCAGTTATATCTGATTCTTTGTGACCCAATTTGGGATATTCTTTCCAAAGATACTACAGTACTTTGCTATTTCCTTTTCTAATTCATTTTTATAGATGAGGAAACTAAGGCAAACAGTGTTAAGTGACTTATCCAGGATCACACAGATAGGAAGGGTCTGTGGTCAGATTTGAACTGTCTTCCTGATTCTAGGACTGGCAGTATATCTATTGCAACACCTAGCTGGCCTGAAAGTGAATTATAAATGGACAAATTATATTAGTATTTATTAACTGATTAGAGGTGTTTTCTGAACATGCTAGTCTTCTGTTACTATCACATACTTCAATCCACTGAGATTCTAAGGAAGCTCAGAACACCAGACAAGAATGAAGTCAGATATCCCCACTGTTATCTCTGCTGTTAGCATCTTTTTATCCAAACATTAAAACAAATCAAAAGGTTTTAGAAACCAAAAGCTGCTAGGAAAAAAAGTCAAGAAGAGAGGCTGGGAAAATGGTGAAAAAGGATCTATTCTTGAAGATAAATGGTATATGACCTTTAGACTTGACTGGAGTGTGGGAGAGTGGTGGTAAAGTCTGTCCAGAACCATCCAGGGCACCAGTGATAGTCAGGACAAGGACACATGGACTTCCAGAAGAGCTTTAGGGAAACAAGTGGAGTCTGGACAAATTATTAGCTCTCAGGCTGATTTGAGTTTTGTATGTCTGTACTTGTAGTCTTTGGGGGTGAGGTGGGGATAAGGGTGGGTAATGGATTAGTCTAGAATTTGATTGTCTTCTTCTCTTAAGCCTCATCTCCTCTACCTCAACAGATCCTCACTCCTGTTTCTCAAGGATAACCAGAATGCTTCTTCTTCTTCTTCTTCTTCTTCTTCTTCTTCTTCTTCTTCTTCTTCTTCTTCTTCTTCTTCTTCTTCTTCTTCTTCTTCTTCTTCTTCTTCTTCTTGCAGGGCAATGAGGGTTAAGTGACTTGCCCAGGATCACACAGCTAGTAAGTGTCAAGTGTCTGAGGCCAGATTTGAACTCAGGTCCTCCTGAATCCAGGGCTGGGGCTTTAGCCACTGTGCCACCTAGCTGCCCCCAGAAAGCTTCTTGATGAGCACAGAAGCTTGCATGTGTTCTTTTCCATCGTGACCTTTCTGGGATAGACATTTGCTTCAATGCTTACTAGTTTTGTATCCATGGACAAGTCACTTAAAATTTCTGAGACTCATTTTCTCACCTGTAAAATGGGATTAATCATGCTTGTTTTATTGGAAGATCTAGATTCAAGTACTGTCTTTGACAGAACTATGTGCATTTCTCCAAATAAGTTCCTTAACCCCTCTGGGTCCCAAGTAACTCTCTAAAACTTGAATTTAGAAAGCAGCTACCCATTTGCATTGGCAGAATAAATTTCTTCTTGGAGGCTCCCAATGGAAAAAAAAAAGATTCGGTTGTACCCTATACCACATACACATACACATACATACATATACACATATATACATATGTACATATTCTGTGTTTTTGTGTATGTAATGGATGGCACCCTGATTCTCACAATGTACTTTGTAAATCTAATAGTACAATGGAAATACAGTATTATTTTTATCCCTCCACCAAAGTCCTCCATTTCTTTTCTGAAAATTCAATTATTTTTTCAATGACCACATATTTATTTTTCTCCTTTCTATGCCATATTTTAAAAAATGATAAAAACAAAACCCTTGTAACACATAAACATAGTCAAGAAAAGCCAGATGTATCTACAAAGTGGCCATGTTCAAAATTGTATATCTCATTCTGTAGCTTGAGCATATTATTCTTTGTTAAGAAATGGGTAATGTACTACAGCACAGGTCCTCTAAAGTCATATTTTATGTAATATCATTTATCAAACATCTTGAGTCTTTCAACGTTGTTTGTACAATGTTGTTGCCATTGCATAAATTGCTCCCTAGCTCTCTTCACTTTATTCTGTATCAGTTCATATAATACTTCCTAGGTTTCTTTAAAAACATCATTCATTATTTATTATGGTGCATTATTGTTCCATTACATTCATATGACATACTTCACTCAGCCATTCGTCCAACTGATGGACACTGTGCTAGTTTATACCTCTCTGTTGCTACAAATGGAGTGCATATATGTGTGTGTATATATAGGTACATATATTATATATACATACATGCATGCACATGCACATATGTGTATGTATATACGAATATGTATATGTGCATGTACATGTACATGGTCCTTTTCCTGTTGTTTTGATCTCTTTGGAGTATGTGCCCTAAAGTGGTATTGCTGAGTCACAGGGTATACACAGTTTAGTGACTTTTGAGAAATAGTTCCAAATTGCTTTCCAGATTTCTTGGACATTGAGATGACTCCAACGTATCAAAAACTAAGCCAATTGAGTGTCATCTCTTCTAGGTCCTAAAAGCTGGAAAGCTGTGTATGGTCTAGTGATGGACAGTGAACAACTCATCTGAGAACTAACTTAGCTATATTTTGAGAGGCTTGTCTTTATATTAGCTGTATGGTGATTAATTTTTCAGCCACATCAACTCTGAAAATCATCCACTAGATTCTAGAAGGGCTAAGACATGTGTGAAGGGAAAGAATACACACACACCCCATCACCACTCTTTGAAGGGAATCATTGTTATTATTCATTCTCATTGTAGTAGTGGTGGTAGTAGGAGAAATATTGTGCTCTACCTATTCACTGAGAAGCAGCATGACAATGTAGTAGGAAACAGTCTCAGAGTCAACTAGAAATGGGTTCAAGTCCCTTCTGTGAAATATATTGGCTGAAGAAAAAGGATCTATTTGTAGAAAAACAGGACAGCTCTTTTTTGCGGTGGCAAAAGAATTAGAAATCTGCGGATGCCCATCAACTGGGGAATGACTAAAGACATTTTAGTATATTATTGGGGTAGAATACTAATATGCTATAAGAAGTGAGGAGCAGGATAATTTCAGAAAAACCTGGGAAGATTTAAATGAAACCATTATGAAGTGAAGTGAGTAGAACCAGGAGAATATTATACACAGTAACAATATTGTAAGGATGGTCAACTGTGAAAGACTTAGCTACTCTGATAAATACAATTATCCACTTTAACTTTCATTGCCCCAACAAAAAAAGAAAAAAGAAAGAAAAAATATTTTTTCTTGTTTTTTCTTGTTTTCTTTTGTAACATGGAAATGTTTTTCATGACTTCACATGCAATATTGATATCAAATTGATTGCCTTCTCAAGGAGGAGAGGGAGAAGAGGGGGGAAGGGAGGGAGAGGATTTGGAACTCAAAATTTAAAAAAGGTTAAAATGTTTTTCATGTAATTGAGAAAAATTATATAAAATTATTTTTAAAAGGAATATATTGGCTGTCTTATCCAAAACAAATTATTAACTTTTCAGTGCCCCCAAGAGCTCTCTAAATACTATACTTGCAAAGCAGCTTGTAATTTGAATTGATAGAGGGAGTTTCTTCACATGCTCCCAGTTTCTTACTCCATTGGGGCAGTTAGGTCATGTCTGCAGTCAAGAAGATTCATCTTCCTGAGTTCAAATCTTACCTCAGACACTTACTAGCTGTGTGACCTTGGGCAAGTTACCTAACCCCTTTTGCCTCAGTTTCCTCATTTGTAAATGATTTGTAGAAGGAAATGGAAAACCACTCCAGTATATCTGTCAAGAAACCCCCAATTTGGGGTAACAAAGAGTCAGACATGACTTAAATGACTGAACAATAATAATTATTATTGTGGTTCCACTAAAGTCTCACAGCTTCTATTAAATCTTCAGAGACATGTGGTAGTGCAGTTGACAGAGTGAGTACCACCTGTGTGACCCTGGGCAAGCTACTTAATCTCTGTTTGTCTCAGTTTCCTCACCCATAAAATGAAGAGAATCATAGTACCTACCTCATAGGGTTGTTGTGAGGATCATATGAAATGATATTTATAAAAAATGCTTAACACACAGTGCCTGGCATATAGAAGGTGATATATAAATGCTTGTTCCCTTCTCTTTCCCCTTCTTTCTTCTAGTACTCTGGAACATGCAGCTTTCTTCCTTTAAAAAATCTTGTCAGGGGCACTGAGCTAATACAATGATTAATTTCAGAAATACAGGGGAACATAAATCCTTATTTTAGAATTACAATTTATAATCAAGGGTAAGAACTCAAAAAGAAAAGGAAGGGATTTTGCTTCTTTTGCTGCTAGCTCTTTCTGCTTTTTAGCATTTAGTGTTATGAGTTGGGTTAATAGAATGCTGAATTCAAAGTTAGCTGGTCTGGGGTCTAATTGTGGTTTGGGAACTTGTATGAGCTTGTGCAAGACACTTTACCACTTTGGTGCTCAGTGTCCTCATCTGTAAAATGAGCATGGATGATAGTTCAATGAGTTCAACTAAATGATCTCTGAGGTCTCTTGTGATTCTAATAGAGAATCCTTGAGAACCAGGAATCATTTCTCCCTGCCGATTTATTACACAGTATCAAGTGCTCAATTAGCACTATTTGACCAACTCATATTTATGGACATAATTAAGGAGATACACATATGGAAGAACTAATAAATTTGTCAATAGGTAGATGAAAATAGTGTTCAAAAGAGGTAATTTAAGCTAAAAACAATCCTATAAAATGCTATAAATCATTAGTAATAAGAGAAATGCAAATGAAAATTACAACTCCAAGGTTCTACCTCATGCCCAGCTTGACAAAAATGACAAAAGAGGAATATGGCAATTGCTAGTGAGTCTGTGGGAGGATATGAACATCAACATACTGTTAGTGGAGTCATGACTTGGTATAAGTATTATGGAGATCATTTTAGAGCTATATCACAAAAGTCAATATACTATGCATACTCTGCGATCCAATGATGCCACTACTAAGTACATTACCTAAAGATGTCAAAAACAGAGAAAGCATCCATATGTAAATGTGAGTTACCCTTTGTAGTTCATTTGTATGGGGCATAAGTCTGCTTCTGAGAAGAGCAGTTGTTGATTTAAGTCTGGCTCAGCAGTTCATTTCTTTGAAACATAGATTTGCTCAGATTTTGAAGAAAAAGTTATTCTGACTCAGAGTTCTAAGACATTTGTTGTTCATTTTGAATATGAAAAGCTGTATTATACTGGAGCTTTGTGAATTATATAACTTTTATGAAGTGAAACAAATGTAATTTATCTGATTATACATAGGAGACGAGCATTTGATTACTAATCATTAGTTAAGGTGGGGCTCATTCACATAGAGAGGAGCAAGACTCTAAATCCAGAAAGATGGTGATGAAGATGATGATGATGATGCAAGAGAGACACACAAAGATAAAATAAAAGATTTCAGAATTATATCAACTAACCTTGAAGCTAGAAGTGATGGTTACTACAGTGTTGAAGAATAAGTCCAGATGAGTAGAAAAATAGCTTGGAAGCAAAGAATCAGAGATGCTACCCAGAACATTAACTAGTTCAATTGAAACAAGATGTTGTACACAATGAGATGTTAGCTGAGTAATAGAAACATGTGTTCAACATAGAAACTAAGTTTATTGATGAGATTTTACATATACTTCCTGAGAACAAGGAAAACACTTAAGTTTACGATTCAAGTTTTGGTGGATCAGCTCAGCTTAGCAGTGGAAGGATCTGTTCAATAAAGAAGTTATGTTCATCAAAGACCGCTTATGAACAGAAAAAGAAAACAGAAAAATGACACCAAAATTCAAGTAATGGGGTTACAAGTTTTGTATACATGAGTTTTCCTGTCTTTATGTGTTTCTCTCCGTGATGGTTTTTTTTTTTTTCTGCAGGTGTGTCTGCCTACTTTTTTCCATATATACCAAGTAGATGTTAGGAAAGGATGGACCTGGTTTAGTGTAAAGTGTGATGGATTTATTCTTCTTGCCAATAGTTTGGCTGAACATATAATGCTTATAAATGAGTACTTGTGATGCTATTATTTCTTTTTTCTTATTCTTAAGTAAATGGTTATGTTTAAGGTCTAAATGTGTTATCATACTGAGTGTCTGATTTTGTGTAAACAGAAGCACTTCAGTCATGTCTTGAGATCTGGTGCTGAATTGGAATGTATTTCCCCACAAAAGGGTTACAACACTTAGGATCCAAAGATATTTGATGTTAACCTTGTTATTGTGGTCTTTTTTGTGGGAACCTAGACCTGCCATTGTGAGGACAGATTGGAGTGTGTGAGAGGTATGAGGCATTATAGTGCAACATTTTTTGTTATAACAAAGAACTGGAAATAAATTAGGTACCTATCAATTTGAAACAGATGAACAAATTGTGGATATATTACATTGTTATATTATATATAATACATATAACTATATTATATATTATATTATGTGGTTACAATATTATTGCCCTGTAAAAAAATGGAAAAAGAATAGATTCAGAGAAACTTGAGAAGACCTGTATTAACAGATGTAGAATGAAGTGAGCTTAATGGTTAAATGATTAACTATTAAATGATTTATTAAACAATTAACCCTTTTCCTCTGTCATAAGGCATGGTGCCAGTGGGGTCAGGGTATTGTAACGATTGGAATAACGCCACCTGCTGGATACTTACTGTAGAGGAGTTCTGCCCATGAAGGGAAGGTCTTTGAGGGCAAGACCAGGAGTCAGGAAGTGACGTGGGCTAGTGGGAGGAGGAAGGAAGAGACTGGCGCTCAGGCTCGCTCTCTTTCCTCTGGACTCTGGTGGAGAGCGGAGCGAGAAATGCGCTCTCCCTTTAATAGATAGGAATCTAGACCTTTCTCTCTCTCTTTACCAAATTCTTATTCTCCTTAATAAATGCTTAAAAGTCTAACTCTTGCTAAAGCTTATAATTTATTGGCGACCACTCATTAGATATTTTAGACAGACTAGCTAGAATTTTAGCCCTTAGCCCTTAACAGATGGCGACCACGAAGAGGAAAGCTAACCCTCAGTCTTCTGATCTGCTGGTTGGGTAAGAAATTTCCCCTCCCTCTCCCTTTAACTGCTAAGTACTGGCGCACTGGCTGTGTTTTCCTTTAAATTTTTTCGAATGGACCTTTTAAACTCCCTAATTATCCTATTTTTGATTTTGGTCTGTTTAACCAGACAAATGGGAGATAAGATCATGTTAATGCTTTGTTTTTGTGGATTTTCTATTTTTCTTTTTATTTTTGTTAAAAGAGCCAGCAACTTACTCACACAAGGAAATATCTCTCCCTCTCCCAACCATGCTTTTTCAGAGAAACCTGAAGAGATTCCCGCAGCTTTTCCCAGTTCTAACACTAATTGTTGCTCTAATTTTGCATGCCTGGAGGCAATGACCCACCCTCTAGAAGCTTTTAATCCCCTAGCACCTGGAGGCAAAGTGGGGGAAGAGGAATCCAGGCCTGAGTTCAAAATCAAGTCGGATTCAAATTGCGCTGGTCCCTCCCCTCCTCCCCAGACCCCACCCTCTACTCCTCCTATGGCCAAGCCCATAGCTTCCCCTGCCTGGGAAGTCCAGAGATCTGATGCGCATGCTCAACTTTTTCTACCTGCATTTGCAGCTTCAGGCTCAGCCCTTCCCCGGCCTGGCTGTGCTTTTGAGACAATCTTAGAAAACTCTTTAAATTCCAGATATGCTTGTTTTGTTCATAATTTTGCTAACCTGCTTTTGTCTTTAATTAGTAATCTTATAAAGCATTTGTATGGTGAAAAGACTGACAGACAATATAAAGGGGTTAAAGAAGAAAAACTTAGGCTGAATAAGAATGACAACCATCAACATAGTTCAAGACTCTGCTTCTTTTGCCATGGAAGGGTATATATTTTAGAGAAATGTAGAAGTAAGCAGCAAGGTATTGATATGAGTGTTGGGGATTTTAGATATCGGAATCAAAAGTGTTCTGAATTCACTCAGAGTATTAATGTCAGTTCAGAGGTTACATAGGATTTCTATGCTATTATATATACATTTTGAAATTAATGGTATGGGTTTATTTTCATAGAGATTTTCATGCTTTTGAGATTGTGTCTTATACTTAGTTTTTAAAACAAGGAGAATATTTGTAAAAGCTTTTTATAGTCATGTGATCAAGTTTATATTTTATAGTACTCTTATTAATATTAAATTCATATTCATTTAGATTTCCCTAGTTTGAATTTCATTGTCTTTTATTATTCCACGTGTATTTTCTTCTATTCATTCATCTATCTAATTTTGAAACATGGTTTTGATTTCATAATACAATGTTAATTCTAGGAGTATTGTGCTCCCATATTCTGAGTTGTTTGTTTTTGTTATTTTTTTTTCCTCAACTGATTATTTGATCAAACTCTTTAAAGCATTTCCCTGGCAAATTGGTTGCCATGGCAAGTGTAAATTGATTCTAGAAGTATTATTTTTGATAAGCATATTCCCAAAAAAAAAAAAAAGAGGGGAACATTTGTAAAAGTTTTCTTTTTTCAAAAAAAAAAAGTTCTTTGAGATTCTGTTATGCTTTAACTTGTATTTAAATATATTCAGATTTTTCACAAAAGTAATTGTATACTAAGTTTTTAAAAAAGGGGTATTATTTGAAATTGTTGCATAATTATATATTGTGTTCTGAGTCAAGATGTATTCACATTTTTTGCAATCATTTATTATCCTCAATTTTTAAATCCATATGAGACTTGGATTATGGGAACTTATCATTTAAGACACTAATTGCCTTTATTCTGAGTTATCAGATGCCAGTTGGCCAAGATGCCATCCAATCACAAGAGGAATACATGCAAGAGCAGACACTGAACTGTCACATGAGGGGAGACATGCATGAAGTCAAGGTATGGCCGAGGGAACGGCTTTTGACTAATGTTGAGGTTGGATTCTCTTGGTTTAATATTTTATTTTATTTTTCCCCACAATATTGTACAGATGGCTGGAAGTATTGATCCCACCCATCTCACTTCTACACCTGGCTTCTATGCTCCCTCCTATATGCCTGATGCCATGGACATCTCAATCCCATGCATCTGATTAAGTCTGACTCAGTTTCTTCCAATATGTTCGGTGGCATGGACATATATTCCATCCACCTCTTTTAAGCCTGGCATACTGTATGGGCAGTACATACTGCTCAAGTGTGGGAATGCTCATATCCCATCATTTCTCTGTTCTTTTATGGTAACCCCCATAATTATCTCAGGTGTCATGATAAATACAGTGTTGAATTTGGCCTTGACATCTGTTACCAATTATATTAGATTTTTAAATTTCTCATAATGGCATGAGGATAATTAGGCAGATGATGCAAAAAGTGATGAAACAAAGATAAAAAATTATTTTTAATAATTAATATCGCAGCAATTGTCTTCTCAATTACCCTCCATAAGGGGGGGACTATAGTAATATTATAATTTTAAAGAATGTTTCAATTTTTGTTTTATTATATGTTTCATGTGTAACAACTAAGATTCTGAATTCCCTTAGACATGTTTTTGAGAACTTTCATTGTTGGATTTGATTATTGACAAAGCTATTTTAAAGTTGTGTTAAGCTCAATTTTGTAGGAAATTTCCTGGCTGATTACCAGTATCCACACATCAACCCCTGAAAAGACTTCCATTCCACGACTACACCTAGAGGACATCTGAGAAAAGACTTTCAGAGACTTTAAATGAACAGTTTTGATTTGTTGTTTTTGTTGTGTTTTTTCTCTTTCTGTTATAATATACACCATCTGTAACATGTACTCTCTGCAGAGGCCCTCCCTTTGCAAGACTAATGTCAAAGCGTCGGTTCATGAGGACAAAAAAAAAATCGCCCCTCTGGACAAAACTTTCCTCTCTTCCTTTTCTATATTGTTGTTCACATATTATTAGTTAGCAATAGTTATTATATTCTTTTTACTGTTCCGTCAAGGAAACATTTTGTTTCTTGAGGAACAACAGGGGGGACTGTAACGATTGGAATAACGCCACCTGCTGGATACTTACTGTAGAGGAGTTCTGCCCATGAAGGGAAGGTCTTTGAGGGCAAGACCAGGAGTCAGGAAGTGACGTGGGCTAGTGGGAGGAGGAAGGAAGAGACTGGCGCTCAGGCTCGCTCTCTTTCCTCTGGACTCTGGTGGAGAGCGGAGCGAGAAATGCGCTCTCCCTTTAATAGATAGGAATCTAGACCTTTCTCTCTCTCTTTACCAAATTCTTATTCTCCTTAATAAATGCTTAAAAGTCTAACTCTTGCTAAAGCTTATAATTTATTGGCGACCACTCATTAGATATTTTAGACAGACTAGCTAGAATTTTAGCCCTTAACAGTATATTGAAAGTGAGTATTATATAAAATGTACATCAATAAAATTTCCTAAAATTCCAGAAGAAGTCTATACAGTATATACAATAAAGTAAAGGCAAACAACTTTGAAAGGCTTAAGACCTTTCAGTGCAGTGACTTCAGGACACTGATGGTGAAATATACTTCCCACCACTTGGCAGAGAGAGGTGTTGGACTAGAGATGCTTAATGAGAGGTATTTTCAGACATGGCCGATGTGTGAATTTGTTCCTTTTGACTAATTTGTTATAAGGGACAGCTTCTGTTTGGAAAGGGGGAGTGATAATAAGGCAGGAAAGAAGAAAATAAATGCTAATGTTTTTTTAAAAATACACAAAGAGAGCAGAATTTCATAAAGGGAAGCAGAGAAGGAAATTGTTGTTATATCATATTAAATTTACTACCAACTTTAAAAACAAAAAAGTTCAGTTCCATATACAATTCTCTTTTTCGGTTCTTTATGTATTGAGATGTTCATGTATGTCCAGTCCTTCACAAAATTAAAAAGTGAAAAGCAATGTGCGCAGATAATGATTAATATCAATACTGGCTTATTAATATTGATAAGTAGCACATTTTATAGTGCTACTTTCTTCACATCTCACCCTTTGGTGAAGGGATAGCATGGCACTGTTGGAAAGCTGGGACCATCATTTGAGAAAGTAAATTAATGAGGGTTTCCTTTCAAGAGTTACTGCTGGGGCAGCTAGATGGCACAGTGGATAAAGCACTGGCCCTGGAGTCAGGAGGACCTGAGTTCAAATCCAACCTCAGATACCTGACACTCACTAGCTGTGTGACACTAGGCAAGTCACTTAACCGCAATTGCCTCACCAAAAAAAAAAAATAGAGAGTAACTACCATTTTACAGTGCCACATTCCTCATAACTACCTTGGGAGGTGGTCAGTACAAGGATTATTATCCCTATTTGACAAAAAAGGAGAATGAGACTCACAGAGGCAAGATGTGTTGAAGGTTAAACAGTTATTAAATGCTTGAACCCAGACTCCAACCCATATTCAAACTCCAGATCCAGAGCTCTTCTTGTTTTTGTTTCCACTTGGCTGGGAATCTGCTAGGAGCATGGATTTAAAGAAATCACAATGATGATGACAGTTGGTATAAAAAAATGCAATCCCCTGAAGCACTATACAGTCAGTGTTTTCAATTTGGGGGGTGATGGGTATGGGGAACTGGTTTTTGGCTATTCAATACCGAACATTCTTCAGGCATTGAAGATTCTTAATGGGGTTTTGGCCAGGCTCCTGCTTATCTTACTGAGTCATAATTGAGGCTGATATAGCCAGAGCTCTTATTAAGGTGCACTTAGCCCTTAGGGATGGCCGCATTGATTTTTACCCTTTTTTCCTCAAGAAATCAATATTTTGGGGGAGGCAAAGGGCCAGAAATGAAACATTTTGGATCAAAGCCACGTCCAGAATTAGAAATTCTCCTTGAATTTGATTGTGAGAAAACACAGAAAATCTTTCTTCTTAGAGAATTCATAGCTAGATCTGAAAGGAAAATCTATACCACAAACTTACTCAGAGATCCATATTAGATGTATATTCTTCCCAGAAGCCAACAGACTACTTTGCTTAAGATATATTATTAAATAAACTGATATATGGGGTTCTGAAATTGTATTTTAAAAGTATTTATTGGGGACAATATTGGTTCCCAAGGACAATCTTGATAGAAAGGTGGAGGACTTAAGGTGCAAAAAGTTGGAATACTTTCAGAAGAGATCACTGTGTCCATTGATGTGATTAACCATTTCTCTCTTTCATAGAAGATGGTGCTTGTAGCAATAGGGCATATTAGGAAGTGCCTATGGTATCAAAACAGGCATCAATAAAAATTCCCCAAAAATCTGTCATTAATAGTTTTGTTATTTAATTTAACAAAAATGTATTAAATACTTACTATGTAAAAAGTTATCTGTTAGACACTAGAGAGGTAAAGAGATACATAGGAAACAAAATCAAGATTCTCTCTGGTACTGCTGGACTGAGAGTTAAAAGACTTGGGTTCAAATCCGTGCTTTTCTAACCCTTAGATACATGACCTCAGTAAGTCATTTAATGTCTCCAAATTGCAATTGCTTCTTTTGTCAAATGGGGATAGTCATACTTGTCACATTTACCTCACAAGTTTCTAAAACCAATAATGTAAAACACTGTAAAGCTTAAAGCTTTTTTTCTGGCTGTTTCTGTTGTTATTTCTTAATGGTTGAATGGATGAAATGAATGGTTTAAACAATTAGTTGTCTAGGAGTTTGAAAATTTTAGGGCAGTAATTTCTAAACATCATTTCAAGGTAAAGCCCACCTCTCAGCATGTATAGCTTCTAAGAGCTCCAATCTCCTAATGAGAAAGATATAATAAAAAGCTGTACAACATAGGAGAAAAAAGAAATCAACATTACTATACTTTATGGCAACACCTCATGTCCAATCCAATCTCACCTAACAAGAATTCATTTATTATCCACTCTCCGTAAGGCACAGCACTAGGTACTGAGGATGCAACATAAAACACTTCTCATCCTCAAAAAGCTTATATTCTATTATGCAAATAGACTTATGGGTGGTAGGTAGTTGTAATAGACTGCAAGCTGGGTATGAATCAGCAGCACCATGGCAGCTAGAAATATTCATGAGAAATTAAGGAACATTGATAACATAATATGCAAGGATGAGGGAAGCAATAATCTCATTGATCTCTGCCAGGTCTAGGTTACATCTGAAGTAGTATTTGATTAGGGGTGGACATTGTTAGGGAGGACATTGAAAGGTAAAGCATGTTAAAGGGAGGGTGACCAAGATGGTGAGGGGGTCAAAGAACATTCCACTTAGAATCAATTGAGCCAATTGGGGAAATTTAGGCAGGGGAACAAAAGACATGGGTGGTGGGGACTAGCATTGAAGAATGATAGCTGCCCATAGGTTTCTAAAGGGCTGATATATTCAAGAGGAATTATACTCTTTCTATTTGATCCAAGAGACAGAACCTCAAAGAGAACTGGATGACCATCTGTCAGTGATGTTGAAGAGGAAATGCTGCTTAGGTAGGGATCAGAATACATGACAAATGATCCTGTGTTTCTATGCCCTCTAAACCCCAAATAATGGCTGACTTCATTGAGATAATATGGTAAAATGCAGCAAAATTTAGTCCAAACAAAAATGTTGACACAGCCCTTTGAATTTGAGGGTCATGAGGTTTGACAAAGGACCTTGGGCAATTTCATAGGATGTAGAGCTTAGAAGGGACCATAGAAAGCATCTGGTTCAACTGCAACATTTTATCAATGAGGAAGCTGGGACCCACAGAGGTGAAATCTCTTGTCTCAGTCATAAATAGTAAGTAACACAGCCAAAATTGGAAACTCTGGTCCTGTAACTTCAAAGCTCTTGCTCTGGGAATCATTTGCACTACTGCTTTTCCACTCTGTGGACTTCTCTTCTGTGAAATGAGGGAATAAATGCCAGCTAATGTCTCTTTTAATGCTGATGGTCTGTGTTCCTGTCCTAAGAGCCCTGTCTCCAGTATCCTAAGGGTCTAAAACCTACTCACATTGTTGGCTTCAGCCACTGCATCAGAACTACAGAGTAAGTGGAGAGAGTGAGAAAAAAATTCTGCTGCATCTTTTCCTCCCTGAAACTGTTTGCAGCCCTAGCAGACCCCCCACTCCTACTCGACTTACACACACACACACACACACACACACACACTTTACCCAAGCAAAGCCCCCTTCCCCACCTTGTGATTAATCCCTTCTTGCTGAAAAGGCTGTTTTCAGTGTTAAATAGGGAAAAATACATTTAAAAAAAAATCTCCTGAATCCCTTTGCTTTTTTCTCTAACTCTCCATTGAGGTAGGTTTTTTTTTATTAGTATCCCTTCCCTTTCCACCTCTCCTCAAGAAAAATCTTTACTAGTTTGATATAACTGGATTTGAATTTTATTTTGTAAAAGCCCAAACAAAAATAAGCAGAAGGGGGAAAAGAAATTATGCCCCCTTCAAAGAAATTGCTGCCTGCTGCAACCTGACAAATCTTCCCTTTGTTTGTTCAGTTTTTCATAGCTTGCTAATAAAATTCCTGAGGATGGCAAAAGCCTGCTTCCCATGTTGGCTTCTGGTTACCATAGCAACTGAGCTCTGGCAAGAGTTCCAGACTTAGAAGCCTGCGGATTTATTCGTGGTGCTTATGTGAGCAGAACTTGATGTACTATGGTGGAATGAGCATTTCTGTCTCCCCAAATTGCCCTTTGGTGAAGAGGTGTGTGTGGGCTGGGGGCACTGCTTGGAAGCTGGGGCCACCATTTGAGAAACTGTATTCAAAAGGGCCTCTTTCCAATTGCTCTATCTAAAGGAGCCAAGGCTCTCCTTGGCTTAATCATATCTCAAGTGAGCCACTGTGGCGTGACCCAGGTGAGGAGCAAGCAGCAAGAGCTGGGGACAGACAGAATGGGGAAAAGGAAACTTGTTCTAGTGCCACAATCTGGCAGTTCCAGTGTCCAAAGATGCACTTTGTGAGAGCCAGGCTTGGAAGTTCTATCTGTGCAGGGCTGGGAGCAAGGGGGACATATCTTTAGGGACTTCTGTGTGGTTCATTCATTCATCATGAACCCTTTATTAAATGCCAATTGAGTGCAATGAATGAGTTGGACAAGTCTTTGAGATTATAGAGTTCAGATCAAAGGTTTTTAAACTGTGGGTTCCAACCCCAGGTGGAGGTCACATGATGGAATGTGGGGGTTGCAAAAAATTGGCACTAAATGTTTGATTTGTATACCTATTTTATATACCTATATACTCGGGGTCATATAAAATTTCTTGGGCAAGAAGGGGTCAAAAGTAGAAAAGGTTTAAGAAGCCCTGTTGTAGATGAGACAGGGTCTCTTCCCTTAGAGTCTGGCAGGGGTATGCACATCATTTTCACAAATTTTCATTAACCATCTAATACATTTAAGGAACTCTCTAGGCCCTGGGAAGTAGCGGCTAGGTGGTACAGTGGATAGATCCAGAATTAAGAAGACCTGAATTCAAATCTGGTCTCGGACATTTACTAGCTGTGTGACCTTGGGCAAACCACCTAACCCTGTTTGCCTCAATTTCTTCATCTGTAAAATAAGCTGCAGAAGGAAATGGCAAATAACTCCACTATCTTTGTCAAGAAAATCCCAAATGGTTTCACAAAGTTGCAAATGACTGAACAACAAGAACAATAGACCCTGTCAATACTAAGACAAAACAAAACAAAAAGATAGTCTTTGCCATTTACATTCCACTGGGGATATAATATTTTATACAGGTAAATAAACAGGAGATAAATTGAAGAGGAAGACGACACTAGCAAGTTGGGCAGGAGGAGGGTGAGATCAGGGAAGACTTTAATTAGGTGGCTCTTAAAGGATAGTAACTAAGTGGTACAGTGGATAAAGTACTGGCCCTGGAGTCAGGAGGACCTGAGTTCAAATTTCATCTCAGATATTACTAGCTGTGTGACCCTGGGCAATCATTTAACCCCAATTACCTTAAGCATTGGGGACCATCTCCAGTCATCCTGCATATCTTGCCACTGGACCCAAGTGGCTCTGGAGGAGAGAATGAGACTGGTGACCTTGCACAGCCCACTCTGACCTAAATCCAATTTGCTGCAAGTTATGACATTACCTCCCAATATCATGTTCCTCTGTGAGCATGAAGGACAAACAACAACAACAACAACAAAAGGATAGTAGTTGAATCTTAAAGGATAATAGATGAATCTTAAAGGAAGGTAGTAATCCTTATGAACAGAAGTAAGGGAGGAATGCACTCTAGACATAAGGGATGGCCTATATAAGAGCATAACAGGCAAGATGGAAGGAGAAATGTAATACTGTATTATAATGCTGGTGCCATCATTTCCTTAGAATCTGAAAGGTGCTGCTTTAAAACCTTATCTGACATCCTCAGGAGTGAATTTTTAGAAGACCGATTGTTCTACTTCTTAAATAATAAAAATTCATATTTCTGTAGCATCTTAAGACTTTATTTTTCTCACAATAATGCTTTGCAAATGGAAATTTCAGCAAGATGACAATCTGTCCAGGTGTCATACAACTAGAAAGTCTCAAAGCTAGGGCTAGAATCCAAATTTTCTGGTTGTGAGTATAATGCTCTTTCCAAAATATCACTAATGAGAATTATACCTTCACTCATTTTTATAGCTATGTTCAATCTTTTACTCTGACTGCAATTAAGTCTCTCCTTCTGCAAAATTAAAGTAAAATCTCTATTTTCTACTCACTTTCTGGATTTGTGTGTCCTTTAACTCTTTTTTTTTTTTTTGCAGGGCAATGGGGTTTAAGTGACTTGCCCAGGGTCACACAGCTAGTAAGTGTCTGAGGCTGGGTTTGAACTCAGGTCCTCCTGAATCCAAGGCTAGTGCCTTATCCATTGCGCCACCTAGCTGCCCTGTCCTTTAACTCTTATTGGACAAAGACTGCAGTTCCCTAATATCCCAGATTGAACTTCTATCAAATTCCTAATCAGTCAAGATGACCTAGAATTTTAATACTGACTGAAGCCCTCAAGTCTGCAATTTCACTGATCTGGTAGAAGCCACACATAGATGTATCCTGTATTTTTATCTACCTTGAATCTTTAGGTGAACTTAAGCAGTCTTCAATCAACTTCCTCAATAGCAAGGTTTTGTTTTTGTTTTGTTTTCCTTAATCCCTTCACCAATGAAATCTATTTCCTTATCTTGACTGATTGGGCTAGATCTTCTCTTCCGCTTTTCCTTGTACCTATCAGAGAGTTCCATCCCAGTCTCCCTTGCTGGTTTCTCATCTAGATCATGCCCAATAACCATAGGTTCCCCACAGGTGGCTCTATTCTGTTCCTTCTTCTCTTTTCCCTCTATACTATTTCATTTGACCATCTTATCAGTTCCCACAGGTTTAATTGTCATCTCTATTATGAGATGATAATGGTGATATGAGAAGATATCACCTTGATGCTGATGATTCTCAAATATACCCTTCCCTTTCCCCTCTGTTGACCTTCAGTCTCACTTCTCAGACATTTTGAACTAGAATTCCACTAAGCATCTTAAACTCAAATGGATGTCCAAAACTTAATTAATTTTCTTTCCCCTTATAGCTTCTCCCCTTCCAAATACCCCTATTATTGTTGAAAGCACCACTATCCTGTTAGTTACCTGAACTGTCAACCTAGGTGTCACCCTTGACTCACTATCTCTTACCTCCTATATTCAAGTTCTGTCAATTTCCCCTTGCAACATCTCTTCAATATACCTCCTTCTTTCCTCTGATAGTACCACCACTCTGAAGTAGGACCACATCACGTTATGCTTGGACTAATACAATAATAGCCTGCTGGGAAGGTTTCCTGTCACAAGTATCTCCCCACTCCAAACCATCCTCTATTAAGTTGCCAAAGTGATTTTCCTAAAGTGCAGGTCCTACGCTTTCATCCCTGTCTCCACTCAATAAATTCCCTTGGTTCCCAAGACACTCCCCCTGCCCCTTTCTAGTCTTTCTAAGCCTTATTCCCTGCCACATGCTTTTAAATCTAGTGACAATCACCATCTTGCTGTTCTATGAACAAGAAACTCTATGTCTCCATTCCAGGCATTTTCTCTGACTGTCCCCCATCCCTTCCTTATCTACTACTCCTAGATTCTCTGGCTTTCTACATGTCCCAACTAAAACCCACCTTCTGTAGAAAGGCCTTTCTCAAGCCCTCTTAATTCTAGTTCTTTTCCTCTGTTAACTATTTCCTGTATATGTTATAGAGAGCTCATTTTTATAGATTTATTTGTTGTCTCTTCCATTTGATTATAAGTTCCTTGGGGACAGGGACTGTCTTTTGCCTCTTTCTGTAGCCTTATCAGTTAACATAGTGACTAATGCATAGTAGGTACTTTATAAATGCTTATTGACTGACTCACTTTTGGCATGGATGATAATGGATCTAGAAAGTGTCCAAGTAAAAACTCATATGATGTCACTGAAGCACAGGATTTATCACTTCAAGGTGGCTATAGAAAGATAAACACTTCTTAGTCAAATGATATGAAGAAGAGTGACTGCTGTTCTTAGAGTATGCAATAAATAAGTTAAAATGCACAGAAAAACTTTGGAACAAGCAGATCTCACAGTAGCCATAGTATAAGCCAACACTGGGTCTATACCACTAGATTTGTCAAATGTAACCAAAGGTGATCTCTCTATGAACAGAATCCATGAAGCAGCTAAGATCTAAGAGTGCAATCAACAGCTATATGAACCCAAACAATATGTTGACAAAGAACTACTAAACAAACGACAAAGTCATGAGAATTTGCTTATAGAAAAAGATAGGGGTTACTAGAGGGATTCAGAATTAGATAATGCTCAAAAGAAATTACAGAAATTTTATTCTTAGGGAGCCATTATTTATTAACCAATATGGATTATGCAATGAAGTGGTGGAAATTATGCAATATATCATGCAAGTTGAAAAGGTTTAGCAACGAGGAAGCTAGGTGGCACAGTGGATAGAGCACTGGCCCTGGAGTCAGGAGGACCTGAGTTCAAATCCAGCCTCAGACACTTAACACACACTTACTAGCTGTGTGACCCTGGGCAAGTCCCCAATTGCCTCACTAAAAAAAAAAAAAAGAAAGAAAAAAAAGTTTAGCATCGACTGGTTACTGAAAAAGACTCAGTGAATATCAAAGTTGGGGCTTTGACCTAGGTTTCTAGTTTCAAATATAATACTTTTTCCACTAGAATGATATACCAGAAGCTCACTATCCTTTAGTGGCAATGTTGTAGAGAGTATCAAACTCTGGACTTGGAGACAGGAAGGTATGAGGTTCAAAATCTCCTAACTAGCTTGTAAAGTTGAGTAAGTCACTAACCTCTCTAAGCCTTAGTTTCTTTTTTTTTTTAATTAATAAAGTATTTTATTTTTTTCCATTACATGTAAAGATAGTTCTCATCTTTTGTTTATACAAGCTTTACAATTTCAGATTTTTCTCCCTCCCTCCCCTCCCTTCCCCCTCCCCTAGACAGCAGGTAATCTGATATAGGTTATACACACACACACACACACACACACACACACACACACACAATAGCATTAATCCTATTTCTGCATTAGTCATGTTATAAGAGAAAAAATCAGAGCACTGATGAAAAACCTCAAAATAGAAAAAAAAACCAACAGCACCAAAAACAAAAGAAATAGTATGGTTCATTCAGCATCTATACTCCGCAGTTCTTTTTTTTCCTTTTCTTGGATTTGGAGATCCTCTTCCATCATGAGTTCCCTGGAACTCTTCTGTACCATTGCATTGGTGGGAAGAATATAGTCTATCACAGTAGATCAACACTCAATGTTGATGATACTGTGTACAATGTTCTTCTGGTTCTGCTCATCTCACTCATCATCAGCTCACGCAAGACCCTCCAGGTTTCTCTGAATTTCTCCTGCTCATCATTTCTTACAGCACAATAGTATTCCATTGTATTCATATACCACAACTTGTCCAGCCATTCCCCAATTGATGGGCACCTCCTCAACTTCTAATTCCTTGCCACTATGTAAAGAGCAGCTATAAATATTTTTGTACATGTGGGTCCCTTTCTCCCTTCCATGATTTCTTTGGGAAAAAGACCCAAAAGTGGTATTGCTGGGTCAAAGGGTATGCACAGCTTTAATGCCCTTTGGGCATAATTCTAAATTGCTCTCCAGAATGGTTGGATCAGTTCACAGCTCCACCAACAATGAATTAGTGTTCCAATTTTCCCACAGTTTCTCCAACATTTATTATTTTCCTTTTTTGTCATTTTAGCCAATCTGATAGGTGTCAGGTGGTACCTCAGAGTTGTTTTAATTTGCATCTCTCTAATCATTAGAGATTTAGAGCATTTTTTCATATGGGAATAGATAGCTTTGGTTTCTTCATCCGAAAACTGCCTGTTCATATCCCTTGACCATTTCTCAATTGGGGAATGACTTGGATTCTTATAAATTTGATTTAGTTCCCTGTATATTTTAGAGATTTGTTTCTTAATGGGAGGCAACATCATACAGTGGAGAAAGAAGTAGATTTGGAGTCAGGAAGACCTGCATTTGAATCCTGGTTCAGATGTCTGCTAGCTAGTGATACTGGGTAAGTCATTTAACCCTCTATGCCTCAGTTTTCTCATCTATAAAATGAGGGAGTTGAACTTAGAATATAAGTTCTGCCCTAGTTTTAAATCTTTAACCCTATGAACCTCCAATTTAATAGATAATATATCCCTGAATCACAATTACAAACCCCAAAACACCCTTGAGAATTTAGCAAGTTGTTTTAGAACTACAGTGTCATTACAGACAAAACTATTGACCATATCAGCCTTGACATAAAGTTGATTCATAACAATTCAAAAACAATGTTTTAGTATATGGCAGCCATACTGAATACTCATCATCTCCCAACTTTATGGAATGAAAGAGCTTTGAAAATATAGAGATATAGAAGAAAAATTGAAACCTCTTTGGAACAGATGTATGTCCTCTGTCATTCTGTCTGCTAATGGAGCTGTACCAAAGATGTTTTCCATAAGCTTACAGAAGATGAGCTTGTTTCCCAACACTCTCATACAATTATGAAAAGCAATGGACTTTTTTTCTATCTGCTTGACAGTCCAGAGATCATTAAATATAAAAGAATAATAGCAGTATAGTGACTTGTCCCTGGACCACTCCTACCTGAATCCCATCAAAACAGATAAGACAATGAGGATAAGAAGGGCAATAACAATAGTGGAACTAGCTCAGTCCTGTTTTATTTTTATTTTGAAGTGTGGGACTGATTCTTTGTCAGGATATTGAAAAAGATAACCATCATAACTCAAAAGATTTATAACTAGAAAGGACCTTGGAGATGATTTAGTTGAACAGTTCTCAAAGCTGAGACAATAGATCAAAACAACTTCCATAATGGTATTATGGCATTTTAGTTTCTTATTTGGTAGATACTGAGAGAAATAACGCACACAAACAAAAACTCTTTGGGGTCCTCAATTTTTAAGAATGTAAAGAAGTCCTGAGACCAAAAAAATTTGAGAGTTACTGATTTAGTCCAATGTTCTCATTTTACAAATGGGGAATTTGAGGCCCATATTGAGATAGTGACTGAACAAAGTAGAGGCAGATTTCAAATGTAGGTATCCTAATTACAATCTAATGTTAGCCATAGATAGCTAGATGAGACAATGGATAGAGTGTGGAACTTGGAGCTGGAAAAACCTGAGTTTGAATCCTTCCTTGGGTACTTACTGGCTTTGTGGCCCTGGGAAAGTCATTCAATTTCTCTGTGCCTCAGTTTCTCATCTTTACAACAGTGATAATAATAGCACCTATCTCACAGAGCTTTGAGAATCGAATGAATTTCACATGGAAAGTGCTGTAAAAACCCCAAACCTCTATATAAATGTTAGCTATTATTATTTCCAGACTCTCATGCTGCCCCTGATCTTTTATGCCTTTGTTTCTCCCCCATCAGCAATTCCTTCTCTTTGCTCTTAACAATCTATCCTTTCCCTCCAAGCAGCACCCCCTGCTCTATCCCAAGCCCTATCCTAATCCTATCCCCATGAGGTCTTTCTAAGGTGTTAGTAGATTTAGCTTAATATATCCCAGGGGCATTTGCATTGCCAAAAGGGTCTCCTAAAAGGTTTTAAGATCCAAAGATCTCCAACGCTCAGTCTTACTCTAAATTCTATAATTCTATGAATGAGGTTATAATGGTGTAATGATAGGCAATGTGATAATTGGGGCTAGTACCCCATGGAACCAACATCCTTTCAAATCATGACTCATTCAGCTGTCAGCTCTGCCTATTTGTAGGAATGGCCCAAAGAGTAGGTATGAAAGATGGTATAATATATAACTCCTCAAAGACATACAGAAAAGTACCAAAAAGAGAGCTTTTTATTCTAGAAATGCATGTGTGGACAAAGACTGAACATTTCTAAAAGAATGTCATTTTTTTTCCATTCTGTACTTTGCTAAAGAGTTGTCCATAGCAACAGCTTTTATATCTACTTAGAATAACACAGCAGGGCAGTGCTGGGAAAGATTGGTGGGAAATAGAGTTGTTTAACGACTAACACTAAGCCACAACACCCCGTACACCCTGTACAAACTTAAAAAAATACCCAAATGGATTATTTTTCTCCTGAATTAATAAGACTGTCTTTTTTCCCCCTCACGGTTCTAATCCACCAGATAATTACTGAAAGCTACAGTTCATTTGCCTGTTTAGACCTGGACAAAGCCTTAAATAACCTGTTCTCTCCTCACCTATTAATGAATTTAAAATAGAAAGAACATTGGGTAAGAGATCAGAGAATCTTGGATTGGGTCCTGGCTCTTCTACTCACTACCTGCGTCAATTTGGACGTCACTGCCTTTCCCTCTTTGGGCCTCAGTATACTCATCTGTAAGGGGAGGTACCAAACTAGCTTATTTCTAAGATCCTTTTAGCTCTAAACCCTAGGTTATTTTCCTTTAATGAATAATTCAGGCTTCTCCTGCAGTCATATTGGTTTATGATCTATGGGTCCATTGGCTAGTTACAACAGTTTTGCTTTGTTTTGTTTTATTTTTAAATTGAAAAAGTATTTTCAGATTACATAACAAGATTAAAGTTAAAAAAAATTAACTAACCAAGTCCATTTAACAGTTCAAAAAGTAACAAAACCAGATTCTAGCAACTAATTTAATGAATGGTGCTTAATATGGACATAAGACTTTGTTTACTAATGCCCTTACCCACTTATGTAAAATTTAGTGTTGTAGTTACATGCATTGGTATCTAACAACACAACAACAATTGACTTTTATAGAGAACTTTTAATTTTCCAAAGGGCTTTATAAGCATAATTTCCCCCAGTCTTGGGACAGCTAGATGGCGCAGTAGATAGAACACCGGCCCTGAATTCAGGAGTACCTGAGTTCAAATCTTGCCTCAGACACTTGGCACTTACTGGCTGTGTGACCCTGGGCAAGTCACTTAAACCCCATTGCCCCAGAAAAAACAAACAAACAAAAATAATCCCACTGTTCAGATGAAAAAAACCTGAAGTTCATAAAAGTTTGGTGATTTAGTCATCACCATACAGATCATAAGTGCCAATGTTGGGATTTGAATTCGGCTCTCATTGAGCTCAGGGAATATCTTTTCTGAAATGTATATCTTGCTCTGTCCTGATCAAGCATAGAATTCTTCATAAAGTAGATAACAGCAACAAAACCAACAGCTAACATGTTCTAGTGCTTTTAATAATTATGAAACACTTTACATATATTATTTAACTATCTCCAAAACAACCCTCATTAGAGAAATGCTAAGAGATGCTTAATAAAAGAGTTTAATTTCATTGAATTTTTTACTTTCTATCAAGCTTAAAGATGTTTTTGTATAATTTGACCAGTTTTATGCAGTAGGAAAAAATGAGTTATTCTAGACATGTTAAAAATAATACCAACACTGGGGGCAGGTAGGTGGCGCAGTGGATAAAGTACCAGCCCTAGATTCAGAAGGACCTGAGTTCAAATCCGGCCTCAGACACTTGACATGTACTAGCTGTGTGATCCTGGGCAAGTCACTTAATCCTCATTGCCTCGCCCCCCCCCCCCAAAAAAAAATCATACCAACACAAATGAAAAAATCAGTATAATTCTAGTTACTAATTTCCATGCTGCTCTCCTAGTGGTAATAATGATTACTTAATGACAAGGGAGCATTACTAGCTACTTACCTGATCCTATTCATGAAAGTGACTCAGTCTTGGGAGATCTCATGCTCCTCTTAGCAGATACAAACAGAACCCTCCTCTAAAAGGAATTCCAGGAAGTGTCAAGCTCTGTATGGTTTTCTGCCTGTCCACTATGCCACCCAGCTTCCTCTTACTATTACTAGATTGTAATCAGAGCACCTTCTGTCCTCCAACTCCACTGCTCTCTGGATGGCTGTACTTGTCTGGTTAGGCTATGGGATATAGTTAGTATTTATTTACTCAATCTGAGTTAGCTATTGACCTTCTACCTACTGGAGACTCCTGCTTTTCTGATATTTCACTAAGTCCTAGTTGTCTGACCTTGATATAACATAGTTAGCTACCCAATCAAATGGAAAGACATGCAAAGATACAGAATATAATGTTTTCACTCAATAAAAAATCAAGAAAAGTGAATACATAATAGAGCATTTTCTCTGTCATTGCATGCCCACAGAATCTTTTATATTCATACTGTCTCCAATCAATACATAGATATGATCCAGATCCATGGATTGTAGAAAAGATAACTTATAGCTGCTTTAGTCTTAATGGGGCTAAATGAAGGGGTTCATGCAATAAAAATAAGTTCTCAATTGTTTTTCTTCTTATGGCATAGAGGTGGGATGTCAATGTTCATACTGAGGTTATGGAAAACTCAGGAGACAAACCGGCTAACATTGCTGTTATTTTTCCATTTAGAATTCTGGCACAATCAGCAGCCTCTGATTCTTTCAACAATTGCATCCTAGGTCATTGTTCATTAGGTGGATTTACACAGACTTCTGACCAGTTCCCCTTAATTTCTCATAGCAGCTTGGTTTTGGTTAATGGAGTTTTGAGGTGAAGCCAAAGGCAGGACAGATGTGGAATAAAACTATCTCCTCACTGATACTCAGATTTCCTACTTGCCTCTATTTTAGAAGCTCCTGTATCACCCCCCCCCCCCGCCTTGGTTGCCTTGTCTCACTATTTCCCTGTTTCTCTTTCAATCAACACCAGAGCTTGACTGATATTTGACTAGACATAGGGTCAAAAGGTAGTAAGATGGAGGCTATGTGTAATTGAAATAGGAAAGGACATTAAAACACAAAGTAGAGAATATGAGGACTGGACGGGGCCTTAGAAAATAGAATGCTGGAGTTGGGATCATAAAATATAGACTCTCAGAGCTGGAAGGCACCTTAGAATGGATAAATGAATGAAAATCCCCAGCAGACTGGGGATACAAGGAAATCACACTCTAAATATAAGACTTTAGAACATAAAACAGAATATTGGCACTGAAAGTGACCTTAGAACACAGAACACAAAACCTTGAAGGAACCTTAGCATGTTATAAGTAGAAGGAACATTAAAATCCCACACAAAGAATATCAGAGTTGGCTCAGAACATAGACTATAGGATGTCAGAGCTGTAAGGAATCTCTTTCTTCGCAGAAATTGCATAGCAGAACTGAGAATATGATCCAGCAGGAGACCTTCTGATTCTAAATCATGTTCTTTCCTCTGCACCATAATGTTAACAATGATGGCTCTTTTCTAGACCTCCACATGGAGAAAGATGTGATCGTGTATCAACATTTTTTAGTATGAAGGCAATTCTACTGAGTTGTTCTGTGGGTTATATGAGCATCTGAAAACTCCCAGTTTGCCATACTGTTACCTGTGCTTGTTATTAGCTTTTGAGGGGGGGCACTGGGTTCCCATTTGGTTATGAACACCTTCATTTATTAGCTCTTACAAACTTCTCCCAGGCTAAAATATTCTTCCTACTTCCTCTCTGCTTATTCAAATCCTAGCCATTCCTCAAGGTCTGGATCAAGTTCCACCTTCTTCCTGATGCCTTCCTTCATGAAGTCAGAACCCATTGACCTCACATTCTTTTGAATTCCACTTCTCTCTCTGAGCCTCAGTTTTCATTAATGAAAAATTAAGGAATTGAAGTTGATGATCTCTAAGTTTCTTTTGTTCTATGACAGTCTATATTCTAAGGCATTTTCTGCCTCTGGCACTGATGACAAAATGATATTCCTAAAGGACAAATTTGAATATGCCACTCTTTATTCAAGAATAATAGTTAATAATAATAAACATTTCTATAGCATTTACTATGTGCCAGGCACTGTGCCAAGAATTTTAATAATTATTTGATTTGATCCTCACAATCACCCTGTGATATAGGTGCTATTTATTAGCCCTATTTTATAGATGAGAAAACTGAGTTTAAGTGACTTGCCCAGGCTCACAAAGCTAGGACATGTCTGAGACTGGATTTTAACTCAGGTATTATCAATTGCACCTCTGGAGCTCTATCCATTGTGCCACTGAGCTGCCCTGTAGTTCCCTATTACCTGTGCAACAACAGAGAATTCTTCATTTGACAGTTAAAATGTCTGACAATATGGCTGTAGTTTATGTATATAGGTTGATTACATCTTACCCCCTTTCCTTCTTCCCTCACACACACACACACACACACACATACACACACATACTCTGTATTCCAACCAAACACTTTTTCATACATGCCATTGAATCTCATGTTTCCTTGTCTTTTTACAGACTGCCTTGGACCTCCCTCTCCCCTTCTAGCACTTGGAACTCTTAGCTAATTTCAAGCAAGAATGAACTCAAATGCCACTTTCTTCAGGAGTCCTCTCTAGATTCAGTTTTCAAAATCATCTACCCCATAGCATGTTGCATTTATTCATCTGTGACCATGCATTTAGAGCTGAAAGAGATCTTGGAGTTCATCCAGTTAATCTAATCTTCTTTAATAGATGATAAAAATGGGGGCAGCTAGATGATGCAGTGCATAAAGCACTGTCCCTGGATTCAGGAGGACCTGAGTTCAAATCCAGATTTTGACACTTATTAGCTGTATGATCCTGGGCAAGTCGCTTAACTTAACCCCAATTGCCCCGCAAAACAAAACAAAACAAAACAAAAAACCCACAGATGAGAAAACTGAAGCCCAAAGAGGTGATGTAACTTGCCTGAAGCCATCTAGGTAGCAAGAGACAGATAGATTCAGGATCCAAAACAAGGTCTACCAGTTGTATATAAGCAGGGGTTTTCTCACCTTTATCTTTGTATCCCAAGTGCCCGGCTCATAGGACATAAAATAAATGATTGGTAATTGAGTAAGGTTCCTTCTAGCTCTGACATCCTAAAGGCTATGCTCAAAATCCTTTTTCTTCTCTAGTATTCTTTGATTCCAATGATTATAAATGGCTCAGTTTTCAATATTATATAGTCTTGATTGTTGATTCATCTGTATATATTTTATCTATCTCTCCTCTTCCCTATTATTCCTCCTTGAATTCAGGAAACATGTCATATTTTTTGTGCCACCTGTGGTGCTTAATTAGTTTTTGTTGAATTGAATATGAAAGAAATAACAAGGAGATCTAGTTGTTCTCTGGAAGAAACCTAAATTATGAAGGAATTTAATATCAGTGGTGTGCTTGAGCTAATCATTGGAAATCATTCACAGGTGCCAATGTCTGATCCCTACAGTTAGAGGTACACTGGTAAATGTTTAACAACTGACTCTCAGAGGGAAAATGTACATATGAGACATTTTAAAGTTAAATCTGCATTATTTACATTTTCTGCGTCACTTTAAAATATTTAGACAATTGATAAAACAGTAAGTCAAGACCTTAATTGTAGTGTTTGCCAATTTCTGGGATGTAAATGCTCCCACTGAAAATTTAACAACTGACTCACAAGCTAACCCAAGTACAGCTGACCTTACAGTTCTCCATTAATATGTACACAATTCTCCCTGAGGGAAGAGTCATGCTCTGGTACAGGAGGTGAAATGAAGGTCAGTCAGGAAATCAATCTTTGGCAAAGATGTTTCAGAGGTCTGGAAATAGGAATAATCTCTCCCAGTGCTGCTAAATCAAGAAGCAAGAAGAAAACAGCATGTTTAATAAAGACCGAGTCTTTAATTGGAAATCGACTCTGTCAATGACACAGGAAGAAACTGGCCTCCTTTTAGTGAAGCAACAACAGCATCGATGTAGAAGGATAAAAGGCAAAGTTATTCATATGCTATCAGTTACTCAAAGCATATTTATTAAATGTCTTTAAAGTTCCAGGAGCTGTGCAAAGTACAGCATATACAAAGAAAAAAAACCCTTGATCTCAAAATATTTACATTCTATACATTCCCCTCTATGGAGGGGAAACAACATATACACAAATAAGTGTATTTGAGATATATACAAAAAGGGTAAGGGAATTGGAGGTGGGGATCAGTAATAGGGGCCTGGAGTCAGGAAGACCTGAGTTCAAATCTCTCCTCAGACACTAGCTGTAATATGAAAGTGGCTTACACTTGTTCTGTTTGACCCCAAAGGGCAGAACTAGCTGCGATGGGCAGAAGTCCCCAGAGGCAAATTTATGGTCAAGGTAAGAGAAAATTTCCTTAGAATTAGAGAAGCCCAGTAGTGGAAGTCAGGCTAGTAGTGAGTTCCTCACTATTAGAAGGTTTCAAATACAGTTTGGAAGACCATTAGTAAGGGATGCTGTTGAGAAAGTTTCTGCTTAGGTATGAATCTGATTAGGTCCCTTCTAATTCTGAGAATCTATCATTCTAAAATTCTGGCAATGTAAGAATAATGCCTGAAAGACAACAAGACATTATTTGACAAATATCCATTATTATGCTACTTCCCAATTTCTAGTTTTAGCTTGATTCCTTTCATTAATGGTGCTTTTATTAAAAGTCATTGATAATTCTCTCCATTTTCATTGACAAGTAGCTTGGTTTTGAAGGTACAAGTGCCCTCTTTGTGATTCTCTCTGTACCAGGTGTCACTAACAGTGCTGTAGCTCTTATTGACAGTTTCATTATTCAAGTCAATGGAGCCTTTGAATGAGTATAAGGCATCAATTATAAAATCTTAGGATTCTAAGATTCATGGATTGTGTGCTGGAAGGGACCATAATGGATATCCAAAGACCAAATTTATAGTTACACAAATTAAATAAACTAGGCACTTACCAAATTGACTGGGAGACAAGCAAGTGAATGGGCAGAATTGGTTAATTTCCTATTTGGAACTAGCCCTTGGAAGAGTCTGTATACACATACATATATACAGATACACACACACACACACACACACACACACACACACACACAAACACACACACACACACACACACACACACATATATATATATATTTAGGTCCTGATTCTGACATTAGCTGTGCTAGTCTGGTTGGACAAGTCATTCCACCTCTCTGAGGCTCAGTTTCCTTACTTGTAAAGTTAAGGCATCCCTCATATGACCAATTTTATAGGCTAGCTGTAAGGCAAGTGCCTTATACAACTTACCATGCTATAGAAAAGAATTCTTATTAATTTATATTGGTAAGAGTTTAAGGTCAGAGCAGAGGACTCTGAGTGGTTTTATATGTGGAAACTGAGGTCCAGAAAAAGGAGGTGACCTGTCTAATGTAACAATCTAATTAATAGCAAAGTAAAGATCAAACCTAGGTCATCTGTCTCTTGGTTGAGGATTCTTTCTACCTCTGCATAAGAAACTTAAGTTATTTTCCCAGGCTTAATAAGCAGTATTTAAATGTGTTACTGTAAGGAGGAGGAGGAGGAGGAGAACAACACAACAACAAGAAGCACACGAACAACAACAAGAAGAAGAAGAATAGGAGGAGGAGAAAGAAGAAAGAAAGGAAGGAAGAGAAAAAGAAGTTGTGGGGAATGGCAAAATAGAACTGCCTTTTCTAAATAATTTCAGAAAATGATAAAGTTTCCTAGCCACTTTTGATTGTGGTAGGCAACTATCATACACCAGAATAAGTACCAGTGCAGGACTCATGAAACTTGGGTTCAAGTTCTTGCTTTGTCCTTCGCTTGCTGTGAGATCTCAGGCAATAATTCAGCCTCTCTGCACATCAGTTTGCTCCCTGTAACACGAAAGTGGTGGCCAAAAGGATGCCAAAGTTTCCTTCCAGCTCTGGCATTGGTTGCCCTATGTTTAAAGATCTTTGATGACTTTGCCAACTGTCTCCCATGATTTTGGAGACATCTGGTTCTTCTTACACAAAGACAGAAAGACTATGGATTTTAGAAAGTAGGAAAAGTCGCTATAAAATACTGAAATGAATCTGATCAACATACAAAGGTTAGTGGTATTCTAAAATTGTCAGGGTAAACCTCCTGAGTCATTTTTTTTTGTAGTCTGAACTGTTTGGTGCAGAAGAACTAAGGAAGTTTAGAAGTAACAAAATAAAATTGTATAATGCTCTCAAAAAAGCTTTGCCTTTATTATAAGAAGAAAAGGATTTAAATCATTACAGAAACGTGTAGCATGGAGACCTTTCTCTCTCTGCCTCTGTCTCTCTCTGTCTCTGTCTCTGTCTCTGTCTCTCTCCCTCTCTCTCCCCATCTCTCTCCTTCCCCTCTCTCCCCTCTCCCACCTGTCCCCCCTGCTTCCCCCTCTCATTTTCTCTGTCCATCTGTCAATCTAGCTCAATCACCCAACCTGAATTCTCACTGGCAGGATGAGAGTTTCCAAAGAGGGTAGCCACTGCTACAACTCATTTTTTTCATAGTCCTATGGACAATCCTGATTGGGTGGATACTCTCCTGCTACTAGACTCTTTAGCTCCTGACCCACTGCCAATGAACTCCCTTCATAATAAATTGTCCAAAATTAACTCCACGAACTCAATCAGAAACATTTACTAAATATGAACAATAAAAAAAATAATATTCTACTCAAATGGGACAGAGACTCTTGTAGTAGTGCATACAATATTCGGGGCCTCTTTTAGGCTTCTGAATTAGTGTTTCATTATTTCAGTAAAAACAGAAACCCTTAGCCAGGAATCTATAGGGATTTCCCAAGTTTGCTCCCTTGGCTGTCCTCCGAGGTAGCATTATATTCTCCCAGTAAAAGCAAAAACCCTAAGGCTGGGTCCTACAGAGCTTCTCTATGCCTGCTCCCTTGGCTGAGCTCTGAGGGGTTTCCATGTCTTATACAATAGGTGACAGATACAATATTTTTCTTCCTAAGTCAGTTCTTCCAAACAGCAGTTGGCAATACAAGTTTTGAATTCTCTTCCCACACTCAACCAGAGAACGTTCCTGAAATCAGTTGTCTACTTGGAGTTCTCTGAACCATAAGCACTACAAAGCAGTATCTCTTAAGTGAGATGATTCATTTCTATCTCATGGAGATAAATGAAAATTTATATTTTTGTCATCCGTACCCCACCCATAGTCACCAAACAGTTCTGTGGAACATGGTTTCCCAAATATTAACTTCAAAGTCCTCATGCCAGTCATATGAAAATTAGATTCTGAGAATCAGGTAATGTTGTCTATATTTACTTGGAATAATGTCTTTTTTTTCCCTTGATGGGATCTTGTTATCAATGTTTCTCTTACATTTGTCCTTGACCCTGTCCTATTAGCAAAACTGTCTTCTCTCAATTGTTAAGTTTCATTTTCTAAGTATACCCTTATGTTGTCTACAAATGAGTGGTTTCCTTTTTGCCCTTGTTTATGCCTATAATTTTGAGGCATGTAGGTGGTATGGTAAATAGAAAGCCCTTGGCCTGGACTCAGGAAGACCTGAATTCAAATCCATTTTCAGACACTAATTATTTGTGTCACCCTGGGCAAGTTACTTAACCCCTGTCTTCCTCAGTTTCTTCAACTATGACATGCCACTAATAATTGCATCTACCTGCAAGGGTTGTTGTGAGGATCAAATGAGATGATATTTGCAAAGTGCTTAGCACATTGCCTGGCTCATAGTAGGTACTTAATAAATGCATGCCAAAAAATGCATGCTCCCTTCTCTTATTTTATTACTATTAATAACATTTGTAAAAGTATTTCTAATCACAGTGAAAAGAGGGTCAATCCTTTTTTATTTTGTGGCTTCTACATTTAGTTTACATTTCAATTTAAATATTCTTATGGCATATATAGTACAATCTCTTCATTTTATAATGGGGAGAAAGCCCAGAGAAGGAAAGGCCTTGCTTCAGGTCATATAACTTGTAAGAGGCAGAGCCAGAAGTGAATTACAAAAGATTTTTTGAATAGGGGATTGGCATAATGAACCTATGACATAGGAATTTTATTTTGGTAGCTATGTCGAGGATGGCACAGAGAAGGGTAAAACCAGAATCAGGGAGGCTATGATGATAGCCCAGATAGATAAGAAGTGTTTAGTACATGGTTGATGTCTGAGGGACTGGAGAGAAGGCAGTAGAAGAAAGATGATCCCATATTGAATTTGACAGAATTTGTCAACTGATCATAATATTTATCACTGGAAAGGGCCTTAGACATCAGCCAATCCAACCCCTACCCTCCATCTTTTTCTTGTTGTTTTGTCTTCTATATATTCCCTGTCCTACTTTGGCCAAATGTGACTTCACTCTCCATCTGCATCATTCATTTTCCTTGTTTCTGGGAGCTTCACTTCTTACCTGCCTCCTTCCTCCAAGAAACATGTGATGTGTAGAGACAGGAAGGATCCTGGAAACCTTCACAGTTGAAGGTTGGGACCAAAGGCTATTACAGAAAGGGGAGAGAATGGAAGAGGAAAGAACATTTTATAGTATGAAATTATAATAATAGAGGAACACTATTTTTATGTTAGGAATATTCAAAATATATCTTTAACAGATCCCATAAATATGTGGGTACTTTTTCAAACTTCTTTTCTGGAATGTTATTTTTTAATATGTGTGGGATTAATATCTTGTGCTTTCCCAATTTACAAGGACAGGATTCCTAAGACCTCTTTGTATTTAGGAATGATCAGATCATAGGATTTAGAAATCTTAGAAGTCATAGGCCCATTAGACCAAGAGCTGGAGGGGCACTCTTAAGTCCAGGGCTCATATTTTACAAATGAGGGCACTGAAGTCCAGAGACATTAAAAGATTTTCTAGACTCAAGCCCAGATGGGATTTGAACTGAGTACCTCTATAGGTAAATACAATGCTCTTTCCAACCCCCTCATTTTACATACTAGAGCACTGAGACTTGGAGAGTTAAGGTCCTTGATCAAGGTCATACAGGAAGTGGCAAAGGATTTGACTGTAGATACTTCGAATTTAGGACTCATTTGTCATATCCTGCTAACTTATTAAACAGTATGAGATAATGTTCATGGTACAATAGGAGTCCAAATTTGGATGTAAGTGACTAACCTTCCTTGTGGCAATAACATGAGATTTTGTTAGCAGCAGTTTGTAGGGATAATCACTGGGTCTGATTGTCACTGGAATAGAGAATTCCCAAGTGAGAAGGCTCCTTTTTATCAATGCAGGCTAAAAAATTTTCCCCCAAATCATCTTAGAAAGTTGCCTAGAAAATTCGAGATATGGAAAAAAAAAGAATGAAAGTTGCCTAGAACTCTGAGAGGTTAAGAGACTTGCCCTGGATCACTGTTTTCAGAGGTAAGACTCAAATCCAGGTCTTCCTGAGCTTGAGGGCAGCTCTTTATCAACTAGGTCACATAGCCATGTATTATGTCAGATAGATTCCCTTGAATTTCTGCATCATGGTGTCAGAGTTGGGATGGAATATGTAACACCAGTTTTCTGGTTAGTCTGTGCCAAGGGAGAATTTTTCTTTTATCTATTTGGACTCTTTTAGCATAAAGTCCCCCCCACTGCAATATCATTCCCTATCCCCCTCCCTGCCTCTGGCTCTCAGCCCTTGTGCATGACAGAGGTGTGTTTTCCTCCCTAACAAGCACAAATTCCACTAGGAAATGCCAGCTGTCCAGCCACAAGTTCCTGCTGCTGCTACAGCTCTAGAGTGAGATCAATGTGGAAATCAAAACCAGACCCCAAACCTAATTATAATCTAGGCTATATTTTATCCTGGAGGTTTGGGGGAATAGAAATCAAACTTCCTGAGTTGTGTGTGTGTGTGTGTGTGTGTTTCTTTTAAATAGAGGGAAGTCCAATGTAATTACAGTTTCCCTCTCTCTGCTTCTGAGTCCCTATATCTATTTCTTTTTTGCAACCAGGCAAACATGATGCCAAATTTCCTCAGCTGCAGGGAATTCCAGGGAGGGAGAAGGGGCGGGGGCAAAGTTTGACCTGGAAGAACAAGAATTTGGATCCCCAGCTGACTTTCCAAAATCACTTCAGAGCAATGTGTAAGGTAGGATCAAGCAGGCTGGCTGGTGTAGTTGAGGATCTAGGAAGGGCAGGATGTCCAGTCTGAATTATAATCCCTAAAGGCAATCAGGGATGGAGGTCAGTGTTTTGGTGTTTCTCAGTGAAGAATCATAGGGTTTTTGAGCTGAAAGTAATCACAGAGATGCTTCACTTTGACAGCCTCATTTGATATATGGGGAAGGAAGTGAGCATTTATATGATGCCTACTACATGCCAGGCACAATACTAAGCATTTTATGACTAGTATCTCATTTTTTTCTTTATAACAGTCCTGAAAGATAGGTTGTTGTTGTTGTTGTTGTTGTTGTTAATTATCCCCATTTTACAATTGGGGAAGCTGAGGCACTGAGAGTTTAGGTGACTTATGCTGGCTCACACAAATAATAAGTGCCTGGGTTTGGATCTGAACTCAGGTCTTCCTGACTGCAGCCCTAGTGTTTTATCCACTCCACCATCTAACTGCTTCCAAGCTAAGGCAAAGTTCAAGCTCACATATCATGAAGGTGACAAAACCAGGACTAAAACCCAGATATCTTGACCCTTCCTGAGTTTACCAGCATGCTATACTGCATCCCCAGTAAGGCAACTCAATGAGACCAACCTTACGACCTTAATGAATGTTGCATGTGAGAGATTGACAGCATGATGAAAATGCCACTGTTCCTGCTCTCAGGGAGTTTATGGCCAAATGAGGGGAATATAATGAGCACAAGAGAGGCACTGCAGTCTAGTGCAAAGAGTGCTGGATTTAGAGCCTGAAGACTTGGGTTGTAATTTAAGCTCTGCCACTCACTCCCATTTCTGGTCCTCAATTTCTTCATCTGGGAAATGAGAGATTTGGACTATTTTAAATTCAATTAATTAATTAATTAATTTGTTTGCTTGTTTATTTTGGGGCAATGAACGTTAAGTGACTTTCCCAGGGTCACACAGCTAATGTCAAGCGTCTGAGGTTAGATTTGAACTCAGGTCCTCCTGAATCCAGGGCCAGTGCTTTATTCACTGTGCCACCTAGCTACCCCCAAGATTTGGACTATTTTGCCTCTGAGGTTCCTTCTAGCTCAAAGTCGATGATCCTATAATCTCAAACATGGTATAAGGGAGAGAATAATAGATGCAAATGAATTTAAGGAGGAGGCAATTGCTTTCAGCTGAGGGATTGGGAAAGCCTCATACAAGCCTTGGCTGTGGGGTTTGAAGAAAGATTTAAACAAGCTGAGTTGTAGAATGAGTATCCTCCAATCAGTAGTCTAGGGATGTTCAGAGATGTTGAAGAAAGCATGATGAAAATGGGGATCTTCAGTTTGTTTTGAACATTGGGTATATAAAGAGGGGAAGTGGAAAATGATATTGGAAAGGTAAAATGCAGAGATTTCATAGGGGAAGCAAAGGGAATGAGCATTTGTTAAGCACCTACTGTGTGGAAGGTACTACGTTGAGCATTTTACAAATATCTCATTTGATCCTCACAATAAACCTGAGAAGGAGGTGATCCTACCTGTAAAAAGATCCCCATTTTTTGGTTGAAGAAATTAAGTTAGGCAGAAGTGACATAGTTAAAAATCTAAGGCTGGATTTGAATTTAGGTTTTTCTGACTCCAGGAACACTATTTTATCCACTTCACAACCTAGCTACATAGGAACTTAAATTCTTAACTAAAGAGTTCGTATATGAAAGGCAATAGGAAGCCACTTAAGGCCCTGAGAAAGAGGTAGAAAGGGGTACAGTTTCAGTAAATGGGGCATATCAGGGAAGATGGAAGGTGGTCCGGATGATTGAGGTTGTGTGGGATGGAAACCATGGGCTGGTGCTCTGAAGCTGCCTAGCTATAGCATATGGCCTAAGTAAGGTTGTACTTTCTCAATCCACACTTAAAAGGTCTCATCCCTAGTATAGGGAGTTCAAGGCTGAGCGGATTAACCTCCCAAGAGCCTGGGGGCCCAGTTTCCGGCAATCCCTTGTAAAGGGTACTGGGTCAGGATGGTGAAGATAAGCAGGGTAAGATGGCATGAGTGGATGACCGGATGAGTCGTGAACTTAGTCAGGTGGTTGGGTTAGTCCAGTGGTTCATGAGGCTGAGCAAAGAACATATACTCTAGGAGGTTTGGGGCTGTAAGAGTTGGAGAAGCCCCGAACTGGGGCAGCTGCTGAAGACATGTGTGCTATGGTATTGGTGGTTTTGCTTTGCCATGGTGGCCAAATGCCAGAGAGAAAGGAAAATCTTCTCTTACTCTGTGGGCAATGGGCCAATGCTTCTTTATCCCTCAACGAATCCCCATCTGTAGCTGAGCTGCTGTGATATGAGAATTACACAGTGATGTCCCTGAGAAATGCACAAACATCTCCCTTGAGTGACAAGAGCTTTTTTTTTCATACTGGCAAACAGACACAGGGATCAAATAATAATAGGCCCCCAGACTGAAAACCCAACCAGGCCTCTGTGGGATACTTTCTTCCCCTTTGTTCTTTAGCTTGATTGTAAGCAAACCATACTCCCTTTCCTGCTCCTCCCTCCTCACAAGGCCTAGGGTGGGATTCTCTTAGAGGTAGTCAAGGATGCTCAAATTTCCAGAGGATAGACACTCAAACCACTGACAAAATCATTCAATAAACTCCAATGTTCATACAATACTAAGCCCAGTATTGGGGCAGTTAAATGGCTCAGTGGATAAAGCATCGACCCTGGATTCAGGAGGAACTGAGTTCAAATCCAGACTCAGACACTTGGCACTTACTAGCTGTGTGACCCTGGGCAAGTCACTTAACCCTCATTGCCCCACAAAAGAAAGAATAGATATAAAGGCATGAAGCTCTTTCCTGAACACAACTTTACAGATAGCTAACTCACCCCAAGTTAACCCAACACTGCTGGCTAATGACATAGCTGTGACAAAGGAACAGGGTCTCTGGTGCTCTTTCCAGTCCAGAGCTATAGGCAAAGTCCATTTGGAAGGATTCACCCTGGTTATTTAATCTTAGGTTTACCTTAACAGAGACATTTGGGGTAATGAAGAAGTGAGTGAATCTGTGGCTTCTAGATTACTGGTGCCTTGTGAATAAATTAAAAAAGACATTACAAAAAAAGAAGTATGTTTGATAATGAAGCAGGAAGCAAGCTTAGGCTGTATAATCTTGAAATAAATTCATCCAAAGCATTTGGAAAATTGCTTAGGGGCATGAAGTGAGCCTTTATAAAGGTATCACTATTATTAAGTAGCTGAGCTCTGTGGAGCTGTGACAAATTACAGCATCATTAATGTAGATTTGTATCACCCCAGCAGCCAGCGAGGGCCTCAAATGTGTTCCTTAAATTCTGTGTGGAATTTGTAGCTGCCCTGAATGGGGAACTCAAGTTCTTTAACAAAAAGGCAAAAAGGCAAAATAATTTAACCATTTAGAGAAGTTTTGTCTATAGCCTATAGCATCTGAGCCAAGGGGATGTCCTATTTCAATGCCAATAGGTGAAAGAAAGCTCTCCTGCTGTTTCATCAAGTCTCTGCTTATGAAAGATGTTTTTTTTTCAAAAGAATCTGATTCCAAAACCGAGCCTAAGAAAAAGAAATCTCCCTTTATAACATTAATATGGGAACTAGAAAGATTGCTATTTCTTCTTTTACCATTGTACATGATGCTAGCACAGAGATTGAAAGAGCATTCTTTTCATGTGTTATTCTCAGCATCTTTGGTGAGATTTAGTTTATATGAGTGTCAATGCTGACATTTCTATCCAAACCCATGGATTTGTAGCTTTGCATTCTGCCTCTGTGTAAATAACCAGCAGAGCTCCTGGCTCACTGGGGGTAGAGATGTCAGTCACATATATACCTAACAGGGGACACTAGGGGTTTACAAAGTGATGGAAGTACTTCTCCCTTAATATTAATATGTGTAGGTTCAAGGAATGTTGTGGGAGGAGGGAAAAATCAATCCTATTAAGCTTATACCTTTGCAACGTGCTTAATTTCAGACAAATGATAGAATCATGAAGAAAATGATGCTGATAAGAAAAGTAGAGGGGGGAAGAGAAAGGGGGAAGAGAGCAAGAAAAATAATGATGATTAGAAGGATTATTTCACTTTGTGTTAGTACCCCTTTCACTGATCCAGCTTGTGATCTTCCTTCCCTTTTGTAGATGATGATCTTCGTGGTTACCTGTGGCTAAAAAAAAGCTCCATCAGCCTCTGGCCAAACTAGTGAGGGTCTTTCTGAATTCATCTGGGCTGACCATTGGAAGAAAGACAGGTACTCAACCAATGGAACCATACTTAAAGCCTTTATATCTTGGTAAGCCCAGTCAGAACTAGTGTTTTAATTGGCATATTACAGGTACTTTCAGGAGAGAGATCATTTAGTAATATTAAGAGAAAGAAATGGTGATCTCTACTGTGAGGTACAACTGTGACATAAATGATCTTTCATCCCCAGAAAATGGATTGAAGGAAATGAACAGCCACCTGAGAAGAAAATATTTGGGAATAAAATTGGATTTATTGACTATGGCTTAAAATATAGGGATGATGGGTCCTTGTCTAGGGATAGGATATACTTAACAAGGACCAAGAAAAATGCTTTCCTAAAACTTTCCCTCCTCATTGTTTGGAATTCTGTTTTTGTTGTTCTTTGCCCTTCATTCTCAAAAAGGACCATGACTTATACCATGATATCATGACTTATACTGAATTGGATTTAAGTGAGGGTGGGCCGTGTAAGATCTCCAACCTTACTCTTTCCTCCAGAGCCATCTGGGTCCAGTGGCACATTTTATACATATATACATATGCACATATATGCACATGCAGACACACATGTGTGTATACATATATGTGTACATATATACAAACATATATACACACACATATATTACTAGCTGTGTGACCCTGGGCAAGTCACTTAACCCCAATTGCCTCACCAAAACCAAAAAACCAAAAACCCTCTGTATGACTCTCCTCATCTGTAAAATGTGGATAATAACTGCACCTACCTCTCAGGATCTTCATGAGGATCAAATGAGATATTGGAAAAGAACTTTTCAAACAGAAAATGCTGTAAAAATGTTAGCTATTAGTAATTATTATTATAGTGCAATAATATTCCATTATGCCTATATACTATAGTTTGTTTTTTTTTTTAAGTAACTATCAAATAGTGCCGGTAAATTTAAGAATCCGATAAAGAGAATTTAAACTGAAAATAGGAAAAGGGAAGGGAAAACCTACCCACTTATATCTGCCAAGTAACATACAATATAGAGTAACATGTGAAGCATAGGAAAAAAAAAAGAATGGTAGAAGAGAACAGTAATTCACAGGAGGTGATATCCAAGAAAAGAGCCAACGTTAAAACCCATGGTTCCAGATGTTTATCTATAAAAGTATAAGGTAGATAATAAATGGGGTAAACTAAGATATAAGCAGCCAAATTTGATCATGTAGGAATCCTTAAGACTTAGTGTGGGATTTATGCCCAGAATATGAAATTGGAAAGGGATATATTATTCAAAAGGAAGAAGAGATAAAAAGGGCAGGGGAGTGGCATTATGTACTAATTTGAGAAAACCCAAGAACCTCAGGGAGGGGTAGTATGGGATTGGGGGAGGATCAATGGAGAGAGAAATAGAAGCAAAACAGAAATGGAGGCTGTAAGTTGGGGATATATGTTGCCAACCTGACATGGAGTCATGATCACCTGTCTAGACATCTGCTTTCCTCTTCTTTGAGTTTGGGTTCACCTGTGTTGCATAGGGACTAGCAGAGATGGGATTCCTACTTAGAATCAGAAAGTCTGGGTTCAAACTACAGATACATTGGATGTCAGAGTTGGGAGGGACTTCAGAAGGAATCTAGTCAAACCCATTCCTAAACAGGAATCCCTTTACAGCACTCTTCAAGGAGTGATGATGGATCTAGTTCCCACCACCTCCAGTCTTGATGAACTCAACCTTCTGAAGCAGCCTAGTTCACTTTAGGAAGAACTTTAATTATTAAGATTTGTTCTCCATCCAGGCGGAAAGCCTAGATCACCTTCTCTGCATATTTTATCCACTCTTCATAGTTCTATCCTATAGGGAAGATAAAAACAAAAACAAAATAAAAGAAGCTTGTCTACTTGAGTTCTCTGTTGTGAGAACCCTGAAAGAGTATTTGAGTGGGTTTGAAGAATAGCTCAACTGCCTTACGTTGTCCAAAGGAAGTTAACTGTTTTATTTTTTCCCCCCTCGGCAGATGGCATTATCAACTAGTACTAATAATGTTAGTGAACCCTACAGGTTGATATGAAATTTTTAAAAAAAAATCATAACTGACTTATTATAACTCTATAAAGTATACAAAATGCTTACCCATGTTTTTTTCTTATTTGTTAGTCATTTAAGTACATGAAAAAATATTTTATTTTGCTTAGTTTATTTCATGATAGTGTAAGGGAACTCTAAGATAATTAGGTCTGCAAGATGATTAGAATTGGCCTGAGGGCAAAATTATGGCAGCATGGCTGTCCGTTTGCCTTGGATAATTTCCTTCCTCTTTCTTCTAGTTGAGTTCCTATTTATCCTTCCATCCCCAAAGCAAGGGTCACCTCCTCCCTAAAGCTTTCCTCGATCCTTCCCATCCTCTGATCTCAGCTGCTTTCTTCTCCCTTGAACATCACATAACTGTATTTGAACCACTCTAATGCCCTTATCATGTAAGAGAGGATAGTGTATTTATTTGTTTCTATAGTATCCTTTTTCTATAATATTAGCTCCATTGGAAGCAAGGACTATGTCATCTTAGGTTATTTATCTCTTCATGTGGCCTAGGATAGTACTCTGTACATAGTAGGTGTTTAATCCACTTTCCCTCCAGAGGAAGTAGAGAAGAGCAATTGTGTTCTGCTGTGTTATGGAACAGGAAACAATACACCTTTCTCAGGCAGTGAAAGAAGGAATAAGCAGCAAACATCCAATAATTGAGCTTGTTTTTCACTTTTGGGAAGATGTATTTCTGAAGAGCTCTTGTATTTTATGGACCCTTGTTCAAGAAAGCATAGCTTTTCATTTAAAACAACTTGTACAGTCTTCCTCCCATGTACTTGAACTTCTATGCTTTTCAAAATGAGGGATCTTGCAACAAAATTAATATCTACTATGTAGGCAGCATAATGTAGTAGAATGTTTGACCTGAAGTCAGGAAGACCTGGGTTTGAATACCATCCCAGACAATTACTAGCTGTTTGTAACTTAAATTTATTTATTTTTTTTATTTAAATAATAAATTACTTTAATATATTTATATAAATTAAATTTAATTTAGTCAGTTAACTGCTCTGGGCCTCAGTTTCCTCATCTGTAAAAGGAAGAGAGGATAGTGACTAGGACTTGATGACTCCTAAGATTTCTTCTAGCTCTAAATCTATGATCTTATGAAAAATTTCCCATAGCAAGGCTATGGGACCCATTGGGGTAGGGGTGGTTTAGGGCTATAAAAGAAACAGAATACAGAAAAAATAAATAGAAAGCAAATACATTTATAGACACATGTACAATTTATTATTGTTAATGCATAGGCGATCCCTATTTTGTTTGTGATAAAGGCTCACAGAGAAGAATGGGGAAGATAAATGACTTTTCCAGTTCTATCTCCTAAGAACCTATATGTGACTTTCCCCTCCTCATCCTAATTATTATGATTACATCACAGGCTGAAATAGCCCATTTGCCTCAAACTAAGTGAAGCCAATAAGGTTGATAAATCACCTAATCTTCCTTCCAACTATCATATCCTATTATTGGTTACAACTCCTGTTTGGCCAATATTCTGATTGAACAAGGCCTAGAGTTGAAGACCTTGGTGTTGATTTTGACTCTTCATTTATTTCACATGTTCAATCTGTTAACAAGTCCTAGCTTTTCTTCTTTCAAAGCATTTCTGTGTTTTGCACTTTCCTCTGTGGTTCATTCTCACCCTAATGACTGCACATTCAGATGGTAGCAGTGGCTTCTGTGACACAGTCTGGGATCACAAGAATCACAGGATTTTAGAGGTGGAAGGGATATGAAATAATTTAGTTTAACCTCTCAATTTCACACATAACAGGAATTGACCAAAGAAAACAATATTAAAAAATCCAATTAGGAAATTTTCCAAAATTATACAGAAAAGCATGTCTTGAGAAGAGGTATGAAAAGACACTATTACCACACCCTTTTGCAGAGGTGGGAGGGCCATAAACATACCACATTACACATATTTTCAGACTTTTTTGATGTATTGATAAATAATGCTGATTTCCCCCTTTTTCTATTTTTCTGTCTTTAAAAATACTGTTTGTTATATGACATGGTTCTTTTGGAATAAATGGGGGAGAAATAATGGGGGAAACTATGGTGATGTTAGAAAAACTAAAAATATAAATAAAATATTTTTTAAAAGAAACAGAAGGGGGCAGCTAGGTGGCACAGTGTATAAAGTACCAGCCCTAGAGTTGGGAGGACCTGAGTTCAAATCTGGATTTAGACATGTGACACTTACTAGCTGTGTGACCTTGGGCAAGTTACTTAACCCTCATTGCCCTGAAAGGAAGGAAGGAAGGAAGGAAGGAAGGAAGGAAGGAAGGAAGGAAGGAAGGAAGGAAGGAAGGAAGGAAGGAAGGAAGGAAAAAGGAAAGAAAGAAAAAGAAGGGAATCAAAGTCCATAGAGGGGAAATATTTTGGCCAAGGCCATACAGTGACACAGTTTGGCCACACCAGGATTATAACCCAGGTCACTGGACTCCCAGTGAATTTCAATTATTTCACTGGATCTGTATGTCATTAAGGAAGGGTGGTCTCTCTACTGTTACAGTTTGCAACTCCTCCACACCTTCTCATTCGGTTCTATTCTTTACCCTATCTTCCTAAAAATCATCCAGAGAATAACTGTCCATTATGACAAAGCCTTTCATCTTGATGATGAGTCCAGTGCAATATTTAACCCATACATCCCCTGTACTTGCTGCATGATTAGCCCACTTTCTTCCAATCAGTGGATTCCTCAATGAAATCTTCTCTTCCTAGTCCTCCCCTACTCTTTCCCAAACATCCTCATCATAGAACCACACATTTAGAGTTGGAAAGGTCCCTAGAGACCATCTAATGAGCAAATCCATGCTTCATTGCCTAGAATATTGGACCTGGAGTCAGGAAACCCTGAGTCTGAATTTTGCTTCAGCCTCCTGCTATTCGTTTCACGTGGGCAAGTCATTTAGCCCCTCTCAGCTCAGTTTCTTCACTTCCCTCATTAGTTTGGAATCTCTTTGAGAGCAGGGTCTATCTTGTCTTTCTTTATATTCTAAGTGCCTAGCATAGTGTGTGTAACATAGTAGGACCGAGAATGTTTGTTGTGAGGATCAGATGAAATAATGTGTGCAAAATGTTTTCATACCTCAAAGTGCTCTGTAAATGATAGCAACTGTAACACACATTTCTGTAGCACTTTATGATTTACAAAGTGCTCCCCTCACAACAACTCTGTTAAATAGATAATTCAAGTTGTGTTTTTACCTGAAGTAGAATTTAGGTACAACGGAAGGGAATAATCATTTGCATGGCACCTCCTATGCCAGGAATTGTGCTAAATGCTTTACAAATATTCTCTCACTTGATTCTCACAGCAACTCTGTAAAGTAAGTGTTCTTATTACGCCCATTTTACAGATGAGGAAACTGAGGCAAGCAAGTTAAATGACTTGACCAGTGTCCCACAGCTAATAATTGTCTGAGGCTGAATTTGAACTCAAGTCTTCTTGACTCTAGATCTAATTCTCTATCCACTTATCCTCTCTCCACGTTGTTGCCTTTATAGAGATAAATGTAAAAGCCTACATGTGAATTCACAAATGAGGGAACTTAAGTAGGTAGCATGAATGATATTATTCCATTTTTATAAGAGGAAACTGAGGCTCAAAGAACCATATTACACAGTAGCAGTCAGGAATAGACCCCAAGTCTCCTGACAATGAGTCCAATGCTCTTACTATTGCATATCTATATAATTTAACCAAAATATTTTAGTATCGATTAAATTTTATCTTTAACCAGCATAATGGGCAATTATTAGTTTATTGGTGATGTCATCATTTTGAAGGGGTGTCATCTGCCTACTTGTCATCCCACTCAAGGGAAAAGTGTTTTGAGTGTCAAGTGTAGACATAACAAATGCAATCCAAAAAGGAGAGCTTTTTGTGGGTGGCAAATTCCTTGGATTCCTCTGTCTAATTAACTGTGGAAACTCTCTGACCACAGATTCCCTGTTTAAGCACTACCCTTTAGTCATGAATTAAGAAGAAAAAAATATTATTCTTCTTCCCTACTTCAGATAGCGTAAAATCTAATAGCCTGAAGTTCTTTTTTTTCCCCCCGGCTTAGTTCTATTATTTCTAATTGGGGTCTCAAAGAGAACTTAAAAAAGGAAATCAATTAATCTTTGCTAATGGAGACTATTGTTGTTCCTTGCCCCCCTTTCTTTCTGGGTAATAGAATTTCTTCTGTGCAGATGCATCCCCCCCCCCACTTCCGCCTTGCACAGCTGCAGCATAGATATCAGTAATGGGGCTTGAAGGATAAAAACAATCACCACCATCTGCCTGTCATGGAGACTAGCTCATTCAATATATTTTATCTGCTCACCTTGACTCAGGACAGAAACTCTCATCTTGGAAATCACCCCCATGGGGAAATGACAGCAGCCCCTGGTGTATCTGCTGGCAACACAGGAAAGATAAGAAATGGCTTCACATTATGGCATTGCCTGTTGGTCCCACAATCATATATCTCTTTCCCACTGCATACAGTGGGCTTATTGCTTTGCTCTCTGAGGCACATTCCTTCCAGATCAAGAGCTTTTGCAAACACAAGCTCACCCTAGGAGCATAGATTTGGAGTCAGAGATTTAGCAGGAGCCTTACTGCAATGGCAGTCATAGGACTTGAGTTCTAATCTATGAGCTGTGGCTTACTCTGAGTGACTTTCAGCAATCCACTTAAGCACTTTGGTCCTCAGCTTACTTAACATTAAGGGTTTGGACTAGGTGGTCACTGAGGCCCCTTTTAGTTCCATAGTAGATTTATGATCCTGTGATTCTTAGAGATCACGTAGCCCAGATTTCCCCTTTCTTGACCTCTCAGTACTGGTTGTTTTATCAAAATGTCCTATTTGGGGAGAGGCGGCCATGCTTCATTCTCCATCCACATTCCAAAGTCTCCAGACTTCAAAGCCATGACTTTGCTCTCTTCACACCTTTGAACTTGCCTCAGCACATCCACCTTTCTCCCACTGGTGAGTTCCTTTTAGTGTCCTCCATTTGGGCGATGGGCCCTGGAAGATTATAATTCATTCCTTTCCCAGCTGTGCTACTAACTCTCCAGGTTTGACACCATGCCCTGGTTTGGTATTTTCCCTCTCCCCTCCCACACCAGGTTCCCTGCTACTTTTTGTGTTATCTCCCTGTATCAGACTATAAGATGCTTGAAGACAGGGACTGTCTTTCATTTTGCTTGAATTTGAAGCTCCATCACTTAGTACAGTACCTTCTACATAGTGAGAACCTAATAAATGCGTATTGCGTTCCTGCCTTAGTCCAATGCCATCAATTTACAGATGAAGGAATTAAAGCCTAGAAAGGAAATGTGATTTACCTAAGGTTTTACAAGAAGTTTATAGTAGAATTTGGATGAAAATCATCCAGGATTCTTTCAACTACTCCTTCATCTGAGGAAAGATCATACAAATATTCTACCTATGGTGGTCCATTTAGGAGCTAGGGAAAGTACTACACAGGGGCTGGGGGAGGGGAAGCTAACTTACTTGTAGCAAAATTAAAATAAAAACAAACAACAAGCCCTGAGGATGATTAGGAACAAGCACCTGGGAATATTGATGGAAACAGCTTGGAAATGATGGCTGGAGCCAATCTGAATTTCAAAACAGGCTTCTCCTCTCTATGTTCCTACTCAACTGGATTCCTCTCCCTTTTTTCCTCTCAACCAGCCCACTTTTAAGTCTGTATCTTTGCTCACACTTTCAGTAATGGGCTTAGCAGTGCCCTCTTCCTCATTTCTGTTAAAATCGCTTCCTTCCTTCACAGCCGAGATCAGATCCTTTGCCATTATCATCTATTTCTCCCCTCTCCCCATGTACTCCTTGCACATAAAGTAATCTCTCCCACATCAGTTTTCTCAAGGTCCTCTATTAGGTCTTCTTTGTATATATTTCATTCCACTTTGCATCACGGGCATTTATCTACTTATTCTTCCTATTTTGACATAAAAAGCACCCTGGGGCTCCTTTCAGAGCAGTTGAGTTTGAATCCTGGCTTTACTATTTATGACTCCTGACTATGACCAAACCACTTAACTTCTCTGGGTATTATTTACCACATACATAAAATGGCCCCTCTACATTCTTTCCACATGATTCTCACTATAGGATCATAGATGTGGGTCTAGAAAAGATCTTAGAGATTATCCGATAGTTTTATATAATAATTTCATATCTTCCTTCCTTCCTTTCTTTCTTTCTGTCTATACATAGATATGTAAATATAAATATAGTTATAGTTATATTGTTGTAACAACTGCCCAATTTGGTAGAAAATTCAAGTATTATTTTCTCCATGGAGAAATCTTTATGGAGATGTGTCAAGTACTGGACTAGATTGGGGCAGTTAGATGGTGAAGTGGATAGAGCTCTGGGCCTGAAGTCAGAAAAACTCATCTTCCTGAATTCAAATCTGGTCTCAGACACTTACTAGCTGTGTAATCCTGGCAAGTATCTTGACTTCCCCCCCCCCTCAGTTCCCCATCTATAAAATGAGCTGGAGAAGGAAATGGCAAACCACTCCAGTATCTTTGCCATGAAAAATCCCAAATGTGGTAACAAAGAGTTGGACATGATTGAAATGACTAAAGGACAACAACAACAACAACAACAATGGGATTAGGTGGTTTCTAAGTTTTCTTCCATCTGTATTTCTTATAAGGGCCTATGTCATATGTCTTGTACTTTCGCCATCAATATAGTGTCTTTTAAATGCTATGCACTTAAATACATGCTCATTGAATTGAATCAAAGCACTCTACGTATCTCATTTGATTTCCAAAAACTGTGACACAGTTGCTATTATTCTCACTTTACAGACAAAGGAACTGAAGCTGACAGAAATACAGCAAAGTTACTTGCCCAGGGTCACACAGCTGAGTAAGGAGGAATTGGAATTCATCACTCTATCCATGTATGCCACTTGACTACTTCCAACTGATTAGATGTGAGAGGTGAGGAAGAAGGAACAGGCAAAAATAGCATCAATGTTACATATGGTAGTATAGATCAATGGTGATGCCTCTGAAAGAAATAATCAGCCTGAGTGACCATCAAAATAATTCAGCTTTGACATTATATGACCTAGTCTTATAGAAAGTCAGAATTGAATTGAATATCAGCATCCATTTTATAAAAACCTACAAACCACTTAGCATCTGCTGCTCTGCTTGGTCTCAATTCCACAGAACAGAAAGCTTTCAGGATGAGCTCATCACCAGAAACCTCCCTATCATGCTGTTTAATTCAATCTTGGATACTTAGTTTCTTCCCAGCTCCCTCACCTTCCTGTCACACACACACACACACACACACACAGAGAGAGAGAGAGAGAGAGAGAGAGAGAGAGAGAGAGAGAGAGAGAGAGAGAGAGAGACAGTGAAACACACCGAGAGAGACAGGGAGAAAAAGAGAGAGAAAGGGGTACCTAGCTTGGAGGTATCTTGTTCTGTGGAATTGAGACTAGGTAGGACAACAGACACAAAGTAGGGTGAGCCAAAAAGTCCAATCTCTACCCTCTATAAAGGAGTTTGGTACTCTGCCCTTCAATGAGAAGGAAAAGGTGAGGATGATGTGTCAGTTAGTACCTGAATTAGCAGCATGGTGGTGAGTTTAGAAAAGGCAACTTGTTCCATGGAATTGAACCCTTACAGAACAGCAGAGGCAAAATGGTGAGGATCTGAATTCTTTAGCTAATTTTCCACTTTCCATCTGTAGCTCTATTTAGTCTCAGTTCCATGGAATAAGAAATCCCTGGGAGCAACTCTCTTTCCAGCTTCCTCTTGTGTGTTTGTCTTTATTAGATTGTAAGCTCCTTGAGGGTAGGGGCTGTCTTTCCTTTTCTTTCTTTCTTTTTTTTGTTTGTTTGTATCCCTAGTGCTAAGCACAATGCCTGGTATGTAGTAGGCACTCAATAAATATTTGTTGCTGTTGTTGAATTATAGTTCCTTCATTTTGCAAATGAAAAAACAGGCCAAGAACCAAGAAATGAATTTTCTGAGGGAAGGCACTTTACTTGTTTATGTAACTTGTCTCTGATAAATTCTGTGATTTCCTTCCAACTGGGAAACTGAGAGTTTGGGCTTACTTTTTAGAAAGTCCCATGGGGGCATTTTCCAGATTTAAAGTTATCAAGTAGCCTGAAATATTTCATGACTTCCCAATCAGAATAGATAGAAGATTCCAATGGCTGCTTGGTCCCAGTGTGGAATTAAAGGTTCTTCTGCAGTCATCTTTACATGGTGTGAGTACAGAGTCCTGATCCTGGACTCCAATGGCCTCCCCCTGACACTAAATATCTGTGTAACACTGGGGAAGCACCTGACCTCCAGGACCTGTTTTTGTATCTATCAAATGAGGGAAGACTACTCCTTTAAGGTTCCTTGCAGATTTAATTCTATGATCCCACCATCTGTTTGCTAGTCTCTATTTCACGAAGATTGTTTCAGTTGATGTTCTGCAAAATACAGGAAAGAGCTTTGGAAGGAGCCAATGTATCTGGGGTCTTCTCCAGCCTTGCCATCTATTTATTACCTGTGTAGTGATCTAACAATTCACTTTTTGGTGCTTTTTTTCTGGGCTTTATTTTTTTCCTGTGTAAAAGGAGGGAATTGGAGATGAACACTGAGGGTTTCTCCTAGTTGTGATAGTCCTTCACATGTATTATTCTTCCCAACTAGACTGTAAGCTCTGTACAGGCAAACACTGTATTATACATCCTTTGTCTTACCCCAACCCCCAGGATCTAAAACAGGATTAGACATGGAATAAGTGTTTAATTAGTGCTGATTGACTGTGGAAAAGGGGAAGGAAAGTTAATAGATTATCTCTAAGGTTGCTCTTAGCTCAAAGTCATTGTCCTCCACCCCCCTCCACAAGCTTTCCCCATTCTATCAATGTTGAGGGCACCACCCTCCTCCCAGTTACACAGGCTTGAAACTCCTCACTCTCAATACCTCTTCCCCATCCCATACCAATCTATTGCTAAGTCCTATCAATTCTACCTTTTGTAGTGTCTTTCCTATTTCTCTCCACTGACGCTGTCCCCATCCTGGTGTAATCCCTCATCACCTTGCTCCTGGACTAGTGTAGTGGCCTGATGATTGGTTTTCCTGTCTCAAATCCTTCCCCTCCCCCCACTCCAGTCCATCTTCCACTCAGCTGTCAATGTAATTTTCCTAAAGCACAAGCCTGAACAAGTAATTCCTCTATTCAATAAACTCCAGTGGCTTCTTATCATTTCCAGGATCAAATATACAATTCTCTAGCGTTCAAAGCCCCTCCTAACCTGACTATCCCCAGCTTTCTAGTGTCTGTAAAACTTATTCTCCCCTACATACTCTGCAATCCATTGACGCTGGTCTTATTGTTCCTTGCACGAGAAAATTCATCTTCAGACTTTAGGCATTTTCATTATCTGTCCCCCAAGCCTCAAATGCTCTCCCCTCTAATCTCTGTCTCCTGACCTCCCTGGGTTCCTCCTATTCTGAGCTAAAATGCTACCTTTTAGAAGAATCCTTTCCCAATCCCCTTGATACTAGTACCTTCCCTCTATTGATTTTCTCCAATTGATCCCATCTATACCTTGCTTGGACATGATTATTTGCATGTAGTCTCCCCCATTACACTGTGAGCTCCTTGAGAGTAGGGACTGTCTTCCCCACACCTCTTACCTTTTTTTTTTTTTTTTTTGGTATCCTCAGTACTTAGCACAGTGTCTGGCTCATTGTAGGTACTTACGAGATCTTTATTGACTAATTCATTCTATGAGTAAGCAAAGTTCAGTGGAAAATAAGAAGGCAGAGGTAGAAAAATGAGATAAAAATCCAGGCTGGGAGTACCAGTCATTTTGCTCTAGACTCCAGAAAGTAACCAATTATGGACAGTCTCCATCAGCAGTCAAAGTGTCAGAGTACCAGCTATAATGGGGCTCAGTTATAGTCCCATTGTGCTTCCTTTAAAATGAGGTCAATATACTAGAATCTATGTTTACAAAAGAAAAATGTAGGAATTTTTTTTATCCTTACAAAACAATAACAGGGCTTCTTAATCTTTTTGTGTTTGTCACGGACCCCTCTGGAAATCTGGTGAAGCCTGTGAACCTCTTCTCAGAATCACATTTTTAAGTAATTGAAAGAAATGCTAAATTTCAGTTAGAGGTTAGTGAAAATAAAGATGTAATTTATTTTCCCATTCAAGTTCATAGACTCCCCGAAATTTATGCACAGACTGCTCTGGGTACCCCAAGTTAAGAACCCTGAGCTAAAGGATTGTAGATTTTGTTTTCCTTACAAAGAGATCTAATGGTATGATAGGAAAAGTGCTTAATTCAGAGCTTTGGGTAGAGAGGAGGACCTTGTTTGGAATCTTGTCTGTGAGGGGGCCGCTAGGTGGCGCAGTGGATAAAGCACCGGCCCTGGATTCAGGACTCCCTCAGTTCAAATCTGGCCTCAGACACCTGGCACTTAACTAGCTGTGTGACCCTGGAGAAGTCACTTAACCCTCATTGCCCTGCAAAAAAAAAAAAAAAAGAATCTTGCCTGTGATTTACTAGCTTTGTAATTTAGGACAAATTATCCTCATCTCTCCAAACCTTGGCTTCCCTACATGCAAAAGGAGAGGGTTGCCTAAATGATTTCTAATGTTCCCTTCCAAACTTTAAATCCCAGAGCATTCTTTCCAACCTCTTGTGCCTTTAAAATGGGATTCACTTTATGAAAGTTGATTATCTGAAAGTTGATATCTTTAGGAATACATCTGTGGACAAATCACTTAACCTTTTGGACTCTCCATTTCTTTATCTATAAAATGAGAGTTGTGATTGAGTCAAGGTTCCCCATTTCCTGAAACAAGGATTAGCTTTCCCTAAAATGTAGTCAAGCAGGGGCAGTTAGGTGGCATAGTGGATAGAGCACCTGCCCTGGATTCAGGAGGACCTGAGTTCAAATCCGGCCTCAGACACTTAACAATTACTAGCTGTGTGACCCTGGGCAAGTCACTTAACCCCATTTTCTCCCAAAAAACAAACAAACAAGAAGTAGTAAAGCTGTCTTGGGACATGATTGGCCCCTGCTTCCTTGAGGAAGCTTCCTGGTTACCTAAAATGTCCATGCTACATGCAGTTAGTGTCCCCTGACTTGGTTCCCTGTATATGAAGAGAATTTCTATAAATTTAACTATATCCTGCCCAGATAACCAGATGCATTTCCATGAGATATGAGGGACTGTGCCCAGAGAAGCTAAGAGTCAATGCACCCTTGTTGCATATCTTTGCTCTTTTAGGTAAGAGTAGATACCTTTTGTTAAGTCTCCAATGAATTTTGAGTTCCTTGCATAGAGTTCCTTTGTCCCAGCATTGAAGCTGAACTAAAAGAGTGTTGACTAAAACCTACCCACTTCTCACAAGGTTGGAGAAGGGTTAAACTTGATGGTCTCTGAGATCCTTTTTATCTCTAAATGTATAATCTCATAATCCACAATTAGGGACAACTCTATTCAGGGGGTGGCAATCTACATGTCTCTCCCTATTCTTCCCTGGGTATCCCAGAATTCTGCAGAATAGTAGGGATCTTTTAAACTTAGGTCAATTATATATCTCTGACTATTTTTAAAGCAGTGATTCAAATGCATTAAGAGGATTCGATTTAATTCATCTCAATAAGTATTTATTAAGTGCTTGCTTTGCGCAAGGCACTGTGTTGGATGTTGAGGTAGAAAGATCAAAACAAGTCTCTACCCTTAAAGGGCTTAAATCCTACTGATTTCTATAGTGCCTTTTCAAAGGAAGTTATTTTGAAAATCACATGTTATTTTAAGAGGGGAAATATTTATTTTAAACACATATACACATGCATAGATGCATATATGTATGTATATATGTATATATGCATGCATACATACATACCTTAGCCTGGTTCAGTTTTATAGTGGGATTATATGATGTCAGCTTCACTAAATTTCTTCTTAGAAGAACATTTCAATTGGAACACTAATGCGTTGTTGGTGGAGCTGTGAACTGATCCAACCATTCTGGAGAGCAATTTGGAATTATGCCCAAAGGGCGATAAAGCTGTCCACACCCTTTGACCCAGCAATACCACTTTTGGGTGTTTTTCCCAAAGGAATCATGGAAAGGGAAAAGGGACCCACATGTACAAAAATATTTATAGCTGCTCTTTATGTGGTGGCAAGGAATTGGAAGTTGAGGGGATGCCCATCAATTGGGGAATGGCTGGACAAGTTGTGGTATATGAATACAATGGAATACTATTGTGCTGTAAGAAATGATGAGCAGGAGGAGTTCAGAGAAACCTGGAGGGTCTTGTGTGGGCTGATGATGAGTGAGATGAGCAGAACCAGAAGAACATTGTACACGGTATCATCAACATTAAGTGTTGATCTACTGTGATGGACTATTCTCACCAATGCAATGGTACAGAAGAGTTCCAGGGAACTCATGATAGAAGAGGATCTTCAAATCCAAGAAAAAAAAAAAAGAACTGTGGAGTATAGATGCTGAATGAACCATACTATTTCTTTTGTTTTTGGTGCTGTTGTTTTTTCTATTTTGAGGTTTTTCATCATTGCTCTGATTTTTCTCTTATAACATGACTAATGCAGAAATAGGATTAATTTTATTATGTATATATATATATATATATATATATATATATATAAAACCTATATCACATTACCTGCTGTCTAGGGGACAGGTGAGGGAGGGGAGGGAGGGAGAAAAATCTGAAATTGGAAAGCTTGTATAAACAAAAGTTGAAAACTATCTTTACATATAATGGGAAAAAAATTAAATACTTTATTAATTTAAAAAAGAAGAAGAACATTTCAGTAGGAAGTCTATTCTATATGCATCCTAGGAGATTAAGTACTTCATTTAAAACACACACACACACACACACACACACACACACACACACAACACCTAGCAGCTGAAGGAGAAGCAACAAAATGTGAGGCTCAACATAATGCATCTTCATTAGAATAGCTGATTGCCCAGGGTAGCATCATTGACAGTTTTTTTTAAAACAACCTTCTTCCTTTATACTCAGCCCCCTTAGATCCTGCTTTATAGTTTTGATACTTTCTTGAATCCTTCTAGGATACTGCTAACCATCTCCTAAACAACATGAGCCAAGCTGAGCAGAAGTATTCAGGAAAACATAGCCACAGAGTGGGAGTTCAAAATGGATGGCAGAGATAAATATCTCCCAGGGGCATCCAAGTCTTGTTCTAATATGAACATTTCTGTTGGAGTAAATGCCCCTTTGCTTTGCCACCAATTTATACAAAGCAACAAGGCTCCTAATCTCACCCTTAATTCTGAGGAAATGTCTGAGTTGGATAATACAGCATTAGAAGAATGCTGGTCTGCAGTCAGAAAACCTAGGTTTTTATCAAGAATGTGTAGGTAAATGTTTGACAACCAGGTCTTTGGGGGGAAATGTAATCAAAAACATTTTTAAATTTAATCTACATTACTGAGATTTTCTTCAACACTTTCTTAAGTATAGATAATAAACAAAACAATAAATCAAATCCTGATTTGTAGTATTTGCTGATTTCTGAGGTATAAATGATCATACTGGAAATTTAATAACCAGCACTTATTTGCCTTCTGGAAATGGTTCTCTAATCTTGATTTTGCTACTTACTACCTGGTGTGACCTTGGGTAAGTTACTTGCCCTATTTATACCTCAATTTCCTCATGAGTGAAATGAAGGAGTTGGAATAAATGCTTTCAAATATTCCTTCTACGTCTAAATCTTATGATCTGATGAATCTTCCTATAGACCAACTATAAAATGTCATTGTCTGAGGCAGCTAGGTGGCACAGTGGATAGAGCACCGGCCCTGGAGTCAGGAGTACCTGAGTTCAAATCCGGCCTCAGACCCTTAACACTTACTAGCTGTGTGATCCTGGGCAAGTCACTTAACCCCAATTGCCTCACTGAAAAAAACAAAACCCCAAAACAAAAACAAAATGTCATTGGCTGCTTTCTGAATTTACCATATTAGAAATGTAGCTGATATCAAAGTTTAGAATTATTCACAGACTTATATCCTAACTTAAACTTAATCTCCTAACCACCTAATAACTCATTATAGACTTAGTATCTATGTGTAACTAGTAACCATGCAATGCTTTCCTCATTTGTTCCGAATTAATTTTACCTGAAGGCTTGAGTATTGAAAATTTGAGGACAGAGAAAGAGTGATTTGTCAGAGAGCACTGACAATAATTATTGTGATTTCCCCATTCTTCATAAGGAAGGAGAGAGTATATGCTCACCCTGGGGCAAAACTTGGTAATAGAAGGGAACAGAAATAAGATTTACACTTAGGTGTCTAGGACTCTGTTTTTTTAGTTGATTTTTTCCTTTCTTTTTTTGCCTTTGGGGATTACAGTGGAAGCAATTTACTTATAAATTCCTACCTATACAGGCTTGGCTCATTTTTCTTTAAAAGCTGTTGAAACTGTCCTGAAGACAATTGGCTTAGGGAATTAAAGCTTTGGATGTTGTTATAGCTCCCTGGTGGGCTAAGTACAAAGACAGGTACCCCAGGAGATAAGTGTTGCTTTTCCCTCAGGCTTCTGACCACCAGACTTTCATGGCTAACACAAAGTGGAGGAAGCTTTGCTGCTGTTGATGTTCAGTCGAGTCTGACTCTTTGTGCCTCCATAGACCATTACATTCCAGGTCTTCTATCCTGTACTCTATCTTGAAGTCTGAACAAGCTCCTTTTCATTGCTTCCATGACACTATCTATCCATCTCATCATCTGCTAGTCCCTTTTCCTTTTGCCTTCAATCTTTCCTAACATCAGGATCGTTTCCAATAAGATCCATTTCTCATTATATGACCAAAGTATTTAAGCTTCAGCTTCAGGATTTGACCTTCCAGGATATTGCCTGAATTCATCTCTTAAAGTATTGACTGATTTGATCTCTTTGCTGTCAAAGGGACCTTCAAAAGTCTTCTCCAGCACCATAATTTGAAAACATAGATTCTGTGATTCTCAGCTTCCCTAATAATTCAACTCTCACAGCCATACATTTCTCATGGGAAACCATAGTTTTGACTATATACACCTTTGTTGGGAAGGTGGTATCTCTGCTTTTTAGTATGCTGTCCAGATTTGCCATAGTTTTCCTTGCAAGGAGCAAATGTCTTTTAATTTCATGGCTGTAGTTGCTGTCTGCAATGATCTTTGAGCTCAAGAATATAAAATCTGACACTGTTTCCATTTCTTCTCCCTCTATTTTGCCAGGAAGTAATGGAACCAGTTGCCAAGATCTTAGGTTTTATTTTTTATTTTTAATGTTAAGCTTCAAGCCAGTTTTTAACTCTCCTCTTTCACACTCATCAAGAGGCTTCTTAATTTTCTTTCACATTCTATCATCAGAATGGTATCATATACATATCTAAGATTATTGATATTTCTCACAGCAACCTTAATTCTGGCTTTTGATTCATCCAGTCTGGCATTTCTCATGATGTACTGTACATATAAGTTAAATAAGGTGACAATATACAGCCTTGCCATACTTCTTTTCCAATATTGAACCAATCGGCCATTCCATGTTTGGTTCTAACTGTTGCTTCTTGGCTTACATACAGATTCCTCAGGTGACAAGTAAAATAATTGAGTACTCCCATCTCTTTGAGGATTTGCCACATTTTGTTGCAATCCACAGAGTCAAAGGCTTTAGTGTAGTTAATGCAGCAGATGTTTTTCTGAAACTCACTTGCTTTCCCCATAATCCAGTGAATGTTGGCAATTTGGTTTCTAGTTCTCTGCCTCAGAAAACCAGCCTGCTGTTCTGTCAATTCTCAGTTCACATATTGTTGAAGTCTGGTTTGTAGAATCTTAAGCATAACTTTGCTGGCATGTGAAATGAGTGTAATTATAATTTGAACATTCCTTGGCATTTCCCTTCTTTAGGATTGGGATGTAAATTGATCTTTTTTCAATCTAGTAGCCACTGTTAAGTTTTCTAAATTTGCTGCCATATTGAATGCAGCACTTTACTAGCATCATCTTTTAGGATTTTAAATAGCTCCCATCAATACTTCCTAAGGCCCATTTGACTTCATTCTCCAGGATGTCTGACTCTAGATGAGTAACCAAACCATTGTGGTTATTGGAGATATTAAGATCTTTCTTATATAGCTCTTGCCACCACTTCTTCATATCTTTTGCTTCTATTAAGTCATTACCACTTTTGTTTTTTAAGATCCCTATTTTTCATGAAACATCCCCTTGATGTCTTTAATTTTCTTGAAGAGTTCTCTTGTCTTTATCATTTTATTTTCTTCTATTTCATTGCATTGCTCATGTAAGAAAACCTTCTTATCTCTCCTTGCTATTCTCTTGAATTCTGCATTCAGTTGGGTATATCTTTCTCCTTTTCCTTTCCTTTTCACTTTCCTTCCTTCTTTAGTTATTTATAAAGCCTCATCTGACAGCCATTTTACTTTCTTGCTCTTTTTCTTTGTAATGTTTTTTGTTGTTGCCTTCTGTACAATGGTCTAATTATTTTCTTACTTTCTTTAATTTAACTCTGAATTTTGCAAGAAAAAGCTCATGATGTGAACCACAGTCAGCTGTAGATTGAGGAAGTGACAATCAACTCAATCAATGCAGTATCCTTGATGATTACCCTTTCCCAACCCTGAATAGTCTTCCTTTTTTTTTTGAATGGCTAAATAAACATACCTTCTTTCAATAACTACATGTGTCTCATTTTATTCCAACGTGGAATCTGAACTATCAGACTGATCTGAGTTAGACATAGTCTACCACAGGAATAGATAGAATGGAATCCCTTTTTGGTACAAATTGCAGAGAGAGGGATGCTGCTGGCTTTTTCTATTTTGTCCTTGGGCCTGAGAACAATACAGAAGCCATAAGGATGGTGGTCACTGGCTCTGCTGTGGCTATGACTCACAAGAGGTTTTATGTCAGGCAACTTGAAGAAAGCATTGCAGCAACGATCCCAGATAGACCCTGAGGTCAAAGATGTTGTTACTAATGAGACTGGGGAAGGTAGAGCTTGGAAGGGATGAGAAAACAAAGAAGGCAACTCTCCTTTGCCCTCTGTCAAATGTTCCTTGCTTGAAGAGTCAAATCCAGGTGGGTCCCAGACATAATCTATTCCTTTCATATTTTCATGAGAGTAGAGATAGAGTAGGGAATTAGAGTGCTCTGGAACTATATTCCTGGTACCCAGAAAGGAAATGCTAGCAGGAGGTTTGGGGAAATGGTTGGTCAAAGCAGCCCATGAAAGGAAGACTTAGCAGTTTCCTTTTAAATGCTGCTATATTTAATATACTCTGTAGTTATAGATAGTTAATTGCCTGTGAAATATGAATATAGCAGGTCAAACTATAGTAAGAAATTTCAAAGACACGGTGGGGGTTCTAGAAGAAATTATATATCACACCCCTCTCTTAAGTTAATTACTTTTAAAATAGCACTCTGCCTTTCTATAGGATTAAGGAAACTAGGACAGGAGACTATTTGGACTGCTACTGTGACTCCAGCCCCTGAAGTATCTCATGAACTACGTACCAAATATACACATAGTTTGCACCAATGTCACTTAAGGATTTCTTAAGACATTTCTTGATTCTGAATCTGTTTGAATGAGGAGGTTGACACAGATGATTAATCCCAGCTCCATGATTCTATAATAGAATTAGATTTTTTAAAAGCATTAATTAAACACCATGTTAGGTGCTGGGGAAATGAAGAGAAGTGAAAGAGTCTGTCAAGGAGCTTACCTTCTCAGGGAAGAGAGTAGGGAGAACATTCAATCAATTCATCAAATAATTTATATACATGTATCGTGTTTACTATGTACCAAGCACTGTACAACAACAATGGCATTTATATAGTGCTTTAAAGTTCACAAATTATTTTACATATATAATTTGTTCCTCTCAATAACCCAGTGAGGTGGTGATATTATAATCCCCATTTTACAAATGAGGAAACTGAGGCTGAGAGAATCTAAGTGACTTGTTCAGGGTCACACAGAAAATGTCTGAAGCATAGATAGATATGTAAATACAACATATGTGTATATACAGATATATTTTATGTATAATTCAAAGAAGTTTAGGGAAGTGAGGGACATTAAAAACTGAGTGAAACAGGACTGGCTTCTTATAGGAGGTGAGCCTTGACAGAAGACAGTGCTCCCATCAGTAAAGGTAAAGGGAGAGAACATTCAAGCCTATATGAAGGCAAGCAGGTTAACTGGGGGGTGGGTGGGTGAGTTATGTAAGTCTGTAGGAGCCCACGGGAAAAGTGCTACAAGCCTATTGCCTACTATTTAGTAAAAAGCTTCTTCTTCATAAGAACATAGAATTTAGGGCTGGCAGGGACTTTTGAGAGCATTTAGTTCTATTTTCTCTCTCTCTCTCTCTCTCTCTCTCTCTCTCTAGCAGGGCAATGAGGGTTATGTGACTTGCCCAGGGTCACAAAGCTAGTAAGTGTCAAGTGTCTGAGGCTGGATTTGAACTCTCGTCCTCCTGAATCCAGGGCTAGTGCTTTTTCCAATGTGCCACCTAGCGGCCCCCATATCCTCTCATTTTTTGATAGAAGGAGTGACTTGCTAGGATCATTCAGGGAATAAATCATAAAGTTGATATTTGAACCCAGACCCTCTCTTGTTCTTTCTACTTTTATTTGCCATAAATTGACCTCTTTTAAGTTTGAAGGGGAAATCTCCTAGCTCTTATATGTCAGGATTTAGTGAGCAAGTCCAAATTCAGCTTCTCCATGCCCTAAGCAACGTTATTTATCAACTGATCATTTTTTTTTCCTGAGACTTCATTTTCCCAGATGGAAGAGCCCTGGGGTTTTGCTAGTCTATCCCCATAACTAGTCAGTGTGGGGCATCCTACAGGAGATCAGGGAATAGCTCGCGGCTGCCCATTTGTACATTGTTAGCAGGGAACAAGTTTAGACAGGGAATAGTGCCAACCCTGCATCTGTCCTATGAGGGTCATGACCTCATGCATATCCAAATAGCTTGGTGTGGTTCATATTTGCAAATCCCTAGCACTGAGCATTCAGCTTTCTTTGTCGAGCACAATGCCATACTCTGGAAATAATGATCAACTTGAAGAATCCTAGGATGTTGCAGTGAGAAGAAAGCTGCATTTAGAGCCAGAACATCTGGTTTAGACACTGACTCTCTCTGCTACCACGGAATGTTGGGATAATGTTGGCCACATCACTTACCTTTTCTAAGCCCCTTACCCCCCTCAACTGGATAATCTCTAAGGTCCATTGTGGTTCTGAGAGCCTTTGTTTCTGAACTTTTACCAAGTCATTTGACTGGGCAAGTCACAGATCCTATCTGACCTTCAGGTTCTTCTTTTCTAAAATGAAAAGAATGAGCTGGATGGTTTTTTAATTTCCTTCCAGATGTGAACCTAATGAATCAATATTGTTGCTCTCTCTGAGGAGTTCCATATTTGTAGCCTTGAGTCCTCAAATTTTTGTTTTTGTTTTTTTGTTTTTGTTTTTGTGTTTTTGTTTTGTTTTGTGGGGCAATGGGGGTTAAGTGACTTGCCCAGGGTCACACAGCTATTAAGTGTCAAGTGTCTGAGGCCAGATTTGAACTCAGGTACTCCTGAATCCAGGGCCGGTGCTTTATCCACTGTGCTATCTAGCCACCCCCGAGTCCTCAAATTTTTAATAACATCACAGTGAAGTCAGTTAGAGGACAGAACTTCAATTCAATCCAGTGAGCATTTACCAAGCCCTTACAATGCACCAGGCAGTATGTTAGGGGTTGGTGGTTCCTAGAGATGAAAGTGAGGAGGGAAGATATTCTAAGTTTGGGTAAAGGGTACAGAGTAAAGAAATGGACCATAGAGTTCAGAGGACAGCAAATAGGTCAGTTCCATGGGAATGTAGAGCATAGAGAGGAGTAATGTATAATAAGCCTGAAAAAGTAGACTGGGATGAACACGTTTTGTTGAGGAAAAAAAAACCTGTGTTTTTCTTGTTGCTGCAACCCCCAAACCAATCAACATAGCTCTACAAGTATTGTGTTACCGTGGAATACACATTGGCATGGAATACTCGATGGAATATTTTCCCAACTGAAAATAGAGATAATAATAGAACTTATCTCACAAGGATGCTGTGAGGATAAAATGAAATAGTGTGACAAGCTTTATAAAACTTGAAGAGCTATATAAATTATGATGATAATTATTATATATTACTTTTCATTATATCATCATATATTATTATTAAGTAAATTCATACTACATCTGCAATTAGAGGACCTGGGATCAAATCTCAGCTCCCTCAAGTCCTATCTATTGTGACCTTGGGTCATTTATTTCTATGGCCTCAGTTTTATTTTCTGTAAGATGGGTGCTATGGGTTAGATTTTTCTTTGAAGTCTTTTCTAGCTCCAAATCCCATGACTTTATTGTATTGGAGTATCTTCAAGGTTCCTCCTACTTTCCCAATCCTTACAACACTGATAGGATAATGTACTTCCCTGGGCACTGAAGAGCCAATTGAGCTTACTGCTTGTTTCTGGGCCTTTCTTGCCCCTGGTCATAATCCCTCAAAGCCATGTGAGGGACTAAATATTGCTTCCCCTTCCATGGTCACCAGGCAGACAAACTTTGCTCCCTCGGGGAAGAGGCTCATAGAATTTAGAGCCAGAGGAGACCTTTTAAAACATGAAAGCTTGAAGGGACCATTTGTTGTTGTTGTTTTTCAGTCATGTCTGACTCTTCATGACTCCACGGACCATAGTGTGCCAATAGTGGCCATAGGGTTTTCCTGGCAAAGATACTGGAATGGTTTGCCATTTCCTCTTCCAGTAGATTAAGACAAACAGAGGTTAAGTGACTTGCCCAGGGTCATACAGCTAGTAAGTATCTGAGGCTAAATTTGAACTCAGATCTTCCTGACTCTAGGTCTAGCACTCTAACCATTGAGTAACCTAGCTGTCTCATGAAGGGACAGTAAAACACTGATAATAGAAGAGCAGGGCTGGAAGGGATCTTAGAGATTCTAGGACACAATATGCTCATTTTACAGATAAGAACACCAAAACTCAGGAAAATGACATCATTTTCCTAAGGTAATAAGTAGAAGAAATAGAATTTGAACCCAGATTTCATGACTTCTAAATCCAATGCTCATTCCATTGTAGAAAACTGCCTGTATTTAAGAAACATGGTATCTTTCTGACCCACATCCAATTGTTAGCTGACACTGCCAGCATGTTGAATCCTGAAAACACTTAGAATCTCTTTATATTTCATAATTCACTTATGTCCATTGTTCTTTATGTTAAGTTACAATAGTTCAAAGTCCACTGTTCAAATCTGGCTAATTAGGATGAATCTCCTTGATCGCTGGCAGATCACAGAGAAGGTAACGTAGAGCTTATTGACAATGCTAAAAACCCAGAGATATCTCCTGCCATTCCTTCCTAACTTTTGTGAATGGTTCCTATGGCCTGAACAGTAGTATTCTGATTTTGCACAATCTGTTTGCTATCCTGATTGTGTTTTCCTGTCTGTGACCAAGTTATATAATAAGTGATGTGATTTAATTCCCATTCCATTGTAAGGCAAGGATTTCATAGCCATGAGGTTTGATTTTATTTTATGGCATTTATTAACACAACCATATGCCCTATCATAAAATGATGTGATGGAAATACTATAATAACCAAGGCTGTAATAAACAGTAACCCAGGTTCAGAATGCCATAACCAATCAGTTGTTAAGCCCTATAAATTCTACCTTGGTATTATCTCTTGCATCTGGCTCCATTCTCTCTATTCCCACTGACACCACCCTTGTAGAGGCCCTCATTATCTTTTACATTTCATTTTAACAAGCATTGATTAAATACCTATACTGGGTGTCAGGTACTATGCTATGCTCTGAGAATATAAAGACGAATGTGAAATGGCTCCTATTCTCCATGAGTTTCCATTGAACTTATTACTGTAGCAATCTAATAGACTTCTCTGCTTTCATTTTCTCCACTGAAATAGATATGGATCAGGGATCTGATCTCCTTGCCCCCCAATTTCATTGACCTTTAACATACCTTCACTCTGGCTGGTTGGTGTTTCCCAAGAGGGAAGGGCTGCTATGATTATCACTCTCATGATTTTAGAGGTAAACCTTTGTGTAGGGGAGTGTTTGTAAATGTTTAACAACTGGCTCTCTGAAAAAAATCTATTTACACTTACACTTTTAATTTTAATCTGCCTTATTAACATTTTCTCCATCATTTTCTTAAGTCTAGACAATCAACAAAACAATAAATCGAACCCTGGTTTGTAACTTTTGTCAATTTCTGAGGTGTAAAATGCTCATGCTGAAAATTTAACAAAGTTCCCAGAGATAGTTCAAGCAGGCTGCAGCATGTCCCCAACCTTTTGATTGGCTGTTCCTATGAATACTTTAGCTCCTGAGCCCTCACCAGTGAAATTCACAGGAACAAATCAACCATTTGATTCAATTAACTTTTCATCAAATGTAGTTTTAAAGATAAAAATTAACAATAAGAATTACATATCATTTCACCTATAAGAATAGTAACAATTATAATAGCTAGCATTTATATAACTATTCAGGATTATATCACTTTAAGGTTTGTAAAGAACTTTACCCATATTATGTCACATCTACACATGGGATCTGTGGGGAAGAGTGGGCACAAAACAGAGCATCATGGTGGTGAGCGAGATGTGTGAGAAACACATGTGGTCAGGGAAAGTCACAACTCTCGATCTGTGGGCTTCAATCTTTTGCTTCCTTGGACACCAATAAAGTTCTCCCTCGTTTATGGCATCTGTGTTGAATGGGTGACTCCACTCCTAAGCTGGCTTTCACTATGACTGTTTAGGACTAATGACTCATGGGGCACAGCATCTTAACTAGGTGGGTCAATCTGCAGGACTATTTTTCTGCTACCCTTTTACCAGCCTGGGCTTTTCCTCCTTTCAGCTGGGCTTGCTACTGAAGTGCAGGTAAAGCTCTCATTACTTCCAATTTCAGGGTTAGCTGATGCTCTCAGCTGAGGTCAAGTTATGCTCTTTGAAAAAAGAGCCGAGGGGCGGCTAGGTGGCGCAGTGGATAAAGCACCGGCCCTGGATTCAGGAGTACCTGAGTTCAAATCTGGCCTCAGACACTTGACACTTAGTAGCTGTGTGACCCTGGGCAAGTCACTTAACCCCCATTGGCCCCCCCCCCAAAGAAAAGAGAGCAGAGACCTTTAACCTAAAATAGACAGAAGCTTATTTAGTTCAGATCCCTTTCCTGGTATCTGAATTCTTTTCTATTTCTCAAAGGAGTAAGTAGCAGTACAAACAGGTATACCCCCTTCTTCTTCCTCTTCTCTATTTCATAGGTAGTGTAGGTGACAGGGAAGTTAGAGCAATAGCTTCTTTGATCAATCAGTTCTTCTGGGCAGTAGATGGAAAAAGTATAGCTTTGTTTTCACACAGTTCTGATTTCTTTCCTTTGACTAATTCTTCCTGCTTCAGAAACAAGTCTTTGCAGTAAGAAACTTGACTCCAGTTTGTACTGAATAACTAAATCCTCATCTCTACTGGTTAAGCCATACCAAGCAACATATATTTGTGCAATAACTACAAAATAGTTCTGGGACTCAGAATTCCTCAGTTATTAACATCAATGTTCTACAGTCACTTCCATATAAATAAACAATTTTAACAGAGAACATTAAAGTAGATTTTGCTTTGGGCAAGCACGTTATGTGTGTGGCTTTTCTCTTAATATTTTATATGTAAATTTTACTTCAGATTTTGTCTTTGCCACTTTCAAATATCAAAATACTCAGAGTCTAAATGGGGCCTTCTCTTAGATATATATTGCATCATTTGTTCCTAACTATAACTCTGGCCAATTGGTGCTATTATTGTTCTCATTTCACAGATGAAGAAATTGAGCATCTAAGATGTTAAGTGATTTGTCCAGAGTCACATAGCTAGTAAGTGTTTGAGGTAGGATTAGAATCCAGTACTCCCTGATGCCAATTTTAGTGCTTTATGCACTATGCAATGTTACCCAAAGCATCTTGTTCTAACCTGTTTTGATTCATACTCCTCACCATCAACCCTTCTCTCCACTCCTAATCTCTACCCTAAATTATCTTGTTCTAAAAATAGCCTAAGGTGGTGCAGTGGGTAGAGCACTGGCCCTGAAGTTGGGAAGACCTGAGTTCAAATCTCACCTCAGACATTACTAGCTGTGTGATCCTGGGCAAGTCACTTAACCCCAATTACCCTAAACATCCAGAGCCATCTCCAAGTCATCCTGATGTACATCTTGCTACTGGACCCAGATAGCTCTGGAGGAGAGTGAGGTTGGTGACCTTGCACAGGCCTCCCTCACTTAAATCCACTTCATTGCAAGTCATGACATCACCCCAGTGCCATGGTCTTCTTTGAGAACAAAGAACAAACAACAACAAGTTGACACTCACAAAGTACAGTGATTTTTAAACCCCGCACACTTCAGAGAAATTAATTCTCTGTTTCCTACTTCTTCCTTTATTACAGTCATGCTGGTATCAATCCACTATATGATGAATGCTAGGGTCAAGATAATATTTTGCTGCCCCCAAATAAACAAAAAAAAAAAACATTCAAGAGGAATCTGTTAAGTGTCTACTATGTTCTAGCCACTTATTATGCTAGGTTCTGGGAATAAAAACAAGACAGATCTTGGCCTCAAAAAACTTGAATTCTACCAAGAAAAATAAACATGCCTATATATCATTATATACAAGATGTAAGTAAAATGTATGAAGGCTGTTGTTGAGGGGAAATGCTCACGCAGGTGGAGAGAGTTAGGAAAGACTTCATTTCATGTAGAAGGTGGTTCTTTAGCTGACTTATTATTTTTTTTGCTTCAAAATTTTATTTTTTCTCATTTATTTAGAATTTTATTTTCCCCCAATTACATATGAAAACAATTTTGATGTCCATTTTTAAAACTTTGTTTTCTCATATCTCTTCCTCCCTCCCTCCCCCCCTCAAGAATGCTAGCAATTCAATATAAAGTATACATGTGTAGTCATGCAAAACATGTCCACATCAGTCAGGTTGTAAAAGAAAGCAGGTGAAACAAAACTTTAAAAGAAACTAAAAAAAAAGTTCTTCAATCTGTATTCATCCACTGCAGGTTATTTTTCTGAAGACAGATCACATTTTTTAAAAGTCCATCCGAGTTTTCTTGGATCATTGAATTACTGAGAATAGTCAAGTCATTTACAACTGATCCTCTTACAATATTGCTGTACTTTGAGTACACAATCTCACTTTGCATCTGCTCATGTATGTCATGTATGTCTTTTCAGGTTTTTTTGAGAGGATCTTGTTGAGCAGAGTCTTGAAGGAAAGAAACAAAAGCTTCTCATGGATAGATTTTATAAAAGGGGGCATTCTAGATATGGATGTTGTCAAGGGACCAAAATAGAGGCAAGGGAATGAAGAATTTTGTGTCAGTAACAGAAAGGAGACAAGAATAACTGGATGGGATATTGTGGGAAGGGGAGAGATGGAGAAATGTGCTAGAAAGATGAGTTAGGGATAGACCTTTTGTAAAGAGCTCTACATACTTGGCATTCAAGTGCCCCACATGTGAACAGCTATTTCTGCCTTTCCATTTGGACCTGTGTCATCCTCAACTGAACATTCCTTTAATTTGATCAGTGTGTTGCTGACTGTGCCTTGGTTGGTATTTCACTATTACATAGAATTGTATATTACCAGTATAAGGAGGAAGGTTGTAGATATACAATATATCATACATTTTAAAAATGGGATGTCATTAAATTGAAGAACACTTCAACTTCTCTTAAGTTAAAATCAATGGATTTTGATAGAAAAAAATACTTGAGATTTCATGGTGACCCAGGGTTGCTATAACCATTAGAGAGAATCAAATATAATGTCACATAAAGTTATTACTAAGAATATGTTCACTGGCTGTTGAGAAATTTCCATGTAATAGTAGTTCTTGTTTCTTCATTTGTAAAAATCAAGATTGGCTTTGGAAAACTAAGGTTCCTTCCATATCCCCCGGCTGAAGATTGTGAGGTTAGGTACGTAAATGGTGGTTGCCACAGGTGGGAAACACTGAAGCCCACACAAAGGAGGAAGTGTGTCCTCTGGATATATGCATTTTTTGTGTGTCCTGTTAGTAATGTTTCTTCTTTTCAACTCTACCATCATATGTTCTATATTCTAAAGTCCTTTCCATATTTAATATTCGAGGACCCATGGTCTATGATTCTTTTTTTTGTTTGTTTGTTTTGTTTTGTTTTTTTGTTTTGCAGGGCAATGGGGGTTAAGTGACTTGCCCAGGGTCACACAGCTAGTAAGTGTCAAGTGTCTAAGACCAGATTTGAATTCAGGTACTCCTGAATCCAGGGCCGGTGCTTTATCCACTGCTCCACCTAGCTGCCCCTGGTCTATGATTCTTATAATGTGTCATAGGATTGTTGATTTAGAATTGGAAGAGAGCTTACCTTCATCTACTCCAATGCCTTCTTTATTTTTTTTCATTTTAAAATTTTTTTTTAGTGAGGCAATTGGGGTTAAGTGACTTGCCCGGGGTCACACAGCTAGTAAGTGTTAAGTGTCTGAGGCCGGATTTGAACTCAGGTACTCCTGACTCCAGGGCCGGTGCTCTATCCACTGTACCACCTAGCTGCCCCCTCCAATGCCTTCTTTATGCAGATAAGGAAACTGGATCCACAAGAGAGTAAAATGCTTACCCAAGGTCACATAGGTAGCAAGTAGTGAATATGGGTGAAAAATGTGAATGTGGGTTGTCTGACTTCAGATCTTTCTGCTGTCCTAATATGCCATCTTTTTTCCCCCCCTTTTTGCAGTTTATGGAAGGTAGTGCCATGGGGATATAGGGTAGGGGGTTTGAGATAGGGGTAGGGGTTTGGGGTCCTTAGGAATTCCTCTTTAAAGAATTACACCCGGGGCAGCTAGGTGGCACAGTGGATAGAGCACTGGCCCTGGAGTCAGGAGTACCTGAGTTCAAATCTGACCTCAGACACTTAACACTTACTAGCTGTGTAACCCTGGGCAAGTAGCTTAACCCCAATTGCCTCACTAAGAAAAAAAAAAAAGAAAGAAAAAGAATTACGCCCTCTTGCACACAAAACCAATAGAATAAGATAATAGTTTATTTAGGGGCTAGGGAAGGGAAACCAAGAAAGAAATCCTTGGACTTCTCATGGGGAGAAAGGCATGGCACAGAGCGTGGCTTTGAGATACCAATCTCCTGGAGCAGGAGACAGGCAGATACTTTTATAGAGGTCTGATGGCGGTCCAATGAGTTAATCAACTCATTGAGTTAATCAGACAATCTCTGACTGTGGAAAGTTCCCCTATTGATGGAGGACCATCCCCCACTTTTGGTGACTGGAGGAGTTGGGTGAGGGGTGGCTGTTTCTCAAGCCATCTCTCTCTCCTCCTCCCAACACAAAGGCAGCAGCCACACCTAATCTTATCTCCCTAGGGGTGAGGGAGACTGGAATGAAGGGTGGTAGTCCTGGGGCTAGATCAGTCCTGATCAGGTTCCACTTATCTCTTTAGGTGTGTCTGTCCTTTGGTTTAGTTTCTCAAGGAGCAGGTTCTTTGATGTACTCCAGAGAACTTCTGGGGTGCTCTGGGCCCATAACAGTAGGAAGGAACAAAGCAGTTGGGTGTCTAACTTTGCCCTGTGTAATTATTTTCTGAGTACTGATGCTATGTCTCTGGGTAACAAGCCATAAAAAATATTACTTGCATTTACTTTTGGCCTTTACTGAACACTAGTTAAATTTCTTTATTTTTTTCTGACTGAGAAAAGAGAAATAAATGCCAAAGCTTTGATTTTCTGACCAAAATATCTCAGGGCTCCCCCAGCTGGATCTATAATGCAAGACAAATTTTCTTCCTGGAGCTGGTCTGACACATTGCCTGTGGGACCAGGACCAATGAACAGTAGGTAGAGGGACCTCAAAGTTTATCTGGTCTATTCACTTGTTAATATAGGTAATGAAAATGTGGCCCAAAGAAAGAAAGGAACTTTGTGGAAAGTTACATAGGGAATAAACAATAAAGACAAGATTCAAACCCAGGACTTTAGATTTCAAAATTAGTAAGTACTTTAAACCCCCTCAATGATTCATTCAAGCATTCATTCATTCATTCATTCATTCATTCATTCATTCATTCACCAAGCATTTACTAAGATCCTAATCTGCCTCAGTTACTTCATTAAAGGAATTATAAATCACTGTGGGTCTTTCTATTTCTTTTTGTTTCTATATCTATTTTCTTTCTGTTTATTTTATTTCTGTCTTCTTCCTTCCTTTCTTTCCTCCTCCCTTTTTCCTCCATCCCTTCCTTCCTTTGTTTCCTTCTGTCATAGGGTAAAGTTGGAGGTACTTAGGTATTCCTCAATAAATAATTACACTCCCCCACACAGTCCAATTAGAATTAAAGTGGTCTTTTATTTGACACTAGAGAAAGTGACTGAGTGGGAAGTCAAAGACTTCACCTCTCTAGGAGAAAGGCTTAGAAACATCCTTTTCCCAGAACAGAAGAAAAGCAAAAGCTTTTATAGAGGATAGATGGGGTGTCCACCATAAAATGGAAAGTTCTTTTTTGGGGTGGGTAGGGGAAAGCCTGGAAGCTTGTCATATTCTTTAGAGTTGAAGGGGATCTTTTTTGAAACGATGGTCCTGACCTTTGGGGTTATCTCTGTCTCCTAGCTCCAGTCAGGTAGTAGCCACACCTAATTGACTTTCCTCTGATAGAATTTTATCTCCTCTTACTTCTTATTTATTTATTTTTTGTTTTGTTTTGCAGGGCAATGAGGGTTAAGTGACTTGCCCAGGCTCACACAGCTAGTAAGTGTAAAGTGTCTGAATCCGGATTTGAACTCAGGTCCTCCTAAATCCAGGGCTGACTCTTTATCTACTGCACCACCTGGCTGCCCCTCTCCTCTTACTTCTTTGGTGTGTCTGTCTTGATATCTAGATGGTCAATCTAATCTTTAATAGTCCCTTCATTCCTGGATATATCTGTTCTGTTATTTGGTCATCTTTGGTTTTCCTTCTCACAGGAGAAACTTCTTTTGTTTATCCTAAGACCCATGTTACCTCCCTCCCCTCTCCCTCCCTCCTTCCTTCCCTCCCTCCCTCTCTTCCTTCCTTTCTTCCTTCCTTCCTTCCTTCCTTCCTTCCTTCCTTCCTTCCTTCCTTCCTTCCTTCCTTCCTTTTTTCTTTCTTTCTTTTTAAAGGAAGAAGTTAGAGAAAATGAGGGATGGAATAGCAGAGTCACTCTACACTAGCTGCCTCCTCCCTTTCCCCCAATGCTCAATAGAATGTAATAGGAATTAATTTTCTTCAGGAAATGGACCCTACAATTAGAAGTCTGTGGCACCAGCTCTATTGTGCACATCTTCATGACTGGAGCCCTTCAGCAGCAGCCCTCTTTGAACCAGGCAGAGACATATACAAATTATCATGAAAAGGAAGATAATGGGCCAGACTGCCCCTAAAAGCAGGATCTGGGGAAGGTTTCTCTTTTAATGGAAGCTAAAGGCTGGCCAGTGATATTCATTAAGCAATCAACATTCTTCCTCAGCTAGGCTGACGTCAGTCTGCTGCAGACAAACCAGCAATTACAATCCCCATCCTATTCAAGTGGACAGCCTCCCATTTCCAGTGGGAAGCAGATACTAAAAGGATCCAGGAACCACCAGCTGTCTTCACAGTGATGCACAATTTGCAGCAGACTCAGGAGGATGAAGCCTTCTTTGAGTCTGTGAAGTCTTGATCCTGATATGGTGGGAAATAGGGTATGGGTTGGATTAGGGTTGGGGTTCTTAGGAATTCCTCTTTAAAGAATTACACCCTCTTGCACACAAAAGTAGTTAGAATAAGGTGGTAGTTTATTTAGGAGCAAAGGAAGGGAAGGGTGGGGGGAGGGAAACCATGAAAGAAATCCTTGGACTTTCATGGGGAGATTGGCATAAAGCACATGGCTCAGAGGTACCAAATCTCCTCGAACAGGAGACTGGAAAGTACTTTTATAGAGGCCTGATGGGGGTGGACCATCTGCCTGTGGAAAGTTCCTTTAGTGAAGGTGGACCATCCCCCACTGGTGGTAGCTGGGGGAATTGGGTGAGGAGTGGAGGACCATCCCCCACTGGTAGTAACTAAAGGAATTGGGTGAGGGGTGGCTAGGATTCCTCTTCAGAACACAAAGGCCACAGTCACACCCAAATTTATCTCTCCAGGGTAAGGGAGACCAGAATGAAGGGTAGGAATCCAAAGCTAGCTCAGTCCGATTTGTTTCAGCTTATCTCTCTAGGTGTTATCTGTCCTCCGGTTTAGTTTCTCAAGGAGAAGGTTCCTTGATGTGCCCTAGAGAACTTCTGGGGTGCTCTGCATAGTGCATAGGAGCAGGTTTATGGACAAAGGATTCTCTACTACTTCCATGACTTACACTCAGGTCTCTTACCCTTGTTTGCATTTGTTTAATTCAAGGATACATTAAATGAGAATAAAATAAATTGGAATTGTTTTAGAAAGTAATGTGCTTCTTAAATTTGGCCTAGGGAGAAATGAGCCTCAGAATGAGTTTGATGTGAGATGCTAAGAAATTAGACAGCATGCAGAAAAAAAGCCTGCTACTCATCTGGACCAGATCTTCTGATTTGGGGAGAATGGGATGGGTTCAGGTGATTTCTCTCTTTCCAGAACTGATTATAGCATGGTCCTGTTCACTTCTCCCAGTCAGTGAGATAGACACCAATCACTTGAAACATTTCCTTGCTCCAGATCAGGCTTCTAGCAGGAGCTGACCACCTTTGCTAACCGCTTTTCTAAAGCATCTGGCCGGTATCACTTTGTACAAAACCTTTTTCCAGCTTTACCCCCATCCCCAACCCCCCCCCAAATAAGAACTTCCCATTTTTCAAGACCTAGCTCTAATTCCACATGTCCAGTCCATTGGTCAGTCAGAACTCTGATTCGAATACAGTTCCTTTGATTCTGAATGTAATGTTTTTCTATTGCATCAAAAGTCATTGCTGATGAAAACAAGGAGCCAAGGGAGAGGGAGAAATGGTAAGATGTAACTGTCACACTTTCTTGACTGGAAGTCATACCCTTTAGAAGCTAAGTTACTCAGCTTTGAAACTCTTCCTTGAATCTTAGAGTCCCTTAGGAGAATTAGTAACCTCATGTTAGTTAGAAGATTATTCGTTCTTGGAGTTCAGGTACCATGACTGGTTTAGCATTGCAATTCCTTCAGCACCTGCCACTATGGATTGTCCATAGTTGGTGCTTAATAAATGTTTGCAGAATGAATGAGTGTATTGAAAAAAAACACAATGATGTTGAGGTATGGATCTCCATCACAGTGCATGATCACATGTACCATCTCTGTCATAAATGGAAAATGTTTAAAGAATCAGATCTTGTAAGGTTTAGACTAAAGAAGAGTTTTTCATGATCATAGATAATGAATTCTAATCTTCCCTTTTGAGCATGAATTGTACACCATACCATGTGTGTTATCTAAGAGTAGCAGGTAGGTACATGACTGAAAGTGTACCTTAGTTAACAGGGTAATTAATGCAGAAACTAATGCTGTTGTCTTTTCATGCTCAATTGGTTCCTCACCTTTCTGGGCTCTAGGAAACCAAAAAATGGTGCATATTTTCCACAGATAATTCTAAAGGAGGATGTTAGTTACAGATACAGTGCTAGTGAGGTGAGCTACCTATGAGATGAAGTGAATTCTTTTCCATCATAATGATAACAAATGACTTGATATAGTGGAAAAAGAAAAAAACTTGTGCTCTAAAACCCCAGATTTAAACAGACCATCTTCACTTCTTTGACTTTTAGTTTTCTCTACTGTAAAGTTATTTTTAAAATTAAAATTTGAAATTGATTAAGCATTTATTTTCTCTCCCTCCCATTTCCCCTTCACCCAAAGTAAAAAAAAGAAGGAAAACAAAACCTTTTAGCAAATATACATAGTCAAAAAATCAAATTCCCTCATTAGCCATTCCAAAAATGTATGCTTCATTCTGCATGTTGAATCTATCACCTCTATCTCAGAAGGAGATAACATGTATCTGCACTGGTCCTCTGGAATCATGGTTAGTCACAGAATTGATTGGAGTTCTTAAGTTAATGTTCTAAATTATTTGTCTTTACAATGTTGTTGTCCTTGTATACATTGTTCTTCTTTTTCTGCTCACTTCACTCTGCATCATTCCTACAAGATTTTCCTTTCATTATTCTTACAATGCAATGATATTCCATTATATTCATGTACTTCCATCTGATCACCATTCCCCAGCAGATAGGTACCTTCTTATTCCAGTCCTTTGCCACTACAAAAAGAACTACCATAAATATTTTGTGCATATGATTTTTTACCTTCTTTACTTGGTTATTTTGGGGACAGAGCCCCCATAGTAGTGTCACTGGGTCCAAGAGCATGCATAAGTTACCTTTTTTAGTATGGTTCCAAGTTGCTTTTGCTAATATTTGTATTACTTACCTCATAGGATTGTAAATCATAAAGCATTAGAGGAAGGTGAATATTTGTATATGGAAACATTACAGGATTGTGCCCTGGAAAAACAGGGAATGTCTGCAGTATTTGCTTTTTCCAAGAGACTAGACAACTCTCTTAGATCCTGAAAATTAGTTTAATAGAGACAGTAGAGAAGAACTGGGTGCCTGGCATCATAGGAAAGGGAGGAAGAATTGGATAAAAGTAGCAAAGGAGGTTTTTCATTGTAAAAGATTTCAACTAGAACAAGAAGAGACTTTAGGGAAGGAATAGGTAGATCCATGGAAAGAAAAGATTTCTTGGAAACTCATAGATGATAATAAGGCCTGAGATTTCAAGGAATAGAGAAATATTTCACAATAAGATGAGGGTTTATTAACAGTAGGCAAACACTTAGTGAATCACTTACTTAAATAAGAAGATACTAGATGTGTGGAAACAAGATGCTTGCACATATTATATCACAATCCCAGGTCCCAGATTTGCTCTGGTTCTAGAAAATAAAACCATATAAGTAATAACAATGGGAATCTAGACAAATAACTATCTTCAAACAGTATACTGATTTCAGGAAGCTATTAGGGGCTGTGGGCTTTCAAACTAAGGTAGACAAAGGGATCTGGGATATATGGATTTGTGTCTATGTGTGTGCATGTATGTACCTATACATACATGCAAATGCATACACACATATCTGTGTATGTATATATGTGTGTTTGTGTGAGAATCTTCAATCTAAAGTGAATTAGATATGACTAAACACAGGTTATTAGGACCTACATTTACACATCTTTATCAGACACTTTAGTTGTCCATATCTACATGTGACCCTTCCTCCATCTAGGTGAAAGAGACCAGCCAGATAAAATTTGATACTGATTTTATAATGTTGACTTTGGGGACTGGAAATTTATGAAGACCAAGTAAAAATGCTACGTTAAAAAAATAAAAAGTATATATGTGTGTATGTATACATATATATGTATATATGCATGTATATATACATACACACAAACACACACACACACACATATATATATATTTCCAGAGCTATTAAAAGTTGAAAGCCATGCTGTTTTTTTTTTCCTTTTCTTTTTTTTTGTATTCCCAGTGCTTAGCATAGTGCCTGGCACATAGTAGGTGCTAAATAAATGCTTGCTGATTGCCAGACGGTGTGTTTATTCTCAATACCTGTCCTTAATTACTAGCTATATAATGTTAAGCAAGTCCCTTCCCTACATTAGGCCTTACTTCCCTACATTGTAAATGAAGAGAGTGTCCTAAACTGTCTTCAAGGTTCCTGGAGAACTAAATCTTACAGTTCTATCACCCCACTGTATACCTGTAGGAAACTATGACTTCCTTGGAGGAACCATAGTGTTTTAGAAGTCCCAAGCCCTGGGCCTGAATCCTACTTCAGCTTGTACCTGTGTACCTTCAGGCGAATTAATTCCTTAAACTCTTTGGGCCTGAATTTCTTGATCTGAAAACTCAAACAAAGAAAGAAACAAAGGGGCTGGGATTCTATGACTTTTGAGGTCTCTTCCAACTCTAAACCTGAGTTCCTGTGATCCTATGTCATTAGATGACTTCTTAGATTCTTTCCAGCTCTAAGTCCATGCTTGCAAGCACACACACAAACACACACATACACACAGACAAGCTATTTAGACTAGGTCCTTTCACTTAGATGGAGGAAGGGTCATATGCAGATAGAGACAACTAAAGTGACTGATAAATATGTGTGAATGTAGACCCTGACACCAAATGAATTTTACCAAACTCTATGTTTAGTCCTATCTAACCCACATTAGATTAAAGATGCATATACACACATATATCTATATGTGTAGATATATCCCAGCTTCATTTGTGTTTTATATGTGTATGCATGCATGCATGCATGTATGTATATATATATATATATATATATATATATATATATATATATATATATATATATATATATATATATATATATATGTGTGTATGTGTGTGTGTATATGGGCAGCCAGGTGGCTTGGTGCCAAGCTTGAAGTCAGGAAGACTCTTCTTCCTGAGTTTATATATGACCTCGGACATTTACTAGTTATGTGACCCTGGGTAAGTCACTTAACCCTGCTTTAGTTTCCTTATCTGTAAAATGATCTAAAATAAGAAATAGCAAACACTCCAGTATCTTTGCCAAGAAACCCCCAAATGGGGTCACAAAGAGTTAGACACAACTGAAAAATGACTGAGTATATATATATATATATGTATATATATATATATATATGTATGTATATATATGTATATATACACAAATATATACATGCATATACATATGTATATATGTGTGTTAAATGTTAATAAACCCCTATATATAAGGGTTTATTTTACATGCACTCATAATACTTTTCCAGCAGGAAAGTAGATAACTATAATTTCCCTTCCCATTACAGAGGTGGGACTACATAGGTTTTCCATTGGGAATAGAAACAGATTAGGATTTACTGATCTCCCCTTTGTAATCATATACCTTTAAAACTTGGTCACGATAGAGAACATTTATTTAATGTCATCAATGCCACTTCTCTCGTTAATTCTGCTGCTGTAGTAATGTAGAGTAAGACTTTATTAGCTTTTTGGGGGGATGCCTCATCCCATTGTTGATTCGTGTTGTGCTTGCTATCCATTGAATCCTCAAGACCTTAATCACATGACTCTGTGTCACCATTTGTCTCCTATACCTAGGAAGTTTGTTTTTGTTTTTGATTTTATTTGAGGCTAGGTAATGATACTTATTTCCATTACATTTTTTTTTTCCTTAATAGATTTGCCCAACATTATCTAGAATGTCACAATCTTTTGGAAACCAGATTATCTTGTACAACATGCTAATTATCTCTTCCAGATTTATGCCATTTGCAAATGTAATAAGCCTAAGGTCATGATCTTCTTAGGACTTTTTCCTAAATCATTGTTAAAATTGTTGAATGGCACAGGGCCAATCATAGATGCCTGGAGTGCTCTGCTAGAGTCCTCCTCCAAGTCGACATTGACATATTACTTTAAAAGTTAACTCTTTGCTTGTAATTTGAAATCTCCTAAACTGTACTTTATTACCTAGAATCGCATTTCTCTGCCCTCTCTATAATGATAGTATTAGACAGTTTGTTAAATCCTTTGCTGAAATTAAATATATTAAATCTTTAGCATATCTATGATCTACCAGTCCAGTAACTTAGTATCAAAAAAGGAAGAGAAGATTGTCATGATGCATGCTTGATGACACGGTGATGGTTTTTTATGATGACTGTTTCCCATTCTAAATTATCGCTCACCTTCCTTCTTATTATTTAAGGCCAGCTAGTTAGCACAATGGATAATGGGCCTGGAGTAAAAAAGACCCGAGTTCAAATCTAGCTTCAGACATTTACTAGTTGTGTGACCCTGAGCAAGTCACTTAACCTGTGTTTACCTTAGTTTCCTCATCTGTAAAATGGGGATAATAATAGCACCTACCTCACAGGACTGTTGTGAAGATCAAATGAAATATTTGTAATGTACTTAGCAATAGTACTTGACACATAGTAAGCATTATATAAATGTAAACTATTATCATTATCAATACCTTTTAAAATTTTGCTAGGAATAAATGACAAGCTTGGTGAACCTAGAATTTGCAAACTCCATCCTCTTTCCCCTGCTGAAAATCAGGACCACATTTACCCTTCTCCATTTTTGTGGTATCTTCCCACTCTCCATAATCTTTCAAAGATCATTGTCAGTGGCAGAACTACCATATTGGCCAGGTCTTTCCAACACCATGAGGCAGAGCTTGTCTGGGCCTGGTGACTTGAACTAATTGAATGAAGAATAAACTCAATGTTCTCTGACACCACTGACCAGATACTGCTTTCTTTGTCAGAGCATATTTAGAATAGAACCACTGTAACTTGATGATTTTAGAAAAAACATGGATAGACTTGTTTGAAATAACAAAGAATAAAATGAGCAGAATGAAAAGAATATTTTATACAGTAACATCAATATTATTTTAACTACAACTTTGAGTAAATAAGTAATTTTCATTACTATAAATACCCAAATTAATTACAAAGGACACATGAAGGAAGACACTATCTGTGTCCAGAGAATGAAATAATAAATAAAAGTATGTATAATGGTACAAGATAGTTCCAAAGAATTCATAATGGAAAAGACTCTCCAAACCCAGAAAAAAAAAAAGAACTGTGGAATTTGGATGCAGATTGAACCATACTATTTCTTTTGTTTTTGGTGCTTTTGTTTTTCTTTTTTGAGGTTTTTCCTTTTTGTTGTCTTGGGGGGGAGGGGAGGAAGGGAGAAAAATTTGAAACTAGAAATCTTATAAAAACAAATGTTGAAAATTATCTCTACATGTAACTGGAAAATAATAAAATACTATAATAATAATAATAATAATAATAAAGCTGAGACTAAAATTAAATGATAGCTATAAAAATAAAAGTATGTATAGAATAGTTTTGTATACATACATACACACAGCCACATATATATGCACATACACACATTTTTGTGTCTAATGGAAGCCATCTCTAGGGCAGCAGGGAGAGGGAAGAAAAAAAGGGGAAAAAAGAAATTTCTATTATACCTTTATTGTACATTTTGAAGAAATAGCAAGTCGTTCATAATAGATCAGCAGCTTCATCTGTAATTATCTTTTTATTGTACTATTTTATGGAAATGCTTGTTTTATTCCATAAATTAAAAATAAAATAAATTTTAAAAAATTAAAATAATGTAACCTTTGGAGCTTTGGGATTCCCAGTGAAGAGAGGAGCTTAGGTTATGGTACTCTCACAGAACTGAAGTTTCTGGTGTATTGGTAAGAAGGGTGGGTGTGGCTGCCAACCCTGTTACCAAAAAGGAAATGCTGTGCTGGTTCAAGAAGTTGTGCATCTTATAGAATGTAACTTCCTGAGGAAAGAGATTGTTTCCTTTTGGCCTTTGTATCACTGATAGCTTCATGCTGAAAATCCTGTTGAGGAAACTCCCTCTTTCAATTCCAGTTGTTTTGCAAGTGAGATTCTTAGAGACTTGTGGGACTTGAACCATAAGCTCTTTCTCCTGGAGGGTTCTCTCCTTTATTCCCCATCTTTTGCCTCTAATTAAAAGGTAGGGCTTGGCCCCTCAACAGGGGATGAGGACTGGAAGCCAGGGCCTTTTCGTTGTCAGAATCCCAATATTGTTTAGCACTCATCAAGTGATATCAAGCTGCCAGGGGAATGAGAAGTCATTTTTCCCACCAAAAGTTTGGAGATGTCATCTTTGTGCTGTGAACTCTTCAACTAACTCATAAGCATCCACAGTACAGGGCTGCTATTTAAATGTCTTTGCATCCCTCACTGCACTTGGCATGACATTTTCAACATAGTAGGTGCTCAATAAAACTGTGTTGACTAATTGGTAGACTACCTACATTTATGAATTCCCTTCCCATCTTGCTCTGTCAGAGCTCCTGTGGTTGACCTTTTGAATGTGATAAAAAATCAATCTTTTAAACCTCCTCTACCCAGCTGGGGTGGGAAGACAATAATGCTATCTGTTTAGCCTGAGGATTAGATGATTTTAAGTTGGCCAGATCAGCTAGTCCAAATGCCTCTCTTGACAGAGGAGGAAACTGAGGCTCCTAGAGGAGAGGTGATTTACATAACTTCACACCAGTAGAAAGTTACAGTCAGATTCAGGTCTTCTGACTCCCAATTCAAGTGCTCTTTCCATTTCTCAATATTCTGTATTCTGCCTTCCCCATCCCCGGCCCATCATGATTCCATATTGCTCCATGTTGCTCTAAGCAACAAGCTTGTTCCATACATAGGCCCTGGGGGCATTAGAAGGCAAGGGCATAATTAGAAAGAAGAAATCTAAAAATAGAGAAATTCCACTGATGCCCCCAAACTTGTGCTACTGGAAATCCTCCTTGGCACAAGCCACTTCATTTCCAGATGTCATACCAAGTCATGCTGGTAAGGCAAGGACCAGGGAGAGAGACACTAATGGGCAAGAGCTCGTTAGCTTTTGGCACTTCAGGCCACTTCTCATGATCTGCACTACTGATTAAAAAAAAGTCCCCTTGTCTAAATGACATAGGGGTTGGTGCTCTGTACTTATTCACCAGCCGTGACTTCTCCATCAAATCTACTCCCCTGGCAAGTCGAAACAAGGTTTGCCTAACTGCTGACACCACAGGCTCCATCTGGAGTCTGAAAGCCATGCTGTGTTCTCTGCACTTTCTACCGTGCATCATCACCAACAGTGAAGATTTTGAAATCAGAATCCTGTCTGGGAGCCAGGGTTAATGAAGCATGAGGTGGACCAGAGAACACTTTTTGTGATAGAAGCAAAAATGATATCTGCCCCTCAAGCACATGAAAGGAACAAATGAGATAACTTAGGAGTCAGCTAGCTATGATGACATTAAGGAATCCTAGATATCCTTGACTAAGAGCTGGAAAGAAAGGGACAGAGCCAAGATGGCAGAGTAAAAGCAATAGCTCAACTCAATTCCCCCAACATTACCCTCCAAACAACTTTAAAAGAATACTTTAGGCAGCTAGGTGGCACAGTGGATAAAGCACCAGCCCTGGATTCAGGAGGACCTGATTGCAAATCCAGCCTCAGACATTTGACACTTACTAGCTGTGTGACCCTGGGCAAGTCACTTAACCCTTATTGCCCCACAAAAAAGGGAAAAAAAGAATACCTTAAATAAAATTTGGAGTGGAAGAGCCAATAAAGGGTCAAGATGAGACATTTTTCCAGCCCAAGACAACTTAGGAGATCAGCAAGAGAGGTCTCTGATGCTGGGGTGGGGAGCTAGCCTGGAGTGAAGCAAGTGTACCAGCAATGGGCCTTGAAGGCTTCTTTGACAGCAGGAGTAGCAGCTTCAGGAGCTCTCAGTGCAGAGATGCTAAGGGAGTCAGAGAAATGAATAGAAAGAAATTACAGGGGACCCTTTGTTGGCACTGAGTACAACTGGAGCTGATTGCAATGCTATTGCCACAGTTCCAGGGTGGAGAGGAGCACTCCTAGTTGATCACAAGGGAGTAGATGCCCTGGTTATAATTCCAAGACAGAGAGGCACACTAGCCTCATGACTACAGGAGAGTAGGAGACCTAGTCATAGTTCCAGGGCCAAGAGGAATGCTAGCACTTTTGGATACAGGGGAAGGGGGATCCTTCTTGGGTAAAGACCAAAGCACAGGCCAGGAGAACAGTGACCACAGCTTTCCCTGCATCATACTCCCTTGGAAGCACCAAAAACTTCCATACCCCAAGAACTAGCTCTAACCCTGAAAATAGCAGCACAAAAATATTTAAAGCTTGAGACAGTGCCATCCTACCCCCAGCTGAACAGAGCCCAACTTTAACATAAAGTTCAAAGTCAAGAAATAAACTGGAAAAATGAATGAACAGCAAACAAATAAGTAAACAAAACAACAAATAAGCAAATGACCTGACCATAAATAGCTACTATTGTGGCAGTGAAGACTAAGTCATAAACTTGAAAGAAAACTACAAAATGAAAACGGCTTATAAGCAAAACCTCAAAGAAAAATGCTAATTGGATCCAAGCCAAGTAAAGATTCCTGGAAGAGTCAAAGAAAGAGATGAGTAGTAGAGGAAAAATTAGGAAAAGAAGTGAATGGTGAAAGAAAATCATGAAAAAAAATTAAACAAGAATTGGCCTAATGGTAAAAGAGGCACAAAAATCTACTGAAAAAAAAACTCCTTAGGCAAAATTGGCCAAATAGAAAAAGACAAACAAAAGCTCACTGAAAAAAAATAATAAGTCCTTAAGAATTAGAATTAGAATTCAGCAAGTAGAAGCTAGACTCCATTATATATCAAGAAATAATTAAACAAAATGAAAAAATGGGAAAAATAGAAGAAAATGTGAAATATCACATTGAAAAAACAACTGGAAAATAGATTGAAGAAAGATAATTTAAGAATCATTAGAATACCTGAAAGATATGATCAAAAAAGAGGCTAGACATCATATATCAAGAAATTATCCAGGAAAAATACCCTGAAATCTTAGTTCCAAAGAATAAAATAGAAATTGAAAGAAGCCCCTGATTACTTTTTAAAAGAAATCCAGGGGCAGCTAGGTGGCGCAGTGGACAGAGCACCGGCCCTGGAGTCAGGAGTACCTGAGTTCAAATCCGGCCTCAGACACTTAACACTTACTAGCTTTGTGACCCTGCACAAGTCATTTAACCCCAATTGCCTCACTAAGGAAAAAAAATTAATTAATTAACTTTTTAAAAATCCAAAAATGAAAATTCCCAGCAATATTATTATATATAGCCAAACTGCAGAGCTCCCAGGTCAAGGAGAAAATATTTCCAGAAAACAGAAAGAGACAATTAAAATATCATGGAGCCAAAAGGACTGTGACATCAGGAGGTGATATCATGATTTATAGTGAGGTGGATTTAAGTAAGGGATGGCTGTGCAAAGTCACTAGCCCCACTTTCTCCTCCAGAGCAATCTGGGTCCCCTGACAAGAAAGCATGGAAAGATGCTAATGATGTCCTCCTAGAACTCAGGAAGTAGCTAATCTCTTCTGTTCTCTTGGGATCCAAAGGGCTTAAGTCTAATCAGCTCCCTTTGTCCCTGCCCAAGATGCTGGCCCTTAATCTTTTACCCTAATAACTCAGGTGTGTAATAGCATCCCATTAATTTTCTCAAATGAATTAGGGTTATTAGAGAGGGTCTGTAGGAAATAATTGAAAAGGAGAATTGATCAGATTCTCCTGTCATAAGATTTCCTTCATTAAAACTCCCCAGAGAATGTGGAAGCCTTTCAGATTAGCAAATCAAGGAAGGCAACTCCCAGATTGTTTATAGCATTGCAGCCTCAAAGATGGGGTGCCAGTACCAAAAAAAGATTCCTCAAATTCCTTTGTTATGTGTATGTGTGCAGAAAGGACCCCATCTCTAATTCTGCAGGAATGCTTTGGCTTTCTAGTCTCTAAGGATTCTAGAACTTTGAATGATTTAGATCAGATGACACAGATAGGATCGGAAGGCATAGATTTCCTGCCTCCACTTAGGATGGATAAAATCTGTTGTTTATAGAAACTTGGATTACCACAAAATTCAAAACAACAACACATTACTTCATTTGGTTTGAGAGAACACTATGTTGGTGTTCTAGAAACATGGTGCTAGATGTTCCCAGAAGTTTGGGATATAAGGAAAAATAGTGAAAGTGAAAAACAACATGGCTAGGTAAGTAAGGAAAAGCAACCTAAGGGATTTTCTTTATCTTCTTAATAGTGTTTATATTGCTAAGGAAAATGCCTTAAGGAATATTCTTTTGGGGGAAAAAATAGAAGCTTTCCTAAGAAGAGTTTAGAGTTTTCCTTATTGTAATTTCTGATAAGCAATGCTAATTCATTCAAAAGAATAACATTTCATTTTTTAAAATCCTATATAACAGATGCATCTTTCTATGTATATTCACTCATTTCAGTTGTGTCTGACTCTTCATGACCTCATTTGGGGTTTTCTTGGCAAAGATACTAGAGTGATTTGCCATTTCCTTCTCCAGCTCATTTTTCAGATGAGGAAACTGAGGCAAACAAGGTTAAGTGACTTGTCCAGTGTTACACAGCTAGTGTAAGATTCAGGTCTTCTAGCACTCTATCCCCTCCACCATCTCACTGTCCCACATCTTTCTATATGTAGTACATATTTCTTCCCTCACAATTCTACTTGACCTTAGGGGTTGTGAGTTTTTGCTCAGGAACCAGTTTGCTCAGGAAGCTTTTCCTATTGCTCAGGAAGCTCAAGAACCCCCATCCTGTTTATTCCTCCAATATCACTTAATCATTTAACATCTCTCCAATGTCATTTAGCCAATTAACATTAATTAGCTTTTACCAAAGAGTATTTAATGAGAAGACAAGGACCAAATTGCAAAAACATCCTCTCAAACTTGGAAGCACACCATTCTTTTTTCAAACTCACTTGGTCCCTAGATTGAGTAGACTCAAATTTAAAGTAGTTGCTATTATATATACACACACACACATACATATGTGTGTATATGTATATATACATATATATGCGTATGTGTGTGTGTATATATATACATATATACACATACATACATATATACATACATACATACATATATATGTATATGTATATGTATATATATGTATATATATGTGTGTATATATATATATATATATATATATATATATATATATATATATATATATATATATATATATATATATATATGTATTCCTTCCCTCTATATTTTCATGCCCTGGAAATTCACTCATCCCTTTAAGAATTCTCCACTGTTTACTACTGGGGGGAGTGGGGCATAGCCACTAGACAGGTCACTCTCTTGCTTGCAAGGTATAGTGTCTCAGTTACCAGGTTGATTCACTGCTGGACTGAGTCAAGAAGGATGTTGCTCTGGGCTGGTTCCTCACTGAGCTCATATACTGCTGCTGTGAACTCTTGTTACTGAAGAAATCCTTTATGGCCCTTCTGATATTTTGAAGCTCACAAGGTCATAACCTTATTCATTCTGTCTCTGATACTGATTGACCTTAAATTAGGAGGGAAATAAACACAAGAGACAAAAGAAACAGAAGTGTCATGCATACATGGACACCTGGGAGCTAGTTAAGAGATAGTGCCTAATATCCCTCCCCATTTAGAGTCTGATAGCATTTCTTCCTGCTCATTTGAAAACTATTGTGGGGGGAGGTTAAGGAGTGAAGAACAAGAAAGAGAAAGAGAGGGAGAAAAAGAGAGAGAAATTGTTTACTTGTACCTCATATATGCACATTCAACTATGGTCCACCTAAAAGTAGGTGTTAGTTCTATCACCACAGTAACCTAGCATCGATTAGTCAGAGGATATCTGTATATATTCTCAAGTAGGGAGACAAAATTTATCACACATGCCTGAGAAGCCCACCAACCCTCATTAATCTTGTGCAGGGCATATTACCCATACTCTAAGGACAATGCACTCATTGGCCACTTCCCCTATTCCAATGTACAATATGGTGAGTTCTCATTGTCAGCTGATGGGCTTGGACCGGATGGACTATTAGATCCCTTAAAACTTTAGAACAGAAGTGTCAAACTAAGTAGGCCAGAAACACATTAAAATGTAATTGGGAGAGGGGGCAGCTAGGTGGCTCAATGGATAGAGCACTGGCCCTGAATTCAGGAGGACCTGAGTTCAAATCCGGCCTCAGACACTTGACACTTACTAGCTGTGTGACCCTGGGCAAGTCACTTTAATCCCCATTGCTTCACCAAAAAAAAAAAATGTAATTGGGAGAGGGTAACTAGGTGTCGCAGTGGATAGAGTACCAGCCCTGGATTCAGGAGGACCTGAGTTCAAATCCAGCTTCAGACACTTAACACTTACTAGCTGTGTGGCCCTGGGCAAGTCACTTAACCCCAATTGCCTCACCAAAAAAAAACCCCATCATTGTGAAATATTTAACAAAATAAATAAAAATACAATACAACATAGATAACATGTATCCCTCATAGATAATAAGGATCATTATGTTTGGATTAGTGGCCCCCTTTTCTATTTGAATTTGACACCACTGCTCTAGACCTATGATCTTATGATTTACCATGGAGGCAAGAGTTAAGTTGGCCCTAAAACAAGATGCAAAGGTGGATTCTGCTGTCATCTCCAGATCCTACTTCCTAGACCCAGCATAGACAATTATCCATCCAAAAGTCATTAAATGTTTTGTCCTCATTTGTGCGACCTGGAGAACCTATAGAGAACCAGGGAACCGGGGATATTAACTTTTATATTTATATTTATATATTAACCATATTATACATGGTTCTACTTGCCATCTTCTCCCTTTCCCTGGGTCCCTGAACCCTGCTTCCTTACTCTGCTAGACAAATTCTATTGATTCCTGATGTTGCCTCAGACTTGAATTGGTTTACAAGTTTTATTATGTCCTTTGGTTTTCTTACAGGTAGTTTTTTAATCCTCTGTGTAGAGGAAAATGCTAGAAGCACTGGGGAAGGGTTAGGGGAAGGAGGGAGCACTTCTGGCAATTTTCTAGTGCCATTTCAGAAGAAAGACTCTTCATGTATCTTGCTTGCCTTTGAAATCCCAAATTATGTTAAGGATACAATTACGTTCCCATTCACTCTGAGCCATCCAGGCTCAAAACCTTAGTGAAATTTTTGGCCTTTTCCTGTCTTTCATCCCACCGCTTCCATACCAGTCAGCTGCTGAGTCTTGTGGATTATACCTCTTCGATTCCCATCAAATTTTTCCCCTCCTCTACATTTGCATTACAAATGCCTTAGCTCAGGCCCCCATCATTTCTCACCTGGACTATTGTAAGAGACTCCTAACTAGTCTCCCTGCAACCTCATCTCTCTCCTCTCTCATCCATTATCCATCCTTCACAAAGCTGTCAGAATAATCATCCTCATGCATCCATCTGACCATGTCAATCCCCTACTTATAAAAATTTTTCTGTAGTTTCCTATTGCCTGTAGGAAAAAAAAATAAATTCTTAGCCTGACATTTAAGGCTGTTCACAACCTAGCTCCTGCCTATCCCTTATTCTATATTCCAGTTAAACTGGCTACTAGCTTCTCTTTCATTTACTCTTTCCTTCTCCTACCTCCATATCTTTGCTTTAGACAATTCCCATTCTTAAAATATAGCCCTCCTCCCATCTCCACATATAGGAATCTGAGAGCTTATAAAAGGACTAACTCTGAAATTGCTTTTCTTCCCCATTTGAATGTAAGCAATTTGCGAATAGGGCTTGTTTTGCTAGTTGTACTTGAATCCCTAGCACCTAGCACAATGCCTGGCATTCCACCATCCCTGTAATAGCCTGAAACACTGATTTTGGGATTAGGGCATAAGTCTAATATAGGAGCTTCATTGTTGTGCTTCATATAACTATGGAGAAGCAGCACAACATTGTGGGTAGGGTGCTAGCCTGTAGTCTCGAAGATCTGAGTTTAAATTCTGTCCAAGATACGTACTAGCTATGTGTTACTAGGGTAAGTCATTTAATGTCTCTATGCCTCAGGTTTCTCATCTGTAAAATGAGGATGTTGGACCCAGCAACCTCCAAAGTCTCTCTAAGCCTTAAATTGATGACTCTATTACCCTAAAATCCACCCCACATACTGCTTATCTAGTACATCCTTTCACTACATCATCCATCAACATCGTATGAAGAGGTGACCTATAATCATGTACTAGAATGTACAATATGTATATTACTGGTGACACCTGGTACTTGACAAGCTAATATTTTCTGCAAACTAGTCATAGCCTAGGCACCAACTAGAGAGTATAAAATTAGGGGCTTTGAGCCTCCTCATGTGTGCTGTCTACTTATTAGATACCTAATGTTCCACTGACAAGTATGGATCTGGCTCAAGGATGCTCCTCTAGCCTCTGTGACTCCACAAAAGTGAGCACCTTCACTGGCCACTGGAATTATCTCCAAATAGACATTCAAAATCATCCACCTCCTTCATTTTACAGGTGAGGAACCTGAGGTCCAGAGACATAATGCTTATCTTGCCTACCTCAGAGGATTATTTGGATTAAATGAAATCATGTATGTGATAGCATTTTGAAAAGCTACAAAATGTTACATAAATATAAGTATTGTATCATATAATAATGGTTATATCCATATCTTAGCAAAAAAACCCATACTAACACTCTTACAGATGTAGACACAGCTTCTTTGTTGTTTGGAAAATGCTATACAATAAATATACTTTGAAGTCTATTTGGTGATCATTGTATTTAGGAACAATGTGATTTTTTTTTGTTGAATCATATAGTAATCATTTTATTATAGGAGCATCTTTTGAATACTTCTAAAAGATCAAATACTCTTTTGGGAGGGCAATGAGGGTTGGGTGACTTGCCCAGGGTCACACAGGGTATCAAGTGTCTGAGGCTGGATTTGAATTGAGGTCCTCCTAAATCCAGTGCCAGAGCCCACTGCACCACCTAACTGCCCCCAGCATCAAATACTCTTTTTTTTTTTTTTTTTAGTGAGGCAATTGGGATTAAGTGACTTGCCCAGGGTCACACAGCTAGTAAGTGTTAAGTGTCTGAGGCCGGATTTGAACTCAGGTACTCCTGACTCCAGGGCTGGTGCTCTATCCACTGCGCCACCTAGCTGCCCCTCAAATACTCTTAATAAAACCTGACCTTTTTAAAAAAAAAAAAGGAATTGTCTACAGTTATTCCCCTACCCTTAAGTCAAAGGCATGTTGACTTTTGGTTGGATGAACCATAGCCACTGACTAGTCCTTAGCTATAGTGTGGGCCCAGGACATTTTCTAGGCTCTTAAGGACCTGTTAGGGTCCTTGTGGACCTACTACAACCACTGACTTAGTCCCTAGCTGTGCTACTGGTTCAGAATATTTCCTAGACTCTTCAGAACCTGGCAGGGTACAGATCCCAGCAACACTGATGAGACCATTATGAGCTTATTCATTCCTGCTGCCAATTGGAGGTATTACTGGATAAAGGGGACGGTCAGGAATGGGAAAGGAGATATTTAGGTGATAAATTTCTACTGCAGGAATGTGTTCCTGGCAAGATAAGCCTTAGGCATGGCAGGGCTCCCGAAATAGAGCAGCATGTATTTTAATGTTCCCTGTGTACAAAGTCATTTCATTAATCCTGGAAAGAACCTGGCCTGAATGGCAACAGAAGTCCATATTAGTTGCCAGAACTTTCAGAAAGTCTTTCTTAATATTCCCACTAAAAAGTTCTTTCCATTCCGAAATTTTCTAAGTGCTTTATCTAGTTCCCTTTTTGTCCATTTAGTTTTCTACATTGTTATACTTATTTGAGTATATATATGCATATATATCATACCCTCCTTACTAGAGTGTAAGCTCCCTAAGAAGAACTGTAACTTTCATTTTTTTACCCCCTAGCACTGAGCATAGTGACTGGCATATACATTAAATGTTTGTCAAAATGAATTAAAGAGCTTTGCTGGATAGTAATAAATGTCTCTATCTGTAAAAGCATCTCTGGCAGAAGGTGTCTTACATTCCAACATACTTTTCCAAGTACCACTCTAAGTGATTACCTGCTACTGGCTCTGATTAACTAATCAGGAGTCAGAACAGTTCAATATTTGACTACTGGCCATGGGCATCAGACCAGTTTCTTAGCTAATCAAAAGAAATACTCAGCTTTGCCAAGTGTTCCATCCTCCCCCTGAAATCCTCCAGAGATTTTGCTTTGGGTATATTCTTTCCAACTGGAAAAAATAATCAAACCTATCAAGAAATGCAAATTGCTGTAGGAGTTTAAAAATCTGCAATTTTTGTTCACAAGGCTATGTAACAGCCTATTAAGTAAAAATTAGATCATAAAGAGTAATTATAAGAAAATCAGAGAGACATCATTGTAATGTGTAACCCCAAGCAAAGATAAACTCTCCCCAGCAACTCTTTGTAAACAGCATCTACTGAAGAAATAAACCCCATTACATACTTAGTCCTATTCTTTCAGGTGTATAAAAATACTATGCAGCTTGGGTATTTCAGGGCAGAATGATAGTGCATGGAGCCATCTGGGCATTCAATGGTACGCAGAACATCTTACAGAATATGAGAATCCTGAGATGCACCTCAGGAATCCTGAAAGATAACTGGTTCTGAAGCCAAAAGACCTGTGTTCAAATACTGACTCTGGCACATACTTGCTTATGTGACTTTGGATAAGCCACTTGTCCTCTCTGGGCCTCAGTCTCCTAACATGTAAAATCAGGAAGTTGGACTGGATAATGTTTTGGGTCCTTTTCATCTCTAATGCTATGCATGAGAGAGGACTGATTGATGTCAAAATGTAGTCTCTTTGCTGAGACCTAGAGAGAACCACATGAAAGAACTTTACAATTCCATGTATATTTTTTGGTCAAAAACCTTATAGTCAATCAATTTATCTGTGTATCTGTGGAGCACATGATATAGGCTCTTAGTCCAGCATGCTAGATTGATATATACTATAAATATATATAGTTAGAAGGGTCTCCTAAAGTCATATAGTCCACTCCCTCTGCCTAATTCAGCAGCTGGACAGTACAGTGTATAGAGCATTGGACTTGGAGTCATGAAGATCTAAGTTCAAATCCAGTCTAAGACCCAAGTCAAGTCATTTAACCTATCTGCCTTGATTTCTTCATCTGTAAAATTCAATATAAAAGTAACACCTTGCACATTTGTTGTGCTAATGCAATGAAATAACATGCAAAGTGCTTTGCAAACTTTAATGTTATATAAATGTTAGCTATATTTACGCGATCTTTTCATTCATTATATTTTAAAAACTGACAAACACCTAGAACTCTACTTCATTCCTGAAAGGTTTAGTGTAAAGCAAAACAATGTATAGTGAATATGATTTTCCCTTTTGTTTCCATATGAATTTCAGAGATACATTCTCTAAAAAAATGAGAAAACCTAGCTTCTATGTTTGAGAATCTTAACATTTACTTCGAAATATGCCCAACCTATGTACATTTTTTCCTTCCCACATCACTTTCCCTCTCAGAAAAGATAGCTCCACAGCCCATTGGTCCACATGGTCTTTTAGGCTCATTAAAAACAAGGTAATTCACAGTATTACCATTTTATTGGGAGTTCTCCCTGTTTCCATGGGATGTAAATGTTTTAGTTGTCATAGGTACTGCACATCAAGTGAAGAGACCTAAGGCATAGCAATGATATCTGTGGGATGGATACCATAAAAGTGGTTTCAGATGCCAGATATATTTGTACAGTGACAGGGAAATGTACCTCAGAAATTGACAATCTTTACCCAAATCTCCCAACACCTCCCTGTCACTGCCAAGAATGTAAGGTCCTCAATGAAAGGAGATGCTCGATTTTTCATCTCTGTATCCTCAGTCCTAACACAGTATCTTACACAAAGTAGGGACTGAATCCATGCTAACTGAATTGAAATGTATTAAATTAAGGATTTATATTTTTAGCTCAGTCCTGGAGGAGATATCAAGGGCATGAAATTTCTAGTTGTCATAATATCCTGCTAGAAAACAGTACATTTAAAAATTAAATGTTCAACTGTAAACCCAAAGAGAACAAAACCCCAAAGAAATATAACATGGAAACAGTCAGTTAATAACCATATATTTATTAAATGCCTACTATGTGCCAGGGATTGTACTAAGTACTGGGGACATAAAGAAAAGCAAAAGACATTCTCTGCTGTCAAGGAGCTCACATTTTAATGGGCAAAACAACATGAAACCAATTATGTAGAAACAAGACATACGTATACAGGATAAATGGAAGATAATTAACGGAAGACAATGCTGCTTATATCTCTTGTGGGCTGGCCTATGACAGTAATAGGCAGTGGGATGATGGGGGTACCTATGGGGGTGACTTCCACTTCCTACTTCTGTATCAGAGAGAGTAGGGCATTAGTGAAAATCAGGGCAGAGAGAGATTACAAAGGCCTACATTTCTGGAAAATAACTTGAGCCGTGACAGAGTGGCAACAGCCTGCATTTGATGTGTTTTGGCTTACTCAACTTTAACATATTGCCTCTGACTTTTAATCGACATACCCACTTGTCAACCCCTTGGATATCAACTCCTGGCATTTTCAGTATCTGCCCTAAGAGAAGGTTAGCTTCCCCATACTGCTGGAGGGATTTTCTGAATTGTTGTCATGTGTTGGCTCAGCCTTCAGGGTGAGGAGAATGCGTAACATCCATCCCTGCATGACAAATTCCAAGAAGCAGTTCCCTTTGCCTCTTTTTCTAGCATGAGAGTGATTGTAATCTTTCAGATTCCCATATGGAAACTTACACTCAGGAAAGCTGTGCTTCCCTGAACCTACCACATTTTTTATTTTATCTCACTTCACCTCATTCTACTTCAGTAATTACTAAGATAGCCTGACCATGGTTGCTTATCTCCTAAATAATCATACATAAACCAAGCTCTTCTTTCTCATCTTCAAAGCTTTGTGAAAAGGAGCATCATAGCGATGAATGCAAGGAGACAGTGACGACTAGGATAAGGAGTTTGCTCTGTACCTTTTTAAGAGTCAAGGATCTGAAGAGCAGCTAGGTGGTGTAGTGGATAAAGCATTGGCCCTGGATTCAGGAGGACCTGAGTTCAAATTCAGCCTCAGACACTTGACACTTACTAGTTGTGTGATTCTGGGCAAATCACTTAACCCTCATTGCCCTGCAATAATAATAATAATAATAATAATAATAATAATAATAATAATAATAATAATAATAATAATAATAATAGTAGTAATAATAATAACAACAACAATAATAAAAGAGTCAAGGATCTGAATGTTTCTCACTTTAAATGAGTGGAACCACACCAGTGCCTGAGTATAGGTGATGTCCCAGATACCTAGAGCCCTCTTCCAAGAGGGCCCAATAAGGCCATTTACTTGGCTTTTGTCTCTCTTATTTCCAACTTCTCTACATGTAAATGACTCCAGTTTGCTTGTTTTCCCACCATCTCTGCACCTACACTATGCCAATAGAGTGATAAAATCCTAAAACATAAATTGTTGGAGCTGTAAGGGACCTTAGAACAAATAAGTTAGAATGTCAAAATTGTAAGCCTGACATAGAATCATAGCATCATTGACTTAGAACTTCAGGGGAGCTTAGAAGCCATCAACAACTCCAAATCTCTAATTTTACAGGTGACAGAAGTTAAATGCCAAAACCTCAGGTCACAAAGCTAGTAAATGTCAGAGATGGGATTTTAACTCAGATCCTCCTAACTCCAAGTCCAATGCTTTAAAGCATAGAATAGAATAGAATGTCAGAACTGGAAGGAAGGACTATTGGAGCATAGAATGTAAAAAAAAACCCAAAACCAAAAACTGAAAGTGCCTTAGGGGTGATCTAATTTGATCCCTTCGCTTTATAAGAGGCAACTGGAATCAAGAACTAGAGAGAGATAGTGGAATAAGGTAAGTGATTGGATATGTGACATGAGAAAGCAGGCAAAGCCCAAGAAAAAGCATGAAGATTTGACCATAGGACATAGGATGAATGGTGGGGTGCTCATTTAAATGACTCATAACAACTAGTTATGCCAAAACTGGAGATTTATGACTTGTGTCCATTTGGGCTTTACTTTGACTGTTCATTTGCTGAAGAGCATCAGGGATGACCTCATAGTTCACATATTAAAGCTCAAGATGTCAACATTTCCTGAGTCTAAATCTCAATAAATCATTTATCTTCCCAAGAAATATCTCCACATATAATCTCAGTTTACACAACAGATGTGTCCCTAAAATGTGTGCATATGTATTTCCTTTTTCTTTTTTCTTGTAAAACAAATCATTTCAGGGGCAGCTTGGTGGCACAGTGGATAAAGCATTGGCCCTGGATTCAGAAGGACCTGAGTTCAAATCTGGCCTCAGACACTTGACACTGCCTAGCTGTGTGACCTTGAGCAAATCATTTAACCTTCATTGCCTAGAAAAAATACACATATAATATATATATATATGAAAAAATCATTCCATGTTGTAATTTAATAGGAAATATACTTTAGTATAGTGAATATTCATAAAACTTTGATTATAAGGGATAATATCCCTGACAAGTGGTCATTGTCAATTGCCCAGAGACCTTTCATAATGAGGAAACTTCCTGAATCACCCTACTACTCTTTTGTCTAGTTCTCTTTGTACATTTTCTATACTTTTTTTGTACATTTTCCCTTTTGTTGAGCCAGTCTGCCTTCCACCATCAGTCTAGGTTTTGGTTTCTGGGGATAAAGAGAAGCATCCTAATCCCTAATTTACCATGATAGTCCTTGTAGGAATCAAAGACAATGATTATCCTACTGTTCCCCTGTCCCCTCTGCCCAAAATGAAACAAAAATTACTCTTTCAACTGATTCCTTTATATAGCAAAGTGTCTAGTCCTTTTGCCATTTTGATCACTATCCTCCAAACATGCTTGTTAATATCCTTCCTCAAACATGCTGCCCAGAACTGAACACAATAATTCTGGTGGGGTCTTAACCAAGGTAAAACAGCAAAAATGATCTCTTTTCTCTTTTGCATTATGCTTATGCTTCTGGTAATAAGGCCTCAGATCATATTTGGTTTTGGTTACCATGTTGTGTTGCTATATCATAGCAAGCTTGAGGTCCATTAAAACTCCGTTTTTTTCTTAAAATTAATGTTGTCTGCCATGTATTGTACATTTACTATTTCCTTTTTTCAACCTATCTTAGGACATTTTTACTTTTAAACTCTCTTTTTGTTCATATAATAGGCATGGCAAAGACAAAAAGCCTCTTGTATCATGCTGCTTATGACCCAGAGAGCATTACTCTGTGGCAAAAATTCACAGGAATACACTATCCAGGAGATTGCATATTTGGGTTCAAAACAGTTGTATCTCAAAGCAAGGTTTCATTCATTCATTCATTCAGTCATTCAGTCATTCATTCATTCAACCATGGAATTAGCAAGGTGAATGCCTACAATTGAGACTTCATCAAACCTTTGTTTTGCTTCTGAGTCCAAGCAGAGAGAAAATATAGAACAATTTAAATTTTTCCTCTCATCCCTACTGCCTGAACAGAAGAGAAAGGTTTCTCTCTCTTATATGAGTTTTCTAGAGAGTCATTCCCTTCCCCAGTAAAGCTTAAACCCATAGGAGAATGTTCTCATTTGTGAATGTGGGCAAAAGATATTGAGAAACATTTTACTACTTGATTTTGCTTCTTTATTACCTTGCTATTCTCTTTCAATTACATACATTTTTATTTTATTTAGTGTTCCTGTTTGGTTTGTGAATAGAATGTGCACTAGAATTGGAACTTGTTATATTTGAATGCTTATGAGGTAAGAATTCTGATTAGTTTCAAATCCCAAAGAGGGATTTGTGAAATGGAATGGCTAGCATACAGGGGTTAGGGGAGTAAGAAATGACAACTTACACTTCTATCAGAGGAAGGAGAAGAGGAGTTTCATAAAGTGAGATAGCCCCGGTGTCCCAGAATCCAGGAATCCCAGCAAAATACGGATAACCCTGGGGTCAGCCAAGCCATCTCAGAGGCTTTCTCATATCTCCATCCTATAAGTTGAGAGGGGATATGAAAGGACTAAATCTTTTCCCTACCCTGTCCAACCACATAGGAAAGATAGTTTCCTTATCCCCTATGCATTTTCCAAGGAATTTTTCCTTTTATTGTCAGTCCATGATCCTCTATGAAATAATAAGCATTTATGTAATTGAGGCAAAGATTGTTTTATTTCTGTTGTTATTTATCTTATTATTCTATTTCAATCAATCATTTTACTATTGTATTTTAGGTTCTTACCTAGTCTGTGAGGAGATTGTGTGCCCTGGAATGGAGGCTATGACTGTACTTGTACAATTATAATTATCCCCCAGTACCCCCCAGCATTGAACCCAGGTAGTAAAAGGTTACAAAATTGAGTTCTGCCCAAGTGTATAACTTGTTAAGATATTTTTGGGTCCTACTCCTGTTGTTCAGTTTGTTAGCTAATCCTCCCATTTTATCTCTTATGAAAAAAATGGATTTATATGCTCACAATGAGCTAGACCTATATTAGAAAGATGTTATTATTTTTCATTGATCCAGATTTTAGAGTCCAAGTATTGCTTGCCTTGATGGCTTGCTTTAGGAATGGACTTTATGGAAAGTCAATTTGTATTGTGGTGGAGAATGAACACTATTATTAGAGAAAAAATCCATGTTCTTCTTTGAGAGATCTCCCAAAAAGTTGTATGACCTAAGGAGGCCAGAGACAGAAAGAAAGATCCTATATATGCCAAATATTCATAGTAGCAGCTTTTGTGGTAGCAATGAACTGGGAATTGTTGCCCATTGGCTGAAGAATGACTTTCAGGCCATCCAGAGCCCCTGAATTCCTATCATCATGGGACCAGGTATAGCTGTGATTCTTTTCCTATGAATCCATGTTTAGTTAAATTCAATATTAAAATATTTATTAAGCACCCACTTTGTACAAGGCCCTATGCTAGGCACAATGGATACAAAAAATTAATTAAACAGTTTAGTGCTCCAAGGAATTCAAAATTTACTCAGAGATATAATGACTATTCAAAAGAGAAAAAGACCTATTTCTGCAAAAATATTTATAGCAGTTCTTTTTGTGGTGGCTAAGAATTGGAAATCAAAGGAATGTCCATCAATTGGGGAATGGCTAAATAAGCTCTGGTATATGATGGTGATGGAATACTATTGTGTTATAAGAAATGACAAGCAAGATCATTTCAAAAAAGCCTGGAAAGACTTGTATGAAGGGATATTTAGTGAAATGAGCAGAACCAATAGAACATTGTGCATGGAGACAGCAATATTGTTTAATGAACAACTGTGAATGAAGTAACTATTCTCAGCAATATAATGATCTAAGACAATCCTGAAGGATTAATGATGAAATACACTATCCACCTCCAAAGAAGGAACTGATATTGACTGAACACAGACTGAAGCATGCTATTTCTTGCTTTCTTTCATTTTTTTCCCTTTTATTCACGTTTTCTTATGCAAAATGACTAATCAGGTAACGTTTTACATAACTGCACGTGTATAACCCATATCTGATTGCTTATTGCCTAAGAGAGGGGTGAGGGGCGGGAAGGAAGGAGGGATAACATTTGGACCTCAAAACTACAAATGAAAATGTTTATTGTTAAAAATAAATAAATAGATACAACTAAAGTAAAGTAATCTGAGGAGAGAGAGAGCATTAATAACTATTCGGGAGATGGAAATTTTTTTTAAAAAGCCATGGAGAAGGCACAACTAGGCATTGAATGAAAACAATGAACCAGAAGTGGCAATGAGAAGAAGGGAGTTTGTAGGTGCCACGCTATGTGATGGATGAGTTTGGGGAACAACTAATCATCAAATGTGATTGGAACACACAGTAGATTTTATGTAGGAAATGGGGCTGGAGAGGTATGTTGGAAATGGTTTCTAAAGGGCCTTAAATCATATGATAGGAAGTTTGGTTTTATCTTAGAAGTCAGAAGGAGCCTGGCTGGCAACATGAGAAGGGGCTGAGCCACTTCTGCTTTTCTGAGGCCAAAGTTTGGGAAACAAAGCCTTCATACCAACTTCCTGCCCCTCAGGTTCCCATTGCTTACACAAGATGGCTCCCTCTATTATCCGTGTAAAGGGAGATACAGGAGAAATGCTGAAAGTAGCTCTCTTTGAAGGCTAGCAGAAGAAGAATACTGTCTTAGGCAGAATAATGAATCAAAGAATAAACACAGATGTGACAAACTAAGATGGTTTACTCTGTGTTAAGGAAGGTGTGGTAAAATCTCTGAAGTCTGTTTCTAATGCTTTGCTGTAGCCAGGTGGGGACCCTGCTTTCTTAAAGGTGATGCCTTCAGAACACAAGCTCTGGTGGGTCTCATTGTACTTTAAGCATTAGTATAAGCAATGGCCTTTGTGTCTGTTTTGTATGGGTCAGCCTTGTTAAGCATTGAAGAAGCCCACAGTCAGAAAGTGAACTTCCAGTGGATGGAGTATTTTTTGATAACAGATACTCATGAAGATAAAGGCATGGAGGGGTTTGAGATCCATACTGGCAAAGGGAAGATCCATACAGATAAAATCAAAGATTCATAAAATCATGGAATGGCTAATGTAATCTTAGAGTTGGAAGGACCTCAACAGACCTCTAGAACATCCTCCCATATCCATCTGATGAAAGAATTTCCTCTGTAACATCAAGCAATCAATCAATCACACACTAAACATTTATTTATTTTTTGTTTTTTGGGGGGTATTTTTGGTGGGGCAATGGGGGTTAAGTGACTTGCCAGGGGTCACACAGCTAGTAAGTGTCAAGTGTCTGAGACCTCATTTGAACTCTGGTCCTCCTGAATCCAGGGCCGGTGCTTTATCCACTGCGCCACCTAGCCGCCCCCACACTAAACATTTATTAAGCACTTTCTGTGTACTAATAATAGTTCTCTGAACACATCAATCACACAATAAACATTTATTAAGCACTTTATGTATACTAATAATAGTTCTCTGGACACAAAGACAAACACAAAATAGCTCCTGCCTCTAATAGCTAACATTGTTACATCCATGACAAATGATAATCCAGCTTCTGCTTTAATTATTTCCAAAGAGAGGAAATTCTCTACCTATAAAGGTGTACATTTCATCATTGCAATCCCACCCACCCCCCTGGTTCAGCTAAATCTGCTTTGGAGGATAGTTCCACATATTAGATCCATGCCAGATGAAGAAAATATAATCAGGCTACTTAAATACATAGCACTTCCCATTACTTTATGCCAAAATTTAGTTGTATGGAGGAAGCTAGGTGGCACAGTGGATAAAGCACTGGCCCTGGATTCAGGAGGACCTGAGTTCAAATCCAGCCTCAGACACTTGACACTAGCTGTGTGACCCTGGGCAAGTCATTTAACCCTCATTGCCCTGCAAAAAATAAAATAAAATAAAACAACCCCCCCCCCCAATTGTATATTGCATTGTGGTACAGCAATTGGAAGAGAGAATGACCACTAGAGAAGGAGTCAAGGATATCTTCTTTGATGGAGAAGGACATGTGCTGCAGAGGAAAGTATGCTGAGCTTGGAGTCACAGGTCTTGTGTTCTAATCCTGGTTCTGCCCCTTGTTACCTATGTGACCTTGTCAAGTCACTTTACCTCCTTAGGTCTCACTTTTCTCATCTACAAAATTAGGATGTTGGACTACACAGTCTCTAAGATCCCTTCCAGCTTTATAATTTCTGTTATTTTTATCCTTAAAAGTGGTATTAAAAAGTGTCCAGGAATCCTAGCCAGAGGAAAGGACAGCTTATTTAATCAAAAAAGTGATGGGGATGGAGCGGGACAGGGAGTATGGAAACAGTCACTGATTAGATTTCTGCATTCAGCAGTGCCAAGCTTCTGGAAAATGAAGAAATAAATATGTTCCCACTCAGCCTCATCACTTGGAAGTCAAGCCAGGTAGCAGCCCTGCTTTACTCCATTCCCATTCTATTCTGCAGCAGTCTTTCCCTTCCCACACTCCCTCCCACATTGGGCTGAATTTGGAATTCAAATAGGTAAGAAAAACTTTGTTGTCCTTCTCATGTTGCAGCCAGATCAGTGTTTTCTCTGACCCAGGATGATCCAGAATCTATACCCACTTTCTCCTTTATTCACATGAACAGAACACTAACCTGAAGCTCCCTGTCGGGGCTCCTGGAAGCCTTCAGCACTCTAAGCTAAGAACAGCACCTTGTGGTACTCTCAGGAGGCATAATTCAAATAGCTGAGAACTTCTTGCCCTCTCCTTCAAAGGTTCTGCATCCTCTGCATCACAACCCTTTAAAATGTGTGCTTGGGGGCAGCTAGATGGTACAGTGGATAAAGCAGGGCTCTGGATTCAGGAGGCCCTGAGTTCAAATCCGACCTCAAACACTTGATACTTACTAGCTTCAGGTATTTACTATAAATGTAAGACATAAACTCATATCCTTTGACTGCATGGTCAGTGTTCTCTCCACTCTATTACATAGACTTTTAGATATTTCATTCTTTCCTCTTCCATATTGCTTATATCCAAGCTGTCATAAATTCCTTCTAAACTCCATCACAGCCCTTGCATCTGATACCACCCCAATCTCATTATAGTTCACTTAGACTTAATTTTTCCTTCCTTCCTATCCATTCTTCATATTGCTCTCAGATAGCTGTGCTCATGTACTTCCTCATGAACAAATTTGATCATTGTACTTCTTTGGTTAAAGTGAGTGCCAACTTCTGAGAAAGAGGACCTGGACCTCGATTCAAAGACAACATATTGAGGCTGCCTGTAGGTCCCAAATTAAATCATTTACGCTTCCTGGGCTTCAGCTTTCTAATCTATAAAATGAGCTATTGAGCTAGACAGCTTTTAAGGTCCCTTTGAGATCCTATTGAATCTCACTAAAATTCAAATGTATTTGCCTAACATTCAAGGTTCTCTATGATCTCACAGAATTCTAGGTTTCTTTTTTTTTTTCTTTTTTTTTTTTAATGTATGAGGTATTTTATTTTTTCCATTACATGTAAAGATAGTTCTCAACTTTTGTTTATACATGCTTTACAATTTCAGATTTTTCTCCCTCCCCCCTCCCCTAGACAGCAGGTAATCTGATATAGGTTATATCTATATATCTCTATACATATACATATATATACACACACACACATATATATACAGATAATAACATTAATCCTATTTCTGCATTAATCCTGTTACAAGAGAAAGAATCAGAGCAGTGATGCAAAACCTCAAAATAGAAAGAAAAAAAAAAACCAACAGCACCCAAAACAAAAGAAATAATATGGTTCAATCAGCATCTATACTCCACAGTTCTTTCTTTCTTTTTTTTTTTCTTGGATTTGGAGATCCTCTTCTATCATGAGTTCCCTGGAACTCTTCTGTACCATTGCATTGGTGAGAAGAATATAGTCCATCACAGTAGGTCAACACTCAATATTGATGATACTGTGTACAATGTTCTTCTGGTTCTGCTCATCTCACTCATCATCAGCTCACATAAGACCCTCCAGGTTTCTCTGAACTCTTCCTGCTCATCATTTCTTACAGCACAATAGTATTCCATTGTATTCATATACCACAACTTGTCCAGCCATTCACCAATTGATGGGCACCCCCTCATCTTCCAATTCCTTGCTACCACGTAAAGAGCAGCTATAAATATTTTTGTACATGTGGGTCCCTTTCCCCCTTCCATGATTTCTTTGGGCAAAAGACCTAAAAGTGGGATTGCTGGGTCAAAGGGTATGCACAGCTTTATCGCCCTTTGGGCATAATTCCAAATTGCTCTCCAGAATGGTTGGATCAGCTCACAGCTCCACCAACAATGCATTAGTGTTCCAATTTTCGCACAGCCTCTCCAACATTTATTATCTTCCTTTTTTGTCATTTTAGCCAATCTGATAGGTGTCAGGTGGTACCTCAGAGTTGTTTTAATTTGCATCTCTCTAATCATTAGAGATTTAGAGCATTTTTTCATATGGGAATAGATAGCTTTGGTTTCTTCATCAGAAAACTGCCTGTTCATATCCTTTGACCATTTCTCAATTGGGGAATGACTTGGATTCTTATAAATTTGATTTAATTCCCTATATATTTTAGAGATGAGGCCTTTATCAGAAGCACTGGCCTCAAAAATTGTTTCCCAGCTTTCTGCCTCCCTTCCAATTTTGGATGCATTGCTTCTGTTTGTACAAAAAATTTTTAATTTAATATAATCAAAATCATCCATTTTGCATTTTATAATATACTCTATCTCTTGTTTGGTCAAAAACTGTTTTCCTTTCCAAAGATCTGATAGGTACACTATTCCTTTCTCTCCTAATTTACCTATGGTATCACCTCTTATGTCTAAATCATGTATCCATTTTGACCTTATTTTAGTATAAGGTGTAAGATGTTGGTCTATGCCTAATTTCTGCCATACTATCTTCCAGTTTTCCCAGCAGTTTTTGTCAAATACTGAGTTCCTATTCCAGAAGCTGGAGTCTTTGGGTTTATCAAACACTACATTACTAGTGTCATTTACTACTGCATTTCCTGAGCCTAGCCTATTCCATTGATCTACCACTCTATTTTTTAGCCAGTACCAGATAGTTTTGATGACTGCCGCTTTATAGTAAAGCTCCAGGTTTGGTACCGCTAACCCACCTTCCTGTGAATTTTTTTTCATTATTTCCCTGGATATTCTTGATTTTTTTGTTTTTCCAGATGAATTTTGTTATTATTTTTTCTAGCTGTATAAAATAATTTTTAGGTAGTCTGATTGGTATGGCACTGAATAAGTAAATTAATTTAGGCAGTATTGTCATTTTTACTATATTAGCTCTGCCTATCCATGAGCAATTGATATCTTTCCAATTATTTAGATCTGATTTGATTTGTGTGAAGAGTGTTTGGTAGTTGTGTTCATAGAGTTCCTGGGTTTGTCTTGGCAAGTAGACTCCCAAGTATTTTATATTATCTACCGTTACTTTAAATGGAATTTCTCTTTCTATCTCTTGCTGCTGGACTTTGTTGGTCATGTATAGAAATGCTGATGATTTATGTGGATTTATTTTATATCCTGCTACTTTGCTAAAGTCATTAATTGTTTCAAGTAATTTTTGACTTGATTCTCGAGGATTCCTTAAATATACCATCATATCATCTGCAAAGAGTGATAGTTTTGTTTCCTCCTTGCCTATTCTAATTCCTTTAATTCCCCTCTCTTCTCTGATTGCTAAAGCTAACATTTCTAGAACAATATTAAATAATAGGGGAGATAATGGACATCCCTGTTTCACCCCTGATCTTATTGGGAAGGCCTCTAATTTATCTCCATTGCATATAATACTTGCTGATGGCTTTAGGTAGATACTGTTTATTATTCTAAGGAAAGCTCCCCCTATTCCTAAACTCTCTAGTGTTTTTATTAGGAATGGGTGCTGTACTTTGTCAAAAGCTTTCTCTGCATCTATTGAGATAATCATATGATTTTGGTTGGTTTTCTTATTGATGTGGTTGATTATGTTAATAGTTTTCCTAATGTTGAACCAGCCCTGCATTCCTGGTATAAATCCCACCTGGTCATAGTGTATTATCCTGGTGATCACTTGCTGTAATCTCCTTGCTAATATCTTATTTAAGATTTTAGCATCAATATTCATTAGGGAGATTGGCCTATAATTTTCTTTCTCTGTTTTTGCTTTGCCTGGTTTTGGTATCACCACCATATTTGTGTCATAAAACGAATTTGGTAGAACTCCTCCACCTATTTTTCCAAATAATTTGTATAATATTGGAATTAATTGTTCTTTAATATTGGAATTAATTGTTCTTTATATTGGAATAATTGTTCTTTAGGTTTCTTTTAAAAATATATATTTTAGGGGCAGCTAAGTGGTGCAATGGATAGAGCACTGGCCCTGGATTCAGAAGGACCTGAGTTCAAATCCAGCCTCAGACATTTAACACTTACTAGCTGTGTGACCTTGGGCAAGTCACTTAACCCCAATTGCCTCACCAAAAAAATATATATTTTATTCTTTTCCCCTTCAAGTAAAATGATTTTTAACATTCATTTTTTAAAAAAATGAGTTCCGAATTCACTCCTTCCTTCCCTTCCTTTCCCCCTCCCTGAGACAGCAAGCAAATTGATATAGGTTATATATGTTCAGTCACGAAAATCATATTTCCATATTAGTCATATTGTAGAAGAATGCACAGAGGAAACCACAAAAAAGTATGCTTTGATCTGCATTCACACTCCATCTGTTCTTTCACTAAAGGTGGATAGAATTTTTCATCATAAGTCCTTCAGAATTGTCTTGGATCATTTTATTGCAGAGAATAGCTAAGTCATTCAGAGTTGATCACCATATAAATATGCTGTTACTATGTACAATGTTCTCTTGGTTCTGCTTATTTCAATTTGTATTAGTTCATTTAAGTTTTTTTCCGAAATCTGTTTGCTCATTCTTTCTTATAGCAAAATAGTATTGTATCATATTCATATGCCACAACTTGTTCAACCATTCCCTAATTGATGAACATCCCTTCGATTTTCAATTCCTTGTTATCACAACAAAAGAGTTGCAATAAATATTTTTGTACATGTAGGTTCTTTTCCATGTGTCTCTTTGGGATATAGACCCAGTAGCAGTATTTCTAGGTCAAAGAGTATGAACAGTTTGATAGGTTTTTGGTTATAGTTCCAAATTGCAATGGTTCATAACTCCATCTGTAGTGCATTAATGTCCTAGTTTTTTGACATCCTCTCCAACATTTGTCATTTTTCTTTGTTGTCATATTAGCCAATCTGATAGATGTGGGGTGGTACCTGTGAGTTGTTTTAATTTGCATTCTTTAATGAATAGTGACCTAGAGAATTTTTTCATATGACTATAGCTAGCTTTGATTTCTTTATCTGAAAACTGCCTGTTCATATCCTTTTACCATTTATAAACTGGGAAGTGACTTGGATTCTTATAAATTTGATTCAGTTTTCTATGTATTTGAGATATGAGGCCTTAATCAGAGAAGCTTATAAAAAGTATTTCCCAGTTTCCTGCTTTCCTTCTTTTTTTTTTTAATTGGGGTTAAGTGACTTGCCCAGGGTCACACAGCTAGTAAGTGTTAAGTGTCTGAGGCCGTATTTGAACTCAGGTACTCCTGACTCCAGGGCTGGTGCTCTATCCACTGCACCATCTAGCTGTCCATCCTGCTTTCCTTCTAATCTTGGTTGTGTTGGTTTTATTTATGCAACCCCCTTTTAAATTAATGTAATTAAAATTGTCTGTTTATAACTTTTAATTCTCTCTATCTCTTGTTTGTTCATAAAGGCTTTCCTTATTCATAGATTTGACAGATAAACTATTCTAAAGTCCCCTAATTTACTTATGGTATTTTTATATGTCGAAAACATGTAGCCATTTTGATCTTATCTTGTATGGTGTGAGGTTTTAGTCTATCTCTAGTTTCTGCCAAACTGCTTTCCAGTTTTCCCAGTAGTTTATGCCAAATAGTTAGTTCTTGTACCAAAATTTGGAATTTTTGCAGTTATCAAACTATGGTCATTTATTCCTGTGAATTATCTACCCAATCTCCACTGATCACACTATCTCTTAGCCAGTACCATGTTGTCCTGAGGATTACTGATTTGTAATATATTTGAGGTCTGGAACTACTATGCCACCTTCTGTCACACTTTTTTTTTTTCATTAAATCCCATGATACTCTTAACCTTTTATTCTTCTAGAATGATTTTGTTATTGTTTTTCTATATGTATAAAATAATTTTGTTTGATTGTTTGTTTGATTGTTATGGCACTGAATAGATAAATTAATTTAAATATAATTGTCATTTTTATTATTTTTATTATATGGACTCAGTCTGCCCATGAGCAATTAATATTTTTTCAATTGTTTAGATTTGTTTTTATTTTTATGAAAAGTGTTTTGTAACTGTGTTCATAAAGTTCCTAGATTTACCCTGACAGGTAGATTCCCAAGTATTTTATCCTGTCTATAGTTATTTTAAATGGAATTTGTCTTTCCCCTGTATATTCTTCCTTCTCTCTCTTTTCACCCTGTACCTCCTCAAAAGTGTTTTGTTTCTGACCACCACTTCTTCTAATCTACCCTCCCTTCTATCGGTTCCATCCCTTTTCTTATCCTTCTTTCCTCCTATTGCCTTGTAAATTAAGCTAGATTTCCCTACCCCACTGAGTGTGTATGTCAGTCCCTCTTTCAGTCAATTCCAAAGAAAGTAAAGTTCAAGCATTGCCCCCTCCCATGTTCCCCTCTACTGTAAAATATCTCTCATGTTTCTTTTATGTGAGATAGTTTACTCCATTCTACCTCTCCCTTCCCTCTTCTCCTAGTGCATCCCTCTTTCTTAACCTTTAATTTTTTTGGGGGGGGAGGTTGGGGAGTATATTGGCCCATCATGGTCAACTCACACCCGTGCCCTCTGTCTATGTATGTTCCTTCTAACTGCTCTGATAATGATAAAGTGATTAGAAGTTACAAATATGATTTTCCCATGTAGGAATACACAGTTTAACCCTATTAAATCCCTTATGGTTTCTCTTTCCTTTTTACCTTTTAATGCCTCTCTTGAGTCTTGTATTTGAAAATCAAATTTTCTGTTCAGTTCTGGTATTTTTATCAGGAATGTTGAAGTCTTTTACTTTGTTCAATATCAATTTCCCCCCTGGAAGATTACACTCAGTTCCACTGGGTAGGTGATTCTTGGTTGTAATTCTAGCTCTTTTGCCCTCTGAAATATTATATCCCAATCCCTTCCATCCTTCAATGTAGAAGATGCCAAAACCTGTATTATCCTGACATTCACTCTATGTTATTTGAATTGTTTTCTTTCTGGCTGCTTAGAGTATTTTCTCCTTTACTTGAGAAACCTGAAATTTGGCTACATATTTCTGAGATTTTTTTATTTGGAAACTCAGGAAGTGATCATTGTATTTTTCAACTTCTATTTTACCCTCTGGTTTTAGGATATCAGGGCAGTTTTCCTTAATAATGTCTTAAAATAAAAATTCTGGGACCTTTTTTGATCATGGCTTTCAAATGGTTTAATAATCCTTAAATTTTGGGGGCAGCTAGATGGCACCATGGATAAAGTACCAGCCCTGGATTCAGATGATCCTGAGTTCAAATACAGCCTCAGACACTTGACACTTACCAGCTGTGTGACCCTGGGCAAGTCACTTAACCCTCATTGACCCACTCAAAAAAAATAATAATTCTTAAATTTTCTTCCTAGATCTATTTCCCAGATCAGTTGTTTTTCCAATGAGACATTTAACATTTTCTTCTTTTTTCCCCATTATTTTGTTTTTTGTTCTTTCTTGATGTTTCCTGGAGTTATTTGATTTTATTTGCCTAATTATGACTTTTGAGGAATTATTTTTTTTCAATGAGCTTCTGTACCTCCTTTTCAAATTGACCAATTCTACTTTTTAAGGAGTTGTTTTCTTCAGCGAATTTTTGTACATAATTTTCTATTTTTGTGTTTCCTTTATCAAACTATTGATTCTTTTCTTTATGATTCTCTTGCATCACTCTCACTTTCACAATTTTCCCTCTACTTCTCTTAGTTTTTAAAATCCTTTTTGAGTTCTTCCCTGAGATTTTTGGGGGGGCCTGAGACAAATTCACATTTTTCTTTGAAGCTTTATATGTAGCCATTTTGACATTGTTACCCTTTTCTGAGTTTGCATTTTTTTTCCTCTACCACCATAGTAACTTTCCGTTATGATCTAGTTATTTTTTGTTGTTGTTTGTCAATTTTCCAGCCCATTTCTTGACATTTAACTTTATGTTAAAATTGACCTCTGCTTCTGGGGTGAAGGAGGCACTACCCAAGCTTCAGGTTTTTCATGCTGTTGTTTTCAGAGCTAGTTCTGGGGGTCCATAAGTTTTCAGTGCTTCCAAGGTAGTATGAAATAAGGAGAGGTGTGGTCCCTGTTCTTGCAGCCTGTGCTCTTGTCTATGAGTAACCATAAGCAGTTTTTTCCACCCTGGAACTCTGACTAGGGGCCTGGCTCTCCTATGGCTGAAAGCTCTAGTGTGCCAGTGCTCCTCATCCTCCAAGGCCTTCAACCTAGATCTCTAAATGTAGGCAATGCAACAGAGTGTTGCATCCAGTGCCAACAAAGCATCCTCTATAATCTGGACTCTTATGCTTTGTGAGATGAAATCTCTGAAAGTCACAGCCTCTATTCAGTCACCCCCAAGACCTGGACTGGGTTGTCATGGCATGCTCTGCTGCTGGCTTGCTGGAGGGAGCCTGTTGATGGTTGTCAGGGTTCTATCTGTGCTGGGCTACACTCCACTTTCCACCCAGTAAGGCAGACTTTATCCTCTCCTTCCTTTTCCATTTTCTCTTTCACTCTTCCTCTTCTCCACCAATCAGGAGCAAGACAGGAATGAATTGGAAGAAGCATAGGAATGATATTTTAGTTTGGTCATTGGTACACTGATTCCTTATGTAAAGAACTTTCCCTTTGGGAACCCTTCTCTCTTCTCTTAACTCCTTTCAATTCCACTCTAAGCATCCCATTTCCTCAGGCTGCGTGCCCAAAGGTTACCCACAAAATCTATTCTTTGCTCCAAAATTTCTCCATCATCCAAAGAGAGGAAATTCTCTATCTATAAAGGCTTTCTCCAGCCTGAATTAGCAGGAGAACCATATGGAGTATTATGTAGTTGTTCTCTTTTATGGTTTACTTGACTGATGAAACAAGTACCATTTTTTTCAGGAGCAAAAGTATTTCAAAACCACCTCAGTTAGGAGAGGTGATGGTGGAGTAGTGGAAAGCACTGGACTTGGGGTTGGGAAAATGTGATTTTAATCCTGACTCAGATATTTAGTAGCCCTATGACCATCAGCACTTAAATTCTCCCAGCCTCAATTTCCTCATTTATTAAAGAGTGGGTTTGAAGTGCAGTTTGGCTACTTCTTATACCTTCCTGGAATAGTTATTTAACATCACATAGCCTCAGTTTCCCCACTTATAAAATGTGATGGATAAACTAGATATCTTATAAGGTCCTTTTCTTATCTAATTGGTAGATAGGATACTGAACTTGGAATCAGGAAGACCTGAGTTCAAATTCAGACTCAGATACTTATAGCTCTATGACCCTGGAAAAGTCTCTTAACCTCCATCTGCCTCAGATCCCTCAACCATAAAATGGGGATAATAATAGTAACTACTTTCCAGGGTGATTGTGAGAATCACATGAAATAATATTTGTATGAAGTGCTTTAGAAACTTCAAAGTACTAGCTATTATTATCATTATCATTACCATCATCATTACCTTTACTACCTACTTCTTTAAGTTGTGAGGTTCAAATAAAATGTGAATGAAGCTCTTTGCAGACTTCACATTGCTGTGCAAATACAAGCTATTGTTGTTGCCAGTAGCTACCTTTTTCTCCAAGGGGTCACTCAAAGATAGATTTTTTTTTGCATTGGAATAATACTTATTACTGATATAGTCATATAAATTTGCAGGTATTTTTTGCTTCAGATTTGTGATTTCACTGGTTTAGGGAAATTACCAGAGTGGAAACCTTTACTGATGAAATAAACTCATTTATCACTGAGAGAGTTGCCTAGGAAACTGAGAGGTTAAGGTACTCACCCATGGCTATACCACTAGCACCTTAATGTATTAATTTGATTAAATTACATAATCAAATTATATAATCTGATGATTCACTTCCATGAAGGAATAGCCATATTGTACCCTTCATAGCCACTGAAATAATGAACCATCTCTAATCCCCAGTATGTACTAGGACAGGGAGAAATACTTCTCTGGGTAACTTGAGGTTAACTAGAGGTTAACTTGGCTGAGCTCCACACAAGCTGAAGCTATAGTTATACTTTATGAATTGATTAGGATTTTAGTTTCCTTATGTCCTAGGATCTTAGAAGAGACAGAGCATAACCTTGGAGACAAATTCACTAGGCGAGCAATCACTAATTGGAAGAAAAAAATACAATAACATATTATCTCTCATTATTATGTGATACTAGGTAGGTCAAGTGCTTTTCCTCACAACTCTATGAGGTGGATAATTCTAATTTTAGGTTCAGAAGTTGAGGCTTAAGACAAATTGACTTGGTGAGGGTTATATAGCTAGTAAGGGCTAGAGCCAGGTCATAAATACATATCTACTAATTTTAAATTCAGTTTTCTTTTCCCTTTACCATGGTACCTTAAACACCCTGTCCCACATCATCCACTATCTTATCATCACATCCAATAGAATATAAGCTCCTTGAAGTAAAGGACTTTTGCCTTTGTATTTTCTGCATCTAGCACCACATGGGACACACATCAGACACTTAACAAATTCTTGTTAAATTGAGTTGAATCACAACACACAAGTAAGGTTGCTGCAACAGTTAGTTCAACTTTGAAGATATTTGCATTCAAATGCTCCGACTAGTCAAAATGAGTTACTAAGAACAATGTAATAATGATGTTGTAATCAAGAATAATGAGTGAGCCTTTTATTTTCTTTTTCTTTTTTCTTTCTTTTTTTTTTTGCAGGGCAAGGAGGGTTAAGTGACTTGCCCAGGATCACATAGCTAGTAAGTCTCAAGTGTCTGAGGCTGGATTTGAACTCAGCTCCTCTTGAATCCAAGGCCAGTGTTTTATCCACTGCACCACCTAACTGCCCTTTGAGTGAGAATTTTAAGTGGATTGTGGGTCCTTTACTCTGCCAGGTTCTCTAGCTTCCATTCTCTTCAAGAACCCAGGATATGAATTTTCATGGAGCATGTGATTCTAAGATTATGGCACCATCAATGAATTAATAATAAATATTTTGCCTTTAACTAGGAATATATTTATGTGTGTATGAGTGTGTATGAGTATAATTTTAAAACCCAAGTGATATAAACCATAAATAAGTATTACATTTTAAATTTTTTTCTAGTCTTTTTGGTCACATATTCCTCATCTTGTCTATTTGGCTATAACCATCTTGAAGACATGAGCTATATTACCTTTATAATTTTCTTTTCATCAGCACTTAGTATGAGGCCTCATATATAGTTAATGTTCAATAAAACCTCGTAGGAGTAATTAATTAATTAATTGTTTGAGGAGTGTGTTAGAAATGGATTTTCTCTATCCCTAGAACCTATAGTATACTACTAGGGGATTTATGGAAGATGGCAAAGAGGACTATATTCTTGGGATTACTCTCAAAAACAGTAATAGGAATTGTGAAAAGAAGCAAAATTTTCAGAAATCTTCATAAGAAAATAAAACTACCAAAACAATTAAATGGGAAAAAAAACCTCTATTATGCTAAAAAAAATATTGTAGACTAGGGAAGCACAAATAAAATCATACAAAATGAGTTATATTAAAATACCATTCACTAGGAACAATGCAAGAAATTCCTAAGGAGACAATTAAATGGATAATAGCTATACTCAAGAAATTAAAGGAAAAAATGAAAATAAGAGGAGGAAATCACATGAGAAATTACAAGAGTAACAAAGTATAGTTAAGGAATCTAGAGAGAACATTTCTCAGATATATAGAGATATATTTTATTAGTCAACTTTATTAGACTACAATTCATTCCCCAACTGATAAATGGTCAAAGGATATGAACAGTCAGTTTTCAGAAAAGAAATCAAAGCTATCTTTATTCATATAAAATACTCTCACTATTGATTATAGAAATGAGAAATTTAAAAAGATCTAAGGTATCTCCTCATACCTATCAGATTGGCTGATATAAACAGAAAAGGAAAATGGCAAATATTGGAAGGAATGTGGAAAAATCATGCACTGTTAAAAATTACAACATTAAGGCACTGTTGTGAATTTGTCAACTCATTCAGCCATTCTGCAGGGCAATTTGGAACTATGTCCAAAGGGCTATACAACTTTGCATAGCCTTTGACCCAGCAATACCACTACTAGGCCTGTATCCCAAAGAGATCAAAGGAAAAGGAAAAGGACCTATAGGGACAAAAAAGATTCATAGCAACTCTTTTTGTGGTGGCAAAGAATTGGAAATTGAAGGAATGCCCATGAATTAGGAAATGGCTGAACAAGTTGTAGTATTTGAATATGATGGAATACTATTTTGTTATAAGAAATAATAAGTAGGATGGTTTCAGAAAAACCTTGGAAGACCTATATGAAATGATGCAAAGTGAAGTGAACGGAACCAGGAGTACATTGTACATAATAACAACAAGTATTATGATCAACTATGAATGACAGCTATTCTCAGCAATACAATGATCAAGACAATTCTGAAGCACTTAAATTGAAAAATTCTATCACTTCCAGAGAAAGAACTGATGGAGTATGAATGCATGTCAAAGCATACTTTTTAAATTTTATTTTTCCTAGGGATTTTCAATCTGTGTTTTATTTTGCGAAAGGTCTAATATGGAAATATGTTTTGCAGGATTTCACATGTATTATCTATATCAAATTGCTTGCCTTCTCTAAAAGAGTGGAAGAGAAGGAGAGATGAAGGCTATTTGGAGCTCAATTTTTTTAAATGTTAAAATTCTGTACATGTAATTGAAAAGAATAAAATGAAAAAAAAGAATCTAGAGAAAGGTAATATGGCATATTGGACAGTGCTCTGGACCTGCAGTGAGGAAGATGGAAATTCAAATTTCACCTCAGATACTTATTAGCTATAAGAACCTATGCTACTCATCACATACAGTAGAAAGAAGCCCATCCTGTAGGCTCTTGGATTTGGTTCGATTGCATCAAGGTACTATTCTTCCTTGTATACAGGAATGTACACAGCTCTCTTGGTAACATGGCCAGCTTGTGAAGCAGATTTCAGTCTTGACCCTCTCAACACCAGCATTACAATAGGGTGTTTCAGCTACTAACTCATGTAGTTCCTAGGATGCCTTCAGGTTTGTATTAATCTTTACTTTGTTTCTAAGTCCTCTGTGCTACTCACCAGAAAATTAATTTTAAGCCAGCCTGCCAAACTTTGCAAAAAGCTCATGTACCTTGAGAAGCTAAGAAACCACAACAGTCTGTTATATATAAGGGGTCATGCATCAAATATTTGATTTTAATGTATATTCCTCTTTTTTAACTTGGGGGTATTTTTTTCAATATTTGAAGATGCTCCTTTTTATTAGGTAAGGTTAATTTGTGAATGTAGGAAGTATTAAGACCATAATTGTTGCAGCATCCCTGAAATTAATAATGTGAAAGTAGTTTTCATAAATTCCAGTGTGACTTTGATTGAATAATTGCTGTCTATTCTGTTGCTAAGTCAAAGTAAGGGAATTTTCTATTCAAAACTACTTCCAGAATTTTCTTTATCTTTGTATACTATAAATGTAATGTAATGTCCACTTGGAGTCCAGGGTACTGTACATCACAGGCAGCCTTAGATAAAGAAGACTACATGCTGTGAAAGAGTGGGAGTTGGAGGAATTTATCAGATTACCCTTCTATGAGAAGCTGTTAATTTTTTTTACATAAAGCTAAAGATTTTCTCTAAGAAATATTTTTATTCTGTTTTGCATTTTGTGATTTAAAAGTGTCTGCAGAACATTTCTGAAGTATAGTAGGAGACCAAAACACACTTGCAAAGAATAAATAGATGAAGAGAGGGGGGAGAAAAGAACCTATGCTACTCATTTAACCTCTTTCAGCTTTAGTAAATAAAATTTTAAAATAGCATATTCTTCACAGGTGGCAAGGATCAATGAAATAGCATATGTAAAATATATTGCAATCCTTAAAACATTGCATAGATGCCAACTATACTTATTAGTGAAAAAGTGGTGCTGAAACTCACCTGTTTGGAAATAAGCATGGAGCATATGAGAATAACAACAGAAACACTTAAATTTTATTAATGTATTGGAGGGCATAATAATTAGAACATATTTGAGATGGGGAAAAAAGACAAGTTCAGAAAGAGACTATCCTGAGATAATTTGTGAGATAATACATATGAAAATGACAAATTTGGAGTACAGGTCAGGAAGAGGAAGAAACCTCAGTAGTATTTCACTCCTGGAAAATATTGAGGATAAAAATAATCTTAACATAATATTTCAGGAAATATCACAAGAAAACTTCTTAAAAATTAAACATAACAATCACATACTGCAAGTAGAAAGAATTCACAGGATCCCAAATCCAAAATTTCAACAATGATCCTCCCCCAGTAACCACTTAGGTTACTAAAATGAAGATCAAAGGACTTAGAATCATATAGAAATGAAGGGGTTTAAAGGTCAACTAGTTCAATCCCATCATTTTACAGAAAGACATTACTTAAAAGTATTCTTTGATAAACCCAAAGACTCTAGCTTCTGGGATAGGAACTCAGTATTTGACAAAAACTGCTGGGAAAACTGGAAGATAGTATGGCAGAAACTAGGCACAGACCAACATCTTACACTATATACCAAAATAAGGTCAAAATGGGTACATAGTTTAGACATAAAGGATGAAACCATAGGTAAATTAGGAGAAGAAGGAGTAGTTTACCTCTCAGATCTATGGAGAGGAAAACAATTTATGTCCAAACAAGAGATAGAGAATATTATGAAATGCAAAATGGATGATTTTGAAAAAGTTTTTGTACAAACAGAAGCAATGTAGTTAAAATTAGAAGGGAAGCAGAAAGCTGGAAAATAATTTTTACAGCCAGCATTTCTGATAAGAGCTTCATTTCTAAAATATATAAGGAACTTAATAAAATTTATAAGGATGTAAGTCATTTCCCATTTGAGAAATATCAAATGATATGAATAGGCAGTCTTCAGATGAAGAAAACAAAGCTATGTGTTGCCATATGAAAAAATGCGCTAAATCACTATTGATTAGAGAAATGGAAATTAAAACAACTCTGAGGTACCACCCCACACCTATCAGGTTGGCTAATATGACAAAAAAGGAAGATAATAAATGGAGAAGCTGTGGAAAAACTGGAACACTAATGCATTGTTGGTGGAGCTGTGAACTGATCCAACCATTCTGGAGAGCAATTTGGAATTCTCCCCAAAGGGCAATGGGACTGTGCATACACTTTGATTCAGTAATGCTACTACTAGGTCTATATCCCAAAGAGAACATAGAAGAGGGAAAAGGACCCACATGTACAAAAATATTTATAGCAGCTCCCTTTGTGTTGGTAAAGAATTGGAAATGGAGGGAATGCCAATCAACTGGAGAATTGTTAAACAAGTTGTGGTATATGAATGTGGTGGAATACTATTGTGCTGTAAGAAATGATGTGCAGGAGGATTCCAGAGAAACCTGGAAGGACTTACATGAACTGATGCTGAGTGAGATGAGCAGAACCAGGAGAACATTGTACACAGTAACAGCACCATTGTGTGATGATCATCTGTGATAGACTTGGCTATTCTCAGCAGTGCAATGATACAAAACAGTTTCAAAGAACTCATGATAGAAAATGTTCTCCACATCCAGAAAAAAAGCACTATGGATTCTGAATACAGATTGAACCAAACTATTTCTACTTTTGGGCTATTTTTTTCCTTTTTTGAAGTTATTCCCTTGTGTTCTGATTCTTCTTTCACAATATGACTAAAGCAGAAATATGTTTAATGGGATTGTACATATATAACCTGTATCAGATTGTTTTCCATCTTGGGGACAGGGGAGGGAAAGGAGGATGAGAGAAAAATTTGGAACTAAAAATCCTATGAAAACATATGTTGAAAACTATTGTTACATGTAACTGGAAAATAATAAAATACTTTTATGATTGAAAAAAGAAAACCATTACTTATCAAAAAGCACCTATTTGTGTCTTATAAGTTTTGTCTATAGAATTATAACTGTGCACAGGAGCTGGAATATGACATGCATAAAATTAAGAACCAGCAAATAAATGCCTGGTACATAATCCAAAGATTAGTTGCCCAACAAATCTAAGTACATTTTTAGAAGACAAAATATGCTCTTTAAAAATCAAGAAGATATTAAACAATTCACACAAAGAGGAAAAACACAACTTTAGAACAGCTTTTGGAGTAAACTTAGAAAAATTAAGAGTATCCAAGTGCTCCACTGATTATTCTAAAAGAAGAAAATATGTTCTTATCTTTCTTGACCTTTTTTGAACCCACTTGGCACTCAATCGATAGCTGTTCTATTGAGCTGAAATTGGTAAGTCTAATTCAAAATGCTAAACAGAAAGTAGCTTGAAGGATAATTGCTCCTATATGTCATTTAAATGATATTTCAGCTCCTTTGTGTGTTAAACCTGAGATATACTCAAACAGTATAGCAAAATAAAAAGGCTGCTTTTTTTAAATCTACTTTCATTCTCCTTAATGGAAATTCCTTCAGGGTTGCTTGATTTGGGGGTTGAGTTGAGTAAATTCCTTTCAATAGCCATCATTCCCTTGGATGTGAATGCCAATCAAGTAGATTACAATGGAATTTTGCTTCATAAATTGGAGGATGCAGAAGTGCAGGCAAAACTCATGATCTTTGTCCTATAATCCCTAAGTTAAATCTAAATTGTTACCCTGTTTATATTAAAATAGAATTTTCAAGATTTAAACCTAGAAGAAATGTTAAAGATCCTCTTGTCCAATACCTTCATCTATTGGAGAAGGAAACTGAGGTACAGAGATTTGGTAACTTCCCCCAATGTTATATGGACAGTATGGAACAGAGATGGAGCTTGAGGTCCTGAACCCAGATCTAGTGCTCTTTTCAATATGCCATGCTGCCTACATTATAGGCTTTTGTAAGGTATGAATAGGCTTTGATGACTATGAATGCCTCTGTAAACTGCAAGGTAGGATAAGAAGAGAGAGGCAGGAAAAGGAGATAACAGTTGTCACTGGGGAAGGAAATGGATTCCAAATAAAAGCTGTGAGTCTTCACCTTTATGATCCCAACAGAAGCAAGATAATAGGAAAGAGCTCTTGTTTCTGCTGTTTTTAATAATGTATGTAGATAGCTAACGAATCTGCCATTTTCACGCTTTTAATTGCCAGAGTGTTTTTCTCTATCCCTAAGGCGTTCTTTGCCCAGCCTGATAAATTATTGTTTCTTTCTCTTTCTTTTCTGAGAAGTTTAAAATTTATAAAATCTCATAGAATATTAAATAATGGAAAGTAGGAAGAAGAAGGGGGAGAAGGAACAGAAAAAAAGACATTATAACAGGGAATAAGAAAAAAAGAAGCTTGACAGGGAAAAGCTATATAGGTGAACAAAAGGGGAGCAGAGACTTAACGAGTGTTAAGAAACAGGAAGAAAAGAATGATGAATGAATATGTGTATGGGGGGACCCCAGTAAAATAGCAATAAAAGAGAAGAAGAGAAAAAATTGGGAAATAAAAGACTAGAAAAAAGGAAGGGGTACAGGGATGAGCAGAAGAAAAGGGAAGCAAAAATAGAATTAGTTGTGACCAGTTTTTCCTTTTCCCCACATACTAGTTTCAAATCCTTATCAACTTTTGCCTGGGTGATAAAATTATAGATGTAGATCTGGAAGGGAATTTAGTAGCCATATAGTCCAACCCCCTTATTCTGTAGCTAAGGGAATGTGGCCCAGGGAAGTTAAGTCATTGACTCAAGGTCATACAGCTAACAGGTTGCCAGGCAAGATGGTGCCATCTCAGCTCTGAGGAATTATTTGGAAGAATGAAGGACAGCTGCAGGTCTAGCAAATGAGTTCTTTCTATCTTCAAATGGTTTTGGTTCCTTTCTCTAAATCCAGCTGTTTCTTAGGAATTCACCTAAGTCTAAGCCCTTTAAAGTCCCACTGCTGAACTCAAATACAAATGGGAGCCACTAAACTTAAATACTTAAGGACCCGAAGTGGGTTCATATTGACTCAGTTTTCAAATACAATATTATCTATTTTCATACCTTTATTTCATTAAATTTTATCCAATCACATTTGAATCTGGTTGAGGCCACATTCAGGAGTGTCATGGGCCTCATGTGTCATGCTAGACAGCCCTACTTTAGAGCATGCCTAAAATGCCATGACTGGTACCAACTCATATAGAGGTACCAGCTCTGACTGCTTCTTATAGGCTTTGTGCTGATGAAAATCAGCTTTTAATCAGCTAATTTGGACCTGGCTATACATACAAAAGTCTTGAGGGGATGCAATCTTGCTCTTCCCTGTGGGATGAGAAAGGCAAGAACTTCTCTGAGCTACTAAATAGGGGACCTCCTTTCTTCCACCTGACCAACACGTGGCTGTAAATACATGGCATTTCAGTTTCTTATGTCTCTTGTGCTTATTCTTTCCTGATCTTAGGTGAATGAGTATCTGGAGACAGAACAGACAAGGTTATAGAACTATGAGCTTCAAAAAGTCAAAGGAGTCACCAGGGTTCCAGCAACTGGGATTAGAAGTAGAGTATGCCAGTAGCCTCAGCACCTAAAACCTATTTGACTTATCCTATCAAGGAACCACCCAAGTTGAGTGAGGGAGGGTTATCAATTGGCTATGCTATAGCCAGAAGTGAATTGTTAGGGAGTCTATAAAGGGAGAAAAAGATTGCCATAGCCAAGAAATACCCCCTCCCATTAAATTGGCAGGAGGGATGTTTTGTAACAGCTACTTTAAGGCTGAGTCCACTTTCCCCAGTGATTGAGTGTGAGAGGGAAGAATGTACCTCTTGCTTTAGAGGCATGTTGTTATACTTTGGTCCTTGCTATGCCTTCTCTATAAACACCTATTTGTAAAAGTGAGATATTAATTAATTAGTTGATATTGGGGAGATATAAGGGAGTTAAATGATATTGGGGGGAATCATACTATATGGGGCTTATGAGGAGTATCTTGCATTTTAAAGTGTTTTAAGTTCTATAAAGTGCTTTACAAATATTAGGTCATTTTCTCCTTACAACAATCCTGAGAGCAGTGCTATTACTCTTTCTATTTAGCTGATGAGGGAACTGAGGAAGATAACATTTAATGACTTGTCCAGAGTCACACACCTAGTAAGTATCTGAGGCTAGATTTGAACTCAAACCTTCCTAACTACAGATCCAATATGTAGGAAAAGTACTGCTTTTGTTCAGCGTTACTCCTAGAGCCCTGAGGGAAGAAATTGTAGCTATTCTCTGAGGTCCCAACATGGCAATACAAGTTAGATTGGGAGAGTTAGCCCAGACCCTGCTCTACACAAATAAAAAACACTAACAATAGTTGATAGTGGTATAGCATTTTATAGTTTAAAAAAGGAGAGGGAACTTTATAAAGAGGTTCTTGTTTGAAAATCAAGATATCCCTGTGAGGCACTCATTGAAATTTACATGTGAAAATCATCATTTTGATCATCTAGCCCAGTTAGCACCCTCTTCCTGTTTTATACAAGAGGCCACTGAAGCTCAGAGAAATAATGGCAGAGATGGGCCTTGTTTTCCTTTTTCAAGCTCGTACTCAGACCACCCAGTACCCAGTCAACATTGACAGGCAAAAGAAAGTAGTTCCCCAGGAGCTGACCCATCAAAGAATAATGTAGAATTTTTCCCCTTCTGTGTCATACTGCAACAATAAAGGTGGAAATGGATGCTGAGAGGACACATTTACAGCAGAGAGAAAAATGGAGGGTGATAGAAAAAATTTAATCTTCTAAAATAGATCTCTTTGGTTGTGAAACTGAGAATCACAACATTTGAAGCAGTTTAGTATGAAACATTTTAAAACAGAATCTTAAATAAAAAGCTGGACGATAATAAGAACACTCTTGGTTCCATCTGGGAAGAGATTTTTATTTATTTATTTATTTTTTGGCCTGGTCCTGTGATTTTATTTCTGCAGGAAACTCTCTGGGAAGAAACTTTCTTTATCAATGTAAACCAGCACCCATTCTAAATTTCTAGTCTTAGTAGATAGAGGGTTGGCCTTGAAATCAGCAAGACTTGAAGTTCAAGTGTCCACCTTGGACACATACTGATTGTGTGACCATAGAAAAGTCAATGTCCCTGTGACCCAAGCAACTCTCTAAGATTGAAAATTTAGAAAGGATGCTGAATCTCTCAGAGGGAAAATACAAGGGGGAAAAAAAAAGAAAGTTATGCTTCATCTTTTTGGATAAATTGTAATCCCTCTCCTGGGGCCCATTTGGTCTAATCTGTCCTGCTGATGCAAAACTCCAGAATAAAACATATTGTGAAGGGAAAGACATAAATTGGTTGAATTGGAGTCTGTAGTTATGGGTTGAAATCTGGAAATTATATCCTACTGGTATGACCCTTAGAAACATATTCTTTATAGGTCTTAGTCTCCTCCTCTAAATAAGGAGATTGTATTAGATGATGTCTAAGGTTCCTTCCAGATCTAGCCTTTTATGGTTGTAGCACTGTGGCAGAGGTGAAAGGAAGATCAGACAAGTTGTCTGAATCATCTTACTGAGTTCCAATCAAATGTCTCAGTTGTGAAATTGGGGGTAAAAAGAGGATTGGCAATTCAGATCACATAATAGAGTAGTTTCACTCAGTTTCACATTTCAAGAAATGTTAGAATCTGCTGATGATATTTTTATCATTAATACATATTATGGACCATATGAAAGAAGATCTTAAATCATTAATAATAAGAAATGCAAATCAAAGCAACCTCATCTCGCACTCATAAAAGCTGTTAATGTAACACAGCAGGAATAATCAATGTTATAGAAAGGGGTTGTAGAAAGATGATCAAATTAATATATTTTTGGTGGAACTATGAATTCATTCAACCATTCTGGACAACAATTTGGAATTATGAAGAAAGGGACTAAAATGTCCATACCCTTTGATCCAGGGATTTCATTGTCTTCAATTGCTAGACATATTCCCTAAGGTGATCAATGACAAAAACAAAGCAAAACAGAACAAAACAAAACCAAAAACACAAAGCCTAATAAACACCGAAATATTCATAACAATATATTTGTAGTAGCAAAGAATTGTAAACAAAGTAGATATCCAATGATTGGACAATGTTCAAACAAGTTGTAGAACATAAATATAATGGAATATTATTGTGCTATAAGAAATGGTGAATATGATGAATATAGAGAAGCATTGAAAGACTTTAATGAACTGATGAAAAGAGAAATAATCAACCAGAAAAACAATATACGCAAGGCAAATAGAAAGAACAATAATAACAAAGGAATAGAAATTAAGTTCTATGAAGTTATAATTACCACGCTTAGCTCCAGAGCAGGGGAAAATGTGAGAAAGCGCTTCTTTATACTTTTTGGTGGAAAACTTGTGTGTAACACTACAGATGTCAGACTTTCAGATGTGTTGGTTAGTTTTACTGAGTTGTTTTTTTTTCTGTTTTTAAGGGATGGATGGCCCTCTCGGGGGGGGGGGGGGAAGGAAGAACACAATGGGCAGTGTGATACAAAAATAAAATATATCAATAATTTTTAAAGACATGCTGGTGGAAAATATACTTGGGACACATTTAGTGACTGATGGTGTTATGTAGAAATGTGAAGTATTATTGACTTACAATGCCAAAGCTGGAGGTGATCTTGAGGATTATCTACGATGTGAATGAATACATTCATGCATACATGCATGAATAAATGAAGAATGAATGAATGAAGCACTTACTAAGTGATGGGGATACAAAGAGAAAAGTAAAACAGCCCCTACTCTCAAGGAACTCCCATTCCAATGGAGCAACAACACAGATGGGAAGTTTCAGCTGAAAAGATGGAATTGATTCATGATCCTTAAGATACAGAGGCAAAGCAGCTGGTAATGTCTGTTCTTTAATGTTGTTTTCACAGATAAAATCATATCAGTTTCTGATGTTGAACCATTTGACACCGGACTGGAAGCAATACTATTCCAAAGACTCTTGAGTTCATAGTCCTTGGAGATGATAGTCAAAGTGGCAATGGTGATTTGACCTTCCTGGTACATCCTGTCTCCTGTCTCTCCCTCAAGATGACTTGCTATTTCCATTAGGCTGGCCGGTCTGCCCTGTGAGATGCATTTGCTGGGGATTGCTCTTCAAAATATCCACCTCCCTAAATAATGATTGTAAGCATTGGGCTGGAAGCAGGACCAGTGGTTTGGGGGAAGGATGTTACTATTCCCAGGGCTCTTGTGATGATCTGCTTGTATGGCAGTTGATTAACAGTTATTGCTGGTGATTATGAGAAAGGTGTTCTCCTTCTCAACAATGATTTCTTCCATCAATGCTGACTATTGGGACTTGTCTGGAATCATGATTTGGGTAACATTAATATTTCCAAGCCTCTTGGGTTCATGGCTCCAGGCTACATGCATCAGGATCTGAGGGGAAGTGATAGTCAAGGTAATGGTGAAGGTTTTCTTTATGGGCACAAGCTGTTTCTCATCTCCCTCTCAGGGGTTCTTGCACATTCTCTATCAGTGAGGCAAAAGGAAGGCTGAAGAGGGAAAGGGGTTTCTCTACCATGATGCAATAAGTTAGTAGCTGAGCTGGGACTTTAAGAACTCACCATACATGAATGGGATTTTTGAGTAAGATAAGAATTATCTGAATATATAGGGAGCTTCAACTTACTGAAACATGGAGTTCTATATAACGCAACCTTGATTACGTCTATACATGAGCCACATAAGGCTATATTATGCTAGAGAAGACCCCCAAAACCCAAAGAGTCCATGACAATGCAACATGTGGAAGGTCACTAATTTGGACATCCTCAAGACCTTGCTGTCAATTTAAAGAAAGCTGTAACTGTCTGAATTCTCAAATGTCATCAAATATGACAGATGTTCCTGCTGAGAGCTGATCTCTCTATTAGCAGGAAAGAGACAGCAGTGTTAGATTGGAATGTTATTTCCTGCTTGTTCAAGTACCAGGCAATACAACTGTGAAAATGATCATGATCATTAATAATAATAATAATTCATGTTTTTATAATGTTTTAAGACTTGCCAAATGTTTTCCCTCCAACAGCCTTGTGAAATGGGTATTATGCCCATTTTTATAGTGAAGAACAATGGGTGTTATATCAATTATGCAGTAGGCAAAGAAATGTGAAATGACTTAAATGGTCAGTAAGTTGGAGAATTAATGTTTCCTGACAATTTAGAGAAGGGAAGTGACTGGACACAGGTTAGATGGACCTGGTGAACAATGACAGAGTTGGTATGTGAGAAATCAGGACTCTTGTTGAGGTAATTTTTTTCATTATGCTAATATCACCTCCCAACTTATCCAATATGTGCCTCTCCACTCCATACTAACTTTGATTACCCAGAAGATTAAATCAACCACAGTTTTGCCAGTGAGAAACCAGAAATCACTATAATGAAGGGTGTGTTGTAGTTAGCTCCTCTGTGAGAGACATCTTTAAATTTTTAGTATGAGCATTTACAACTCAGAAATTGCCAAATGTTATAAATTTGGGCATGTTTTATTGTTTTGTTGATTGTCTAGACTTAAGAAAGTGATGGAGAAAATGTTAATATGTAGATTAAACTTAAATGTGTGTCTTACATCTTTTGAGAGCCAGTTGTTAAACATTTATGAGCACAACTGTGTCTGTAACCATTGCTGACCAAATATTTTGGTAGAGAGTAAGAGTAGGGAGAAGCAATTTTTCACCAGTATTCCTGATTATTTGATACATTTTTGTAATTTATGTTCTATCTGGTCTCTACTACAAAGGTTTCCCAGTCAGGAATTGCCAAAATGGTGAATGTTAACAGTAAGCATGTATAATTCAGTGCAATTAAACCAATATTTATTATGACTAGTTCAATGCAAGGTATGTCTTAGGCTTTGGCAATACAGAGAGAAAAATGAAGCAATCTTAACCATCAGAGAGCTCAAAGTTGACTAGGAGGACATCACATCTAAATATATGTAAATGTGTTGTGATTTCTGGAGGAAAAATGCACTGACAACTCAGAAAATAAAGGAAAGCTTTGCAGAGGAGGTGACACCAGAATTGAGCCTTAAAGATAAGAACTTTAAGGGGCAGCTAGGTGGCACAGTAAATAAAGCACCAGCCCTGGATTCAGGAGGACCTGAGTTCAAATCTGGCCTCAGACACTTCACACTTACTAGCTGTGTGACCCTGAGCAAGTCACTTAACCTTCATTGCCCGGCAAAACAAAAATAAAAACAAACAAACAAACAAGAACAAAAGAACAAAAAAGATAATAACTTTAAGAGGTTGAGATAAAGGAGCAATTTCACCATAGAATGAAAGCTTTTTGAGATCCTGCAATGTTTTAGACTTTATTCTTGTAACCTAGTATGGTCCTTTTCACATGGTAAGCATTTCATAAATATCTGTTGCAATGGATTTGATTGGTTTGTCTCTAGGAAGAGGGATGAGAGATGGAAGGCTGAATTCAGGAAGCCACTAGTTGTACAAATTGACTGAAGAACACTGCTTGAAGGGGAGTAGGAAAAAATTAGTGGGGAAACACATGGGAACCAGATAATGAAGAGATTTACATGTTGGTGTGATATTTAAAATCTAATGTATGTCCTTAGCTGCCTCCTCCAGTTTGGGGAGGGGGGCTAGCTAAAATTTACTAATAAATTTGGCAACAGTTTAGGCTTTTAAGTATTTATTAAAGTGTATTAGAAGTTATTGAAGAGAAAGAGAGTGAACACAGGTCTCTGAAAGAATGGAAAAACCTAGCTCAGATCTATGCGGGATAGATAGAGAGAAAATCTGCCTTCACCTAGCAGTTCACACTTCAAAAAGAGAGTGAGTCCCAGACAGTTCTCCTGGAAGCCCCTTGTGGAATAGGAAGTAAGGAAATGCACACACACAGCTCCAAGCTAATTGGCTGATCCATTGATTGACACCTGTAGGTGGTTCTATGGATATAGGTAACTTCCAGATGTCAGGCAGCTTCCTGATGCCTGGAAAAGTCATCTTGGCAGGGGGATGATGCCCTGGTTCTCACGCTAGGCTGAAGGACTTTGTATTTTAGCCAAAAAGCAAGAAGGAGCCACTAAAGTTTGTTTTTTGGCTTTGTTCTTTATCTGCTTTTTGTCTGTTTGGTTTTGGTAATAAGGCCAGAATTCTATTCTGGATATTACTGGGATAGATGGTAGAGGGAAGAGACTGGAAGAAAGGAGCCCAATTAGATAACCATTAGAGGAGCAGTTATTTGAGTAGGAGAAGGGAATGTATATGAGAGATGTAGTGGAGGTAGAACAGGCAAGATTTGGCAATGATATAGACATGGGAAGAGTTGAAAAGAGGGATGAGTCAAGAAAGACTGAAACTGAGCATTGGTGCCTGAGAAGATACTTATATAATCAATAGAAATAGGACAATTTGTTGGGTTTATGCAGGAGCTAATGGGTATCCATGTTGAATTTAAGATTCTGGTGGTAGTAATGGAACTCAGGAAAGAGATAAAGGCATGGTAATTTACAAATTTGGGAAGTAATCTGCATAGACATGATTCTTAGATGAATAGGAGAAAGAGCAGGGCCTATTCTAGGAGTCTACTTATGTTTAGTGGGTGGAAGAAAAAATTATATCTACCAAAAGAGACCAGGTAGGAGGAAAGCCAGGAAAAAGTAAGTCAGTTAAGTAGCATTTATTAAGTACCTGTTATTTGCCAGGCACTATGTTAAGTGCTGGGGATACAAAGAAAAGTAAAAGACAGACCCTACTCTCAAGGAGCTCACAGTCTAAAAGGAGAGACAACACACAAACAACTATGTACAAACAAGCTATATACAGGATTAATTAGGAGTAGTAAGGAGGACTAGGGAAGGCTTCTTGCCAAAGGTTGAATTGACACTTGAAGGAATACAGGGAAACTGGGAGGCAGAGATGAGGAGGGAGAATATTGCAGAAATAGAAAATAATCAGTGAAAATGCTAGAAGTTAGGGGATAGAATGTCATATAGGAGGAACAGTGAGGCCAGTGTAACTAGATTACAGAATACTTAGAAGGTAGTGAGGTATGAGAACACTAGAAAGGAATGAAGGGACCAGGTTATGAAGGGCTCCAAAAGTAAGAGGATTTTGTATTTGATTCTAGAAGTAATGGAGAGCCACTAGAGTTTTACGAATATGTGGTTGATTGGGTCAGACCTAAACTTTAGGAAACTCACTTTGATAGCTGAGTAGTAGAGGATGAATTGTGAATGAGTGGGGAGAGATTTGAGGTAGGGAGACAAGCAATGTTACAAAGGTAGAAACAAAAGGATTTGACAACTGATTGGAGAGAGAGACAGAGAGAGGAGAGTAGGGGCAACACAGGTTGTGAGCCTGGGGGACTGGGAGGATGATAATACCCTTGAAAAGAATGAGGAAATTAAGACATTTGGGAGGAGCGTGATAACAAGTTCAGTTTTGGATGTAAGATAAAGATGTTTACAGGACATTCAGTTTGAGATGTTGAATAGGCAATTGGAGATTCAAGGCTGGAGAATGGGAGAGGGTGAGGGTTAGACAAATAGATCTGAGAGTCATCTTCATAAAGATGATATTTGAAATGATAGGAGTTAATGACACAGTCAAATGAAACATATAGAGGGAAAGGAGAAGAAGGCCAAGGAAAGAGCCTCAGGAGTTAGCAGGTGTGACCTGGATGAAGATCCGGCAAGTTTCTGTGAGGAGCAACAAATATGTCTACTTCTCTTCCTAGCCTAGCATGCTGAGAGCAGGAAAGTAAAGCATCTTGTATTAGGAGACAGTCACCTGAGATGAATCAGCTTAAAAGGAAGCCAGGTTTTTGTGAGCACAAGAAGATGTGGGGAATATGAGCAGCTTGATGTCTAGGATGAAGGGGAGGGTGCTAACAGTTAAGCTTGGCTTTTCAGAGGACCCAAGGGATAACAAGGAAGCAAGAAGATAGAGACTAGGGAAGGGTAGGGTTATCTGAACAGGGATGAAAGAATGAGAGCAAAAACAACTGAAATGGGGTCTTGTCTCAGTGGAGTGATTCTGAATCACAAAATGGGACTTTGCTAGCTTTGGGAGACAGGAAGCATTCTACTCTCTATGGTCCTCTGATGATGGCATTAACTCATCATGTCTACTTATACCAGGGGGATGAAGGCAGGACGGAGATTGCATTTGGCAACCCAAAATGAATAAATGAACAAGCTGTCCTAACTCATCCTGTGTGAGGCTGACTAGTTTAACTGCAGAGAAACAAATAGGAATGGATCCCAAAGATGTTTGAAACTCCAAAGGAGATTTGAAATTTTAGGTAGAAATTAACTGCTCACCTAATTATGAGCTCCTAGAATATAATCCATCACCTAAGACCCTTCCCCCCAGTGCCTTTTGAGTTGGATCTGGAGTCATCCTCCCTCTTTTGGTTCATTACCTTCACCCATACTTATTCTAGGAAAATCTCCAAATATTGCTGAGATATGTTATATCTATGTTTTCCCAAAATTGAGTAAAGTAGGATAAACACCCAAGATAATAAATAAAGGTTTAGTATGGAATAATATTTATTTCATCACTTAGAAAATGAAGGAGGGGCAGCTAGGTGGCATAGTGGATAGAGCACTGGCCCTGGATTCAGAAGTAACTGAGTTCAAATCTGTCCTCAGACACTTAACATTTACTAGCTGTGTGACCCTGGGCAAGTCACTTAACCCCAATTGCCCCACAAAAATAAACAAACAAATGAATGAATGAATAAATAATAAATAGATAGATAAATAAATAAAGGAAATACAAAATACTTGCAGTCTCCTACAATCAGCCGCAAAAAAAAAAAATGCATGAACAATTCAAATAACCCACAAATTTCTTTCACAAGTTGTCAAATCTAAGACATTTGAAATTCTGGTGAGTCTCTCAATCTCATGGGGTCCTAATATAGTCCCTCCAAGACTCATATTGACCACTCATTGGTGAGATTCCACTAAGAATTTTTTGCCTACTGAACAAGTAATCCCTTTCCCTTCAGATCCATAACTAACACACTATAATAGTGTGCGGTGTAAATGTCCATTGCTCTTTTCTCACCCCATACCTTCATAATGTTGTTGTTGTTGTTATTATTGTTTCAGTTGTGTCTGACTTTTCATGACCCCATTTGGAGTTTTCTTGACAAAGATGCTGGAGTGATTTGTGATTTCCTTCTCCAGTTCATTTTACAGGTGAGGATACTGGTGCAAACAGGGTGAAGTGAGTTGCCGAGGATCACACAGCTAGCAAGTATCTGAGAACAGATTTGAACTCAGGAAGATGAGTCTTCCTGACTCTAGGCCTAGTGTTCTGTGTACCCAGTATACTTCATAATATAGCTTTCATCATTCACGAGTAGTGTCCTGGTAAATGTTTAATGATTGGTAACCCTCTCCCCCTAAAAAATGTATCCATAAAAAACTTTTAAATTTAATCTGTATTATTAACATTTTTCCATCTTAAATTTAGATATTAACAAAACAACAAAATCAAGCCCTGATTTGGAACCTTTGTCAATTTCTAAAATGTAAACATTCACACTACAACATTTAACCGTCAGCTCTCAGATCGATTCTGGCTGGCTCCATTATTGCCATCCTCCACCACAGCTCCCTAACTAGTCCTTCTTTTCCTTCAAGGCTGGATGCTTTTTTAGAAAATGCAGGTGTTTTCCATCTTTCTTCGGAAAATCAAGCACCTAAATATTTTCTTTAACTTAGAAGCTCTCAGTCTTGAGATTGTCCATAAAATCTACAAGATTGGTCTTGCCCAGGAAATCTCTCTTCTTTGACTTGAAGTTTAGAATCTGGGATTGAGAAACTGCATGTAAGTTAAAAATCGCCTCCCGCCCCGCCCCCACTCTCAGAAGCACTGCTTCTGGACTGAACAGACATATCTGCTTCTGCCATGTTTTGTGTGTGTGTGTGTGTGTGTGTGTGTGTGTGTGTGTGTGTGTGTGTGCGCGCGAAATTTTTCAAGAAATTGTCATTTCTTGAGCTAAGAAAGTTCATTCTTGGGCAAATCCTCAGCCACATGAAATTTCATATCTACTTTTGCCATGTGTCTCTGACACAGCACCATACCTTTCTTCTGGGAAGAGAAAAATGTCTTCCTTTATACCTTCTCCACCCCTTATCCTCGCACTCTGGAAGCAAAGATACAAGAGGAAAAAGTGGAAAGAAGACTGAAATGGTTCAGAGAGTAGTTTGTTGCTCTTTTATATACTGGTGGAAAAGGGCAGATCCTCTGACAATTTTCTGTCCACCTGAATCCCAGCTAACCAATCATCATAAAGGTATTGAACCTCAGTCATTGAAAAGCAATCAGGAGTTGGCTCTGCCCTTTCCACAAGGGACCAGTAAAGCTGCCTATATGCCCCAGGAGGAGAGGCATGCTCAGACTGATTAGCTAGATTCTCCCTGCACTCCTTGCAGTATGACTACTAGTATAATCCAGTGTTGTTTATTTCTTTTTTTTTTACTGTTTATTCTTTTTATCATAAGTTGAAAAGTTAGCAAAATTTGTATTTCTAACAACCTTGCTTCAAATAGTGTTGAATACTTCTAAATCAGGGGTTTTTAGCTTTTGTTGTATATCATGGACTCCTTGGCCCTTTGTTGAAGCCTATGGACTCCACTGAATAATGTTATTAAATGCATAAATAAAATACATATGATTACAAAGGAAATCATTTATATTGAATTATGTTGATTTTTTATATTCATATACCCATGTCCATGATCCAAGTTAAGATTTAAATGGTTCCCCACATTCTTAATGGCAGAACTGATCTAACCATGGGCAGATAAAATATAAAAGGTATGTTTTTGCATGGGGCACACAACATTTATCTTATAATGGTAGGTTTTTGCACATAGGTCATAAAATATGAGCTGCTATGTGACACAGTGGATAGAGCACTGGGCTTGGAATCAGAAAGACTCATCTTCCTGAGTTCAAATCTGGCCTCAGACACTTACTAGCTGTGTGACTCTGGGCAAGTCACTTAACCCTTTTGCCTCAGTTTCCTCATCTGTAAAATGAGCTAGAGAAAGTTATGTCAAACCATTCCAGTATCTTTGATAAGAAAACTCCAAAATTGGGTCACAAAGAGTTGGGCATGACTAAAACAACTGAACAACAACAGTTCATAATATATAGCCTATAACAGTAGATGGAGAACTATCCTTAAAGCCAGGAAGACTGGAGTTCAAATCTGATACCTACTATCCTGGCCATGTGGCTGTGGACAAGTCTTTAAGCCATCAATGTTAAGTAATTCTCTGAGACTATAAACTGTACAAAATTTGCCTACCTGCACCTGTAGAGGGAATGCCTTCATTTTAGAGGTTCCTATACTAATTACAGATCCAGGCTCTATTCCTGTCTCTATGTTATTCATGTTTTCCTCATAAATAACTGAAGACCTAGACCCAGAGTAGCTGAAATATCTGTGGTCTGATTTGGCTGTGTGCACCCAGCCATCTTTGCATCATTTGTTCAGTCCTGTGAGTCATTTAATTGGTTTAGAAATAGTGGCTTTGGAAGGTAGAGAATCATGTGGTTCAGTTATAGCCTATCTTGCCTGATTCATTATAGGAAATGGACTCCCTTTGTCTTCTGAGATGAAAATGAATTAAATCTCTTTGTTTCCTTTAAAAAATATAGCCCTTGGGTTCCCCCCTTTAATTGTCTGAGTTTGATGAGCTGAGGGAACAAGGGGAGGGCAATTAGCTATAGATACTCTCGCACATTTGACAGCTTTTATGAAGGAAGAAAATTAGACAATTTATAAGAAACTGACCGAGTGATATAAAATTTTTGATATCCAAACCTCCTTATTCTTCTTCCTTTGGGGAATTTTGAATAAAAGCAGTCAGGTTAATAAATACAAATCAAACACAATCAAATAAACTTATAAAATGACACTGAAGAAATAACAATCATAATGTTTATTATAGTGGCCATTTTAAGAGTGGATGTTAGTTACCGATTAATAACATGATCCACACCACTTTGTTTTTTGAGAAGATGGCTTGGCTCAGATGAAAGAATCAGATTGCTGTGCCTCATTTTGAAGGCTGAAATTTGTCCTTTGAAATAGCATATTAATACTGTACCAGTAGAAGTTTTAGTTTGTGATTTGCACAGATAGGAAATACATAGTTAAGAATTTGCTACCTTCCTAGATTATTGCATTACTCTCCCAACACTCCTAGAAACATGCTTTGTATGTCCAAGGCATTTAATGGGAATCCAATTAGATTCAATGGCTCTTATTGCCTCCACATCCTCTCCCACTTCACTTTTCGTTACCAATGTCAGTATTCCTCTGCTCTAAAATCATCAGTGGCTCTATATTATTCACCAAAGGAAGTTCAAACTCCTGCTCAAGCATTCAAGGGGCCAGCTTTTACCTCCCTGGCTATCCAACAATATCTCATTCTCATCTTAGACAGTGAATGCTGCAGTCATTTCCCTTGTTTCCTGAATAAATTCTACCTGAATAAACCATCAATAATATTACTCAAATATAGTTATTTCCTATGCCTAGAATGTCCTTCCCCCTTATGCCTGCTGAATTCCTATCTTTCCTTTAAAGTCCACCTCAAATGACCCCTCACCTAGTGCTCAAAGAGACCTTAGTCCAATCCCTTCATTACAGAGGAAGGAAACAGAGGCCCAGAGAGATGAAGAATTTTTTCCAGATCACACACTGAGTTAGTGGCTGAAGAGGAACTAGACCTCCAGTGATCTGACCTAGTCCAGGTCTTTTTCTTTTTAAAATACTTTCACTGTCTGAAACACTAAACAATAAAATTGACCAATATGTAAAATCTCAATCCCAATGGCAGCCCTCTGAGTACAGCATCTCATCTAATAATGTGCTTGAGGGCACTCAAATCCTGATCTCTGGATATCTAGCCTGCTGCTCCTTTGACTCATTTCTTCTATTGTAGGAAAGGGAGGTCTTCTAGGGGATGAACTGCCCACTGGTCACACTGAACCATCCATTACAGCAAAGATAAATTTATCAATGATTTTTTCCAAGCTCTTAGTCCATACTCTCTGGCAATCCTCTGTAAATAAGCCGATTTCTAGATGAAAGAAAGAACCAGGTGCTGGAGAAGAGTCTCTTTGTTGTTTTGCTTTGTTTCCTTGTTGTTTTACCAGAATAAAATAATGATGATGATGATGATGATGATGATGATGATGATGATGATAACAATAATAATAAATGAGTTATGAGTATTCATTTTAAGACATACAAAACACTTTTCCTTTCAATGACTCAATAAGGTGGGTAGAAAAAAATATTGTTCCTAATTTACTGATGAGGAAACTGAGACTCAGAGAGATTAAGTGACTCACCTTAGGTCATATAGTTAGTAAGGGTCAGAAGCAGAATTCACACTCAGCTCTATTAGCTCCGAGTATAGCTCTATCCCCAGGATCCTGCATTACGTGGACAAGCTGACCAATGACAGATAACATAGTCAACTGTCCATCAAGCTCCAAACTAGGAAACAACATAGCATGGCTAGTTTGGATATATGCTACAAGCAACATGGATTCTGGGCAAACTAGGAAGTCGCAAAAGTTTGTTTCCTCTTTCTCCCTCCTTTTCCATCCTTAGGGTTATTCTTCTCCTTCCCTGCCCTACCCTATGACCCTTTCAGTCAGTTAACAAGCAGTACTTACTATGTGTGGTTTCAGGGATCCACTCTCTTCATACACCCCCCATTCCCTCATCAAAAACAGCTTTCATGAAAGCTGTGTTAGCAATTAATAAAATTGCTTGACTGTGAGTCATCCTTATCTCCTCACTCTTCTCTATTTTGAATTCCCTTACTGTACCCTATGAATTCTATTTCTGTAGTATCTCTTCCATTTGTGTCCTATTCTCTACTCATACAACTATTCTTTATCAGCATTTCTTGTCACTGTAATAACCTTCTAATTGGAATATCAGCCTGTCATCTTTCTTGTTCAAGCCACCCTTCCTATAAGTGTCAGAATAATCTGAGTCATAGGGTTGTTATCACCCTGATCAAAAGTCTTCAGTGACTCCCTATTGCTTTTAGGATAAAGTACAATTTTCTTTATCTGGTGCTTAAAGTCCTGCATAACTTGTCCCTAAACTACCTTTATAGTTTTATTTATATTAATCCCATGAATGTATCTTATATTCCAGCCTATGGACTGTGAGATCTTTCCTCATCTCATGTCCTACCTATTTTCCTTCCTATTGATGTGGCTAAGTAGTACAGTGGCTAGAGTACTGGGGCTGAAGTCAGGATCTGAGTTCAAATCTGGCCTCAGAAACTTACTAGCTGGCTGAATATAGGTAAGTCACTGAATCTCTGTCTTACTTTCCTCAAATGTAAAAGGGGGGAGGCGGGTCATAATAGCACCTCTCTCCCAAGGTAAATGTGAAGATCAACTGAGATAACATTTGTAAAGCACTTAGCACAATGACTGGCATATAGTAGGCACTATATAAATGTTTTTTCCCTTTCCTTTTCACCTTCATATGTCCCTCCCACCCCCAAAGAATCAGCTAGTATGGGATGATGTAGATTCATGAGAGGTTTATGTGGTATCATCAAAGAGAAGGGCAAACCAACATCAGTGTACCTAGGGAGATTTCCAGATTCCTCTCAATCTGCCCATCCACTCCATTCTCTTAGAGAGGAGAGAGCACAGATCCTCGACAATGCACATCCTTTCTCCTGCTTCCCCCTTCCCCATTAACCTAGTCCCTTGAAAGATTTACATTAGCTTTGTTCTTTTTCAAACCCAAGAAGTAAAAACTCAGTCATATGATTCCAGTGGTGAATACAGTTTAAATTCAGCACCATGGCAACAGTGGGAAAAGGCTAGGGGGATGGGCAGTGATGCCTTGGCAAGCACTGTGGGTTTAGTGTTATGAGCCCAAATTCTGATCCTTCATTTATATTATTTAACCTCACAGACTCAGTTTCCTCATCTGTAAAATGGCAATAACAATATTGTGATGCTCATCTCACCCAGCTTCATTCCACAAACATTAAACAGTCTCTGTGTGAAAGTCATAGTTGTTGAGGGAGAAAGATTTTGGAAACTTTAAAGAACTATAGAAATTTGAGGTGTTATTATTTTATTTATTTATTATTTCTATTGTATTATTAAATCGTGGGACATGGCTCTTACCTTCAAAATCCATTTGTTCTATGCAATGAACAAAACTCAGCTTTTCTTTCAAGGAAGGGAGAAGTTCTTTAGAGAAGAATGCAGAATGATAGCAAGATGACTAGATTTAGAATCAGGTGATCCGGTGACACATCTTGTTACTGATACATATTGCTAAGGGGCACAATTTTGTCCCTTTAAAGTAAGTGTGCGTGTGTGTGTGTGTGTGTGTGTGTGTGTGTGTGTGTGTGTGTGTGTGTGTGTGTGTAGAGAGAGGAGCAGTTAGGTGGCACAGTGGATAAAGCACCGGCCCTGGATTCAGAAGGACCTGAGTTCAAATCTGGCTTCAGGCATTTGACACTTACTAGCTGTATGACTCTGGACAAGTCACTTAACCCTCACTTCCCTGCAAAATAAATAAATAAATGAATTGTGGGGATAAAAAAAAATACCACTCTCCTTTCAACAAAACCATGAAGTAGCTAAAACAATATTATCTTTATTTAACAAATAGGGAAATGGAAATTTAGAAGACTGGACAATTTACCCAAGATCACATAAGAAGTAAATAGTAGAATTGTGATTGGAGGCTATATCTCACATTTCCAGTGCTCTTTTAAATATGCCATTCTGCCTCTATAACATTTAACTTATCTGGGCTTCAGTTTGCTTGTAGGTAAAAGGAAAAGGTTGGATAGACCAGATGATAACTATGGTCATTATTTAAGCCTTATGTTACTAGGAAAGTAAGAGAAAGCCCAAAAAGGTAAGGTTCTCTCCCTTCTTCCAGCCCAAGAGGCAGAAGGTAGTCTCTTGGCTAGATTGAATTTCTTCCAGTAGCCAAACACAAAAGCATTTGCACAATACCTAGACACAATTCACTAAGTGTACCAAGGCTCAGCCACTCCACCATGGTACCTACTTGCCAAGTTTCCCAGTTGCCTCTTCTTTCTTCTTTCCATTTCTTGTTCTGGGAATTGTAAGCACCAGATTCTGGAAGGACTGGGCATTCAATTTTCATATTCTTCCATTTACTATCCCTGTGATTTTATCCTTCCCTGTCTACCACTTTCCCTATTTGTGTTGTCTCTCCCTTTTAGAATATAAGCTCCTTGTGGGCTCCTGCTTTTGTATTTGTATTCCCATGCATAGCACATAGTAGGTGCTTAAATGCTTTCTCAATCAACATAGCTCAAAATGCTGAACAGCTCAGCTGGCAACATTCAAGCCTCCCAATTTTTTACTTCCTTACTCTATCTTTTAGCACAGTCTCCCTCCCATTCCTACCCACCCCTAAAAGCACAGTGCATACAAAAGTACCAATTAATTAGGGCAAGTGATTTCAACAAGCCTGCTTTATGGAGAGAATATAATTAGATTGCTATGATTACAAAGAAAAACCCTGCTCAGAGTCTCAGAAGAATTTTGGCCTTTCCCACAGAGAAAACAGCAGATTTCTTTGCCTCCTAAATATAATTCCAGAGCCGTCTCCCACAAGGTAATGGGATTGCCTTGTTTATGTCGGATGTGAGATTGCTTGAAGGAGGTGATCGATGAACAAAGCCCCATCACAACAGCAAGGTTAGACCTGGTTCTCACAGAAAAGAAATAAAGTACAGGGATAGAAATGCCCTTTGCATTTTAAAAGGATGAGAGAAAGGCAGTTTTGTTAGGCTGTATTTATCTGGGACCACCATTTCAATTTATTGGAGGGCAATGAGTCTTGGGAGCTACCTTTTCAAAGGGAACTACAAACAATCAGGGATGTTTGCTTCAGTCATTAAAAATGTTCCCATTTCACATTCCTGCCCTTCATGCTGAGTTCAAGACAAACTGGCCCTTTTTGTGTAGCCTAACCTCAACAGTCCATCTCCTGTCTCAGTGATTCCATGTAATTCCTCATACCTGTAGTGCAATCTTTTCTCATTTCCATCTCAGCATCCTTGTATTTCTTCAAAGTTCTGCACAAGTACCACCTCCTCCAGATAGTCTATCCCGATACAGTCATTAATTAGTGCTTGGGCTCTCGCTCTCTCTCTGTCTGTCTGTCTGTATCTCTGTCTGGCTGTCTCTCTCTCTCTCCCCTTCTCTGTTTCTTTCTGTCTGTCGTATATCTGTCTGTCTCTGTCTTGCTTTGTCTCTGCTTCTTTCTCTGTTTCTTTTTGTGTCTCCATCTGTCTGTATCTGTCTTCCTCTGTCTCTGTCTTTTTCTCTCTTTGTCTCTATTTCTGTCTATCTATCCCTCTCTTTCTCTCTTTTTTGGTGTCCCTTCTGTTTTTGCTCCACTTGTGTGTATGAATGTTGTGTCTCTTTATCAGAATGTACATCTCTTGAGAGTTTGGCCATTTCCTGTTTTGTCTTTGCATCTACAGAGACTAGATTAGCTCCTTGTGAAAAATAGTCACTTAATAAATATTACTAAATTGATTTGAAAAAATTAGCTATGCTCCAGTCACCACCTTAACCACTAGCTTTGGATCACATTTGAAAGTATTTGTGGTTCAAAAAAAGAAAGAAAGTACTTGTGGGCATTTGAGATCATGAAATCATTAATTTAAGAGACTTGACCATCAACAATGGATATGATCTCAAAAGGTTGATTGGCTTGAGTAATCAGAACATGGTTATTTCTCTAAGAATCAAATCTGACTTGTATGGACTGTGGTGAGAGTGGAGTAAGAGAATGGAGGAAAGGAGGCAAATCAGGAGAGTATTACAGGAGTCTGGATGTGAAGCGATAAGGACCTTTAATGAGACTGATGACAGTGAAATGGAAAGGAATAGGAAGATGCATAGGAGCCTGGTGCAGGAAAAAGAATCCTGCATTGAGAGTCCAAGGACTCAAGTCTGTCACTTACTATCTGTAAATCCCTGATGCAAATCACAGGATCTTTCTGGGGATCATTTTCCTCAAATGGCTGGGAGAGACTATAACCATAAGATCATAGATTTAGATCCTGGAAGGGATGTTCATCTCATTCAACCTCCTCAGTTACAGATGAAGAAACTGATGTTTAAAAAGATTAATTTCTGGAGTAAGTGGTGGGTTAGGATTTGTACCCAAGTCTTCATGAATATAGGTCCAAAGCTCTATCCTCTATATAACTAGATGGGAATCAATGTCCCTTATAGTTATAAATTAAATACTTGAAAAAATAATAGAAATTCATTTAATGGGACATGGGTTTCCAGAAGGTTTGAATGAGATTATCTACCCCAGACCTCTTAATTTATTCTATTTGAGATTCATAACCAGAATTAAGAATATGTTAAATACCAGCAAAGTAATAAAGTTTATAAATCAAATCAACAAAAGGAAAAAAAGACCACATAATTAAAGGATTAAATAAATGCCTTAGATAAAATTGGCATGTGCTTATGTCAAAAAATTTGTAGAATTATCGGAATAAGAGAGTTATTTCTTAAAATGTTACTCAGATGGACATGAGAGTTCATCAGTTTGGGAAAAGAAATGTCATCCCAGAGATTTGAAGTGACTGGTGCAGAGTTACCAGGAGGTAGAAGAACTGGGGCTTGAACCTGGGTCTTCTGAAGCTCAATAAATTGCCCTTTCCCCTTTGTCATGCTGCTTTTATTAATAGAATTAAGCATATAAATCCTTCCTCTGAAAACTGGTATCCCCAATACTTTCCAGAGAGTTTAATTTTATTTAAAAACTGTTTATCCCTCATGAATTATTAAGAATCATTGGGTTTGGGGCAGTGGTATTGAGTTTAAATTATGTGGCTCTGCTGTTTATGCTGTTCAAATTCCCTAGGTAACTTTAGCTGTATCAAACCACTGGTCTCACACATATACATGGCTACAGTGGTAAACTTTGCATGGATGACTCCCAGACCTTTATTCTGAGGTCTTACAGCCCTCCTGAGCAATAGTCCCACATTCTGAACTGCCTCTGGAGGCCTTCCATTTCAGGATTCCCTTAATACCATAAACTTACCTTCTGATACTGAAAAGTTCATGTTCTCCCCACAAGAGTGAAAGAGTTAAAGAGCCTAACAAACTGATATTCCTCAATTTATAAATGTTCATTACTGATACCCTCCAGTCACCCAGGCAGAAGCCTTCAAAGTCATCTATCTGTGAATCCTGATTATAGTTCCCTCTAATATCCAAACAGGGAAGTAAAATATTGGTTGATTCTCCAATAGATTGTAAGCTCCTTAAGGGCAGGTTTTGATTCTTTTTTTTTTTTTTTTTGGCAAGGCAATGAGGGTTAAGTGACTTGCCCAGGGCCATACAGCTAGTAGGTGTCAAGTGTTGGAGGCTACATTTGAACTCAGGTCCTCCTGAATCCAGGGCTGCTGCTTTATCTACTGTACCACCTAACTGCCCCTTAGCAGGGTTTGGTTCATTTTTATATGTATTCTTATCACCTGGTATAATCCCTACCATGACATAAATGCTTAATAAAGTGCTTGTTGAACTGCATATACTCTCAGATTTGGTTGATATATTGTTTAGTTTTGCTAAATTGCTTTCCCCACTCTCTTCTCAAAAAAAATTCTTTGTTACAAGGGATAGTTCCTTGAGTATAAGGGAAGAGAAGGACATAATGGGAAATAGAAATGATAGAAAAAAGTCAAAAAAAAATTTTTAATGAAGGGAAAAAAATGAAAAAGTAATCATCACACCTGGGCCAGCAAGTATGGGGAAAATGGTGGCTGCTGGCTAGAGAGAGCTTCCTAGAGCACTTTAGTCCATTTGGTCAACAAGCATTTTGTTAAGCACTTACTATATGCCAGCCAGTGTACTAAATGCTGGAGATACAAAGAAAGGTAGAAATTTGCTCCCTCCTCTTAAATTGATCATGTTCTAATTGGTGAGACAACCTTCCCATCTTAGAATTCCTAATTTCATTCATGACTTAGCTTAAATGTCATCTTCTTCAAAATGTCTTTCTATTTATTCTCTGCAGTGCCCCTGCCCTTCAATCTGCTAGTGCCTTCCCACAATAATATTCTTTTTGCATCTACTTGTGTGTGTGTGTGTGTGTGTGTGTGTGTATGTGTGTGTGTGTTTTCCTTGCTGGAAACACTCATTGAGGGCTGGGACTATTTAACTTTTGTTTGTGTATGCTGGGTGTCTAGCACATGGCCAGTGCTTAAAAAATATTTATTGATTGGATGGTAGGACTTGTCAGAGCTTGTATTCCATTGGGAAAGCCCCTGAGAACCTATGGTCATCTCCACCTTGTGAAGAGGACTTCTGTAGGGGATTTCAGCATAATCAGGTTAACATGCTCATTGGCTAGATAGAAAAGTTATGCCCCATAATCATATTCTTAGGAATACGTTAGCATGGGATTCAAGCTTCTCCAAAGCACCTTAAAGATTCTTTAAAAATATGAAACTGGGGCGGCTTGATAGCACAGTGAATATAGCACCGGCCCTGGAGTCAGGAGGACCTGAGTTCAAATCCGGCCTCGGACACTTGACATTTACTAGCTGTGTGACCCTGGGCAAGTCACTTAACCCCCATTGCCCCGCCAAAACAAAAGGACAAAACAAAACAAAACAAAATATGAAGCTAAAAAAAAAATGAAGCTATTACAACACAGGAAAGGAATATGTGAAGAGGAAATTGAGTCTATTGTGTGGTTCCCTGCAGGTAAATGTACAGAATCAGACCCACAGGGATGAAGGTGATTTGACTCTTCTTCCCCATCTCTGCACACCTGCCTGCCCCTCTGGCCTGGTTCTCTATTCAGCAGTCTTACAAGGAAGTAGATTCCACGGTCTGCGGCCCACAGACAGTTATTGGGGGTAAGTAGGAAATTGTGCTGACATCCAGCCTGGAAGGCAAAGGGTCCTTGCTATCTTCTCTCTACTATACCCCTAGGACTTCTGGGTCATCTGTTCTGCCAATACAATATAAATACCTACAGGTTTTCCATCTGCCACATAGATATACCCTCAAGATCACTGACCTCTTCCATCTACCTTACAGTCTAACCTCTTACATGTGTTGTCTGCCCTATTTAGGATATGAACTCACTGGAGCAGGGTGTGTTTCCCTTGTCTATTTGTACCGCCAATGCTTAGCTGAATAAAGACTTTCATAATTCATCCATTCACTCACTCTTTCATTCACTCTTTTGTTGATTCGCTCTGAGATAAAATAAAAAGAGAGAGTAATAGAGATCCAGTGCAGTCTCAAACTAAAATTTTGGCTCTGATTGGGGTGAAACAGTGGGGAGAAAGGTTGATTGGATTTCCAAAGATCCATACATCTTAAGCCTCATAAATAACAGAGGACTAAAAAATAATAAAAAAATAAAAAATAAATTAAAAAACAAACAAAAACAAGAGTACTAATCTCTACTAAGGAAAATTGGAGTTGTTCCATCTTCATAGGTGGCACTGAGAAATAGATATTGTTTTCAATGTGTTTGTGCCATTGGGCAGGCAGCTGCAAAGCCCCTTCCTAGTCCTATTGCTGGGCTGGCTATTAAGATTATTTACTATGGTTCTCTTACCACTGGGGCAAACCTGAACATAAAGGACTTGGGAGAAAATGATGAGGTTAGGATTATAGCCTAGGAAACTCCCTAAGGCCTTATAAATGTGACAAGCTCTCTGAAATATAGGCCATCTCTATGTCTATACAGGGGAGAACCAGATGTGACTGAAAGAATTAGGGGTTTTAATTCCCTGCTGCTTGTTATGACAGACCCCCCAAGAGGCAGGACTTGTGTTTCTATTCCTGGTATAGCCTTGTAGCCTTGAAAGTGACAGATATGAAGGGCTGGAGTCACTAGGAACAGGCTGGTATAGGAGAAAGAACCCTGCATTTGGCCTCAGAAAAGCTGGTGTCCAACTCTTCATGATCCTGTTGTTGGGGTTTTCTTGGCGATGATATTAGAGTGATTTGCCATTTCTTTCTCTAGTTCATTTTACAGATGAGGAAATGGAGGCAAACAGTTAAGTGACTTGCCCAGGGTCACACAGCTAATAAGTGTCTGAGGCCAGATTTGAATTCAGGAAGATGAATCTTTCTGACTTCATGCCCAGGGTTCTATCTTACACCACCTGGATGCCCAATATTTATCACCTAAATTACTTAGGGAAATCACTTAGGCCAGATAGGTGGCACAGTAGATAGAGACCTGGGCTTGGAGTGAAGAATACCAAAGTTCAAATTCAGTTTCAGATACTTAGTTACTGTGTGACCCTGGGCAAGTCACTTCACCTCTGTTTTCCTCAGTGTCTTCATCTGTAAAAGGGGGGTAATAATAGCACATACCTCTCAGGGTTGTTATGAGAATCATAAGAGATAATAATTATAAAGCACCAAGCACAGTGCCTGGCACATTGTAAGAGGTAGAAATATTGGCTATCAGTATTATGGAAGTCTCCCTCTCTGTAAAATGAAGGGGTTGGATTAAATGAGAATGAACCACCCTTCCCACTGTCAATCCTCTAAACCTATATGTAGAAAAAACACTGACTCTGGGTTCAGAGGAACCAGACCCAATGCTTGTTTTTAGTACTTAGTATCTGTGTAACTTTGGACAAATTGCCAGACTTCTCTGAGTCTCAGGCTCCTCATCTGGAAAACTGAGGGAGTTAGACTTTGTTGTTTTTCAGTCATGTTCAAATCTTCATGACCCCATTTGGTGTTTTCTTGGCAAAGAAACTGGACTGGTTTGTCATTTCCTTCCTCCAGCTCATTTTATAGAAGCAGAAACTGAGACAAACAGGATTAAGTGACTTGCCCAAGGTCACACAGCTATTAAGTGTCTGAGGGTGCATTTGAACTCAGGAATATGAGACTTCCTGATTCTAAGCCCAGTGCTCTGTGCATTACGGCACTAGCTAGCTGTTTAGTTGCCACTAGGTGGTCTTTAAGGTTCCTTCTAGCCCTAAATCTATGATCCTTTCATCTTAAATTCTCAGATTAGTTTTAGAATGCAATGCCAGTTGCATCAGTTAAGTAGTGCATGTAGAGCCGTGACTATAGCTTCTGAGTGGGCATGGAGCTTTCTATGAGAAATGGAGATTTCCATTGACCCCAGAGAGCAAATTTAAGTCCGGTGAACCCAAGAAAAGTTATATAACCTCTGCAAGACATGGGCTCACACTTGCTTCTTCAGTGTAATCCAGTGTTATCTGATTTTGGAAACGAATTTTAATTCTGCTTAAGAGCTCCAATCTATTCTGTGATATGAGATTCTTAGTAAAGGTAATGCCACTGGTAATGGCCTCAAAACATTTTATTCTGTGACTGTTCTCCCTAAATGAGAGGAATTGCCTGATCATTTCTTAGAAAAATGTATTTTGCAGGAGAAAATAACACTATTCAGGCCAAATAGCAATGCATACTGACTGTATACTTGACAAAGTCAAACTGAGAAAAGTAAAAGAAGGGCAGTTTAAATCACAGGATTAGAACTTGAAAGAACTTTAGAGAACATCGAGTCCACATTTATTTTATGCTGGAGAAACTGAGGCCTAGACAGGGAAAGTGCCTTGCCTAAGGTCATTAGGAAATAAGCGATAGAACCCAGATTCTGACCCATAATCTCTGACATCAAAACCAAGGCTCTTTGCTACACTGAGTGAAACACTCTGCCTTCACTGAGGTCTGTTTTTAAATTGTCTTTCTTTCTTTCAAAACCACATGGGTGGTTCAAGGGGATCCAGGGTTAGAAGGATAGTAGCAGCTGTACACATTTCATCTCTTCCCCTACATGGGAATAGGGAAATGAAACTAGCAGGAGGAGGAGGAGAATTTAACACATCCCTAACATTTTGTTTTGTAAAACTGGTGTGGTTTCCCTTTTCTCTGTCTCTGATTGTTTCTGTCCCTGCTTCTCTGTCCCTCTCTCTCTCTCTCTCTGACTCTCATTATGAGAATAAAACGATTCTGTAACCATGTCAAGGTGATGCTAAAACATTTGGACAGGAACCTCAATTATTTGGATGTACATGATGAAAAGGGAGGGGAGTTAGACTAATTCTGCCTGGCTTTTGAGGGTGGCAGAACAAAGAGCATTACTTGAATGTTGTAGAGAGGAAGATTTGGTCTCAATTTAGGGACACGTTTTATAATAATTTGATCCACCCTAATGTTGGATGGGCCACCTCTGGAGGGAGAGAGTTCCTCCATCACTGTTAGTCTTTGAGGGATAATTACTTGTATGGTACGTGCTAGTGGGTGTTTTTGTTCGGGTTGGGGTTGGCCAGGATGAATTTTTATGAGCCCGTGGACATTTTTACATTTGAATTTTTTAAATTAAAAGACAACCCAACCCCTTCACATCTTTCTCTTATATTTAGCAGTTATATATTACTTTAAGGCTTGCAAAGTGCTTTATGAATAATATCTCCAGGCCCAGCACTCTACCCACTGCACCATTCAAGTGCTTCTGTAGTCTTGAGAGTTTGTAAGCAAGCACCCTCCTGTGAGCATTAATGATGCTGCAGGGGGTAGCCTGGGCATGTACATTTGGTGCACTCTTACAAAACAACTTGACTGGTGGCTTGAATTCGGTGGCCAAATTACACACTTCCCTGTTGGCTAATTAATTGGTTAATTAATTGATTGATCTATTCATTAATTCAGTGATAGTCCACTTTCTTGTGGACTTAACGAAAACAGAGGATAAGGAGGGTGTAGCCCATCACTGCTGCAGCACCTCATATATCACCTAGTACATACAACCTGCAGAATTGCCATGCTTAATTCTATTCTCATAAAAGATGCTTATTGGGGCAGCTAGGTGGTGCAGTGGATAAAGCACTGACCCTGGATTCAGGAGTACCTGAGTTCAAATCCGGCCTCAGACACTTGACACTTACTAGCTGTGTGACCCTGGTCAAGTCACTTAACCCCCATTGCCCCGCCAAAAAAAAAAAAAAAAAGATGCTTATCTTCACATCATTAAAACCAAATTTCATTTTGTACAGTGGTTTTGTGTTTACAAAGATCCTTGGTAAATGCCATCTCAATTGATCTTCACAATTATCCTTTAAAAGAGATTTAGAGCACCAGCCCTGGATTCAGGAATACCTGAGTTCAAATCCAGCCTCAGATACTTGACACTTACTAGCTGTGTGGTCCTGGGCAACTCACTTTTTTTTTCTGCATAGCCCTGCAGAAAAAGAGATTTAGGCTAGATGTTAATATCCCCATTTTACAGATGAGTGAACTCTGAAGCAGAGATCATCTATGTGTATGTATCATCCAAATGGTGTCATTTCAGCCATTCTTGACTTATGGTCCCCAAAGTGATGACCATTCCCTTATGATGCCTGAAATTCCACCATTAGAAATTAATTCCTTATGTTAGGCATTGATTGCCTCATTCCTAGCTAAAAAAGCTCTTGGGAAGAAAAAACAATAGATGATATCCATTTCTGTTGTAGTTAAGTTTTACAAAAGGGATTTCCTCACTAGAACCATGAAAGAAAATGGAAACTCAAAGGAGAGAAGGAGAACATAAAGTAAAATGGTTCTGACTCAGGCACAAAGTGAAAAGACTAATACTACTACAGTGAGATGTTGGAAATGACTACTATGAGCAGGGCCATCCAATAAAACCCCACGGAGTCTGAATGATTCACAACATGCTTGCAAACTATGGACTTTACTGGAGTATGAAAATATATTGTACCTGAGCAATCCATGCAGATGAGATGACCAAGTTCCCCAGAGATGACTACATTAAGATTTTTACTCTATCCATCCTGATGACATGTCAGAGTACAGAAAGCAAATACAAAGAGTTGGTGGTGGTGAAGACTGCCCAGTGGTTTATTTGGTAGAGTTTTTCATTTTATTTTTTATTTTTAAAACATTCCTTTCTTTTTTTTAATTTGGAGTGCCAGATTCCTTCTGTCTCCCTCATAGGTCTCTGAGAAGGCAAGCAATGTGATGTCAATTATACATGTGAAATCATGCAAAACATATTTCCATATTAGCCATTTTTTTAAAAAGCAAGAAAAATAAAGTGAGAAAATTATACTTCTGCACTCAGAGATCATTAATTTGCTATCTAGAGGTGGATAGCATTTTTTTCATCATGAGTACTTTAGAAATATCTTGGATTATTGTATCGATCAGAGTAGTCAAGTTTTTCATAGTTGATCATCATTACAACATTGCTGTTACTCTACACAATGATCTCCTTGTTCTTCTCACTTCACTTTGCATCAGTTCATACGGGTTTTGCAATGTTTTTCCCCTCTCATTATTTCTTACAGCACAATACTACTCTATCACAATCATATTCCACAACTTATTCAGCCATTCCCCCATTAATAAGCATCCTCTCAGGGCAGCTAGGTGGCACAGTGGATAGAGTACTGGCCCTGGATTCAGGAGGACCTGAGTTCAAATCCAGCCTCAGACACTTAACACGTATTAGCTGTGTGACCCTGGGCAAGTCACTTAACCCCAATTGCCTCACAAAAAAAAAAAAGCATCCCCTCAATTTCCCATTCTTTGCCACCACAAAAAGCTGCTATAAATATATTTATACATATAGGACCTTTTCCTTTAAAAAAAATCTCTTTGAAATACAGACCTAATTAGTATTATTGGTGGGTCAAAATGTACACACAGTTTAATACTCCTTTAGACAGAGTTCCAAATTGTTCTCCAGAATGGATGAACAAGTTCACTATTCTACAAGCTGTTCATTAGTGTACCTATTTTTCCCTCATTTTCTCCAAAATTTGTTGTTTCTGATAGGTGGAAAGTAGTTCCTCAGAGTTGTATTCATTTGCATTTTTATAATCAATAGTTATTTCGAATATTTTTTTCATTTGACTATAGATAGCTTTGATTTCTTTTTCTGAAAGCTTCCTGTTTATATACTTGGACCATTTACCAATTGGGGTATAGCTCTTGTTTTCACAAATTTGACTCAGTTCCATATTCAGTATATATTTGAGAAATGGAGCCTTTATGAGAGAAACTTGCAGTAATTTTTTTTTAATATTACTTCATTGCCTGTGGTTGTTATTCAGTCATTTTCAGTCACAGTCAACTCTTCATGACCCATTTGGGGTTCTTGAGGCAGAGATACTAGAGTGGTTTACCATTTCCTTTTAGCATAACCAAGCTGTGGCTATTTTACCAAGATGTTACTGCCAGTGTTTGGATTTATCTGAGTTCTGTCAGCTATCTACCAGTGAATCTTTTATGAGTGGTGAAGAATAACCAGCAAGCAGACATTCCTATGAACCAAGCTGAGGGGATACATTATGCTAAGAACTACACCCAAAAGGTTCTGTGTATTGACACTGACTGTTCATAGCTTTGGCATGGAAGAGACTTTCTCTACCACAGATCAGGTCATGATAGTGTCCTTTCACAAGTACAGAAAAGTGAATGTGAAACCTATGGGATACTGGCTTGCAAAGGCAAATACTATGCTGCTGACTCCTCACTTTGAATTTGGGTTGATGATGAGTCTTATGAGGTCATCATGAAACCAGTGATGTGCAAGGTGACAGAGACATTTTGGCCCAATGCAGTCATCTCCAAGTATGATTTTGATTCTTTGTCTGTAGACTGTTTAGGTTGGTTTGACCTTACCATCAATTATATGTCAAGTGTATAGAATTTGTCAAGAGCTTCAATCCACCCATGTTGATGCTGGAAGAGAATGACTACTCCCTACCAACCACAATATAGCCAGATGCTGGACATATGAAACAACTATAAATTTGGACACAGAGATCCTCCATGAACTTCTCTACAAAGACTACTTTGAATACTTTGGATCAGATTTCAAACTTCATATCTAACATGATAAACCAGAATCCCAATAAATATTTGGAGAAGATCAAGCAGAGGCTATTTGAGACCCAATAGAGGTTGCCTCATGATTCTGGTATTTGGATGAAGCTCATTCCTGAGGATGGGATGCAGAAAGACATGGGGATAAGGATGACAAAGATATGAACAAATGCATTTCAATATGCTCCTCAGACACGAGAATTGAATATGAGGAGTTTTCATACTCAGACAAGGAAGCTGAGGGTGGTCAAAAGAACTCATCCAACTTCAAGAAAGGCAAAAGGGTTAAAATGGTAGAGGAGAAAGAACAAGGCCCAAAGGGAAAAAGGAAGCAAAAGAGGAAGATACAAGGAAAGAGAAACTTGAAGCCAAAGGGGTGAAGTATACCAAGTCAACCTGAGATTTCTGGCTTTCCTTGGGGTCTACTGCCCACATCTCCTTCTCACACTCAGAATGAATATTTTCTACCTCTTTCTCTCTCTCTCTCTCTCTCTCTCTCTCTCTCTCTCTCTATATATATATATATATATATATATATATATATATATATGTGTGTGTGTGTGTGTGTGTATTTCATTATTTGTTTGTTTGTTTGTTTAAAGTTGGAGTCAGGAGACCTATGTTCCAATCCCCACCCCAATATTAGTTGTGTGATTTTGAATAAGTCCCTTCTACCTGTGTCTGAAAGAGATTTAGACTCACTGGATCTTTTGTCCGTCAATGAGAGCAGTGGAGTTAAGGTGATTGCACCTTCTACACTGTCTGGCCACTCAGTGCAATATAAATAAAGATCCAAAGCCAAATCCAATTTGGTATGAAGAATGTGAATTGAAATCTCAGCTCTACTTGAATGAATTTGACTAAGTCGCCATCTGGGCTTCAATAGCAATGTCTGTAAAATGAAGACTTTGAACTAGACAAAGGGTTCTTAGCCATTTTTGTTGGTTTGTTTCAAGGACCTTTTTGGCAATCTAATGAGTCATATGGACCTTCTCAGAATAATATTTTTTTCCTTATAGATTCATTTTTATTGTTTTCCTTTGCATGTATATTTTATTTGTTGATGAATACTCACATTCTGAGCAATTAAAAATGAATTCCACTTCATTATTTATGATACATTTAAAATTTTAGATGTATGAAATATTTAGTATATTGGGGCTATAATTGGTTAAAAAACAGAGAGAAAACATTTTCTGCTTTCAATGAATATGTTATCTATTTCAGATAACATGAACATATGGCCAGTGTGACATTTAGTTTCCAATTAATTTTTGGTCTTTCTTTCCATAGCCTTTTATTACACATACTTTTTATTGCAACATGATCTGAAAATTATAGATTTAATATTTCTGCCTTTCTGGATTTGAGTGTGAGGTTTTTACTCCCTAATACATGGTCAATTTTTGTGTAAGTGGCATGTACCACTGAGAAAAAGGTATATTCCTTTCTATCCCCATTCAGTCTTCTCCATATGTCTATCATATCTAACTTTTCTAAAGTTCTATTCACATCCTTAACTTCTTTCTTATTTATTTTGTGGTTAGATTTATCTAGTTCACAGTGGGAGAGGTTGAGGTCCCCCACTAATATAGTTTTACACTGTTTCTTTATTTAACTCACCTTCTCTAAGAATTTAGATGCTATACCACTTGATGCATATGTTCAGTATTGATATGACTTCATTGTCTATGGTACCTTTTACCAAGATGCAATTTCCTTCACTATCTCTTGTGGTAAAAATTATTTGTGGTAAAGATTAATATCAGAAGTTTTAGCTGAATCATTTGAGAGATTGCACATGCTACTGAAACAGCTTTTGAAGGACGTCCCCTTTTGGGAGGAAAACTCGAGTGCGAGGAACTTCTGAGACAAGAACTTAAAAGTGAGGGCAGGAACGGAAGTTGGCATTCTCTGGATGCTAAACTTAGCTGTGGTGGCACGAGCAAGAGGAGTTTGGAAACACTTGGTTGGTGTTCGACTTTGGATGTGCTGGTTCTCAGCCTGGTGGGCAGTTTGGGATTTGGTGAATTTTTTAAAGGAAAATAGACTAAGTTTAGATGTAAGGTTATTCATCTGTATTTCTACTTCCCTATTTCTCTAATTGGTATCACCTTTTGTTGTCTAATTAATTCCCAAGAAATAAAAACTAATCCCTCACAGATTAAAGCTCAGGGGCTCCTTTGTTCTTAGTGGTCTGGGAGATATATATAAAAAGGAAAAGTTAAAAGGGGGAGTTTAATGCTCCATATATCCAATTTTGAATCTCACACTCTTTCAATTAGATCTATTTTTACTTCTGTTTTGTCTGATAAGGTTTTCTACTCCTATTTTTTTACTTCAGCTTAATCATAATATATTCTACTCTAGCCTTTAACCTTTACTCTGCGTGTATTTCTCTGCTTCAAATGTGTTTCACACAAATTGTAGGATTCTGTTTTTTAATCCACTCTGCTATCTGCTTCTGTTTTATGGGAAAATTCATACCATTCACATTTTTTTTTTTTTGGTGAGGCAATTGGGGTTAAGTGACTTGCCCATGGTCACACAGCTAGTAAGTGTCAAGTGTCTGAGGCTGGATTTGGTCTCAGGTCCTCCTGACTCCAGGGCCAATGCTCTATCCACTACACCACCTAGCTGCCCCCAATCCCATTCACATTTACAGTTATGATGACTAACTCCATATTCTGCTCCATTCTATTTTCTCCTTGTTTATACTTTTCTCTTTTAAAGCTGTTCACTTTTTTCTCATGACCCTCCTGCATCACTCTCATTTCTCTCCATTCTTTCCTCCACCTCTCTAAATCTTCCTTTTATCTCTCCTTCTTTCTCTTCAAAGTCCCTTTTGAGCCCTTCCATGGCCTGAGACTAATTCATATTTTTCTTAGAAGCTTTGGATACAGGGGTCTTGAGTTTGTTATCCTTTTCGGAGGGTGCACCTTGAACTTCCTTGTCACTGAAGAAACTTTCTATAGTTCCCAACTTTCTTTGCTTGCTCATCTCGCCGTCTTTTACTTGACTTTTAACTCCCCCCTGGGGGGCCCTGCTTCTAGGCTACACTACTATCCCAAGCTTCAGAGGGTCCCAGGTGTTTTAGTTTGAGGGAGGGCAGGTTTTTCTCTCACCTGGCATTTTCTCTGGTCTGAAGATTATCTCAAGCCAACTTACTAATTAACCAACCAGCAGAGCTTTCTGTCCTATTGTTCTTATCTTTGACAAGCCTGAGCTCCTCCCCAACCTGGGTCTCCTGCCACTCAGGATTTCTTCCTGGTTCCCTGCTGGTGTAGGACAACAAAATTCCTCCCTAGGTCCCACTGACACCCCTGCACTTTTCCCCCCACCAGCCATTCAGCCCTCTCAACTGAACTCAAGCTCAGTTCCAGAAGACACTGGTGCTGCAGCTGATTTAGAGGCTCGGGGTAAATCCCTCTGGTAAGGCATGCCTAGGGTCTCTGTTGGCATGATTGTGGGGTTGGACTTTACTCACAGCCTAGCATGGCCCCCTTTAATCTGTCTCTGGCTGGAAAATAATCTCAGCCCATATTTTTGTGGGTTTTTCTGGTCCAGGGGTTCTTTTATTGCTGTTTTGGGGGTAATTGTATCAGGAGCTCTGTGCATTTAATGACTTTCCTGATGTATGTATTTTTGCTTTGAGCCAAATCTGATGATAGTAAGATTCAAATAATGCTTATCCTCTCCCTTCTTTCCCTCTATTCTAATAGGTCTTTTGCACCTCTTCCTATCGTATAATTTATCCCATTCAGAATAATATTTAAATACATAAATAAAATTCACATCATTACAAATGAAACCAATTGCTTTGAAATACAATTATCAAAATATTAAAACATGAACAAACAAAAAAGGTGGTGGATCCCAGGTTAAGGACCACAGGACTATAAAATCTCATGCCTGTGAGGCAAGTATTCTTATTATGAGCCTATAAACTGGCTTAAGATGTCCAAATCCTTTACTGACTCCAGCAACTATCTATACAGAAAATGTGCTTCTGTGTCTTAAGCTGCATTTTGATGTTTAAGCTTATTTTTCCCTAGCCTTCGGCGATAATGTAGGCATGCACCACTCTCCCTAGTGCCTGCCTTTCTACTCCCCCTTAGTAATAACCTGCAAGGCCATTTCAGAAGGGACAGATCACATAATCAGGCTGGGGACAGATTTATTGGTGTTCATGCCCAGCCTTGAAGTGGTCAGCAAGCCTCTGTTTGTGATGATAGATGGTGTGCTACACATCACTTCTTTTTCTGAGATAGAGCTCACATCCCTTTAATTAGTAATAGCAGAATTTTCTGATTTATGTATCTATCCTAATGCCAGGAACAAAAAAGAGACAAGAGTCCTCCTCTGTTCATTGGTCTGGTGCTCTTGCCAAACAAAAGGCCTAATTAAGAATTAGCACTAGGGCACACGGCTCAGGACAGAGGCCTCTTGGAAACTGACCAATCCCCATTGCAACAAGTGACCTAGACCAGCTGATGCTGCCCTCATGGATGGGTACATAAATCAACACATTCTGCTGTTGCTAATTAACAGTGCAAGCTCCATCCAAGAAAGAGAAGTTGCATTAAGCACATCATCCATCATTCCAAGCAGGTCATAACAGGGGTGGGCATTGAAAGGAAGCAGTACAGTTCAGCACAGGGCAGCATTCTACATATTGATACCCTCATTGCACATCAGCAGAAATCAAGGGATACCTGGGAGTATCTGAAAGCTGAGGCCTGGGGCTGTCTGCACTGCCTCAATGGGAGCAAGGCTGAATGATAGGGCTTCTGATTTCGAACTGATTCTGTGTATTCTATTATAAACTTCTTTCATAGGATTATAAGATCATGAATTTAAAGCTAGAAGGGAATCTAAAAGAAAAATTAGTCTAATCATTCATTTCAAAGAGGAATAAACTGAGGCTGAGAGAAATGAAATGGTTTGCCCAGGGTCAGATAGCTAGTAAGTACCTGAGGCAGAATTATTTCCAACACCTTGTAATTTGGTTGTTTGATTTTTTGCAGGGCAGTGGGGGTTAAGTGACTTGCCCAGGGTCACACAGCTAGTAAGTGTCAAGTGTCTGAGGCAAGATTTGAACTCAGGTACTCCTGAATCCAGGGCCAGTGCTTTATCCACTGCACCACCTAGCTACCCAACAACACCTTTTAATTTTAACTCAAACTGAGGGTCAGTGTATCCAGGTAGAAGATCATCTAAAAAAAGCTTTCCCCAACTCCTCTTAATTCTAGTGTTTTCCTGCTGTTAATTATTTCCCATTGATTCAATATATTGTTTATTTGTACATATTTGTTTGCATGTTCTCTCCCCTATTAGATTGTAAGCTCCCTGAGGGCAGAGACTGCCTGTGCCTCTTTTTGTATCTAGATCACTTAGCACAATTCCTGGCACAAAATAGGCACTTAATAAACATTTACTGATTGATTTCAAGCTCTATGATTCCTTAGAGGACCATCGGCTCCAGTTCAAAGGCAGCTGGCCCGGGATCTGAGTCTCCATGGAAGGTTGCTAATGGATGATATCCTACAAGAACACAAAATCAGCTTGTCTTTTTCCTTCTCTCTTCTTCTTCTTCTTCTTCTTCTTCTTCTTTTTAAGGTTGAGCTTCACTGCTGAGAATTGAGTTGCCCACGGTTATATGACCTGTCAGCAATGGTGCCAAGAATAGCAACCAAACCCCCTGACTCCCAGGCGCTAAGGCAATGGTTACAGCTGCCACTTTCTTGATTATGAAACTGTTCCTTCCCAAGGTGTTGGTGCCATGTGCAAAAATCTACATCAAAGCTTTCCTAACCAAAGGGCCAAGAGAATAAAAACTCACATTTCTATGGCACTTTTTAACTTGTAAAGCACTTTTCTCACAGAAAACCTGTGAGTTAAGGAGGCTGAACATTATTATCTGAATATTTGTTGTTGTTGTTCAGTTGTGTCTGACTCTTCATGACATTATTTGGGCTTTTCTTGATAAAAATAATGGCGTGGCTTACCATTTCCTTCTCTAGCTCATTTTACAGATGAAGAAACTGAGGCAAATAAGATTAAATGACTTGTCCAGGGTCATCTAACTAGTAAGTGTCTGAGGTCAGATTTGAACTCAAGAAGATGAGACTTCTGGACTTCAGGCCTCACCACTCTATCCACAGCACCACTACACTGCCCTATCTAAATATTCCCAATGAAGAAACAAGTATAGAGAGTTGAAGTGATTTATTTCATGCTTAAATTTACATGCTCATACCACACTGCCTTTAGCATGTTTTATGGTTACAAAGAGCTTTTTTTATGCATGTATATCCTCATAACAGCTAAGAGGTACAGTGGATAACATCCTGGACCTGGAATTAGGAAGACTCATCTTTATGAGTTCAAATCCAGCCACAGACACTTATTAGCTATGTGGTTCTTGACAAATCATTTATTCTCTGGCTGCATCAGTTTCCTCCTCTGTAAAGGAGGAGAATAATTGTACCTATCTGTTATGAGGACAAAATGAGATATTTATAAAACTCTTTTAGAATAACTGGGGATTCTGGATAGGATGGAAAAGAGGTTAAGGAGGGGCAGAATAGAGGGAGATCCTGAAGGACAGGAACCTATGCTTGGATTGAGGAATTTCAGAGTTATGGACTGAGGAGGGGGGAGGGACCTTAGAGGCCACCTAGTATAATTCCATTATTTTACAGATAAGGAAACTAAATCCTATTCAGAACTAGGATTTGAACACAAGTCTCTTGGCAGCTAGGTAGTACAATGGATATAGCGTCAGGCTTGGAGTCAGAAAGACTCAATTTAATGAGTTCAAATCTGTCCTTAGATACTTACTAGCTATGTGACCCTGGGCAAGTCTTCACCTGGTTTACCTCTGTTTCCTCATCTTTAAAATGAACTGGAGAAGGAAATGGCAAACCACTCCAGCATCAATGCCAAAGAAACCCCAAATGGGATCATAAAGGGTCGGACGTGACTAAAAAATTACTGAACAACAACAACTCCTGACTCCAGGTCTAGGGCTCTCTATGCTATATCTTACTATCTCTCATGTACCAAGACTGAGTCATATCCTGAAGAAGCAGCAGGATAAATGGGTTTAAGGACTAAACTAATTATTCCTTCCCTGATTTGTGAGGGGTCCAGGGTTAAAAAAGAAAACCAGTCATCACATAATTAATTGGATCCAGTTTGGTTGCTAGGAACACTAAAATAACTAATCATAATAGCAACTCAGATATTTACAGTGATTTAAGACTTCCATGGCAATATCACAAGGAGTAACTTCACTTGCTCTTCAATCCTCCATTATTAGTACAGTTAGGAAAACTGGTCAGCAAAATTCCATTATGTGGTATGTATATCAGACTGCTTCCCTTCCCTCCTTCATTATTCTTGTCCTTCCTTTATTCCAAAAGCGTTCATTATTTGTATCTCCAGAGGTCTCTGCATCTCTGTCCACAGGCCCTACCTCACTGACCTTACATTCTCATGCTTGTGTGTAGATACTCGTGTTCCATGCTGAGAAGATGCCACCTTTAGATAAAGCATGGCCCCTGCCTTCAGGAATTGTAGTCCAAAGGGAGATAAGGCACATAGTCAACCATAAGACACTGTATTACAAGATAAACATTAGATTAGAGAAGAACAAAATGAAGTGTGATGTGATGTCCCAAAGGGAATCAGGCAAAAGGTAGTATCTCAATTCATGTTTTAAGGACTGGAGATGAAGAGAAAGAAGAAGGATAATCTCATCAAAGAGAACACCGAGAGCAAATGTGCATAGGTGAGGGAGCACAGAGTGTTTAGATATTTGAGGGTAGGGTACAAAGGGATGTCTAGTTTGGCGATATTCCATTTGGGACCCTCTCTGAGAGTTGGCAAGTTTTTCAATATGTCAAATTAAAATATACCTTTCTGAAACTTCCACCCATTCTTTTAGAGGTTTTCTAAGGACTAGCAGAATGAGACCACTTCTACATCAGAATTTTTTGAATACTTGAATATATGCATTGTGTATTTTCCAAATTTTCTTTTGTCTAGGCAACATATAATCAGTTTTTTCAAGCTCATCCTATGGAAAAGGATCACAGTTCACAAATTTGGGGTGTAGATCAAATAAAAAAAATTCTTTTGCTATTTTGAGACATGGCAAGGAGTTACAGATTATTTTAAAATAATTTTTACTGATAGCTTTTGTTTTCCTATCACCTGCATTTCCTACTTTATATTAAACCCTTCAACCATTCCCAGAATGTCATCTCTTATATTAAAGAATAAAAAGAGGGGAAAAAGTTCAGCAAATTTTTCTAATATATTTAAAAGCCCTAACATATAAAGTGTTCCACACTCATGTTCTCCCACCTCTGCAAAGAAGTGAAAGTAGGTGTCTGAAAGATGGATGAATTGAAAACGTTCCTCAGTCAGGCAAGTCAACTATAAATATAAACATTTTCTTATATCTACATTTCTAATCATAATAGCAACCTACTTACCCACCTAATTATATAGGTGCATATGTACATATATATGTGTGTGTATCATGTGTATATGTATATATACACACATATGTGATATAAGATATGATACGTATGTTTGTGTATGTTATATTTATACACACATCTTTACTCTTACTCTTACATGTACAAATGTACATACATACACACATACCTGCATACATGCATACACACATATGTGAAAACTAGAAGAGGACCCAATACGTGTTTGTCAGAGACTCACTAATCTGATGTTGGCCTTAGAAGGTAGATAGAGCAAGGTAACTTTTTGTTTGTTTGTTTGTTTTCTTTTGTTTTGTTTTGGTGAGACAATTGGGGTTATGTGACTTGCCCAGGGTCACACAGCTAGTAAGTGTTAAGTGTCTGAGGCCGGACCCGAACTCAGGTCCTCCTGAATCCAGGGCTGGTGCTCTATCCACTGTGCCACCTAGCTGCTCGGTAACTTTGTTTTGATCAATCAATGACTACGAGAGCAAAACATAAACACTGATTGGTGGTGGAATCAATTAATCACGTTACACCAAAATAGAGGCAAGTTAAAAATGGGGTCACTCTTATCCAGAGACTGAAGATACAGGGCTACATTTTCTCTGCCTCCACACCATCCCTGAATGGTATGGACTTCATTCTCTTTCCTATCCCTATTCCCATTCCTATCCGTAGCTTGTTAATGCCCTCCTGATATATGCTACACAGAACTAAATACCAGTTTGAGCAGGACAGATCATATCAGGTTGATCCTTCTCTTTATTCTGAACACCATGTCCTTTTCTTAATATAAGCTGAGATCAAAATGACTTTTTGGTTGCTTTGCTATGCCACTGATTTATATTGAGCACACAGTTCATTAAAGCCCTCTCCTGATAAGGTCTTTTTCTCATCACAAGAACTGTTGTCCAGCTGTCCTTCTAGCAGCTTGTGCTTGTGCAGCTAATATTTAATAAAAGTCCACACATGGTGAACTTTTGTCTTGAACTCTTTAGGAGTTCTTATTATATTTGGTCCATCATCCTGACATTTTTTGATTCTGATACTGGTTTTCCAATATGTTAGCTAGCCCTCTTAGGTCCATGCTATCCATAAATTCAAGATGCTTGCCTTCTATGCATAGTAGGCAGTTAATAAATAATTATTGATTGGTCAAAGTCATTGACGAAAACATTGAATAGAGCAGGGAATGTTACTGAGGAAAGGACCTTGGATTTGGTAACAAAGGACCTGGGTTTGAACCTTAGCTTGCCCTTGCCTACTTATTATCTGTGTGAATGAAAAAAATTGCTTATCCTCTGGGACTCAGTATTCTCATCTGTAAAATAAAAGGAGAGCAGGGTTGGACTAGGTGACCTCTATGCTTTCTTCCAACTCTAAATCTATGATCCTGTGATGTCCTTTGTCTTAGAGAGGCAAGGAGGATAGCTCAGGAGTCAAGCATAACTTCAAATAGATGGGCCATCCAAAAGGGATATTGCTGCTATTAAAGTTAATGGGGTGCAGGAAGGGACAATTCACATATTGTCACTATCAATATGTCAGCACTCCTTATAGGGCAACTGATTGTACATAATTACAATGTGAACTATGGCTTCTTTTTTGGAAGACCAGGGCTCTAGTATGACATGCTCCGCTGGATATTAGAAATATCTCCTTTCCATTCACAATAGACAAAGCTTGTGATGTAGTGATGAGAACGCTGGACATGGAGTCAGGTGACTTAGGTGCAAATACAATTTTTGCTACTAGCTGTAGGACTGGTCAAGATATATCCTCTATGAATATCTTTTAAACAAGAAAAAGATCTCCACTACCCACTATAAGGGTTTTTTATGAAGAATGTGTTTGGTAAAGCATAAACTACTGGATAAATGTTTATTATCTGTTTTTTTGTTTTTTGTTTTGTTTTGTTTTGTTTTGAAATCTTGAACTTAAATATAAGACAAAGTTTGAGTCTAGAGTAGATATTCATGAATGATTTTAAAATAAAAACTCTGAAATAATGAATCGGAAGGTTTATGCTCAGTTTCTAGCTTTTACAATTTTAGTCCTGAATAGAAGGCTAATTTTAAAAGAAAATACTTTTTGAGTTACCCATACCTTGTTTCCCTACTTAGGGCAAATTGAAAACACGGCTTATAAAGAGTCTCCAGAATTCTCTGGATCTCTGATTGAATCTCTGTTTGCAGACTTTACCTCAAGGACCCTACATTCTCATGAGGAAGGACAGATAAATATAAATTTGATGGCATTGGTTTGAGGTATGTAGTGGTTTATTCTTGGGCCCAGATCTGTGATTTCATCAGTGTGGGGGAACTTGTCTTATGGAAACCCCCTCTGCCAATATATATTGACAACTCCTGTGTAACCTACAGTCATAAAGCATGGCTTGGAGTCACTGAGAGCTATAGTGATTAGCTCATGGTCACAAAGCTACACAACCAGTTTATGTTAAAGAGTCAGTACAAGTACCCAGACCCTGAACTTAATGCCAGGCCTCTATCCATTATGCCAACCTATTTTACTTAAAAGCCCTTAGAGGGGGGCAGCTAGGTGGCACAGTAGAAAAAGCACTGGCCCTGGATTCAGGAGGACCTGAGTTCAAATCTGACCTCAGACACTGGATAATTACTATCTGTGTGACCCTGGGCAAGCCACTTAACTCTCATTGCCTCCACAAAAATAAATAAATAAAGCCCATAGAGCAAGTATGTACATATTTTTTTTAAATGGGAGCCATCAGAGGTCCTTGAGAAGGGTTATGATATGATGATAATCAATTCACACATATATTTCTATAGGATTTACAAAGTGCCTTACTTTAACAACTCCATGAGATAGTGTCTTATTATCCTCACTTTTCAGATGAGGAAAGTAAGGCATAGAAAGGTGAATTGACTTGATTACATTGACACAGTTCATAAGGATAAGGGCTAGAATTCAAGCCCAGGTCACTTCTAACTCCAATTTCAATGCTCTTTTCATGATACTAATCTCGCTTAGCTTTCAGCATTAAAAAGATTAAGATTTCTTGCTGGTGTTTGCTTCCAGAAACCAAAGGGTTGACTTTTATGATATCTATTGTCTTCAGAGTGATGAGTTATTTTTACTTAATGCCTTTTCATTAAAAAGAGGCCAGTTTATTTCAATAAAACCAATAGTGTGTGAGTTCTTGAAGCCCATTAATTTTATAACTATATATATATATATATATATATATATTCTAACATTTATAGCTGAGAAGACCAATAAACAAATTAATGAATTGGGGATAACACAGTTAGAAGGGGCCAAGATTAGCCCACTCCTCATCTGGTCTCTCCTCTTACAGGCAGATAAGGCAGAGAGGCTAAGTGATCTGTCTTACAGCATACAGTGTCATAAACAGTATTCAAAGAGAGATCTCTGAATCCACGTCCAGGAGTCTTTCCATTGCACCACCCTGTGAATTGTTGTATTTATTGTGACACATTGGTTTTTAAATACTTAAAGTGATTTTCCTAAGGTTTGAAAGAGGTAAAGATAGAATTCAGATCCCAGTGTTCTGATTCCAATTTTGGCATTCCTTCCATTTTTCTAAATTGCTTCTTCCCATCTGTTTACACTTCTCTTTTCCATGCTAATTATTTCTTTCCATAATAAGTCATTTATTGATTTAGGCCACAAATAAATTAAAACCAACTTAGATTTCTAGAGTTATGTTTGGATCTCATGGTAGGAACCCAGGCTCAGGGAGCATTTTATTAAGTCGACAATTATCATGAATATAGAGGAAATTATTAACCTAGCAAATAGTTAGGCTTGACAATTGGAACCTGGATTCAAGAATTTCCTAATTACTCTTCTCCATTATACACATTTAACTGCTTTCTGGGAGAAACTCTAGTGATCAGGATTTCAATTTAAGATAAGAGACACAAGGGCTGGATTCTGGTTGTCTCCAAAGACAGCACATTCAAATTGCCTTTTTAATTCAACTTCTGCATATCATAGCAGTCATGCTAATAAATCACTGTTTGATAATTCTGATCAGATCATCCTCAAGTTCAACTTATTAATTGCCAATTGAAATAAAACAATTGATAGCATATTGTGAGTCATACCTCACCATGTTAGCACAAGGCATCACAGCACCAGGAAAATACTTGCCACTCCTGTCAGGTAGTGTAGGCTTTCAGAAATGTTTTAAAGAGAAAGAACAAAACAAAACAAAACAAAACAACTAGAATGAAAGCCTCCATTAATGGATACAGAACACCATAAAGAGGCTCTCTCCTCAGTATAATATAGCTTCTCTGCTATAAATTTTAGCCTGTATATATATATAGTTATAAATATAGTAATATAGCAAAAATCTCTTAAAGGAGGCAGCATGGTATAATGGAGAGCTAGGTGGTACAGTGGATAGAAACCTGGACTTGGAGTTAGGAAGATCTAAGCTCAAATCTGACCTCAATCATTTACTAGTTGTGTGATCCTGAGCAAGTCACTTAACCTCTGCTTGTTTTAGTTTCTCTATCTATAAAATGGAGATAATATCAACATCTATCTTTATTTCAGTTCCCTCATCTCTAAAAAGCGGATAACATTTTTCTTTCTTTTACTTCCCAGAGTTGCTACAAGGATCAAATGAAATCATATTTATAAAGTGCTTAATAAAGTGCTAGGCACATAGTGGATGTTTAATATGTGCTCTTTTTAAAAGGTCAATCAACAAGCAAGTGCTTCCTTAATATTAAGTGCTTCCACAGTGGCAAGCACCATGCTAGTCCCTGGGATGACAACAGAAATGGAACTGTCCTAGACTTCAAGAAGCTTACATTCTAGTAGGGAATTGTAGCACTTTGGGGATCAAGAATTGTGGGCTCAAGTCCTGGGTCTGCTTCCAACTCAATGTATGACCTGGAGCAAGATACTTGCCCTTTCTGAGCCTCTCTGAATCTCAGGTTCTTCAGTTAAATGAAGCTTTGGGGGTGGGTGATGTCTAAACTGCCTGACTCCCAGTGCTTAAAGTATCCTCTCCTGAAGGGAACATTTAAAAATAATAAATAATAGACATATTGAGGATGGAAAATGAAGTAATTGGGAAGGAATTTTTTTGTTGTTGTTTTGCAAGGAAGGAAATGATATAAAATTCATATTCAGAGGCTCAAACATATCTTTAGGAGAGAGTCTGCCTAGGTATCTCTGAAATGAAAATCCTTGATGAATAGAAAAGCATCCTAGAATGTTAAAATTCAGGGTGATAAAGGCTTCTTTCATCCAACCTGGAATTGTCTTTTGCCAATCCATATTGGATTTGCCTCATGGGACAGAAGAGCTAAGACAGCATTGTTTAGCATCTAGATTGTTAGGCATACTACCATATAATATTATTATAAAATGGGTCTGTCACATTTAAAGGTTTGATACATATGGTGACCTAGAGGCATATAACTCCTTGGAGATGGCTTAATGAGTAATAGTTAATAATTCTCTATAAAAGCTCCACATTTTTGGAGCCACAAAGAGAAAGAAGAATGTCCAATTCAATTTAATAAACATTTATTCAGTGTTTACTATGTACAAGGCTCTGTGATCCATGCTGAGGATGGAAAGATGAAAAGCAACACTGTCCTTGCCCTCAAGAGGCTTATCTATAATCTATTTGGGCATTGTGCATGAGAGGATCTGTACACAGGTAAGTATGATATAAAGCAGAACATGATTGGGCCAAGGATAATTGTTCTAGGGAAATTTGACAACGGATAAAATATTTTCAGTTAGGAGATGAAGGAAGGTTTCATGGAGGAAGCTACACCTCAGGTGGATCTTTAAGGAAGAGAAAAATTATTGAATGCTATTGTGTTATGTGTAAGAGGGAATGTAAAAAGACAAGATGGCAAGATAAGAAGGGGGAAAAGCTAGTTATCCAGTTTGGCCAGAAAATACTGAGTATGCAATGAGGAAATAATGAGGTAAAGCTGGAGTGGCAGCTTAAAGCTTGATTCCTTGAATGACACTTTAATGAGTTTGTATTTCCTTCTGTAAGCAATGGAAAGTCCTTGAAATTTGCAAATATTCGCTGTCAGAAAACATACTTGATCTGCTTTTTAAAATGACTTCTTAGTTTCATCCAAGAGGAAAGAAAGGGGCACAGTGGTCTTTTGTGTATTCCTTCAGAAGAACAGAGTGATACTACAAGGAACTGACTGGGGAATTTATTAGAAGAGTTGGGAACAGGGGCAAGAATAACATTTCATAAAGGGAAAAGGACCCACATGTACAAAAATATTTATAGCTGCTTTTTTTGTGGTGGCAAGGAATTGGAAATTGAGGAGCTGCCCATGAATTGGTGAATGGCTGAACAAGTTGTGGTATATGAATGTAATGGAATTCTACTGTGCTGTAAGAAATGATGAGCAGGCAGATTGTGGAGAAACCTGGAAGGACTTGCATGAACTGATGATGAGTGAGATGAGCATAACCAGGAGAACATTGTACACAGTATCATAAACATTATATGTTGATCAACTGTGATAGACTTGATTCTTCTCAGCAATACAATGGTCAAGAGAGTTCCAAAGGACTCATGATGGAAAATGCTCTCCAAATCCAGAAAGGAAAAAAAAAAAAAAACAAGAACTGTGGAATATGGATGTAGGTTGAACCATACTATTTCTCTTGTTTTTCTTTTTTGAGGTTTTTCCTTTTTGCTCTGATTCTTCTCTTATAACATGAGTAATGCAGAAATATGTTTAATGTTATTGTACCTATATAACCTATATCAGATTACTTGCTGTCTTGGGGAGGGGAGAGAGGGAGAAAAAAAAGAATAACATTTCATACTGAGAATAAGTTAAAAACCTACCTGTGTTACTAGCTGTGTGACCCTGGGCAAGTCACTTAACTCCCATTGCCCCACAAAAAAATAAAACAAACAAAAAAACCTACCTGTGGTTTTATAATGCAAATGCTCACTAATTCCCAAAGTACTATCTCCCACTGAGAACAAAGTTTGGGTAAGTTTCTGACTCAGAGAAGGGAGTTTGCAATTGAATCCTGGGAGAAATCTCTGGTTAATTAATGATCAATAACACTTGAGTGAAGAGGAATCCTTCTATAAGTAGATATTGTATTTCTTTCAATCTGCTTCAGATGATATTTTCCCAAAAAATGTTATATATTTAAAGATAATGTGTGTAAAGAATTAATTGTTATTTGAAGTTTTTATGCCTCAGTGAGCACTGGCCTGGGGCTCCGCAAACCGCACGGTGCTCCACCCACTGGTTGTAGCCCTTGCCAGGGCTCTGGCACCTCACATCATTACCACTCGCCAACACCTACATGGGCCTGGCAAAATTATAATGATTGGAAACCTAGTGAGGGCAGTCATGTAACTGTCAGAGTGGCCGTCCCATTGGCTGGGACTGTGTAGGGTGTTTTTAGGTTTGGGGAGAGGAGAATAGGGCATTCTAGGTGGAAGCTGGAAAGTGACAGGCATTCTGCTGTCTATTTTCAGCTGATTCCTGGGCGGTGGTATGTTTTCAGGTATTATAATTTCCCTTTCCCCATTTTATTTCCTTTCCCTTGATCCTACTGATCCTGTTTGTGTTTGTTTTTTTTTTTTTTAAGTTCGTTCTTGTTAAAATAAATCTTGTTCTGTTTTTGAGGGAGGCTGCCGGTCTCCTTTCTTGCCCCAATATTGTGGTGAGCCACTTAGCTAGCACTCCCCAATTAAAAATTGGTCCCCACAGTTTTTGTGGCACACAAGGCATTGTGGACTCAGAAGGACCTGGTTAGCACCAGGTATAACTAACATAGCATCTCGAATCTCCTCAGGCTGCTCCACATATCAGTCTTACAATCAACATGCTTTCCATTCTAAAGCTTATGGAGGGTGCCCTTTGGCATATACACCTTTTGAACATCTACAAATTGACTTTATTTCTATGCCCAAAGCAGGACAATATAAATTTTGCCTTGTTATTGTTGACCAGCTCACTCGATGGGTGGAGGCTTTTCCTGCCCCACAAGCAACTGCTGGCTTTGTGGCTAAAGCTCTCCTTAAAGAAATTGTTCCTCACTTTGGGCCACCAGCATACATTAACTCTGATAGAGGTACACATTTTACAGATTCAATTCTCTCCCAGATTTATTCTTTCTTGGGAGTAACTCCTAGATTTCATACTCCTTACCACCCTCAAAGCTCAGGCCAAGTTGAACATATGAATAAAGAGCTTAAGAGCATGATTGGCAAATTATGTACTGAAACCCATTTAAAATGGCCTGATGTTCTACCCTTGGAATTATTCTATCTGCACAGTAAACCAAGAGGTGAACTCCACATATCTCCTTATTAGATGCTTTTTGGTCACCCTCCTATCCAAGCTAAAACTTTCTCCCCAGTCTATACATCGCTGGTGGGAGGTGATACTTCTGTTGCTTCCTATATACAGGAACTACAAACTAGGCTACATGAACTCCATGAAGCAGGAGTTGCTGTACAAGCTGGTCCTTTAGACTTTTCCTTGCATGATTTAAGTCCTGGAGACAATGTATATATTAAGAATTTTCAGTGGACCAGTGGAACCCAGCCTGCTTGGGAGGGACCTTTTCAGGTATTATTGACAACTCCTACCTGGCTCGCCAAAAACTGTGGGGACCGATTTTTAATTGGGGAGTGCTAGTTAAGCGGCTCACCACAATATTGGGGAAAGGAAGGAGACCGGCGGCCTCCTTCAAAAACAGAGCAAGATTTATTTTAACAAGAACAAACTTAAAAAAAAAAAACACAAACAGGATCAGTAGGAACAAGGGAAAGGAAATAAAATGGGGAAAGGGAAATTATAATACCTGAAAAAATACCACCGCCCAGGAATCAGCTGAAAATACACAGCAGAATGCCTGTCTCTTTCCAGCTTCCACCTAGAATGCCCTATTCTCCGCCCCCCAAACCTAGAAACACCCCACACAGTCCCAGCCAATGGGATGGCCACTCTGACAGTCACATGACTGCCCTCACTAGGTTTCCAATCATTATATTTTGATGACATGAGGTGCCAGAGCCCTGGCAACAGCTACAACCAGTGGGTGGAGCACCTTGCGGTTTGTGAAGCCCCAGGCCAGTGCACGCCTAGGCATAAAAACCTCAAATAACAATTCTTTACATGTGTCAACAGAAAACAATATCTCATAATAACTCAGGGATTTTTGTTAGAATCCTGGTTATGTCATGATGTGACCTTGGACAAACCATTTAACCTGTCAGGGTCTTGGTTTATTAATTTGCAAAGAGAGGGGGCTGAACAGCATGACCTCTAAGGCCCCAGCTAGTTCTAAGTCTTATGATTTTACAAAACATCATAAAACAGAGTATTGTGTTCAAAATAATCCTATGAAGCAAGTAGTGAAATTATTATTTCCATTTTACAGATAAGGAAACAAAGTCTCAGGGAATCTTGGTGTTTTGTCCAAAGATACAGAGGAAATAAATGGCATATCCAGGATTCAAAGAAATTCCAGAGTACAATGTAAACTTGTACAATGTACAATATACAATGTACAGAGTACACTTTGGGGCCCCACTCCTCTACAGCCACCTCAACAAGAACCCTACCTACCCAAAGACTACCAGAGGTTCCTGGCACCTTGGGATTATTTCCCTCAAAGTCACTTTCTCCCAAATCCCACCCACCCTGTCTCATACATTGAGGACTAAGATACCTGAAAGTCCATTGTATCTGACCTGAAGATAAACGTTTTTGTATGTGCTATCTTCCTCCATCAGAATATGAGCTCATTGTGGGTGGGAACTCCTTAATTTTCTACTTGTATTCTCAGTATTTAGCAGAGTATTTGGCACACAATCATCACTTAATAAATGCTTTTCCATTCTATTCTATTCCATTGGAAGGATTACCTAGGGTCACACATCTAGGAAGTGTCAGAGCCTAGAAGAAAATCCAACTTTAAGAAGAATGTTTAGTCTACTACATTGGATGTCAATGTGTATGACTACTCTTTAATTAATATTTATATACTTATAGTAATAAAGTTATATTTATATAGAAAAGGGTTAATTAAAAGAATGAATCTTGTACTCCATTATCTCTCCTACTTTGTGCCTGGAGGCAAGATGATTAAGGAATATAATTATATAGTTGAAATTTACCTAGCACTTTATAGTTTGGAGTCCTATAGTACACTGAGAAAAGCCCTAAATTTGGAGTCAATGGGCTCTCTTAATCCTACTCTGCTACCTATGAGCTGTGAGACCTTGGACAAATCATTTATCCTCCTAGGCCTGAGTTTGCAAAATTTTGCAAAATGTTGGGTTGGATCAGATGACCTCTCAGATTGCTTCAACCCATAAATGGATGATTTTACGATCCTAAAATTTCTCATTCATTCATAGATTCTAGACTCACTTAATTTAGTAAAATAAAATCCACATTTTGTAGAGAAGGATATGGGACCAACTCACTCTAATGTGACTCTAAGGGCATATTCCTAGCCTGATGGCCATTACTAGAATTGTACATCTTTTGCCTGGAATTAAATAAGCAGCCTCTAACCATGATGAATGAGAGCCAATGTCACAACAATCAAAGTAAATCTACTTGAATATATAATGACTACCCAACTGAACCCAGAGTGTCTCTAATGTATTCTACCATGGCCTGATGGAATCCATCTCTCATGGAATGGAAGGACAGGATTAAATTTGAAGAAAAAAGAATAAGGTTTGAGTTCTAATTCCTCTCCTTATTAACTGTGCCATCAGGAATAATTAAGGAAATCAGTAAATAGGTAAGCAAAATCAAGGGAGGAAATTGTTTTAAAAGGCAGAGAAATTAATACAGGAAATGCAAAAAAAATGGATAATTAAAGCACATTTTTAAAAAAATCCATAAAATCAATGAACTGTTAACAAATTTACAAAAACCAGAATAGAGGAATACCAAGTAACCAAAATTAGAAATGAGGAAGGGAAAGTTACAACAAAAGCAAAAGTAACAATAAACATTGATACAAGAAACTATTTCCACTGAATTGTGATAAATAATTATATCATGATTGCTCCAAAAAACATCCAAATAAGGTCATAGGAAAATGCCTGGAGCAGCAAAACTCACAGAAGAATGTGCTGAAATCATCTTCTAACCAAGAACGGCTTGGAAGGTCAGAAGGAGGGAGCTGCCGTGCTGATACAGGCGTCTGGCCCAACCCCACAGTCATCCTGACACAGATCCAGTCTCAGGAAGTCCTCACCAGAGAAGGAGACCCCCAGAGCCTCTGAATCAGCTGAAGCACCAGTGTCATCTGGAACTAAGCTCACAATCTGGTGAATGGGCTGAGCCCTGGGCAGGGGAGAAACTACAGGGGTCTATGCTGGTGCTAAGGCAAAACTTGGATTTTACACCCCTACTGAGAAGCAGGCGGTAGTACCGAGTAGAAGTGGCCCAGGTAGGGGAAGGGCACAGGTTCGTCGGAGCTAACAACCTCAACACACAAAGCTGGTTGATTGGCAAGTTGGTCTGGGGTCATCTAGGACCAGGAAACAGTCCAGGTGAGGGAAGAACCTGATTCTCCTTAAATCATACCACCTGGGACTTCTTAAGCATGGGATACTGCAGCCTAGAAACAGTGCCCCACTTTAAGGAGCTAAAAGTCTAGTAAAAGAAAGGCAAGAAGAGCTGACAGAGAAAGGTGAGGACCATAGAAAGTTTCTTCAGTAACAAGGAAGACCAAGGGACACCCTCAGAGGAAGATGTCAACATCAGGGCCCCTATACCTAAAGCTTCTAAGAAAAATACAAATTGGTCTCAGGCCATAGAGGTCCTCAAAAAGAGCTTTGAAGATAAAATTAGAGAGGTAGAGAAAAAAATGGAAAGAGAAATGAGGGTGATGCAGGAAAGACATAAGAAAAAAGTCAACAGCTTGAAAAGTCAAATGGAAAAGGAGGTACAAAAGCTCTCTGATGAAAATAATTGCCTAAGAATTAGGATTGAACAAATGGAAGCCAGTGACTTTATGAGAAACCAAGACACAATAAAGCAAATCCAAATGAATAAAAAAATAGAGAGCAATGTGAAATATCTTCTGGGAAAAACTGCCGACCTGGAAAATAGGTCCAGGAGAGATAATTTGAAAATTATTGTTCTACCTGAAAACCACGATCAAGGAAAGAGCTTAGACACCATTTTCCAAGATATTCTCAGGGAAAATTTCCCTGAAATTCTAGAAGCAGAAGGTAAAATAGAAATTGAAAGAATCCACCAATCACCTCCAGAAAGAGATCCCAAAAAGAAAACTCCTAGGAATATTATAGCCAAATTCCAGAGCTCTCAGGTCAAGAAGAAAATATTGCAAGCTGCCAAAAAGAAAGAATTCAAGTACTGTGGAGCCCCAGTCAGGATAGCACAAGATCTAGCAGCTTCTACATTAAAGGACCAGAGGGCATGGAATATGATATTCCAAAGGGCAAAGGAAATGGGATTACAACCAAGAATCACCTACCCAGCAAAACTCAGCATTATCTTTCAGCGGAAAATATGGGACTTTAATGAAAAAGAAGACTTTCAGATATTTGTGATGAAAAGACCTGAACTGAATGGCAAATTTGACTTTCAAATACAAGACCCTAGAGAACCATTAAAAAAAAATATTGGAGCTGGGGGACATACCTGGGGTCATACAGTGGGCAGCTGTCTTGTGTCTGAGTCCAGGTTTTGGCTGGGATCCCCCTGGGTTCAGGGGTGATGATTTGTCCACTGTGTCACTTAGCTAGACAATAACATCTTTAGGGTTAAATTGAGGGGTGAAGGGAATTCATTGGGGGAGGGGGAAGGGCAGAAGCGAAATCCTACATGAAAGTAACAGGAAAAGGCTTATGGAGTGGGGGAAGAGATGGGAGAGGAGCAGGGCAGTAAATGAATTTTACACTCATCAGAAAAGGCTCAAAGATCTTAAACTCTTCAGAGCTGCCTCAAGGAGGGACACACCCAACTGGGTGGAGTAATCTATTTAATCAGGGCAGTAAATGAGCCTAACACTCATCAAAATTGGCTCAAAGACCTCAATCTCATTAGAATTGGTTCAAGGAGGGAATAATGTACACACTCAAATGGGTGGAGTAATCTCTCTAACCCTGCAGGAAAATAAGAGGGGAAAGGGATAAAGAGAGGGGCAAAAGAAGGAAGGGCAGAGTGGGGGAGGGGATAGACAGAAGCAAATCCCTTTTGAAGAGTGATAGGATGAAAGAAGATGGATAATAGAATAAATATCATGGGGAAGGGAATAGGATGGAAGGGAAACAGTTAACAATAGTAATCAGGAAAAAGAGAAAAGGAGGGAAAATTGTACAAAAAGTATTTATAGCAACTCTTGGTGGAGGCTAAGAATTGAGAATCAAGGGAATGTCCATCAATTGAGGAATGATGGAAAAAGCTGTATTATATGATTGTAGTGGAATGGACTTATGCTACAGGAAATGACAAACAAGATGATCCCCGAAAAACCTTGAAAAACTAATGAACATTGATGTATAGTGAAGTGAGCAGAGCTGAGAGGACATTGTGAGTAGTGACAGCAGTATTGTTCAATGAGTAATTGTGAATGACTTAACTACTCTCAGCAGTGCAATGATCCAAGACAATCCCAAGGAACTAATGAGGAAGCTTACTATCCACCCCTATAGAAAGAACTGATAAAAAGAACACTTGTGGATTGTACATATATAACCTGATTGTGATCTTGTGATGGGGGGAGGAAAGGGAGGGAGGGAGGGAGGGAGGGAGAAAAATTTGGAACTCTAAATCTTATGAAAATGAATGTTGAAAACTACCCTTACATGTAAATGGAAAATAAAATAAATGTTTGTTGAGAAATTTTTTAAAAATAATAATTATATCACAACATGGAGATTCCAGAGGTTAAAAGCTAGGCTTCATCATATGTAAGCACAGGTTCAGAGCTCAGAAAAATAACTCTTAGCCATCATTAGGCTTATGGCAAAGCTTATATAATTTTAATTACATCAAAGAAACAAATCTATCTACACATATACACACATATATGCTTGTGTGTCAAAATGTGCATATATAATTTTTATATGTATATATGTAAACATATATGTGTGTGTGGAGGGAGAGAATGAGAGGAGAAAGAGAGAGAGAGAGAGAGAGAGAGAGAGAGAGAGAGAGAGAGAGAGAATCTCATATAATCTAAGGCCATAAAAGTTAAAAAGATTTAGTTTGGAACCTATAGATAAAATAGGGGAAGTAACACCAAAAGTTTGCAAAATTTGGAGTTTACAATAGACTAATTGAGAGAGGAAATTTACATGCCAAAAACATATCCACAGGGTTAGAGTCATTTGGGATCCTTCCACAAAGAAAGCAAGTTAATTTACTTTGGGAAGCCTTGACTCCCTTTTGGCTTCTTATCTCAGAAGTGTCTGAGAGCCTTCAGTAAATTTTAACATCTTGTTGGATAAGCTTCAACCAGCCAAATAACCTCCTAACCAGGAGAGACAACCTTGATCCCCAAATAATAAAAATTAATAAAAGAAGGTAAAATATTTTCTCATGACAACATAAAAGGACTACCATGAATTATATTGTGAATATGCCAATAAAACTAAGAATATAAAAGAAATAGTTTAGTATTAACAAAGATGGTGTTGGACTATATGATTTTCCAGGTCCCTTCTGACCCTAAGTAAAGAATACACAAAATAGAAAACAAATAACAAATAAGCCCATCAACAAAAGAGAAATTAAACAGACCATCAATTAACTGCTCTATTAAAGAGGTACCAGGACCATATGTATTTACAAGTGAGTTTTATAAAATATACCAAAAAAAAAAACCCCATACTATATAAAGTGTTTTCAAATATAGAGAATGGCATTCCACCTAATTGCTTTTTTATGTGTGAGGCAATTGGGGTTAAGTGACTTGCCAAGGGTCACACAGCTAGTAATTGTTAAGTCTCTGATTCCAGATTTGAACTCAGGTCCTCCTGATTCCAGGGCCAGTGCTCTACACCTAATTGCTTTTGTAAGAGACTTATGGTTCTTATTCCCAAGCATGGTAAAGATGAAACAGAAAAATAAAGTTTTTTTGCTTATATAATATTGTGATATGTTATCATGGATAGGGGCAGCTAGGTGGTGCAGTGAATGTTGGGCCTGAAGTCAGGTAGACTCATGTTCCTGTGTTTAAATCTGGCCTCAGATACTTACTAGCTATGTCACCCTGGGCAAGTCACTTTAACCCTGTTTGTCTCATTTCCTCATCTGTAAAATGAGATGGAGAAGGAAATGGCAAAGTACTCTAGTATCTTTGCCAAGAAAATCCCCCAAAATAAGGTCCCAAAGTTGGACACAACTAAAATTACTGAACAGCAACAATAATGGATAGAGAACCATCCTTGAGTCAGGTTGACTTGAATGCACGATCTACCTTTGACATACTGACTGTGTGACCCTGGGCAAGTCAATTAATCTGTCAGTGCCTTCAGACAAATCTCTAAGATTCTAAATTGCAGAACAGTTTTTAATCTGCATTGTGGTAGAGGAAGAGTCTTTGCTATGGAGCTCACTACACTGAAATCATACTCATTTTACAGATATGTGAACAGGATCAGAGAGATATAGTGACTTGATCAAGATCACACAGGTAGCAAAACCAAAATATGAATGTAAGTACCCTGATTCCAAATTCAGAACTCCTACTACAGCATAGAATAATTGATATGGGAAGAATAATAGATATGATGAAAAATCTAGTAATTCTATTGGAGAAAAAAGGCAGAACCACCAGATGCAGCAGAAAAAGAAATGCAAAAAATTATTTGACAAAAAAAATTTGAATAAAACACGGATTATCATAGTTAATGCTGTTGTTAGTCCCTTATTCTTGCCAGTTGTTCTGTTTATCTTGGTACATAATAGAGAAACAGTTTTTTTTTTTACAATAACAACTATAGGGAAAATAATGTAGCATAATGGTGAAAAATGGAATTGGATCCACATTTCAAATCATATATAATAACAAATTCCAAATAGATCACTGATCAAAATATTGAAAAATAACAAATAATTTAAAAGAAAGTAGAATGATACAGCTATGATAAGTGAAGGAAGGAAGAAAATTCCTACCAATTTAACAAATACAAAAAATTATAGGAGACAAAATAAGTGGAATTGATTACATGAAAATAATATTTTGCATGACAAAAATTAATGCAACCAGAATAAAAAAGAAAGAGAATGGGAAATCTACAATAAATATGTATGATTTTTTAAAATCCAAAAATTTATAAAGAATTGACAAATTTATGAAAGATTCTATTTCTCATTGATGAGTGACCAGCAAATACCAACACAAAATGACAAAAGAAGATACATAGATTTCCATAGCCAATATCATCATTTTAATATTTCAATACTTTAGTGGGTCTGTGAGGTTATTAATATTGTTATTCTTTTCATTGGTACAGTTTATAACCCATCACTATTTTTTTCATCTTGTGTGATTTTTGCATGTTCCCATAAGTCTTCTAGAAAACATCAAACTGACATCCTTGGGGTTCTTTCTAAATTTAGGTCTTTTGACATTTTATGGGTAGCAAGGTAAGATTTGTGTTATCTGCCTGCTATACATTGTTCATTATATGACTGGTCCACTTCTTTTCCAGATCATATGTTTTTTGAATGGAATCTTTTATAGCACTTCTTTTAAGGAAAACACTGCTGGTGATATGCTGCAGATAACTTAGACAATTTTGACCCTTTGGGGCATGTGCTGTTTCATGAAGATAGGCATATGACATCACTGGGAGAATCAAGACACAACTTGGGATGAACAAACTTTCCCTAAACACCTATTAAATGCTTAAGCACTGAAAATATAAAGACCAAAAAATAAAATTAGGCCCGATCTCAAGAAGTATACTATTGAACACAGGCTTATTAAAAGCACAGTACAATTTCCAAAAGTAGCTCACTCTCTTCTTGGTACACACACACACACACACACACACACACACACACACACACACACACACACACCCCTGGTCTAGAATAAGGGGTTGGATTTTAGTAACAAGAGTCAGTATTAGACTTGTCAGAGACAAGAATCCTTTACTGGATCTTTGAACTCTAAGACTAGTTTTTGCTTTAGGTTTAAATACCCTCCCACAGAACAATCTCAGCTATTGGGGAATGTTGAGAAGAGAGCCCTGTCAGGTGAAACCAAATTATTTACAGTTCTCAGCTTCCAGTATTGGCCATACAAGAAAAGAAAGCTTTGGGAGAGAAATCAAGAGTCCCAGAGTCTGGATATGAGTGAATGAAGGAGTGAGTAAATGGGAGAAGGAAGGAGTATGAGTGTGTGAGTATGAACTGGGAAGAGAATTATGACATTTCCTTTCTTTTTATGTTTATATTAAACATTCTTTTATTTCTAATTTTTTTTAAAGTTAAATTTAAAAAAATTAAATTTTTCACTTCCAAATTCTTTCCCTCCTACCCCTCCCCTACCCACTGAGAAGTCAGGCAATATGATATCAATTATCCATGTGAAATAATACAAAACATATTTCCATATTAGCAATATTTCCCCAAAAAGCAAAAAAGTGAGAAAATTATATTTCAATTTGCACTAAGAATTCATCAGTTTGTTCTCTGGGGGTAGATAACATTTTATTATCATGAGTCCTTTGGAATTGTCTTGGATCACTCTATTGATCAGAGTAGCCAATTCTTTCATAACTGATTGTAGTTACAACTTGCTGTTGATCATTCATAATTATCTTCTGGTTCTTCTCAATTCACTTTGCATCAGTAGACAGACAGACAGACAGACAGAGAGGCAGACAGACAGACAGATAGATAGATAGATAGATAGATAGATAGATAGATAGATAGATAGATAGATAGATATTGATAACATCATCGGCATATAGATACATACACATCACACACACACACACACACACACACACACACACATATAACCCCCCCCCCCACCATGTTTTTCTGAACTACCTCCCCTGTCATGGGCTTATATCAAAGAAAATTCAAATAATCCTGAGGAAAGGCAGCAAAAAAATATTTATATTGGACTTTTCTCCCAAGAAAATTCAAACTCTATCTGACTGTTTCTATCACAGAGATAGAGAAGAAAGCATTGCTAAGATCAAATAACCCATACCAGTCACCTATGTTCTCACCTACCTAGTCCCCCATGATGACAAGATCAGGAGCAGCTGTAGCAATTGGTAGGCTATCTTTCTTTGACTCCTGGTAAATCTACTATTAATCTGTAACTACTTTCTGCCTTCTTCACTGACCATAAAGGGATGGAATTTGTGTAAGGAAGTACTCCCATCTCCTTCATCTCTGTTACTAGTAAAGAAGTAAATTATACTTCCTTCCCAAGACTCAATACTGCTGAATATTAACCACATGAAATTGTTCAGGCAAATCCAAGGACTCCCATTTAACCCTATCCATAGCTAACAATAAAGAAACTACTATAAACAACCTTATAGGCACTGATTCCCAAGAACTCATACTATCCATACCCATAACCCATTCCCTTTGATCATCCACCACGATTGAAACCCAAAGATAGAGTGTTCCATATACCTCTACCTGAGCAAGGGTTCTCCTTTACTTGCTGGTTTGCTCCCAAGTCTCTCAATAGAAGTTGGGATACCCCCGTGAAATTAATGAAGATTTCCTGGCATAATAATAGCCTGGTTACCACTTTCCAGGAGACACGAAAGGGGTATCTTCTCCTGAAGGCACTGATGTTCACAGTTATATATGACATAATGTTGACTGGGATAGTTGAGGCTGTGGTGGTGGAAAACTAGGGTTGTTGCCACATCCTAGAATATTTGGGTTTTATGTTCTATTTCTCGGAATTGTTGTCTTTGACAAATCGGTGCTACTTCAGAAAAGCAAAGGACTCTACACTTGGTTTCATGAATCCGACTTTAGGATGACTTCCATGAGCAGGATGGATCATGGTTGGATGCAGTCCTCATCCGCCTTCTCCAGAAATTCCTTGTTCTACACTCAGAGGGGTCTGTATAGCCCCAGGAAGAACAGTATCCTCCTTAATTGTCAAGTTTCTTTTCCTCTTGGATGATTCAGAAAGAGTTTGGGGAACCAAAAATTATTGTGAAGGACTTCATTTTTAAATGATATTGGGGAAGCAAAATTGTCTTTTGTTGCAACCATGGAAAGAGGGAAATTTTCTGAGGAAAAAAAAAAGGAATTCGTTAACTTAACTGATTGTAGTTTTCATCCCTGGTAAAAAATGAAGGGAGTTGGGGCAACTAGGTGGTGGGAGCAGCCAGGTAGTGCGGTGGATAAAGCACTGGCCCTGGATTCTGGAGGACCTGAGTTTAAATCCAGCTTCAGATAATTGACACTTACTAGCTGTGTGACCCTAAGCAAGTCACTTAACTCTCATTGCCCTGCCCCCCCAAAAAAATGAAGGTTTTTTTTCACCCAATTCCCATAAAAGAAGTAGATAGCTCCTCAGTCTAGCCCTCTAAAAAGATAAAAAATTAGTACCATTCTACTGATGGGGTTACTACCAACGTTTTGGCTGGTAGGCCAGAAAATACTGAGAGAGTAGCACAATAGGGTGAGTAGTATCAATTTGAGTCTAGGGACAGATTCCATAAACAGGTGCATTTTTTTAAAAGTATTTTAATTCAGATGATCCAGATCCATGATGGGGCCTGGTGACAGAACTAGAATTATTGTAATCTGTCTGGTGGTATAGAAATTCCTTGGTGTTGCTCCTAGCCATTGTGGTTGTTTTTATCTGAAGTAAACTTTTAGGGATTGCCCTAGTCATCAATGTTTTATGGATTTAAGAAGACTGCTTTATGTTTTCATTATATATATTAAGCTTTTCCTTTAGCTATTAAGCTTTTAAAATATTATTTTCGTGGCAGACATCCCTTTAGAAAACCAAAGGGACCTGGCATCAAGGGGATGAAGTATGGGAGGAACAATAGCTGTTTTGTGTTGGGTTGAATGGCCCTGTAAAGGAACAGGGAGGACATTTACATCCTTGTTTTCATAAAAGACATAGTCCAGGAGAAATTACATTAAGAAGTTTACCTTGCCTTTCTTCCTGCCTTCAGGGGAATGTTTTCCTTTTTGCTGCTCTGTTCTCCAACAGGAACCAAGTTGTATTCTTTTAAATGTGTATCTATTTAAAATGGATTCTTTTAATTCTTACTTAGTCAAGTTTGTTTTAATTCTTGTGGGTCCTCCACTTGTGGTCCTCCACAAGAACTTTTTGCATTCTAAACTTTGTAACTGATTGAGGCTTGGTCTATAATATATGCTAAACCCCAAAGCCTGTCATAGAGAGGGCGTAGGTCAAGCTGAAAGACTGAATATAACTTGAATTCCTAAAAGCAGGTCTTTGGAGACAAGCTTTCAAAGGGAATGACTATGGGCCAAAAGCAGTCAATGGCTCATACTCATTGCTCCTTCCAATTTAAAAAAAAAAAAGACAAAGAGGATTTCTACTTTGTCATTCTAAAAGAGCAGAAAGGTCAAATATCAAGATTAATTTTCTGAATTTAATAGAAACCAAGAGACTATTATGAACCCAGCATGGTAGAAAACTAAAGCAGAAACATCTAAAGCTTTTATTATTATTATTTTAATCAAAGAAGCCCACATGCTGAATTTCCAGTGGTGACCCAAGGACAAAATCATTTAATGTACTAAACAAAACAACACCTGTCTGCTTAATGTTTATGATTGCACAAATCTTCACTTAACAAAGTAGGAGTATATTCATTGATCATGAGAATTAAAGCCTAATAGGACTAGGAAAAGTCAGGTTAATACAGAGTAATTGCTCACTTCTTTTCTCTGGGGCTCTAAGGCAGCACTGAACAGTGGGACAAATTTACATATCTGCTATTTATTAGCTGTGTGACCTTGATCAAGTCAATAAACATATGGGTCTCGGTATTCTCATCTGTAAAATGAGGGTTTGGACTGGATGAGCTCCATAGGCCCTTCCAGTTAGGTTGTACACTGGGGAGAGTGGTGAGCCTGGAGTCAGGAAGGTCTGAGTTCAAATCTAGCCTCAGACACTAGCTGTGTGATATGGATAAATCACTTAATCAATGTTTGTCTCAGTTTCCTCATCTGTAAAATGAGAATAATAATAGCAGCACTTGCCTCATAAGCTTGTTAGGAGTGTGACAGTGAAAATAATTACTATACACACAAGTTTGGGGTAAGCATATTATCAATTTGTCAATTTCTACCACTAAGGAATTGACCAAGCATCTCCTGAACTTCTCATGTTCCCCAGATAGTACATGTAGTCCTCCAGAGCAAATGTGTGATGCCTAGAAAGGCACATGACTATGTCCAGGTTTTTTAATCCCTTTTTGATAAGAGGTGGGTCATTATACATCAGATAAATCTAGTTGGTTGACATGATTTGAAGATGGGCTATATTAAAATGAAGTCCAGGTCTTATGAAAAATGTAATCCATCTACAGAGAGAGAACTGATGGTATCTGAATATAGATTGAAGCATATTTTTTCTGTTAGTTCCTTTTTCCGAAATTTTGTTTTTGTCTGTTTTCTTTCACAACCTAGCTAATGTGGAAATGTTTTGCATAACTGCTCATGAATAGTTTATATTGAATTGCTTGAGTTCTTGGGGGAGGGAAGGAGGAGGCAGGAAGAGATTTTGAAACACAGAGTTTTAAAAAATTGATGTCAAAATTTGTATTTTATATGTAATTTGGGAAAATAAAATTCTAAATATTGAAAAAAAAAGTCCAAGGACGACATCAGAGAAAGGAATGCAAGACCCCCACTCAAGCTGGCCAGAGCAAAATCTATTCATCTAGGTGTGGTTTAATCTCCTCAGAAAGTCCTTGGGCTAGCTTGACTAAAGAATCAGTCTCCACCCAAGACTCCTTTTGTTAGCTTTAATTTGACCTAGATGAAAGTTGATGAAGTCTCTCTAGGAGAATGGAGAGGAAGGAGAACTAAGAAAGAGAGATCTTTGGGTCCCTCAAGATATTGATTATTAATAAATATTTCTCACAGGAGTAACAAAAGAGATAATAATTGTAAAGCATGTAGTATATTGCTTGGTACATAGTAAGTGCTATATAAATGTTGGCTATTATTATTAGTATTTTTTTGGATATAGGTCATTTCAATTATAATTGAATAATAATAGCAATCTCAATTATAATGGCAATTACATAGTTTATTAAAGTTTACAAGCATTTTCTACACATTGTCCCTTTTGACTTTTAAAATAACTCTGTTTATCAAGTAGTATGGTCATATTCCCATTTTATAGATAAGGAACTTGAGACTTAGGAAGATAAAACTACATTATAAAGCAGCAGTCATAAAAACTATTTGGTACAGGCTAAGAAATAGAAAGGTGGATCAGTGGAATAGGTTAGACAAACAAAACACAGCAGTAAATGAATATAGCAATCTCCTGTTTGATCAACCCAAAGACTCTAGCCTGTAGGATAAGAATTCATTATTTGACAAAAATTGCTGGGAAAACTGGAAAACAGTATGGTAGAAATTAGGCATAGACCAACATCTTGCACTTTACACCAAAGTAAAATCAAAATGGGTACATGATATAGACATAAAGGGTGATACTATAGGCAAATTAGAAAAGGAAGGGATAGTTTACTTGTCAGTTCTAAGAAGAGGGGAAGAATTTGTGACCAAAGATGAGGGAGAGAACATTATGAAATACAGAATGAATTATTTTGACTAAATTATAAAGGGTTTTCACAAATGAAACCAATACAAACAAGATTAGAAGGAAAGTAGAAAGCTTGGGAACATATTTTACAGACAGTGTTTCTGATAAAGTATCATATCTAAAATATATAGAGAATTGAATCAAATATATAAGAATCCAAGTCATTCCCCAATGGTCAAAGGATATGAACAGGCATTTTTCAAATGAAGAAATTAAAGTTATCTATAGGCATATGAAAAAATGTTCTCAATCACTACTGATTAGAAAAATGCCAATTAAAACTACTGATGTACCATCTTACACCTAGCCCATTGGCTAATATGACAAAAAAGGAAAATGATAAATATTGGCGAAGATGTGGGAAAATTAGAATACTAATGCACTGTTGGTGGAGCTGTGAACTGATCCAACCATTCTGGAGAGCAATCTAGAACCATGCCCAAAGGGCTATAAAACTGCGTATACCCTTTGACCCAGCAATACCACTACTAGGTCTATATCCCAAAGAGATCATAAAAAAGGGAAAGGGACCCAAATGTACAAAAATATTTATAGCTGCTCCTTTTGTGGTGGCAAAGAATTGGAAATTGAGGGGATGCCCATCAACTGGGGAATGGCTAAACAAGTTGTGGTATATGAATATAATAGAACACTATTGTGCTGTAAGAAATGATAAGAAATGATGTCAGAATATCATGGAAAGACTTACATGAATTGATGCTGAGTGAGATGAGTAGAACCAGCAAAACATTGTACATAGCATCAATAACATTGTGTGATGATCAACTGTGATAGACTTAACTCTTTTCAGCAACACAATGATCCAAGATAATGCCAAAGGACTCATGGTGGAAAATGCTCTCCATATTCAGAAAAAGAACCATGGAGTCTGAATGCAGATTGAAGCTTACTATTTCCACAGTTGGCATATATCAGAGGCATAATCAAGCCCAAGACTATTGATTCCAAGGCCAGCCCTGTTCTCATTACACCAAGCTGATCCCTCCTAAATCAATTTGCAATTTTCTGACTTAGAAAAATTGGGATCTAGACTTGAAACAACAACAACAAATCTATCCTTTAAACAATAGTCAACAGTCACTAAACAACTGTTTTTGTGAGAGGTAATGAGGAATAAATCTATAGCATCAAGGGGAAAAAGTATTTATAAAAACTGAAACTGAATTCCACAAAGTTTTCAGAATGCTAATTTTGTTCACTGTGTGCACTGAACTATAATAAACAGGTTAATGGATTCAGATATATAAGCTCTGATTTAAGGCATAATTGTGGGAGAAGGAACATTAGTATTCTTGTTTATATTCTTTTAAACAAGTTGTATTAGTGAATATTTAAAAATTAACTTTAGCAACTCGACCATCTCTGATACCTCCTCCATTCCTGATCTACTATCAGTTTTAATCATTCAACAAAGATTTTTTTTTGAGTATGTCTCCTGTGTTTTAGTATTCAAGCCAGAGGGGTTTCAAATACATCTGAGATATGATCTGTACCTTTGGGGAGTCTTCAGTGCCCACTGGGGCCTGGCACTTAGATACAGGAAATAAGAACTGAATAAGACAGGATCTGATTAACTTGGGAACAGAGGGCAGATTAATTTGTGTCGTTATAGTCTCATTCTGTCTGTGCTGCTAAGCTATTGGAAAGTTCAGAGTTGGTGCCTTTTATTGTTGCCTTGGGGAAGTGGCAGCCGCAGGACATATCTCATGATTGCTGTGCTTAGATTGCTTTTGCTCCTGCCCTACCTGGGCACTTGGGGCATACCGAGTGGAAGGCAGCAGAATTTTATTTCACTGAAATATAAAGACATTTGGCCTCAGTCCTGCTTGCTTTCATGATTGTATAAGAGCTGTGCATGCTGAAATAGAAAGAGTTATTTCGGCTATGGGCCAGCTAGGTGGCCCAATGGATAGAGCACTGGGTCAGGAAATCTTGAATTCAAATCTAACTTCAGCAGCTCACTAGTTGTATATGACCCTGGCTAAATCACTTAACTTCTGTCTCAGCTTCTCTATCTATAAAATATCTGTAAAATATGTAAAAATAATAGTACTTAGCCTCCAGGCTTGTTGTATCAAATGAAATAATATTTGTAAAGTTCCCAGCACATAGTAAGTGCTATATAATTGTTAGCTTTTATTATTATTGTTAAATATGAGGTCACCTGGCCCAAGGGCTGTTTTGAGGAATGCTGACAAGTTGGAACTACTTAGTCATTAAATTTTGTATTCAATTACACCAACTGTGCAGATTCAGAGTCTAAAGACTTGGGTTCCAATCCTGGCTTAGGCATTTATTTAATGGCTAGATGACAGCTGAACCTTTTTGAGCCTCTATGAATATCTTTGAAACTAAGCACACCAGGGAGCATAAAACTATGAAAATGATGCCTGCATCATTCACTACTTTATCAACATTACCTTTAAGGAGCACCGGGGTGACCAGCGTGGAGAGTTCCAGTTGGGTTGGGAAACCTCTTTGACTTTAGCAACAATAGGTCCTTTTCCCTTGGGGCCATCTTAATTCACTGCCTATCCCTTCTTTAGGGGAAACTAGATGGCTCAGGGGATAGAGTAATGGGCCTGGAGTCAGAAAGTCTCATCTGCCTGAGTTCAAAGCTGGACAGACATTTATTAGCTCTGTGACCCTGGGAAAGTCACTTAACCTTGTTTGCCTCAGTTTCCCCAATCTGTTTAATGAACTTGAGAAAGAAATGGTAAACCCCTCTAGTATCTTTTCCAAGAAAACCCTAAATGGCATCACGAAGAATCAGATATGACTGAAACGACTGAACGACAACAAAACTCTCTTCAAACTGACTTTCTAATGCAGTTGCTGCTACTTGCCTCAATATTGGCAACAGGGTTGTTTTTTTGAAGGGTGTTAGCTTCCAACCCCACCCCTATATAAAGGACCAAAATGCTTACAATGGCCGTACCATGGGGCAAAGAATTCCAACAATAACGTCTTTATCAGGTATGAAGGTGTCAAAGTTCTCATCATTCAGGACCATTCAGTAAACTGGAGATAATAATATAGTAACTAACTACAAGGACTGCAATAAGGAAAGTGTTTTGTAAACCACAAACACTGTGGAAATTTGAAGTATTATCAATACACACCAAGCATGGGCAGTATTTCAGGGGTAGCAGGCCAAGGTTGTGTTTATCTACTCTCTCATAAGCCATGGGGAGTTGTGATTGCCTTCAGGCACCCATGGAACTATCCAGAAGTTGATATGGTATGAATCAGCTTGGCCAAGACCACTGGCAGAAATACTGCCAGGGATAAATGCTCCCCTCAGGCTCCTATCAAAGAAGTAAAGGGCTAAAATCCATATATTTGTGTGTGGGGAATGAAGCAACATGGGAGCTGGGAAGTACTAGAATAGGCTTCCCACTGGGGATAGAACTGATATCTCCCAGTATTTCTCCATCTGAGTTAAGACATTGATTCTTCTATTCCTTTACATGACAAGGGTTAGTTTTCCCTAAAAAAGAGCCAAAGCAGTGCCCAGGACCTGATTGAAGCCTGCTTCCTTGACACTGCTTCCAGATCACATAAGAATATCAAAAGTCCTCCCTGTGTGGAGTTCAGGCCTCTAAGACTTCATGAGTCACCATACCCTCTCCTGCTCACCCTGCCCTTCTGACTAAATGTGTTGATTGCCTTAATCTGATACCTGGAAAGGACTTTAATTTTGAAAGGCCAAGACTACCCATTGCATCTTGGGCCATCACCATTTGTCTTGACTCTTATCTTGCCACTGGACTCTGATGGTTCTGGAGGAGAGGAGGCTGATGACTTTGCACAGCTGTGCTTCACACAGATCCAATTTATTTGCAAGTCAAGACATCCCCCTTCTGATGTCACTGGTCTTCTTTGAGAACAATCAAATATGTTACACTAAGAAACTGAGGGAGGCCTTATTTGCCACAGCTGAAGCAATGTCACTGAATACTTGCTGCATGTTATTATTTTGATAGAGCAAAGTAAACCTCTATTTGTTAAATGTTCAATGACTTTAGAGTGCCTCATTTTTTCCCCAAGTCAAACCAAAACTAACAAGGTGGTGGTGTTAGGCCCACCCCTAACAGCTTTTATACTTTTATAAAATGCCACTGTCCCTGCCATCCAAGACCACAACCTTATAGAAGTGGATAGGATGAACTCACCCCAGGACAATGCCATTATGCCAGGATAGGGTAAGCACGGGAATATATTCAGTCATCATGAAAGAAAGAGGTAATGGAGGACCACGTCATGTCATACAGTGAGCTCCTCAGAACTCATTCACCTTGATTCCTAAACTTATGTTGATTTGGCAGCCTGAATCTTTGTTCTCACTTCCTGCTTGCCACTTTTTCCCTTTCACCTCCTTTAATTATGGTGATCCAAAGAAACCCTGGCACCAAGCCTTCCTGGCCTTTGAGTTTGCCCTTCCTTAGATCCCAAATCATAACCTGCCCTTTTCTGAAGGTGGGAATTGTCCCTCCCCAACTTGAGTGTGTGCCCTGATAACTGGTATGCATTGGCTTGTCACTTTCCATTTGGGACAGGATGTGATATCTGGGACAGGTCAGACTTTAAGTTGACATTGAGACTGAGAAGAAGAAAAGAGATAGTGGCTACAGAAGTAAGGGGTACGCAGGGTAGGGAAAGGCTGTGAGGGAGGAAAGGAGCTCTGGAATGGAGGCGGGAGATCTTCAAAGACAAGTGTCACTGACATTTGATTAAATGACATGACATGTAAGGTACTTTGTAAACCTTGAAGCACTATAGAAATGATAGCTATTATTATTACCTCACAACTTTACTGAGGGCTTGCCTTTATCATAGAAGACCAAATGACTTTCCACATCAGCATTAACAAGAGAGCTACAGGTGGTCAATCTCTAATAAAAATTCAGATTTAGTGAACAGAACTGGAGGAGAAAGAGAAGATGGAAACAATGAATGAAACAGTGAGTCTTCTTTGTCCAAAATGATTTTTTCATCATGTAAAATGAGGTTGTTGGACCAGATGGCCCTGAAATTCTTTTCAACTTTAAATCTATGAACCTATGACCTTAATGAATGCACATTGAATAAAATGGTTTTGTGGGGGTGGGGGGCAGCTAGGTGGCATAGTGAATAAAACACTGGTCCTGGATTCAGGAGGACCTGAGTTCAAATATGGCCTCAGACACTTGACACTGGTTGTGTGACCCTGGGCAAGTCACTTAACCCTCATTGCCCTGGGGGGAAAAAAAGGGAAACAAAAAAAAAGAAAGAAAATGTGCATAAATACTTTGGGCAGCTAGGTGGAGCAGTGGATAGAGCAGTGGCCCTGGATTCAGGAAGACCTGAGTTCAAACCCAGCCTCAGACACTTGACACTTACTAGCTGTGTGACCTTGGCCAAGTCACTCAACTCTCACTGCCCAGCAAAAAATAAAATAAAATAAATAAAAAGAATAAAATGGTACACTCATTTTATTTGGACAATGAATAAAATGCAACTTGGGCTCATAGACTCTAAACCTGGAAGGAAACCTTATATCATCTAATATGACTACCTTCTTTTTTTAAAGATTTCACAGGACAGAGCTGGAAGAATCCTTAAAAATTTGATCTCTTTATTTTATAGCTGAAGAAAATGAGGCCTAGAGGGAGAAAATAACCTGCTTCAGAATACCCAGTTCTCTGTTTTAAGTGCTGTATTCTCTCCACTATACCCTACTGTTTATTGAACCCAAGTGTGAATGGAATGAAAGGACCAAATCTTAGCAATGTTTGCTCCATTTTCCCCAAATCAACAGTAGCACTTTGATGGGCAGGTGGGTGGGACAAGTAGCCACTGGGCTCTGATATCACTGGGTCTCCATCTGTTCAGTGTGCGGTCAGGAGCCTCCAGCATAATCCTGGCATATTTGATAAAACTTCGGTACCCTTTCCAAGAGCCATAGATCAAAGAAAAATTTACTTGGAGGATCAAACTATGAATCTTGAAAAAGAATCACATTAGCATCAACAATGGGATTAATTAGACTCCGCTGGAAGCTTTTCAAACAAAAAGATGTGACCAGTTCACTAAGAATTATGGAATTTCTTGCTTCCCCCCAACTCCTTTTCTCCCCTTAACTCTCCCCACAAATGATTTGGTAGCTTCTGCATTATCCATACTGAGACCCTGTCACAGGGAAGGGGGAGAAAATCTGATCTCTTAGGGCATGTATGCTGTCTGTTGATATCAGACATCTTGTTCTAGGGAAAAGGATTTGAGAAGCTAGACTTTCAAACAGATAAATGTCAGAAGCTCCTTACCAGAAACTAGGGAGTACTTTCCAATGGCACTTAGAGAACTATTTTTATTCATTTTTGAAGAGAGAGGAAATGAACATTCCTTCACATACATGCCATTTTCTTGCTGTATTGGCAGTCATCTGAAGGAATATGATTATGTTAGAGATTCACGGCTCTTATATAGGTCATTGTTCTCTGTCGAATATGTGCATCTATGTGCCAAGGGCCAGAAAACTAGACCCTAGAGGAGCATGAGGGAGTATAGTGCCTTATAAAGAGTAAATAGCCAATGTTCTCTATGGCCATCAAGTGAAATGAGACTAGCTTGGTGGGGAGTGTGGTATACTGAAAACAGGAAGGAATCTAAGTCTAGGCTTTGACATAGACTTACTGTGTGGCTTTGGTTAAGCCATTTCTCTTCTCTTGGCCTCAGTTTCTTCATCTGTAAAAAGAAGCTATTGGACTAGATATTCTCTAGGGTCCTTTTGGGTATTAACATTTTGTGACTCAGAAAAGAGCATGACTGAGGGTCAGAGGGGTAGTAGAACAGAGGATAGAAAGAGAAAATTGAGAACAAAGAAGATTGACTATTTCATTCATTGTTTCCATCTTCTCTTTCTCTTCCAATTCTGTTCACTAAATTTGAATTTTTATTAGAGATTGGTCACCTGTGGCTCTCATGGTAATGCTGGTGTAGAAGGTGATATATCCTGGTGTGATACGGGTCAGACCTCAGCAATTAAGGAGGCTGAGACTTCCTCAAGGTCACAATAAATTTTACAGGCAGAATTTGAACACAGATCTTACTTTACTCTCACTGTGCTTGAAGAATGGATTTCAAGAGATGCTTGGGGAAATGGGTATATTCTAGATGTAGAAAAGGTTGTGAGCAAAGATGAGACAGCTTGGGCCAGTCATGGAGGAAGACAATAGTCCAATTTGGCTAGATTGCATATGTGAAGGTGAGTAATGTGGGATAAAGCCAGAAAGGTGGGCTGAAGCCAGATTTGGGGATGCTTTGAATGTCAAGCTAAGTAGTTTTTATTTTATTTGGTGGATATTGTAAAACCACTGAAGCGTTGTCTATTTGATTTGTTTTAAATTAGAAGAGTGATATGACCCTATCTACATAAGTAAACTCAACCTGGAAGTGAAGCAATGGGGTGAAATAAAGGATGGCTAAAAGGGGGGGAGACATGTTGGGGGTTGATGTAATAATCTAAAGCAAGAGATAGGATCAAAACAAAGATGGTGATAATGGAATGGACAAGAAGGACAAATGTAAAATAATTCATGGAAGGAGAAGAAATGAGATTTGGAGACTGATTATAAAGGGGTATGGGTAGGAGGCAAGGGAGAAAAAGAATTAAACATGGCTCCCAGATTTTGAATTTGGGTAACTGGTAAAGGTAGTAATACCTTAACATTAACAAGTAAGGGTATCAGGTTTGTTTTTTTTTTTTGGGGGGGGCCAACAACAGTTTGTGGTTTGGGACAAGTTGAGACTAGGATGCTATTAGGACATTCAGATGAAAGTGTCCCCCAAGATAGTAAAAGATATCTGGATTTAAGAATTAGAGATTAAGGGCTCTTAGGGAGGGAAATAGAGATAGGACTTCTTCTGTTTGGCTGTTGGACCCACAACCATGAACAATGGTTGAAAGTATCAAAAAGGCAGATTTGGCTTAATGGGAGGAAAAATTACATGTCATACCAGAATTGGCTGCTACAAGACTATATATTTCTATCATGGGAAATATTCAAGCAGAGTATAGACAACCACTTGTCAGGGAAGATTTTAGAGAGGTTTCTGTTTAGGTATAGACTTTATTTTATTGTTCTGGGTTGAAAAAATACCATTGTATTTTGCAGTAAGGGGATTGATTTTAATTCTAGGAACAGCGTTTTCTGAGACAGTTGTATACTCAGTGGCTGAGCTAGAACTTCTACTTTCCAAATGTGACTTGGTCTGTAACACCTTAGAAAATTATCATGGTCCTGCTACTTCACTGGTAGTACAACCATAGCATTAATGCTTATACTGCACAATATTATAGAGTACCCTGCTTTCTTACTCTATCCTATTCACTCACTCCCCATCCAAGAGATTTATGGGTTGCCAGCATCTTGAAGCACATATCAAACTGCAAAAGTACCAGGTCTAAAGGTAACTAGATACAGAAAGATTATCTACACTTGACAACCAAGGCATAAAGTAATACTGGCAATCTGGTGGACTCTATGGAAAATATGAATCTGAAATTGAGGATGCTTTTCTGTTTCTCTTGTCTCTGATCTCGTAAGTCTAAGCTACACAAGATTTGTAAGGATCCTCTCTATGGTCAGCAGCAATCTGTGTCTTTTATGAGAGAGGCAATGTCTAATGGAATGAGCTTGGGAGTCAAGAGACCCTGCTCAAACACTGAACTAATATGGTGACCCTGGGTAAATCACAACTTCTCTCTGAGGAGGTAGTGGGATCCTTAACCCTGAGGGTCTACACTTCGAGTGGAGGCTGGATGAACACTTGTCCAGGATATTCTTGAAAGTATTCCTATGTAGGAACAGGTGGTGGATTGATATAAAGGCCATCTGAAGTTCCTTCCAGGGCTGAGATTATGCATTTATTACTCTATAATTCCAACAATGGAAGTCCATAAAAAAATTGCAATTCAAAAAAGCAAATTTTATAGTAAAGCTATCATAGATGTAACATAATCTTTCTTTTATGATTTGAAAGAATCTTTCAGGGCCTCTGGGTCATCATTAAAAATACCAATTATCACCATGCTGTGGATACACAATAGAGATTTCTAGCTAATTGTATTCCAAATGAAACAGCTACGATTGTAAATTGTAATTTAGAAACTGTCCAATATAATCCTATTCTACTTCTCTTCAACCTGTTGAAAAATTGTAGAATAATTAAAAGCTCAGACTTGGAATGGAACTCAGACATAGTCCAAACTGTATTTGAACAGGAATCCCATCTAGAACTTCCCCAATATACAACCCTCATTTTTTGCTGCTAGATTCTTCCCTGTAACATCCAGACATAATTAATGCTTATCTATCCTTAAAAATCCTTCACTAGACCCTGCCACTCCCTTGTGTTCTTCCTCCCTATTACTGTGAAACTCCTAGAAAAAAGTCATTTGCATTCACTTCTTCCACTTCCTCCCAAACTCCTCCTCATTTCCTTGCAAAGTGGCTTCTAACCCCATCACTCTATTAAATCTGCTCCTTCAAAGCTTATTAATGATTAAGTCTTAACTGCTAAATTGAACGACTGTTTCTAGGTCCTCATCCTACACAACCTTTTTTGCAGCTATTGACAAGCAAGCAGCCCAGCTACCATAAACATACTGCAGCACAAACCTCAAAGTCATATCAGACCTTATAACGACCCCTAAATCCAATGAGAAATAATATCAGATGACTTATAGCCTAGAATTACACAAAAAATCAGACAGTAGCCCATGGACAATAGAAAGGGAGTAGGGGAGTACAGAAGGAAGCCTAGACAAGCAGGTTAGTTTTGAAAGTTACTGTCTGAATTTATTATATATTTAAAAAAACAACAGCAACAACATAAGTGGCATGAATTAGATATTCGTGTTTTCACATACAATATTTTTTGCGTGTCTTACTTTGTCTATGAAAATTTTCATTTGGGAGAGGAGAGTATGAAGTTCTAAATCATAATGAATTGAGAAATAAATGCAAATGAATTGAACAAGGAGTCTCCTAACCTCAACTTTAAAAACCTCTAGTTATGGGGGACCCACTACTTCTTTAAACATTCCATTCTACTTTTGGATGACTGATTATTAGATATTATGGACTGCTAGATGGCACAGTGCATAGAGTGCTAGGTCTGAAGTCAGGAAGATTCATGTTCTTGAATTCAAATCTGGCCTCAAGCACTTACTAGCTGTATAACTCTAGGCAAGCCTCAGTTTCCTCATTTGCAAAATGAGCTGAAGAAGGAAATGACAAACCACTCCAGTATCTTTGCCAAATGGAGGTCACAAAGAGTCGGACACAACTGAAAAATAACTTGACAACAACAACAACAACATCTGTTATTAGGATTTTTTTCTTTCAAAAGACATAAAACTCTGCAATTTTTATTCACTGCTCCTAATTCTGTTGTCTAGGGTCAAGCAAAACAGATTTAATTTCTTTTCTACATGTCAACCCTTCAAATACTTTAAGATAATTACTAACTCCCTCAGTGTTCACTTCTTTTGGAGAAAAGAATCAACCAGACTTGGCCAGTCTTCATATGTCCTGGTCTTTAATGCTACCAATATTTTATTCGCGTTCCCCTGGATCCCTTTCAAATTGTCAGTGACTTTCCTAACACATGACACTAAGAACTGAATACAGTCCCCCAGATGTTGCCTTACCAGAACAAAGAACAGAGGGGGTAGGTAGCACCTCCTACATTTGGCACACCATGCCTCCCTAGTGGAGTGCATTAAGGAAAGATAATGTGACTCTAAATGGAGACATGGGTCTATGTTGCTGCTGCCTAGCAGTAGGACATTCCATCCTACAATAAAAGAAGAGAGCATGCCTAGTGAGCCTGATTGTAGTGAGAGAGGGGGGCGGTTGTCATGTTTTAGGAGCTTGGCAGTGCCTTAACAGCATGTCTGGTTGATTGGGTAATTGAACTCTAGTGTATCTGTTAAGACCTGTTTGTCTATTATGTAACTACCCACTTTGTGTTCAAATGACTGCTTGCCTAGGACGTTTGAGTGAACAGTCAGGAAAAAGATTTAGTTCAAAAAGCACAACTGTGTATGTTCATGTGCCCCTAAATATGTGACAAAAAACAGCCACCAGAATCCTGTGGGAGCATCTGAAGAAGAAGGAAATAAGCCATGTGGATAGAATGAGAATTCCATTTGAGTTCAATCCCCCTTTAGGCAAAGCCATTAAGAAGAAAGTTTGTGCAGTCATTCTGTAGAATCATAGACTATATTAGAGCTGGAAGGGACTAATAATAGCTAACATCTCTATAGTCCTTACTGTGCCAGGCACTGTGCTAAGTGTTTTGCAATTATTATATCATTTGATGGTCACAACAAACCTGGGAGGTAGATGCTGTTATTAATTACCCCCAGTTTTCAGATGAAGAACTGAGGCAAACAGAGATGAAGTAACCTGCCCAGGATCACACAGCTAGTGTCTGAGGTCATATTTGAACTCAGGTGTTCTTGACTCTAGGCTCAGTGCTCTATCTACTGTGACACCTTAAGCACAGAATATTAAATATAAAAATGAGATGTAAAAATAATTTAACTGGGCCTAATCCAAGGACTCTTGACTAGCTAGCTATCTGACTGGTATTGATTGCCTAAGCCAGTCTGTTAGGGTGGTTTAAAATTTCCCCCACAACTGCTCCTCCCAAATTGATAAGCAAATGCCTCTTTTAATTAAATAATCAAGGGGCAGCTAGGTGGAGCAGTGGATAAAGCACCAGCTCTGGGTTCAAGAAGACCTGAGTTCAAATCTGGTCTCAGACACTTGACACTTACTAGCTGTGTGACCCTGGGCAAATCACTTAACCCTCATTTCCCCACAAAAAAAAAAAAACACCCCCAAAACAAAAAAAATATAATAAAGTAATTAAATAATCAAAGCAGGGTTTATTTATAAAAATAAATGTAAAAAGGGGCAGCTAGGTGGTGCAGTGGATAAAGCACTGGCCCTGAATTCAGGAGAACCTGAGTTCAAATCCGGCCTCAGACACTTGACACTTACTAGCTGTGTGACCCTGGGCAAGTCACTTAACCCCAATTGCCTCATCATAAATAAGTACATACATACATACATGAATACATAAATAAATAAATGAATGAATGAATGAATGTAAAAGATAAGGGTAAAGAAATGCAAAGCTATAACACCTGACTTAACATTTCTCTTCTGCCATTGCTGCTGTCGCCTGAGGGTATGCTGGCTGTTGCCCCTGGGGCCTGCAGCCATGCCTTGCTTGGACAGGTTCACCTTCAGGAGTTTCCAACTTTCTCAGTCCCATGATTTTTCCAACTCAAAAACCCAGGACTTCACTGCTCTGCTCCTTTCTTCTAACTCCAAGCCCCTTTCACTTTGTGGACCCTTTATGTCTTCTCTACTTGCTCTGTCAGTCTCCCTTTTTCCTTTTCTCCTCTCCACCATAGACCCCCCTGAAAATCCCATTTCTCCATCTCCTTCCAAACCCCCAGTGTCTCTTTTTATTACCCTCCTCTCTCAGGTGAAACTCAGGCTGGCCACCTACGCAAGCCAAGCTAATTTGCTGGCCGCCCTAGTGCCGCAGCCAGGGGGCTCCAGTGAGCCACGCATACCACACCCAGGGTTTGAGGGGCCGTGTCCCCTGCTGCACACCCAGGACCTCCGAATGGGCCGCACTCTGAGCCTCTGCCTTGGCTAGCCCGGGATCTCCAGGGTAGATTCCCTCAGGGCAGAGGGAACTGGGGCTTTTCGCAGCTGTCCAGGCCAGCTGGTGCCCCCTAAGACCCATGGGGCTTCTCAGCTCGGCTGCTAAAGTGGAGGGGGAGGGGCAGCTCTGTTTGGGGGGCCTAAGGCTAATTTTAATGCCTACAGAGAAGAAAACAGACAATGGAACCTAGCATGCTAGACCTGGAAATGACCTTAAAACCTTTATAAAATAAAGATGGAAAAGACCTTAGAACATGGAGAGGAGGAGGCAAGGGCTGGGTAAAACTTTGTCTCATAGAATTTCAGCACTAGAAGGTGTCTTAGAATGTAGAACAGAGTTAGAAATGGAAGGAATCTTAGAGTATGAAATAACAGTGAAATGTGACAAAAAGAGGCAGGAGAGGACATAGAAAAACTATGAAAAAGAGACAAAAACAAAAACTCAACAAATCACAGCAGTCTATTCCTATTCTTTGTATTGGATACACTTATTACATGGTATCTAAAAGGAATCACTATGTTCACAAAAATGACTTTATGTCATCAAGAAAAGGTTGCTGTGCACTATATTGAAGAATGAAAAAAAAAGGATGTAATATAGAGAATGCATCATTTGAAACCTGTCAATCTAAAAAGTGATCTTGTCTGCTTAAACTAAAAAAAACATATTATAAAGTGTCTATCATTACACCTTTCTGCTACTGGGCAAAAAGAGAAAATCTGAATAGAACAAAAATGCAAGATATAGAATAAAATATATTCATTAATAGTGTTTGATAAATCTATGACAAATAAAAAAAATGACACACCACAGAATTCATTATTATTAAATATTACTAGGGAAACTGAATAGAAATATGGTTGGAATGAAATTTATAGTCTTGCCTCAAATGTTATACCTTAATAAATTTCTACTGGATCATAGGTTTAAACTATAAAAAGAACCATAAAAAGTTAGGAACAAAGGGAATAATATATTTATCTTAACTGTGGAAGGTAGATAAATTTTTATCTCTTGAACAAATAGAAAAAAATTATAGGGCATAGGTACATGGATTTGATCACATAAAAATATATACAATCGCAACAGTAAAACAAAATAGAAAAAAAATGACAGATAATATGAGAAACAAAAATACATAAATTATTTAGGGGAACTATCCAGGTCATTTTAACGAATAAATGGCTAGAAAGGTCTTACAAATTACAAAGAACCATTTGAAATAATATTCAACCTTCCCAATAATTAAATATAAATTAATATTTCTCTGAACTTTGAAAATAGTTATCTTACAGTCAACAAAATAACAAGAATAAACTAATGAAAAAACTAATTGATGACAAGGTTGCTTGAGATACCAGAGAATTCATACACTGTTCATGGAATTGCAACTTGGTATGATTTTTGCGTCATTTAGAATTACAAAGCAAAATTTATTTTAAAAAAAAGCAATCATACTCTTTCACCTTATAACCTCATTAGAAAATATAGCCAAAGAATGCTATCAAAAAGTCTTAGAAAAGCTGTTTGTTCAAATCACTGATAACATTATTATTTATAACAACAAATAACATTTGGAAATAAGTTATAGGTCCAATAATCAGGTATTGACTGAACAAATCATAATATATAAATAGAATAGAATATTATAAAATTTCATGAAGAGGAAAATGAAGAAATATGGAAAAATAAGGAAATTAAATCAGAAATTGAGTATTTAGAAGGGTACAACTCTCTACAATGAAAGCTATTATTAAAACAGAGGAAATGGGCAAAGATGATCAAAGGTGACAGATGAAAGGAGTAGTTGATAATTTCCTTTATGAATGTTCATGTGGACTATTTGTGCCTGACCTGTGGTAGAGCCTTCCAAGTTTACATTGGTTTGATCAGCCACAGTTGGACATAATGTACCTTGACTTCAACACAGCGATGTCATTGTGGTCCTCTTTGAGAACAAAGGGCAAGAATCAACACTCTGTCTCTGTCTCTGTCTCTGTATCCACCTCTCCCTCTCACACACGAATACACACACACATACACACTAATATGTATAGTATCCATATATGTGCATGTATCTGTGTATATTAACAATCTTTTAAAGTTAATTGGTTCAAAAATATTTAGTTTTGCCATTTTTATTAAGTTCATACCATTGTTATTTACTCATTTCAATTGTGTCTGACTCTTCATGACCTCATTTAGGGTTTTCTTGGCAAAGATACTGAAGTTGTTTGCTATTTTCTTTTCAAACTTATTTTATAGATGAGGAACTATGGCAAAGAGGGCTAAGTGACTTGCCCAGGGTCACACAACTAGTAAGTGTCTGGAGTTAGATTTGAACTCAGGAACATTAGTCTTCTGACTTCAGGCCCAGCGCTCTACTCTGCCATCAATAAATGCTTATTCTAAAGTTTAAAAATTAACATCAAAGATAGTGAAATTATTTATATTGCTGCTTAAAAGGCATAAAATTTAACTAAACTAGTAAATTCTCTTCATGAGAAGAACTTCATTACCTAATGGGTCCACACTTCTCTGCAATTTACTTACTTCACCTAGATGCCTTAGTAAGACATGATCAACCTGTTGGTTTGTTTTCCTTAAATATACTTCTTTGTTGTAGGGGAGAGTTTTGGTGGGGAGAGATTGTATTAAGCAGGGATTCTCTTTGGAAGTGACAATGTTATTTTATAAAAAGAGCATCATTAAAACATTAATTCAATTTTTTTTTTTTTTTTTTTTTTTTTTTTTAGTGAGGCAATTGAGGTTAAGTGACTTGCCCAGGTTCACACAGCTAGTAAGTATTAAGTGTCTGAGGCCGGATTTGAACTCAGGTACTCCTGACTCCAGGGCCGGTGCTCTATCCACTGCGCCACCTAGCTGCCCCCAATTCAATTTTTTAAAAATAAATTAAAATGCAAAATGGAATTTAGTTTTCCATTCTGTGATTTTGAGGTAGAAGAGCTCAGTAGTCACATAGCCCTAAACGATTTAGAGTTCAAGGGACTGATGAAATTAATCTCAATCTATATAGAACCTATTATTTATAGACAGTTATTAGAATCCTTGAATGTGCTTTAAGAGATTACATTGACTCAAAATACTCTCTTTATTGCAGCTGGTTGATACAATGGGTAGAGTGCTGGGCCTTTAATCAGGAAGACCTGAGTTCAAATCTAGTCTAAAACATTGACTAGTTGTATAATCCTAGGTAAGTCACTTTGCCTCTATTTTACTCGTTTCTACAACTGTAAAATGGGGTTAATTATAGCACCTATTTTGTAGAGTTTTTGCAAGGATCAAATGATATAATGATATTTATAAAGTGCTTAGACCAATGTCTGGCACATGGCAGGCTCTATATAAATGCTTATTTCCTCCTTTCCCCTCATAAATCTTTAGGAAAAGTCTATTTGCTGAAGATTGATTTCTGGGACCGGAGTGGGGAAAAACTTGAGGCATAGAGGACAGCAAAGAGATTTGCAATAATTCAGGTAAGAAATGATGAGCTCAACTTTAGGTACACTGAGTTTAAAATGTCCCTGAGACATCAGGTTTTAAGTGTCCAATAGGCAATTGGTGATCCAGGCTTGAAGCTTAGGGGTGATATTGGAACTAGATATATAGATCTCAGTGTCATCAGTACAGAGATGATAGCTAAACCCATGGGAGCTAATGATAATCTACTCTGAGAGGGTAAGAGGAAGAAAAGGAGAGGGTCTGGCATAGAATCTTGGGAAATATACACAATTAGATAGCATGATGTGAACGATGAGCCATCAAAGGTTACTGAAAAACAGTGGTCATGAGCAAAGGAGTTGAAACAAGAGACTGTAATGTCACAAAACCCCCATAGAGGACAGAGTATCCAGGAGGAGAGGGTGATCAGCAGAATCAAATGGAATAGATAGGTTGGGGTGTTTTAGGTCTGGAAAAAATACCATTAGATTTGGCAATTAAGAAATTATTAGTAACATTGGAAAGAGTAGTTTCAGTTGAGTAAAACACAAGATTGAAAATGGGCAACAAATGAATGAGAGGAAAATAGAATGAATACAGTGTTTCCAAGGAGTGTGGCTGAGAAGGGAAGCAGAGAATGAATAAAAGCCTGAGGAGATGGCAAGGTAAAGTGAAGGGGTGTTTTTGAGAATGGGGGAGATGGGCATGTTTGATAGGCAGTAGGAAATGAACTATTTGATAGGGAGAGTTTGAAGATTTGAAAGGGGATGTTACAATAGTTGCAATGTACTAAAGAAGGTTGGAAGGGATAGGATCAAGTGTACACATAGAGGGGTTGACTGTTAGATATATAACCTAAAGAGTTAAAGAAAAACAAAAAGGACCTGGGTGTAAAAAAAAAATTTTAGTAGCTCCTTCATGGTACCAGACAATTAGAAACTGAAGGGGTGCCCACTCACTGGGAAACAGACAAATTATAACACAAGAATATAATAGAATATTATTACGCCATAAGCAATGATGAAAGGGATACTTTCAGAAGAAAATGGAAAGATATCTATGATAGTGAAATAAAACAAGAAAAGCAATTTATGTGAGTAGCAATATTATTAAGAAAAACAACTTTTCTAGGGGGCACAGGGAAGAGGGTTCTGAACCTGAAGTTAGGAAGACTTGAATACAAATCTGGCTTCAGGCACTTACTTAGCTGGCAAGCCTAAACAGGCTCTTTCTGCCTCAGTTTCCTCATCTATAAAATAGGGATAATAATAACACGTACCTCTCAACTGTTTTGAGGATAAAATGAGGTTATATTAGTAAAGTATTTGGTAAACCTTGAAGAGTTATATAAATGCTAATTATTATCAACATTTTTTACCCCTCTCACATGATGGAGTGACTTTATTCCATACAAAGGCTAACCTCTCTACCTGCTAAAGCAATCCCCCATTCTATCTCCTTTTCCTCTAACAGATTTCCCACTCTCTCACTTATCTTTAATCTCTCCTTATCTACTGGTTCCTTCCCTGCTGTCTATAAACATATCCATATCTCCCCCATTCTCAAAAAATCCTCATTTTATCTTTCTATCCCCAGTACTTATTATCCTATATCTCTTCTGCCTTTTGGGCTTAAACTCCTTGAGAAAGCCATCTAACAGAGATGCCTCCACTTCTCTCATTTTCTTCTTAACTTTCTAAAATAACGTTTCCAAACCTTATCATTCTACCAAGAATCTTCTTTCCAAAGTTATCAATAATCTAACTGCTAGATCCAATGGCTTTTTTCCCCAATCCCCATTTTTCTTGACCTCTCTGTGGCCTTTAACATTATATCACCTTCTTACTCAAAAAACTGCAGTGGGTTTCTATGAACTCCAGGATCAAATACAAAATCTTCTGTTCTGTGTTCAAAGCCCTTCATAACCTTGCCCTTCCTCTTACCTCCCCATCCATGATGAGCCTGGCTTCCTTCAAAGAACCAACTAAAATCCAACTTTATATACGAAGTCTTTCTCAACCCCTTCTAATTCTAGTTCCTTCCCTCTGTTTATCATTTCCCATTTATCCTATATAGAGCTTGTTTGTACATATTTGTTTGCTTCTTTTTTCCAAGATTAGATAGTAATCTTCTTGAGGCCAGGGATAGTCTTTTACTTATTTTTGTATCCCTAGTGGTTAGCACAGTACCTGGCACATAGATGCTTAATAAATGCCTAGTGACTGACTGATTTCCTGCTACAGAGATGATGGATTTAAAACGCAGACATTTTTCATCATAATCAATGTGGGAATTAATTGCAGTTGACTTCATATTCATTATGAATGTTTCATTTTCTTTTTTTAATTGGTAATTTTAGGGGGGAGGGAGTAGAAGAAAAAATGCTTATTACTCAGAAAAGATTAAAGATAGGGAAAAAAACATATAAATGGGGGCAGCTAGATGGTTCAGTGGATAGAGCACCAGCCCTGGAGTCAGGAGTACCTGAGTTCAAATCCGGCCTCAGACACTTAACACTTACTAGCTGCATGACCCTGGGCAAGTCACTTAACCCCAATTGCCTCACTAAAACAAAACAAAACAAAAAAAAACATATAAAGGAGTTGTCTTTGGCAAGGAGAAGAGCCACTTCATTGTAAGGTAAAGGAGGTGAGAATGAGATATCAAAGGGCTTTTGAGATGAAGTATACAGAGAGAAAAATGAGTCTCACTTTGAACAGCTTCAGTTTTCTCAGTAAAGAAAGAGTTGCCTCAGGGAGGGGGGAGGGAAGGGAGGAAAGGAGGGATAAAAATTGGAACCCAAAACCATGAATAAAAATGTTTATTGTTTTAAACAAAGAAAAAAGGCCAGATGAGAAATTGTCAAAGGATATGAATAGGCAGTTTTCTGATGAAGAAGAACGCTATTGCCATATGAAAAAATGCTCTAAATCACTATTGATTGAGAAATTAAAATTAAAACAACTCTGAGGTACCATCTCACACCTATCAGATTGGCTAATATGACAAAAAAGGGAAATAATAAATGTTGGAAAAGCTGTAGAAAAATTGGAACACTAATGCATTGTTGATGGAACTGTGAACTGATCCAACCATTCTCGAGAGTGCTTTGGAACTATGACCAAGTGGTACCGCTGCTAGATCTGTATCCCATAGAAAAGGGAAAAGGACCCACATGTACAAAAATATTTATAGCAGCTCTCTTTGTGGTGTCAAAGAATTGGAAATTGAGGGAATACCCATTGATAGGGGGATGGCTAAATAAGTTGTATATGAATGTAATGGAATACTATTGTGCTGTAAGAAATGATGAGCAGGAGGAGTTCAGAGAAACCTGGAAAGACTTACATGAACTGATGCTGATTGAGAGGAGCAGAACGAGAACATTATACACAATAACAGCAAGATTGTGTGATCAACAATGGGGATAGACTTGACTCTTCTCAGCAGTGCAATGATCCAAAATTGTTTCAAAGAACTCATGATAGAAAACGTTCTCAACATCCAGAAAAAAAGAAATGTGAATTATGAATGCAGATTGAACCATACTGTTTCTACTTTTGGACTGTTTTTTCCTTCTTTTTTAAGGTTTTTCCTTTGTGCTCTGATTCTTCTTTTACAAGATGACTAGCGTAGCAATATGTTTAATGTGATTGTACATATACAACTTATTTCAGACTGCTTTCCATCTTGGGGAGGAGGGAGGGAAGAGAGAGTGGGAGAAATGATGTAAACCTATGTTGTGAACCCAGGGAATGGGGATGATAGTGGTAACTTCAATCCAACTTTATAAAGGAGCTGATAAGATCATCAAGTGAAGCAGTACAGTACCTAAAACAGAGCCTTATGGGATGCCTACTGGTTAGAGAGTATGACCTACATTATGATCTAGAAAAGGAAACTGAGTGGGAATGATTTAATATGTAGAAAGAGAACCAGGATAGAGAACATCTAAGTGGACATTAGTCTCTTATCATATAGGTAGAAATTGTGGAAGAAAGGAAGAAGGTACTGAACTCCTTGAAAAAAGAACAAGAATGATATAGGGGGGTGGATAGGTATAACATAACAACCATAATATACCATGAATATAGAATTGTAAAGGAATTTAGAGATATTCAAAGCTAGGGTTTCTTAACCTTGTTGGCATCATGGATCCTTTTGTTAGTCTTCTGTGGTGGTCACATGGCCATTTCCCTATTGGTTTCTTTGTAGGTATATCCACAAAGATCATCTTGTTGGAGAGGAGAAAACATTGTTAATTAGAAAATAGAACTATCCTGTTGAAAGGAAGAAGGAAATAATTGGAAAACATGGAAGCACCCATATTTCAAGGGTGGGGGACACTCAAGAGGATGGGGATTACTTTTTTATTGCCCTTATATAGCCAACCCTCATACAGGTATCCTAGCTATACTATGAAGGTAGTTATATAAACAAATCAATCTTGATAGCTGGGAATAAAAATTGAAATCTAAAGAAATAGTAACGATAAATGGTGCCTGAAGTTGGGAAGACAAGTTCAAATCTGGGCTCAGACACTTACTTAGCTGTTGATAGTGAGCAGGTAACAACCTCTCTCTGTTTCAGTTTCCTCACCAGTGAAATATGGATAATAATAATACCTCCCTCTTGGGGCTGTTTTGAGCATAAAATGACATGACATCTGTAAAGCATTTGGTAAATCTTTTTCATGCTGTTGTCTTCAAAGTCAGTAGAAGTCAAGGCAAAACAAATACCACTAAAAAGTCTAAGAGTTGAGGTTCTGGGATAATTGTAGTCAGACAGTTTTGTAATAATTAACTAGGTGTTTGGCTTATCAAAAGATTTTCTAAAGTGGTCACACTCATTTGATAGTAGGTACATGTGCTTGCTTGGCTGGTCACGCCTCTAACAGCAGCACTGGATTCAGGAGGATCTGAGTTCAAATCCAGATTCAGATACTTGACACGATCTAACTGTATGCCCCTGGGCAAGTCACTTAACCCCAATTGCCCCACCAAAAAAAAAAAAGAAGAAGAAGATCTTTTCATGGAATTTTAAGTTGAAGGAAATATTTTAAAGAAACATTCATTACATTTTTTTGAGCTCCCAATTTTCTCCCTCCTACCCCTCTTGTTCCCCTCCTTGAGAAGGCAAGCAATTTCATATAGATTATACTTATGAAATAATTCAAAATGTTTTTGTTTTAGACATGTTTCAAGAGAAAGCCCTACCCCCCAAAAATAAAAAAAAAATAAAGTGGAAATGTATGCTTTGATCTTCATTCAGATTCCATCTTTTTTTTTCTGGAGATGAGTAGCATTTTTCATCATAACTCCTTTGCAATAGTCTTGGATCATTGTAATGATCAGAGTAGCTAAATCTTTCACAGTTTATCATTATACAGCATTGCTCTTAATGTGTAAAATGATCTGTTTCTGGTCACTTCACTTTTCATCCATTCATATAAGTCTTCTCAGTTTTTGTTTTTCTGAAATCATCCTGCTAATCATTTCTTAGAGCAAAATAGCATTCCATCACAATCATATACTATAACTTGTTCAGCCATGCCCTCAACCAAAGGACATCCCCTCAATGACTAATTCTTCACTACCACAAAGGGTAATATAAATATTTTTGTACAAATGTGTCCTTTTCCTTTTTTGTTTGATCTCTTTGGAATACATACCTTTTAGTGGTGTTGCTGGATCAAAGGGTATGCACAGTTTTATAGTATTTTGGGCATAGTTTCAAATAACTCTCCAGAATGATTAGATCAGTTCACAAGTCCACCAATAGCGCATTAGTGTCCCAATTTTTTTTCCAAATTCCCTCCAACATTTGTTGTTTTCTTTTTCTATCATATTATCCAATCTTATAGGTATGAGGTGGTACTTCAGAATTGGTTTAATTTGTAATTCTCGGCTCAATAGTGATTTAGAGCATATTTTTTCATATGACTGTACATACCTTTGACTTTTTCTTCTGAAAGCTCCTATTTTTCCATTTGGCCAATTCTATTTTTTAAGTTCTCTTCAGTGGGTATTTGTGCCTCTTTTAACATTTTTGTCAATGCCTTTTTAAAAGTATTATTTTCTTCAGCATGTTTTTGTGCCACTTTTACCAAGCTGTTGATTCTCCTTTCATAATTTTCTTTTATCACTTTTATTGTTTTTCTCAATTTTTCTTCTACCTCTCTTATTTGATTTTTTAAATCAATTTTAAAGCCTTACAGGAATTATTGATGGGTTTGTGTTCAATTCTCTCTTTTCTTTTTCTTTGAGGCTTTCTTTGTAATTGTTTTGACATCACTGTCTTCTTCTGAGTTTGTGTCTTGATCTTCCTTGTCACTATAGTTACTTTTTATGATCATGTTCTTTTTCTGTTGTTTGCTCACTTTCCCAGCCTATTTCTTGATTTTTAATATTATATTAAGTTGGGGCTCTGCTCCTGGGGTAGAGGGGGCACTGATCCAAGCTTCAGGTTTTTCATGTTATTTTCAGAGCTAGTACTGAAGGTCTGTAAGTTTTCAATGCTTCCAATGTGGTATGTTCTAAGGAGAGCTGTGGTCCCTGTTCTCCTGGCCTGTGCTCTAGTATTTACTCATGAAGGGATCTTGTTCCCCCATAGACGCAAGCACAAGTGCTCCTTTCTGCTTTGGAATTGAGACCTTGGTCCCTGCTTCCCTGTGATTACAAGTGCTGGTGTGCCAGGACTTCTCTTTGCCTTGGAACTGTAACCCAGAACCACGTATGGACAATGCAACAGAATCTTGAACCTAGTGCTAGCAAAGATTCCCCTGTAATCTCTTTCTGACAAGTTGTATAAGCACTCTTACTGTCTGTGAGCTAATTGCTCCTGAAGCTGCTGATGCCACTGTTGCAGCCTCCTCCAAGTCCTGCTGATGGTATTGTTGAGGTCTAGCCTATGTTGCATTTCAGGCTAACCATGATTCTTTTTTTTTTTTTAATGTATGAGGTATTTTATTTTTTCCTTTACATGTAAAGATAGTTCTCAACTTTTGTTTATACATGCTTTACAATTTCAGATTTTTCTCCCTCCCTCCCCCCTCCCCTAGACAGCAGGTAATCTGATATAGGTTATATCTATATATCTCTATACATATACATATAGATATATATATATATACACACACATATATATATATATACACATAATAACATTCATCCTATTTCTGCATTAATCCTGTTACAAGAGAAAGAATCAGAGCAGTGATGCAAAACTTCAAAATAGAAAAAAAAACCAACAGCACCCTAAACAAAAGAAATGGTATGGTTCAATCAGCATCTATACTCCACAGTTCTTTCTTTCTTTTTTTTTTTTCTTGGATTTGGAGATCCTCTTCTATCATGAGTTCCCTGGAACTCTTCTGTACCATTGCATTGGTGAGAAGAATATAGTCCATCACAGTAGGTCAACACTCAATGTTGATGATACTGTGTACAATGTTCTTCTGGTTCTGGTCATCTCACTCATCATCAGCTCACGTAAGACCCTCCAGGTTTCTCTGAACTCTTCCTGCTCATCATTTCCCACAGCACAATAGTATTCCATTGTATTCATATACCACAACTTGTCCAGCCATTCCCCAATTGATGGGCACCCCCTCATCTTCCAATTCCTTGCTACGATGTAAAGAGCAGCTATAAATATTTTTGTACATGTGGGTCCCTTTCCCCCTTCCATGATTTCTTTGGGCAAAAGACCTAAAAGTGGAATTGCTGGGTCAAAGGGTATGCACAGCTTTATCGCCCTTTGGGCATAATTCCAAATTGCTCTCCAGAATGGTTGGATCAGCTCACAGCTCCACCAACAATGCATTAGTGTTCCAATTTTCCCACAGCCTCTCCAACATTTATTATCTTCCTTTTTTGTCATTTTAGCCAATCTGATAGGTGTCAGGTGGTACCTCAGAGCTGTTTTAATTTGCATCTCTCTAATCATTAGAGATTTAGAGCATTTTTTCATATGAGAATAGATAGCTTTCTAACCATGATTCTTATGTGGCATACCTTTTCATGTTGACCTCTTTAGTTGTCTTGAATGGGAAAATTGTCTCACCCATATTTTTGTTTACTGTGCCTCTCTAGAATTCAATTTGAGGCATTATTTTAAAGTTCTTTGGAAGGGAATTTAAGAGAGTTTGGGTGAATTCCTCCCTCTATTCCTCCACCTGGGCTCTGCCCCTCAGTTAAAAGACATCTTAAGTTCCTTGATATGAAGGACTTTATATTTGTATCTCTGGTGCCTTGCACAGTGCCTGAAACATATTAGGTGCTTAATAAATAGTTGCTGACATAGATTAACTCCTTCCACTCCTTCCTTTTTTCAGAAGAGGCAACTAATAGTTGTTTCAACTGCATTGAAATTCCTTAACCAATGCTTTTCTAACAGAAAGTTCTTATTTTTAATGAATGAGAAAACTGGGGATGAGGAAGATAGGATGTGTGTATGTGTGGGTGAGCGGAGGAGTGTATATGAAATTAAGGCTAGAATGAAACTTTTCCACAAGAAGAAACAATGAATGTTTCTTTTCTTATATTTTCCATATATATTTTTATATATTCATGTAAGCCAGATACAGTTTGGGAAATGAAAGCCTATTTTCTCTATACAAGTGGATACTGTGTGATTGGTTATCTTATTTTCCAAGCTGGGCAAATAGACTCTGTCCCCTGGAGAATGCAGTGTTAGGCTGTCTGAACTGAGATACATGAGCTAGCATAAAGACTGCTTCAGTTGTAAATAGCCCCTGCAATTTGGCTAGCTATAGCTGTAGGGATGGAGGGGGGCAAGAAATGGGGAAAAAGAGAAGAGACATGGAGAGCTGTAGTGGGAGCTTTTCTATTCTACCTCGATTAAGCCTTTTTTTCTGTTATTGTTGAAAATAACTCAACCCATCAAACCCTTCATTTCTTACTTGAAAGTTCTTGGCTAGTTTGTAAGTTAGGGGGTTGGTTGAGAAATTTTTCGTTGTTTTATGTGACTTTTGGAATGGGGGAAAATGCCTATGAAAGTGACTGTTAAAAAGGAAGGCCCCTTAAATCTGATAAATGGTCCATAACATTTAAATGCTTTACCAAATAATGGCTGTTGTTGTTTTAAGAAAGCCCAAACACATCCAATCTTACCTGCCCAAATGAAATTCAGCATGTTTCTATTGGATCCCTATAAAAATCTCTTTTTATCTGCTGTCCTTGCCCTTTCCTAAAGAAATCCAATTTAGCAAGTAGAAAATACATCTAATTCAAGTCAATAAATACATGCCATGATGGGACTGCACTGATCCTGTCCTTGGGGGAGGGCTCTGACTTGCTGAGCGGAGGTCTGTAGGGACAGAGATAATGACAGGCCCTACATTGTATAGCCAAGTGTACAGGTTTTTGGTGGGTTCCACCAGCATTTCATGTATAGACTCTATTTGTGCCTATGTGTGGCAGACAGCACATGGTTAGGGGTGACAAGTGCTTCCTTTATATTCTTCTTCTTATGCACTCACTTATGGATGCTCAAGGAAGACAAACAGCTCAATGATTCTAGGAGATGTCTGTCCAGTATTGTGGTAGATAGATATCAATAGTATGTTCTACCCAATTTGACAAATTCATGAGGCATTTATTTATCAAGGTCCTGGAACAGTGAAATGAAAATACCCTGTCAAATCTGGTTGGAGACCCAGATCTCCTACTTACTGGCTGTTTGACCTCAGACAAGTAATTTCACCTCTTCAGGCTTTTATTTCTTCAATTATCAAATGAAAAAAGGTACCTTCCAATCATATGATCCAATGATGCACAAGTCTTATGCTTTATGTTGGAGATATGAATTTGAATAAGGCATAGATCCTGGCCTCAAGAAGCTTGTAATCTAATCTTACAATTATGTGATAGGTAAAATCCCCCTTCAGAGAACCTCATAGGATTAGATGTTTATAGAATCCAGAGCTATAGTAGGATAGATAGTAGAAATCTACTATCACCTCCAAGTCTTAAACATACCTCCTCCATTCTGAACTTATATAACTGATATTCTTTTTTTCCATATAAATATTTTATCATTTTATTTTTCCAGGTACATTTAGAGATAGTTTTCAACATTTGTTTTGAGAATATTTCTAGTTTCAAATTTTCCTCCCTCCCTACCCTCCCTCACCCCTCCCCAGGACTGCAAGTAATCTGATATAGGTTATATATGTACAATCACATTAAACATATTTCTACATTAATCATGTTATGAGAGAAGAATCAGAGCAAAAAGGAAAAGCCTCAAAAAAGAAAAACAACAACAAAAAACAATAGAAATAATGTGGTTCGATCTGCATCTAGATTCCACAGTTCTTTTTTTTCTGGATTTGGAGAGCATTTTCTATCATGAGTCCTTTGGAACTATCTTGGACCATTGTATTGCTGAGAAGAATCAAGTCTATCACAGTTGATCAACACATAATGTTGCTGATACTGTGTACAATGTTCTCCTGGTTCTGCTCCACTCATTCATCATCAGCTCATGCAAGTACTTCCAGATAATTGAATTACACAATAGTGCATGATAAGTATAGTAACAGTGTTAAGAAGAAGGGTTTTTGAGGTCTAAGGGGTAAGTTCACTGCTGATTGGGGGATCAGGAAAGGCCTCCTGAAGGAGATTTCATTTGAGGTGTGTTTCAAAGAATTAAAAAAAAAATATCAACTGGTGATAAAGGGGAAAGGAGGAAATTTTAAACACAGGGAGCAGTGTAAGTAAAGGTATGGAAGCAGAAGTAAATAGGACATGTCTAGGAGACAGCTATATAATTCAGTTTTGTGGTATTAGAGAAGGGAGTAATATGAGATAAAGATGGAAATGGTCCACATAATCTTAGATTTAGGGCTAGGAGGAGCCTCAGAAGCATTAAATCCAGGTTGTCATTTTATAGGTAGGAAAAGTGAAGCACAGAGAGGCTAGTGACTTGCACAGGACGACCTTGCTATTACATGTATGTGGTAGGATTCTCATCTAATCCTTCCTCAATCCAAGTCTGATTCCCTCTGCTCTGTCATATTGCCTCCTCTAATATTGATCTTGAATGTTAAACAAGGAAATCTGAACTTCACTTGCCAGGCAAGAGGGGACCACTGCAGATTTTTGAGCAAAGAAATAATATGACACCAATATCTGTGCATTAGTGAAGATTATTGTTGCATTCAAATAAAGGAAGGAGCGGAACAGGGAAAGAGAGTACAACAGGTGGAGAAAAACTGCTCTGGGATGATTACAATAGACTAGGCAGGTGGTAATGAGGGCTGTGTCAGTGGGAATAGAGAGAAGGGGACAGATGTGAGATGTGAATGTGGAATCAAAGGGACTTGGTAATTGACTGAATATGAAAGATTAAGGAGAAGGAAGAATAAAAGATAATAGCAAGGTTATAAGCATATCTCAGTGTGGCATGAAGGAGACCCTAGATGCTTCGAGGCTATAATAATACTTGAATCCTAATTGATCTGAAGTTGACTTCATCTCCAGAGACAGCAACACAGGAGTCTGGGATGACTATGTGTGGATTCTTAGCTAAGATTTGTCTGAGGGAAACTTTTTCAAAAAACATCTATGTCAAATCCTAAATAAATACCCATTTAATAAACATTTGTTGATTGATTTTTTAATACTAAGATACTAAACCATCGATTATTTTAAAAATTATTTCTATATCATAAAATTGTACACATATATATGTGTGTGCATATGTGCACGCATACATGTATGCGTATATATACACATATAGTACATGTATTCACATATACATATACACACATACATATATATATATATATAATTCATATAGCACTTCAAAGCTAATAAGGTGTTTTCCCCTGTTAAAAAGGAATGCTTATACTATTTCCTGAATTTTACAGATGAGGAATCTGAGGCTTTCTCATCTTATTTAGATTTCTGATATTGAAAATAATGACTTGGGGCATCTAGGTAGCACAGTGGATAAAGCAACAACCCTGGATTCAGGAGGACCTGAGTTCAAATCCAGCCTCAGACACTTGACACTTCCTAGCTTTGTGACCCTGGGCAAATCACTTAACCCTCAAAGAAAAAGAAAAGAAAAGAATGACTAAGAAGACATTTTAAAAATAATAATAATGACTGAACTCACCCTTCTAAGACAAGTATCCTGTCTGTGTGGAGTTAAGAAGTTACTTCAAGTACTAGTTCCTGGAGAACCAGATGTGTACATTCCTGGTGCTGAGAAGGAAACCACTCAAGTAGCAATATAAGGTAGATGCATCTTAGCCAGTGTTGTCTCAATCAGAAAAAACTTAACTTAGAATACCCACATTTCCACGCTAGACTCCTGGACTTCCATCTCCAGAGATGCAATTAACTTCAGATCACTAAGGATTTAAAGCCAGGAATTCCACAGGTCTGGAGGATCACCAGAGATCTAGAGCTGGAAGGGACATCAGAGTGCATTGAGTCCAACACCAACATCCATTTTACAAATCAGAAAACTGAGGCCTAGAAAAGTTAAATAACTCTTCCAAGTTGAGAGGCAGTTAGATGATGCAGTTGATAGAGTGCTGGGACTAGTATTAAGAATACTTGAGCGAGGGGCAGCCAGGTGGCACAGTGGATAGAGCACCGGCCCTGGATTCAGAAGGACACTTAACACTTCCTAGCTGTGTGACCCTGGGCAAGTCACTTAATCCCAATTGCCTCACCAAAAAAAACCAAAAAAAGAATACTTGAGTTCATTTCTGTTCATAAATAATTAACACCTGGGTGACCCTGAGCATGTCTCTTAATCTATGTTTGCCTCAGTTTTCTTTTTTCTTTTTTTTTCTTTTTTTTTTTTTTTTTGCGGGGCAATGGGGGTTAAGTGACTTGCCCAAGGTCACACAGCTAGTAAGTGTCAAGTGTCTGAGGCCGGATTTGAACTCAGGAACTCCTGAATCCAGGGCCCGTGCTTTATCCACTGCGCCACCTAGCCACCCCCAACCTCAGTTTTCTTAACTCTAAAATGAAGATCATCTACCTTGTAAGGTGATTGCGAGATCAAATGAGATAAGATTTGCAAAAGCATTTAGCAGCATGCCTGACACAGAGTAGGTGCTAAATAAATTATTGTTCCCTTCTCTTCCAAGTGTCTGCAGGTAGCAAGTATCAGAAGCAGAAATATGACCACAGGCCTCTGACTCCAGAATCCCATTCTCACCCCTCATACTTTACTGCCTCCAGGTTTAACAGTTTCATTGGGCCACTATGGAGCTGAGTTTTACAGTTTTTCTGGAGGTTGTGACAAGACTCAATTGCTTCAATCAGGTCTCATATATTACCCTTCCTTGGGTAATGATTCCAGACTCCAAACTTTTTCTACCATGTCCTCAAGGCTTCTTCATCCCAAAAGTTCACTTCGGCCCTGGAATTCACACATTGGAAATGACCTTCACTCCTGTGATCTCTCCTTTTGATTGGATGGCTCGTCCAGAAACTCCATTTAAGGAAATCACCTGTGTCAGTCACATCTTTTTCATTCCTCTCCTGGCTGCAGTCCAGACTTTTCTACCATGTCTCTGAGCTAGGTGCCTTCATCTCCATCCCTCTCACTTTCCTTTTATGGGTTTTCTTCCTTCATTAGAAAGCAAGCTCCCTGAAGGCCCAGGCTGTCTCTCTGCTTATATTTATATTTGTATTCCCAATTTTTAGCAATATTTTCCAATGTTGACACATAGTAAGCACTCAGTAAATACTTGGTGACTATTGACTGACTGACTAAATTTTTGAATTAGATGTTGACCAATCAATAAGGAGGGCTTGTATTAAATATATAGGTAGAAATCCCCAGAAGCCAGATGCATCAAGCACACTCCAATAGAATGGTTGAGATAAGTACTGGGTATAGCTCAGACCTATTTAGCTATCATGTTCAATATAGATTATGACAGAGGTCAAGTGACTTGCCCATGGTCATACAGCTAGTAAGTATCAGATCCAGGATTTTAACTCAGGTCTCCTAAGTTCAGGTCCAGGGCTTTCTCTTTCTTTCTTTCTTTCTTTCTTTCTTTCTTTCTTTCTTTCTTTCTTTTTCCATCCTTCCTTCCTTTCTTCATTTCTTTTTTTTTCTTTTTTTGATAGCACCACACTGTCTATAGTTATACCAATGGAGGACAAGCTCTGGCAGATCTTACCATGCTGGAAAAGCTCTAATTAAGTATCCAATGATTGATTTTATATCTATTGCCTGAGGACTAGGCTAGTATAGTTTTGTTTAGATTTTTGATACTGAAAATAATGAATGGGTTCACTCTTCTGATAAGACAAGTACTCTTGTCCATATGGTGTTAAGAAGTTATTAGTACAGGGGCAGGTAGGTGGCACAGTGGATAAAGCACTAGCCCTGGATTCAGGAGGACCTGAGTTCAAATCCAGCCTCAGACACTTGACACTAGCTATGTGACCCTGGGCAAGTCACTTAACCCTCATTTCCCCACAAAAAAAAAGAAAAAAAAGTTATTAGTACTTCAAAGAATAGCTACTGGAGAACCAGATATAAGACTTCTCTCAGTTGGCCACTGTGGGGGGAAAGGAACTCTCTTTCTCTCTCTTTCTCTCTCTCTCTCTCTCTCTCTCTCTCTCTCTCTCTCTCTCTCTCTCTCTCTCTCTCTCTCTCTCTCTCTCCCTTTATCTATCTGGTCTTTAGAAGCATATGAACACCATTTCCTATAATCTAGACCAGGACTTCTTAAACTTTTTCCACTTGTGATCTTTTTTTACCCGAGAAATTTTTATATGACCACAAGTATGTAGTTATAGTAACTAGGTATACCGATCAAACATTTACTGCCAAATTTTTCACAACCTCCCCACATTCAGTTACATGGCCCAATATGAAGTCACAACCCACAGTTTAAGAAGCTTTGATCTGGAGAGATGCAGATATGTACTGGTGCTGGGAGCACCTTCATAAAATAAATCATAGATACTTGAAGAAGGATCATAGATTTAGAGATTGCAAAAATCACTTAATCTGTCTCCCCACATTTTCCTGTGAAGAAACTAAGTCACAGAAAAGTGCAGGGACTTGCCAAAGGTCACACAGGTTGTGACAGAGGCAGTATTTGAATTGATATCCTCAGACTCCAGAGTGAGGGATTTTTCTATCATACCATTCAATCTAACTCAGCAGTGGGAATGGACAAGCTACTCTACTGGGAAATACCAGCACTCCAGTTGGGATGAACAGCACCCATGAACTTGAATCCTTGTAGTTCGAGGCATAGAAACAGTATATGCTATGGAAACTCCTTTGCTTTTTCATTTCTGTTTCTAGGAACTTTTTCATTCCTTTTTTTCTTTTATTTCTTGTTCCTTTTAGATTAGTCCCGGAGCTACAGAGGACATCAATATGAATTCTGGGTTTATATAATTCTCAAGGCAAAGTCCCATTGCTCCCTATCCAATCTGAGTTGAAGACCTCAGCATGAATTTTCAAACATCCGTAGCCTAATAGAAAAATAATATGTGAGTGTGTGTGTGTATGTGTATGTTTGTGTGTCTCTATGCTTTGCTCCTAAACAGAAAATGTCTGGAAACTTGTCTGTCCTTAAGGGTACAAAGAAAAAAGGAAGAGGTCAGGAGGGCATACGCACTCTGCATCACGCAGGCCTGAGATAAAGGCCTTTCTTCCTGGTAAAATGGAATAAATCGTTTCAGATGCCCTGAACCATAAGATAATTATTCTCCTTGGTTGGCAGAAGCATTCTAAAGAGATAAGGGAAACAGACTGCTGCCTCCAGCACTGAGATGCTCTTTGGAAGCCAAGTGTGATGTAATTTAGGGAAGCTTAGTGATTGGATGTCCCTTCTGCAAGCCGAGAAGCAAGTAGGAGGATGTGCTGTGTTGATTATATTTGTGGAAATTCCCATTCCCCTCTTCAAATATTGCCTTTCAATGGCTAGAACGGTGAGGAAACCATGAAGAGTGTACTTCATTTCAAGGATTTGTGATTTTATCTGTGTGGGTGCTCCCTCCACTGAGCTACCTGCCTTAGGGGATGCTCTTTATCATTTACTGTGGTAAAATAAAATAAAATAAAACACAGTACTGCCTTGTTGATTCACTCATTTATTTATGAATTCAACAAGCATTTTTCACACCCCATACCAACCGTCATTTATGGTCTTAGATGCCAAGAATACAAAAATTAGAATCCCTACCTTCAATGAGGTTACATTCAGCTTAGGGTAAGGAGATAGTCTGGCAATATATGTATAGGTAAATCAAAACAAAATGCATGCAAAGTCATTTTGCAGATGAAGACACCATCAACTAAGAGGATTGGAATCAGTCTTATATAAGAGAAAGTACTTCAAATGACCCTTGGAAAATTTAGGGATTGTAAGAGGTGGAAAAGATAGGAAAATATATTTCATGCATGGGGAAACATTCACACACAGGCATGGAGCTGGTAAATATAATGTCAGATATGTAAGTAGCCCAATTTGGCTAGAGATAAAATGTATGAGTGCATAATGTGATTTCAATCTGAAGTCAGAACTTAAGGGACTTTAAACACCAAACAGTGGAGTTTGTATTTTATCCTCTAGATTATAGGAAACCACTGAAGCTTCTTGAGTATAGGAATGACACCTGTTGACCAGCCTCCTTCACTAGGCATGTCCTTAGATGGCAAACATATAATCTTGGTACTTGAAACCTTCGCAGCTGAGTAGGACCTTCAAGAGATTATGCTCTTCTGGTGTAACCCTCAAGATCCTAGGGACACATCTATGGCATGGTGGATCTCATGGAAGGATTTTAGTAGATGAAAAAAGAAACATGTAGACATCTATGAAATCTTCATTTATATCTTTAAAAAGGATTGCCAATTTTGTGAAGCAATTGGGGTTAAGTGACTTAAGTAGCTTGGTCACATAGCTACTAAGTGTCAGGTGTCTGAAGTCAGATTTAAACTCAGGTCCTCCTGATTCTAAGTCCCATGCTTTATCCGGTGCACCATCTAGCTGCCCCTTGGTTGCCATTTAGTATAATGGAAAACATGTATTTGGAATCATAGGTTCTGGACTTGAATCCTGGCTCTGTGATGTGTGATCTTGGGCAAGTCACTTAGTCTTCCCCACACTCAATTCTTCATCTATAAAATGAAGGGTTTGTCTAGAATTGCTTGTAAGGTTCCTTTTAGCTCTAAATTTGTAATGAGAAAATGTGTTCTCTTCATCCCTCTTTTCATATATCATCATTAATGGGCAATACTTCCTAACCAGCTATGGAAAGCTGGTTAACTTCACTTTCTTAGACTAGTGTTTATTATAAATATTGTCTGTGAGATGGTTTCTTATAACATGAATATTTAAAAATGTGAAAGGGTCCTTACTTTTGTTTCTGGCATGATGGCATGACTTGATCATAGAATAATAGGATTAGGAAGAATTTAGTGGTTATCTAGTTTAATGTTCCAATCCATGTAGGAAAATCAATTTTTGGCACAGAGTAAAGACCATTTACTCTGGAGTTAGATGACTTGGGTTAAAATCCCACCTTGGAAGCTTGCTACCATTGACCTTGATCAAATCATAGAACCTCACTGGCTCTCAGTTTGTTCTGAAAAATGGATATAATGGGGAAAAAATGGATGTAAGGAAATTGTTGGACTAGACAGACTGTAAGCTCCCTATAAGGTCTCATAAGGTCTAGTCATGATTTATTAAACTGTTTCAGTGATGGGGAACTCCTTCACTAAAGCAATTCTTTCCATTCTTGGATACTCCAGTTAAATTATGTTTTTCTCTTTTAAGGAGTCTATACAATCATGCTTCTATAGAATGTGTACCCACAATTTCCAATTTTACCTCCTGGGGCTATAAAGGATGCTCAACACTTCTTCTGTCTTGTAGCTTGTGAAGATAATTATAATGGCTTACTAAATCTTCTCCACATTAAATATTTCTACTTCCTTTACCTGATCATCATATGATGTAGTTTCCATTCTGTTCTCACCCTTCTGTTCACCTTCCTTTTGTTTAATAGTTCATGAGACTGAGTAAAAAGCAGACATCATCTCCTTGATGTGTCATCCATTATAGCCATCATCTCACTGGTGCATCACCCATTGTTGTCTTCACATTCATTCTTGGGAGGATGTATTTATGTTTTTGTAGTGATGAGTGTTTGTTTGAGAAGCACAGTTCAAGACTGCCTGTAATGTTCTTCCTTCCTGATACTTACTGAGGACTCACTTATCTTTATGACTCTTATTATGGGCCACAAAGCAGTGGATATTTTTGGATCTCTTCCTATCTGTGTGTTGGGCTATGATGAGTCAGCCTGAATCCTTTATTCTTGTCCTAGTATGCTAAAATGTTAATAATAACTAACATTTACACAGAGATTTAAGGTTATAATATGCTTTCTTTACTGTAACTTTGTGAGGTAGGAAATATGTGTATTTTTATCTCCATTTTACCTATGAGGAAACTGAGGCTCAATGAAGTTAAGAGGCTTGCCCAAGGTCACATTGACTAGTAAATTATAGATCTGTAAGTGAAATCCTCAGAATCACAGATTATTAGAACAGAAGGGGAAGAGATTATCTTAATTAGATTCCTTATTTTACAGATAAAGAAATTGGGGCTCAGAAAAGTGAAGTAATTTATTCAAAGTCACAAAACTATTAAATAGCAGAATTAGGACTCAAAAACAGTATTTACAACTCTGAATTCAAAGTTCTTTACCTTATGCTCAGTTGTCTCTAAAAGCATGACTTATTCTCATATGACTGAAATTTTAGTGACACTTAAAGGTCTTTTTCTCTTAATATCAAAGAAAAATTTTCAAATACTAATGCCTTAAGTTATAATATATGTACACATTGTGTTTGCAGGTAAAACCTGAAATTAGGTACAGCTACATATTCCTAGGCACATGTAAAATGTGGCCACAAATGATATTTCATTTAAATATGTCCATCTTTCAACCTAGATAAGTCATATTTAAAGTTTAATATTCACAAAACCACAGGTGCAATTAGGAAAACAAGCTAAAATCCCAGAAAAAACAAAAAGATGAAAAAAAATCAAATTTTCTGCTATTATTTCATGTTCACTGTGACCAGAGCCTCCCAAACATCTTCTTGAAGAAAATATGCATTATATATATATATATATAAAATGTATATATGTGTATGCATATATATATATATATATATATATATATATATATATATATATATATACAGGCAAGTTCTTTTTAACCTATTCATTAGGCATATTTTCTGACTTTCAAGCCCTAATTTTTTAATTTCTGGAAATATTTCAAATGTTTTCAAAAATATTTTTCACTTTTTGTTGTTATTCAGTCTTTTCAGTTGTATCTGACTCATTGTGACCCCATTTGGGGTCTTTGAAAAATACTGGAGTGGTATGCCATTTCCTTCTCCAACTCATTTTTTAGATGAGGAACTGAGGCAAACAAGGTTAAGTGACTTGCCCAGGGTCATACAACTAGTAAGTCTCTAAAGTCAGATTTGAACTTGGAAAGATGATTCTTCCTGACCTCAGGTCCTTTACTCTATCCACCTAACTGCCTGTCTTTTCACTATCTTCCTTTAACTCCCACCCTTACACAACAAAGTAAGGATGTTACTAAGTATTAAAGTATAGACAGATTTAATGTTAAGGGTCTTACCAAACTCTTTTTAGCCTTTCTCTACCACCTGCTAACTAGGTCATGTTATCAACAAAATATGAGTCTACACATTTTCTTTGGTCCCCATAAACTGTCATCCTACCTGCAAAGGAATTTTGTATCAAAGAATGAGAAATGATGGTTTGATACAGAGGACAATAAAGTAAAAAACCCACTAAAATAAAAGCCTTATAAAGCAACATTGGAGTATGCTAATCTTCAACATGCTCACTTAGAACTGCTTTCCCCCAGCCTCTCCTCACTCTAGCAGGGATGTATAAACCCTTATTCCTAGGATTCTCACAGAGATTTTTTTTTACCTACTGTAGAGACTTTGACAGTATGTCGTACCTCTCTATGTGTCCCCAACCCATTGCAACAAGCAGTAGACATTGATACTGCATGAGGAGGAGGGGAATTAGGAATCAGGATAACAGGATAAATAAATGTAACTATCAAGGAAATGAGTAATGAAATAAATTAGCCCATGTTTGAGGATTCTTCTTCTTCTTCTTCTTCGTCTTCTTCTTCTTCGTCTTCTTGGAAAGAGAAAGCCTGACTCAAAGCATTAAAAGAAAAGACAGATCCTCAAAAGATTTTATAAATACAAAAGGAGATTTCTTTTTTTAAAAAAGGATAAAAGTATTTTTTTTAAATAAGGGAAGTGAAGGTGCAGAAGTAGAATTTTGGTATTAGAGACTAAATCTCATTTAGGGACTAAATCTCACAATAGCCCCAGATGTGAATCCATGTATTCTGTTCTCAAAATTGACCATGGGAAAGATGTACAAATAATATGTACTAAAATCTACTCAGAGAAAACCCTTTGTAAGGTCCTCTTCTACCACCATGCATGCATACATGCATATGTATATATATATATATATATATATACACACACACACACACACACGCACATATATATATACATGTGTATACATACATGGGTATGTGTGTATATACACATATATGTGCAGGTATAAATGTGTATATACACAATACACATACACATATACACACATGTATGTGTATGTGTATACTTCTTCCTGTATAGGGAAGTGCTGTTTAGTAGTCTTAATGGTTTGAGATCTATAGCTTTCATTCCCCTCATTTCAAACTCTTCTTGCTGCCTCTGTTCCCAATCACTTTCAGTTCCTCTTCTTTCATAGAGACTATAGGAGTTAAATCTCTACACATTTCACCTGTGGATTTGATAAGAGCAGATAACATATTCTTCTCTATCTTCTATATCTATACTTTAATACTCAGTAACAACCTTACTTCAGTGTGTAAGGGTGGGACTTAAGGAAAGATAGTGAAAAATATGGGCAGATAGTTGGATAGCATACGGGACCTGAGGTCAGGAAGAATCATCTTCCCAAGTTCAAATCTGACTTCAGAGACTTACTATTTGTATGACCCTGGACAAGTCACTTAACCTTGTTTGCCTCAGTTCCTCATCTAAAAAATGAGTTGGAGAAGGAAATGGCATACCACTCCAGTATTTTGCCACGAAAATCCCAAATGGGGTCACAAAGAGTCAGATACAACAGAAATGACTGAACAACAATAAAAAGTGAAAAATATTTTAAAAAACATTTGAAATATTTCCAGAAATTGAAAATTAGGGTTTGAAAACTGGAAAATAAGCCTCATGAATATGTTAAAAAGAATTTGCATATTATATATATGTATGTATATGTATATGTGTATATATATATATGTATATATATACACATACCATGCATACTTTCTTCAAGAAGATGGTTGAGAGGTTCTGACCACATTGAACATAAAATAATAGCAGAAAAAGTGATTTTTTATCTTTTTGTTTTTGCTGGGATTTTTAAGTAAAGGAGATTTGGAAAATCCACTTAAAAAGCAATACTAAAGATACAAATGGAGGCAAACATAAGCTTAACTCTTACTGCTTTAAATGATGATGGGTTAAACAATCCCATGAAATGAAAAAGTACAAGAGAATAGATTAAAAAAAGAAAGTCCAAAATCTGATGCTTACAAGAAACACATCTGAAATTCAAAGACAGGCATAGAATAAAAATGAGAGGCTAGATCACAATTTACTAAGTAGCAAGTGAATAGAAGAAAACAGGAATTATAATTATGCTATTAGACAAAGCAAAAATAAAACTTCACTACTAAAGCAGTTAAATAAGCAGAGCCAGAGAATCAAAATAAACAGTGGCAAAAGAACTGTAAATATAAAAGAACAATAACAACAAAACTTTTTTTTCTTCTTTTCTTCCTTTCATTAAATTCTTTGTGATAAGGGTTATTTTTTTCTCATGTGGGATCAAGTACAGCAAGAAATGAATTTAGAATACCAACAATTAAGTCAACATTTCTAAGTGGTCTAAAACTGTATGATTCTTCATCCCTTTGCTCCCTTTTTCATTGAGGGATGTAAAACCAACATCACTGTAGAAGCAGAAATGGGCAACACAGAATGGAGTTTCACTTCATATTTTCCTTTGTTTTATGTTATCGATTTTCCTTATATTGAGTTGAAATATGCCTCTTGGCAACTCTATTAATTCTAGCTAGGTCTTTTGGGACCAAAATAAATAAACAAGCAAACAAATATACCACAAGTACAATCCTTATTCTATATTAGAGCTCTTCAAGGATCTCAAGATACCAAACAGATTCTCTGCCTCCCATTCGCCCGCCAAGGTTTTTCTAATTCAAGCTTGATTTTCTAAATTCTTTCAATTATCCTTCATATATCTTACTCCTGAATACTCTTTCCATCCTGGTCACCCTCTATATAATGGTATCCTAAAAAGTCTTCACTCAGTTTTAAGCTATTAAAGCTTTAAAATGCACTGAAACTGTTAGGAAAACCTGTACAATGTGCCATAATTGATCATAATCAGGATATGTCCAAACTGAGTGAACTTATGAAGATTTAGTCCTACATATTATGAACACTAGATGTGTAGTGTCTGGGGACACCTAGATGACTCGTTTCTTTGTATTTGTATTACCATGGCCAAGCAACGTGCTTGGCACTTAGTAGGCACTTAATGCTTATTCATTAGTTGATTAGATTCATAGTGCTTGAGGTATGATAATGGAGCATCCCTTCCTCACACTTTTCTCCACTCTTTAACTCCCCAATCAGAGATACAGAAGCAACTTAGGGTACTTTTCTATTGGGTGGTTCAAAGACTGAGAGGCTATTTGCTGGTCATCTATATACCCTAAAAGCATTAATTAGGAGAGCCTATAGAACAAAGAGCACTGGTTCTTTAGCCAGAAGTCTCCTGTATCAATTCCACTTCTGAGGCTCATGTCCTATGTGATTTTGAGCAAATCATTTAATTTTTTGTGGACCTCAGGTTCCTCAGCTGTAAAATGATAGGGTTAGTTTACATAGTCATAGAGGTAACTTCCAGCTTTAGATCTAGGATCCTAGAAATTGGGACAAATGATTGTACTAGACAGTAAGCCTCTATCTGATTTAAGGTAAGAATATTCTTTCAATGTATGTTAATTCCTGACTGTCAATGTACATCCTCCTCAAATTATTTCAAGGGTTGTTTCCAATAAATCACAAAGGGACTAAGGTCCTGTGGCTTTTCTTAATTTCACAATTCCAATTTCTTAACCCCCCCCCCCCAGCCCAAAGTCTTTTAGGTCTCCTCTGCAAATGAAAGGAGGAAGCAATGAAAAATAGAAACAACACCAATACCAGCAACAAAGCCAGGTGAAGAAATTGCAAAGCATTACTGTCTTTCTTTGAGTAATCCTTTGCTCCAAGATTCTTAAATTACTGTGTATTTATGGCTGAAAGGCTTCATATATTTGCGTACATATTCATATACATGTAACAATTTTATGTCATTGTGACCAATTTGAAATTAAAAAACAATGACATGTGTGAGTATGTGTATGTAACTGAGAGTATATGGCAAGGATATTAAGAGCCAATATAATGTGATTTTGAAAACATCGGAGTAGGTGGTGGTGTCTGAGGCTCTGCTCCATTGATGTTGGTATCACCATTCCCCTCTTTTGACCTAGTTTTCCTCCACTATAAAGTGAAGAGTTGGACTATATAATCTTTTTTTTTTTTTTTTTGGTGAGGCAATTGGGGTTAAGTGACTTGCCCAGGGTCACACAGCTAGTAAGTGTTAAGTGTCTGAGGCTTGATTTGAACTCAGGTCCTCCTGAATCCAGGGCCGGTGCTCTATCCACTGCGCCACCCAGCTGCCCCAGACTATATAATCTTTAAAGGTCTTTCGAGCTATGACATGTTCTCTCTGTTTCTGGGGTCCTTCCCAACTCTGATACTCTCTGATTCTATGATTTTTCATAAAAGGGTGGATGAGGGTTAGGTTTGCTGCCTCCTGTATCTTTTCATATTTGCCTTTCCCTAGGTTTCTCTTTCTTCTTGCTCTGGTCTAATAAGTTTCCAATCATTTATTTCAACAAGACAAAAAGTTGGGATTTTCTCCTTTCTCCAGACCCTGCCTCTCCCTCCATTCTTTCTTTTCCTCTACTATCCCTCCTTCCTCCCAGAAGCAGATTACAGACATTGAAGATCCTTATCAGTCCAAATACAATCACCATGTAAATGAAAGCAAATCTCTACATTTTGTTCACGGGATTTGGGGAGGAAAGTGTTGCAGTGGTTTGATTTGTATTTCAATAGAAAATAAATCAAAGGGCATAGATTGGGGTGGTTTGAAGTAGAAATACTTTGAAAACATGAAAGGTAAAATAATCAGGAGACAGATTCTGAGGATTTGATTTTTAAAAAATATCTGCCCTTTGTTCCTATGATACCCAGGTTACTGCTTCCCACAGAAAGCTGATGGAAAATATGTGGCCTACAGTACAAAGTAATCTATATGTCAGCATAAGTAAGGGATCATTACAAGTCTCAGCATTTATACTTTCTTGTTTCCTTACTTGCCCTGTTTTTCTTCCTAGTACAAATCTTTGGGGGCAGTTACTGTGTCTCTATGACTGCAGGATAATCCAATGTAACCATAATTTGAATATTGTGTATGGAAAGCACACTGAATTGAGACCCAAAGGACCTGGGTTTAACCCCCGCTATCTATATGATCATAGTCAAATTACTTTCCATTCCAAGCCTTGGTTTCTTCCTTTGCAAAAGAAGGAAACTGAATTCAGTGAGTTTTAAGGTGCTCACCTCCCCTGACATTTATGAGCTTAAATTTCATTATGAGTCTGGTGAGAGGAGATGATAGGAGAGGGAAAGAGAAAGATTTTATTCTCTTTCTATGATTGGGTAGGAAGGGGAGAATTAGACAAAGATCTAGGCCTACTCTTTCCCCCTTCCTCCCCACCCAAACTACTATGATGTTAAGTTGATATCACTGCTAATCAAAAGGTATTTTCAATTTCAACATGCTTTCTCCATCCAAGCTCTGTGCTGAGCTATCTTGCCAGGAAATAAAGATGTATAAGACCTAGTTCTTCCCCTCATGAAGCTAAACAGTGTAGTTGGGAAGAGAGGGCATAATAACAACTAATAAAAGATAATATCCTAACAAGGCAGTATATATGACTGAATGCCAAATGACTCATAAGAGCAGTAAATATTTGATTTCAGGGAAGGCAGACATTATATCAGACTAAGTTTACTATGGAAGGTTTCATAGAGGAGGAAGGAAATGGCCTGTGCACAAAAGGATGCTGTGATCCTTCCAAAGGAAAAGAACATAGTGGAAAAGACACTGTCCTTGGGATCCAAAGGTATGGATCTGAGTTCTAACTCGGACAATAGATATACGAGTGGGCCAATCACAAAACTCTCTGAGCCTCATGTAAAAGATAGGGATAATTTTACTTTGCAGAGCCTACCTCACAAAATTGTTGTGAAAAAATTGCTTTTAAAATTGTAAGACTCTCTGGAGAGGCCAACTATCATTACTTTACTTTAAGGATCCATTATTTGTCAACCTGGGCATTCTCTTCATGAGTACAGATTGTAGCCCTTCTATACCTTTGTAGTAGCCACAGTTGCAAAATTTGTCACCTTGGAGAGAATCTGTTGATAAGTTTCTCTGCACTTATCTCAACTGGCCTTTGGATGTCAGATACATAATGCGCTCTTCAGTTTGAGGAGCTGGCCAACATTAAATAGCTAATGTTCTCTAAATGGATAAACTAAATGTGATAAACTTTGTCACGGTCATACTATAAGTTGAAAAGCAAAACGTACTGCACAACTCACCTATATTTCAGTGGTTTTGTTAGTGGCTGTATAGTCAGCAACATCTCAGATGAGTGAAGAAAAGGACTATGAAAAAATGCCAGGACTTCCTCAGCTGCTTCCAAATGAGAACATGTTCCTTTGAACTTGTAAGGATGATGATCCTTTGAAAGCTGTCAATGCTTAAGCCATTATCAGCATCTATAGAGCCTCCAAATCTTTGAAATTGGGTTATTCTTGTTTAAATGTGGAAGAAAATTTGCGTCTGATATCACTTCCCATTGGGAATCTCACTTTTTAAAAAAATTATTTGAGGGCACTGTTTGGCCAGGACCCATTTGACTGAGGTGCTGGATACACTTTCTGAGCTCATTATTGGCTATTAAGGCTGTTCAGATTTGGCACCCATTTAAGACCCTCAGCAACTTCAGATGCAGATGGCTATTATCTAGCATGGGGTCAGGGCACCATATAACTTGACAATTTCTCATAATTAGTCTCAGGATGACATATATTTGGTGGAAGGAAACCACTGTCTTGGGTGAGTAACCTGTCTGGGTATGACAATAATTATTATCCTAAGAACAACTTTCAAAGAAGGTACCATTATTTTAGAGTTGGTGGGGACTGCAGGGAGGCAAAGCCTACTCAGTTTCTTGGAAAAGTTATAAAAGAAGAAAAAAGTTGAATTTTTAGCTTGTAAATTATAAGGTTACAATGGGCTATGGTTCAAAGAAGGCTATTATTTCTTAATCAGCATGCAAAAAAGATTATAGTAAACCATACATAATAAAATATATATCTTCTATACTTAAGAAAGGGGCCTCTCTAAGTGAGGGTTGTACTTATAATATCAGTATTCAATAGATGGTATATTCAGGGATTTGGTCCATCACTTAGACTTCTTTCTAAGGATAGCTAGTCAATATCAGGGGCAGTTAATTGGTGTAGTGGATAGAGTATCTAAAGTCAAGAGACTTGAGCAGCTATGACACCATAGTGCAAAGAGCACTCACTGGGCCTGGAATCAGGAAGACTAATCTTCCTGAGTTCAAATCTGGCCTCAGGCACTTACTGTATGGCACTGTGCAAGTCACTTACCCTTGTTTGCCTCAGTTTCCTCATGTATAAAATGAGCAAGAGAAGGAAATGGCAAACTACTCCAGTATCTTTGCCAAGAAAACCTCAAATAGGGTCATAGGCAATAAGACAGGACTAAAATGATTGATCATCATCATCAAAACAATAGTAACAAGAGCACAGATTTATCTAGCACCTTTGTGTCAGGCACCATGCTAAATGCTTTTAAGCAGAAAATTTAATCCTCACACAAATCTGAGAGGTAGATACTATCCAGATCCTCATTTTACAGTTGAGGAAACTGAGGACAAAAGAAGTTAAATGACTTGCTTAGAATCACACAGTAAGTATCTGAGAGTAGATTTGAACTCAGATCTTCCTAACTCTAGGCCTAGAACTCTTTCCATTGTACTATCTAGCTATAGATATTTCACAAGAGTTCATTCAGCCTTTGCTAGATGACCTTCAATGTGGTAGCAAAATATTATTGTTATATGAAATGTCAAACAGGACAGTTTCAGAAAGTCCTGGAAAGATATATAAATTGATGGATAGTGAAATGAGCAGAACCAGGAGAACATTTTGCAAAGTAACAGCAATATTGCTTGATGAAGAACTGTGAATGATTTAATTATTCTCATCAGTACAATGATCCAAGACAATCCCAAAGGACTAATGATGAAGCATACTATCCACCTCCAAAGAAAGAACTGATATTGATTGACCATATACTGAAGCATGCTATTTTTCGCCTTCTTTCATTTTTTCTTTTATTCAAGTTTTCTTTTACAAAATGACTAATATGGGGGGGCAGCTAGGTGGTGAAGTAGATAAAGCAGCAGCCCTAGATTCAGGAAGACCTGAGTTCAAATCCAGCCTCAGACACTTGACACTTACTAGCTGTGTGACCCTGGTCAAGTCACTTAACCCTCATTGCCCTGCAAAAAAAAAAAATGACTAATATGGAAATGTTTTACATAATTGCATATGTATAACCCATATCTGATTGCTTACCACATCAGGGAGAGGGGAGGAGTGGGTAGGAAGAAAGTATAAAATTTGTAACTCAAAATTTTCAATCAAAATGTTTATTATTTTTTTAAAAAGACCTTCAATGAGCAGGAACTCATTACCTCCAAAGGCAGCAAATTCCACTTTTGAACAGCTCTATTAGGTAGGAAACTTTTTTCCTTCCCTCAAGTTCAAATTTACCTCTTTGTCACTTCCAATCATTATTCTAATTCTTCCATCTTGGAGTACATAAAATAAATTTATTCTTTCTTCTAGAGTCATAAAAATAGCTACCATGTTTCACCTTAGTTTTCTTTATATTAAAATCTTCAGTTCCTTGTACTTGTGTACTATGTTCTCTAGGCCTGCTGCCATAATTGGTCTTTTGGATTCTAGTGTGTTGGGGCCAGGGGGTCTCAGAAAAATCATGGAGAAGGTAAAATTCGTCTTGGTGTCCATGGCCTTTCCTGTCTTAATTTACTTTTTCCTCGGGACACTTGCCTTCAGCCCCTAAGGGCTAATGGCTGAATGTGGCTCTTTGACCTTCCAAAGCCTCACACCTAGGCATGACCTTTTAAAGTTTGGTCCCTACCTCCATTCACCCATCAAAACTTGCCTCTCAACTCACTGGCATCTTGGAAAACCAACTAATAGAGTAACTCTGATATGTGATATATATATTTTTTTACTTCAATGGATCTATAGTCTTGTTGGAGCAGATACTTCCTTGATAAGAACAGATTTCAATCCATCCAAGCCTTACCTTGTGCTATCCCTGCCCATGTCATTTTATAAATCCTTTATAATGGAGATGGCCCAAGTTCTAAAGGCCTTTATTTTCCTTTATCTATCTCTCTATCTAACTGTCTATTTAGTCATCTTTTCATTTTTACTTTTTTATATTTCTTTACTTGTTTATATATTTTATGAGTCTAAGCATAGCAGTTGGACTATCTATCATGCTATTATGCTTATATTTATCATGTTTATCTTCACTGGCCTTTGAAGTCTTGGCTAACTTTGAATATTCAGGAATTGTGGTCTTCCACAGTATATAACCACATAGCATTTTTTGCTCTTACTATATAATTAGTCTACCTCCTTTTCCAGTCATACAGACCATGCCTTTTTAATAATAATAATAATAATAATAATAATAAACATTTTTATTATATTTTAAAGTTCTCAGGGTATTTTATGTTATTTTATTTGAGCCTCATAATAGCCCTATTACGTAGGCATGATAGATATTATTGTCCCTATTTTTAAAATGGAAAACAAGTACAGAAAATCTGAGAAGTTATGGGACTTTGCTTATTGTTACAAAGCTCATAAATGTCATATGTGGGATTTGATCCTCCATTGTCTTAATTCCAAATGCAGCCTTCTATCATCTATGCCCTGCTTCTGCTTTCCTCACGGACAAGTTATTCATTGCTGGTAATATGCCACATTCTACTTATGCCTACCATGTTTCTCTTCATTAGCTTCTGAGGTTCCAACAATTTTGATTCTCCAGAAACCATGGTGTCCCAGATTTGTAGTTATATAGCATAACTGAGAAAATGTTGAATTGAATTGCATAGCACCACTGTGAGGCTATTGATATAAAAGGAAGGCTTTGGCAGTAGAAAGTCATTTGGACATATTGAACATTCTGTCCAGTGTCCTGAATGCAATCAATTTTACTCTTCTATTGAAAGATAGATTCAGCTCACCTCTCCAACACACACACACACATATATGTGTGTGTATATATATATATATATATATATATATATATACACATATACATATATATGCATATATATCCCCACACTAGTATAGATATGTATATATGTATGTATGTATCTATATGTACACACATATATGTACACATACATACATATATACATATATAAAAGGACTATCTTAACTACATGCCATTACTTTGTGGATTAATAGGGAAATATTTTTTGAATGGCCTCGGATCTCACTGAAGAGAACCTGTAGTGTTCCAGGCTCAATCAAAGAGCTATTTGTCACCAGCAAATAGGAAAATCTAGAGAATCTCTCTATCCATAAGTAATCGATCTTCCACTTGGATATTGTGTATGAGAGCTTTTACAAGAAGTGTGCCCACCTTTAGAGGGCTCCTTTAATGCCTTTTGAAATGTCAAGTGTGAGCCAAGTTTGGTGTTTGCAGGAAAGCAGGACAAAAGTCCATAGAAAGTTGGAATAAAGTTTAGTTGGCAGAATAACAAGAAGTACAGAGTAGGTCCCCAATGCAACTTTTCTTACATAGATCTAGAAACCCAAAGAAAAAAATTTATAGTGTGTTACTTTTCCAGACCAAGTTGGTAAAGGGAGTCACAGAGAGATCCAAGGATACCAGGGCAGGCCTTCGGGCAAAAGCATGCCAAGTGGAGCATTCCACATAGTAACTAAAAAGAAACTAAGGCTATCAACCGAGTAAAAAGAAATCCCAGACCCAGACAAAGGGGTATGACTTTGGATAAGATGAAGTAAAAGGTGCCAGGTGGCAGCTCTGTTGCACACTACCCAATTGTCACATATCCAGAGAAAACCAAGGAGGAGACCTTTGCCTAGGAGGGGCAATCCAGGTTGATTGCAGTGCCAGTCTGTGTTCTGAGCAAGGATCAGATTCAGAAGCAAGCAGCAAGCTCCATGGCTTGGACCAAAGGAGTCCAAAGTAGATTGAAGAGACCTGTGCAGCAGTGGATTTCCGGGATAAGGAGCAATCTTGGTTCCTAGGCTGTGTGCTGAGGAAGAATAAAGTTCAGGAGCAAACAATTACTGTTCAACTCTGATTCTAGGATCAGAACAGGGTCTCGGTTCCAGTTTCTAGCCTGTGAAGAATCCCAGAACAAAAGGGAGCCTGAAGATCTGTCCCTTTGAACCTGTAGGGTTTTTTAGATGCCTCATCCTGGCTGAATCTAGCTGTTGCTGTTGCTCATCCTTCTTTCTTGAAAATGACCAGTGATGTCATGATTTGCAAGTGAATTGGACTAAAGTGAGGTAGGGCTGTGCAAAGTCACCAGCCTCATGCTCTCCCCCAGCAATAATCCACTGGAACTCCTAATAATGAATGGCCACAGGCCTGCTGCTCAGACACAAACCCAAATCAGGAACTTATGGAGCTCAGTAAAGGAGGGCAGAAACCAAACTTGACCTTGGATTAGACCACTTTAGGAGCACCTCACCCTCCTGGGGTTGGTAATGTTGATCTTCCCCCCAAAAAAGGGAAAATAAGAAATTCTAGAGGGTCTGGGGTGGGGTGGGGGGGAACAAATATGTTAATAAACTATTGGTGAAGCCGCAGACTACTCTAGCCATTATGAAAAGTAGTAATTTGGAATTACGCCCCCTCACTACTAAAATGAATATTTCCTTTAACCCAGTAATACCAGCACTAGGTCTATAAGAGATTAAAAAAATAGAGGAAAAAGGGGCAGCTAGGTGGCACAGTGGATAGAGCACCAGCCCTGGAGTCAGGAGTACCTGAGTTCAAATCCGGCCTCAGACACTTAACACTTACTAGCTGTGTGACCCTGGGCAAGTCACTTAACCCCAATTGCCTCACTTAAAAAACAAAACAAAACAAACAAACAAAAAACAATAGAGGAAAAGGACTCATGAGTTTATAATACCTCTTTTCATTGTGGTAAAGAATTAGAAATTGGGGGAGTACTCATTAATTAGGGAATGGCCAATTTAGGGAATTATATATGTGACAGAATACTATTGTTCTGTAAAAAAAAAAATGGAGGTGATGAACAGCAAAACTTGAGAAGACATATATAAATTGATGCAAAATGAAGTAAACAGAACCAGTAGAAAAATGCATATCATAACAAGATTGAACATACTACTCACCCCTCAACAGAGAGGTGATGAACTCAGATTGAAGATTCAGGGGTTTTTTGTTTTTGTTTTTGCTTTTTCTTTTGTTTTCTTTTGTTTTGTTTTTCTGAAATGACCAATGAAGAAACTAATTTTGCTTAATTATACATATTCTCTATGGGGGTTTTGCTTTTCTTGTTTTCTTATTGGTATGGGATTGGGAGGAGTTTGGAGAAAAGCAGACTTTTGTTGATTGAAAAAAAAATTGATTAAAAAAAAGTCCATAGCAGCTCCTCAGTCAGAACCTAAAAGTTCATTGAAAGTGATTTAAATGGAGCTTCCTGGGGGCAGAGCAGGATTCTTGAAGATGAAAGAAGTTAAAAGGAATTTTCTCACTCTAAACTCAGAGTAGGCTGAATTAAAAGAGTGACGGCTGAGATGAAGAAAAACAGTTAAAAAGACAGTTTTAATGCCTTAAAGTCTTCTCTGGATGAATGTGGATCTGAATCACAAAAAGATATTACATAGACCCTGGGGCTAACATCTAAAAGAGCTTATGTGCTCCTCCCCTATATAAAGTCCCTACAGAAAGTTAAATTCAGCAAATAACTAGAGAGGAGAACAGCTCAGCTCAGACACCAACATATGCTAGCACAAATACAAGATGAGACCAAGAGAAGACCTAATCACACTGTGTAGCAGCATTGAAAACAGTCCAATGACGTCAACAGACCCAAACATGACTTGTGGATTTGTTGGCAAGGCAGCCATAGCCTCAGATGAAGACATGTGTTCCATGAACTGCCTGGGTTATATGTACTCTTTGGTCATGTATGAGGCCTATCCATAGGTGCTCTCTCATGTATGCTACCCTGGCCACATTATTTACTTGTTTGTGTTCCCTTTGTTTGTGTTCCACCTGTGGTAGAATGAACCCCTGTGTACCAATGCTAATTTCTTTTGTTATTTATTATACTAGGTTATTTAATTGCCTGTCACTCGATTTGGATTAGCGTGTCCTCTGGTTGGTCTGATTTTTGCAGGAAAAAAAAAAGTAACTGGTGGGGGCTCATGACCCATGATTTGAAGTAAATGCTGATACAGAGAATGTCTTAAATCTAATACAGCTTTTCAAAGTGCTAAGATTGAGGAGAATGGGGTATAATAATTGTTATACAATTGATTATAATTGTTACAGAATCCATACATTTTTATTCCTTTGAAATCTTTCCTTCTTTGAGATATTGGGTTTGTGAGATTAAAATTGGATATTAGATCATAAATCTCCCCTACTTAACCTTTCCCTTAATTTATCTCCCAGACTAGTAAATGGAAGAAGCTTCTGGTTTTCTAGTTAGAGCTTTTATTGTATGGTAGTCACAAGGTGATGTTGATTAGAAGGATAGGAAAGTAGAAATACAATACAAATCGTCTTAAGTCTAGGCTTAGTCTATGTTCCGTATAAAACTCACCAAAAGCCGAAGGCCACCTTTGGGGAGAGAGAATGAGTCAAGCTCGTGCTGTTAACCGAGAGCCGGGCCGAGTCAAACTCCAGTCCGCGTCTGTCTGTGCAGCGCAGCCAGGAGACCAGCGGAGCAGGAAAAAAAGGCTCCACTTCCGTTCTCTCCTTGCCTTTTAAGCTCGCACCCTGGAAGTCGAGTGCTCAGCAGGCAATCTAGCGTGCGTAGCAGGCGGACTGGTGTGCGTAGCTCATGCAGTTGGTCTCCTCCCCAAAAGGGTGGTCCTAAAAAAAAAACTGGTGTCTCTCCATTATCTAACTGACTGTTAAAACTTTTTACCACAGGTTTAATGTATTTTCATGTTAATAGAAGCCTCCAGTTAATTAAAAAAACACACAGGGGCAGTTAGGTGGCTCAGTAGATAGAGCACTGGCCCTGGATCCAGGAGGATCTGAGTTCAAATCCAGCCTCAGACACTAAACATTTACTAGCTGTGTGACCCTGGGCAAGTCACTTAACCCCAATTGCCTCACCAAAACACACACACAAAAAATAAATAAATAAACACACACACACACACACACACACACACACACACACAAAACCTTAAATAGAAGGAGTGGATCTCTCCAATCACCAACATTTCACTATTCAGACTCTGATAGAATGCTATTTTTGGTCAAGGGAGTCTTTCTGGCATTCTCCCAAATCACACCGTGAACACTTAACCACTCCTACACATGAGAATAGTTCTGCTGAATTGAACTTCTAACTCGAAGCAGTTATTTTGCTAATGTGGGATTGAATGAGAAAATGAGGATGATTTAGTGCAAATACCTCTCCCTTCTTAGGATGCAACTCTAAGCCCTTTCCAGTTAAACCTCATACTGCCACATACTTTATGTTCCAATAAAACTCTTCCCTTTCCCCTGTATGTCCTCCATGATTGTTTTTTTCCTGCCTCTAGGCTCATACTGTATCCTATGTTTCAAATTCTCTATTGACACCAACCTTTTCCTTTTGAATTCCTACTGGTCCTTCAAAACCCAAATCAAATGCTTTCTCATTCATCAGACTTTCCCTGCTATTCTCATGTTGAGGAAATGGAAAAGTGAAAACCTTCAGTATGTATGCACTATATGCCAGCCACGGTGCCAAGTAGTTTATAAGTATTATCTCATTTTATCCTTACAACAACCCTGAGAGGTAGGTGCTATTATTATTCTCATTTAACAGTTGAGGAAACTGAAACATACAGAGGTTAAGTGATTTGCCCAGAATCACCCAGCTTCTGAAACCCAGTGTCTAGGGCTGGATTTCAATTCATGTCTTCTGAGTCAAAGCTCAGTGCTGTTTCTACTGCACCACCTGGATACCCACTTGCCACACTTGTTGGTAACAATCTTTCCCTCCTTGGACCTCACATAGAACTGTCTTTGTACATTTCTAAAGAATTCTCTAATTTCATGTATCACAGTTATCTATGCATATATTTTATCCCCCTGTAGGCTATGAGCCTCCCAATGGCAGGGACTATGTAGGTGCTTAAGGAATGTTTCTTGAATTGAATAGAGTTGATGGTGGATCATCAATGCCCCCCTTGTGTATGAAAGAAAGCGGTTCATCATCAGACAAGCTCATTGATTTTTTTCATGTGTCATGAAATTTTGACAGTCTCATACTGAAGATTATTCATGTGTATCACTTCCACCTCCAAGGACAGGTATTTCACCACCACAGAGAGACAAAGCAACCCAAGACAGGGGTAATCCAGGCAAAGTAATGGAGGACGGCCTGTTGTTTTCAAGTATCACTCAAAATCATTTTCAGGGTGTCCTAAAAAATAAACCATCACTGGACTGTTTTGAATGCAAAGCTCACTTTCTGGACTCCCTGCTGTTTTGCAGGAGCTGTGGGTCATATTCATAATTGATAAGGCAGTCACATTAAATTAAAAATTCATTTCAAATGATGTGAAGGGATAGAAAGTTGATGCTTTGGTTTGGCCATTAACTCTACCCAGTGTGCTCAGTGGCCTTGTTATGACCCTAATTGCCTGGTACAATCCACTTACAAAGGATACCCACTTGACATGTTTTTGCACATACCCATCCATCTGTATGTAGACTTCAAACAATTGCTGTGGATAGAGACTACAAGTTGGGCGTAGTATTGAAGAGAAAGACAAATACAGGCCAAGTCATTGGGCAGAGTTTTCAGAGATACCAAACTACTCTCTGCCATCAAAGCCTATCCTTTTGACCCTAATATTCTTGTGTTAATGCTATATGGCTCTGAATTACAGAGTACCACAATCTCAGAAGGGTCAAAATTGTAGGCAATCTAAAAGGCAATGTCAGACACACAGTAGGGGTAATCAGGCTAGATGATATTACTGATGATGACTTGGGTACAAAATCAGTGGCAATTCGGGAGGCCTTTAGTATAGGTCCTTATGGACTTATTTCTTTTCCCTATGCTGGTGTGTGTGTGTGTGTGTGTGTGTAGATAAAAGCATAGATGACATTCTCATTAAATTGGCAAATGACCCAAAGCTGGAAGGACTAGCTAATACACTGACTAAAGCTGTCAGGGTCCAAAGTGGTCTTGACAGGTAGCAACATGGGGTCAAACTAATATGATGAAATTTAAAAGGCTTAAATGCAAAGTTTGACATTTGGATTAAAAAAACAAACAAACACTCAATGTTATAAGCTTAATATGGATGAAAGCACAGTTAGACTGCAGTGCCTGAAAAAAAGGCAGATGTTTCAAGTCCCTGGAACCTTCCAGTTTTTTGAAATGGTGGAACTGAGAGCAATGAGGATATGTGGAGCTAGAAGGAAGGTTGGGGGGGGTCCCAAAGTAAGAGCACGGGAGAACAAAGGGGAAGCCCAAGTGCTTCCCTGGCACTTTCAAAGAAGTCTCACTATTGGGTAGATCTTTGATGGGAATTTATGGAGAGTTATGGGCAGAAATCACACCCAATGGCACAGAGGCTGTGATCTGCACCTGTGGGAGGAGTCTCTGAGATTGGATCTGTACCTTTGGAAGCCTGTCTGAGCAAATGTGAGAGATGAGAATGGCTACCCAAGAGCTCATGTGCTAACTTTGCATACATATTGCAAGACAACTTAAAAATTGTTTCTCCACAATTCTAGCCTGCAAAAAAAATTAGATATCAAGCCAGTCTGACTGAATCCATGCTGAGATGCCAGACTATTCACATCTCTTAGGAAAAGGTTATTTATTCAATGTGATTCTTAAAGCTACTCCTCCTTCCTCATTCCCTCCACCTCTAATAAAATCTCTGTACTGAATGGTTATGACAAAGCCAACGGTCCCTATTCTTCTAACACCTTCGTGGGGCCATGTGCCTTGACATTTCTTGCCTGCAGGAAAATGTCAACACTTTTCTTTGTGTTCTTTTAATAAAAAAAAAAAAAAGTGGTCTTGGGAGGAGTTTACTTTGTCAAAATTAAGCGGCTTGCTCAGCTGAAAAAAAACAAGCAAATATAGAGGATTAGACTCTGGAGAAGGGTCATTTTGTGTATATTAACTATTTCTTTAGTGATTTCAACCTTAAAATGTTTGTAAAATGCTGTCCTTACATTCAGTCTGTGAAGTGGGTAGTATAAGTATTGTTATAAGCATTTGACATACAAAGAAAATGAGGTTCAGAGAGATTTAATGGATCACTCAGAAAAAAGGTGTTAGAAACAGACCCCTTCTTCCAAGTTCAGAGTTCTTTTTTGTTGTTTGATTGTTTCAGTCATGTCCAATTTTTATAACCCCATTTGGGGCCTTCTTGGCAAAGATACTGGAGTGGTTTGCCATTTCCTTCTCCAGTTCATTTTACAGATGAAGAAAGTGAGGCAAAGAAAGTTAAGTTACTTGCCTAGAGTCACACAGTTACTAAGTGTCTGAGGCTAGATTTTAACTCAAAAAGATGTCTTCTTGACTCCAGGCCCAGCACTCTATTCATTGTTCCACCTTGTTGTTCATTGGAGTTCTTACTACTACTACTACTACTACTACTACTACTACTACTACTACTACTACTACTAATAATAATAATAATAATAATAATAATAGTATATTATCTCATTTGATTGTAAAAAGCAACCCTGTGGGGCAGCTAGGTGGCACAGTGGATAGAGCACGGGCCCTGGAGTCAGGAGTACCTGAGTTCAAATCCGGCCTCAGACACTTAACACTTACTAGCTGTGTGACCCTGGGCAAGTCACTTAACCCCACTTGCCTCACCAAAAAAAAAAAAAAAAAAAAAAAAAAAAAAAAAAAAAAAAAAAGCAACCCTGTAAAATGCCATTAATACCCCCATTTAGAGATAAGGAAATTAGTTGAGAGAAAGGTTAAATGCTTGATTAGGGTTACATGGTATCTGAGGTAGGAGTTGAACTATGATCTTCCTGATTCCAAATCTAATCCTCTAGCCATTAGGACACCGAACTTTGTTTTTGTGGTATTTTGTGTAGAAGCCTCAGAGCAAGTGCTGGTCAGCCACTCTAGGATTGGTCAGTTATGTGAAATTTTGGAGAAACTTTTTCACCTCAGTGTTCAACACCAGTCCTATTTGCAGGCTACCTTGCCACACCTACCCACCCACCCACCCACTCATTCAATGATGTGTCTCACAAAAGCTGGGCCAGTTCCATAGCCCTTTAGGCTCTGTGTTCTAGAGGTGACAGGGGGAAGTCAGGGGTTAAGCATAAACATGAATACAGTTATGTCTACTTAATCTTTTCTCTCCTAGTTCTACTTTGACCTTGAGGCAAATGAAATAAAAACATGCTAATGAAAACATGCTAATGTCCTGGTTAATAAGATATGAAGTAGACACAGCTCCTCTTAATCTGGAGTCAGAAGACCTGGGCTAGAATCCCAGCCCTGCTCCCTACTTCCTCCCTGTGGTACTTAGAATGAGTCATCTCAACTGAGGAAAATGAGGGTATTTGGAATAGAGGGTCTTTAAGATCCCCTCCTAGCTCTTAGATCCTCTGATTCTACTTCTATGTGCTTTCTCAAGGGGTATATGACTCCAGAAGGCTGCTAGGAAGTGACTATAATAGCATTCATTTCAGGAAACATAGTGGTGGGAAGATATTTTTAAGAAACAGTATTAAAAACAAAAACAATGAAGTAGGAGTTGGGAGACTTCTATTCCCAGTTCTGCTACTTATTACCAGTGTGAAGTTGGGCAAATCACTTCCCTTTCTCTGAGCCTCTGTTTCCATTTCTGTAAGATAAGAGCTTTGTTTTAAGTAATCTCTAAGGTTTCTTGTATTTCTATCATTCTGTTTCTCATCTCCACTCACACAGCCAGCATCCATATACAAGCCCTTGTCACATCTCATCCAGAGTATTGCAATAATCTTTTAAATTTTTTTTTGGATTTACATTATTTCCCTCCCTCCAACTTAAACCCCACTAAGAAAGCAAGAAAAAGAAAACCCCTGTTACAAACATGTATAGTTAAGCTAAACAAATTCTCTCATTGGGCAAAAGAAAAAAAAAAGTCTTGATCTATGCTCAGAATCGATCACCTCTTTCAGGAGGTAGGTATCATGTTTCATCATTAATTCTCTGGAATTATATTTGATCATTGTGTTGTTAAGAGTTCCTAAGTTTTTCAAAATTGTTTGTTGTTACAGTATAGTTGTCATTCTATGAACTGTTTTCCTGGTTCTGCTCACTTCACTCTGCTTCAGTTAAAACAGGTTTTCCTACATATCTCTGAAACTATCCCCTACATAATTTCTTATGGTCTAATTTTATATATGTGTGTGTGTGTGTGTGTATGTATATGTATATATATGTATATGTATGTGTGTATATATATATATATATACACTATATATGTGTGTGTGTATGTATATACACATGTGTAAGGGCTAAAATTCTAGCTATACTGTCTAAAATATATAATGAGTGGTCGCCAATAAATTATAAGCTTTAGCAAGAGTTAGATTTTTAAGCATTTATTAAGGAGAATAAGAATTTGGTAAAGAGAGAAAGAAAGGCCTAGATTCATCTGTCTATTAAAGGGAGAGAGCATTCCTAGCTCCGCTCTCTACCAGAGTCCACATGAAAGAGAGTGAGCCAACGTGCCTGCCTCCCCCTTCTTCCTCCCACAAGCAAACGTCACTTCCTGATGCCAAAGAAAAGATGCATGGTCCTGCCCTCAGAGGCCCTCTCCTCATTTTGGAGCTTTCCTACAGTAAGTCTCCAGCAGGTGGCGTCATTCCAATCGTCACACATATATATATGTATGTGTATATGTATAGGTAGGTAGGTATGTGTATATATACATATATATATATATATTTTATATATATATATATATATATATATCATATTATATATGTGTGTATTTCTTTATTTCCATAACATGTTCAAACATTCCCCAGTTGATGGACATGCCCACAGTTTCCAATTCTTTGTTATTGCAAAAATGTTCAGAAGAGGTTTTTTCTCTTTCTTTGATCTCTTTAGGGTCTATATCTACTAACAGAACTACTGGTTCAAAGGGCATAAATAGTTTAGCACCTTTTCTGGCATAGCTCCAAATTGCTTCCCAGACGAGTTCACAGCTCCACCAAAAGCCATTAAGGTGCCTGTTTTCCCACAGCTCCTCCAGAATTTGTCTTTTTTCCTTTTTTGTTAACTTTGCCAATCTGATAAGTGTGAGGTAGAACCTCAGAGTTATTTATTTTGCTTTTTTCTCATTATTAGTAATTTAGAGGATTTTTTCATGCTATTGATAGCTTGTATTTCTTCCAAAAACTGGATGGTTATACACTTTATTTATTGATTGGAGAATGCCTCTTATTCTAATAGAGATAAGTTGGGATTGGGGGAGTTACCAGGGCTACTTGACTTCTGTGGGATGGAAACCAAACAGGGATGTTGATGGACAGTGGAGGGTTACCTGAAAAGTCCTGATCTATCTATAAAAGGAGGTTTTAGAAGGAGTTTATTGCTCTACCTTCTAGCCCTCCAAAATCAGAGGGGAGAAGGAAATGAGAAGGTGCTGAATATCAAAAACTGAGTCAATCTGAGTGGTTGTAAGATCTCAGGAAATCAGCTCAACTGATAAAAAAAAAAGCCTTCTGAGACTTTGAGTTGTTGTTGGTCCTTCATTCTCTAAAAGGACCATGACATCTGTTATGATTTGTAGTGAATTAGATTTAAATGATGAAGGGCCTTGCAAAGTCACCAGTCTCTTACCTCCAGAACCATTTGGATCCACTGACATAATATACATAAGGACAACTAGAGATGGCCCAGGATGTTTGAGGCAATCAGGGTTAAGTGACTTGCCCAGGGTCACGCAGCTAGTAAGTGTCAAGTGTCTGAGGTCAGATTTGTACTCACATCCTCCTGACTCCAGAGTGGGTGCTCTTTCCGCCACCTAGCTGTCCAAGACTTGGAGTAATCACAAAGTAGAAAGCAATATCTTCAAATGTCATTGATTTCTCCCTAGTGTACATCTTCAAGAAACTGCTGAATGATTACTTAAAAGGGATATTGTAGAAGGGATTTCTACTAAGCTGAGAGAAGATGGCCCCTAATGTCCCTTCCATAGGAATTCATGACTCTTAAAAAACATTATTACAAAATTATGATTACATAGCAGCAGACATCAACAGAGAGTTGAGAAATTGGATTGTCATGCTGTATCAGTCTACCAAAGGGGTTCTCAACTGTTTAGGGGCCATAGGCCCCTTTGGCAGTTTAGCAAAGTTTATAGACCCTTCCTTAAATAATGGCTTATTGCCTCCACTCATAATGTAAGGAAATGCTCAATTTCAGTCAAGTAAGCATATAATATTTTCCTCTTTTAAATTCAAGGATCCTCTGAAATCTACCCATAGACCCCTAAGAGGACAGTTGACCCCAGGTTAAGAATTCCTGGCCTACCAGAACCTGGTTTACATGGTGGTGCAGCATAAACCTGGTCCATATTCCTATGCAACAGTACATAAAAGTGTGAAAAGAGTAAAGGCACCAGAGTCAGAAGATATGGGTTAAAATCCTGACTTTTATTAATTGTGTGACCATGGGAAAGTCATCCAGTTTCTCTGGGTCTCAGTTCTTCATTCGTTAAAATAAGGAGGTTAAACTAGACAGCCTAAAAGGTCCTTATCAGCTCTGAGTATTTGATACTACAAAAATTATGTAGGAAATTATATAACCAGAATATCAGGGAATAGAAAGAACCTGCTTTTAAGCAACTGAATGGCTGATCAGGATTTAGAAACTTCTCTTCAACTCTGAGTTGGCTTATTAAATGTTTTCCAGACCTATCGTGATATTGATATATTTAAGTGAGGAGAGGCATGGATAACATGTGGGCATAGAAGAGTATCACATCAGGTAAGACAACTCCTCATTTCACCAAGGGTATTATTTCCCTTTCACAGAGTATCTTCTCTGACTCTGGCTTTGGACCAAACTATAAACTTTTTTTTCCTTCCTCTAAACTGGTACTTTGGATTGGATTATTTTATTAATTCTAACCTAACTTGACCTGACTTTCTGTTTAATATCTTCCATCATGACTTTGGATCCCAGGCACTTTTCCTAGGAAAATTCCTGTCTTTGGGCCTAATTAATCATCAGTACATGGATTTGATAGTTGACTTTAAATTTTTCTAGAATATTTGAAATATTTTATGCAGCAAAAGGAAATCAACTATCTAAAATAAATGAGTTTGTGTATATTCTTGAGATGACCTAGCAGGTTTTATTCAAAAATGCATTTTTCTCTCCTGAATTCAGTAAACACATTTAAGTTGCCTGATTTCAGCAAATTTCTAGGCAGATGCCAGCAGTGATCCTATCAAAGAAAGAAGAAATAGGTTACACTGTTCTCTAGCTATAGGAGGAATTAATTTTCTTTTCTGTTCCAGTCCCATATATACGTTGTGAAAATGTATGTATGCATGCATACATATATGTATATATGTATGTAGGTAAATGTGTGTGCATATATATTCTACATTTTTCTGTGTGCAAGCATAGCACATACACTTAAATGCATAATTTTCTTCAATTTTTTGTTTGTATAAATTTGTTTCTAGAAGCATTCCTTTCTACAAATTACAAATTACAATTCCAATGCACTGCTAGACTTCATTCACACCATCTTAATGAAAATTGAAGCTTTCTCTCTATCCTTTCTCCCTTTTTCTGTCCCTTAAAGCTCTTCCTTTTATCTCCCCCCTCCTTCTATTCTTTCCCTCCTCTCTGCCCATCCATATGTGTATATATAACACATACCCATATATTCCTTATCAGTTGCCAAGTCCTACATGTATATACCAAACACACATGTATCCTCTAATGACACAGTACTCCAAGGTAACCCTGGGTCCTAAAGGCTATACCATCATAGTATTGAAAGCGAAATTCTTCATTTAGGCTTTCATACTGATTAATATCCTGAAAATCTGTCCTGAAAATTCAGCACACAAGTATTAGAAGTAAATATTAAAATAAATTATTAAAAGTAGGCCAAGGGGGCAGCTAGGTGGCGCAGTGGATAAAGCACCAGCCCTGCATTCAGGAGTACCTGAGTTCAAATCTGGCCTCAGACACTTACTAGCTGTGTGACCCTGGGCAAGTCACTTAACCCCCATTGCCCTGCCAAAAAAAAAAAAAAGTAGGTCAAGGTAGCAACAGTTGACAGACTGATTACAGAAGCTCAGCAGTGGCTTCAGGGTCTAAACAGCTTTTATGAGTAATTCTAAATCAATTCAGATACGTCCACCTCAGCAGACCAAGCAGGCCTTGAATCTCAGTTCTTCCCCAAGGTAGCAAGAATGTGACCTGTGAAATAGAACAGTTAATGCAAAAAACTACAGACTTAGTGTCTCCTTCCTCACCAGACCCTCCCCCAATACTGACTAATAAGCTGGACCGGGAACAAGGGATACTGGGTCAACATAACTTTGAACAAGAATGTAAGCTATGTAGGGGGCAGCTAGGTGGTACAGTGGATAAAGCACCAGCTCTGGATTCAAGAGGAACTGAGTTCAAATCCAGCCTCAGATAGTTGATGCTTACTACCTATGTGACCCTGGGCAAGCCACTTAACCCTCATTGCTCCACAAAAAAAAAAATATATATATATATATAAGCTATGTCAGGTCTTACCACACTCGAAAGATTTTGAGCAGGTTCTGCGTCTCTAGCTTTTTGTATATTACACAAAGTTAAGAGAGGCTTGTCACCAGAGACTCACAATTTATTTCCATTTAGCCACAACAACTCCTCCTGAGGATCTATTAAGGCTTCCAAAGCATATGGGAAGGGCTATTACCTGAATTCTCAGGGGCTGAGGGATGCCCACAAGGATAAAATCACAGATGTTTGAAGAATGGTTCTATAGGCATATAAGAGACAGAGAAGGCCTCATATCCTTTAGGATATCTTGGGAATTAGGCTGTGTGACCTTGGAGAAGTTCCTTCCCCTTATTTGGGCTTCGTTTTGTTTTGTTTTGTTTGTTTCCTTTGACCTGGATGGTTATTTGTAAGGAAATTCCTTCAATGAAAGCTGGACAGCACCTGCTCTGTGACTTAAAGTCCTAGAGAATTGCCCAGGGCACTCAGAGATTAAAAGTCTTCCCCAGGGGATATGTCACAGGGGATTCAAAACCAGCTCTTCCTAACCCAAGGCAAGTTCCCTTTTTACTGTGCTTCTCTGTTTCAGTTTACCTATCTAAAAAGTCAGGGGATTGGACTATATCATTACTGAGACCTGTTCCTAGATTGATAGTTGATGTTTTCGAAATTCTAAGGCTCCTTCTGCCCCTTCTGTAATGATCTGGGATCCCAAGGAGTGTCTCTGCACTCTTCTCTAGAACAATTCAATTCACTAGAGTAAATGTGCTGATCTTGAGGGAAACCAGTGGGGGGAGGGGAAGAATTAATTCCCTCTTTATTAAGTATTTCCCTAAAATGGAAAACCCTCTCCAAGGCAATTGCAAACAAATGTCATGAATAATTCATTCTGCCTAATTTCACACTATTTCAGCTGCCTTTACTAGCTTCTAATTAGCTTGTGCAAGTTATTTAAGGAACAGAAAATTGCCACTTAAACTAAGGTAAAGGGAAACTGCCTTACTCTAAAGCTAATAATAATAATAGTAATAATAATAATAATAATAGTAATAGTAATAATAATAAAATAATCTTAAAAGGCTTTTGTTGGGCACCAGCTGTGTCTCTTAGTTGTCCTAGGGCTGCTGAATACATGACAGAGGAAAAGCTTTTAGCGTCAGAAATAGAATTTAAGGCTATCAATGTGGCCATTCTCCGTGGACTACAATTCCTGAGCTTCTGTGAAAATCTGGCTTGTGGTGGAGGTTAAGTCAATACTGACTTATATCAGCTGAAAAAAGGAAGGACAGAAAGTCTAGGCATAAGCTTCTAGAGGGTTCAGGCAATGTCTTCAAAGTTCACAGAGGGAAAAGAAATCTCATATTATCTTTTCTAATCCATACCTCAGAAAGGAATCATTTCTATGACCTTACCAAAGAGTGAACATTGAGCATCTGCTTCAAGCTATCTGGTGATGGATGTTCAGAACCAGAGACCTGGGAAAGACCCTATCTTAAAAGGGCCAAGGTTTCCCATTGCATTGGTACCAATGACATCAGGAGGGTGATGTCATGAAAAAAAAAGTCAATACCTTTTAAGTATGTTCTAGATGTAGTGTCAGTCTAATAACTCTGGGTCCAGTTAAGGATACTCTGACCCTGAAAAGGTCACTCTGACCATGGAGAAATATGGTTGATCAACTTTCTGGGGTCAGTTAGAGATTATTCTTTCCTTGGAAAAGCAAAGTAGTTAATTAACCATGTAGTGTTTAGTTAAACAGATAACAAAGCAGACATGTCACAGACAGCCAGAAAGTTGGGAGCCTTGAAATTTAGAGCATGAGCCTAACTGAGAGCCAGTTGTGTTGGCTATGTGATTAGGACCAGGTAATGACAATAATCTCAAACTAGAAATGCAGCATATTTACTATTTCATGTATCCTACTTCCCAATAGCAAGCATCCTCATTCCCCAAACAGCTATAACTTTTCAGTCCCCAATCTCTCCCCCCACCCCCTTCTCTCCTCTATAAAAATATTACCTTCTCCTTTGTTTGGGGAGTTGGAGTTTTGACTTCTCCAAGTCATACCTCTGTGTACTGAATAATAAAAAACTTTTACTTAGATTTCGATTGGATCATGTGTGCAAGCAATTCTTCGATAGAAGAATATTTTCAGATCCAGTTTCATGGTGTCATAGATGTAAGGGATATGTGCAGGGCTGGAGAAGTGTGGATTGTGCATATGTTTACATGGGTTGTCTAAATTACAGCTCACGGGGAGGCATGCATAGGTATCTTTAAAACCTTGCTCACCTCTCTCCAAAAGAACTCCCCTCCAGGAGGGATTTTGTAGAAGAGCCACTCTGCTCTCCTCAGAGAAGGAGTACTGGAATAGAATTATATCTATCTTTCATGTTAAGGGACTTACAGGGGTTCTCCAAGCCTAAATATGAAGAATTGATTCCCTTCCCACCAAGTACTAGTTGCACAAAAGATCATCACACATAATGAATATCAAACAAAAACCCCAGCAAAACCCAAACTCATCCAAGCAGATACCTAATAGAAATCAGAGAAGCTATACAGATTAGAATATACCGGACAATAACAGAGTGGATGAGCTCACCTCCTGGGAGTGAGTCTCTCATTTTACCCAGGGGGAAATTTGCCAGAACTTTAGGGATGCAAGCTGGAAATCTGGGACTTACTGGGGGACCAATTTTCCCTTACACATCTACCTTCCAAAAGTCTGTTCTTTTTTTGTTCCTTTTCTACCAGAAATGGTCTGAAAGACTCTCTCTATTGGTCTAGAGGGAAGGAAGGTGTCTGTTCTCCAAAGCTCTCATAAACACAGCCAGCTCTTTTCTTCCAGTATGAAGGAAGCATTTGGCCATCTTCCTTTGGACCAATGGGAAGAGCATTATACAAATGACCCAGACTTAAACCCAGGTTTCATAGAGGTTTTATTTTTTCTTTTGGTGAAAGGACTGATGCGATCAAACTATACCTAGATAATGGACTTTGTCTTAAGCAACTTGAGGGAGGGTCTTTTACATACTTTTCCCTGATGTCATCTATAGAGTTCATTTTAATTTAGACCATCTTCAAGTCTTGTGAACCAATGGAATTGAATGATGCTAACCAATTAGCTTTGATCAATGTATAATGACCTGCCTCAATCAAAAGAGGATAAAAACCCTTGGAAGAGACCACAAGCTCTCTTGGCTCTCACTTTGAGCACAATGTATGTTTTGTAGGTCTTCTGAACTCTCTTGGGTTTCCCTGAGACCATGTGCTGTCTCTGTGGTAGACAGCATGGATTTTGGGGGATTTTTCTCCTGCTTGAGCTAAGAGCCATGCTGAAGTTCTCTACCATGTGCCTTGAGACCATGAGAAGTTAGGAAGACACATGATCAATCCTTTACTGGTATATAGTATTAATAAATTAAAATATGCTTACCCAGAACTGGTATCTATTACAATAGTAATTATTTCAAAAAACACAGTTTCAAGTTTATTTAAGGTAGTGAAAGAAAATGGAAATGAAGTGGATGCTGAAGAAACTTTTACAAGTGTTGGTTGATTCTGTCACTTTAAGAATCAACTTTAGTTATATAATGTTAAAATTACTGGAGAGGCAGCCAGAGCAAAAGAACAAGTAATATCCTGATGTTTTGAAGAAAATAAATGAAGGTGAAGAACTAATCAAATTTTTACCATGGATGAAACACTCTTACTCTGTGAAAGGTTGTTTTCTGGAACTTATATTTCTAAAAAAAGAAAGGTACAGTCAGGTGGCACAGTGTTTAGAGCACTGAGCCTGGAGTTATGTGATGAAATAATGGAATTTGGCAGGTGCCCAGGGGCCCCATCTGATTCACTTAGTACTGTTTGAATTGGGTGAGAATGAGAAATTGCTTAAGTATCTACTTGGGGATGATTGGATGGAGGCCACACCTGGCCACCCCTGAGTGGGGTGTTGGTGTACCCCTATAAGCAGGGGAACCACTCTTAGCTAACCAGCTTGAAGGACCTCCCCTTTGGGGAAGGGAGAGAGAAACTAGGAAGGGAATGCTCGCTCACAGAAGGACCTTTTTTCTTTTTAGTGAGCTTCAGAGCATACCAGAGAGGGACTGCACAGGTGACTCTCATTGAAACTACAGACCCCAGGTGGTGAGTTTGTGGAAGGGAGGCCAGCTCTTTGAGCTAGCTGAGCTGGAAGCAAGTTTGAGGTTTGAGTCAGTCTTTGCTAGAGCCAGGGAGCTTATTTGTTTTCTCTTCTCCTATTCCCTTGTCTCTGGCTTTATTAACTTCACCTTTGTTGTAAATTTTATTCCCATTAATAAAACCTGATTTGTTTGTGTAAAAGAGGCTGTTAATCTCCTTTCTTATTAGTCTGGGAGAAATAACTAAAAAAGGCAGTTTGGAAAAGAGGAAACTTTGGACCTAGAGGTCTCTCATTATTTTCTGAACCCCAATATTACAGCGAGCCACCCAATTAACTCTCCCCATAATGAATTTGGCCCTTACAGTTGGGAGGACCTGAGTTCAAATCTGGCCTCAGACACTTACTAGCTGTGTGACCCTGAGCAAATCACTTAACCTTGTTTTCCTCAGTTTCCTCATTTGTAAAATGAGCTGGAGAAGGAAATGGTAATATTCAGTATCTTTGCCAAGAAAATCCCATATGGGGTCATAAAGAGTCAGACCTGATTGAACAATAACAAAAGAAAGAAAAAAGTCAACCTAAATTTAAAGTCTTTAAAGTTTACCTAACACTTTTGTTGTGAGGTAATAAAGGAGATGTTAAATTAAAACCAATGTTTTCTTAACAGTCTTGAAATCCTCATATTCTGAGAAGTTACAAACATTGATTGCTTCCAGTTCTTTGGTAGTCAAATAAGAAAGCATGGTTAATGAAAGCTATTTTTAAAAATGTCTTCAGTTTTTTAGTTGAAGTTAAACCCAGTTGTTAAAAAATATTACAAAGAGAACAATATTTCATTTAAGGCATTATTGATTTTAAATAATGCCCCTAGGATGTCCAATCACATTTGGTTTATTGCTTGAGAATATGAACAGGCAAATCCACCAAGATGTAAATAATGTATCTACACTATTCTGCTAAAATGTTTTAAAAGACAGTAACATTAGGGGGCAGCTAGGTTGTGCAGTGGATAAAGCACCAGCCCTGGATTCAGGAAGACCTGAGTTCAAATCTGGCCTCAGACACTTAACACTTAGTAGCTGTGTGACCCTGGGCAAGTCATTTAACCCTCCCCCCAAAAAGAAAATAACATTTTAATTATTTTATCAGTGTAGGATTATCTTTGGGTACAATATTAAATAATAAATTCTTTTATTTTTAAAATTTTGCTTTCTATAAGTACTTTAAAATTAGCTTAAATATATTTTCTTATCATTTGCTATTTTATTACATTAATAAACAGATAAAATATTTTAAAATGTTAATATATGTTCCCATTGGGCTGGAATCAGTTAACATATTTCCAATATAAATGATAACTTCTAAACAGTAGAAATTCAAATAATGTGACCACTTTGTGGGATTGGTTATTCATTCACATTAACCTGGACCTGTTACTATGCTGATGGTAGAAAATATATTCATGACAATTTCTCTCCATTTGGATGACTTCACAGGAAGGTCCAGGGATACTGAGACAATGAACAAAAAGCCTGGCACTGAGCAGCTCTGCCCCTACTGAAGTCTTGGCAACTGAGACTGGACAGGTAAAGAGAAGCAGATGCCCTCCCTCTCCTCCCCCCCTGCAATTTTCCCAGCAAATGTTGGTTTGGCAGGTAGCCTGATAAGATTCAAAATCAACCCAAATTCAATTGAGAAGCTAATTGTACCTCAAATTCATCTCATAATTAAAAAGGCATGATAAATTACCCAAATCCTTTATTCAAATAATATTCTACCTGGGGACCCACACATGATTGCTGCTAAAGGAGTGTTTGTTTATCAGATTAAAAGTGAATGCACTTTGGGGCTGATGAGTTAGAAATCTTAGAGCATTAAAAGTGGGAAAAGAGAGCTATTTATGTGAAACAATTCTCTCATTCCTGTGCCCTTAACAAGAAAGGAGATGCTGAAATCCTCATTATCCTTTTTCTTTAAAGGAGGAAGCATTTAAAAACTACTCATTAGAGGTAAGAAAATTCTGACCCCCTAAAAGGCCATCAGTACTGTCTCCATGTGTAGTGTCTCAGCTCTGTCTCAGAGGGTCCCTGACCCTTAGCAAAAAATACCTCAGGAAATCAAGAAATTATCTGAACCAAACCTACCTGTGCTGACCCCAGTGTAACCACTTACTGGGATGAAGAAATTCTCAGATCTGATTCCTGGACCTTTGATCTTGAAAACTTATTACATAGCCTTTAACTTAATTGGTCATACCACAAGTGGGTTCTAGTTCAGGGCAGCTAGGTAGCACAGTAGATAGAACATCAGGCTTGGAATCAATCATAAGGAAGACATTCTTATGAGTTCAAATCTGGCTTCACATAGTTACAAAGCTGTGTGACCCTGGGCAAGTCACTTAAACCTAGGAGGTAGAGTCTGTTATTATTCTTATTTTTGCAGATAAAGCAGAAGTCAAGTGACTTGCTTAGGGTGACAACTAGTAAGTGCCTGAGGCAGGGTTTGGATTCAGGTTTTTCTTATTCTAATCCCAACACTGTACCACCTGGTTGCCTTCCTACTATCATAATGCTTTCCTGTAAGTGTCATCCCCCATTACAGAATCATCAACTCACAAAATGTGGGTAATCAATATGCCTGAATAAGAATCCCCTCAATAGCATCACCAACAAGTGATCATTTAGGCTTTGCTTGAAGATGGGCAGTGATGGGAAACTCATTCCTTTCTTGAAGTAATCCTTTCCACTCTGGGGCAGCGATTAGCCCAGTGTCTAACACATCTTAGGTGTTTAATAAGTTGTTTATTGATATAATAATAGTATTACATTTCTTTTCATAGTGTTTATTGAATCGCTGACTAGGAAGTTTTGTTTTATAACAAACTGAAATCTCTATCTCTGGACCATCTACCCACTACTCTTTGTTCTTCCTCTGGGGCTATGAAGAATAAGTTTCATTATTCTTCCACTTGACAGGCTTTCAGCAATGTGAAGGCAACTTTAATTTCCCAGTAAGTCTTCTCTTTTCTAGATCTAAAGATCCTTGTTTTCTTAAACAACCTCATATACCTTAGAGATCCTAGAGATCATCTATCTAATCCAGCCCCCTGTTAGAAATTAGTCTTAATAACTAATATCTTAGGGGGCAGCTAGGTAGCACAGTGGATAAAGCACTGGCCCTGGATTCAAGAGGACCTGACTTCAAATCTGGCCTCAGACACTTGACACTTACTAGCTGTGTGACCCTGGACAAGTCACTTAACCCTCATTGCCCTGCAAAAAAAAAAAGTTTTTAAATAACTAATATTTTAGGGAGATTCAGAGCATCCCCCCACCTTCTTTCAAAGTCCTGACTTTAAGTTCAGTTTTTCCTTGATAATGAGATTGCATTGACTCTCTTGGGTCTTAATCAGACCCCACCCAACGTTGCAAGGAATTTAATGTAAATCCATTGTATTCTACTCAAGCTTGGGCTGAGATAGAGCCTTTTGTCTGGATATCTCAAGGCTGGGGGTGGTCTGACTAGCTTTAATTTCTTTGTGAGTTCCCCACTGAAAACTGTAATTTTTTTTACTTGATAATTTTTTTTAATTGATAGCCTGAAGTCTGGTATTCATTTTAATATAGCCCACTTCCAATCACATTAACCAATTGGATTGGATTGCTGTTTGATGACCCATAGAAAGGTATGTAACGTGTAAGTCTGCCACCATGATTATTGTCTTTGGTCTAAGAGAAATGTCCAAATGACCATCCTTTTATTAATAATCTACTAGCCTTATTAATAAAGTGATTAAATAATGCAGAAATTATGTCTCTTAAACTTTTTAATCATCACATCCCTCATTTGACAGATAAGGAAACTGAGGTCAGGGTGACTTGCCCAACATTGAATTGCAAGTGGCAGAACTAGGATTTGAGCCTAGGGCCTCTGTTGAAAATCTAGTGCTCTTTCTGCTATGCCATAATATTCCTCTGCACTCATCTCATCATCCTCACTCTCTTCTTTTGACATGCTATAGTACACCGCCAGTGGTATTCCTTTACATAAGTACTCAGACTGGAATGCAGTACCCAGGTACTGCAGACCAGAATATTCCATTATTTAGCCTAAATTTGAAAGAGTTTTCTTGGTTGCTTTCTTACATTGTTGACTCATATTAAATATGCAGTACACTAAAAACTCAACACTTTTTATGTGAACTACACTATCCACACTCTGTTTTGCAATAGATTGATTTTTTTAAAAGCTATGTGTAGAACATTATACTTATCTCTCTGAAATTGAAGCTTGATAGATTCAGCTGATTACTCTAACCTGTTAAGACCTTTTTAGAGCCTAAATTCTATCTGGCTTGTTAACATTTAACAAAGCACAATTAACATGGTGTGTCACCTTCAAATCTGTGCCATCTGTCACCAGCTTTATGTCATCTGTGAATTTGATAAGCATGCCATCTTTGCCTTGAGTCAAGTCATTTATAAAAATTTTGAGCAATATAGAGTCAAGAATAGATTCCTGGGGCACTCTGTTATAGACTTCCTTCCACATCCACATTGATCCATTAATGCATGCACCTTTGGATCTGGTCGTTCAATATGACTACCCAATTTTATTCTCCTCTAGTCCATTTCTCTCCAGTTTGTCCCATAAAAAAAATAGCATAGAACCTACGTCAAATGACTGTTGAAATTTTGGTAAACTGTCTCTAGTTTTCTCCTGATCTAAGAGTCTGGCAGTACCAGAAAAAGAACTGGGATTACTTTGTTCTTGACAAGCTATAAGAGCTCTTAGAAATCACTTTGTACTTTTCTTAATTTTAACAAACTATCTAATAATATATTCTAAAATTTTGGAGAAACCAGAGTCAAGTTCACTGGCATCCCTTTAATAAAATCAGGGTAGAAACTATTGTTGTTGTTCCTTAATTCTCAAAGACAACCATGACATTGAGGGGATGTTATGACTTGCAGTAAATTGGATTTAAGTGAGGAAGGGCTGTGCCAGGTCACCAACATCACTCTCTCCTCCAGAGCCATCTGGGTCCAGTTGCAAGATGACCCTGGATGTTTTAAGGCAATTAGGGTTAAGTAACTTGCCCAGGGTCACACAGCTAGTAAGTGTCTGAGGTGAGATTTGAACTCAGATCCTCCCAACTTCAAGGTCAGTGCTCTCTATCCACTGCACCACCTAGCTGCCCTATAGAAGCATTGTATTTAGAAGTAGAAGGGACCTTAAAAATCACCTACTGGGCAGCTAGGTGGTGCAGTGGATAAAGCACCAGCCCTGGATTCAGGAGGACCTGAGTTCAAATCTGGCCTCAAACACTTGACACTTACTAGCTGTGTGATTCTGGGCAAGTCACTTAACCCTTATTGTCCCACAAAAATTTTAAAATTAAAAAAATTTAAATCACCTACTTCACTCTTCCTTTTGGTGTGTAATAGGGGTGATATCTGGATAGGAAAATGCACTCTGGCTTTTTGATGACTATCATTCCCCTTGATAAAATGGTATAGCAACCTGTTTGGTGACCAGTGATTGGAGAGTGAATTGAAAATAATTGATTAGAGTCAATAAGGGCCAAACTCTCAGTGGTCTATCAGAGAAGTAAGAAGAGCCAGCTCCCCATTTCTCTTTTTTATGGGATTCTTATAGTATTTCTTATCCTTAGGTCTTCTAGCATGGTGGGAGAGGAGATTTCTTCATGACCCCCATCTCTCCCATTCCCCCCAGTAGTAATGGCCATTATAAGCCCCTGGTAACAAGAACATGTGGTTGCCTAGGTGAGCCTGAGTCCTTGGCTGCCTTCTTTTGCTTTCTGCTTTGTCCCTTGAAGCACAAGCCAGTGATTTGGAGAAGGGTAAAGTTCCATCCCTGTTGCCAACCCTGTAAGTTTGAGAGTGAAGAGTTCCTGAAGCAGGTGCCAGCTATGTGGCAAGAGGTATTTCCCATGACAGCACCCCTTTTCAGAGGAGAAGTAGCATCACCAGGAGGCTTCTGTGACTGAAAAGACCTAAGAAAGCCTAAGCCATGGCCTGGCTGACCAAATGATCTGAACCTTTTGAAATACTCAGAGTATAGGTCCGAGATAATAGTGAAATATGTATTTCAGCAGTCCCACTAAGTATGATATGTATCATGGGTTATCATTATATATTTTATATATGATATATCATTTTGCATTTCTTTATTTCTTAATATGCACTTATGAGTCTTTTGTGTTTTAAGCATTTTCACTGTTGTAGGAAATAAATTGCTTTGGTTGATTTATGCATATATACACACATGTGTGCATGTATGTGATATCTTGAGTGGGGTATATGGGGTGTTCAGGGAGGACTGTCATCTCTGGTTTGAGGACTTGCTGAGCCAATTTCGGGGCTGCAAATCTACCTTTAGTATCTACCTGTCTTCCAACTCTAACCAGTGGTGCCAAGAAACTATAGAATGCACAGTGGAAACACCCTGGTAAAACCATCTGGAGAGACGGGCTAAACCAGGTTGATGGTGACCAATAGACTTCAAACCCATCAGCAAGTTAAAGGGATGTCTACCCCAAGCATATAAAGACTCCTCCCACCCCCACCCCTGGAATGGGCAGATGAGAACAAAGTCTTCCAGTGGTAATGAAGGTGGTTGAAGCAGGTGCTGTGGACCGCTTAGAGTTTGGTCAGACATCACAGACACCAGAGTCATCTGCTACAGTCCAAGCTATTGTTGGTCATCTTGATTTTTGTCTTGTCACTGGACTTGAATGACTCTGGAAGATAGAGTAAGGCCAATGATTTTGTGCAACTCTGCCTCACCTAAATCTAATTCACATAAAAGTCAAGACATCACCCTATGATGTCATTGATTCTCTTGGAAAATGTAAAATGAACAACAATCTTAAACACCTTTTCTAAAACAGATTCTGTTAATACCTTTTAAGGAACCCCCCAAAAGGAATCATACCAAAGCTTTACTTCAGAATTTTTCCTAGAGTTTTACTTCAAAGTGAGAGCATGGAGCCAGAGAGAAGCTTGATGCCCTCCACTTTGGAGCGAGGCCCCCTAAAAATATATCCACTCTGTGTGAGTCCAGAGCCATAACCCCTTGTGGAAGGAGCTCCCTAGGCCATAGGTCTATATAATCCTTCAAAAAGAAAGCTAGCTATTGGAGGGGGAAGGTTTTAAGTTTGCTCTTTGCCTTTTTCCTTGCTTGTCTTAGAGAGTGCATAAAGTGGAGGAGGTAGGGGAGAGGGGAGAGGATTTCTTTCTCTTCCCTTCAATTACAAATGCTATCTTACAACAGAAACATTTGGAAGGATCCAGTGAAGAATCCGGCTGTAGACTTAAGTTGTGTCAATGAGGAGAATAAGGAGTCCAATATCTATATCTGGGATCATGCTCGGGAGATGGCAGGTCAAAGAGCAATGAATCATGTGGGTCCTAGGTTATGGGTCACAGTTCTGATAAAAGAGCATGTCAGTACCCTAGGCCAGGATTTGAGGTAAGTCCAAAGCTACATGTTGTAAACAACAGAGAAGTATAGGAGACAAGCCTTCACACCTTGAGCAGACCAAGGGGGTAGGTTGAAGAGAGTGAAGGAAATGGCTCCGATGAGATGATCTATCCAAGAAGTATCAATGTGAGGACACACAAGGAGAAGTCAATGGCCTTGTTATAATGAAGTTAAAAGTTGCTTTGCCTTTATGTGTTCACTATGCATGTGCTTCACTGCTTATGGTTTACTCTTTCCACTTATATTGTTTGTTGTTTAAAGAGTATACCCTAGGTTTATGGAAAAGATATTTTATTGATAATGTGCTTACCATGCCTTGTAGCAAATGCCTTCTCTTCAAGAAAATAGATGGGATTGGCCAAGGGTGCAGGCTTTACTAGTAAAGCATAAGTTCTTGTTGCAATTTATTTCAGTAGCTTTCACTGCTGCTATGGGGAAATATTCCCTTCCTTCCACCATTCCTTGCTTTCTGGAAGACCAAGGGAAAAGTGCATAAGGGAGGGGAAGAGGAGATGAGTCTTAGAAGTAGAAAGAGGAGAGAGGGAATAGAGGGAAAGGGAGGGAGGGAAGGAGAGAGAGACAAAGAAAGACACAGACAGAGAGACACAGAGAAACAGAGAGAGAAATACAGAGACAGAGAGAGAGAGAGGAAAGAAGAAGAAGGAGGAGGAAGAGGAGGGGGAGGATATGGAGGAAGAGGATGGGGAAGAGGAAGGGAAGGAGGAGGAGGAGGAAGAGAAAGAGGAGGGAAAAAGGAAAGGGAGGGAGAAAAGGAGGGAGAGGAAGAGGGAGAAAGGGGAGATCAAAGAGGAAGAGGAGGGCTGGAGAGATGGGAAAGAGAGAGAAGAAAAAGGAAAGAGGGAGAGACAGAAAGAAAGCTTGGACCCCAAAAGGCTAAATGGCTTGCCTAAAGTCATGTTACCATCAAACCATGGCACCAGGATTTAAATTCCAGTCACTTGACTCCAAGTCCAAAGTTCTCTCCACTGTCCCACACCACCACCACTAGTGAATGTTTTGGTTAAATGAATTGAGTTGAACTTAAGTTGAAAATATTCAGAGAATAAAGATATGGAAACTGGATGAAGGGAGAAAAATCAGGAAAAAATGGCTTTTGGGAGTCAAGGGTATACAGGTGAAAGCCATGAGATGCGTTATCTTTTGGATCTAATTCCTGATAATGAAGTGGGGAGAAGAGCAGGTGTCTGGATAGGTAGCTAGGCATTATTCTTAGGTATGTTAATAGTGTTCTGGTTTGTTGGGGGTTTACTAGGCTCAGGGGGTGTTGGCACCAGGCCTTGTGCTCACTTTGCCAGGTGAGGTATGAAACATGCTGAGCATCTGTAGTTTCCTCTCCAGCTGTTTGCTTCTTGATTTTGTCACCTTGCTGCTACCAGAACTGCTATGTTGGGAGCATTTTACACTTGACATACATTCCCTTCTTGCTGTATCTTTATAACCTGAATGTATTGCTATCAATGGATTTAGATTTAGAGCTGGGATGGACTTTATAAGCTACTAAGTCCAATCCACTCATTTTTATAGTCAATCAACTCAAAAGCACTTACTATGTGCCAGGCACTATGCTAAGCAGTAAGGATACAAATAAAAGCAAAAGAAAAAAACAAACAAACAAAAACCAAAAACCTGCCCCTGCTTCCATGGAGCTCACAGTCTAGGGCAGGGAGGGGTGGGAGAGGGGGAGTAAACATGCAAACAACAATGCAAACAGACAAACAAGATATAGATAGAATAAACAGGAAGTCCTCTGAGAAAGAAGGCTTAGAATTAAGGAGAACTGGAAAAGGCTTCTTTCAGAAAGTAGGTATTTCACTAAGACTTGAAGGAAGCCAAGGAAGTCAGAGGTAAAGGCATGGAGGGAGAGCATTCCAGTTCAGATTCCTGAATTGAAATATTGAGAACTGGAGTGATTTGCCCAGGACAATGAATCTTTTAAGTGTCAGAGGAAACCAAAGCTTTCCTGACTCCAGCTCTGGCATTCTGTCCATTGTGCCAGGATGCATCTGTTCCTCTGCAAGGTGGTCCCTCTCAGGCCTTTTGTTCTAGGATGTGCACTTGCTTTCCAGGTTTTGGCAAAAGTTAGCAACAAAGTGCGTGTCATATGGAAGTTTCAGGAGGACCAAGAGTATTCCTAGAGCTGGTGGGATCTCAAAATTTGAATTTGTGTTAAATTCAGTGGATACAAAGAATAAAAAAATTTCTAGACTGTCAGAGCTGAAGAGGAGATCAGAAGTGACCCAGTACAACCTTTGCCTCAGCAGTAATCTCCTCTATAATATCTCCAGTAAATGATCTCCAGAGCTTTGCTGGATGACTTCCAAGGAGTGGGAGCCTATCACCTCCCGAGGCAATCTTTAAACTGATTTGAGACAGCTCTAATTATAAGGTCATTTTTCCTCCTCTGGAGCCAAAATATATTTCTTTAGAACTTGCACTTTGTTCTTAGCTCTGACCTCTGGACATAAGCCAAACTGATTTAATTCCTCTTCTATAAGACTTGTTACACTTGAAGATGTTGAATACATCTTCCTCCAGTCTTCTCTTCTCCAGGCTGAACAACCACAAATCCATTGGTAAATTCTTGTATGACTTGGTTGCAAAGAATCAACCAACTAGCATTTATTAAGCACCAACTGTGTTCAATTATACTACTTCAAAGGATGTTTCTGATTTGCTCTCAAAGGAAGTAATGGGGGAAGCTATGTGGCACAGTGGATAGAGCACTGGCCCTGGAGTCAGGAGGACCTGATTTCAAATCTGACCTCAGACACTTAACATTTACTAGTTGTGTGACCCTAGGCAAGCCACTTAACCCCAATTGCCTCACCAAAAACAACAAAAAACAAAAAAACAAAAACCAACAACACCAAAAATCAAAGGAAGTAATGACCACTGACTATTTAGTATTGCTAGTATTTCTAGAAAACAGCCAAAAATTTATTTTAGTTAACATGCTGAAATAGCTATTTCAGCATAACATTGGAAAAAGCAATGGACTAGGAGAGATTCTTTAGCTCTGCCTCTAACTCATACAAATGTCCTTGGATAAATCACTTCCTTTTTCTGGCTTTCCATTCACTCACCTAACAAAGAGGGTTCTGGACCATATGAACTCTTTTGTATGATTTCTAACAAGTCATGCAAAACGTGGTATAACAGAAAGATTATATCAGAGGATCTGATACAAGCAAGTTCCATCCCAGTTTAGTTACCATTAAACAAGTCATATAATGTACTTTTGCCATCTCTTCCTCATCTTCCTAAAGGAAGCTTAATATGCACCTTTCTATTTCACAGGGTAATTGTAAGGACAAATTTAAGTCAATAAACATTTATTAAATGTCAACTGAGCAAGACACTGGGCTGGGCAATGGGGTTACAGAGACAAAAATAGAGTAGTCCCTATGCTCAAGGAGGTTGCATTCTTCTGGGTAGATTCAATATATACATAAATAAGGACTAGAAACTACATACAATATAATTCAAGAGGAAAAGACTACTACCTGGAGGGGAAGGGATCCAAAAATGTCTGTTGAAGAATCTAGTACCTGAGCTAAGCTTTGAAGGAAGCCAGGGTACATGTGTGGGGGAAAAAAGAATGACATACATGGGAAAACTACCTATATAAAGACACAGAAGTGTATGTGGTATGTGCAGGAAACTGGCAAGAAGTCAATTTGACTGGAATGTAGGATGTGTGAAGAGAAGTAATGAGAAATAAGGGGTGGGATGAGAGGGGAGTCAGATTGTTGAAAACTTTAAATGGCAGTTTATTTGTCTTTTATCCTATAGGCAAAGAGGGAGTTAATGAAGTTTTTTTGAGTAGGGCAGTGACATGGTCAGATTTGTGCTTTAGTAATACCGTTTTGCCAACCACATGCAAAATGAATTGTCAAAAAAACACATCAGAAGCATACTAAGTGCATATTTGCCCATGAAACGTTAAGTAAATCCTTTTCTTTTTCTGGCCTCAGTTTCCTCCTCTGTAAAATGAGGCTACTGAACTACATAGTCCATTCTAAATTTAAATCCCAAGGGCTTAGATTTTGAAAAGTGTGATACAAATAAGGCATTGCCCATTTCTCTTCCCAGACTTTTCAATTTTCACCCTTCCTTCCTCTTTCTGGAAAGACACCTATCAAATAAAAAGTCTTACTATTACAGTAAGAGCTTGTTGTTGGTATTAATTTCTCAGGTAAAGCTAATCTGCAAACTCTCAAGCAAAAACACACACAAACACAGCATGTTTATCTATGTAGAGCTTGTGAAAATTCTTTTGGCAATTTGAGTAGTTTCAACTTTGTGAATACCATAAAGGAACATTGGCCCAATTGGTCAAGTTTTTCTCAATTTTCTGAAAAGTCAAAGCATCTTTGGGGTGGTGGGAGGAGGAAGGGGGTAGAGACCACAGTCCCACTGAGTTTAATCAGGAGTTACCTTAAAGCAGAGGTGACCTATGGCATGCATGCTACAACACTGCTGAGTGCTGGTCAAAGCAGATTGAGATGCATTTGTGAAATATTTAACAAAATAAATTTACAATAAAACATAGACAGTAGTACACTTTAAGGCTAAGTCAATTTGCAGTCTTCAGGGATCCTTATACTATATTAGTGGCCACAATTTCTATTTGATTTTGGCACCACTGCTTTAAAAGACCTAGAATTGGGTGAATTCCTAAGAACCAGTTGAATTAGGAGAAGACAACCAAACCCATTTGAAGTTATTAAAAGTTGATGCATGGGGCAGCTAGGTGGCGCAGTGGATAGAGCACCGGCCCTGGAGTCAGGAGTACCTGAGTTCAAATCCGGCCTCAGACACTTAACACACTTACTAGCTGTGTGACCCTGGGCAAGTCACTTAACCCCAATTGCCTCACTTAAAATTAAAAAAAAAAAAAGTTGATGCATGAGTTGTGATCACTCTTCATTCTCCCAGATAGTTCCTCAGAGATGATGACAACAATCTTGCATGGCTACCACTATTTAACACACAACAAAAATAAGGTGGCAAATTGGGCCAGATCTAAAGTAGTCCTACAGATTATGGACATTGAAGGTGTGGTAAAAAATATGAAAGTTTTTAACAGTTGGTTAGGATAACTGAAAGACGCCAGTTTTTGAAGGACCACCCTTTTGGGGAGGAGACGAACAGTCCGCCTGCTGCGCACGTCAGACTGCCTGCGGCGCACTCGACTTGACTTCCGGGGTGGAGAGAACAGAAGTGGGGCTTTTTCCTGCTCGGCGGGACTCCTGACGGCGCGGCACAGACGGTCTCTCTCCAAAGGTAGCTTTTCGGTTTGGTGAGTTTTTATAAGGAATATAGACTAAGCTTAGACTTAAGACAATTTGTATTGTGTTTCTACTTTCCTATCCTTCTAATCAACATCACCTTGTGACTACCATAACAATAAAAGCTCTAACTAGAAAACCAGAAGCTTCTTCCATTTACTAGTCTGGGAGATAAATTAAGGGAAAGGTTAAGTAGGGGAGATTTATGATCTAATATCCAATTTTAAATCTCACAAAGGAAAGTTGGACCTGGTGGTATGGTCCAGTAGAGAAATAGGCGGATTTGGATCCATCAGCCATGGTGTGTGATTTTTGTGGAATATTATTGTGCTGTGGGAAATGATGAACAGGATGATTTTGGGAAAACTTGGAAAGACTCATTTGAACTGATGTACAGTGAGGTTAGGGGAACCAGGGGAATACTGTGCATAGTGACAGAATTATTGTTCTATGAGCAATTGTGAGTGACTTAACTACTCTCAGCAATACAAATGATCCAGGACAATCCCAAAGGACTAATGATGAAGCATACTATCCACCTCCAGAGACAGAACTGGTGTTCATTGAGCACAGACTGAAGCGTGCTGTTTTGTGCTCTTTTTTGTCTTTTTTGTATAAAATGACTAATATGGTAATGTTTTACATAATTGCACATGTATAACCTATATCTGGTTGCTTGCTGCCTCGAGGAGGGGGGAGGGCAGGGAGGAAGAGAATGAGAGAGGGATAGAATTGGGAACCCAAAACTTTAAATAAATAAATAGGAAATGATGAGCAGGCAGATTTCAGAAAAACCTGGAAAGACTTAAGTGGACTGATGCTGAGTGAAGTGAGCAGAACCAGGAGAACATTGTACACAGTAACAGCAAGATTGTAGGATGATCAACTGTGATTTAGCTCTTCTCAGCAGGGCAATGTTCCAAGACAGCTCCAAAGAACTCATGATAGAAAATGTTCTCCCCATCCAGAAAAAAGAACCTTGGATTTTGAATGCAGATCGAACCATACTGTTTCTACTTTTGTTTTTGTTTTTTTTTTCCTTTTTTGGAGGCTTTTCTCTTTTGTTCTGATTCTTCTTTCATAACATGATTAATGCAGAAATATGTTTGATGTGATTATACACACACACACATATATATATCTCAGAGTGATTTCTGTATTGAGGAGGTGGGAGGGAAGGGAGGGAGGGAGAAAAATTTAGAACTAAAAATTCTATGAAAACAAATGTTGAAAACTATCTTTATATGTAACTGGAAAAGAATAAAATACTTTTATGATTAAAAAAAAGATCATTGACTCTGGAATAAGAAGACCTGGGTTCAAAACTGCTTCTAATGTTTAATACCTGTGTGACCTGGGAAAAGTCACTTGCCCTCTCTGGGACTAAGTTTTTCTCATCTGTAAAATGACAAGCTTGCTCTACATGGTTTCTAAAGTGCCTTTAAATTCTAGGCCTATGATCCTATGTTCTCTAAGGTCTCAGCCTTCTCTAAATCTGTAATCTTAACGTGTGGTAGATCCCTAAATGAGCATTTAATTCAAAGACTGGAACCTTATGGAATCTTGTTTGAGTCTCTTTGATGATGAGAAATAAATGCTTGTATGGAGTGAGATGAAGGTTTCCTGGCACTTCAGAGGGGATTTGTTTTAAATTCCAGAGCTCTGATGAAATTCAGAATAATTTCTCTGCCCTCTTAATTAAACAATGATTCAATAAACATTTATTAATCACCTTCTCTGTACAGACACTGCATGGGGCATTAGAGAAAATGCAAAACTTAGCTCAGACATGATCTTTTGATGTGACTGTGGCTATGAAGATTATGTAAATTACTTCAGGACAGGAAGAGCTACTTCAGGAGAGCTTCTTTCTAGCTTCTTTTAAACACTCCAGAAAAGTCCCATAAGAAGAAGATGGTGCCTAGCTCAGGGTTGGAAGGATTTTCAGAGGCCATCTACTCTGACCTATATACCTATATAGAAGAGCCCTGTCTAAAACATTCTTTATTTGACCTCCAGATCATTAAAGGCAGCCCATTCATAGGTTACCGGACTTCTAGTTGGAAAGGATCTTAGAGTCACCTAGTTCACTTTACTCATTTTACAAAGGAGGGAAGTAAAGCAAAGAAAGGTAGAATCCTTTGCCCAAGGTCATCTCGAGGTTCTTTGATGATCCCAAGTAAAAGTGAGATGAAGTTTTCCTGGATTTCAGAGGAACCTGTTTCAATTCACATAGCCCCGAGAAAGTTCAAAGCAATCTCTCTCTTGTCTCCCTTCTCAGTCTCTCAACTGGAGTTGAAGTTGAGTCTTATGAGTCCAAGTTATGCTTCCTTTCAGTGGCTTTAATGGGAAGCAAGTTTGGCCTTACCTCCAGCCTAAACTTACCTCTTTGAAATCTCTGTTCTCCTAGTTCTGTTCTCTGGGGCCAGGCAGGACAACCAATCAATAAAGAGTGCCAGGTGATGGAAGTCTTAAGTCTTCTAGGAGACAGCTCTTCAAATGCCAGAAAGTGGCTCTAACATTGCTTGTGATTCTCTTTTTCTCCAGGCTAAATAGCCTCACTTCTTTGAACTCACATGGCAAGGCCCTTCACCATGCTGCTTCCCCTCCTCTTATCAGTGTCCTTCCTAAAATGTGCTGCCTTGAATTCTGAGATCCTGATGTGTTGTGACCAAGGAAGATTATGTAGCAGGACTCTCACCTTCATAGTCCTGGCCACTCTTCCCCTTTTAATTCAGCTTACTAATGCAATGGCTTTCTGGCTGCCCTGTCACACTGCTAACATCAGACCTTTAGCCCACTAAAATCCTTTTTCAGATAAACTGCTGTCTGGCCATGCCTCCCCCTCCTTCTCTAGATCCCTTTTAGGATTCTTCACTCTAGAAATGGAGAGCTTCTACCCCTAGAAATGGGGTATGAACATTGCAATGTTGGGCTCATTCCACCATTTCAGGGAACCATACTATTTTGGGGGGGGAGGGGTGACTGTACAATAAGGGTTAACTGACTTGCCCAGGGTCACACAACTAGTAAGTGTCAAATGTCTGTGGTCAGATTTGAACTCAGGTCCTCCTGAATCCAGGGCCAGTGCTTTATCCACTGTGCCACCTAGCTGCCCCTAGGGGCACCATACTATTAATAAAAATAGCTAATAATAGTTAGTAGTTATATACAGCTTTTATATTTGCAAATCACTTAGAAAATATCATATTTAATCCTCACAACAACTCTGGCAGGTAGGTGCTATTATTCCCATTTTACAGATGATGAAACTGAGGCAGAAGTTAAGTGACTTGACTAGGATCACATAGCTAATGAGTGTCTGAAGTCACATTTGAATTCAGGTCTTCCTAACTTCAGTCCCAGTGCTCCATCCACTGTGCCTCCTATCTGCACATTGATAATGTAATTATGAATGTCAGATGACATATAAGTTATAGGTCCATGTCTAAATTTTATGGTTAATTCTGGAGTGCAATTTGTAACTATACCCAAGGGGTAATCAAACTGTGCACACCCTATGAACCAGCAATACCACCACTAGAGAGATTTTTAAAAGAGGGGACCTACATGTTTAAAAATATTTATACCAGCTCTTTTTCTGTTGAAAAAGAGTTGGAAATTGAGGGGAATCCCATCAATTGGGGAATGACTGAACAGGTTGTGGTATAAGAATGTAATGGAATACTTTTGTGCTATAAAAATAATGAGCAAGGTGGATTTCGGAAAAACCTGGAAAGACTTACATGAATTGATGCTGAGTGAAATGAGTAGAACAAGGAGAACATTGTACACAATAACAGCAACATTGTACAATGATCAATTAAAAATGATTTAGCTCTTCTCAGCAATACAATGATCCAAGACAATTCCAAAGGACTCATGAAGAAAAATAATATAGATATGAACATTACAGAGAAAGAACTGATGGAGTCTAAATGCATGTTGAAGCATACTGTTTTCACTTTATTTTTTGTTTTGGGTTTTTGTTTGGTTTGGTTTTTTGCAGAGCAATGAAGGTTAAGTGACTTGCCCAGGGTCACACAGCTAGTAAGTGTCAAGTGTCTGAGGCCAGATTTGAACTCAGTTCCTCCTGAATCCAGGGCCGGTGCCCTATCCACTGTGCGATCTAGCTGCCCCTATTTTTTGAGTTTTTTCTTTTGTTCTGTTTCTTCTTTCAGAACATGACCAATATGGAAATATGTTTTACATAATCCCACATATATAACCTATATCAAATTGCTTGATGTCTTAGGGAGGGGGGAGCTGAGGGAGGAAGGGAGAAAATTCGGAACTCAAAAAGAAAAAAAGGGTTTTTTAATATGAATGCTAAAATTTGTCTTTGTATGTAATTGAAAAAAAATACTATTTAAACAATAAATAAATCTCATGGTTAATTCCAGTTACTGTCTTTAGGAGCTATGATACTATCCCAGGTTTACCAAGAACTATATAGAATAAAGGTTTAAAGGTGGAGGGAACAATAAGGGTTACCTAGTCCAATCTCTTCATTTTACTTTTAAGGAAACTGAGTTCCAGAGATGTGAAGGCACATAGTCAAGAACACAGAAGTGATAGATTAGCACAGCTAGAATTCAAACAATCCTTCTAATTCCAATTTCAGCATTTTAAGAAGTGTAAAAGCCTGCGTTTGCTCTAGGAGTTGTTTTGAAGAAGAGGGGGTGAAGGATTGACCTTGGTTAACTTGCAAGAGCTTCCTTAACTCGAGCTCCCAGATTCAGATTGGATAGCCTCCCAGGAAAAATCCCACAGTCCAGGCAATACCTTTAAAGGTCAGAAGCTGTAAATATTGCACAGTGACCTACCTCCCTGCAAAGGGTATGTCAATCATTGACTAGTGAGAAGCTAGAATAAAAGCCAGCTTTAAAACACCTTCTATAAGTCTAACCAGACTTGTAATAAGAAGCACAAAAAAAAAAATAGTAGTCTGCTTTAGTGTAGCATTAAATTTACATACATATATCTCATTTATTCTCACAAGAACCCTATTCAACTCTTGCAAGTAGTTTCCATTCCCATCCCCCATTAGAGAAGGGAAAAATAATTCAGAGAGGTTCATTCTGAATTGTAAATCATACAATCCTAGATCCAAAGCTCGAAGGGGTCTCAGAGACCATCAAATTTTTACAGAAGAAGATACTGAGGCCCAGGGAATGTAAATGACTTGCTCATTGTCAGAGGTAGGATTTGAATTGAGGTCCAGCTCAGTGCTCTTCCTGCTGTACCAAACTAGATTTAGAGTAGCAAGAGCCCTTAGAGATTGTCTAGTCCAGGGCTTAGTAAACTTTTTTCGGTCCCTTTTCTCTGGATAAATTTTTAGTCGACCTCAGGTATGTGGATATATAAAATAGGTAGAAATAACCTTTTACTGTAGAAAAATTTTTTCTCGACCCCCACATTCAGTTGTGACCCCATATGGGGTTGTGACCCACAGTTTAAGAAGCGAGGTTCTAGTCCATCCTTCTCATTTTATATTTGCCTTTGTGTGGTGTTGGGCTTTTGGAGAGTGAAGGTGAAAATGAAAGAAAGGAAGAGATAATTATTCTCTCCTTTGGACTTTGCCCTTGGGATGTGGGTGTTGCTATTCCCATTGAGATGTTACTTTTGTCTTCCCACTCATAGTGTCTGTTCCCTAGTCAACATTTTAATCTCCATCCCTGTAGAGTGTTGCACACATGGGCAGGTTGGGGAATACAATGAGAAGAAATTAGGTCCCAAAACTCTCCCAGACAGCAGTGGTGGTCGGTTTTCTTTGGTCTAATGTAGATGAACACCTCCCCTACCCCAATGCAGCTTTACTCTGCCTTAGGAAGTTTATCCAATATTAATAAATCAAAACCCCAATAATTCTCTCATTTGAATAAAGCCCCAAGCCAGGAGAAAGCCTGCTCCTGTTGTTCCGATGTTCAAGTCTTTGTCCCTCTTTGTAAAATCTCTGTACACCTCCATCCATTCCCTGCCTCCTTTCTCTCTGCTTCCCCTGTTATCACATGAAGAGGGACAGTTAGACTTGATCGGACTTTATCTAGCTGGAAAATTCAAACTACATATATTAGCCAACATTTTATAGAAGCTTCTTCCTCAGCAGGACAGAAAGGAAGGGAAAGGTGTTTCACAGCCTGATTCCTATTTTCCCAAATGGAATGTTCGCAATGACTGGTCACTCAGACACCTCCTCCTCCATGTCATTCAGTTGTCATCTTTTGCCTGATGAAAGCAGAGGCAGCTGCAGCACCAGGAAGTCAAACAGTGGCCTTGGCTCCCCTACGCTCAGATTCTCAGTCACTTGACTTTCATCACAAAAATGCTCATCTGAGTCTTTCCCTCCCTCTCCTCCACCCCCCTCTCCATCTTTCCCTCCCTCTCTGTCTCTGTCTTACACACACACACACACACACACACACACACACACACACACACACACACACACAATACACATTCCACACTTCATTCTTATTCTCTCCTCTAGCTGCTATTGCAGTACACTCAGAATTTGTTATGGTCTCATTCCCTCCCAGCATGGGAAGAATAATATTATTCATTTGGACTACATTTCCCGAAGCTCACAGCACAAGTCTCTAGAGATTTCCTTCTGCCTGCAGAGACCTGTCTTCAAACGCCTACTACATATAGATGAAAAAAATAGATCCAGACCAGGGGGTGTGATGTTTTTTTTTTTTTTCAGCCTGTATTGTCCTCCATATTCCTGTAGCTTTTGGCACCATAAGCTTCAGGGACAAGCCACGTGCTTCTGATCCCTCTCCTACCTGTTAAAGACCCATAAGTCCTCAGGCTAAATGCAAGTACCTTTCCCCTCCCCCCACTACTGTGGCTGCTGCCATCCTTCTTTGTATGGAATCTACTAGATATTTATTAGGATTCTTTTTTATTGCTCATCAGACACTGTAAGCATTTTGTTAGCAGGGCACTAGAACATACTGTTCATGTGCACACACACGGACACACATGAGAATGCACACACTGTACACACATATAAACATGTGCACACACCTACACACACACAATCTCCTGGACTGTCTACAAAGGCCAGAGGCCTCTGTCCTTGTGCTACTCTAAAACTCACCCTCCTCCTCCAGCTTCTGAAATCAAAATTATGGACAAGCTTGTCCACCTTGTAATACATGCTTTGGTGCTCTTAGGTCCAGCCACATACAGCTAGGGAGAAACACCCAAGTTCACCTTCACTTATTTGTACTAATCCAAAAATGCCATTTTCTCAACCTCAACCTGGTCCTCCAGCTATTCTGTATTAGTTCACTGACTCTGACCACAATGTCTGCTCTACATTTTCCATCCATGTTCCCTTGTCTACACATGATGCACTCAGCTCACACCCCAGGCTATTACAAACACCTAAGGTCTAGTTCCCCTACTAAAGGGACAACCACAGGGTCTGCAACCTCAAGGGACTGCCAATCACTTATAGAAGTAATTCACAATTACAGGCAGCTATGAGTCGCTGGCTTTCTTCCACTTTTTGCACATAGCTGCCCACATCTCATGTGGAGGATCCCTAGAGTGCAACATGGCCCTCTGGAAGCACTCTATCTGTCTCTTGTGGCTTCTTCCTGAGCTTTATTGGGGCATTCTTGATCATTCTGAAGGCTTCTGATACCACTCTCCAGCTGATGCCCAAAAAAACATCTCCAGTATTGGTAGTTCTTTTGACCTCCAAAACGGCATCCCCAGCTTCCAGAACATTACATCCTAAATCAATCAGTCAACTAAGGGGTATTTATTAAGTGTTTACTATGTGCTGAGCACTTCTGATACAAATACAAGCAGAAATATAGTCCCTGCCTCAGAGGAGCTTACAGTCAAATGAGAAAGACAACAAAGAAATAGGAAATGGAGGGTTGTGTGTGAAAAACCATAAATATGCCAGCGTAATGGAATTGTAGAGGATATAGAAGGGGAATAAAGTGTAAGCAGACTAAAAAGGCAAGAAAGGGCCAAGTTGTAAAGGGCTTTAAAAGCCAAACAGAAGATTTTTATCAATCAATCAGCAATTAAGCACCTACTATGTGCTCTGGGTGCTGAGGATATAAGTGCAAATAATGCAACAATTCCTATACTCAATAAACATATTCTAATGAAGGCAGGCTACAAGTAAATATAAAAATATAAGCAACATAAATATAAAATTAATGAATAGAAATATATGCAAAGTTGTAAAATACAAAGTAGTTTGGACATTAGTAGTTGGGGGAATCCTGGTACTAACAGGAAGCCACTGGGGTTTATTGAGAAAAGGGGTAATTGGTCAGACTTATTGCTTTAGCAAAATCTGTGAATACAAGTTAGACCCAACAATAATCTCAGGGATCAGGTAGTGTAGCCTGTGTATTTTATTGATACCCAGAAAAGGAAAATGACTTGCCTACAGGAACACAGTGCTTTGGGTTTTAAAACAAGTTCTCCCAATCCTTAATGCCTTGGTCTTTTCTCCCCACAATTCATGAGACACCATTGCTTGTCCAGAAATCACCTAAGTGGAGGATAGTCACAAATGCAGTACTTAAAGATTACCAAGCCTAGTGCTGGGTTAAGGAAGCATGTGTGTGATAGAGTGGAAAGAGCACTGGACTTTGAGTCAGATTATTTGGGTTCAAGTCTTGGTGCTGCCATTTGTTCAGAGTGGCCTTGAGAAAATTCTTTCCCATCAGTTTCCTTATCTGCAAAGTAAAAGGATGTGAATGAAATTTTCCAGGGCCATTCTAAGTTTAATGGCCTTTATAGTAGGACGTTTATAGTGGGGCCAGTTCTAGCAAGTACCAGCTCTAATATTCTATCTTCTGTGGGTCCTCTCAGGTTTGACACCCTATGTTCTAAATTCGAAGGTCCCTTCCAGCTCTGAGCATTTATATTCTCAATTCCTCTCTGGTCCTGACATTCTACATGCCCTTATAACTTTAAACTCTCAAGATTCTATGAGTCTAAGGAAATTTTGTTTTGATGAGGGAAAACTTTGTCCTTTCATATGATAACCCAGGATTTGTAATCCATCTGAGTTTGTGGACAGGCTCCTGGGTGCTGCTTCTTTACCTGGAACTAGAATCTTTCTCTTCAGAGAGGGAGGAAACTGAGGCCCACCTTTTTTATCTTTAGGTGGTATCTTCTTCTGCATTTATGTTATATCAGGATTGACATTATAAACAAAGGATTAAAAAAAATTAAAAAAAAACTTCCACCCTCAGAATCCTGACGATCATTTTGTTTTTCCTCTAAGTCCTAAAATACCCATGGAGACTAAGTTAATGGTAATGGCTGGGAAAGAGGACAACACAAGTGGGCTCAGGAGTGGGTGTGTGAAGAAGCTGGCACTGCTGAATGGCTGAAGTCCTGGTGGGTGGGAGGCCCTTTCAGTAGCAGCTGCTCAATCCACATCTGCTCAGATTGTCTCTGTGCCTGGAAACAGGCAGAGCCAAATCCCAGAGCCTTCAAACAAAGAGATTTTACTAAGGCTCAGCCAGTGATTTTAGCCTGTAGAACATTCTCTGTTCCTTGGATTGAGTCAAATGAATTGCCCTTGAAGGGATGAAATGCTCTTCATCCTTTAGAGCTTAAAACACTCAAGTGTCCTTGGGGATGCTTGGTTCTCATCACACCTGTTTGAAAAAAATCACAGAATTTAAAACTTTAGAGCTAGAGAGATCAATTTCTGTGTTGGAAGATACCAAGATGTTACTGAGTCAAACTCTACCACTTAAAGAAAATTATTGAGATCATTTGTTTTTGCATCACACACATTTTCCAATACATCTCTCCTCTCCACCACCTCCCTCCTTTATGAGCCATACCTTATAGCAAATAATTTTTAAAAAGAAGAAAGAAATCAAATAAAACTAAGCAACACATTGAACCAAGTCTTGCATTATATAGTGAATATTTCATATGCATAAAATCATACCCCCCCCCAGAAAGGAAGCAGTATATCCTCATATTTCTTCTTTAAGACCAAGCTAGGTTGTAATGGTTGTAATGCTTTCATAGTATTCTGTTTTGATTGTTTTGTGGTTGTTCTTTCTGTTTACATTGTTTCAGTCATTATGTACATATATATATATATATATATATATATATATATATATATATATATATATATATATATATATATATATATAGTTTACTTTGCCTTTCATCGGTCTATATAAGTATTCTCATGCTTCTCTATATTCATCACTTCTTGTATGGCAGTAATATACTATCATGTTCATGCACAATGTGTTTAACTATCCCTTAATTCATGTCCAAACTTTCCCCAGTTTTTTAATACTTCCAAAATAATGGTGTAAATAAATAATTATATATATATATATATATATATATGCATAATTTGTTTTATCATTGATCTCCTTCAAGTCTAAGTTTAGCTGTGGGATCTAGGAATCAAAAATTACAAGCATTTTAGTCACTTTATCACAATCCCAAATAGTTTCCCAAAATTGTTAGACCAAAGTCTCAGCTTTAGCAAGAATGCCTACCTTTCCATAACTCTTCTAGCATTTACTATCTCCATCTTTTGTGATCTTTGTAAATTTTCTCAGTATTTAGTATAACCTCAGAAATATTTTAATTTGTATTTCTCTTGCTATCAGTGATTTGGAGAATTTTTCCCATATGATAATAGTTTTTCTTTCTTTCTTTCTTTTTTCTTTTTTTCTTTCTGTCTTTCTTTCTTTCTTCTTTTGCAATTTGCAAGCAACTGAGTATTGCTTGTTAATATTCTTTACTACTTATTCTCTGGAAAATGATTGGTGGTCCTATATGTCTATATTGATCAGAAATGATGACCAAGTTTAGGTAAAAGTTTTCATTTTCATATAATCAACATTATCCATTTTATATTTTTGATTGTCCCTATTACTTGTTTAGTTAAGAAGAATTCAACTCTTAGCTACTTCTATGAAAGTTACCAGATTTGATTCTATTCTAAATTTCTTTTTAATGGTATGACCTTTAATATTTAGGTCACATATCTATTTGGGGATTATTGTGGTACATGGTATAAGATATTATTCTTTTTTTGTGGGGCAATGAGGGTTAAGTGACTTGCCCAAGGTCACACGGCTAGTAAGTGTCAAGTGTCTGAGGCTGGATTTGAACTCAGGTCCTCCTGAATCCAAGGCTGGTGCTTTATCCACTGCACCACCTAGCTGCTCCCAAGATATTATTCTTAACCTAATTTCTGCTCAAATTACTTCCAGTTTTTCCAGCAATTTTGGAGCAACTGAGGCCCAGAAAAAGAAGAGTTTTTATAATCTAGAGATCACAGCAGAGACAGGATTGAAACCCATGTCTAGATCTATGTCTCTGTCCCATATTTAAGAAATGATGAATTTTTTGGTGGCCATATAGGTTTTGTGAAGTGATCTTGAGATTTTTTCTTTCTCCCCCAGGTGATGAGTGAGTGGTCCTAAAATATATTCAATATATTTGTAACTGTCTTACATAGTGCAAAGCCAATCTGACATGATTCCTATGTGGCTCAGAGAATTGGGTCAGCTCACTTAGAGATGTTCCAAGCCTTTTGCTAGCTTTTGGAAAGATAGGCCTTGGGGTAATGGTACATTTTCCTGATGTTGATTGACACTCCTAGTCCTCTCTCTCTCCACTACAAGATTATAAGATTTTGTGACAGGAATTTCATGAACTAACCCCAAGAGAATTTGCACTCCTAGCAGGGTAAAATTACTCAATCCCTAGGAAATTAACTTGCATGACAATCATATTTAATATCATCTCTTCTACCCCTATCCATAGGAGGTCACAGTGAGAAGCTGCCTTTCAAGATGTCTTTGAGAAAATTATCAGGAAGTCAGGGTCAGCCATTGAGTTAATATATAAGATACTCACAAATTATTCTAATTATCTACTGTCACTGAGCCAAAGCCTTATAAAGAAGGAGGAGCTGGGGATGTAACACTCAAAATCCTTTCTTTTAGAGGATGGAATAGAGCCTTTTTATCACAGGATTTAGAGCTGGGAGGGACTTTGAGATGACATGGTCTAACCCATTCATTTTATTTTTTGAGAAAACTAAGTTACAGGAAGGCCAAACACCTCTCCCTAGGTCCCTGAGTTAGTGAATAACAGAACCAAGATATTGGATGCTCTAATTCAAAATCTGGTGCCGTTTCCAGGATATCATCCTCTTTCTCTTACTTGGATATTTCTATGCTACCATTGTGATGGGAGACTGGCCAAAAGGGCACAATTGATGAAACCTATACAGACTTCTCTTCTTTCTGTCAATGCAACTTGTAGAATTTTTAAGCTGGTTTTAGCCATGAAAACTTAGGAATTTGTCATATGTGGTGGAAAAATGGCTTCTAATTGCAGAAATAGTAGGAATAAATGACCCAGGAGGGGCATGGCATCGAGATGGAACTGAGTTTGCATAACAAAAGTCTTCATCTACCACCCCTTCCTTGGATGTTTTAAAAGCCAGAAAGATTTATTTGAATATTAGTACATTAGTCATGGCCAAAGTTTCTGAGTAGGAGTTGCCAACCAATTAAAAACAAAACCAAAAACCCTTATCTAGAGTTCGTACTTAACTAGGTTCTCCAACCCATGGATTTGTTCTTCCAAAAAAAATTTTTTTTGGTTGATCTCTGTGTGTTCAGAGATTGAGCTATTTTGAACAAATGGAGGGGCTCAACCTTTTTTTTTTATATTAGTCTGGTGAAGCCAGACTTATAATAGAACCATTCTTAGAATAATATTTTCAAATAGTAAAAAAAATGCTAAATTTCAGCTTAAAGTTAATGAAAACAAAGATATAATTTTTCCATACGAGTTCATGAACTATCTCAAACATACCATGGACCACTTTGGGAGGTCTGTGGGCTTTGTTTTGTGCTTTTCTTTTTTAGAAATTATCAAGGCAAGAGCTGCTATAAACTGCCAGGTGGGTAGAGGAGCAGTGAACCATTCTCCTGCCCTATTGCCATGTGATCATGAATGCATGGTATCTTGGTTTCTTTTATGTTTTTTCTATCATGCTACTAGGCAAATGAGTATTTCCAAGAGAATCACACACAGGTGACCATTGACACTGGGGAATACACTAAAACTTTCATAGAGGTCTGTCTCATCAGCAACTGGAACAGATAAAAAGCATTAGTTGAATCTGGTGAGGAACAGGTGTAATAGCCAAACAACTAGAAGTGGATAACATGTCTGGCAAAGAGCCAAACCAGCCAAATAAGACAAAAGGAAACTTGGTAGGGATGCCAAAAAAGGAGAAAATTCCTGGGGTCAAGGTTTTCAAAATACCCCTTGGAGCAATGTGTTTCCTATGCATTCAAGTTAATAAATATTTATCAAGTTCCTGCTATGTGCCAGGCACATGCACATGACTACCTTTATACTTTATGTTTGAGCCATTGTTCTCCAGATACCTTGTGTGTGTGCACTCTCTGGGTTGATGAAGGTGGGAGGTAGGGATTGTTTTGTGACTATTGTTCTGGTTGTGTTTTTTCATTTTTCTCCCTTTTGTAAAAGCTAATACAATTCTACTGGTTGGTCCTTATTGGGGAGAATATCAGATGGGCACTCACAAGTGACAATATTCGAAACCACAGCCTTTTAGGAATATTTCTAGTAACCTGAGGGGGAGAAGTAGGAACCTAACTACTTAGGGAGAGTGGTAAACTGTGTTCTCGTCAATGTAGATATTACCTTCATCAGGGCAGACCATCTGTAATTTCTGTCCATTTTCTCCCATAAGTCCTCTACAAGAAATTTACCCAACATGCTTCAAGGCCTTGCTGTGGATTTTTCTCCCTCTCCTTCTCTTTTGTATTTTAATTTTTAAAATTTATTTTATTTTTAACTTATGAAATAAAACAAGTATTTCCATAACAAAGTAAAATGTCCAATTTTTAGAATATTTTTATGTAAAGGTTTGAGTTCCAAATTCTATCCCTCCCTTCTTCTCTCCTCCTCTCCTCTCTTCTCCCTAAGATGGTAAAAAAATCAGACATAGGTTATGCATATGCAGTTATGTAAAACCTTTCCATGTCAGTCATTTTGTACAAAACTTGATTAAAAGAAGAAAATGAAAGAAAGAAAGCACAAAATAGCATGCTTCAGTCTGTGTTCCATCAATATTAGTTCTTTCTCTGGAGGCCAATAATATGCTTCATCATTGGCCCTTTAGGATTGTCTTGAATCATTGTATTGCTGAGAAAAGCTAAGTCATTAACAGTTCCTCATCAAACAATATTGTGGGCTTTTGTTTCAGGGAGGAGGTTGGGATCATTAGAAACCCCACACAATTTCCCCAAAGCAATGCATCCTGTTCATATTCTATTGTAATCTTGATTTATATTAGTGAAATCTTCATCCCTCCTAGGTAAATTTTTAGGGCTAGTTTTTTTAAGGCTAAATTCTACTTCCACCTTGTCCAGGAAGGTCTTTCTTGGTCTTCCCATCAGCTGTTAGGGCATTCCCTTCTAAAGTTACCTGCAATTTACTCCATACATATCTTGTTTGTTTTTTGCCATACTTATCTTATAAACATCTACTTATATAAATGTTGTCTCTCCCATTAAAATGTAAGTTCCTTGAGGAAAAGGATTCTGTATTTTCAGAATTTAGTACAGTGCCTAGCATATAGTAAGTGCTTAATGAACCCTAATTGACTGATTGATTGATTAAAGCAAAGGTTCTTCATCTGGGGTTCATAGACCTCCAAGGGGTCCACATAAATATGAGGCATCCATGAACTTGGATGGGGAAAATATTACATCTTTATTTTTATTAATGTCCAACTGAAATTTGGCACTTCCATTATTTGAAAACATTACTCTAAGAAGAACATTATTTTATTCTGATTCTGGCTTCACCAGACTGCTAAAAGGGCCCATGATACAAAAAAGGGTTAAGAACCCCTGGATTAGGACCTCCCTCCATTTGTTGACAATAGCTCAATCTCTCTTCGGACATACACAGGTCACTAAAAAAAAATTTGAAAGAATGAATCTGTGGATTGAAGAACATGGTTGAGTACAAACTCCAGATAGTTGGGAGTTTTTTTAAATTGGTTGACAACTTCTACTCAGAAATGTTGGCCATGACAACTGTTCTAATATTCAAATAAATTTTGCTGGCTGCAATTCCTATGCAAGTGCATGGAGAACTGCATTTGCCAGTGAGTGATTCATTATTCAAACTTGGCAATGGTGGTTTGGAATCTGGAACTGGGGAGGCAGCAGGAAAGGATTTTCTCTCTTCAGTGCTTCCAGAGGATACATTGCTGCACCATCTGGAGCCAGAATGGGGAAGCAGGCCAGATAAATAGAAGGTAGAAAGTGAAGTGTGTAAATGCATGCAATTGACGATGACTAATTCATCATCTCACAAATCTATCTTTTTCAAGGGAAATAAAAATAAAATGCGTTTGAGCAATATGGGTAGAGTAGAGCTCTTCCAAGAATAGCTAATGAAAAAAATGAGGTATTGCTGAAAAATATGAAAATGTATTACATTTGCAAGTCCAGATGACATTTCAGGGTGATTAGTATGCTGATCAGTATGCTTATTGGAGAACTAAAGAAGCACTGCTCTTCAATCTTTCACAGAGACCTGATTTCTTCCTTCTGTATCATCCTTCCACTAAGAGATATAAGAGCGTTGCCATAGATTTTATGATGGCCTTCATTACTGTAACTGAAAAACTTCATCATTTGGTGTCAGCCTACTGTTAAAGAACTTGCATACCCCTCACTGTCTGTCTCTGAGATGTCAGGGCCACAACCAATCATTCAGAGTCAATATTCAAAGCCTCTCCATCTTGGTAGCACCTTCCAGAAATTTAGCTCTATTGGCATAACCTCCAAGAACCTATGGTTTCATCTCCATATCAGGATAAGACATCAGAGAAGGACCTTAATAGAAGAACAGTACTTTAGAAGGGGAAGTAAATGTCACATTTTTTATTTAAAAAATCAAAGGAAGAAGTCATCAGATAATGCTGAAACCAGTTTAAGTATATCAATTAATGTAATACTATTGTGACTTAAGAAGCCATGAATATCAAGGATTCAAAGAAGTTTGGAAGACATATAAACTATTAAAAAGTGAAGTAAGCAGAACCAGGGAACTCAAATATATGATTACAACAATGTAAGTAAAAAATGTGTGCACACATGCACACACACACATAGTGATACACAGGCTAAGAGGTTGAGTGACTAGTTCAGAATCACCCAGCCAAGCTCTGTCCCAATGGTGAGACTTGAACCTGGGTCTCCTGGATCCAAAGGCAGCTTGTTATCCACTACATCATGATTCCTCTCAAACAAAACATGTACAACTAGCTCCCAATTTGAGCAAATAATTAATCTCACTGGTCACATTACTCCAATTAGCCCTGCATATATCCACTAGGCTGGAACCAATTACCATATTTTACATAATTATAATTTTGAATATTGCAAATTTGAATACATGAGATCACAAGATTTATTATTTGCCCTAATGGATACCTAGCTGTATACATAATAAACAGGAGGATAACAGAGACACTATTAGTTGGGGAAATGAGGCATGGGAGAATCAGGAAAGATCTTATGCAGGAGGTAGAGTTTGGGGGTGGTGGTGGCTTCAAGGGAAACTAGGACCTCTTATGGATGGAGATGAAGAGGGAAAGAATTCTAGGCATTTTACTTCTTACCACCCATCTTATTTAAAAATAAAGTTTTCTGGGCCAGATGGGTTGACAGGTGAATTTTACCAAACATTTAAAGAATAATTAATTCCAATATTATACAAATTATTTGGAAAAATAGGTGAAGGAGTTCTACCAAATTCATTTTATGATACAAATATGGTGGTGATACCAAAACCAGGCAAAGCAAAAACAGAGAAAGAAAATTATAGACCAATCTCCCTAATGAATATTGATGCTAAAATCTTAAATAAGATATTATCAAGGAGATTACAGTAAGTGATCACCAGGATAATACACTATTACTAGGCAGAATTTATACCAGGAATGCAGGGCTGGTTCAACATTAGGAAAACTATTAACATAATCAACCACATCAATAAGAAAACTAACCAAAATCATATGATTATCTCAATAGATGCAGAGAAAGCTTTTGACAAAATACAGCACCCATTCCTAATAAAAACACTAGAGAGTTTAGGAATAGGTGGAGCTTTCCTTAAAATAATAAACAGTATCTACCTAAAACCATCAACAAGCATTATATGCAATGGAGATAAATTAGAGGCCTTCCCAATAAGATCAGGGGTGAAACAGGGATGTCCATTATCACCCCTATTATTTAATATTGTCCTAGAAATGTTAGCTTTAGCAATCAGAGAAGAAAAAGGAATTAAAGGAATTAGAATAGGCAAGGAGGAAACAAAACTATCACCCTTTGCAGATGATATGATGGTATAATTAAAGAATCCTAAAGAATCAACTCAAAAATTATTTGAAACAATTAATGACTTTAGCAAAGTAGCAGGATATAAAATAAATCCACATAAATCATCAGCGTTTCTATACATGACCAACAAAGTCCAGCATCAAGAGATAGAAAGAGAAATTCCATTTAAAGTAACGGTAGATAATATAAAATACTTGGGAGTCTACTTGCCAAGACAAACCCAAGAACTCTATGAACACAACTACCAAACACTCTTCACACAAATCAAATCAGATCTAAGTAATTGGAAAGATAGCAAATGCTCATGGATAGGCAGAGCTAATATAGTAAGAATGACAATTCTACCTAAATTAATTTACTTATTCAGTGCCATACCAATCAGACTACCTAAAAATCATTTTATAGAGCTAGAAAAAAATAATAACAAAATTCATCTGGAAAAACAAGAAATCAAGAATATCCATGGAAATAATGAAAAAAATTCACAGGAAGGTGGGTTAGCGGTACCAAACCTGGAGCTTTACTATAAAGCGGCAGTCATCAAAACTATCTGGTACTGGCTAAGAAATAGAGTGGAGGATCAATGGAATAGGCTAGGCACAGGAAACGCAGTAGTAAATGACACTAGTTATGTAGTGTTTGATAAACCCAAAGACTCCAGCTTCTGGGATAGGAACTCCAGTATTTGACAAAAACTGCTGGGAAAACTGGAAAACAGTATGGCAGAAATTAGACATAGACGAACATCTTACACCTTATACTAAAATAAGGTCAAAATGGATACATGATTTAGACATAAGAGGTGATACCATAGGTAAATTAGGAGAGAAAGGAATAGTCTACCTTTCAGATCTTTGGAAAGGAAAATAGTTTATGACCAAACAAGAGATAGAGAATATTATAAAATGCAAAATGGATGATTTTGATTACATTAAATGAAAAAATTTTTGTACAAACAGAAGCAATGCATCCAAAATTAGAAGGGAGGCAGGAAGCTGGGAAACAATTTTTATGGCCAGTACTTCTGATTGTTAAGGGGTAAAATTCTAGCTAGTCTGTCTAAAATATCTAATGAGTGGTCGCCAATAAATTATAAGCTTTAGCAAGAGTTAGACTTTTAAGCATTTATTAAGGAGAATAAGAATTTGGTAAAGAGAGAGAGAAAGGCCTAGATTCCTATCTATTAAAGGGAGAGCACATTTCTAGCTCCCTTCTCCGCCAGAGTCCAGAGGAAAAAGCGCGAGACTGAGCACCAGTCTCTTCCTTCCTCCTCCCACTAGCCCGCGTCACTTCCTGACTCCTGGTCTTGCCCTCAAAGACCTTCCCTTCATGGGCAGAACTCTTCTACAGTAAGTATCCAGCAGGTGGCGTCATTCCAATCGTTACAGTCCCCCCTGTTGTTCCTCAAGAAACAAAATGTTTCCTTGACGGAACAGTAAAAACAATATAATAACTATTGCTAACTAATAATATGTGAACAACAATATAGAAAAGGAAGAGAGGAAAGTTTTGTCCAGAGGGGCGATTTTTTGTCCTCATGAACCGACGCTTTGACATTAGTCTTGCAAAGGGAGGGCCTCTGCAGAGAATACATGTTACAGATGGTGTATATTATAACAGAAAGAGAAAAAAACCCAACAAAAACAAATCAAAACTGTTCATTTAAAGTCTCTGAAAGTCTTTTCTCAGATGTCCTCTAGGTGTAGTCGTGGAATGGAAGTCTTTTCAGGGGTTGATGTGTGGATACTGGTAATCAGCCAGGAAATTTCCTACAAAATTGAGCTTAACACAACTTTAAAATAGCTTTGTCAATAATCAAATCAAACAATGAAAGTTCTCAAAAACATGTCTAAGGGAATTCAGAATCTTAGTTGTTACACATGAAACATATAATAAAACAAAAATTGAACCATTCTTTAAAATTATAAAATACTATAGTCCCCCCTTATGGAGGGTATTTGAGAAGACAATTGCTGCGATATTAATTTTTAAAAATAATTTTTATCTTTGTTTCATCACTTTTTGCATCATCTGCCTAATTATCCTCATGCCATTATGAGAAATTAGAAAATCTAATATAATTGGTAACAGGTGTCAAGGCCAAATTCAACACTGTATTTATCATGACACCTGAGATAATTATGGGGGTTACCATAAAAGAACAGAGAAATGATGGGATATGAGCATTCCCACACTTGAGCAATATATACTGCCCATGCAGTATGCCAGGTTTAAAATAGGTGGATGGAATACATGTCCATGCCACCGAACATATTGGAGGAAACTGAGTCAGACTTAATCAGATGCATGGGATTGAGATGTCCATGGCATCGGGCATATAGGAGGGAGCATAGAAGCTAGGTGTAGAAGTGAGATGGGTGGGATCAATACTTCCAGCCATCTGTACAATATTGTGGGGAAAAATAAAATAAAATATTAAACCAAGAGAATCCAACCTCAACTTTTGTCAAAAGCCGTTCCCTTGGCCATACCTTGACTTCATGCATGTCTCCCCTCATGTGACAGTTCAGTGTCTGCTCTTGCATGTATTCCTCTTGTGATTGGATGGCATCTTGGCCAACTGGCATCTGATAACTCAGAATAAAGGCAATTAATGTCTTAAATGATAAGTTCCCATAATCCAAGTCTCATATGGATTTAAAAATTGAGGATAATAAATGATTGCAAAAAATGTGAATACATCGACTCAGAACACAATATATAATTATGCAACAATTTCAAATAATACCCCTTTTTTTTAACTTAGTATACAATTACTTTTTTGAAAAATCTGAACATATTTAAATACAAGTTAAAGCACAACACAATCTCAAAGACAACTTTTACAAATGTTCCTCTCTTTTTTTTTTTTTGGAATATGCTTATCAAAAATAATACTTCTAGAATCAATTTACACTTGCCATGGCAAACAATTTGCCAGGGAAATGCTTTAAAGAGTTTGATCAAATAATCAGTTAAAAAAAAATAACAAAAACAAATAACTCAGAATATGGGAGCACAATACTCCTAGAATTAACATTGTATAATAAAATCAAAACCATCTTGCAATGTTTCAAAATTAGATAGACAAATGAATAGAAGAAAATACACATGGAACAATAAAAGACAATGAAATTCAAACTAAGGAAATCTAAATGAATATGAACTTAATATTAACAAGAGTATTATAAAATATAAACCTGATCACATGACTATAAAAAGCTTTTACAAATATTCTCCTTGTTTTAAAAACTAAGTATAAAACACAATCTCAAAAGCAGGAAAATCTCTACAAAAATAAACCCATACCATTAATTTCAAAATGTATATGTAATAGCATAGAAATCCTATGTAACCTCTGAACTGACATTAATACTCTGAATGAATTCAGAACACTTTTGATTCCGATATCTAAAATCCCCAATACTCATATCAATACCTTGCTGCTTACTTCTACATTTCTGTAAAATATATACCCTTCCATGGCAAAAGAAGCAGAGTCTTGAACTATGTTGATTGTCATTCTTATTCAGCTTAAGTTTTTCTTCTTTAACCCCTCTATATTGTCTGTCGGGCTTTTCACCATACAAATGCTTTATAAGATTACTAATTAAAGACAAAAGCAGGTTAGCAAAATTATGAACAAAACGAGCATATCTGGAATTTAAAGAGTTTTCTAAGATTGTCTCAAAAGCACAGCCAGGCTGGGGAAGGGCTGAGCCTGAAGCTGCAAATGCAGGTAGAAAAAGTTGAGCATGCGCATCAGATCTCTGGACTTCCCAGGCAGGGGAAGCTATGGGCTTGGCCATAGGAGGAGTAGAGGGTGGGGTCTGGGGAGGAGGGGAGGGACCAGAGCAATTTGAATCAGACTTGATTTTGAACTCAGGCCTGGATTCCTCTTCCCCCACTTTGCCTCCAGGTGCTAGGGGATTAAAAGCTTCTAGAGGGTGGGTCATTGCCTCCAGGCATGCAAAATTAAAGCAACAATTACTGTTAGAACTGGGAAAAGCTGAGGGAATCTCTTCAGGTTTCTCTGAAAAAGCATGGTTGGGAGAGGGAGAGATATTTCCTTGTGTGAGTAAGTTGCTGGCTCTTTTAACAAAAATAAAAAGAAAAATAGAAAATCCACAAAAACAAAGCATTAACATGATCTTATCTCCCATTTGTCTGGTTAAACAGACTAAAATCAAAAATAGGATAATTAGGGAGTTTAAAAGGTCCATTCGAAAAAATTTAAAGGAAAACACAGCCAGTACACCAGTACTTAGCAGTTTAAAGGGTAGGGGAAATTTCTTACCCAACCAGAAGATCAGAAGACTGAGGTTTAGCTTTCCTCTTCGTGGTCAGCCATCTGTTAAGGGGTAAAATTCTAGCTAGTCTGTCTAAAATATCTAATGAGTGGTCGCCAATAAATTATAAGCTTTAGCAAGAGTTAGACTTTTAAGCATTTATTAAGGAGAATAAGAATTTGGTAAAGAGAGAGAGAAAGGCCTAGATTCCTATCTATTAAAGGGAGAGCACATTTCTAGCTCCCTTCTCCGCCAGAGTCCAGAGGAAAAAGAGCGAGCCTGAGCACCAGTCTCTTCCTTCCTCCTCCCACTAGCCCGAGTCACTTCCTGACTCCTGGTCTTGCCCTCAAAGACCTTCCCTTCATGGGCAGAACTCTTCTACAGTAAGTATCCAGCAGGTGGCGTCATTCCAATCGTTACATGATAAAGGCCTCATTTCTAAAATATATAGGGAACTAAACCAAATTTATAAGAATCCAAGTCATTGCCCAATTGAGAAATGGTCAAAGGATATGAATAGGCAGTTTTCTGATGAAGAAACCAAAGCTAACTATTCCCATATGAAAAAATGCTCTAAATCTCTAATGATTAGAGAGATGCAAATCAAAACAACTCTGAGGTACCACCTGACACCTATTAGATTGGCTAAAATTACAAAAAAGGAAAATAATAAATGTTGGAGAAGCTGTGGAAAAAATTGGAACACTAATGCTTTGTTGGTGGAGCTGTGAACTGATCCAACCATTTTGGAGAGCAATTTGGAATTATGCCCAAAGGGCGATAAAGCTGTCCATACCCTTTGACCCAGAAATACCACTTTTGGGTCTTTTTCCCAAAGAGATCATGGAAAGGGGAAAGGGACCCACATGTACAAAAATATTTATAGCTGCTCTTTATGTGGTGGCAAGGAATTGGAAGTTAAGGGGATGCCCATCAATTGGGGAATGGCTGGACAAGTTGTGGTATATGAATACAATCGAATACTATTGTGCTGTAAGAAATGATGAGCAGGAGGAGTTCAGAGAAACCTGGAGGGTCTTGCGTGGGCTGATGATGAGTGAGATGAGCAGAACCAGAAGAACATTGTACACAGTATCATCAACATTGAGTGTTGACCTACTGTGATGGACTATATTCTTCTCACCAATGCAATGGTACAGAAGAGTTCCAGGGAACTCATGATAGAAGAGGATCTCCAAATCCATGGAAAAAAAAAGAGAACTGTGGAGTATAGATGCTGAATGAACCATACTATTTCTTTTGTCTTTGGTGCTGTTGTTTTTCTATTTTGAGGTTTTTCGTCATTGCTCTGACTTTTCTCTTATAACATGACTAATGCAGAAATATGTTTATATATAACCTATATCAGATAACCTGCTGTCTAGGGGACGGGGGAGGGAGACGAGAGAGAGAGGGATAAATCTGAAATTGGAAAGCTCGTATAAACAAAAGTTGATAACTATCTTTACATGTAACAGGAAAAAATAAAATACTTTATTACAAATAAAAATAAATTTAAAAAATAAAGTTTTCTTTTTGATTACTTTGGTCATTGAAGAAGCATAGGATGGTGCATTTGGGCCTCAGCACCAAGATTTAGTAGATTTCAAAATCAAACCGAGTTTTCATGGACAATTGAACCCTGTCCACATAGGGTTCTCCTGTTCTTTGCATCATTTTATCAAGTCCCTTTCTAACTTTCCCCATGAGCTAATTACTGCTCCCTGCACCACCATTTATGCTTCTATGCTGTAGCCTGATCTGATTGCTCTCCAAACGATCTTCTTCCTCAACCCTTCACATTTCTCTTTGGTAAAAACAAAAACAGAAACTCCCTCTGATAATTCCCTTTTCTCTTTACATCCTCCTCCTCCTTTTCCCATAGTTACCCACTCAGGACTCTCTGCACCTGACCTTTCTTGTAGCAGCTTGTCTATGCCCTACATTTTCCCCTTCCTCCTTCCCCCTTCTCTAAAAACTACTTTGTCCATTCCCCCTCCCTTAGTCCATAATCTTTCTGAATTCACTGTTTCATATTAATTGGTTCCTACTTTCCTGTGACATAGAGGTAGGGAAAAAATTAGTTGCATTGGGTGAGATTCTGCTATGACCTACATAGCACCTTGCCCTTTTCTTGAAGTATTATGTAGAACCTGTGTGTCATATAGAACACCTCAGGTACTCTTGCATCAAGTCAGAGGTCAGAAGGAGGGCAGTGTTTCTTCTCTGCTGTGGCCTGAAGATCATGTGACTCAAGGAGCTGGAAGCATCTCAAACTCAACAGATCCCAAACAGGACTCATTATCTTTTCCTCAAAATCCATCCCTGATTTATACTTCCTGATTTCAATTCGCAACCTTGGCATTAGACTCTTCACGATTCTTCCAGATCCTGGCATATGAAAAACACTTAATAAATATTGTTTTATTGATTGAACACCCTACCCCACCCCAAAATGGCTAAGTTGGTGGTGTATCCTGTCCCTTTGAAGAGCTGATTTTATGCTTGTCTCTCTGATGACTGGGAAAAGAATACATCCTTGTACCCCCCTTAATTTGCCCCTGCTCATTTCCCACCCTTAGGTATTTCAAGTCAAGAACCCTCTATTATGAGAGAGAAGCTATGCCTATAACAAGGGCTTATTACTTTGCTCTCATTGGTCAATTATACAAAAAAAAAAAAACTTTCTCTCTAAACTTTCCCCTCTTCCAAACTCCCCTATTTCTGTCAAACACACTACCATTCTTCCAGACTCTAATAATAACAGCTAACAATTATATAGTGCTTACTATGTGCCAGGCACTGTGATAAGCCCTTTACAATTTTAATTTCACAACAGCCCTGAGAGATGGGTGCTATTATTATCCCCCTTTTTATAGTTTAGAAAACTGAGGCAAACAGAGGTTTTGTTTGTTTTTTGGTGACTTTCCTAGGGTCACACCAATAGTAAGTGTTTGCTACCATATTTGAACTCAGGTCTTCCTGACTTCAATCCACTGTGCCATCTGGCTGTATTATCCTTGACTGACTCCTCACTCTCCATCACCCTTCATGTCCAATCAATAGCTAAATCTTTCCATTTACTCTTCCACAATACCTCTTACATTAGCACCTTTCTCTTCACTCACACAGATGCCTACTTAGTTCAAGCCCTCATCACCTCTTGCCTAAATATTATTATTATTATTATTCATTCATTCATTCATACATCTATCTATCATCCATATATTTGTTTGTTTATATTTTTGCAGGGCAACAAGGGTTAAGTGACTTGCCCAGGGTCACACAGTAAGTGTCAAGTGTCCGAGGCTGGATTTGAACTCAGATCCTCCTGAATCCAGGGCCGGTGCTTTATCCACTGTGCCACCTAGCTGCCCCCCTCTCACCTAGGTTATTGCAACTGCCTCCCTGCCTCAAGCTTCTCATGGCTCTAGTTTAGCCAACTGTACAGCCAAAGGAATTTTCCTTAAGCACAGATCTGGCCATGTCGCTCCCCTTTTCAACAAATGCCACTGACTGCCTATTGACTATAGGATAAAATATAAACTCCTCTGTTTAACTTTTTTTTTTTTTTTGGTGAGGCAATTGGGGTTAAGTGACTTGCCCAGGGTCACACAGCTTGTAAGTGTTAAGTGTCTGAGGCCGGATTTGAACTCAGGTACTTCTGAATCCAGAGCTGGTGCTTTATCCACTGAGCCATCTAGCTGCCCCCTCTGTTTAACTTTTAAAGACCTTCATAACCTAGCCTCACCTATCATCTCAGCCTCATTAGACATTATTCCAGTCTCCGCATGCTGCAATGAAACCAAACCCACCTTATCTCATATACACCACTTCATTTCATAGCTATTTTCCTTTATGCTGGTCATCTCACAAACCTGGAATACATTACCTCCTTACATCTGCCTCATGGGTCCCTCTCTTTTTTAAGATGCAACTCACATGACTGTCTTCTTTGTAGAGCCTTTCATGATCTCAATTGGGATTCCCTTCTTCTCCCTAAAACTAATCCCAAGAATTGTGGCCTTGATTCCATTGCCTTCCTCTTCCAGCAGACATTTCCTCCTCTTTTATATACCTCCCAGATCTCCTGCTCTACTGGCTTCTTTCTGCCAACCTACATATATAATCAGTGTCCCTAATTCTAAAAAATAAAATTAAAAAAACATTAAAAAGTTCCCTCCCTCCCAAACTACATTCCACTTAGCTAATATCTACATAAAATATGTATAATGTGTATCTTTATATATACACAAACACACATGCATACATGCACAAATATGCTTATTTTCTCTCCATTAGAGTTCCTTGCAAATGAGGATTGTTTCATTCTTTGTACTTTTATCCTCCTGACTAACTTAATATCAATCACATAGTAGGGTCTTTAAAAAGCTTATTGATTGCCAGATTCTATTGAAATCACAAAGTCCCAAAATAGCAGCTGCAGCAGACTTTCTTAAGTGTAAGGCACCTATTTCCTGGTCTCATTTCATAGTTTATTCAATAAAAAATATTAGCATGTTAAAAGCTCAATTTGCATTATGACTACTCTCCTGCCAGAGACACCTGAGGTTTCTTTCAAACCATATTTGATTTGGAGGAGTTCTCTCCCCAGTATGGCAAAGTTCAAATATATTTATTAAAATAATGACCCCTTTAAATATTGGCAGTAAAGGGAAATCTTGAGTTTCAAGCTGTAAGAATTAATTAAAAGCCAATTATGTTAGCTCAAATAAGTAGCCTTTCAGAAAAAATATGCATAGATATTTTCTATTTAAACTGCCCAGAGATAGACTTCAAGCATTTAGAACTACTTAGGAAAATGGCATAGATAAAATTCTGAACTCCAAAGGAGAGGCTTGTAAAGTATCTCCTTTCTTGTTTATGTCTCCCAGTAATGTTCTCATGCAATTTAGGAACTCTTTTCTATGACTTCAGCATCTGTCTTATGGTATTCCTCTCCTTCCACCCTCATCCCTGCCATCCTCCTCAGGGACTTCAGTGCTTTATGTTGACAACACCACTAGCATCTTAACCACCCACTTCCTAACTCCAGTGACAGCCTTGTCTATCCCACTTTGGTCCGACACTAAATCATATCTTAGACCTCACCTTCATACAGAACTGGATACTGACATTTTTTGGTTCTACTCTGTAACTATAGTCTTCTATCCTTTTGCTTCTCCCACATATTGATATTAAACATCTTTGTCTTCATCATGACTTCTAATCCTTGGACCCATTCTTATTTTCCAGTCTATCACCTCAATTCTGGGCTACTTGCCTCTAGACCCCAATTTGACTTCCTAATCTGCAAGATTAATGAAACATCAACCACTAATATAGGGTCCCTTTCCCCCTCTAACTTTCCATATCCTTACCCTGCTAATCCTCATCTCTGGCTGATGGTCATCCTTTGATCTCTCATCTTTGATTCCTAGGCACCTGAACATCTCTGGAGAAAATAAACTTACCTTAAGTCAACCTCTCTAAATTTCATTATCTGCCTATCTATCATCTATGTATCTGTCATTATCTATCTATCTGTCTGTCTGTCTCTATTGGTCCATCCATCCATCCATCCATCCATCCTTCCAACTGTACCTTTCTATTGCTGGCTTGTAAGTCCTGCCATGGTCGCCAATCTGTGACTTTTTATAGCTCAAATTAGCTGGCTCAGCATCTGAAAGCTTTTGTGTACCTATCTGTAGGCTACTATCTGCCTCACCAGTCTGAAAGGGACTGCCCCCTTCCCAACTGCTTCTCCCAAACTGACAAGAAACAAGATTAAAAAAAAAACACCTCCTTTCAATTAAAACAAAAAATGGGGTTTATTGATAAGAATAAACTTAGAGATAAGGATAAAGAAAAATTGGTACATACGACCTGTATTTAACTTTCTTGCCCGGTGGCAAAATCTCCTCCCTTCCTCTAGCTTGTGGGTGTGGCTGGCCATTGTGGCCACCTTGCTCCCTCATCTCCCTGCATCTCCTCCACATCCCCTTCACTCAGATGCACCCCTTTCCTCTTCTCTGCGTCTTCTTCTACTGACCACCATTGCTTTCTTCACTAGTTCCCCCTGTCTTTTTTAAAACCCTTTTCTCTCAGAAACCTTGGGCCTGGCCACCCCCTCCCCCAAGCCAATTTGCTGGCCATGCCCAAGGAAGGTGCCCAAAGCCAGCAGGGCACACCCAGAATGGGCGGAGGGACCCAGGGCATGCCCAGGTTTTCAGTGCTTATCCCCGCTGGGCTGAGGACCTGGGGGTGACTCCCTGAGGCTTGCATGGGGAGGTGGGGCAGAGCGCTGTGCCGGGCACCCCCGAGGCTTTTTGATTTTAGCCAATGCTGTGGGTCCCAAATCAATTCTTATACATCCATTCATCTATCTATCTATCTATCTGTATATCTATCTATCTATCTATATATATCTATCTGTATATCTATATATCTCTATCAGTACATCTCAAATGTGGTCTGGTGACTCCCAGAGACCTTTTTTGGGTTTAGGGGAGTCAACAATATCAAAATTATTTTCATAATATACTAAAACCTTTTAATTTTGAATACACTAAATATTGGTAGCTATAATCTACATTTTAAAAAAGCCCTTTCAGGGTCCTCAATAATTTTTTTTTTTTTTTAGTGAGGCAATTTGGGCCAAGTGACTTGCCCAGGGTCACACAGCTAGCAAGTGTTAAGTCTCTGAGGCCAGACTTGAACTCAGGCATTCCAGACTCCAGGGCCGGTGCTCCATCCACTGCGCCATCTAGCTGCCTGGTCCTCAATAATTTTTAAGAGCATAAAGGTATCCTAAGACTGAAAAGGCTTAGAACTATTGACATTTATTATCTGTGTTTATTTTTTCTCTCTAATTGATAATGAATTCATTCCATGAGAGAAAGGGTTCTGGGGGAAAAAACATATATGACATGAATTTGAGAGATTTTAGGGTTCTATGTTCCCAGGTCCATCTGGCTCTAACATCATTTATCCAAGGCCCTTCTCGGCTCCCACATTCTGGACTGTATGCCCTAAAGTGTTGTGCAGTTCTAGCTCTCCCTGGTTTTCTTTCATTAAGTGGCCTAGAGAGAGTTTAAACTCTGCTTTTGAAATGTGCAGAGAATATAGACTTATGACATGTCAATCTAACTCTTGAAACAAAAAGTAATAAGTCCTGAGTAAAAATAATTAAAAGATCAAATCAAAACTAGTTTAATGGAAATAATCGAACTAAATTCAATTACAGAAGTAAATATGTAAGAGGGAAATACAGTGCCCCAAAAGTCTCATAAGACTTTGAGGATGTCTTGTTCTGTGTAACAGCGGTCTTGGTGAGCAATCACTAAGAACAAATTAAAAATTAGTTAATTAATTAAAAAATAATTTACTGGGAACTTACAATGTGCCAAACAGTTTTCTAAGTGCTGGGCATAGAAATGGACAAGTGAGACAATCCTGCTCTCTAGGTATTTGAATTTTAATTAAAGGAGACATTGTTTCCTTTATATAGGAGGGTTCAGAAGCAGGGCAGATAGAAAGGCTCAGGAATCCTTAAAATGGAGATAATAATACCTAGACTACCTGTGTCCATGAGGGTTGTTGTAAAGATCAAATGTGACAATATGTATAAAGTACTTTATAAGCTATGAAGGGTAATATAAATATTTTCTATTATTATTTACAAACATTTATATGCTATAGATGGCAGTTAAGTAGTACAGTGGTAGAGTATTGGGCTTAGAATCAGGAAGATATCTTGATAAGTCCAAATCTGGCCTTAGATACTTACTAGCTGTGTGACCCTAGGCAAGTCATTTAACCCTGTTTGCCTCAGTTCCTCTTCTGAAAAAAAAAAAAGCTGGAGAAAGAAATGACAAAGTAAATCAGTATCTTTTCCAAGAAAACCTCAACATGGTCATAGAGAGTCAGAAATATAGGAATATAGTTTGTTATCAATTAATCATGAAACATGAATGCATTAAGTGCCTACTATGTGTTAGGAACTGTGCTGACCTCTAGAAATGTAAAGACAAAAATGAAATTGTCCCTACCCTCAGGGAACTAACTTTCATCATTAGCAGTAGCAGCTCTAAACTTCTTAAATCTTTCATTCTAACATAGAGCAATGCAATTAATAATGGTTTATGTTTATGTATATATATAAAATGATATACATGCACATATGTATATATGTACATCTATATATGTATATGTATATTTGTGTATATATTTTTTTTTCAAAGCATTTTCACATTAATATTATCTTTCAACCATCATGACAACTAGGTGAGGCAAATATTACTATACCCATAATGTGAAAGAGGAGAAAACAGAGGCACAGAATATTTAGGTGACTTGTCTGAGTTATCCACTGCAAGTTAGTGGCATAAATCAGGGAGAAGTAAAAGAAGAGAAAATGGATTGCTCAGAAGAAAAAAAGAAGAGCATAGCTTTTCTATAGAGGGATATTTATATAAAAATATTTATTTCACAGGTGCTTTGATGCTGTTCCCACTATGTGACAATAATATAATTACTTGAATGAATGCAGGGTAATTTAGAAGAAAGGGGGAAAATCTAGAGCAAATAGTCAACCAGCAGTAAGTTAGAATGCACTTATTAAGTGCCTATTATGTATGGATTCAGGGAATACAAAGGAAGGCCAAAAAAATAGCCTCTGACCCCAAGGAGCCCAGAATTTAATGGAAGAGGACAGTGTGCAAATGACTACATTCAAACAAGATAAACACAAGGTAAACTGGAAGTAGTCTCAGAGGCAATGCAATAAGAGAAAAAGGGGACTGGAAAAGGCCTTTGCATAAGGTGGAATTTTACTTAGACCTTGAGCAAAGCCAGGAAGTGGGAGAGAATTTCAGGCATGAAGGACAGTCAGTGAAAACACTTGGAACCAGGAGGTGGAGTATCTTGTGAGAGAATGGCAAGAAGGCCAGTGTCACTGCATTGCCAAGTCTGTAGAGGATGACATAAGGTATAGGAATACTAGAAAGGTAGGAAGGGCTTTGAATGCTAAACAGAGGATTTTCTATTTGATCCTGGAGGTGATAGGTTTTGGTTTTTTTTGCAGGGCAATGAGGGTTAAGTGACTTGCCCAGGGTCACACAGCTAGTAAGTGTCAAGTGTCTGAGGCTGGATTTGAACTCAGGTCCTCCTGAATCCAGGGCCAGTGCTTTATCCACTGCGCCACCTAGCTGCCCTCGAGGTGATAGGATTTTATTAATGAGAGAGGGTGACATGCTCAGACTTGTATGTTAGGAAGACTAATTTAACAACTGAGGGGAGAATGGATTGGAATGAGGAGAGACTTGAGGCAAGGAAACCAACCTGTAGACCATAGTGTTGGTGGAAGCATGAAGTGATGAAGGCCTGGACCAGTTACAGCAGCATCAGAGGAAAGAATGGGGTATAAAATGAGAAAGGTAGAATCAAAAGGATTTAATAACTAATAGACAAGGAGTGAAATAGTATACTGATGAAGGCACTGCTAAGTTGCTCAGTGGTTAGAGCAATGGGCTTGGATTCAGGAAGACCTAAATTCTAATCTGGTATCAAACACTTACCAGCTGTGTGACCCTGGGCAAGTCACTTAATCCTGTTTGCCTCAATTTCATCATCTGTAAATGAGATTGAGAAGAAAATGGAAAACTCCTCCAGTATCTTTGCCAAGAAACTCCTCCCAGCCAATGGGGCCACAAAGAATGGGATAAGACTGAAAAACAACAACAACAAAGGCACTGGGTTAGAAACAAGGGGACTTGGATTTAAATGTAAACTCTGCTACCTCCTGTGTGACCTAGGGCATGCAATACTCTCTCTGGGCCTCAGAACTCTCATCTGTAAAATGGGGAGTGGTGCCTTTTAGCTGTAGCACTTTTTAAATCTACATTTGTTCCCTTGAGAATAAGGTATAAGGGGGTAGCCTGGTACACATCCTTTCCCTCCCTCAGATACTTCTCTTCACTTATTCCTATATTTATGGCCAAAGGGGCTCTTGCAATATCAACCCATTGGTATACATTCTGACAAGAGGACCAAGGTGAAAAAAGAGTAGGAAGAATATGCTGGATTCTCTTCAATCAAGGCATTAAGAAGAGGTTAATCAGAATCCCCTGGGAAGGTTGTTCTGACTTGGTGCCTGTGGACTGTTCCATGACGTGGCCCTGTTAATTGTGTATGGACAGTGTAAAGCGTTCCACAAACATCACATTTGATTTGTTTTTAATTATCAAGCCCTGTATGCCTGCATCCATTGAATTAGCACTGGGATTTTTGTTATTGTTGACTTTGGCTGTGACTCAGCAGAACATTCCCAGCTACAGTTGAAGTGAATGTCATTGCTGAAAGGCATACAAACCAAGTGGCTCATAGAGTCCTATCATGTCATTTCTGGGAGGGACCTTGGAAAACAGAATGTCAGAGCTGTGAGAAAACTAAGAGATCATGTTGTAAAACTGCCTCCTTTCATAGAGTAGGAAACCAGGGGTAGCTAGGTGGTGCAGCAGATAAAGCATTGGCCCTGGATTCAGAAGGACCTGAGTTCAAATCCTGCCTCTGACACTTGACACTTACTAGCTGTGTGACCCTGGGCAAGTCACTTAACCCTTGCTGCCCCACAAAAAAAAATCATAGAGTAGGAAACTGAGATGCAGATAGAACTGCCTTTTCTAAGGTTACACTTCTAATAAGGGACAGACCAGGAATTTGAACTCAGCTCATTTACTCCTGGTCTAGTGCTCTTTTCATTGTATAAAATCTTGGAATACTAGACCGGGAAGGGTCTTAGAGATCACCTAGCCCATACCCCATTGATGAGAAGACCCATTTATAAATGATGTAAGGCATGGATGTGAGGAGATCATAGACCTAGGAAGTGGAAGAGCCAGGATTCTCATCTAAACCTCCTGACTTACTCATGATCACATACAGTTCCACAAAGTCTTTGCTAGGCAACATTTGAGTTTCATTAATAGAAAGGCAACAAGGTGGAATGGAAAGAGAGCTAGCCTTGAAGTAAGGAATTCTGGGCAATACTGGGCAAGTTAGTTCATTCCTCTGGACCTCAATTTCCTCTTCTGTTAAGTGGGGATAATAATTCTTGCGCTAAGTACCACTTGAGGTTTTTATGAGGAAAACACTGTGTAAATCTAAAAACAGGAAAGGGAGTTAGCAGCAGCAGCAGCATTATGTGGTGAAGGAGAAATTCAGAACTAGAACAAACCAGAGTAACAAAGAAATGTGACTCTGCCAGAGCCATTGAAAGGAAAAGAAACCTCCATACATAGAGTATACCATGATTTGAAGTCAGTCTCCCATGAATCAACTTAACAGTCCTCAGAATAGCTGAGTTCATGAATATAAGGTGCCTCAGATGAGCTTTTTCTATGATCTAAAATAAGCATAGTAGAAGAAACCCTTGGGGCCAGGAGTGGTAGATGGAATAACAGTTTCATTTCACAAGAACTAGGTCCTGACTCTGAGGCAGCACAATGGAGTCTGTAAAGGGTTTGGGATTTGGAGTCAAAGAACTCAGATTCAAAGCCTTGCTCTCTTACTTCCTATGTGTCATTGTCAGGTGACAACCTCTCTGGGTCTTACTGTTTTCATCTTCCCGATGTTGGGGTTGGAGTGGATGATTTTCTAGGCCTCTTTCAGTTCTAAATCTACAATCCTATGATCCTAAATAACTTACTAGTTGTGTGATCTTGAACAAAGTACTTTACCCCCTTCCTCAAATAAAATGGGAATAAAAATATCTAAAACTATCAAATATGGGTTGTTATGAATTAAAAAGATATCATCCATGTAAAATGCTTTCTAAATTGTCATATGAATGACAGTAACAATCATAATTATTCTAACAACTAAATGGCAAGAGCTTGGTATAATTTGGAGTATTTATTGAAGTAGACTGATGACCATAATAGTAAGAACATTGATATAGCACTTAGCTATATCAAAGTGCTCTACATATATTTCCTCATTTGATTCACACAACAACTCTCTGAAGTAGGTGTTATTATTACCCATATTTTACAGATAAGGGAAATGAGGCTGAGGGAGGTTAGTTAAGTAGCTTGCCTAGGGTCACATAACTAGGAAGTATCTCAGAAGGCATCGAAAGTCATGTCTTCCTGAATCCAAGTAGGGGACTCGATCCACTCTGATACCCAGCTCCTAGGAAAGGATGACTTCTTCTAAACTCAAGGATTAATGCTTTTGAGTCATCTGATTTGACCACATTCATATCCATCTGGCCCTTGGCCAGGACTACCTGAATGTCAGGATCACTCATTTTTGACTGGATGTCACTAGAATCCTCCTACAATATTTCATGGTAGAAAGGAAATGACCTGGGGGCAGCTAGGTGGCCCAGTGGATAGAGCACTGACCCTGGAGTCAGGAGGATCTGAGTTCAAATCCAGCCTCAGACACTTAACACTTACTAGCTATATGACCCTGGGCAAGTCACTTAACCCCAATTGCCTCACCAAAAAAAAAAAAAAAAAGAAAAGAAAAGAAAAAAAGAAAGGAAAGGACATGAGGATTGAGATCATCTATGCCAGCAGACCACAAGTTCTGATAGGTTCTACTAAGCTAGAAAGACTTCTAGGTTAGGGACCACTATGTGTCTGTCATTTGAGGGCCAGATGGACTATATGATCTCGTGTTTCCTTCTAGCCCTCCTTGTCAGTGATTCTATAGAATCAGACTGAACAGAAATGACTCCATATTGAAAACTAGTATCTCTTGACCCTGAAGTGCAAGGTCATTACCAGAAAGATGGACAAGGGTAATTTAAATCAACAAACATCTATCAGTTGCCTAATGTGTGCTGAGCAATATGCTTTGGTTAATGAGAGAGAGAGAGAGAGACAGAGACAGAGAGAAAGAGACAGAGAGACAGAGAGAGAGACAGAGACAGAGACAAAGACAGAGGCAGAGAGAAACAGAGAGACAGAGATACAGAGACACAGAGACAGAGACAGAGACAAAAAGACATAAAGAGAGACAGAGAAAAAGACAGAAACAGAGACAGAGAGACAAAGGGTTAGAGAGAAAGAGAGAGACGAAGATGTAAAGCTTAACTAAATCATAGTTCCTTCCCTTGTAGAGCTAGGAAGAGAAAAAGCATAAACACAGACAATTCTAATACACCATATTATATGACAAGTATATTACTGAGATGCAAGAAAAAGTGTTCTGTGAAGTCCAAGGGGGAAGATCATTCCTGACTGGATAGAACCAAAGAAGAAACAGCATTTGAGTTGGGCTTTAAAGAGTAGAAAGAATTTAACAAGTGAAATTGGAGAGGGGGGAAGGGTTGCAAAGCAGTCAACTATTTACTATTTACTTAGATGTGAAAGGATTGTTGTTTTTATTTTCAGAGGAAATGCCCATGTAAATGAAATCACAGATCCTCCCAGTTCTGAGCTAAGTAATGATTTCCATGCAAGCATAACATGCCTGTTAAAATCTATGTATGCTGCATGAAGTGCATTCACACATTCTCCACCCTCTCCCTCCAGATTAATATTGCCTGGGGACTGTAATAATGAACACAATTTCTTGGGAAGCTATCCAAGCATGACGCATATCCCTCATGCTGGTCACATAGAGAAAGCAACTTTGAAAATACTCGTTTTGCTATAAATTGTTTTCTGATCCCAATTTTAGTTGACAATGTTTTCTTTCAAACTATGGTTCTTAAAATGTCATGGACAAGGGTAGATTCATGTTTTCTTTTTCCGCACTAAATCACCAGTCTCACCCTCCAAAAGTCAGAGCAACAAAAATGGGACAAAAGAATCGGTTTGTAAAAAGAGAACTTAGAAGCATATTTCCAAGTGGGTTCTTAGGAAACTCATTCACCATCACATAACCTCCATTTCCTTCTTTGTAAAATTCAGAGGTTGGCCTTGATGACCTTTATGCTCCATTCGCTGACTGTATAGAACCTATAGAACTAAACTTTGCATAAATGACTTCATATTAGCAACTGGTCTCCATTGACCCTGAAGTGAGACATCATATATGACTATTCTTGCCTCATCAATTGCCTGCTATTTTTCCCTTGCTTCAATTACTTCAAGATATACCAATTTCTGTACTCAGGAAGCATGACTCTCCAATGTACTGATGCCTCTCTTCCCTCTTTTGACAGTACTCAAGCTCCTCAAGTCAGTTTTACAGAGATTGCCTCTCAATCAACTGATTGTCTAATGACAATTTTGAGCAATTTGACCTGCCAACCAGAGAACGGTCACATTCCACAATAATTTTATGTTCTACAATCCCCAGCACTGACACAGATGTGTTGATCAGGGGACTACTCTCTGTGCTCTAAACCTCCTTTCAGTCCTAATGTTTCATCTTAAACTTTCAAAATGCAGAGGAATTACATATCAAAACCAAGGGATCTATTGTTTGCCCAAACTGTATCACAGACTTTTTGGGGACCAAAGAAAGCTATGATAACAATAGAATTTGTTGAGTGAATTGGTTGACAAGCTGAAAGAAGGAGGGAAGGAGGGAAGGAAGGAAGGAGGGAAGGAAGGAAGGAAGGAAGGAAGGAAGGAAGGAAGGAAGGAAGGAAGGAAGGAAGGAAGGAAGGAAGGAAGGAAGGAAGGAAGGAAGGAAGGAAGGAAGGAAGGAAAAAAAGGAAAGAAGGAAAGCCTGCCTTCAAGGAGATTAGAGGAGATACTCATACATATATAAGTGCATACAAAATATATAAATACAAATGCACAAATAGATACAATAAACAAACACATTAGGGCAATGAGGAAAGGAATTATGTAAGAGTTGCTATCTGAGCCAAGCCTTGAAGGAAACAGGGATCTTAGGAGGCATAAGTGAGGAGGGAATGCACTCCAGGTATTAAGGATGGCTTATGAAAAGGCACAGAGGCAGAATACACAAGCTGGGAGGAGCAGCTAGAAGGTCATATCAGCTGGAGAAACTATACTTAAAGACTTCCAGTGAAGGGGAACACCCTATTTGTTGAGCTAGCCTATTCTACTCAGTGACAGTTCTGATTTTCAGGATCTTCCCCTACCTTAAGCCTAAATCACACTGTACAGCTCTCCCTATCTCTCCTAGTTTTGTGCTCTGGACCAAACAGAGCAAGTCAACTCTCTCTCCTCCATGGCAACCCTTCAAAATTTGAAGTGACCTATCATGCCTTGCCTCCCCCCTCCCCACATCCTTTTTTTCCCTCCAGCCTAAATTGAATTCTGGTGTTTGCTCAGCAATTTGAGGCTATTTGAAGAGAAAAACAGCAGCCTATTAGGAAAGGTCACAATTTTAACGGACATCAATTCAACAAATAGTGTTTGGAAAATGCTTCCTATACCTTTGAGTCAATAAGGCATTTTCTGTTTACTTTTATAAAGGTAAGAAGTCAAAGGGGAAAGCAATTACTGTGACTTTGGTATCATTTTAAAATTCATTCGGCTCCCAAAACAAGACAATATGGGTTTGGATGAATGATTCAGGTCCTTTGTGGGGATCTTTAACTTTGGGTTATGCTAAGTGGTTTTAAGCAATTGCTGCATTGAAGGGTTGATGGTCTTTTCTTTACCTACAGGGAACCTCCAATCCAGGAGACTAGTCCCTTCACCATCAAACAAACATACCTGTGGGCTTCCACTGAATCCCAGAATCTTGGAGTGGGAAGAAACCTCAGAGGTCATCTGGTTCAACTCCTATCTGAACAGGAGTCCCTCCTACAATAACTCCATAAAGTTGTTATTCAGCTTTCACTTCAATCCCTTTGGTGATGGGGTAGCTAGGTGGCACAGTGGATAAAGCACCGGCCCAGGATTCAGGAGGACCTGAGTTCAAATCTAGCCTCAGACACTTGACACTTACTAGCTGTGTGATCTTGGACAAGTCACTTAACCCTCATTGCCCTGACCCCCCCCCCCCAAAAAAAATACCTTCGGTGATGGGAAACTCTCTAACTACAAAGACAGTTGCTTCTATTTTGGGACAGCTATATTACTTGGGGCAAAGTCTGCCTATGCGGTTTTCATCAATTGTTCCATTTCCAGTATTATGAGGCCAGCAAGAGCATGTTGTACATATCTTTTCCCTTAAACACCTTTTTCTCCGTAATGGTCCTTAAACTATCTGAAGGCATCTGGAATATCCCCCTTCTCCAGGATAAACACCCTAATTCATTTTGTTAATCCTCCTATCATATGACTCCAAGCCTTGTCACTATCCTGTCATCCTACTCCAGATGTGCTCCAGTTCATTAATATCCTTCCTAAAATGTGGTACTTAGAACTGAACATGATACTCCAGATGTGATCTGACTAGAACATAAAGAGGGGAGCATTGTTGTCATTATGCTGGACTCTTAAGGCAACCAAAAATTGTGTTAGCTTTCTTGATTGGACCTGGGGCAGAAGGACAACAATCTAGAGCTGGGAAGGATTCTAGAAGTCTTCGACTTCAACTACCATATTTTCCAGATAATGAAATTGAACCCTGGAGAACTACGTTGACTTCTCAAAGTCACTGATATAGGAAATAAAAGATCCAATTTCCTTTTCTCTTCTCTGAATTTCCATGTCACCTTGAGTTTTCAGTGCACTGAACCCCCCCTCAATTTTTTTACATGAACTATAGCTTAGTTCAATAAATCTATAAATCAGTAGACATATATAAAGCACCTACAATGTGCCAGGTCCTATGCTAAGTGCTGGAGATACAAAAAGATACAAAAGGAGCTTACAGGGCTCAGAAGATAGCCAGTGAGTGAAGTGAACCATGTCCAGTACCAGGCTTAGATGTAATAGGCAATGGGAGGCACTCACCAACCAGGAAAGCAGGGCCCTACAGTGGAAGTTCCAAAGGTGAAAAGGTTGAATTATCCAAGACAGGGTTTTTGGTTCAATAAACAGGGCTATTGGCTCAAAGATGGCCTTTCAATAGGCTGTTGTCCATATCTAGTCTAGCTGGCTGTGTGGCACAGAAGTCCAGGTTTACATAGGTAATATGGAACGAAGTCTAAATTTGAACCCAGATCTTATGACTCCCAAATTAATGTTCTTTCTATGAGAATCATGCTGCATCTTTGTTTAAACTAGCATCTAGCAAGTGGATACAATTATGCAATCATTCCTTACCTCCCAGGATGGTGGTGTGGGAAGTGCTCTATGAACCCTCAAAATGCTGTAGGTATGAGTTGTTAGTATTGTTGTTGCTTTTTTTGTTACTGGTATTAATCATTATTATCAGGTTAAAAAATACCAAATTGGGTTATTTTTCCCCCTAAAACCATAAGATTCTTTGGAACAGTTTACAGACACATCTCCAAAGAACACTGTCTAAAGGAAGATATGCCTGAGGAGCTCTTTGTTCTTTGTTACCTCTGATCCATTGCCAGCACCTGGCTGTTTTCCTTAGCACTTGGGCAGCCTCCTTGTATCTGGCAAAAAGCCCAAGGCATTATATGCTTCAAGCGCCCTTCATCTAGGGCAGAGTCTTGTCTTGGAAGCAACTGAGAGAAAGACAAAATGGCCTTGGGTTAAAAAATGTGATGCTTTTGTTAAGGAAAATCCAAACTTAATGCATGCTGGTTTGCTGTTCTCTTTAAAAAGGTATGCAATGGTCTAGGTACATACATTGTGATATGATATAATGTAAATATATAATAAAAATATTTTATTTATTTTGTGCAGAGCAATGTAATTGTCACTAAGAGAAAGACAAAGTTCGGATAAGACATGGTCCCTTCCTTCAACAAATTTACAATCTGGTAGATAAAGCACCCAAACTGATACCTATGTTACCCACAAGACTTGGTAATTAATACTTGATGCACTTTGACATCTACACTTTGTTCATTTGGATATTGATAACTGAGGCCATGCCTTTTATTGGAGGCTCCCTTTCTTGGATGTTGTCTCAAGAATAAAAATGTTATGGGAGGTACTAGGGGAAGGCCATTAGAAACCACAGGGATCAAGAAGGCTTCTTGGTGGAGGTGATATTTAATTTGGACTTTAAAGGCTAGGTAGGAATTCCAAAATTTAGGAGGCAATTGTTTAGGGCTAAAATTCTAGCTAAACTGTCTAAAATATCTAATGAGTGGTCGCCAATAAATTATAAGCTTTAGCAAGAGTTAGGCTTTTAAGCATTTATTAAGGAGAATAAGAATTTGGTAAAGAGAGAGAGAAAGGCCTAGATTCCTATCTATTAAAGGGAGAGCACATTTTTAGCTCCCTTCTCTGCCAGAGTCCCCAGGAAAGAGCACGAGACCGAGCCACCAGTCTCTTCCTTCTTCCTCCCACTAGCCCGCGTCACTTCCTGACACCAAAGAAAAGACTCCCGGTCTTGCCCTCAAAGACCTTCGCTTCATGGGCGGAACTCTTCTACAGTAAGTCTCCAGCAGGTGGTGTTATTCCAATCGTTACATAATATAAGCAAATATATGAAGGGGGGATATTTGAGGGAGTCAGAGGATGGGGATGAAGAACAGAAGCCAGTTGAGTATAGATGAAGCAAAGAACATTCTAAAGGAGGTTGATGTGAGATGACCAGGAAAATAAAGCAATCCCAGATTGTGGAGAGTCTTTAATACCAGGTAAAGAAGTTTGACTTTTACTCAAAGTGATCCATAGGGAGCCACTGAAGATGTTTGAGTAGAATAACATGAACAGATGTAAGCATATCAAAGATTGTTTGCTATTGATAAGAGAGATGAATGAATTGAATAAAGTAAAGACTGGAAGGTATCTCAATGGCAGCTCTATACTTCTTTATATGACTCATGTGAGGGAATGACCTAAAGTGGGAATACTCACCACACCCTGCTTCTTACCCTGGATTGTCGTAACATGGGTATTAACTATGGCCTCAATTTCTCCATCAGAGAATTGAGTCTTTCTAGGGAATATTCATTCCCCAACTATTAAGGAAGGGGGCTCATTCAACCTCACCCATGGAAGTGTTTAAGGAGAGAATTGCTATGTTATATGACTGCCAGAATTTTGGTACTATTTCAAAAGTGACCCAGAAAGGTATCAGAGCAAGGGTAATAATAAGAAATCACCTTTATGTAGCACTGTATGGTTTACAAAGTGCTTTCTTCATAAACCTTATGAGGTAGGTAATGCAAGGATTAGTATTCCTCTTTTACTGAATGAGGAACCTGAGATTCAGAGATCTTAAGTGAACCACTTTGGATCACATAGATATTAAGGTATTAATTCCAACCCAGGCCTTTAGATTCCAACTCTAAGAACAGTTGAGATCTGGGCTGTCTTCCTGATGCATGTATCCAAAATGTATTGAGAACATCCTAAGACCTGTCATATGTGATGGCAACTACCCAGTCCTGCTGATTCATGTGGGTACAAATAATATACACCAAAAGGAATCTCAAAAGCACTGCTAAGGATTAGAAAGTCTTGGTCAAGAAACCGAAGACCTCAAGGATCCAGTTAAAGGCAAGGTCTTCAGAAAGAAATGCAGATTTTGGAAATAAACAGCTCATTTAAAAGATGCCATTTAGAATGGAATTTAGAATTCTAGATCATGTGTTAAAATGTAGGAATGGTAGACTTGAGATTAGGGATAGAATATATTTTCCAAAAGTTGGTAAAAATGTATTTTCTTGGAATCTTGCAAATCTAATCAAAAGACTTAAAGAGAAAAGGAAATGGTAGAGAAAACACTACTTATCTATATTCAATAATCTTGAAACCATAGAAAAGAGCTGCAATGCAAGAAAAAGAATAGCAGCAGAGATAACAAGAAACGGGGCAGCAGTAAAAGTTATGGCATCTCTTATCTATATCCAATTGACAAAGCATGGGTATCAAGCAAATCACATTAGATATTTTAATGCAAGGAGGTAAATTTGACCTCCTAGGCAACACTGAGAATATGTGTCTGGACAAATAGCAGTTATTCAAAAGGAGCAGGGAGATAAAAGAGTGGAAGTGTATGGGATTAGAGGTAAAGCAATATTGTTTATAAGAAGATATACTTGTTTGAAGTAGGGGCATTTGGGTGAAGTTTGTCCACCAGCCTTTAACCTGTAAATGGCCAGACCCGAACAGAGCAAACTAGAGACAGGTAAGTCAGGAATCAAAGAGAAGTTAAATTTTCTAACTGAGGAAAATGGCTTGCAAGTAAGGACACATGTGCCAGTGCCCCACTCCTAGTAGGGAGGCCCAAGGAAGTGTGAGGAGATCTCAATATTTATACTAGTTGCTGCCTGCAAGCTGTAGCTCTGATAAAGAAGGGTAACAGTAAGAATGTGACAAATTTGATTCATTGCAGGACTTTCCAAGTTTGTCCAGTGCTTGTCTAGCTCAGAGAGCACTTGGTAAACTGTGTGATTTTGCCAGAGGATAAGATCATCCAGAATGTGGGTACAAAAGATTATTTTTTTGCCAGGCTCAGGGCACAGCTTGCTTGCTGGACCTTAGCTCTGGAAAATAGGGAGTCTTCTAATATTTTGTTAAGATCAACAGAGGTAGAAACAGAAATGCTATTTGATCACCCAGATAGACAAAAGAAATAAATGAAAAGTTTATGAAACAAATTAGAAACCTGACATAAAGATAGATGTGGATACTAAGTTTTGTAGGCATCTTCCAGGGCTTCCTTTCTGCCCAAAACAGAGCATGTAATAATCTCCTGGTTTACCTTAACAATAATTTTATCCTCTAAAATGTATAAGCAACAATGAGTTAGATTGCTATTCTGGGCCTGATTTTGATGAAAAAGGAGAAACTGATTATTGAAATATAAACCAGGAGGACCTTTCAGGGAAGGCCCCACTCTGTTTTAGAATTTATGACAGAGGATAAGAAAGGTCTGGGTCTGATAGGAAGGCTAGATTTGCAAAGCAGACTTCAAGGAGCTTGGAAAGAGATTAGGTAAGGTCTCATGGCCTAAAATTCTATAGGAAACCATCCTGGAAAGAATAGGGAGCTCTCATAAGTTAAATTCTGGAGACATACAGAAAAACAATTGTGAAGTAGAGGAAAAGATAGCATTTCCTTATGAAACACAGAAAAAATAACAATCCACTTGGATTTTAAAAGGAAATGTAAAGAAGATGGATTATAATAGGCAATATTTATAGAGCACATTAAGGTTTGCCAAGTATTTTACACTGATTATCTCATCTGATCCCCACAACAATCTTAGAAAGTAGGTGTCATTATTATCCCCATTTTGTCAAGGAGGAAACTGAAGTGGACAGAGATTAAGTGACTTTTCCAAGGTCATAAATCTAGTAAGTTGTTTGAGGCAGGATGTGAACTTAGGTTTTCCTGACTGCTAGCCCAAACACATGGTATGATCCTACAAGGTGCTCTAAACCTCAGAACAAGGAAAGAAAGCTAACAATAATGAAAACAAGAGTGTTTTTGTTTTGTTTTTCAGCTATGCTAGGCAAAAGTAAAAGATCAAAGAAAGGGTAATTTAACTATTTGAAATATGGAGAAGGAAGAGAGACTCAATATGTATGTGTTTTCTTGGACAAAGTACAAAGAATGGATGGAAAGGATGGGGGTGGTGTGGAAGAAATGGAAAGAAAGAAGTAGAAACACAAGTAAGGAGAAAGTAATTGAGCACCTAACTGCCATCAATGAATTCAAGTCAGAACCAGGCCCAGACAAATTACAACCCAGGACACTGAATGAACTGGTAGGTATGATTTCTAAGTGACTGTCAGTAACCTCTGAAAGATTTTTTAAAATGGGAGAGGTGCCAGAACACTGATCCTTTCATCTTAGACTGTTTCTGCTTTTAGAATATGGAGGAAAGTGGAGTCAGAAAGTTATTGGCCAACTGTTTTTATTTCTATTCCTGAAAAATATTTTAGAACATACTATTAAGGGCTAGTTAGTGAGCATCTAGCAAAGGAAGCCATGATGACAAAGAGATGAGTATTCAAAAATAGGCACTACCAAACTAACCTCATTTCCTTTTTAACTGGATAGAATTTACCTAAATTTAACAAAGCGTTTGACAAAATTTCTCATGTTATTCTTGTGAACAAGATGGAAAGATGGATGATACATGATAACATAATAAAGTGGGTTCTGAATGGAAAACAATAACTATAATAATGTAAATAGGACAAAATGAAGCCAAATGCTATATAATCATAATGATCAATCTTTGCCCCAGAAGAAAAAACAGGAAATTAACTCCCTTTCTTTCTTTAGAGGAGGAGTGGGGGTGTTAAGGGTTATGGAATGATGCAGGTGCTATCAGATGCAAGTGCTATCTATTTGTTAGACTTACAATTTTTCTTTGTTATAAGGGAAGCCTCTCTGAATGGACTAGTAGTATACCTGTAAATAACTATGATAATAACAAATGAGAAATACTACTAAAACTTTTAAAAAATGGCTTGACTAGACAGTAGTGTGTCTGAAAAAAATAAAAACATGTGGAGGTTTGAATGGACAGAAAGTTGAATATGATTCAGTGTGATATGAATGAATGAATGAGTGAATGAATGAATGAATGAAAAAGCTTTTATTAAATGCTTACTATGGTGCAAGCACTATATTAAGTGCTGATGAAACAAATAGAAAAAGCAAGCTGGTCCTTGTTGTCAGAGAGCTAACCTCCTAACAGCGAACAAACAATACATTTAAAAAATCATCTACTGGGTAGATGGAAAGTCCCTGAAAGCCCTAAGGATCAGCAGCAGCCTTTGGAGAATGGTAAGATCTTAGGGTCCTTAGGCAATATGTAAGCTAAAAAACCCACTTTAATTATAGGTTGCATTAAGAGAGCCAGTGCCCAGAAACAAGAAATAAGGAGATAAGGGTCCTCTTTTATTCTGCCTTAATTAGATCACAGATGGAATATTGTTTTTAGTTCTGGGTACCATGTTTTAGGAGGACTTTGATAATCTGGAGAGGAATCAGAGAAGGACAAAGAGGATGATAAAGAGCATACCATGTGAGGATCAGTATGGGGAGAAGAGAAACTGATGGAGATGGGAGGTGGGGAGAAGAAAGAGCTGGTAGTGAAGTAAAATAGTTGTCTTCAAACATTGATGTGGAAGAGGGATTGGATTTGTTCTAAGTCATTTCAGAAGTCAGAACAAGGAACAATGGGTAGAAGTAGAAGGATAGCATATTTAAGTTTGTTACAAGGTGAAAAAAAGTTTCCTAACAGAGGTATAAGGAAGTATTATTGATAGTCTCTGGAGGCAGTGGGTTTTCCTTCACTAGAGGCCTTCAAGTCAAGGTGGAGTGACTATTTGGAGGGTGCATAGTAGAAAGGATTCTTTATAAGCTGGGGATGTGAAAAGATAACATCTGAAGTCCCTTCCAACTCTGAGATCCTGTGAAGTCCTGTATCCTTCCTGCTATCCCATATGTCTTCTGGGTTACCACTGCTCAGATGGAAGGAAGCCTCATGTCCATCCCTGGCTACTCTCCTCTTTATACATTTTGCATATATTTCTATGTGACCCTGTTGTCTCATCCATAAGAATGCAAGCTTCTTAATTAATGCAAAAAACAGCATTGTAAAAATGAGCAATTTTGAAAGACTTTAGAGCTTTGAACAATGCGATGATCAACCATGATTCCAGAAGGCTGCTGATGAAGCAAGCTACCTATTTCCTCACAGAGAGAGAATGGCCTTGAGATGTAGAATGAGACATGCATTTTTAGACATGACCACTGTGGAAATTTGTTTTGTCTGACTCGCCAAACTTGTTACAAGGTTCTTGTTTTTCTTTTTCTTCTGGGATGGAAAAAATACATGTTTACTAACAAAAATACATGTTTACTAACAAAAAAAATCCAATTAATTTTATAATAACATAAAATTCAATATATTAAAATTAATTGGATATTATTATTTAAATGGTAAAATAATTTTAAAATGTAAAGAAAAAAATAAACTCTTTAAGAGAAGAGGCTGTTTTGTTTTTGTTTGGATCTCCAGTGCTTAGCACAGTTAGCTACTATATAGTAATGACTTAATAAATGCATGTGAATTGATTGAGTGATTCCTCAGGTAAAGTTGTGTGTCCCTTACAGAAGATGGGTAGCCTCAGACTGGTACAACACAACTCTGTCCTTGTGTATGAGGGCAAACAATCTTCTGCCTGCCTATACCTACAGAAGCCTTGTCTCTTCAGGTTCATACGAACCTGGGTCAGAGAAGCAGGCTGTATATCATTTAGAATTATAATTTATATTATGGAACCTCAACATGGCAATCCTTTTGTTTATCTTTTATTTCCACTGTGCTGCACTCCCTACAATACTTATCTTCTATTTACCTATTCCACCTCTACTTCCTTCCTCAGCAAATTACCTGACTCCCATTTCACTGAAGAAATGAGACTCCCTCAATTTCTGGCCTCCAAACTTCTCCCTGACCTTACCTCTGATTTCCACTTGTCCTCCAGTTACTCAGGACGAGAAGACCCTCCTTTACAAAGCTGACCTTTCCACTGCTATACTCCATCCCATCCCTTCCAATCTTTTCCTTGATTCTAAGCCATCAGTAAGACCTTTTTTTCATGGAAATTCAGTCTCATTTTTTAGTTTCTTCTCCTTGGCCTACAAACACATTCATTTATGGTCACTTTTATTCTAAAACACACAAATACACTGCCCCCTCCCCCACAACAATCACAATAAAAATCCTTTGCCCCTGTCTTTCTTTGAAGCTATCATTCTTTCTTATTTACTGCCAAACTACCAGAATAAGTCTCCACCCATGCCTTGGAGATCCTTATTACCAACCTTGAGTAATGTGACTTCTGTCCCATCAAGACCTTTTCCCCAGAGAAATTAAATAGTAATAAAGAGTAATTAAGAGTAGTTAAATAGTAATAAATAGTTCTTTGTTGCTAAATTTAATGACCTATTTTGTTGTCCTGATCCTTCTTGACCAGTGTGTATTTGGATGGACACCCTATAGAGGTTAGTTTGTGTAAAAAAAAAACAGTTTGTTTATCTGAAACAGACAGGAGGGATGAGGAAACACTTGGACCAAGAGTGGGAAAATGAAGAAGAAAAGAGGACTGGATTTCTTTCAGTAAACTGCACAGCTCTTTTTCTCACTCCAAGCTTCTTATAAAAGCAAAGATCCAACTTTTCAATTGTAGTATGTTACCAGTGTGGCTATATTGTCAACAAGACATGAAACAACATTACTTCCAAAGTACCTTACAGAAGGCAATGGCAAAGAGCATTGTGGGTATGAGCTAGTGGCAACATAATTGATGGAGAATTTTTAAAAAATGAGTCAATAGCCCTTCACTGGTACACTCCTCATGTCAGAAGAAAGTAACAAAAGTCTCCAGGATGTTTGATAGAACTCCTGTGGTCAATTTAGGGGACAACACAGACATGGATCACATAATAGGGGCAGGCATGGGTGAGCTGTGTTGTTGAAGGAAGCTCCCAAATCATAACACAGATATTTGACAGGCACTGTGTTATGTGATAGGGATATAAAGTGAAGAGTGAAATATTTAGTGTAAGATACAACTGTTTTAGACTCCAATTGAAAAGTTCAGTTTCTTTAACTACAAAAAGCACTCATTATAAGGTTATTCTATTTAAAAGGATAGTGGAGGGGGAAGCTAGGTGGCACAGTGGATAAAGCACCAGCCCTGGATTCAAGAGGACTTGAGTTCAAATTTGACATCAGACACTTGACACTTACTAGCTGTGTGACCCTGGACAAGTCACTTAACACTCATTTCCCTGCCAAGAAGGAAAGAAAGAAAGAAAGAAAGAAAGAAAGAAAGAAAGAAAGAAAGAAAGAAAGAAAGAAAGAAAGAAAGAAAGAAAGAAAGAAAGACATGACCACTGTGGAAATTTGTTTTGTCTGACTCGCCAAACTTGTTAGAAAGGAAGAAAGATGATAGTGGAACCTAGGAACAATACTATAAAGGGGACTGGATTTTAGCTTCTTTTGTTGATGAAAGTCAACATGGAAAAAGGTTGGAGTATCTTCTCATTTCTCCCTAAACTTGTTCCATGGTTAAAACCAACCCCCCAAGGGGCACAAATTATTTTGAACAGAAAAGAACTGGAAATAACATGTTATTTTTCCATATTAGATCCCTAAAATGATAATCTTGCTCCTTTTCTCACACAAGATGAAAATCTTGCTTTAATGCCATAAGTAATGTGACCTCTCAAAAAGAAAGCCTGAAATGTAATGGGGAAATTATTTGAAACCCCATGTTGCAAAAACCAATTTCCTCCAAATTCTACCAAGAACTGGTCTTTCATTTCCAGTTGCTATAGGACAATTTCACCTGGATATCCTGCCTGTGCCTAAAATTGAACATGTCCAAACAGTGAACATGTTATTTGCCCTACTCCTCACCACCATACGCCCTCCCCAGCCACTCACATGTGCTCTCTTCCAACTTCTTCATTTCTGTTCATAGCAATATCATCCTCTCTCAGACTTGAAAAACAGGGGCTTTGCCCCAGGTCAACAAAATTCTGAGGATACTGATAGCTTGAGCAGGTAGAAACAAATGAAAATTAGTCAAAAGAGACAATATAATGGCAAGATTGAAAGCACACATCTGGCGAGCTCCTCTCCATATGGGTCCTGTTCCTACCTTACTGGTAGCCTCTTCAGGAGAGGTCCTATGATGTCCTTGAGTCTCCTGGTGTTCTGAGATCTATCTCTAAGGTTTCTGTCTCTCTTCAACATCATTACCAATCCATGCTCAACTGAATTTATCTTAAATAATTCATTTCAGAGCTTAGGTCATACTGTTTTTTCTTTGGTGCCAGAATAACCTGCTGCAACTGTGGAAACCTTGACCAAGCAAATAGAGGGCTAGACTTAGGAAGAAAAGAGTTTGAATTATGCCTCAAATGCACACTTGCTGTGTGACTCTGGGAAAGTCACTTAACCTCTCCTATTCTTATTCTCAGCTTCTTCAGTTCTACAATATGGTTAATAATAACTTCTACCTGATAGGACTGTTGTAAAGCTCCAGAGAGACAATATATGTAAAGTGAAAACAGAAAGGTAGCATAATAGAGTATTGGCCCATCATATAAAGAAGACCTGAGTTCAAATCCAGCTTCATACACTTTCTAGCTATGTGAACCTGGGTGAGGGACTTAACTTCTCTCTCCCTCAGTTTCTTCTATATGTGAAGTGATTTGCAAACCTCAAAGTACTATAAAAATTTGAGCTATTATTACCTTCAACTCTTTCTTCTTCCCATGTTTTCAGTAAAGTTGCCAAGACCTCTTGATTTTATGTCCCATTGATTGGTCAATAAGCATTTATTAAGCACCTACCAGGTGCCGTGTCAGGGATTCAGAGAGGCAAAAAATAATCTCTGCCATCAAAGAGCTCACAGCCTGACGTAAATCCCCTGCTCTTTGTTCCCATAGCAACCACCTTCATCAGGCCCCCATCTCTTTTCACCTAGACTATTATCATAGCCTTGCAATCAGTCTTCCTGCCTTTTTACTCTATCCCCTTCTCCAATCTAGCCTCCATATTCCTGCCCAAGCAATCTGCCCATTCCCTCACTCGGGTTATGTCAGTCTTCCTATGTTTTCCCATTGTTAGCTAATTTAAGCATATAAACTTTGATCCTGACATTGCAGGCTGTCCAATGTCTGACTGACCAAATTATCTAGTCTTTTCAGAATGTAAAGCTGAGCAATATGACTCCATTTCCCATACTCTAGGTTCCTTCTCCAGAGACTAGCTTAATCTCTCCATCTCCCATTTTTATCTTATATCAATCCCTATACTTCTGTTCATGCCTTCTCCAGCACCCAAAATGGATTCCTGCCATCTCTCTCTCTCTCTCTCTCTCTCTCTCTCTCTCTCTCTCTCTCTCTCTCTCTCTCTCTCTCCCCCTCTCTGTCTCTGTCAATCTCTGCCATTCTTCAGGTCCTAACCCAGGGTAAAAAATTCTTCATTAAGTCTTCCCAGATCCCTTGCCACACTTTCCCAAGCTTAAAATGATTTCTTCCTTCTGAAATTTCTCATAACACTTTTCCTGGAATTCTCCATTATATTTAGCTTCTTTTGTCTTGTACCATAATTATTTGTGTTCATCTTTCCCCATATCAGATTGTAAATTCCTTGAGGACAATTCTCTCAAGAATCTGGGTCTTTCTATCTATCCTGACTTGCTGTCATAGTACCTTAAATTTCATAGTGCTTAATAATGCAAGGGGCAGCTGGGTGATACAGCAAATAGAGTTCTAGTCCAGAAGTCAGGAAGACTCATCTTCCTGAGTTCAAATCTGATCTCATACTTACTAGCTGTGTGACTCTGGGCAAGTCACTTAACCCTGCTTGCCTCAGTTTTTTCATCTATAAAATGAGTTGGAAAAGGAAATGGCAAACTACTCCAATATGGTTCGAAAGAAAAAACCCATACAAGGTCACCCAGTTGGACACAAATGAAATAACAAAATGGCAATAACTATAATAAAAATGCAAAAGCATCTCCATTTATTGATTTTTTTTCTTAGTGTTTGGAAGATCCAAACGCCAGAATCTAATAGTAACTGCACAAGTTAATTCAGTAACTGGCAATTGAACAGTGTAAAACAATCCCCTCTTGTTTTGTATAAAAGGATTGGATAGTGTTCTTTATGCTTTCTAGAACCCTTAGGCTTTCATTAACTCATTTGACCCTTACAACAAGGCCCATGAGGCAGCCATGAGGCAGCCCATGAGGATGTCTTTGACTTCATTTGCACCATCACTCTCACCAGGGGATATATGTTGCAAATTAACTATGTCCTCACATAATGCGAAATTTGTGCCCATGTTTTTCTAGAAGTCTTTTATGGTGGAGGGTCTATCAAAGGTTCTGGAGGCCTTCTCTGCTTCTTTTAATATTTCCACATTCATAACCTGAGTCTCATCTTTGAGACTCTCCTCTTTCTCATCTCCCACATCTTATAAATTTCCAAGTGTTTTCATCTTTAATTTTTTTAACTACTTGCCATTGTGATCTTACTAGGATCACAATGTTCCTCTTATTTGCACCCATATAGCATCACTCAGGGGAATATGGACTATTATTATCAGCCCTATTTTGTTTTTTTGTTTGTTTGGGGGGTTTTGGGGGTTTTTTGCAGGGCAATGAGGATTTAAGTGACTTGCCCAGAGTCACACAGCTATTAGGTATTCAATGTCAGATTTGAACTCAGGTCCTCCTGAATCCAGGGCTGGTGCTTAATCCACTGTAGCTGCCCCAGCCCAATTTTCAAGATGAATAAACATGGTCACAGCAGAGGTTAAGTGATTTGCTCCCCCCCCCACCCCAGTTAGTGACAGAGCTAGGAACTAGGCCTCAAGTCTCCAAGTCTTCCTATTAAGCCCATTATGGTCTAGGTCAGTTGTTGTCAAAGAATGTACCACAATCCCCAGCTGTCACACCATGTTGCAGCTTGCTATCCCCTGTGCTTGGCTAGGGAGGGCCATAGAACTATATCCAGGGAGGTAACAAAGCTACCTGCTTCACTGTGAGTCCTGAAGAAGTAGAGAAATAAAAAGGTGAGGGAAAAGGGCAAGGAGAATCATATGATTCCCAAGGTCTCGAAATGGATTTGGAGATGGGATTGCCCAGGATCCTTTCTTAGCTGTCTGCTTAATTGTGCCACAATTCCTTGCAGCAAAGAATACAGTGCTGGGAGAGAGAAGAAGAAAAAAATCTTCAGAGTCAGTGACCTGCTATAGATTATTACCCATATATCAGAGATAGTTCAGATGAGGATACCTGAAGGTAGGGGTGTGAACCAAGGCTTCAGCTGGTTCCACGGCCAATGAGACAAGTGGCTATGAAGCCCAAAACGTTGCTAATGACAACAGCCCTGAAATTGTGCTGTTCCCATTCAGAACCATGGGGAATTGTTCAATGTAACACAGGAACATTATGAGACTTGTTCTTCTGACATGCAATTAAATCCAAAAATAGTACTCCTTTCCTAACCCCTGCCCCCCCAAGATCCTGTTGAAGGGCTCTTTCTCCCTGGTTTTATCATTTTGGTGGCATTCTCTGGCTGCATTCTGACATGACTTTGACTTCCTCTCCCTGATCCACAGCCAAGCTGTGAATTCATTTTAAAAATTAAGTTCTTTAACCTAGGCAGAAAGAAAAATTCCTGGCACATCCTCCCACCCCACCCTCTCCTCCCCACACAAGCTTGGGGAGTCAGGCTTTGTAGAATTGAGAGCTTGCCTAGAAACCTGCCATGGATTAGCCACTACCACAGGAGGGAAGGGGTTAAAAGCTCAGCTCCACTCAGAGAAATGACATCTAAGACAGCGCTGTGGGGTTCTGTTATTATTATCATCCTTACAATGACTTGCAGATGATCAGCTCTGCCACTCATTTGGCAAGTCCAAAGAACAGCTAATTAATGAGAAACTGCAAAGTACTCAGGAAATAAAAATATATGTATATGTGTGTGTATAATGTATAATATAAATTGTTTCAACAATGAGAAAAGATAATGCCAATGATAAGAAATGATCCCTCCCCCCCCCCCCTTAATGCTTCCATCTCCACCTGGGAGCTGGGGAAAAACAAGTCTACTGGGCTCTTACATCACTCGTGGTAATTAAAATTCTGCCTTTTGTAATTCTGCTGACAATCGTGTTGATTATACATGCTTGAGAAGAAACCATGGCTCCCTGCCACCACTTCTCCTGAGGCCCCTGCAGTGCTGACATGGGGGAAGATGTGTTGGTGTCATTGACGGGGGACAGATCCAATTCAGGAAACACTGAGCAGAGAGGAGTGATGGGAAGGAAGGTTTACTGCTTCCTTGCTGGTATTTAGGCCACCACACCAAGAAACAGATGGACCGAGTTCTACAAATCAGCTCAATAGCTGTCTTGCTTTCAGCCCAGAAGGAAACAACAGTGGGGCCAACAGAGTCACAGAGTAGACAAACCTTTTATTTTGATGACCCAAAGGCAGAGAAAAAGTGAATTATTCCAACCCTCACAGAGAACAATGTGGCACTACCTTCCTTAAATTTGTTTCAGTCCAACCTCCAACCCACAAACCACTTTTATTGGTTGGAATACAAGGCAATCTGGTCTATTGAGAACAGGGAACTGGGAGACAGGAGAAATGGATTTGATCCTTGTTTCTGCCACCAGCTTACAGTGTGACCTTAAGCGAGACATTTAACCTCCCTGGGCCTTGATGTCTTCAGCTAAATAATGACTCGCTTCATTTCCTCACCACCTGTGTACTCTTCAAATACTTGAAATCAGGCTTTGCTCCCCATCATTCTACTGATCATCCTCTTTCCAGGAAGACAAATTACCTCTTAATTGCTAAACCCAATGGTTTTATTTCAGTCTTCATTATCCTTGCCCTTTTTTTCAGTATTTAACAGTACTGATCACCGATCACCGTTTCTTCTATGTACTCTCTTCTCTCTCGATTTTTGTGACACTCCTTTCTCTTGGGTTTTCACCTACCCAGCTGACCACTTCTTCTCTGTATCCTTCATAGATTATAATTTTCTTCTTGTCCCTCAATTTGAATGTAGCCCAATTGAAGGCAAAGAAATCACAGAATGCACGGTAGACATTTATGAGGGGAGGAGAACCTCTAGAGACTGTACATCTATATTTATGACTAGGATTGGTTCATGGAAAATTCTGGGAAACATGAGAGGAAGGCACAGAATTTGAAAGGAGGAAAATATTCTGTATATGGAAGAAGAGAAACACGTGGAATGACTTGTTCCTCTCTAGCATCTATGTTCAGAGGAACTGTGAGAACTGCTGATGCTATTTCACAGATACTATTTGTTCCATACCTCCTTCCCCACTACCCATGCCAAGGGAAAAGGGGTTATCCCACCTAGCTGGATTTAGTCCAAGATACCATATCCATAATGCCAACAGTGATTCTGTGGTCCTCAGTTCTCAGAGTATGTCTAGATGCATGTGCTGGTGAGGAACAAATCTTTCCACACACTTCTCTTCTTCAAGATGGAGAATGTTTCCTTTTTTGAAAAGTAGATTAAATGTACAAAGTTAGGACTTCTAGGTCATGTGACCAAGAAGATGAAGGCTTGGATGTTTTCTCTGATCTTTGTGACCTCTTAATCCTCTCCAAAATAAAATGTAAGTACAAGAGCAATTGCAACTATCTCCATAGTCTAAGAAACCAAGAATCTTAATAAGGTAATAAACAACCTGATGAATTAACAATAAGAGAAAGCTAATTTCTAACCTCTAAGAAGCTCACTCAGCATCCCTTCCTCCATCACTTTGCACTTTGGCAAGGTGATACAAACTGACCCACAGGCTTTTTCTCTGGGATCTACACTGTAATTACCTCAATGCTGCTGTAACCTCTGACAGCACCTTCCTTGCCCCAACCTCACCCCAGCATTTTATGGTGGCAAAAAATAGAATTCAATGCTACTTCTCCTACTTTCACCCCATAAGGAGGAGTTGAGGCATTACAAAAAGCAGAAACATGTTTTGCCCGGGGTGGCAGAATGCACACTGTTCTGCAACAGTGCTTGACCAGAGGACTAAGGAACAGAGGGAACTGGGATAGGGTACCAATGTATAAATAGGGTTCCACTGGGGCCAAAGGCAAGGGTATTGGTATCCACTTAAGGTCAATTCTGTTCCTCAAGAAGTTAGTTGGGGCAGAGCCTGAGGCCAGTTAATTCCCCAGGAAAATTTATCACTTGTCATAAGAGAAGGCTAAGATAGCTTTGATGTCCCCTCTTTTTGATATTTCCCTTCAAAGGAGAAAGAGTAAGAAAGTGAGCAATGAAAGGATGAGAGGGGACAAAAAGAAGGCAATTTTCAAAGATCTCAGGAGGAAGAAAATTGTTCAGAGCTTTGAGCACAGATAAATCAAGAGGGAAGATATTAATAACAGAGGGGAAGATAGCTTTTAGGATATCTAAACAAGTAAAAATATGTCTGAATAAATACTACAAGAAATTGAATTAATACCTAAAAGAGAAAAAGATTCTATGTATTTTAAGAGAGCATAGAACCACAGTTGTGCTTAATTTTATTATTATTAAACATTAATTTTTAAAATTTTATGTTCCACGTTTTCCCTCTTGCCCTCCAGCCTCTCCCCCACAACACTGGGATGGTAAGCAACATTATATTCATTATACATTTCAGTCTATTTTGAAAATTTCTACTACTATCATTACACCTCTGTCAGTTGACTTTTGTGTTTATGTCCCCAATACCAAATGAGAAGCCTGAACATAGAAAGAACTTCATAAATATTTACAAAACATTGTCCCCATTTTGCTACAGGTTTCAGATTCATGGGGGCCATTAGGCATCATTGAGTCTAATCCCCTCATTTTTTTTGTTTTGTTTTAGTGAGGCAATTGGGGTTAAGTGACTTGCCCAGGGTCACACAGCTAGTAAGTGTTAAGTGTCTGAGGCCGGATTTGAACTCCGGTCCTCCTGACTCCAGGGCTGATGCTCTATCCACTGCACCACCTAGCTGCCCCTAATCCCCTCATTTTTTAATGGATGAGGAAGATGATACCCAGAAGAATAAGGTGACTTATCCACATTTACAAAGTTATGAAAAGATTCAAAATTGAGTCCTTTTAATCTAGATCCACTGTTTGTTCCATTACTCTCAAAATTCAGCTGCATCTGCTTCCCTGCCCCACCACATCTAATCTTACCATCATGCTTCTCATTCACTTACATAGCCTCCCTTGGCTTCCTTTCCACTCAGATTGGAGAGGTGAAGGTCAGAGTAGCAAATTCCTCCCAATGCTTTTCTTTATAGGGCTGCATAAAACTGGGCATTTGGGAATCACTCCAACTTTGCATCTGATACTTGGCCTGGTCTCAAATCCATAGAACAAGATATCCCTAAATTTAATACCCATGTGGTGTCTCCCTGCACTTTCTGCCTCCTTTTGTGTTTTCTCCCCCTATTTGACTCCTTGAGAACGAAGACTCTTTGGTTTTTTTGTTTGTTTGTTTTATTAGTTGTATCTTCAGTATTTAACATAGTCCCTGGCACATAGTAAGAACTTAACAAATGTTTACTGGATTGGATTGGATTGGATAGGTGATCTCTCATTGTGTAATTTTAAGGATGTTTATTGTAGTTTTTAATTCGCTAATACTGGATAATATATGTGGTCTTAGGGGTTCAAGGATCCCTCTGGTTAAGAGGGTTAGAGTTAGGGGGTAGAACCTAATTGCAACTTAAATATGAACTCTCTTTAATTGAACATTTTTAATAAATGTAATAATGATCCCCCTACCCATGCCCCAACTAATACAGGGGGGAGAGAAATGAACACAAATATGATCAAGAAAGCCAAGTCCATAAATATGATAAAGAAAGTCAAGATTGGGGAAATTTAAAGACATTGATATTGGTACACAACCTATAGAATCAAGTACATATAACAGTATAGTGTTCAACAAATGCAAAGTCTATAACTAACAGGATAAATACCATACCACAAAAAATTCTGTAAAAACAAGAGTATTCTGGCAGAAATTAAGTCTAGATTAACATTTCACATCATATATATAGAGGAAGGTGGTTGTAGTATAGTGGGTAGAGAACTGGATTTGGAATTAGGAAGATCTGAATTAAAATCTTTGCTTAGACACTTATTGGCTTATGACCCAGGGAAAGTCACTTAACTTCTATTTGCTCCAGTTTTCTCACTTGTAAGACAGGAAAAATAATAGCACCTATTTGCCAAAGTAGTTATGAGAACATGAGATAATGTTTGTAAAATGCTTTGCAAACCTTAAAGTGTTATATAAATACTTATTATTATATGACATAATAAGCTCCAAATGTGTAAATGATGGCTATAGAAGATCACATCACAAAGAAGTTAGAGGCACAGGAAAGACATACCTTTTGTAACTATCAAAAGGGGAAGAATTCTTGACCAAATGTAGGATGGAGAGGATCTTAGGAGATAAACTGGATGACCTTCATCGCATAACACTGAAAAGTCTCCACACAAATAGAATTGAAATTAGAAAGAAAATGATTAGAAAAACAATTGTTGCAGTTCCTCTAATATTGGTCTGATATTCAAGATATACAGGTAACTAATTAAAATATACAAGAACAAGAGTATTCTCCAATAGGTAAATGGTCAAATGACAGTCAATTCTCAAAAAATGAAACCCAAGCAGTCAAAATCCATATTAGAAATGTTTGAAATCGGAGGCAGTTAGGTGGTGCAGTGGATGAAGCACTGGCCCTGGATTCAGGAGGACCTGAGTTCAAAGCTGGCCTCAGACACTTGACATTTGCTAGCTGTGTGGCCCTGGGCAAGTCACTTAACCCTCATTGCTCCCCCCCCCCCAAATAAAAAGAAAGAAATGCTTGAAATCAAACTCCTAGTTTCTGGAAGACGTTTTCTACCATTTGTAGAGTGCTAAAGAAGTTCTCACACACACACACACACACACACACACACACACACACACACACACACGCACACACGATTTGATGCTAAGCAAAGACTATATTTGCATGTTCACTTGTTGCCCTGCCCTTCCCAATCCAAAAGAGCTGACCTTACACAATTTAATTCAATTTCACAAATATGTAATGTGTGTACTGTATTTGCAAAACCCTCAGTGCTTGAGGAAAATGTGAAGTTTAGGTAAGACACAGTTCCTGACTCCATGGAGCTTTCAGTATGGTAGAAAGATAAGTCTCTTCCATATGAAATATAAGCCATATCATATGAAAACATAGTATATAATAATGCATGATAAGTGCTTTCAAATGGTGCAAAACAAAGTACTGTATGAGATATGAGGGGCATAAACAAGGTGGCATTTGAGTATGACTTTAAAATATGAATATGAATTTGATTGCCAAAGGGTCGGAGGGAAGTTCATTCTAGATATAGGGAACAGTAGAAACAAAATCACAGATGGAAGAATGCAGGAGTTGTTCAGGGACAATGGGTTGTCCAGTTTGGCTGGAGAATGTTGTCCACGAAGGAAAATAATATAAGGCTAGAAAAGTAGAGTGGTGAAAGATTAAGGAGAATCTTGAATGCTGAGCAAAGGAGTTTGACTAATACATATTAGATAGGAAAGAGCTATTTAAGATATTTGAGCAAAGGACTCACATGAATAGATTATGCATTAAAAAAAAAAGATTAGGGGGCAGCTAGGTGGCACAGTGGATAGAGCACCGGCCCTGGAGTCAGGAGTACCTGAGTTCAAATCCAGCCTCAGACACTTAACACTTACTAGCTGTGTGACCCTGGGCAAGTCACTTAACCCCCATTGCCTCACTAAAAAAAAAAAAAAAAAAAAAAGATTAGTCTGGAAGTGGTATAAACATGGACGAAGGAAGGTAGAGTGGAAACAGGAAGGTAGCACAACAGATAGAGCACTGGCCCCTCATATAAGGATAGACAGATAGACCTGGGTTCAAATCCAGTCTCAGACACTTTCTAGCTGTGTGAAGCTGAGTCACTTAACCTTTGTCTCCCTTAGTTTCTTCTATTGAAAAATGGGTATTAAAAATAATACTTATCTCCCAGAGTTGTTGTGAGGATCAAATAAAATATTTATAAAGTGCTTAGCAGAATGCCTGATACAATATTAAGTGCTTAATAAATATTTGTTCCTTCTATCCACCCCTCACTGCAATTTTCCAGGTGGGAGGAAGCCTGGGTCATGCCAATGGGAATAGAGAGGAGGGAATTCTTCAAAGAAATAAAGAATTTTACATGAAAATAATAAAAAGTGACACGCAAATATATGTTCTTTAATGGTCCCATTTGCACTAATTTGGCTTTGTTTATCATTCACAACATTTTTCCATGTTCCCATCCTAAAATGGTCCCCAGGTTATACACTATTTCTAAAGTCTTTGCCTGAGTCTTCATGGAAATGACAAAAAAACAAAACAAAAACAAAACAAACAAACAAAAAATAAGTCACAGAATAAGAATTGGAAAGGACCACAAAGGGGGTCTACAATATAACTGCACATCAAGCCTCTCCTCAAAGCCCTCCAGAAACAAGGAAGATGCTACTTGTTGAGACAACTGGGGCATGTCCCCTTATATCAGGGCAGTAACTGCCACTCTGAAAATTCCACCCAGTGCTCCACATTCTGCCCTGTGGAGACAAGCAGAACAAATCTAATCCCTCTTCTAGACAACAGCTCCTTAGACAGGATAATGCAATCTAACACTGGAAGGGCCTCTTAGAGATCCTGCAATGCCTTCATTGACGTCAAAGGTGTCTTACATGTCCTAACCTTGTATTTATCTCTGACTCTTCCTCTACTTTACTTCTCATATCCAGTTACCAAAGATTGTCAGTTTCATCTCTTCAAGATCTTCCATGGCCACGTGCTCCTCTTTATCTCTACTGTTTTTATTCTATGTCAGGAACTTATTGTTACCCATTTAGACCCTGAAGTTCAAAGTTCTTTGCCTGGTATTGAAGGTTTGCTGCAACTAGGATCTACCTTACCTTTCCATCCTTATTTCACATTTTTATTCATTTTACTTTAGCCAAACTAGATCTCTCTACCCCCTTGAATACAAATACTGACTGTGTTCTCAAATGTTTTTGCCCTAGCTCAGGCATTTCTTTTCTTGGTATGTTCTCCCTCTCTGACTGCACTTGTTGAACTGCTAATGATCTTTCAAAGCTAAACTCAGGTGTTAACCTCCTCCAGAAAGCTTTCCCTGCTTCTCTTTATTGGCAATGACTTTCTCCTCTAAACCTAAAGTAGCAATTTAAAAAATCATCTTTCTAATGTAAATTTTATGTAACTATGCATTCTTCCTCTCTGTAGATCTTATTCTCCAGCTAAACTATGAGCTGCATGAGGACAGGGACCATATATTATTTAAATTTAGTACACCCCCCTATAACTGTCAGTGCTCTGCTCACAATAAATATTCAATAAATATTATTGTAGTGGAGAGAATATTGTTCTTGATGTTGGATTACATGGATTCAAGTCTAAACTTCAATTCCTACTAGTTCTGTGACCCTGGGTGTCAATTTCTTTCTCTGAGCTTCAGTTTTCCCAACTGTTCAAAGATGATAATCATATTTGTTCTTCACAGAACTTCTGGAAAAGTCATTTTGCAAGCCTTAAAGTGGTAATGGAACAGGAATTGTTATTCTATGAGCTCCTGTGGTGCTAAATGGTTTTAAAAACTTCAAGGGAAAATACTGTCCTGTTATCACTGTGAATATGAAGTGGCACTTATCTCCTTAGCTCTGTGACCTTGGACCAACCCCTTAGCTAACCTCTTTGTGCCTCAATTTTCTCAGTGCTCCTTACTTCATAGAGTTATTGCAAATTAAATGAAATAATGGAGGTGATCTTACCTTGAAAAGTGATATGAAAATATCAGTTTCCCAACACCAGGTACCCTCTAGTAAAACAACCTATTATTAAGATTAGAGCCCCATACTCTTCAGGCCTATGAATGGGCCAGTCCTCAAAGTTTTACATTTAGGAATCATGTAGGGCACACACACAAAATAAGTTTAATCATTTTGTAAACTAAAACATTTCAGGAGTTAATCATCTTCCAATGTGTAATGTTACCTTTTCCAAGAAAAGAGGGCAGTTAGAAAGACATCTTTGATCTTGATTACTTCCATTCAATCAATCCTGGGAAAGCAAATGTTGTCAGGATAAAGTGTCAACATGTTTCTTCCCACTTTGGGGGCAATTGTGTTCACATGGAGATTAGTTAAGCATTACTGTTAATTGTTTCCTGGTACAGACATCAATTCAACCTACCATCCTGCTCAGACAGTCTAATTGTTTAATTATCTTAATTATCTTCATCCATCCCTATTACTGAGCCCAAAGATTTGTGTTTGCATCCTGCTGTGTTCCTTTCCTCTTAGATACCTTTAGCTTAACTCTTTACTCATCTCATGATGGTTGTTTTGATGGCTAAATTATCAGAAACTAGGTCAGAAAGATCATCTTTGCCTGTTTTTATCTATTCTTTAAAATTCAGGTCAGTCAAAAGGGGAGGGGGCAGAGCCAAGACAGTGGGGAAAAGGCAGAGTCTCACCTGAGTTCTTTCCTCAATCCCCTCTAAACAACTTTTTAAAAAACACACGGGGGGGGGGGGGGCAGCTAGGTGGCACAGGCACAGTGGATAGAGCACCAGCCCTGGAGTCAGGAGTACCTGAGTTCAAATCTGGCCTCAGACACTTAATACTTACTAGCTGTGTGACCCTGGGCAAGTCACTTAACCAAAATTGCCTCACTAAAAAAATAAAAAAAAAGCAACAACACACCAGGGGGCAGCTAGGTGGTGCAGTAGATAGAGCACCAGCCCTGGAGTCAGGAGAACCTGAGTTCAAATCCGACCTCAGACACTTGACACTTACTAGCTGTGTGACCCTGGGCAAGTCACTTAACCCCCATTGCCCCATCTCCCCCAAAAACCAAAAACACACCAAAACAAATTCTGGAGCAGAAGGCTCCACAAAAGAATGGGATGAAATAATTTTCCATCCTGAGATGAATTAGGTCAGCTGGAAAGGTCTATCACATCAGGGTGAGGGTGGCTTTTACAAGCAGGCCCTAAAAAACCAACAGCAGGTCTCAGGGGCAACTGAATCAGTTGTGGCAGCGGCTGCTTCCAGAACTCTCAGCCCATAGATGGTAAGGGGGTTGGACATCTGGTTAGATGTATATTACAGGAGTCCTTTTGCTGGCACTGGCCACAAGACTCTCTTGTATTCCCCATACTTGAACCAGGTCATGGTCCTAGGTTGTACTCCCAGGTCAAGGAGGAGCACTGACACACCAGAGTTTGAAGCTGCAGGGGAGTGGGAGTCCTGGTCACAGTTCTAGAGCAGAAAAAAATGCTTGTAGTCCCTCACAGACCAGAATACAGGCCAGGAGAGTAATATACACACCTCTCCTTAGATCATACCACCTGGAAAATATTTAAAGCTTACAGACCCCCAGAACTAGCTCTGAAAATAGCTGCACAAAAAACCCTAAAGTTTGATATAGCACCCACTCTAACCCAAGAAGAGAGTTCAACTTTAATATAAATCTAAAAGTCAAGAAATAGGCTAGAAATATGAGCAATAAAAAAGATCCTAACCAAAGAAAGTTGGTGACCGAGAAGATCAAAACACAAACTCAGCAAAAGACAACAAAATCAAACCTACTACATTCAAAGCCCCGAAGAAAAATGTGAATTGGTCTCAGGCCAAAAATGAATTCCTAAAAAAGGATTTTTAAAGTTCAAATAAGAGATGTAGAGGGGGGAAAGAGAAAAGAAATGAAAATTATGCAAGAAAATCATGAAAAAATAGTCACCAGCTTGGTAAAGAAGGGACAATGACATTTTAAAAAAGAGGATAGGCTAAATGGTAAAAGATGCAGAAAAATCCAAAAAAGAGAAGAACATCTTTTAAAAAAATAAGAATTGGCCAAGTAGAAAAAAGTATAAAAATTCATTGAAGAGAAGCACCCCTTATAAAGCATAATTGGCCAAATTGTAAAATAAAATTTACCAAATTCACTGAAGAAAGATATTCCTTAAACATTAGAACTGAGCAAGTGGACTCTAGTGACTACATGAAATATCAGGAAGCAATAAAACAAAATCAAAAGGATGAAAAAAATGAAAGAAAATGTGAAATATTTCGTTGCTTCAGACCAATGCCTTCTCTCAATCCACCTTCCCTTCACAGCCCCCTCCCCCATTTCTTTTATCTCACTCCTCTCTTACTTTGCTTTAGGGTAAGATAAATTTCTGTACCCAACTGAGCATATATATTATTCCCTCTTTGAGCCAATTCTGATGACAGTAAGGTTCATGTATTCCTCCTGACATCCCCCATCTTTCCCTCTGCTGTAAAAGTTCTTTTACACCTCTTTTATGTGAAATAATTTACCCTATTCTACCTCTCTCTATTAGGTCAGGGGTTCTTAACCTTATTTTATTCCATGTCTGGTGAAGTCTATTGATCACTTCTCAGGAATTTTTAAATATTATGTTTTAAAATGCATAAAATAAAATGCATAGGATTACAAAGGAAAAACAATTATTTTTTTTCCATCCAAGTTCATGGACCTTGAAATCTACTTGTGCTTGGGGAAACAATAATAATAACTAATGGTTACATTGACCTTTATGTTTTGCAAACATCTTTTCAAATATTATCTTACTTTATAATCTCAACCACTTTGGAAGTTAGGTTCTATTAGTATCCTCATTTTAAAAATGAGGAAAATAAGGTAGACATTAAGTGGCTTGTCCATGATTACACAGCTAGTAAATATCTGAGACCGAATTTCAATTCAGGTCTCCCTTATTCCAGGTCTATTGCACAGTACCACTAAGCCAAAAGGTAAATAGGATGCAAGGTAGGGAATGAAGTAGGTAAAAGAGAAATTAACCAAAAGAGTATGGGTAAATTTGAGGAGGGTGAAAGCCCTAAGAACCAGAGATCTGGAAAGACAAAGAGAAGGGGGTTCATAATTTAGACACTGAAGTTTGAAAATAAGGAGTCATGGGGAAGCTAGGTGATGCAGTGTATAAAGCACTGGTCCTGGATTCAGGAGGGGCCTGAGTTCTGTTAAGGGTTAAAATTCTAGCTAGTCTGTCTAAAATATCTAATGAGTGGTCGCCAATAAATTATAAGCTTTAGCAAGAGTTAAACTTTTAAGCATTTATTAAGGAGAATAAGAATTTGATAAAGAGAGAGAGAAAGGCCTAGATTCCTATCTATTAAAGGGAGAGCACATTTCTAGCTCCCTTCTCCGCCAGCGTCCTCAGGCAAGAGCCCTCCGTCTGAGCGCCAGTTTCTTCCTTCCTCCTCCCACTAGCCCGCGTCACTTCCTGACTCCTGGTCTTGCCCTCAAAGACCTTCGCTTCATGGGCAGAATTCTTCTACAGTAAGTCTCCAGCAGGTGGCGTCATTCCAATCGTTACAGTCCCCCCTGTTGTTCCTCAAGAAACAAAATGTTTCCTTGACGGAACAGTAAAAACAATATAATAACTATTGCTAACTAATAATATGTGAACAACAGTATAGAAAAGGAAGAGAGGAAAGTTTTGTCCAGAGGGGCGATTTTTTTTTTTTTTGTCCTCATGAACCGACGCTTTGACATTAGTCTTGCAAAGGGAGGGCCTCTGCAGAGAATACATGTTACAGATGGTGTATATTATAACAGAAAGAGAAAAAAACAACAAAAACAACAAATCAAAACTGTTCATTTAAAGTCTCTGAAAGTCTTTTCTCAGATGTCCTCTAGGTGTAGTCGTGGAATGGAAGTCTTTTCAGGGGTTGATGTGTGGATGCTGGTAATCAGCCAGGAAAATTTCCTACAAAATTGAGCTTAACACTACTTTAAAATAGCTTTGTCAATAATCAAATCAAACAATGAAAGTTCTCAAAAACATTTCTAAGGGAATTCAAAATCTTAGTTGTTACACATGAAACATATAATAAAACAAAAATTGAACCATTCTTTAAAATTATAATATTACTATAGTCCCCCCTTATGGAGAGTAATTGAGAAGACAATTGCTGTGATATTAATTTTTAAAAATAATTTTTATCTTTGTTTCATCACTTTTTGCATCATCTGCCTAATTATCCTCATGCCATTATGAGAAATTAGAAAATCTAATATAATTGGTAACAGGTGTCAAGGCCAAATTCAACACTGTTATTTATCATGACACCTGAGATAATTATGGGGGTTACCATAAAAGAACAGAGAAATGATGGGATATGAGCATTCCCACACTTGAGCAATATGTACTGTCCATGCAGTATGCCAGGTTTAAAATAGGTGGATGGAATATATGTCCATGCCACCGAACATATTGGAGGAAACTGAGTCAGACTTAATCAGATGCATGGGATTGAGATGTCCATGGCATCAGGCATATAGGAGGGAGCATAGAAGCCAGGTGTAGAAGTGAGATGGGTTGGATGAATACTTCCAGCCATCTGTACAATATTGTGGGGAAAAAGAAAATAAAATATTAAACCAAGAGAATCCAACCTCAACATTTGTCAAAAGCCATTCCCTCGGCCATACCTTGACTTCATGCATGTCTCCCCTCATGTGACAGTTCAGTGTCTGCTCTTGCATGTATTCCTCTTGTGATTGGATGGCATCTTGGCCAACTGGCATCTGATAACTCAGAATAAAGGCAATTAATGTCTTAAATGATAAGTTCCCATAATCCAAGTCTCATATGGATTTAAAATTGAGGATAATAAATGATTGCAAAAAATGTGAATACATCTTGACTCAAAATATAATATATAATTATGCAACAATTTCAAATAATACCCTTTTTTTTACTTAGTATACAATTACTTTTGTGAAAAATCAGAACATACTTAAATACAAGTTAAAGCACAACAGAATCTCAAAGAACTTTTTTTTTTTTGAAAAAAGAAAACTTTTACAAATGTTCCCCTCTTTTTTTTTTTGGGAATATGCTTATCAAAAATAATACTTCTAGAATCAATTTACACTTGCCATGGCAACCAATTTGCCAGGGAAATGCTTTAAAGAGTTTGATCAAATAATCAGTTGAGGAAAAAAAAAATAACAAAAACAAACAACTCAGAATATGGGAGCACAATACTCCTAGAATTAACATTGTATTATGAAATCAAAACCATGTTTCAAAATTAGATAGATGAATGAATAGAAGAAAATACACGTGGAATAATAAAAGACAATGAAATTCAAACTAGGGAAATCTAAATGAATATGAATTTAATATTAATAAGAGTACTATAAAATATAAACTTGATCACATGACTATAAAAAGCTTTTACAAATATTCTCCTTGTTTTAAAAACTAAGTATAAGACACAATCTCAAAAGCATGAAAATCTCTATGAAAATAAACCCATACCATTAATTTCAAAATGTATATATAATAGCATAGAAATCCTATGTAACCTCTGAACTGACATTAATACTCTGAGTGAATTCAGAACACTTTTGATTCCGATACCTAAAATCCCCAACACTCATATCAATACCTTGCTGCTTACTTCTACATTTCTCTAAAATATATACCCTTCCATGGCAAAAGAAGCAGAGTCTTGAACTATGTTGATGGTTGTCATTCTTATTCAGCTTAAGTTTTTCTTCTTTAACCCCTTTATATTGTCTGTCACTCTTTTCACCATACAAATGCTTTATAAGATTACTAATTAAAGACAAAAGCAGGTTAGCAAAATTATGAACAAAACAAGCATATCTGGAATTTAAAGAGTTTTCTAAGATTGTCTCAAAAGCACAGCCAGGCCAGGGAAGGGCTGAGCCTGAAGCTCCAAATGCAGGTAGAAAAAGTTGAGCATGCGCATCAGATCTCTGGACTTCCCAGGCAGGGGAAGCTATGGGCTTGGCCATAGGAGGAGTAGAGGGTGGGGTCTGGGGAGGAGGGGAGGGACCAGCGCAATTTGAATCCGACTTGATTTTGAACTCAGGCCTGGATTCCTCTTCCCCCACTTTGCCTCCAGGTGCTAGGGGATTAAAAGCTTCTAGAGGGTGGGTCATTGCCTCCAGGCATGCAAAATTAGAGCAACAATTAGTGTTGGAACTGGGAAAAGCAGCAGGAATCTCTTCAGGTTTCTCTGAAAAAGCATGGTTGGGAGAGGGAGAGATATTTCCTTGTGTGAGTAAGTTGCTGGCTCTTTTAACAAAAATAAAAAGAAAAATAGAAAATCCACAAAAACAAAGCATTAACATGATCTTATCTCCCATTTGTCTGGTTAAACAGACTAAAATCAAAAATAGGGTAATTAGGGAGTTTAAAAGGTCCATTCGAAAAAATTTAAAGGGAAAACACAGCCAGTGCGCCAGTACTCAGCAGTTAAAGGGAGAGGGAGGGGAAATTTCTTACCCAACCAGAAGATCAGAAGAAGACTGAGGTTCAGCTTTCCTCTTCGTGGTCAGCCATCTGTTAAGGGTTAAAATTCTAGCTAGTCTGTCTAAAATATCTAATGAGTGGTCGCCAATAAATTATAAGCTTTAGCAAGAGTTAAACTTTTAAGCATTTATTAAGGAGAATAAGAATTTGGTAAAGAGAGAGAGAAAGGCCTAGATTCCTATCTATTAAAGGGAGAGCACATTTCTAGCTCCCTTCTCCGCCAGCGTCCTCAGGCAAGAGCCCTCCGTCTGAGCGCCAGTCTCTTCCTTCCTCCTCCCACTAGCCCGAGTCACTTCCTGACTCCTGGTCTTGCCCTCAAAGACCTTCCCTTCATGGGCAGAATTCTTCTACAGTAAGTCTCCAGCAGGTGGCGTCATTCCAATCGTTACAGTTCAAATCTGGCCTCAGACACTTGACACTTACTAGCTGTGTGACCCTGGGCAAGTCATTTAACCCTCATTGCCCTGCAAAGAAAAAAAAAAGAAAAGAAAATATGGAGTCTAAAAGACAAAGTTGAGGAGGAGGAGTATTATATTCTAACCAATAGGAAGCACAATTTGTGTGAGTACATGGAAGCCAGAGACCAAATGTCAAGGCTGAAGAAATAGCCAGAAGTCCATTTTAGCTAGAATGAAAAGTGAGGGAAGTAGGGCATAAATGTGAATTAAGTCTAGAAAAATACATTAGGCTCAGATTATAAAGGGCTTTAAATATTAGTCAGAGAAGTTTTTATTTACACTAGGGTCAGGGAGAAGCTAGGTGGCACAGTGGATAGATCATCAGCCCTAGATTCAGGAGGACCTGAGTTCAAATTTAGCCTCAGACACTTGACACTTACTAGCTGTGTGACCCTGGGCAAATCACTTAACCCCAATTGCCTCACAAACAAACAAAACTCCATACACTAGGGTCAGGAAGTAGTTATGGGAGAAGCCCTAAGCAATGGATATTTGATTGATGATTAATATTTGAGTCTATTGACAAGAACTAGAGATAAACAACATTTATATAGAGATCGATCTATCTATCTATCTACTTATCTATCTGTCTGTCTGCCTGTCTATCTACCTACCTACCTATCCATATGTCCTTTATTTATTTACTTAATTTTAGCATCCTTTTCTTTTGAAATTTCTGGTTCCAAATTCTCTCCTTCCCTCCTATTCCTTCCCCATCCACTGAGAAAGCAAGCAATATTATATCAATTATACATGTGAAATCATGCAAAATATTTCCATATTAGCCATATTGCAAAAAAAACCAAAGAAAATAAAGAAAATGAGAAAATTATACTTCAGTTTTCACTCAGAGTTCATCAGTTCTCTCTCTGGAGGTGGCTGGTATTATTTCATCATTAATCCTTTGGAATTGACTTGGATCATTGTATTGATCAGAGAGAGGCTTTGGATCTTTCCAAATGCTTTGATATATTATCTCATCAGCTCCATGGAAAAACCTTGTAAGATAAATGCTATTCTTATCCCCACCTCACAGAAGAAGAAACTGAAGCTTATTTGCCAAGGGTTAGATAGCCAGTGAGGGTCAAAGGTGGGATTGGAACCAAGGTCAGCTTCCTCCAAGTTCTGCCTGAAAATCTCACTCTCCTAATGCTCAAATGTGGAAGAAAAATCTTGGTTCGGGCTTCAGTCTAATAAATCAGGCAAGCTTAGGAAAATGAGACAAAAAGGAGTTTATTGTGACATAGCGAGCATATAGACTATATGGGCCAGGCCCTGAGCTACTTTTGAAGGTGAATTTTGATAACAAGAGAAAACAATCCTAGTAAGTTCACATTTCTGAAAGAGGATGGGCTCCTGTTATATCAGAGCTGAATTTACAATCCAGGTGGGATGCTGATTTCTAAAGGAGAACAAATAGCATGTGGCTACTCTTTCCTATGCTTGGCTTGAAACATAGTACAGCCTACCTGATGAGAGGGCTATCATTTATACTTGTTAAAGGGAGATGGTAAATATAATTCAATAATTACCCTATTTGGTGCTAACCATTTTTAAGGTGTGGCACCACACCACAATTGGCAACAAGTCCATAACACAGACACAACTTAACATAGCAAGCAACGTTTCAATAAATGAATAAAGGAATCCAATATAGCAATAGTTTCAGGGGTAAGTCCTTTCTCAGTTTCCATGATCTTCTGAGATCTGGTAGACACTTCTCTTGCACCTCTCAAATAGCTGCATATGGCTCCAGGCAAGTCTGGGGAGGCATATCCTTGACCATCTCCAGGGCCTTGGTCACTTGCAGAGATTCTCTAGATAATGCTACTAAGTCCTGCTAGTGATAAGGCTTTGTATAATTTAGTTAACTGTGACCAAATTTAATCAGATTGACCCTACAGTAATTAGTTTTTATGGCGAGTACTAACTCGAACTGTATGGATTTGACCCTATTAACAACAGAGCTATAAGAAGAACAACAAATTAGGAAACCATAATTCACCTAAAACTCCAGAGAATTTCAGTTTTTACATACCACTTGATCTTTTCTATCTTTACTCAAACTCTGTACCTGAAATGGGCATCTACAGGCTGAAGGAAGAGGGCTTGACTTGGAAATGAGCCCTCTTGTCCCTCAATATTAAAATACAGATATTTCAAAATAGGAAAAGCAATCTATGGTTTAAAATTCATGATTATTAATGTAATTTTATATGTAAAAACCTAAATCTAATTTTAAGAACTTGTTATCAAAAGATAATGAATATATATAAATATGTATACATACATATGTATCCCTTTAGAAATTTAATTTTGGAATTAAAATATATGTATGTATTTATTTACACACGTACATAAAACACATATACATATGTATATAGATATGTACATTTACATATAGTATATGTACATTGTATATACATACCTACACCTATACATATACACATATTTTAATTCTTAGACAAAACGGTCTAAACTTACTGCTTTCCCAAACTCTACTACTCCATTAAAAAAAGATATTTGTCCTATTCCCCCCCTTTTAGAGGACACACACTCACATATTACCCTCAAATCATCTTTTTTTTTTTTTTTCCGGGGCAATGAGGGTTAAGTGACTTGCCCAGAGTCACACAGCTAGTAAGTATCAAATGTCTGAGGTCGGATTTGAACTCAGGTCCTCCTGAATCCAAGGTCGGTGCTTTATCCATTGTGCCACCTAGGAGCCCCTGACATCCTCATATGATCTTGAAGGAATGAGGTGGTTTTTTTTCTTCCTTAATTTATTAATTTAGTTGAATCTTCTAATTCTTTTTTGCCATTAAATTAACATTTTCATTTAAGCTTTTGTGCTCCAAATTCTATCCCTCCTTCCCTACCCATCCCCCCCTCCCAGAGGCAGTAAGCAATCAAATATAGGTTACACATGTGCAATTATGTACAAGATTACCATATTAATCATTTTATATAAGAAAATATGAATACAAGAAAAAAATGAACGGAAAGAAAAATAGCATGCTTCAGTCTGTGTTCAATCAGTATCAGTTCTTTCTTTGGAGGTGGATAGTATGCTTCATACTGTTCTTCATACAGTACTTTGGGATTGTCTTGGATCATTGTATTGATGAGAATAGTTAGGTCATTCACAGTTCTTCATCAAACAATATTGCTGTCTCTGTACACAATTTTCTCTTGGTTCTGCTCACTTCACTATACGTCAGTTCGTACAAGTCTTTCCAGGCCTTTCTGAAATTGTCCTGTTTGTCATTTCTTATAGCAGAATAATATTTCATCAGAATCATATACTACAGCTTTTTTAGCCATTCCCCAACTGATGGGCATTCCTTTGATTGCCAATTCTTAGATTCTTAGCCACCACAAAAACAGATGCTATAATTTTTTTTGTACAAATAAGTCTTTTTCTCTTTTTTTGGCATGTCTTTGGGGGTATAAACATATATATATATATATATACACATGCCATATGACCCACATGGCTTTGGAGGAGAGAATGAGACTGGTGACCTTTGCACAGCCCTTCCTCACTTAAGTCCAATTCAGTGAAAGTTAGTACATCACCCTTATTTCACGGTCCTCTTCGAAAATGAAGAACAAACGATAATAACAACAGTAAGGTTTTTCATACTTGCAGGTTATTATAGTAACTCAGATGTTTTAGGATTATACAATCAATAGATTTCGTATTGCAATGACACACTTCTACTGTTCACCTGCCATGACTATAGAAGTTTTTCAATAAAAGGAAAAAAGAGGAACATGGGTATGACAATATGAAGACTGTTCCTTTAAGGGTACAAACCATATCAGGAAAAACTACCTTAGCTCAGTTTGTTTCCAGGCAAAAGTCATAGTAAAAGGCCAATCACGCATTAAAGTACCATATTATTCATGGGGGTTCAAAAGATGGGTTCAGAATTAACCAAGTGGGGGCGGAGCCAAGATGGCGGAGAGGAAGCAGCAAGCTGCCTGAGCTCTCCTTCTGTTCCCTCAAAACGAACATTAAATCAAGCCTCTGGACGGATTCTGAAACTACAGAACCTGCAAAGAGACAGAGAGACACAGTCCTCCAACCAGAGATAATTTAGAAGACTTCAGGAAAAGGTCGGTCTGACTCGGGCAAAAGGGAGGCCCAGCGCAGGGCAGCAACCCAGAGCCGAGGGGGTCGGGGCAAGTCAGCAGGAGCTGCGGGCCACAGCCGAACAACTGAGGCTCCCGGAACCTGGTTCAAAAATCTGGTGGCCAAGAAGGACAGTGGAAAAACCTACCTGCACCGGCCGAGAGGGCCACGAACGGCGGGATCAGACGCCGGGGTCTGGCGCCTGGCTGGCCGAGCACAATCAGACAGGAAGTGCAGGGCAGGGGATCTCCACACACCATAAAGGCCTCAGAGTAAAAGCCCGGTCACACAGCACCTATACACCTGCACAAGAAGCCCAAAACAGGGACCCTGGTGCCCCCAGAGCAGACCTCAACTTAAAGAATAAATAAATAGGCTGCAATAATGAGTAAGAAGCAAAAAAGAGCCCTCTCCATTGAGAGCTTCTGTATCAATAGGGAAAAAGCCAACACAAACTCAGATGAGGACAATAGCCTCAAATTATCTACATCTGAAGCCTCTCAAGGGAAGGTGAATTGGTCGCAAGAACAAAAAGCCTTCCTGGAAGAGCTCAAAAAGGATTTTAAAAATCAATTGCAAGAGGTAGAAGAAAAAATGGGGAGAGAAATGAAAGCAAAACAAAAAAACTATGAAAAAAGAATCAGCAGCTTGGAAAAGGAAGCTGAAGAAAACAAAGCCTTAAAAAATTCATTTGACCAAATGGAAAAAAAGCTACATAATCTCACTGAAGAAAACAATACCTTAAAAAATTCACTTGGCCAAATGGAAAAAAAGGTGCATAATCTCACTGAAGAAAACAATACCTTAAAAAATTCACTTAGCCAAATGGAAAAAAAGGTGCATAATCTCACTGAAGAAAACAATGCCTTAAAAATTAAAGTGGGACAGTTGGAAGATAAGGAATCCATGAGACACCAAGAATCAGTCAAGCAGAATAAAAAAAATGAAAAAATAGAAGAAAATGTGAAATACCTCATTGGAAAGACAACTGATCTGGAAAACAGTTCGAGGAGAGACAATTTGAGAATCATTGGACTGCCTGAAAGCCATGACCAGAAAAAGAATCTAGATACCATATTCCAGGAAATTATTAAGGAGAACTGCCCTGATATCATAGAATCAGAGGATAAAATCATCATTGAAAGAATCCACCGATCACCTCCTGAAAGAGACCCCAAAAGGAAAACTCCAAGGAATATTGTAGCCAAATTCCAGAATTATCAGGTGAAGGAGAAAATACTCCAAGCAGCCAGAAAGAAGCAATTTAAATATCATGGAGCCACAGTCAGGATTGCGCAGGACCTGGCAGCTTCAACATTAAAGGACCGCAAGGCTTGGAATATGATATTCTGGAAAGCAAAGGAGCTTGGATTGCAGCCAAGAATCTATTACCCAGCAAAAATGTGCATTTTCTTTCAGGGGAAAAGATGGACATTTAATGACATTGGGGACTTTCAATCTTTCCTGGTGAAAAGACCAGAACTGAATAGAAAATTTGATCTCAACATACAAGACTCAAGAGAAGTTTAAAAAGGTAAACAGAGGGGAAAAAAAAGTTACCCTATTAGGTTAAACTGTTTATATCTCTACACAGGAAGATAATACTCATAACTCTTAAGAATTGTAAATGTATTTGGGCAGAGAGAAGGACTTTATATAGAGGGTATAAATATAAATTGTCTTTGATGTGATGATACAAAAGAATTAAGGGGATAAAAAGGGAGTCTATGGGGAGGAGAGGAAAGGGGAGGTGGAATGGGATGAATTATATCATATGAAGAGGTGGAAAAAAACCTATTACAATAGAGGGAAAGAAAGGAGGGGGGAACATGGTTTCAACCCTATTCTCATTAGATTTGACTCAAAGAGGAAATAACATATACGTTCATTGGGATAAAGAAACTTAACTCATTCTTTAGGGAAACAAAAGGGGAAGGGAAAGGGGGGGACTGATAGAAGGGAGGACAAAAGCAAGGGAGAAAAGGGTAAAGAAAAGAGAGGGGGGTGATAAAAAGGGAGGGCAGATCGGGGGAGGCAGGGGTAAGAAGTAAAACTTCGGTGAGGAGGAATAGGGTGAAAGAAGAGGGGAAAAGTACAAAGGGGGTAAATAGAATGGAGGGGAATAGACAGTCAGTAATAATAACTGTGAATGTGAATGGGATGAACTCTGCTATAAAATGGAAGCGAATTGCAGAGTGGATTAAAAACCAGAACCCTACAATATGCTGTTTACAAGAAACACATTTGAAGCAGAGAGATACACACAGAGTAAAGGTAAAAGGCTGGAGCAGAATATATTATGCCTCAGCTAAAGTAAAAAAGGCAGGGGTAGCAATCCTTATCTCAGACAAAGTGCAGGCAAAAATATATCTCATTAAAAGAGATAAGGAAGGAAATTACATCTTACTTAAAGGTACTATAGATAATGAAGTAATATCAATATTAAATATGTATGCACCAAGTGGTATAGCATCCAAGTTCTTAGAGGAGAAGTTAAATGAGTTACAAGAGGAATTAGATAGTAATACTATACTAGTGGGGGATCTGAATCTCCCCCTCTCAGAATTAGATAAATCTAGCCAAAAAATAAATAAGAAGTGAAAGAGGTGAATAGATTACTAGAAAAGTTAGACATGATAGATGTCTGGAGAAAATTGAATGGGGATAGAAAGGAATGTACCTTTTTCTCAACAGTACATGGCACATTTTCAAAAATTGACCATGTATTAGGGCACAAAAACATCATAGTCAAATGTAGAAAGGCAGAAATAGTAAATGCATCCTTCTCAGATCATGATGCAATAAAAATCACATGTAAGAAAGAGCCAGGGAAAAGTAGAATGAAAATCAATTGGAAACAGAATTAACCAAGTGGGAGAATTTCCTGTTCAGGAAGGAAATAGCACAATGGGGAAACTGAATCAAAAGGATTTTCCCTTCACCTATGCAAGGTCATCCCCCTCAACTTTCCCAGTCATCCACGTGTAGCAATTCTTTGACCATGTTCACTTTGGGCAACACAGGGCATTTCCCTTGAATGGTGAACTCTTGACTTCAGGAGAATTCAGACAATCATACCTGAAATCAAAACTTATAACAATACAGTGCCAAGAAATTTTAATTCAACTAGCACAATTTCACTAATCTCAGTTTAGGGCTAGGCTATCATTAGTTTTCCCATGTTTCCCTAACCATTAACAATGAGCAAACATAAGCACATTTCATTGACCTTTCACTTATAAATTAAAAATAATCACATTTTGCAATTTCACACATACAGTGAATACATGGTAGTTGGCTCAGAACCCCCAGAAAATTTCTGGCTACTCTAACTTTCCAGAACAACAAATATCCTTGTTGTCTATTAAGTCCTAAGGCAAAATACGATCTTTGAATCTAAAGTTGACCATTACCAGAGTTGGTTCAAAAAATGTAAATTCAATACATACTAACTATTAATGGATACAATTTCATAATTTTCAAAAGTGATAGCCAAATAATCTCAGGTGAAACTCATTCTTCACTCTAAGTAAATTTGTAGATTTACCCACTTTGGCTAGGAGAGGTCCTAGTTTCCCAAACTTCATTACTTTAGAATTTCACGACACTTGTTCAGCAAGGCTAATAAGATATTATGACCTTGTCCAAATAGAAAGTCCCAAGTAATCTCACAGATAAGGATTTAAGGAGTCTGTGTTACTTTTCCCCCAATAGTAAATTATTATTATTATTATTATCAACTTTAAAGCAAATATTCCCCATTTAAAAATTTAAGTTTTCAAGAATTTTTTCCACATTTTAAGAGCTCAATATTTAATCTAACAACATCCAAATTAAACGAGCAGTTGTTATTCTAACAGCATTTCAGATACAATGATTTCCCCAAATTTCACAATATAAGATGTGAAAAATAAAATTTCACCAAAAAAGATGTAGAAACATAATTAAAATGTATACCATATTATGTATGTAAAACATGAAACAAAACCTAGCACTAGTCAGGTGACATCAATTCAATAGCATGCATTTCCAAATTATTTTATATAGGAAAAAGACATTCATTGTATCAATTTTTACTGATTGTACTCAATACCAATACAGGACACTTAGATTTACTAATATTTATACAGTGTTTGCCATATACTAGGTACTTGTGCCAAGCACTTTACAATCTTGAGATCCTCACAACAACCCTGGGAGGTAGGTATTATTATTTATTCCTTTTACAGGTTAGGAAACTGAGATAGACAGAAATGAAGTAATTTGTTTAAAGTCACACTGTTAATAAATTTTTGAGACCGGATTTACTAGAATGCTGAAAAGTGCCTTACACAGGTCCCTAAAAGAATTTACTTAACTATCATAAAGAATGCTGGCAATAATAGAAATAAGATTCATCACCACAGGGGCTCTCTAAGGATAACAAGATTATTGATAGCCCTCAGGTCTTGGACACAAGTAGACTGTCCTAAGGTGATTGGCAAGGCACTATCATCCCCAGGTGAACATAAGGAGTGAAGAGTTTTTGAATACGTACAATAGCCACCAAATTAATATTATATTATTGAGTCTGGATACTCCTAGGTCGGCTGATTTCATGAATGGGATACCAGGCTCACAAAGTGGTGAGTAAATTTTGTAACAAGGGAAACTATTCAGATACTAGGGGTCCCATAAACCTTTTGGGGCCCTTTAAATCACCCAATGAGCCAAATCAATTCCTTTGCGTTTTAACTTGATTCCTCTTGAATCACAGTCCCTCCCACACAGTGAAAGCAGGCAATTAGGCATACTCAAAAAGGAGTGAAAGCATGTCAGAGATACATTAGAAATTTTAAGTGGGGTTGTTTTGAGCACTTCTCACTTCCACTGGAAGGCCTCAGGGGAATATCTCATTGCATAGAGAGCAGGCCCCCTCCCCCACACTAAACAAACAAAAGAGTCCGTTTTATATTTATCTCTATCAAAGGCTCTTTAAACACTCTGACATTCCTAACCACATTTCTAAAAAATAACCCTAATTTCTGTCCACCTCCTTCCACCCATTGTTATGAATACTCACCCTCATTTTTCCCCACATGGTTGTTGTTCAGTAGTTTTCAGTTGTGTCTGATTCTTCATGACCCCATTTGGAGTTTTCTTGGCAGAAATACTGGAGAGGTTTCCCATTTCCTTCTCCAGCTCATTTTACAGATGAGGAAACTGAGGCAAACTGGGTTAAGTGACTTGCCCAGGGTCACACAGCTAGTGAGTATCTGAGGATGGATATAAATTCAGGGAGGGCAGTCTTCTTGCTTTTAGGCCTGGCTCTCTATTCACTGTGCCACCTAACTGTCCTCCCCAGAGGGGATTGCTGACCAAGGCAAGAGGAGGGGAGAGGTATCACATGTCAGATGGGCCTCCTTCCAGTAACTCTGAGGATGTCTCTCTCTTCCTGAAGCCTCATATTTTCTGCAATACATCTTAAAATGCCCCTCCAGTTTTTACAATAAAAGCACATCTGGTCTTTCCCTCTTTTTCTTATAAATCTCTTCTCGTTATTTTCTGTAAAACTGGTTTTTAAAGGTGTCCTGGGTTTTAATATACCTATATTAGAGGTGGTGAAGAATTCTATATTGGTGCCTTTAATATACATAGTAAATTGAAGGCAGTCTTGATTCGAAAGGGCAGTCCAACAGAACCAATAGTCCATTTGCTCAGACTCTTTTTTTTTTTAATCTAGCTCTTAACAAGCTTAGTTTACAAAAATCAAAAGTCCTGTATCTATCTGGCCAAATTTGTTCTTCTCAGTTATAGTAGTCTAGTAGAGTTGAGTTCTCCCACTTGGGCCTTGAATATCCCTAGCTGAATGGGCAGTGTTCCTTTTTTCCCCAAGCCTTTAACAGATTTTCCAATGGGGAGTCAGCAGGAGGTTACTCCGCACTGATTCTATTGTAAACAATACCAGTATTGTCCTTTGCTGGAAGCCAAAGATTAGTCACTTACCCCTTCTGTGTTCTGGAATCACTATTTCTTCATGCATGAATGAGAAAAACAAATCAGGGTTTTTTGTTTGTTTGTTTTTATTTTTGTTTTTTGGTAATGGGTCCTATATCTCCTTATTCTTTCCTGAGGTTGGGGAGCCCAATTCTCTACTAGGGAAGTGCACCCTACTTCTGCTCCATCTGTACTGATTGGGTGAACTTAGGCAGCTCTTTAAGACAAAAAGATTCATAGAAAATGCTGGCTGATAATAGGATAGGGAGTTTCCTTTTCTGGGAGCTCCCTATATCAGTGAGAAGAAAAAAAAAGTTTAGTCATTATTTCTAATCCCTCTAGAGCCTATGGAGGCGATCAACCTTTGCTCATCCAATGTGCTGGTACATTCATGCTTCTATTCCACTTAAGTAACTGTTTCTAGGTGCTAAAGAACATCACTTCATAAACTTTTTTTTTTAAGCTTTTAAAAGAAGATTCAATTTTGGAAATTATACAATACTTCAAAACAAAACAAAACACCAAAGGAACCTTATTATTGGCAGCACAAAAAGCACCGAGGAACAGACTGTTAGCAGCAAGGAAAGAGCAGGTTGGGGAAGAAACAATTCATTTGACTCCCATTAAACCACTAATAGGAAAATCTTTTAAAATTTAATTTGTCTATTCTGAATTTAACAAACTCCAGAAAACAGAATGTTTCTTTTTAAATTTTATTTTTAAAATGTCTTTAATTTTATTTTTGGAATGTTTTTTAATGCTAAATAACTTAAAAATTTAGCATTCATTTTCATAAGATTTGGAGTTACAAATTTTTTCTCCCTCCCTCCCCTGCCTCCTTCCTAAGACAGCAAGCAATTTGATATAGGTTATATACATACAATCATGTAAACCATTTACATATTAGTCATATTCTGAAAGAAGAAACAGAACAAAAGGAAAAACAAACTAAAAAACAGTGAAGTGAAAATAGCATGCTTTGATCTTCCTTCAGACTCCATCAATTCTTCTTTTGGATGTGGACCGTAGCATTTTCCATCATGAGTCCTATAGAATTGTCTTGAATTATTGTATTTCTGAGAAAAGCTAATTTTATCAGTCTATCGTCACACAATGTTGTTACTATGTACAATGTTCTCTTGGTTCTGCTCACTTCACTAAGCATCAGTTCATGTTAGTCTTTCCAGGTTTTTCTGAAATCTGCCTGCTCATCATTTCTTATAGCACAATAGTATTCCATTACATGTATATACCACAACTTGTTCAGCCATTCCCCAATTTGTGGGCATCCCTTTCAATTTCCAATTCTTTGTCACCACAAAAAGAGCTGCTGTAAGTATTTTTTGTACATGTAGGTCTTTCCTCCTTTTTATGTTCTTTTTTGGATACAGACCTAGTAGTGGTATCTCCCTCCTGGTGCCTCTGCCTCAGTGCCCCTTGTCCTCACACCCACCTAACCATACTCTCACACACCCCCAAACCAAGGGACAGACCCCAGGACCCCTACTTTCCTCCCAAAGCACAGCTGAGGGGTACCAGGCTACTGGCCCCCAAGTCACCCACGCACTTATTCTTTGCCTCTTCCTTTCACCCTCATCACAACTTCACCTGAGATTAAGCAGCTTTTTCATGGGAAACCCACTCAGAGTTGGTGTTTGATTGCCCTTTGGCCATAGTTCCAAATAACTCTCCAGAATGGTTGGATCAGTTCACTACGCCAACAGTGCATTAGTGTCCCCTTTTTTTTTTTTTTTGCACATCCATAATATCAATCATTGTCCTTTTCTGTCATATTAGCCAATCTGACAAGTGTGAAGTGGTGTCTCAGAGTTGTTTTAATTGTCATTTCTCTAATCAATAGTGAGTTAGAGCATTTTTTTCATGACTATAAATAACTTTGATTTCTTCATTTGAAAACTGTTCATATCCTTTGACCATTTATCAATTAGGGAATAAATTGTATTTTTAAGAGTTTGACTCAGTTCTCTATATATTTGGGAAATGAGGCCTTTATCAGGGATACTTGCTGTAAAAAATGATTCCCAGGTTTCTGCTTTCTTTCTAATCTTGGTTGCATAGGTTTTGTTCGTATAAAATTTTTATTTGGGGGAAGCTAGGTGATGCAGTGGATAGAACAATGGCCCTGGATTCAGGAGGACCTGAGTTCAAATCCAGCCTCATACACTTGACACTTACTAGCTGTGTGACCCTAGGCAAGTCACTTAACCCCAATTGCCTCACCAAAAAACAATTAATTTTATTTTAATATAATTAAAATTATCCATTTTGCATCTCGTAATGCTTTCTACCTCTGTTTGGTCATAAATTCTCCCCTTCTCCATAGATCTGACAGATAAACTCTTCCTTGCTCTCCTAATTTGCTGATGGTTATCACCCTTTATGTATAAATCATGAATCCATTTTAACCTTATCTTCGTATGCACTGTGAGATGTTGGTTCTATACCTAGTTTCTGCCATACTATTTTCTAGTTTTTGTCAAATAATGAGTTCTTATCCCAGAAGCTGGGGTCTTTGGGTTTACCAAACAGTAGATGACTATTAATTTACTACTGTGTTTTATGTACTTAATCTATTCCACTGATCCACAAATTCCCCCCCCCCCCCTTGTTTTTTGCAGGGCAATGAGGGTTAAGTAACTTGCCCAGGGTCACACAGCTAGACACAAATCCATTTCTTAGCCAGTACCAAATAGTTTTTATGATTGACACTTTATAATATAGTTTTAGATCTGGTACAGTTATGTAATCTTCCTTTGCATTTTAATTAATTCCCTTGATATTCTTGACCTTTCGTTCTTCCAGATTAACTTTGTTATTATTTTTCGATCTCTATAAAATAAATTCTTGGTAGGATGATTGGCATGGCACTGAATAAATAAATTAATTTAGGTAAAATTGTTATTTTAATTGTATTGGCTCAGCCTACCCATGAGCAATTGATATTTTTATTCAGATCTGACTTTATCTGTATGAAAACTGTTTAGCAATTAGGTTCATATAATTTCTGGGTTTATCTTGGCAGGTAGACTTCCAAATATTTTATATTGTCCAGAGTTAAATGGAATTTCAAAGATTATATTTCCAAGTACAATATAGAATACAAAAAAGTTCCAAGGTAAAAACACAAATCTCTATTATAGAGAGCGTAGGGTTTTTTAAAAGTATATATTTTAGCTAACATAATACTTTCAAAGCTATTTATTTTTGTTTCCTTCTGAACATTCTTCTTTTCTCTACATTTAAAAAAAATTGCATCAATGACCTTCTTTTATTTCTTTTCCTTCTTTTTTTTTTAGGGCAACCTTTCAATAGGTCTTTTCTTCTCTCCAAAACTATCTTCTAACTCTCCCACCCCACAAAAACAAAATGCCACAATCTTTGTCTTTGGTTGATCAAACACTGTTAGTATGTTCATTTATTTCTGTATGTTGTGTATCTAATTTGTTTCACTGATCGATTTTTCCATGTTTTAGTCAGTAACAAATTGTTTTGATGATGATGATGATGATTTGGGTGTGTGTGTAGTTTAAGATATGGGAGCAGTTAGATGGTATAGTGAATAGAATGCTGGGCCTGGAGTCAGGAAGACTAATGTTCTGAGTTCAAAATTAGTTTCAGATACTTAATAGCTATGTGATCCTGGGCAAGATACTTAACCCTATTTACCTTGGTTTCCTCATCTTTAAGATGATCCGGAGAAGGAAATGGCAAACAATTATAGTATTTCTGCCAAGAAAACTCCAAATGGAGTCACCAAGAGTCAAAAATGACTGAAATGCCTGAACAACAATAAAGATCTTGTATTACTATGTCCCCTTCCTTCCCATCTATCATAGCTAACTTTACTAAAATTCCATTCTGGTCCTTAACTCCTTTCTTGTTAATCTTTTCATTAGATTTGTCTCAGCCTGAGAGAGATACAATGAATTCCCCTAATATTGTAGTTTAGTATTTAATTTAGTTTTCCTCTAAGTATTTTTATGCTATATCATTCAATGCATATATATTAAGTATTGATATTCATTGTCTATGATGCCTTTAAGCATTATATAGTTCCTCTTTTAACCAAGTTTAATTTTTACCGTTTCTTTAAGATAATGATCGCTATCCTTGATCTAAGTTCACATGAAACAAAATATATTTTTCTTCAGTTCCTTATTTCATCTCTTTTCCCATGGTGTTTCTTGTAAACACATTATTGTTTTATTCTGCTTTATAATCCATTTTGCTATAGTTCTCCATTTTATATGTGAGTCTATTCTATTCACATTCATGAATATGATTGCTAATTGTATATTTCCTTCCATCCTGTCATTATAATTTCCTTTCTCTTTGCTCCAACTTCCTCTTTAGAAGGAAGATGGTATTAATAGAAGAATGTGTTCCACATTAGTGATCTATCCTTGATACAATCTACTTATGTTGCATTGCTTTTCTTCTCTTCCCCATTTCTCCTCCTAGATCAAAAGACAATCATTCTTGCCCTTTCTTCCCCCCTTTATTCTTTCCTTTGTGTTCATTCTCAAAAGATGGAATTTGTTTCACTTGTGGCCAATTCCTCTCTGAAATGATTTCTCCTTCCCCTTAATCCCTGCCTTCCCTCTCTCTGTGCCCTGTCAATGACTTTATGAGTCTTATGCATTTCTCTATTAAACACTGTTGTATTTATTCAACTCTTTATTTTCAGATGAACATGTAGTTCCTTCCCCCACCTCTTCCCTTATGCTTGTGTAGTTTTCTTCTAATGTATCCTGATTGTGTGAAATAAGAAGCAACACCCACTTCCTCCCTCTTTCTTCTTTCACATATTCTTTTTTCCCCTTTCCCTTTTCTTCTTACTCTTCAGATCATCAAAATATAATAGCCTCCAGGTGGTCTTGGCTCAACTCTTGTTCTGGCTCTTGGTTCCCCTGCTCACAGCTGCAGGCTATATAGGCTTCCCTGGCTTGCCCCTGGTCCCTGGTTGGATATTTTTCATGTGCTTCAATCTTGGGCTAGGCTTTTCTAGCTGGATCTATTTCCTAGTTTTGACAGACCTCTGACTGTCTCTTCTTGTGGACCTGGGCTGGCAAATGCATTATTTCTCAGTAGATTTTTTTTTCTTTTTCCCCCAAATTAAGGATTTTACTTTTCCCAAATTATTTGTAAAATCATTTTTTGTTTGTTTTGGTGAGGCAATTGGGATTGAATGACTTGCCCAGGGTCACACAGCTGGTAAGTGTTAAGTGTCTGAGGTTGGATTTGAACTCAGGTCCTCCTGACTCCAGGGCCAGTGCTCTATACACTGTGCCACCTAGCTGCCCCTAAAAACAATTTTTTGATGTTAAATTTTAAAACTTTGTCTTCCAAATTCTGTTCCTTCTTCCCTTCCCAAACCCCCTTAAGAATCCAAATAATTTAATATGTCATACATGTGTAGTCATGTAAAACATTTCCACATAGTCAGGTTATGAAAGAAAACAGACAAAAAAAAACTTGAGAAAAATGAACTAAAAATTATGCTTCATTCTGTATTCAGACACCATCAATTCTTTCTCTGGAAATGAACTGCATTTTTCATAAGTACTTCAGAGTTGTCTGGATCATTTTGTTGCTGAAAATAGCTAAGTCATTCACAGTAGATCATCTTATAATATTGCTATTAATTTGTATACAGTGCATTTCACTTTGCATGAACGCATGTAAGTCTTTTCAGGTTTTTCTGAGAGCATACTGCTCATCGTTTCTTATAGCACAATAGTGTTCCATCATAATCTCATCCTACAATTTATTCAGCCATTCCCCAATTGATGGGCATCTCCTCGATTTCAAATCCAACTTTTTGTGTTTTATCTCTTTTTGGATAATGACCTAGTAGTGGTATTACTAAGTCAAAGAGTATGAATAGTCCTATAGCCCTTTGACCATAGTTCCAAATTTCTCTGCAGAATATTTGAATCAGTTTACAACTTTACCAAGATTGTATTAATGGGGGGCAGCTAGGTGGCGCTGTGGATAGAGCACTGGCCCTGGATTCAGGAGGACCTGAGTTCAAATCTGACCTCAGACACTTAACAATTACTAGCTGTGTGACCCTAGGCAAGTCACTTAAACCCAATTGCCTCACCAAAAAAAAAAAAAAAAAAAAGATTGTATTAATGTCTCATTTTTCCCATATTCCTTACAGCATTTGTCATTTTCCTCTGCTGTCCTAGCATCCAATCCAATAGGTATGAGGTAGTACCCCAGAATTGTTTTAACCTTCATCTCTCCAATCAATAGTGAGTTAGAGAATTATTTTCATATGGCTGAAGGTAGCTTTGATTATTTCATTTGAAAACTTCTTATCTTTTGATCATTTATCAATTGAGGAAAGGCTCTTATTTTAACAAATTTGATTCATTTCTCTATGTGTTTGAGAAATGAGGCTTGTCAAACAAACTTGATTCAAATATTTTTAACAGTTACTATTATTTCCTTCCTTTCTATTGTCTACTCATGACATTCACTCCATTTTTCTATCTTCTTTCACCCTGTCCCTGCTCACAAGTGTTTTGCTTCTGACTGCCCCCTCCCCCAATCTGTCCTCCATTCTATCACTTCCCCCTTGTCCCCTTCCCTTCCTACATTCCTGCAGGGCAAGATAGATTACTATACCCAATTGAGTGTGTATATTATTCCTTCTTTGAGCCACTTCTGATGAGAGTAAAGTTTACTCACTCCCCAGCACCTCCCCCATCTTCCCCTCCACTGTATAAGCTTTTTCATGTTTCTTTTATGTGAGATATTTTACCCCATTCTACTTTTCCCTTTCCCTTTCTCCCAGTGCATTCCTCTCAACCCTTAATTTTATTTTTTAAAAGATATCATGCCTTCATATTCCACTCACACCTGTGCCTTCTGTCTAAATATATTCCATCCAGCTGCTCTAATAATGAGAAAGTTCTTATGAGTCACAAGTATCATCTTCCCATGTAGGAATGTAAACAGTTTAACCTTTTAATATTCCTTATAATTTCTTTTTCCTGTTTACTTTTTTATTCTTGTCTAGGGTCTTGTACTTGAAAATCAAGTTTTCTATTCAGCTCAGGTCTTTTCATCAAGAATGCCTGAAAGTCCTCTCTTCATTGAATTCCCATTTCCCCCCTGAAGGATTATACTCAGTTTTGCTGGATAGGTGATTCTTGGTTGTAATCCCAGTTCCTTTGCCCTCCAGGAATATCATATTCCAACCTCTCCAATCCTTTAATGTAGAAACTGTTAGATCTTGTGTTATCCTGACTGTGGCTCCACAATACTTGAATTGTTTCTTTCTGGCTGCTTGCAACATGTTTTCCTTGACCTTAGAGCTCTGGAATTTGTCTATAATATTCCTAGAACTTTTCATTTTGGGATCTCTTTCAGGAGTTGATCTGTGGATTCTTTCAACTTCTATTTTACTTTCTGGTTCTAAGATATCAGGACAATTTTCCATAACAATTACTTGTAAGATGATGTCTAGGCTCTTTTTTTGATTGTGGCTTTCAGGTAGTCCAATAATTTTCAAACGATCTCTCCTGTATCTATTTTCTAAGTCAGTTGTTTTTCCAAGGAGATATTTTACATTGCCTTCTATGTTTTCATTCTTTTGGTTTTCCTTTATTGTTTCTTGATTTCTCATAAAGTCATTAGTTTCGGGAAGCTAGGTGGCGCAGTGGATAGAGCACCAGCTCTGGAGTCAGGAGGACCTGAGTTCAAATCCAGTCTCAGACACCTAACACTCACTAGCTGTGTGAACCTGGGCAAGTCACTTAACCCCAACTGCCTCACCAAAAATAAATAAATAAAGTCATTAGTTTCAATTTGCTCAATTCTAAATTTTAAGGAATTTTTTTCTTCAAAGGCATTTTGTACCTCCTTTCCTTTTGGCCAATTCAGCTTTTCAAGGCATTCTTTTCCTCATTGGTTTTTTGTACCTCTTTTACCATTTGGCCCACTGTTTTTTTAATTTTTATTTTCTTCAGTATTTTTTGTGTCTCCTTTAACAAGCTGTTGACTTTTTTTTTATGATTTACTTTTATTACTCTCATTTCTCTTTCCATTTTTTCCTCTACCTCTCTTACTTTATCTCCAAAGTCCTTTTTGAACCCTTTTCTGGCCTGATACTAATTCATATTTTTCTTGGAAACTTTGCATGTAGGGGCTTTGACTTTATTATCTTCTTCAGAGGGTGTATTTTGATCTTCCTTGTCATCCTAAAAACTTTCTATAGTCAGCATTTTTTTTTCTGTTTTCTCATTTTCCCCATCTATTTCCTGATTTTTTAACTCTTTGTTAAAGTGGGGAACTGCTTCAAGGGAGGAGAGTGCACTGTCCCAAGTTTCAGGGGCTTTGAGCAGCTGTTCTCTGAGATACTTCTAGGAATTTGCAAGTCCTTAGTTCTCCAAATTCAACACTCTCTGGGCCTGTGCTCTGGTCTATAAGCAACCATAGCCCTACTTCTCTGCCCTGAAACTATGCAGCTCCACTGTGGCTGCAAGCTCTTGTGTGCTTTTGCTCCTCCCCGACCTGGGACTGCCACCCAAGACTGTGACCTGGATCTGAGTATGGGCAAAACAACAGAGTCCTGCTTCAGTGCCAGCAAAGAGGCCCTTATAATCTCCTTCTAGACCCCCTTACCATCTGTGGGCTAAGTTCCAGAAGTATTTGCTGCTGCAGCTAATTCAGAGGCTCCTGAGGCCTGATCCTGGTTGGCTGTGGCTTTGACTGGGTCTGAGATGGGGCTGGGACTGGGTCTGCATCTGTGCCACTGCAGCCTGAACTGGGCTGTGCTCCACTTTCACCCCAGTACAACAGACCTTTCCTGCAGACCTTCTATGTTGTCTTTGACTGGAAAATGATTTCAGCTCTCCTTTTGTGGGTTCTGCTGCTCCAGGAATTGTCCTATGGTATTATTTGGAGAGGTCTTGGGGAGAGGTCAGGCAAGTCGTTGCCTTTCCTCCACCATCTGGGCTCCTCTCCATTGATTTCTTGATCATTTCTTGGTAGGCTACTCTTTAAAAAAACAAACAACTTTGCTGGAGTAGTTTTAAAAAGCTAGTATTTTCTGTTTTGTTTTTTTTTTCTCTTTCTTTTATGTGGAGGAGAGTGTACTAAGAGGATCTCAAGATTTTAGATCTAGAAGTAACCTTTGTTCTAGTTTTTGAGTCTGACTCTCATTTTCCAGATGAAGAAACTTGGTCTAAAAGAATTGACTTGCCTAAGATCACACAGGCAGAAATTAGCAGAGCTGGGATTTTAACCCAAGACTTCTGACTTTTGAAGTCCAATATTCTTTGAATTGCACCACATGAGTTGACCATACAGACTAGCAAACATGGCATAGTCATTGAATCACAGAATTTCAAATTTGAAGTTAATTAGTCTAACCCATGTGCAAATAGTATCTACCTTACACTTAAAGGCTTCAAGAAGGGGGAACCTACCAGCTCTCAAGGAATCTATTTCACTTTTGGATGACTGTAACTATTAGAAAAATGTTTTGTTTTTCTTTTCCTGGTATCGAATTTAAATTGCAATCTTTGTGACTCCCATGTGCTGCTCTTCATTTTGCCTTTCATAGCCAAATGGGACAGTTCTAACCCTGTTACTCAGTGATATCCTTCAAAATACTTAGAGAAAGTTATCATTCATACCCCCTACCCCTTGCCATCTGCTCTTCTCCAGGCTAAATATTTGTAATTCTTTCAACCAATCCTCAAAGGACATGAGGCCCTTCATCATCCCTGCTGGCCCCTTTAAGATGCTCTCCAATTTATCAATGTCTTTTTTAAACTGTTACCCAGAACTGAACACCATCCTTTAGATGCAGTCTGATGAGGTCAGAGGAAAAAGGGACTTTTACCACCTGTTCCTGGATGTTATTCCTCTCTTAATGTACCCCATAATATATTCTTTGGATGCCACATCACACTGATGATTTATATTGAGTCTACAATCCTCCAAAATCCAGATATAGATAGAGATATAAATATATCTACATATCTATATATAGATTCCCTGAGTCCATAACTGGAACCAAACTATAAGATTTTACATTGATCCCTATTCTATTTTATCTTATTAGATTCATCTCTGTCCTTTAGGGAGGGAATAAGCATTTATAAAGCACTTACTATGTGTCAGGTACTGTGCTAAGTGCCTTCATAAATGCTTTCTCATTTGGCCCTCACAACAACCCTACAAGGTAGGTTTTGTTATCACCTCTATTTTACAGTCAAGGAAACTGAGGCAAACCATAGTTAAGTTACTTGCCCAGGTGTCACACAGCTAGTAAATAGCTGAGACTGGACTTGAACTCAGGTCTTCCTCACTACGTCCAGCTTGGTATCCTCTGTGCTACCAGCTTCCTCTTTAGCATGATAAGATTTTTTTAGATACTATGTCATTCAATGTGTTATATATTCCTACCAGATTGTGTCATTTGCAAATTTGATGAACATGCCATTTGTGTTTTTACTGAGTCATTTATAAAAATGTTAAACTTCACAAAGCCAAACACAGGACCCTGGAATCCTTCATGATAACATCCTGCCAAATTGACATAAAACCATTAATGACTAATTCCAGTCACTGACAGGGTCATATAAAATAATATATGTTTAGTACTTCATAAACATTAAAGCAATATATAAATGTTAACTCTTTTGTATCTTTCCATATTTTCCACAAAAGTCATGTGAAATACTTTATCATATGATTTGATAAAATCTAATGCGGGATCATATTTTTAAAACACATTTTTAGTGTCTCTAGAGATACCAAGAAATATTATTTCTCTGTTCAAAATCCCTTCCATTCTTCTGTGTTTAAAGGTGAATAAGATAGAGGACAAAAATGCTTTTCTTAGGGAAACCAGAATTTAGGACTAGAATCACTCTTGTTAAGAATATGCCTTCCCAAACATAAAATAATTGGGCTGGTGACCCTTCTTAGGCTAGTCTTTTCTTTTTATTCCCTTTGAAGCAGTTAGTTCAAGACCCATCCTAGGGAAGTGCCTTGTCTTCCATTAGAAGGGAAGCACCCTATTCCATTATTCATAGAAGATCTGCCCTCTTCTATTGAGAAGAGATTCTCTATATCATCTCCTAATGATTTCCTTAAGGGGAATGATCCAGAAAAAATTGGTATGGTGATATTGTTAATTAACTATTGTGGAATTTAGAATCCCAAACTATATTTTGACTTAGAATTTTTCTTCATTTAAGATCCCTATAAATGTTGACTTAAATTGCTTTGGGGTATGGAATCATATACAAGGTCACTGGGGGACTATTTCAGTTTGGACATCTTTCTCTCTCTCCTCTGTGTCTATCTTTGTCTGTCTGTTTCTGGCAGACTTTTGCAGAATAGATTATTATTAATTTTTCTTTGACTCTAGGTAAATCACATGTCCAAATTCCATTGACTTCCTAATTTAGCAACTGACAGAAAAGGAAATTTTAATAGTCAATTTTTTATGGCACTTTAAAGTTTGTTAATGCTTAATGAGTGTTATTGCATTTTAACTTTACAAGAGTCCTAGGTGGCAGGTGCTATTATTATTCCCATTTTACAAATTAGAAAACTGAAGCAAACAGAATTTAAATGACTTATCCTGAGTCATAGTAGTAGTAGGCTTCTGCCAGTCTCGGGCAACCATGGATCAGTGCCTTGAAGAGCCACAGGCCACAATGTGGCTGTGCAGTCTGATATGGGAGACGCAGTTCCTGCCCCAATGAAGACATTGGAAAACTGTGGCCTCTGTTGCCAGTCGGTTCCTGTGTCTCATTCGTTTTTCTTCCTCCCGAGCTTGAAGGCCCATCTCAGCTGCGCGCAAGCTGCTCCTGGAGTACTGAACTCCATCGGGCACGGTCCTTGGCCATCTCCTCCCATCTGTCAATGTCTATTCCCAGAGTCCTCAAGTCTTGCTTGAAACAAAGAAGGCTGTGCTGGCTAGGTCATGTGCACCGCATGCAAGACTGGAGCATTCCTAAAGACCTACTCTATGGTGAGTTAGCCTCAGGCCAAAGACCTGCTGGACGCCCCAGCTTTGCTACAGAGATGTATTCTGAGTCATATAGTTAGCAAATTTCTGTGACTATATTTGAAGTGAGGTCTATCCTGATTCCAGGTCCAGTGCCCTATTCACTGATCGCCTTAAGTGCCCACTGAGGTTATGCTGCAAGAATCAGATCTTGTTAAAGTCATGCTGATTCTTTGTAATCATCGGTTCTTTTTTCTAGTTGTTTACTAGTGGTCATTTCAATAACCCATTCTAGAATTTCCCCAGTTATTTAAGTGGAGATCATTGGCCTATAATTTATATAATTTGTTTTCTCCACCTTTTTTTTTAATGGGACATCTTGCTCTAGCTCTCCTGTTTCACAAAATATTTCAAATATTATTGATTGTTTCAGCAATCAGAATCATTAGTATCCAAGGAAGTAGTTCATTCAGACCAAGTGTTCCCAATTGAGATTATCTCGGTGATCTCTTGTACCTCTTTATTTGATTGGGTATGGACTCCCTTTTAGCCATTTTGTTCAGTTATAGCCAATCCAAAGGTCAATTCTCCTCTGTAGAGAAAAGTGAAGCAAAATCAAAATTGAGTAGTCGTCACAATTTTAGGCGGTGTCAAGATGGTAGAGAGAAGCCAGCAAGTTGCCTGAACTCTCCTGAAGTTCCCTCAAAAAGAACATTAAATCAAGCCTCTAAACAGATTCTGAAACTACAGAACCTACAAAAAGACAGAGAGACATAATCTTCCAATTTGAGATAATTTAGAAGACTTCAGGAAAGATCAGTCTCACTCAGGCAAAAAGGGAGTACAGCACAGCTCAACACAGAGCAGCACTGCACAGAGGGGATCTTGGCAAGTCAGGAGGAAGCTCTTGGCCACAGTGGAGCAACTGAGATGTCATACCAATCAGACTACATAAAAATTATTTTATAGAGCAAGAAAAAATAATAACAAAATTCATCTGGAAGAACAAAAGGTCAAGAATATCAAGGGAACTAATGAAAAAAAATGCACAGGAAGGTAGGCTAGCCATACCAAATCTGAAGCTTTACTATAAAGTGTCAGTGATCAAAACTATTTTATAATGACTAAGAAATAGAGTGGTGGATCAATGGAATAGGTTAGGCACAGGAGACACAGTAGTAAATGACTTTAGTAATGTGCTGTTTGATAAACCCAAAGACTCCAGCTGCTGGGATAGGAACTCCGTATTTGACAAAAACTTCTGGGAAAATTGGAAGGGAGTATTACAGAAACTAGGGATAGACCAACATTATACCTTATACTAAAATAAGCTCAAAATGGGTACATGATTTAGACATAAAAGGTGATACCATAGGTAAATTAGGAGAGTACAGAATAGTTTACCTCTCAGATTTATGGAAAGGAGAACAGTTTATGACCAAACAAGAGATAGAAAATATTATGCAATGAAAAATGAATGACTTTGATTACATGGATTACTTTGATTACTTTTTAATTTAAAAAAAGTTCTTATACAAATAGAAGCAATGCATCCAAAATTAGAAGAGAGGCAGAAAGCTGGGAAACAATTTTTATAGCCAATACTTCTGATAAAGGCCTCATTTCTAAAATTTATCAGGAACTAAATCAACTTTATAAGAGTCCAAGTCATTTCCCAATTGAGAAATGGTCAAAGGATATGAACAAGCAGTTTTCTGATGAAGAAATCAAAGCTATCTATTGCCATAGATATAGCATGAAAAAATGCTCTAAATCACTATTGTTTAGAAAAATGCAAGTTAAAACAACTCTGAGGTACCATCTCACACCCATGAGATTGGTTAATATGACAAAAAAGGAAAATAATAAATGTTGGAGAAGCTGTGGAAGAATTGGAATACTAATGCATTGTTGGTGGAGCTGTGAACTGATCCAACCATTTTGGAGAGCAATTTGGAACTATGCCCAAAGTGCTATAAAGCTGTGCATAGTCTTTGACCCAGCAATATTACTATTAGGTCTTTTTCCCAAAGAGATTATAAAGAAGGGAAAAGAACCCACATGTACAAACATATTTGTAGCTGCTCTTTTTGTGGTGGCAAGGAATTGGAAACTGAGGGGATGCCCATCAATTGGGGAATGGCTGGACAAGTTGTGGTATATGAATGCAATGGAATACTATTGTGCTATAAGAAAGTATGAGCAGGAGGAGTTCAGAGAAACCTGGAAGGACTTATATGAACTGATGCTGAGTGAGATGAGCAGAACCAGCAGAACATTGTACAACATTGTGTGTTGATCAACTGTGATAGACTTGATTCTTCTCAGCAATACTATGGTCCAAGCTTGTTCCAAAGGACTTATGATGGAAAATGCCCTCCAATTCCAATAAAAAGAACTGTGGAATCTAGATGCAGATTGAACCATACTATTTCTCCTTTTTTGTTTTTCTTTTTTGAGATTTTTCCCTTTTTCTCTGATTCTTCTTTCACAGCATGACTAATGCAGAAATATGTTTAATGTGACTGTACATATATAACCTATATCAGATTGCTTGCTGTCTTGGGGAGGGGGGAGGGAGGGAAGGGAGCAAGAAAAATTTGGAATTAGAAATCTTATTAAAACAAATGTTGAAAACTATCTCTACATGTAACTAGAAAATAATAAAATACTTTTATAATATTAAAAAATGGACTAGTCTTGCCTTCTGTTATCAGTCATTGTACTATGCCCCTCATGTAGTAGTTCCATGCCTTCTTTGATCCTCCTCATTCTCTATTATCTGTTCTTCTTTCTTCTCTTTCAACATATCTTCTTAAAATCTAAGTTAGTTGGGAAGTTTCACATGTACTCACATAAATCTCTTTAGGCAATTGCCATCATTGCTTCTCATTGGAGATGCTTCCTCTGTGTCTTCAGAATTTCATTCTTAAGGGTTTTTGTCCCTCCTGGGCTGAGTTTTTCTTGTAGAACTTTGGGAAAGAGAAAAGCCACAAAATAATCAAAAATGAATGTTTTAAAATTATACAGAAAAATCTTGGCCCCAACAAAGAGATATAAGAAGATACCCTTCTCCTGTCCTCACAGAAATAGAGGGTCCATGGATGTAGAACATTGAATATGATATCAGATTTATTTTTCAATGTATCAATCAATTTTAATGTTTTTTTTCTTATTGTTTTTATTTTTTCAAAAGTGTTTTATATGATCACGTTTTGGGAGGAGGGGAAGGACACTTGGAGGGATTAAGGCAAAATGAAAAACAAAAGTTATCAATAAAAATCTATTTAAAATTATTTAATTCATGAGATTCTACCTATCTTTCCTCTGGCTTTTTTTGATTATCTGCTTTCTCCAAATCTTGGGTGTAGGTCAGGCTATCCTATTCTTTCATCTCCCTCTTTATTTTTAATTCTAGGAGAGAGTAGTTTCTACATTAAGATTATGTTTGGGGGGCAGCTGGGTGGCGCAGTGAATAGAGCACTGGCCCTGGATTCAGGAGGACCTGAGTTCGAATCCGACCTCAGACACTTAACACTTACTAGCTGTGTGACCCTGGGCAAGTCACTTAACCCTCATTACCCTGCAAAAATAAAATGATTATGTTTGATTCCTCAAAAATTCTCACCTGCCACATGGTCTATCTTATATTCTGATGGAAAAAACACACGCCAAAACACAAAAAACCCACTTCCATTTCTCCCTCCATTGATCTTGTGGAGAATATCTCTCCACAATGTGTCTTCCCCATTCCACTTCCTGGATTTCATTATGTGAGTACACTTTCTTATAAAATGCTACCCTCCCCTCCTTTTACTTTATTTCATTTGAATAAAGTGTCCAGAACTATCTTTTAGTCATAGGTTTCAGTCTGTTAAGTCTCAGTAACATCTGAAGTAAAAAACTGCTCTTTGTTTTAGGACCTCCGGTTACTCATTGCCTGAACTTGGGGCATTTGTCTATTGACATTTAGTGCCATGGGCATTACTATTAGTTCCTTTTCTTGGTTTTTACCTCCTGAGAACTTCCCAAATATCTTAACTTCAATTCATATTCCTTCTTTGTAGATGTATTTTGTAGTTTCTAGCTTGATAGATATAAATACAAAATTTTCTCCCTCTTCAGTCTAGTTTAATTTAAAAGCCTTTGATTACATTTTCCAGAAAAGGACTTTTCTAGCTTCAAAAGGCCCAGAGAGTTATTGCTCTTCCATTGTCCCACCAGTATCCAATAAACAGTCCCAGGTCCATTGGCAACATTGTCTATATTAAGAGCCAAGGAAAGAGTAGGTAAAGATTCAGGGTTCCACAAGCAGCCCAGCAAAGAAATTATGTTCTGCTTAAGGAAAACTACTTGAGCCACCCACAAAGGGGAGAAAGGACTCCCAGGAGCCAAGAGCTATGTATCCACTTTGCCACATATGCCTTCCTTTCCCTCCACTCTGTACGTAAGAGTGGGAGAATGTGTCACAGATATTTAATGGGATGTTTTTACTAACCACCGTCTTAGTAAATATCCTTTTCTAAATCTTACACAAGGTTGGTGACTAAAATGATACTCCACTGATAATCTTCTGGAGAAACACACTAAGGGAAGTATGGGACTTAACCAATGGCATTAAAGTCACTCCAACTCCATAGGAAAACTTCTAGAATTCTCAGAAAGAAGTCTATTCTTCCTCTAAGACCTGGGGCTCATCTGTGATAGTAAGTGTCTGATTAGTTATCATGAGACTTCATATGTGCTACTGTTTTATTTACAGCCATGGCCCAGGAGGCCAAATCCTTTTCTCAGACAACACCAGCTTCACCAACTGTTAATTTGCCAGATCAATGTTTTTTATCTGCATCTCTCCCTTGAATAGACAACAGTGAGGAAAGAAAAATTGTGCCCCCATTCTCTTCAATACTTTTTTCCTGAATACTTCATAAATTTTGATGATACTTATTGGTTTCAGTCTTGCAGCATCATTTTTGCCCATATAAATCATCAAAAGTGAGTGGGAATCATCTGTTTTGATGTCTTGGGAGGCTTTCTGTTAGATACTTTAGATAATTTGCCCTGAGCAGACAAACTGTAACAGATCTCTTTATTATTCTTAAGAGTACAACCAATAGTTGCCTCAGCATTCCTTGGCAAGAAATCACCAACCACCACTAGTTTTCACTCTTTCCTTTGACCCTTATTGGACAATATCTCATCTAATAGCTTCTGTGACTCTACTGTTCATTCTTTGGTGGACAGGAAGATACTTTGTCCTCAGACTGACCAGGTCTCTTTAGGGAGACCTCAAATATTTTAGCCTCAAATATTTTTGAAAGTTCTAAAATATGTCCCACTTATAAATTTTCCTGGGGCATCTCTTAGGAGAAGCAAGATGTTGTAGTGGATAAAGTACTACACTTAGAATGAGAAAGATGTGGGTTTGAATCCCTGATCTAACACTTATTAACTGTGACTCAGGACAAGTCACTTACTTACTGTGAGTTCCAGTTTTCTTATCTGTAAAATGGGGATAATAACGTCTGTAATCGCTACCTTGTAGGATTTTTTTGAGCCTCAAAGGAGATAAAATATGTAAAGAGCTTTGCAAGCCATACAAATGTTAGCTGTTAATATTATTGTTGTTAATTGTTGTTGCTATTATTAGGACCATTCAAGAATTAAAGCTAGCTATCCAGATATGAGTCCAAACCAGATCAGCAGTGAACAGAACTTGTACTATCCCACTTCTGTTTTTTTTACTCATGTTGTTGCTTCTACCTTGATGCCTTCCCCAAAATGGACCTGTGAACACTATCCATGCTCTGAGGTTCTAAGTCTGTGATGCAGTGAGACAGAATAGGAAGCAGGTTCCAAAAACTAGTTATATACTCGCTGATGAACTGCACTGGATGTATAGATAGATGGGTGGATGGATGGATGGATGGATGGACAGATAGATAAATATACACACACACATATATATACAGATATACAAAACATAATATATACACATGCATCATTCTTTATATAACTACATTATATTTATATAGATATCAAATACATTGTATTGTTATGTTACAATGTTATGTATCCATATCATATCTTATAGATCTATAGATTACAATATGTCATATATCTGTGTATACATTGCATGTTCACACATGCATATACACATGTGTGTATGTGCCTGTGCTTGAATGCTTGAATGTATGTAGGCACTTGGATACATTCTCTCATACCACAAACACTGATTAATCACATGATGATAATAATAACAACAACAATAACAATATTACTTTTCTATGTCTTAGTAGTATGTTCTATATGAGACACTCACCAAGGTCTAATAGAGGGTGGGGAGGGAATGGTATATACATGTGTATGATGTCTATGTGTATGTGTATGTATACATACATATATGTAAGTATCTCCTCCTTGCCCTCTTCTTCTTTCATGTCTGCATACTTTTTCTGGTTCTTAAACCATAAGTAAATGTCTGTGATCATTATTTCAAAGGATATATAAATTTTCACTCACCATCTCTTAATTTTCTATATCAAAGCACCACCCCAGCCTCTATTCCATTCTATGTTTTGTTTCTTCTCTTTAGAGCTTTTGTTCCTTAAGCATAGGAGCTGTTTTCACTTGTGTGTGTTTGTATACACACACATACACATATATGTGTATATATGTGTATACATGTATATATGTATGTTTATATGTATATATACAACCCTAAACATAGTTCTTGACATATAAGAAATAGAACATTTTTTTTCATTCATTCATTCATTCATTCTTTTGTTAGAAATTCATTTATTCATTTATTCATTCATGGTTCAGAACACTTAGTAAGTGCTTATTGATTCCACATAACAGGACTGTGAATATTAGTGCAATTTGAGGTTCAGAAAAAACAAATGACTTGCTCAGAGTCACAAGGCTCATCCATATGAGAGCAGGGAATTTCAGACACCTTGATGCCTTATTCTTGTAGGCCAGAAGCATCAAACATGGTCCATAATGTTCCCTGGTGCCTCCAGAACCACATTAAAATGTAATTGGGAAATATTTAACAAAATAAATAAAAACATAATACAACATAAATTATATTAATATGTGGTTTTCTAAGTGTATATACACCCTGTAGGGATCCTCATGCTTAGCTTAGTGGTCCTTGTTTCCGTTAGAGGTTGATACCACTGATCTAGGTAGACCTCAGGTTCTTAACCTGTTTTGTGTCTTGGACCTTTTGGCAGTCTGATGAACCCTCCTCAGAATGATGTTTCTGCATAATTGAAGGAAGTGCTAAATTTTGGTTAAATGTTATTGAAAATAGGGGCAGCTAGGTGGCGCAGTGGATAAAGCACCAGCTCTGGATTCAGGAGGACCTGAGTTGAAATCTGGTCTCAGACACTTGATACTTCCTAGCTGAGTGACCCTGGGCAAGTCACTTAACCCTCATTACTCTGTTAAAAAAAAAAAGTTATTGAAAATAAAGATGTAATTTTTCTAATCCAAGTTTTGAAACTCATTGAAATATATTCACAGATCCTCTGTGAGAAAATAATTATTAATAATGAATTTCTAGGAGAAACCCAGATGTGTTAGAATTAGCTGCTCTCTCCCCCTCCTGGGAAACCAATTTGGGATGAGCCTTCTGATTAACAAAATGAATGCAGATTGATCTTTCTGATTAGCTTGGGGAAGTAGCCTAGCTAGATGGTTGGAATTTGATCTCTAAACCCCCCCCCCACCCCCACCACCAAGGCATGTCAATCAAAGGAGCTGAATATTGCTAACCAATTAGCTTAGATCAATGTTTGGTGACCTGTCTCTACCAAAAAGAGGATAAAAATCCCTGGAGACATGAGGGTCACTCTCTCTCTCTTGGGATTCCTTCCTGGGACTCTTACTCTTCAAGCTGGGTATGTAATTGTTTAGGCCTGTAAAGCCTGTGGCTAATAGGGAAGTCAGAGAGACAGGTGGTCAATACTTTATTAATATGTGATATTAATTAATAATAAGTGCTTACTGCCCAAACTGGTGCAATAGCCATTAATTTATAAGCAGCAATATTTTAGAAACCCCAGCCTAGTCCCACAATATTTTAAATAACACATCTCCCAACTCCCCCATGAAAGAAGGCCATGAACCATTCAACATAGATTAAGTGGAGGATCTGGGATTGCATCCCTGCCTCTAATTTCCAATCCAGTGCTCTTTCCCCTTCATGACCAAACAAATAGCTAAGTGGCACAATGGGTAGAGCACTGGGTTTGAAGTCGGGAAGACCTGCGTTCAAATTTGACTTGAGATACTCATTAGCCATGTGATCCTAGGCAAGTCACTTAACCAATGTCTGCCTCTGTTTTCTCATCTATAAAATGGGGATAATAATAGACCCTATCTCCCAGGGTGGGTTGTGATGCTAAAAAGCCTTAAAGCTACTATATAAGTGCTTTTTATAAATAATATTATAGATGGTATAATGTTTAATGACAATGGATGATGATGATGTGATTAATCAGTGTTTGTGGTGTGAGAGAATGCATCCAGGTGCATATACACACACACACACACACACACACACACACACAGAGGAAGCAGCTCCTTCATTCAGGGCAGACAACAGCAGCCTCTTGCTCAAAGCCTTCTGCAAGCAAGAGCTGCTGGAAAGCCTCATAAATTGAGAGCCAGTTAAGCAGTCACAGCCCCCAAAGATTTCAGCTGATGATGGAGAAACAATTTATAGCATGTGGGACAGCAGGTTTAGGAGGACAAAGAACTCCACTCCATCTTTAGGAATATATCTTGATATATCAAGTGCTTTAGAGCCTCTGCTTCTATCTCCCAGGAACAACAAAAAATAAATACCGGAAGCTCATCCCTCAGAAACCGCTGTCCTTGGCTTAGGAATAGGTTTGGCCCTCTTTAAAGCACAACCTCTTTCTCCATTTTGCCTGGATAATGTTTTAGACCAGCTTGTAAGTCAGCAAATCCCCAGGGCTAGAAGAGTGTGAAGGGGGCAATTTCTCACCCAAGGCTTCCATTAGATTTGTTGTTTTGTTTTGAAAAGAAATGATGCAGACAGACCAGCTCACTGCAACAATAGAGGCATATATCTGTCAGCATCCTCCAGGCTTTCCGAAGGCCTTCTATAGCAACATCTCTCAGAAAGATGATATGGCTCTAATTTTATAGGGAAGAATGGGAACGTAGGATGACAGATTTCAAAGCCAGACCTTAGAAGTTATTTAGTCCATTTTATGGAAGAGGAAACCAAGGCCCCAGGGAGGAAAAGTGACCTGCCTGATGTCACACATGTAGTGACAAAGCTGGGATTTTAACTGAGGCCATATGACTCCAAATTTAATATTATTTTTCACTATAATCCCTGCTCTGGGCAGCAGAGATTCTGAACCATCTTAGGATCAAAATATCATGGACTCTCAGGGACCGTGCAAAGCTTAAGATATCTCTAGTTTAAACTCCACCTGAGTGAGAATCCCCTCCACAACATGCCTAACAAGTCACGCATTCCCTGTCTAAGGACCTCTAAGAAGTACTACCTCTTAAGGCAATCCATTCCACTCTCAGAGGATATCTGATTGAAACTGACCTCTTTGCCACTTGTATTCATTGGCCCTAGTTCTATATTCTAGAGACAAACAGAACAAATCTAGTCCCTGACTGGTCAGATATCATAGGCTCTAGAGCTAGGAGGGACCTTAGGAGGCATTTGGTCTGACCCCTATTTTAGGGACCCCCGGAAATGAGCCAAGCAGCAGAACTGAGATATGAACATAGAGCCACTGATACCAAATTCAGTAATGCTGCTGTTTGTTGTTTGTTATTTTCTCACTCTACTACTCCTCCGGTGCAAATGGCACCCACCTTTCCTCAGTCCCATAGCTAGGTCAGACATAAACCACACACAAATGGTATTATGATCCAACTATTAACCCATCCTCATTCTTCCCAGGGGTCTCTTGGCACAGATAATGGAGCTAGTTTAGAACTGGAGTTGGAGCCCAGCTGGTTCCTGATTGAGGAGGAAGCTCTATCAACCCCATATTAGAATATTACATTTGGAGCAGGAGGGTGAGGGGCATCTCATTTTAAATATTTATAGGGGTATAACTTCATCTACAGCTGCAGGCATAGGAAGAAGAGGAAAGACAATGTACACTGGATTAGCCGGTTCTTTGCAAGTGAATGTATTTACCATATCATGGCAAAGAAGGGTGGGGCACAGGCCAAATCCCTGCCCTGGTGCCCCCTCACCTTTCAGCAGCTGTTCAGGTCGGCTGGACTGTCCCCAGCCTACCATTCTATTGCCCGGAGAAATAGAAGGGTCTCATTAGAGAAGCTACCTCCCCCGCTAATGAATAAAAGGAAGGTTTGGGACTGGGAGGGAATGGAAAAAGAGGAAGTCATTGAAGCCCTGGGCTCAGATTTTGAATATCTACCATCGCTTCCTCTAGCCTGGGTCTTTTTTTGCAAAGATCTCAGAGCCCCCACTCTTCAACAAAAGAAACAGCTGCAGCTGCAGTGGTTCAATGCTGCCCCCTGGTGTTCCTGCTCACATAGAGCTTAGGATCTGGGAAGGACTGAAGGAGGCTCACCACAAGCTAGCTGGAAAAATAAATAGCTGTCCCCTCCCAATTCTGAGACTGCTGCATGGTGTTTTGTGCTTCTGCTGGAGATGAGCAGTGACTGCCCATGTTTGGACAGTACCCCGTGGGTTAGAGTTTAATAGGGCTTAGAAATGGAAGATACTTGACCATCTTATGCAATGTCTTCATTTAACAGAGGAGGACTATATAAGGGTTTACTCCACATCAAAAATGTAGTAAGTAGCAGAACTGTGTTTTGAACCCAATCTTCCCAATTCCGAATCCATAGTTCTTTCTATTATACCTCACTTCCCCACTTGATGATTTTTTCTTTGTTTGTTTTAGTTTTGTTTTTATATTTTTTTTTGGGTAATGGGGGTTAAGTGACTTACCCAGGGTCACACAGCTAGTAAGTGTCAATTGTCTGAGGCTGAATCCTGGATCCAGGGCCGGTGCTTTATCCACTGCACCACCTAGCTGCCCCCTAAGCTCATGATTTTTATAACGAATCTTCTTCCCAAAGAATCCCATGGAGCCAGTAGGGCAGACATTATTATTCTCAGTTCACAAGTCCAAAAAAACTGATCCTCAGTAAGGTTCAGAGACTTGTACAGATTTAGACAGTGGATAAATGGAAGAAACTGGAACAATAACACAAGAGTAGAAACAATACTAGCCAAGCAATACCACAGTCATCATCTTAAATAATAGTTCCACATAGTATTCTTTTGAATGAAGGTTATACTAATAGGTTTCAAGAGCTAATTTGCAAAGGATTCCAGTTTTCTAAATTCAAATAGGTCACAACTCTGTGGGGTACCAGCTCTATTTTTTATCAACACCCACTTCATTGCCAACCTAGACATGGCATCCCAGTAGATGGCAGGAAAACTAGCCTTATTTAATATTCCCAATTCTTTAACTAGTCATAGAGTGTAGATTTTTGACATTGTCCAAGTCACTTACCCATTTGGACCTTGGTTGCCTCCTCTGCAAATTGAGCGATTTGGACCTGATGATCTCTATTCTCCCTTCCGGCTTTAGCAAACTATGAATCCATGAAGCCTGGTTCCTTGTGCCAGCTCTGCCACGGCTACTGTTACCAACTTGGGGAAATCACTTCCCCTTTTCTGGACCTCTGTTTCCTCTTCTGAAAATTAATAGGCTTGGTCCAGCTGACTTCTCAATTCCTGTACTGCTAAGGCTGTTAGGATGTTAATGTATATAAATCTTTCTGGATCTTATGCATGTTTTCAGCTTCTACTTTATACAAGACCTTTCTTAGCTAAACTCCAACAAATCCTGATAGGACATTATCCCTTGGCTTAACATCATTAAAAAAAAAAAGTCTGGGAATGGGCCACTTGGTTGCTTGAGTCACAGAGCTATTCTTTTCCTAATACTATTCTTTAAGGATGTGGAGTGTTATTAAATAGATGGCAGAAATGGAAAGAACATTGCATTTACAGTCAGAAGATATCAATTCCAAGTTCTTCTCCTCTTTACCTGCGTGACCTTTGGAAAAATTACTTACTTTCTCTGGGTCTTTTTTTACTCATTTGTTAAGTGAAAGGGTTAAATCAGATCATTTCTAAGACCCTAGCTCAACTCTAAATGTTAGGATACCGGAGAGAAAGCACACATGACTTTAATCAAAATTAATAATGTGAGGACTGGTTCTTACATATAATAGCTATGTGATTTTAAATATGCCACCTAACCTTCCTCACCTTGATTTCCTTCTTTGTAAAATAAGATTACTGGGGCAGCTCGGTGGTGCAGTGGATAGAGCATTGGTCCTGGAGTCAGGAGTACCTGAGTTCAAATCCAGCCTCAGACACTTAACACTTACTAGCTGTGTGACCCTGGGCAAGTCACTTAACCCCAATTGCCTCACTAAAAAAAAAAAAAAAAATAAGATTACTGAAGGAAGGGAGGTAGGTGGCGGTGAAAGTGCCTTGCAAACCTTAAAGCATTACGTAAATGGGAGATCTTATTGTTAACGATAAACCTTAAAGTGCTATAAAAAGTGAGCTATTATAAATTATAAAAGACTATAAACATAAGCTAGTATTCTAAATGTTCAATGCAATGAGCTGTTTACAAGGATGCTATGAAACACTGCCCTCTGGTGGTCCTAATGTTACCAAAATGGTTTTCTGTTTTGTTGCCTTCATCAATCAGCGAGGAAAGGATCGGCATTGAAAAGGTCTTTAGACATGTCAGAGCCCTATGTGATTAGTTCTGGAACAAAAGAAAATCTGGTGAATAATAACTTAGAATAAATGAAAGAAGGGAACATTCAACATGCGTAAGAATATTAGTCATTCCCCCTCCTCTCTTTAATTGTGCCTCCTCTCAGTAATTAACCTGGGGGGGGTGGAGAGGGGAGTTCTTTTGCTAGTCTAGTGAAGCCTATGGACCCCTTATCAGAATAATGTCCTTAAATACATAAAATAAAATGCTAAGGTTTACAAATGAAACTAATTATATTGAAATCCAGTCATCAAAATGCAGTACTTTTTAAAAAGTTCATGGATCCCACATTAAGAACCTCTGCTAAATGAACTAATTTCAGTCACAGACAGGAAGAATGATATACAGGGAGTTCACTTCTTCAAGGTATAGGATTGTGGAAAGGCATGGAGGGAATATCGACATAGCTCACACTGAGGGAGAAATTATAAAACTGAAGAATGTTTGAGCTGGAAATGGACTTAGAACCCAGAAAGCCAAGGCTGGGAGGGATCTTAGAAGATTAAATGCTGAATGTCAGAGAGTGAGGGGGTCTTAGAACAGAGAATATAATAGCAGGAAAGGACTGTATAAGGCAAGATTTTAGAGGTCAAAAGGACTTTGGAAGTTATCTTCCCCAATCCCTTCATTATAATAATAATAATTTGTAGTTAAACATCAATCATTCAATCACTTAGCACTAAGCCTATTATGTGCCAGGACCTTTGTTAGGGTCTAGGGATGCAAAACCAAAATTGAAATGATCCCTGACCTCAAAAAGTTGTCTCTGATGGAGATAAATGCACAAGGATTAACTTATTTAAGGCTTATAAAGTGATTTCCTCACAAAACCCAGGAGATATTTAGTGCAAGATTATTATCACCATTTTATAGATTTGGAACCAGGGGCTCCGAGAGATTATGATTTTCCTAGGGTCACACAGCAAAGCAATGGCAAGATTGGGATTAGAACCCATTCCTAATTTCCTACACCTGCTGAAAGGGAGCACAGACCTTTCTTCCTGTGTCTCTCCTCTTGGTTGTATAGCCTATATTTACAGATGATTAGGCATGAAGGAAATAGCCCTATTCATTGCTATCTGCTTCCGACCCTACCCCCACAGAATTCAGCTGGTAGCCATATAGCTTATTTTGATCAAAAGAGACTAAGAGAATAGTTTTGTTTAGGACTGTATATAAGGACCAAGGTAATGGTGAATCTGAAAAGCATGAGATTTGGTAATTAGGCAATTGGATAACTGACTGTGCCAGATTCTCCCATTTATACTCAGGTAGGTAGCAACTCTCTCTATTTCTCTGTCCTCTCTGTCCCTCTTTCTTTCTCACTCTTTCTCTCCCTCCCTCCTCCTTTCTCTTTCTCAAGAATGTCTACTACCTATAAGCATGACTATTATGCAAAAGGACCATCTAGAAACTACCATATGGCCTGTTGGCTAAGTGATGTGAATTTGGCTGAAAAATAATTCCTTTTTTCAACCGCTTCCAGTTAGAGGTAAAAGCGCCCTCTGCTGGCCATTCAATATACTCATTCTCCCTGAAACCCCTCCATACAGTGACATAAGGCTCATTCATTTCAATTTGCTTTTGCTTATATCTCCTTATTGCAGAAATCATAAATCTGGTACTAAAATACTCGACCATGGACTTTTCCCTTAATGACACTTGTCCCCACTTCTTTAAGAAACCCAGTGTTTTCTGGATATTCAGAGAAACTCACATAGGAATTTCATTACATTTAAATCACTAAAAATATAAACCCTTATTGTTCAAAGACCACCAAACTCTGATACTGGAAAATATACAAACTTTAGTTCTTAGGAATCTTACTGTATAATGGGGAGAAAACAGAGACACCAATAACTCTAATGATCATTACTTGATAACTACAAACCTAAATGCAATCTGAGGTTTGAAGGGGGAGATCTTTACCCTCACAAAAGAAAATTATTGGTTTCCTGGTGCATGGTGCATTTAAGCAAAGCTTTAAGGGTAGATAGTGAAAAACAGACACAGGGAATAAATAGTAGAAGCAAAGAAATAGAGGTAGGAAAGTTCAGAGCATGCTCAGAGGACAGAGACCAGTCTGGTTTGACTAAAGCACGGTTCATAGAGGAGAATTTTTGTAGCACTTTAAGTTTGCAAAGCATTTATAAATGTCTTATTTTATCTTCACAACCCTGAAATGTAGGTGTTATAATTATTCCCATTTTAACATGAGGGAACTGAGGCAGACAGTGACTTGCTTAGGGTTTCACAGCTGGATTTCTGAGTCTGTACTTGAAATCTGGTCTTCCTGGCTCCATGCCCTGCACTCTATCTGCTGTCCCACCTAACTACCTCAAACATTTATCAGCTATGTACAATATGAATAATTTGAGATAATGCTAGAAAGGTAAGGTGGTACCACATTTTGGAGGTCCTAGAATGTCTGACAAAGGGTTTGGGATTTTATGCCATTTTTAATAGATAATCACAAAAGAATGTTGGGTGACATGTGATATATATATATATATATATATATATATATATATATATATATATATATATATATATATATATATATATATATATATATATGGTTAATTACTCTTACAACAGAATAAAAGATGACTTGTTGGGGGGGGGGGAAGAGTATGGAGGGAGGAATACCTGACGGAAGGCAATTACAATAGTTCAGAGTTGGAGGAAGCAGATAATGGAGGTTTATAACAAGGAATTGGCAGTGGAAATAGAGAGGAAGAGATGGATATGAAAGCTGTTTGGGAGATAGAATTAACCAGGTTTGATAACCTATTTTGTGTATTAAAGGGAGAGACCTCATAATCATCATATGGTCAAAGAAGACTAAAAATGGAAATGGTCAACATTGGAAAGACTTTGAGAAGTTAGACACATTAAAATAATGTTCATGAAACTCGATCATTCTGAAAAACATTCTGGAATTATGGAAAATATATAACTAAACTTCATATCCTTTGTCTCAGTGAAGAAAGACACAATATATAAGAATTTGGATGCACATTAGTCTATATGTTATTTGGAGGATTCCTTTTGGCATGAGCCAAGCCACTGATGCCCTTTACAACTCTAAAAAAATGTGATTTTATTATTCTGTGAATGTTAAATAAAACTAGAAAGGTAGATTGGAACCAGGTTATAGAAGGCCTTAAAGGTCAGGCTAATAGTTTTGTTCGTTATCCCAGAGGCATTAGAAAGTCATTAAAGTGTGAAAATATGTTTAATGTGATTGTACATATATAACCTATATCAGATTGCTTTCTCTCTTGGGGAGGGGGGAAGGAAGGGAGGGAAGGAGGGAGAAAAATTTAGAACTCAAAATCTTATTAAAAATGTTGAAAATTATCTTTACATATAACTGGAAAAAAACAAAATACTATTAAGATTGGGGGGAAAAGTCATTAAGTAAGGTTGCCTTGACACTCCCTGGGACCATGTGTCTTCATCTTGACCTTGGCCATTTTCTATTTAAGAACTGTAATCCAATCACCATTACCATTGCTTCTGGCAAAGGGGCCTATCTCTGGATTGTCATATTGTTTCCACTTACCATGCTTGTGAATTCCCAGACCAAAAATTCCTTCCTGAGCACCACTGTCTTTTCATTGCCCTTTGTGTTACCTGCAATTTTGTTCCCCAAAGAGTTTGCAATCCAATAGGGAGAGTATAATATGCTTGCTTTGATACTTTTATTCATATAGGATCTCACTTATATGGATATTTCCTTCCCATGTACAAATGTCAACCCACCTCATTTTATGAGATTCTTGTCCACAACTTTCCATAACTCCCCCATAGAAAATCTATCCAAAGTAGTATTGTCTTTTGATCTTCTGTTTTGTATATATGGGTGCACCATTTGACTATCCATCCTTATCCTTAATTCTTGCTACATGAACCTCCTTTAATGACTATGCATGTCTTCAATGACATCCTTTAGACAAACTCTTTTATACATATGATTATTGGCAATATATTGCATTCTATTTACATGCAATATATCTGTTTTACATGCTTGGTCACTTGTAATTTTGGTTCTTCTGAGAACGCCATCTTCCAAGATTTGATTCCATTTACCAGAAAAATATTTATATTATAAAGACGGACTTTTGTCACCATTGAAAGTATTTCCCCACATCTATTATATATAATAATATATAAGTTGTAACCTAGTCCACTTTTTACATTTTATTCAACTCTGTTCTTAGATCATGGTTTATCTTCAATGTCTGTCCAACATGTGTTTTAAGTCTAATTAGATGGACTACCTGTCCAATGGCAGGTCATATAAGTATTTTCTATCCACTTGGTTTTTCTTACATGGACTTCTATTATAGATCTTTTTTGTACATGCCAAAGGTTCAGTGGACCTCATTAAAAAGGCCTAACAGCATCCTGGGGCTTGATGTAATCAACAAAATGTGATTCATAAACTGGAAAATTGAGAAAACCTCACTACGTAAAGGTAGTTCTTTTATTTGGACATTGCACTGGAATCTTCCACGACAATTGGGAACATATTTGGTTAGCATGTTTCCCTGTGGAATGTTGGACTTGATATTGAAAGTCAAACAATTATTGAACAAAGTTATCTCTTTAGTTGCATCTATTCTTATCAAGGAATCACTAAGATGTAACACATGCATGGAAGAACTCTTGTTAGAGGAGATGTTAGAGAAGCCCTTAAGGTACCAATCTGTTCTACCAGGTATATTTATTTTTTGTAATCAAAAAACAATAAACACAGCAGGTTTCTGTATTCTCTATACTTTCAGTCAATTGTCTGTCTGTGAAGATGTAGTCTACTGTAGAAAATTGTCTGCAAAGTCTCCTCATTTCCCTCTTGATGTTTAATTAAATATCCCCTTGATATGTGTGTAGAGTATTCTTGTAAAGACTTTCAAAGAGTTGAGAAAGTAGGAATTGTATTGGGAAGGACTGGTGTGTTTTTATCACCTTTGGGAAGAGGTAATATCATCTGTGATTGTTGCATTATTTTCTTTGGCTATTTTAGAAACTTCTCCTTTTGAAATTTCTTGAAAATAAATCTCTTAGCTCCATTGGCTAGGGTATGAGGAAATATATGCTGGGAAATGAAAGTTATGTTAAAAAATAATAATCATATATAAAAACAAATCCTAAATGCCTTTAAATAGTGTTCCTTTCAGAATAGATTTCTTCTATATGTATTAGGTCACGTCCAGCTGTTTTTCCAAATTTTTGCTTTCTTAAGTGCTATTTCTTTTTCTTTCTTTAGCAATCCAGTATTGAGTTCCAAATGTGATAGTTCCAAATTCCATCAATGATGAAAATAGATTGCTATAGAAATAATGTAAAATATATTTTTTAAATGTTGGTGTGTATTTGTTGGTCTGTACATTGTATATGTGTGTATATAATATAAAAAGACATCACCCATACCAACCACAATATACACACATACATATACATTCACATATATGTGCAAATATCAATACACACATATATACATATACTTTGTGTGTATAGATACATTCATTCTGTCTGTATATAAGTATACATATACAAATATAGAAACATATACATACATACACTCCTCACCCCCAAATTTCCATTCATATATATGTATATATGTGTGTGTGTGTGTGTGTGTGTGTGTGTGTGTGTGTGTGTGTGTGTGTGTATAATTAGTTGGATATGATTAATCTCATTCCAGGCTTTCAACAGACCTATTTTCACCTCCATTGCTAGTCATTGTTTTGTAAAAAAATAAGTTTTGGTCTTCTTTTATCTTGCCCCTGTATAATGTTTAAACCAATGACCTTCTATTTCAAACTAGCATTTCTCTTGGTTTCCATGTCCCTACTTGGCAAGGATACTCATTGTTTTATTGTCGCACTGTTCCCTTGCTCTTTTGGCTTCTGGTTTGTAGTGACATGCTAGTTGTGCCTCTCATTCTAGTCTAATTATGTCTACAGAATCTCAAAGGTCTGAGATTTTAAACTCAGGGAGACATTCAAATGGGGCTTTGGGGATCATTATAAATGGATTAGGAATTTTACTTTCTCTCTTTTCAAATATATTTTTTGAGGCAATTAGGGTTAAGTGACTTGCCCAGGGTTACACAGCTAGTAAGTGTTAAGTGTCTGAGGCCAAATTTGAACTCAGGTCCTCCTGAACCCAGGGCTGGTGCTCTATCCATTGTGCCACCTAGCTGCCCCACCAATATATTATTTTACTGCAAGGTCCAGAAACTTGCAAGAGGGTCAGTCAGTCAATAAGCATTTATTAAATGCCTAAAATGTGCCAGTAACTGTGTTGAGAGAAGTTAGTGCCAGCTTTAAGTGCTATACAGTGGGCATTCAAACCAAGGGAAGCACAGGGCAACAAAACAAAACAAAAAAAACTGAAATATCCTTCAAGCCCCTGTTAGCACAGACAGCCTAGTACAGGGTCACATTAATAAAACCATCCATGTTTCAATGATGATCACTATAATATGAAATTGATTGAATAATTGATTATCCTGAGACAATTAACCTTGTTATAAACACTAGAAGAACAATGGAGGTGAAGAACAGGAATTGGCCCATTTATGATATATAGTTGACTAGATAGCATATTGAGTTAGCTAAGTTAATTCTCTTATTGAACAGGAGGAAGAGATCAGATTGGATTGCATTTTAAAGACTAAACAGTATTTTCATTGATCCTAAGATTTCCCTTGTTCCATTCACCTTTCTCTTTAAAATATGGCTGCAGCTAATGAAATTCCATGATCTTTGGTGAGTTAAAATGGAAGGTGACTCAAAGGGTAATGGAAAGGGATGTGGCAGGTACAAATAGGCTGCAGAATATCACCCACAATTACTTGTACACTAGAAACAGCATTAAAATATTCCATTGAAGGTATGGATGACAAAGAAAGGACATAGAGTGTTCATATAACAACAAAGCATAACAGATGGACAACCTGAGTGCTACACTTTTGTTAAAAAGTAGTCAAAGAGCTGTGTGACCCTGGGAAAGTCACTTAACGCCAAGTGCCTCACCAAAAGAAAAAAAGTAGTCAAAGAAATAGGGGAAGACCTTCAGTGCTCTGGATAGATCGAGAGAGAGAGAGAGAGAGAGAGAGAGAGAGAGAGAGAGAGAGAGAGAGAGAGCGAGCGCACATAATTATGGGGAAAATCTGCTGGAGAAAACAAGAAAGGATGGGATCAAGGATTGATATAAGGGTCTTGTCAAAGAGAAAATCTACCTCTTCATCATAGATTAAAGGAAGAAAGAGTGAAGAATGATATCAAGGAGTTGTAAGATGAAGAGATGGGGAGAAGAGGCAATTCACAGCAAATGGCCTAAATTTTCTTCTTAAAGTATGAAGCTAGGTCTTTAGCTCTTAAGCAGGGGGCTGGAGAAAAAATATTTGGAAGAGATACCATGGGAAGTAGGATAGAGAATTAATTAAAGAGAATTTTAAATGATTGCCATATTGCAATCAGGGCCCATATGATCAATGGAGAACAAATAACATAAAGTTGTAGCATACTCAGAATAATTGGCTTGAAAGCTCCAGCTCTATTCAAGGACATCTTCATAGGGGTGGAGGAAGAGGCTGAGAGGAGTGATCCGTGGTTAAGTGTTGGCTAGGTGTATGTGGCAGTGGGATAAGGGAGCAAAGAATTTGAGAGTAGACAATAGTAAAGAGTTGAGCTAACTGGTTTACTAAGGATTGAGATTGCAAAGAAAAGAAATTGAAGCCAGAAAAGTATGATGGTGCTGGGATTTTAAGGAGTAGAGGAACTGGAGGACATGATGAGGATAAAAACTAGGTTTAGGAGGAGTAAGGTAGAGGAAAAAATAAAATTAGAAGATGCTATAATTGGATAAAAAAATTTGGAATTATGCATCATGGAAGTGGAATACCTGCAATTTGCAGAGGTGGAGTAAAGGAATAGTCCATGGGAAAAGAGTAGATTGATGAACTGAGAGGTAAGGGTGTTTAAGGGAATATAATTGCATGTTAAAGTAGTCATTTACATACGTTGAAGAAGAGTGTGATCCAAGTACTGAACTTCTTGAGTAAGGAAAAAGAATGACATAGGGTTTGGTAATTAACTGACTCCAAGATTTGAATTTAGTGATGTATTTAGAAAGAATGAAGGGAGGTAGAACAATGTCTAGAGCTCCAGATCTGAAGTCAGGAAGATTCATCTTCCTGAGTTCAAATCTGGCCTCAGACGCTTGCTGTGTGACCCTGGACAAGTTACTTATTAGTTTCCTCTTATCTAAAATGTGAATAATCGGGGGCAGCTAGGTGATGCAGTGGATAAAGCACCAGCCCTGGATTCAGGAGGACCTGAGTTCAAATTGGACCTCAGACACTTGACACATACTAACTGTGTGACCCTGGGCAAGTCACTTAACCCTCATCGCCCTGCAAATAAATAGATAGATAGATGGATAGATGGATAGATGGATAGATGAATAAAAATAAATAAAATGTGAATAATCATAATACCAACTCTCAAGGTTGTTTTGAGGATAAAGTAAGATATTCATAAAGGGCTTTGCAAACCTTAAAGTGCTACAAAATTGCTAGTATTATTATATTTTTCTCCCCCATGAATTGTACTTCAGCCAAACTGAACTGGTCCCTGGGCAAGTCACTTAATCCCTATTTGCCTCAGTTCCTCATCTGTAAAATGGGGCCACACTGGAGAAGGAAATGACAAACCACTCCAATATCTTTGCCAAGAAGATCCCATGGACATAGAGTCAGGCACAACTGAGTAACTGAACAACAACAGCAAGTACAGACATGGGAAGGCATATATGCTTATCAGGTATAGCTAATGCAATTAGCTTTAAAACCTTGTGTCTTATTTTACACAATTTCTAATATGTTATATATAGTGTAAGAGATTATTCTCACTTGATTGTCCATTTTTAGATACCAGTGAGACACCAGCAAGCTAGAGCATATCCAGAAGGTGACCAACATGGTAAAGAGACTAGCTACCATGAAATAATAACCACAGCAACAGCAACAAGAACAGAGACAACAACACTGTATATCCATTAGTTGGATGAATAATAATGATGAACCCTCTCAGAACCTAACTGCAGTCAGTGTCATGAGGGTTTGTGGGTAGACTATTGCAAAATAAGGAAATACTAACCATGAAAATGTACAATAGGGAATTTCTGGTGTACCCTGAAATAATGTGTATTTTTGAAGGCTTTTGAAGCCCTGAAACTCTGAATATTAGGCACTGGTAATACCCCTGACTAAATTAGCACTCCAGCAAAAAAATATGTCATGAATTTCAATTTAATACCAGGTGTCACTGAGAAGATGGGCAAGCTGAGATATAAATCACTTCCTGAGCCAGAGGAACTGTCTGAGCATGTCCAGTGAACTTACTCCCTGCTTCCTTCATATAGATGGGTCTTCCCTATAAATTCCCTCCTTCCTCCTTTTGAAGAGGCATGACTTTCTCCCCTCTCCTCCAAACCTGCAATGTTCTGTTATCCTAAGGAAGGGAAAAAATGACACTTGTTTAAGCTAACTCCCAGAATGAGACTTTTATCAACCCATTTAACAACAATAGCAACACACCCCAGAGTCCTTGATTCTCTTGGATTCTTTTGCCAGGATTAGAAAAGTCCAGTTCCCATCCCTATTCCTACCCCACAGGGTTTGCCTAGTGGCTTCAGTTCCCAGGTCATCTGAACCAATTAGCTTATCACTACTGGAAACAGTATTTCTCCAGAAAAGTGAATTCCCCATTTTGTTATCTCTGAATATTAATCACAACTAAACTACAGTAAATAGTTCAAGTTTATATTGGTTGACATTTTTAAAAAAATAACATTTAAAGACAATATAGAAAATAAATAGTGAGAGGGTAAAATAAAAGGCAAAAACTTCCAATCCCCCATCTAGAAGGCATGATTTAATTCAGACACAGAATGGGAAGCAGCTCTGCCTTGTATATGGATGAGGCAAGGGTTAGGACAGGGAGCAAAGGAAGGTGTTGTATCTTAGGGTTTTGCGTACCTCTACTGCTTGTAATTACTCAGTTCTCAGTTCACACTGTATATCCATCAGTTGGATGAATCATCTTAGTTCTGATTCTCAGTAGTCTCAGAATGTGAGGTTCCTCACAATTTCCACTGTAGTCTCACATGGTCTTTCTTCACAACCATCCATGATGACATCCTTTTGTCCTCTTATATGCTTTGCTTCTTTATTTATCAACCTACGCACACCTTTACCAAACATCATTGGAGGGGCAGCTAGGTGGTGCAATGGATAGAGCACTGGCCCTGGAGTCAGGAGTACCTGAGTTCAAATCCGGCCTCAGACACTTAACACTTACTAGCTGTGTGACCCTGGGCAAGTCACTTAACCCCAATTGCCTCACTAAAAAACAAAAAAACAAACATCATTGGAGTAGGAGTTTGTTTACTGTCTGTCCAATGAAGCAGGTTCCTCCCCTAAGTTTTTTTCTGTCTCCTTGTGGGTTTGATTAAGTCAGATCTACATAAAAAGTGGACAGGCTGGCACAGGGTTGCAGCTTTGCCCCACTCAGAACAATCATGATAGTCAGCTGAAGACTCCATCCTTTCCTGTTCTGGTACTATAATAAAACAAGATACATTTTAACAAATCTGAAATATCAATAGCCCTTAACTCCTAGAAATGCTTCAGAATAAATGGCACTGGCTGCTAAAGCATACAGATCACAAGTGTACAGGTAATGGATCGAAGATACAAATTATTATTATTAATTATTATTATTAATATGCCAGTACTAAATAATGACAAAACTGAAATAAATATTACCAGTGATCCTCTATAACTTCATATTGCTTTTTTGTTAATGATATCTTCAGCTCTAAATTACACTGTGCATTGCATATCAATGCAGGATGATCACATGGAACAATACAGTTCTTAAACACAGATTAGATAAAATAGGAACAAAAAATGAAGAGTTACTTAAATCTGAAGATGGAAATCCTAATATGCCTGAACAAGTTGAAAAATTCCACATATCACCACAAATTACAAAGGTGTTATCTTAAAATGAAATATGCAGCAAAACCAATGCTGATATCTTGAATACTTTTTTTTAAAGGAAATGGGCATACTGTGAATGGAATTTCAAAAAGTGCCTTTTGAATTTGATGTCACAGATTCATTTAATAGAACTATACCAAAAATAACAATTTTAATGGTAGCTCCTTTAAGCATCATGAATGAAAGCATTCTCCCACAGTATTTGACAGACAGTATAAAAACATCTTGTAATACACACATAACAGTATATTTGCATTGTCATAGTAATGACCATAAGATGTATAATGAAGTTATTTAGAAATACTCCTAAGAACAAAAATCAGATCACAATAGCAAAAGCAAATAGAAAAATCTGTGAAAGAATATGAACACAGGGACTTTTTTATTTTCCTTTGTATCCCTGGTGGTGAGCAGAGTTCTTGGTTCACCTAGTAAGTGTTTAATAAATGCATATTGATTGATTGATTGCTGAAAGATAATGGGAGTGTTTAACAATAACTAACTGGTATGCACTCTAGGAAACTTGAATGTGACATTGCCTGATCAAATGCAATAGAAGAGAAAGACATGGAATAGGATCTAGTGGGAAAAAAAGATATGGGAAATTCTTGATATCCTTAAATCATAACTAAAACTGAGGACCAAAAGGTGAATAGAGTCAAAGAATCAAGACAGCACAAAAACCAAATAAACAATTCAATGAAATCAACAATAAACTCTTAGGGCAGCTAGGTGGCACAGTGGATAATGCACTGGCCCTGGATTCAGGAGGACCTGAGTTCAAATTTGGGCTCAGACACTTGACACTAGCTGTATGACCCTGGGCAAGTCACTTAACCCTCATTGCCCTGCAAAACAAAACAAAACAAAACAAACAAAAAAACCCAATAAACTCTGAAGAGAAAAAGAACCCCCAAAGAAGGAATTTGGAAAAATATCTGGTATTCTATATGTTTTAAAGAAGCCCAACACAAAGAAAGTATGAGTTTGATCAGATGTATTTAAAAGATATATTTATATAAACTTACTGTATTTAATGAATTATGTTTATATATGTCTCTATATAATCAGATAGAAAGTCTAAGCACATACATATACATATATATGCATACATACACACATCTATCTATCTATCTATCTACTGTCCTTAGACTTTCTATCTGAGTCCCATTAAAAAGAAACAACTGAGAATAAGATAGTAATCAACAATAAATAGACATTTTTGTAGTCCTTTATGGCTGACAAAGGACTTCATATACATAATCTATATTTTATCTTTATTTTTATATACTTGTATGTGCACATGACTCTTTATTCTTATTGATTCTTTATTTAACCTTTATATTTCTCTTGGAATTAAAATTTCTAAGGTACCTATCTTTGAGTTCCCTCTGCTAAACAATTTCCCCAAATAGAACAGAAGCTCATTGAGGATAGGTCCAAATCTCATTTTTTCTTTTTGACCCCAGTTGCTAGCATATACTAGGCACTCAATATAATATTATTAATTGATAAATTTCATTTGATGTTTTGGAAACCCTATAAGGTAGGTAAGACAACTATTATTATCTTCATTTTATTGATAAGACTCAGGGAAGTCAAATGAGTACCACATAGCTAGTAAGTGTTGGGGCAGGATTCAAACCCAGATTTCATAGATAATGAGTAGCCATTGGTCAGGGATGTTGTAGAGGGGATTGACCCTTTTTTTTTTTTTTTGGTGAGGCAATTGGGGTTAAGTGACTTGCCCAGGGTCACACAGCTAGTAAGTGTCTGAGGCCGGATTTGAACTCAGGTACTCCTGAATCCAGGCCCGGTGCTTATCCACTGCGCCATCTAGCTGCCCCAGGGATTGACCCTTTTGGGTACAAGTCAGACAAGGTGATCTAGGCCCCTTCCAAATCTATGATTCCATAATTCCATTAATATTTCTGCCTCATAATGGTAGGGCTCCAGGGCAATCTTAACTCCAAATCACTTACTGACATCAGACTTAGCATATCTAAAACCAATTGAGATAACTGAGAAATACCACCAACAAGACAGATTTACATATTTGAAGTAATCATGATGAGAAAGAGGTAATTCAGTAGAATTACTTATTGGAACTTTAGGCTTTCTTATATATTGAGAATTTGAAGCTTTTCAAATGGAAACCTCAGAACCACAGAATCTCAGATTTGGAAGAAACCCTAGGCTGCACCAGACTAAATACTCACTATACAAGGCCCTCCCCAAAAAAAGATTGTCCAATCTTCTCTCCCTCTTCAGTGAATTTGTTCTGGACCACCCTAGCCTGAAGTGATTATTCTGAACTCCAACAACTCTCTGTTTGGAAAACCCAGTATCAAAATAATAACACTTCTTTTCCTTCAGCTCTATTTATCTAATGTATATGTATATGTGTATGTGTTTATATATATATGTATGTATATTTATATGTACCTGTACATATATATATGTATATATGTATGTATGTATATATATATACATATATGTGGCTATTTATTCTTATTCTTTCTTTAATCCTTATATTCCTCTGGGAATTAAAGCTTCTTATTATTCCATATGTTTATGCATCCATATCTTTATCAGCTCTTTTTGTTGCATCATGTTTTCCCTAGTCTAGTCATTATAGAGTGCTAGAGTTGGGAGAGACCTTAGAGATTATCTCCTATAAAACCCCTTCATTTAACATCGGAAGACACTGAATTTCAGAAAAGTTTGCAAAGGTATGAGGCAGGTCCAGGATTCAAACTCATGATTCTGACTCCGAATCTAGCACTCTTTGAACTACAATAGCAAAAATCATTATAAAACATCTAAAGCCATTCCTTGCCTATTTGCTGACAGGGGGTGGAAACATGCTAATTTATATTCATGATTTTCTCACCTTCCAATTCCAGATATGATTTTTTTTTTAACTGATGAAATGGTGATCTTTGGCAGCAGAGACTAATCAATCTTAGCAATTGCCTATTAGTTCCCAACACTACTAATTATCTTTGAATTATCTCCTCTTGTTTGGAAGCTGTTGACAGATAAGTGGAAAAATAACTTTATTATATCTGATTGTTACCCCCATGAAATTGCATTTCTATAAGCGTGCAATTGTGCAGAAGTTGGAAGTTGAGAGTAACTTCGGTAGGGCAAAGTTAGGCAGGAATCTCCTTGCTTAAGAAAAGGAAATTAAAGGAGACCTCCATTGAAAAGGGAATGGCTAAACAAATTGTGGTACATAAACAATGGACTATAACTGCCCCAAAAGAAATAATGAATATGCAGAATTCAAAGGAACAAGAAAAAAATAGATTATCTGATGTAGAAAAAGTAATTGGAACCAGGAAAATAATATTAAAAAAAACAAAACACAAAAACTGTTGGGCAGCTATGTGGCCCAATGGATAGGATCAGAAAAACCTGATTTCTAATCCTATATCAGACTCTTGTGTGACCCTGGGCCAGTCACTTGCCCACTTTGAGGCTTGGTGTCCTCCTCTATAAAATGAGGGGTTTGGGCTTGGTGGTCTCTAAGATCCTTCCCAATTCTAAATGTATAATCTTGTGATTGCAACCATGTAAATGGAAAGCATGATTAAACACACACACATGCACGTGCATGGCTCTATAATTATAGTCATTGAACCTGGCCTCAGAGAAGAGATGAGATGATATACACCCTTATCTTCATCAGAGAGGTAAGGAACTGTGGTTGAATACATTGTCAGACATAATGCATAGCTCAGCTTTGCTGAACTTTTTCTTTAAAAAAAAATTTTAAGGAAAATATTGACTGGATAGGGAAAAGAGGCAGCTAGGTGGTGCAGTAGATAAAACACCAGACCTAGAGTCAGGAAGACTTATCTTCCTTAGTTTGTCTGACCTCAGACACTTACTGGTTCTGTGACCCTGGGTAAGTCACTTAACCCTCATTTTTTTCCTCAGTTTCCTCATCTGTAAAATGAGCTTGAGAATGAAATGGCAAACCAGTATCTCTGCCAAGAAAACCAAAAGTCAGAAACAACTGGAAAATGACTAAACAATAACAACAACTTGACACGAAGTTTTTCCTTATATAAAACCTAAAATTTCCTTCTTGCAACTTCAAATCACCACTCCTAACACAAATTTAAATAGTCTCCCAGTGTTTCATCCTTTCAAATACTTCATGACAGCTTTCACACCTCACCTCCAGTTCCAACATCTTCCAATACTGAAATATTATCTCAGTGCTTTCCATTCTTACTCTTTTAGTCCTTTTGCCTACAGACAGGGCAGTTATAGGAGGATTCAACATAGTTTGTCGAGTCAGTAGACTTTTCATGTGTAATTTTTAGTACATTCTTCCTTAAAAGTAAGAGGGATTCTTTCAAAATTCTTTTTTCTAAGCTGGGACTTAAGAACTGCACCATCTCCCTGGAAACATACCTACATATACACACCACATCTAGCTTTGATGTAGTGACAGTAAGAACCCTACTCTGGGATTCTCTCTCATGTGGTTACCATCTGGCCAATTTCTCCCTCCTAGGGGTGGAGAGAAATCCAGTCTGCATCTATATTGTATCCCAAGTCACACTTTCCTCTCCGTTAGGATGGCATAGTTCTTTCCCACTTTCTCTTCTTCCTCATGATCTTCACTGATTGTTCCCTTAGATCTCATGTTCTCCATGGAGGAGAAAATAACATCATGTATGCAAAATCCTATACAAACCTTAAAGCACTATGAAATTATTAGCTGCCACTACTACTCGAAGTACAGTGATTCAATGGCTCTGGGGAAAGTTGAAGTTTTCTAAGCTTCATCAAGCCCCTTTTGGTCTTCCTCCTTAAGCTTCACGGGGCATGAGGGGAAGGAAAGGGGTTGAAAAGAATCTCACCACCCTAGTGCCACTAAAGCCTTTTGAAAGTTTACTAAATAGAACTCTCAGGATGATGTGCAGGGACCAAATCTGGCAACCAGGAGTATGATAAGAGTTAAAAGGAATTTTCTGGCCACAATCCAAATAAACTGATAAAGTCTGAGCAACAAGAGAGTTCAGTTCAAAAGAAAGATTTAAGTGCCTGAGGGCTTTTCTAAGAGTAGTGATCTGGGATCTGGGATCACCAAGGAGTTGAAATAGCCCTGGGGTTATCAATTAAAAGAACTGAACTTTAAGCAGCTTTACCTTTGGTTAAATCGATGCACCAGCAGATGGCAACAGAGAGCAGCTCTGGAAAGCTACCAGATGAGCTCGGTAATGGAAGACCGCAGTGGAACACTCCAACTCAGAAGATAACTGTGCAATGACATCACTAAAAGACATCAATGACTCTGAAGGAGCAGGGTCAGAGGAAGGAGAAGGGTTCCGTTGGTGATACTGCCATAGCAGCTTGTGATATCTTGACTATAATATATCCTTCCTGTGTGTTCTTCAGCTACACATGTTTCCTGGCAACAGACATTCCCTGCATGTATCCTTTATCCCATTGGTACCATTGTGAGCTATGGGAGAGCTATGTGTATATGTGTGTAGGGAGGGGAGGTGGATTTTTCTCATCACTTTTCTCACTATTCTTGAATGCTGTGATTCAACTTGTCCCTGAAGAAAAGAGAGCATGCACCTTCCTTCTTCTTTGCAGAAGTGGGAGACTCAGTGTAGAATAATGTATATACTGTCAGGCTTCTATGATGTGTTGATTGATTTTGCTTGAATTGCTTTTTAAAAAAATTAAAGATTTTTAGATTTAAAAATTTTAAATAAAGAATAAAAAAGAACCTTTGTTACCAGGAATGGCTTTCTAGGGAGGTCAAGATAATATAAAATATCAATACAAATTAAAGATTGTAAATAGAATTAGATGGGCAAAATACATACATAGCTATCCATATGCATGTGCATATACATACACATAAATATACCCATCTATATATGGAGACACAATTTAATAGCAATACCAGACAGGATAAGATAATTACCAAATGAGTGATTGGATCTGTTTAATTATATTTCTGTACTGATGACTCCCAAATCTATCTTTCCTGCTGACCTCCAGTCTTGCATTTCCAACTGCCTCTTAGGCAGCTTGAATTTGATGTTCAGTATGCAGCTTAAATTCAATATGTCCAAAACAGAAATCATTACCTTTCCCTCGGAACCCTCTCTGTCTCTTAACTTCCCTATTTCAATAGAGGGCAACACCATCCTCCCAGACCCCAGGCTCAAAACCTTGGAGTCCTCTTGTACTCACCTGCCTTTATATTCAAGCTTTGCCAAGGCCTGTCCATTTCACCTTTGCAACATTTCTTGAATATGTCTCATTCTCTTCCATGACATCACCACTATTTTTGCACAGGTCCTCATTACTTCACGCCTTGATTATTGCATTAATCTGCTGCTGGATCTTCCTGCCTCAAGTCTTTCCCCATTGCAATCTATCTTTCATTTAGTCACCAAAGTGATTTTCCTAAAGCACAGGTCTGATTCATGTTACTCCCCTACTCAGTAAACTCCAATGGCTCCCTATTGCTTCCAGGAGCAAATATAAAATGCTTTGGCATTCAAAACCTTATATAACCTATTCTCCCCAGCCCCCACCCACACCTTCTTACACCTTACTCCCTAACACCGACTTTTCCATTCAATGACACTGGTCTCTTGGATGCTTTACAAACAAAACACTCTAGTTCTAGCTCTGGGCACTTTCATGGTTCATCATGCCTATAACACTTTCCCTACTCAATTCTAGCTACTGACCTCCCTAGGTTCCTTTAAGTCCCAACTAAACCCTCCACAGAAAACCTTCCCTAACCCTTCTTAATCCTAATGTCCTCCCTCTATTTAATTATTTCTTATTTATTTTGTATATAGCTCACTTTATATTTATTTGTTTGTATTTATGTTGTCTCCTTCATTAACTTATAAACTCCTTGAGAACAGGGACTGTTTTTTGCTTTGTTTTGTATCCCCAGTGCTTAGCACAGTACTTGGCATAGAGTAGGTACCAACATAAATAAATGTTAATTGATTGATTGACTAATCTGAAGACCAGAAAGAATTGATGGAAGAAAATTGAGGGACAAAGAAAAAAAAGAAATTTCCATGATAATCTTGTATATTTTAAAGGAATATCAAGTTGCACATTGTAGATGTGCAGTTTCATGTAAAATCACCTTTTTATTGTATTATGCTATAGAAATGTTTGTTTTATCCCATAAATTAAAAAATAGAATTAAAAAACAAACAAAAAGAATTGATGGAAAGGATGACAGTTTCACGTGGTGGAACAAGAAGAGTAGGACTTAGATCGTTAGAAAGAAAGGGAGAGAGCATTAGAGGCAGAGTGAACCAACATAACATAGAGGCAAAGACATGACAGTCATGCAATTATAGATCAAACATTTTCCAAGCACTCATAGTACGCAGGGGCTCTGAGTTGGGGAAAAAGCAAAAATGAGAAATGGGAGAGTTGTTGAAGTCCTGGTAAAGGCAAGTGAGTAAAAGGGAAAGGGAGAATAAGGTATAACTAAGCTTTGCTGAGGAATGTGGTCTGGTAGGGATTTAGTCTAACATGAGGCTGGAAAGCTGTAGATGGGGGAGATTCTGGAATAGTCTTGAATAACAGGTTAAGGATTTGTCAATAGGAACTTTGGAATTTTATTTCTACTTTTCCCTGGTTCCCATGCTTTCTTTTTTATACTTTTACTGGAGAAACTGAATATTTAGGTACCCAAACTACAGATCAGCTCAACTTACATCATTCAAGTAGACAAAGGAAGAGAGAAACCTGAAGACCAATCCCAAGGAGTATGAAAATGTAGGTATGGCTCTGTCCAAGAGTGAGGAAATAAGGATCTGGTAAGTTTATCTCTGCTGATTGAATACTAAGATTGGACCCTGGGGAATACCTAGAAGGCAGTTCTCTAATAAATGTGGCTAAACCAGAAACTAGGGAACAAAACAAATATCCTCTAGGATAAAATGAGATAAACTTTTGTATGTAAGGCATTAAGAAAACCACAAAGTACTAAAAAATTGTTTGCTATTATTATTGCTGTTTAATTGGCCCTTGTTAGGCTGACCAGAAGATGGTTGAGAGGCTCTTAAAGGAAATGAATAGGATGTTAACTTACAAGTTAGAGCTATACCAACCAAACTACCAGAGGAATACTTTATATAAGTAGATAAAATAATAGCAACATTCATTTGGAGGAACAAAAGATCTAGAATATTAAGGGAAATAATTTTAAAAGGTAAGAATAGAGGGGGAATTATACTTCCACAGCTCAAATGATATTATAAAAGTTATCTCTGGTAATCATCTAAAAATAGAATAGTAGATTACTGGATTAGACTAGATAAATTAGGGGCAGCTAGGTGGTGCAGTGGATAGAGTACTGGCCCTGAAGTTGGGAGGACCTGAGTTCAAATCTCACCTCAGACACTTAGTTGCTGTGTGACCCTGGGTGAGTCACTTAAACCCCCATTGCTTTACAAAAACATCCAGGGCTATCTCCAGTTGTCCTGATATGCACAGCACTCTGTCACTTAAATCCAATTATTCACTGTAAGTCATGACATCACCCTGATGTCATGGTCCTTTTCAAGGTCAAAGGACAAACAACAACACAAATGAAGGACAAACAACAACATAAATCAGAATTGTAAATATTAGAATTCGATAAGGCAGTGTTCAATAAGTTTCCAAACACAGATGAACGAAGTAAAAGAAACCCACTTATGACAACTGTTGGGAGAACTGGAAAACAGTCTGACAGAAATTATTTTAAAATCAGTATCTTTTAGCATGTTTCACAATAAATTCAAAATAGGTGTGGAACTTAAATATTAATATCATGAAATAAAAATAGAAGAGAGAATATACATTTCACAACTATGAGAAAGGGATGAATTTTAATCAAACAAGAGAAAAGATGACTATAAAAACAAAATGGACAGTTTTTTAATTGCATGAAATCAAAAAGCTTTTGCATAAACAAAATTAATGCAACTAGATAAAGAAAGCAAGTATGGCAAAGTAGAAAAGAAATGTTTGTATCAAATAACTAACTCCAAATTTCTAATACTTTAGCAATATAGACAATTAATAGAAAAATATAAGAACAAAAACCATTCCCCAAGAAATGTGACCAAATTACATGAACAAATACTTCTCAAAAGAACACTGGTAAATAATTTACAGTCATATGAGAAATGCTCCAAATTGCTAATAAGAGAAATTCTAATCAAATCAAACTTCAATATATACATCAAACTCAAGAAACTGGCAGAGATGACAAAAGATAGAAATATAACCTGTTACAGGAGTTGTAGAAAGATGGACAAGCTAATGTTTCATTAGTAGTGTTGTGAACAGGTCCTGCTGTTTTGTAAAGCAATTTGGAGTTATGTGTAGAAAGTGACTAAAATGTCTATAAGACCTTTGACCCAGAGATTCCACTGTTAGGTATACTTCCTAAGAAGGTTAGTGGCAAAAACAAAGGCCCCATTTACAGGAAAAAAATATTTACAGCAGTACTTTTTGTGGTAGCAAAACTATGGAAACAATATATTAAGTCGTTTCAGTTGTGTCTGACTCTTTGTGACCCCATGTGTGTTTATTTTTGGCAGGGGTACTGGAGTGGTTTGCTAAATCCTTTTCCAGCTCATTTTACAGATGAAGAAACTGAGACAAACAGGGTTAAGTGAATTGCCCCAGGTCACATAGCTAGGAAGTGTCTGAGGCAGGATTTGAACTCCCAATGAAGAGTGTTTTTGACTCCAGGCCTGGCAGCTCTGTCTGCTGCACCACATAGCTGACTCTGGAAACAAATAAATATTTACTTATTGGAGAATTGATAAAAATTTTTTTCTATATGAATGTAATGGAATATTACTGTGATATAAGAAAAAATGGATATGATTAATAGTGAGAAGCATGAAAAGATAAACTGATACAAAGTGAAGTAAGCAAAACCAGGAAAATATACACAAAGTTTACAATAGTGTTAGTGCAAGAACAACACAGGATAATTCTAATTAATTACTGTGGATTTAAAAATGACCAAGTTTGGCACCAAAGAAGAGATATGGAAAGGCACCTCCTCCCACTTCTTTGTATGGTTGGGATTCTGGGTTTGAAACACTGTGTACAATATCAGATTTTTTAAAAATATGTTGCTTAGTTTTGCTAAACTTTTTCCCTCTCTTTATAAATTTTGCTCAAATTCTGGCACATGCAGACCTTTGTAGCATTTCCTCCCTTGTATAATCCTTTCTTCACTCACCCTCCAGCCAAACAGCTTGACTCTCATATCCTGAACACACAGAAATCTCTCACTTCTGGGCTTTTGCTAATTCTATCCCATAGGCCAGGAACACCCTACTTTTCCTTCTTGCCCTAATGATTTCCTCCCCTTCTTTTAAAGTTTATTTCTGGGGGCAGTTATGTAGCACAGTGGATAAAGCACTGGACCTGGATTCAGGAGGACCTGAATTCAAATCCGACTTCAGACACTTGACACTTACTAGCTGCGTGACCCTGGGCAAGTCACTTAACCCTCATTGACCCCCCAAAAAAAGTTTATTTCAAGTGGCACCCCTGCATATAACCTCTCTTGCTAATACCTTTCCCCCTCTGAACTCACCTAAACTTCGATTTGTACTTCTCTTACACATTTATCATGCAATATAGTCTAGCAGAGAACTGGACTCAGAACCAAGAGATCTAAGTTCAATTTCTGACTCCATATTGCACAACAACTAGGTTGCTCAGTGGATAGAGTACTGGGCCTGGAGTCAGGAAGAAGTAAGTCAAATTTGGCATAAGATACATGGTCCTCTTCCAAGGAGAAAAGACAACAACAATGATGACTATGAAAATGATGACAACAACCAGAGTGATCTGCCATTTCCTTCTGCAGCTCATTTTACAAATGAGGAAACTGAAGCAAACAGGGTTAAGTGACTTCCTCAATTTGGAGTCTTAGAGAATTGCCTCTCTAGAGTTAAGTGACTTACCAGCTGTCACACACAGTTGGTACTTACCAGAGTTGGGTCTTGAACCCAGATTGATTCCAAGTTCAGCTGTCTTGCCACTTTGCCATGTATGCCTCTCTATAGAGAGTTTAGCTGTGAAAATTCAGTCCCTTAGCAACATCAACAGTATGTAGAGCTGGTCAGTAAATCACTAGGGACAAGTTTTCTTGGGAGAAATCTTTCTGAACACTTCCTGCCTCTAGTTGGGTTAGACATACAGGTTCCTTTATGCTCACAGTAATGAGGCATGTTCTTTGTGTTCCCAGTACACATTACAGCTATTCATTAGTTAATCCCCACCACAGTCCTATGCATTGTTTGATCCATTTGGCCCTCCTTACTTCTATGACTGAGAAAATGAAGTATTGTGTCAGGGCCAAGAGCTTCCAATTCCCTGTTTCCCTGAAGTCTGTCTCTTCCACTTTGGGATGTTTGCTGGTCCCTCTAGGGGCAGCATGATGGGATGGAAAACAAAACAAAACACCAAGAACATTGGTTCTGGAGTGAATGGGGACTTGGGGCTGATGCCAGATACTGCTGTTAATGCCCTCTTTCCATATGTCTGTTTGTCTCTCTATCTCTGTGTGTGTCTGTCTGCCTATCTACCTGTCTCTTTCTCTCTGTGTCTTAGCAAAATTAGACATCCCAAATTTTAAAAGAACATTTTAAACACAGTTCTGCAATATACTTGTTGTGTGACAGTGAATGTTCTTAGACCTCTCTGGGTCTTAGTTTCCTATTTAAATAATGGGGTTAAGAATACCTGCTATATAGTGATCACTAGGATAATACACAGGGCTGGTTCAACATTAGGAAAACTATTAACATAATCAACCACATCAATAAGAAAACCAACCAAAATCATATGATTATCTCAATAGATGCAGAGAAAGCTTTTGACAAAGTACAACACCCATTCCTAATAAAAACACTAGAGAGTTTAGGAATAGGTGGAGCTTTCCTTAAAATAATAAACAGTATCTACCTAAAGCCATCAGCAAGTATTATATGCAATGGAGATAAATTAGAGGCCTTCCCAATAAGATCAGGGGTGAAACAGGGATGTCCATTATCACCCCTATTATTTAATATTGTCCTAGAAATGTTAGCTTTAGCAATCAGAGAAGAAAAAGGAATTAAAGGAATTAGAATAGGCAAGGAGGAAACAAAACTATCACTCTTTGCAGATGATATGATGGTATACTTAAAGAATCCTAGAGAATCAACTCAAAAATTACTTGAAACAATTAACGACTTTAGCAAAGTAGCAGGATATAAAATAAATCCACATAAATCATCAGCATTTCTATACATGACCAACAAAGTCCAGCAGCAAGAGATAGAAAGAGAAATTCCATTTAAAGTAACGGTAGATAATATAAAATACTTGGGAGTCTACTTGCCAAGACAAACCCAGGAACTCTATGAACACAACTACCAAACACTCTTCACACAAATCAAATCAGATCTAAATAATTGGAAAGATATCAATTGCTCATGGATAGGCAGAGCTAATATAGTAAAAATGACAATACTGCCTAAATTAATTTACTTATTCAGTGCCATACCAATCAGATTACCTAAAAATTATTTTATACAGCTAGAAAAAATAATAACAAAATTCATCTGGAAAAACAAAAAAATCAAGAATATCCAGGGAAATAATGAAAAAAAATTCACAGGAAGGTGGGTTAGCGGTACCAAACCTGGAGCTTTACTATAAAGCGGCAGTCATCAAAACTATCTGGTACTGGCTAAAAAATAGAGTGGTAGATCAATGGAATAGGCTAGGCTCAGGAAATGCAGTAGTAAATGACACTAGTAATGTAGTGTTTGATAAACCCAAAGACTCCAGCTTCTGGGATAGGAACTCAGTATTTGACAAAAACTGCTGGGAAAACTGGAAGATAGTATGGCAGAAATTAGGCATAGACCAACATCTTACACCTTATACTAAAATAAGGTCAAAATGGATACATGATTTAGACATAAGAGGTGATACCATAGGTAAATTAGGAGAGAAAGGAATAGTCTACCTATCAGATCTTTGGAAAGGAAAACGGTTTATGACCAAACAAGAGATAGAGTATATTATAAAATGCAAAATGGATGATTTTGATTACATTAAATGAAAAAATTTTTGTACAACCTATATCAGATTACCTGCCATCTAGGGGAGGGGGGAGGGAGGGGAGGGAGGGAGAAAAAACTGAAATTGGAAAGCTTGTATAAACAAAAGTTGAGAACTATCTTTACATGTAACGGAAAAAAAATAAACTTTATTAATTAAAAAAAAAACAATACCTGCCATAATAATCTCATGGGGTTGTGTTAAGAATCAAGTGAGCAAGGGCAGCTAGGTGGAGCAGTGGATAAAGCACCGGCCCTGGATTCAGGAGGACCTGAGTTCAAATCCAGCCTCAGACATTTGACACTAGCTGTGTGACCCTGGGCAAGTCACAATTTAGCCACAAACACTACAGGTTCAAAAACAGTTTAAATGCTTTTAAGCTGTCTTTATCTGGATATTAGCTTGGAGTTCCAAGAGAATCTGATCCCTAGATACAGAGACATTCTTTCTGGAGAGAAAAGTGCTTAGAAATAGAATTCTGGGGCAGCTAGGTGGCACAGTGGATAGAACACCGGCCCTGGAGTCAGGAGTACCTGAGTTCAAATCCGGCCTCAGACACTTAACACTTACTAGCTGTGTGACCCTGGGCAAGTCACTTAACCCCAATTCCCTCACCAAAAAAAAAAAAGGAAAAAAAAAAGAATCAAGTGAGCAAATGGATGTAAACACTTTGTAAATGATGCTGTTGGTCACACTGACCTCTATGAATTACTATGTGACCTTGAGAGAGTCCCTTCACCTTTCTCGGCCTCAGTTCCTTATAGGTAAAATGAAGTGGTTGCCTTAGATGGCCTACATAGTCTGTTCCAGCTCTAAATGTGTGTCCCTATGTCACTAGGACAGAAAAATGTTTTCTCTTCTTCATCAAGTGAAATCCTATACATCTCAGAAAACCCAACTTGAATGGTACCTTCTCCACAAAGCCTCCCTCATCATAAATGATGTTTCCCCTGCCCTGCAGATGTCATAAATTCCTTTTTTGTATCTCTGCAGTGCACTTAGGCAATAGTATTTTTTCTATCTTTGTAGGTATTTTTTTCCTGTACTAGATGGGCTGTGTCTTATTTAAATTTAATATGGTCTATAATTAAAAGTTTAGTTTCTATTACATAGAATTATATAGTTTGTGCTCTGGGGTGTTTGGCGAGGACTAACACACCTCTGGTGTGAGGGCATGTCAAACCCTTTTCAGGGATGCTCATCCACCCTTAGTGTAAACCTGCATCTAACTTTCACCTGTGGCTACAAGAAGCTGTTGTATATGCAGCAACCACCATCTCAGCAGCAGGGCTAAATCAGGTTGAGGGAAACTAACAGGCCTCAAAACCATCATTAAGTTAGGGGGATGTCTACCCCAAGCATGTGAAGACTCCCTGCTGTGGAATGGATGGATGAGAACAATCTGTTTCAAAGGCCATGATGGCATTTGAAGCAGTTGCTAGTGGGAGCTTAGAGCATGGTCAGACACTGAAGATGCCAAGGTCATCCATGGCATCTGGATCCATCATCAGTCATCTTCACTCTTGTCTTGTCACTGGACTTTGTTGACTGGAAGAAAAAAGGAAGTTGAAGACTGTGCAACTGTGCCTCACTTAAATACAATTCACACACAAATCAAGACATCATCCCATGATGTCATTTGTCCTCTTTGAAAATGAAGGATGGGGGCAGCTAGGTGGCGCAGTGGATAGAGCACCGGCCCTTGAGTCAGGAGGACCTGAGTTCAAATCTGACCTCAGACACTTGACACTTACTAGCTGTGTGACCCTGGGCAAGTCACTTAACCCCAATTACCTCACAAAAAAGAAAAAAAGAAAAGAAAAGAAAAGAAAACGAAGGATGGGGAGCCAAGATGGCGGAGGAAAGACATTAAACCCACAGGGCTCCTGATACAATAACCCCAAAAATAGCAATAAAAGAACCCTTGGGGCAGAAAAACACACAAATATGGGCTGAGAGTTTTCTCCAGCTATAGATAGATTTCAGGGGCCCTTCTGGGCCACGAATAAAGCCTAACCCCACAATTGGGCTGACATACCAGAGCTCTCCACCTGCCAGAGGAATTTGCCCCAGTGCCTCCAAATCAGCTGCAGCACCGGAGTCTTCTTCTGGAACCCAGCACGCGGTTGGACTGAACGGCTGGCGGGAGCGGGGAGCGGGGGGGGGGGGGGGGGGGGGGGGGAAACTGCAGGGGTACCAGTTGTTAAGGCTAAAATTCTAGCTAGTCTGTCTAAAATATCTAATGAGTGGTCGCCAATAAATTATAAGCTTTAGCAAGAGTTAGACTTTTAAGCATTTATTAAGGAGAATAAGAATTTGGTAAAGAGAGAGAAAGGCCTAGATTCCTATCTATTAAAGGGAGAGCACATTTCTAGCTCCCTTCTCCGCCAGCGTCCCCCGGAAAGAGACCCAGACTGAGCGCCAGTCTCTTCCTTCCTCCTCCCACTAGCCCGCGTCACTTCCTGACTCCTGGTCTTGCCCTCAAAGACCTTCCCTTCATGGGCAGAACTCCTCTACAGTAAGTATCCAGCAGGTGGCGTTATTCCAATCGTTACAGTCCCCCCTGTTGTTCCTCAAGAAACAAAATGTTTCCTTGACGGAACAGTAAAAACAATATGATAACTATTGCTAACTAATAATATGTGAACAACAATATAGAAAAGGAAGAGAGGAAAGTTTTGTCCAGAGGGGCGATTTTTTTTGTCCTCATGAACCGACGCTTTGACATTAGTCTTGCAAAGGGAGGGCCTCTGCAGAGAATACATGTTACAGATGGTGTATATTATAACAGAAAGAGAAAAAAAAACCAACAAAAAGAACAAATCAAAACTGTTCATTTAAATTCTCTGAAAGTCTTTTCTCAGATGTCCTCTAGGTGTAGTCGTGGAATGGAAGTCTTTTCAGGGGTTGATGTGTGGATGCTGATAACAAGGCCCGTTTTAATTCTTTTATGGCTGAGAGATGCTGGGGATCCAACTGTAAACTGTCTGGAACAGAACTTTTTGTAAGAGCTATGAGGGGTTTAGTAATTTCACCAAAAGAGGGTATCCATTGTCTACAGTACCCAGCTGCTCCCAGAATGGCTCTCAACTGCCTCTTAGTAGTGGGGGCAGAGAGTTGTTGAATGGCCTGGACTCTCTTAGAAGAGACAGAGCGAGTTCCAGCAGCCAAAATAAATCCTAAATATTCTACCTGGGGCAAACACCATTGTACCTTTGTCTTGGAAACCTTGTGTCCTCTCTTGTGCAGCTCCAGCAGTAAGTGACGGCTATCTTCCTGACAAATTTCAGCATTAGGAGAGGCCAAAAGTAAGTCATCAACATTTTCTACCATAAAGAACATTATGACAGCATTAGGAAGATCAATGACAATTCAGAAACCCCTGCCACTTTGGCATGCAGAGAATTGGGGAACCAGTTAAAACAATGTGGCATACCCCAAACTCTAGCAGCTTAAATACCTTAAAATTTAACAAGCATTTCCTTCCACAAAGGCAGTTCCCATTTAATAATCCCACTGATCAGTTAAATGCTTTGGGACTCAGTCTTCGTAAAGTATCAGGAGACGGAAATTGCCTTTTTAGGGCTTTAGCAGACCAGCTAGAAGGTCACTGTAGAAATCATCTCAGACACAGACAAGAAGCTGCTTCTTATATGATTAACCATAGACAAGAGTTTGAGTCTTTTATAGTAAATGACTCCCCTTTTGAAGAATATGTTGATGAATTAAAGAAATTTGGAAAGTGGGGAGGAAATGATACAATTGTAGCATTTGCTAAGCAGCATCAGCTGAATGTTGTGGTTCATCAATTAAATCAGCCTTTATTGAAAATCAGTGGCACAGACAAAACTGATGCTAGAGAACTCCTCTACAGTAAGTATCCAGCAGGTGGCGTTATTCCAATCGTTACACAGTGGACCGGGGTAAGGATTCGACTGTCCCACCCCAGCGGGGAACCAGGAAGAAATCCTGAGTGGCAGGAGACCCAGGTAGGGGAGGGGAGCAAGGGAGCAGTCTCATTGGAAGCTGAGAACCATACCACAGAAAGCTTTGCTGGTTGGTTGCTTAATAAAGTAGGCCTGAGGTTATCTCCAGACCTGAGAACAGGCCAAGTGAGATTAAAGCCTGCCCCACCTCAACCCAAAACACCTGGGACCCTGTGAAGCTGAGAACAGGAGTGGAGCTGAGAAGCAGCCCCACACCCCATCCCCCCCACCCCCCAGTGGAGAGTTTAAAATCAAATGAAATCAAGGCCAGGCATGCTGAGAAGAAGCCTAACCATTGCCCAGGCCACGCTGTAGCTTGAACAGTGTGTCCTGGAAGCAGAGCCACACTTTAAGAAGGAGTTAAAAACCAAGAAATAGTAAGCCAGGATGAGTAGGCAGAGAAAGCAGAAGACCATTGAAAACTTCTTTGGGGGTAAGGTAGACCACAATACAACCTCAGAAGAAGAAAATAATAACAGGGTTAAAGCTCCAACATCTAAAGCTTCCAAGAAAAAGATGAACTGGTCTCAGGTCATAGAAGCTCTCGGAAGGGACTTTGAAGAGAAAGTAGGAGAAATAGAAAGAAGATGTAGAGAAAAGGAGGAAAGAATGGAAAGGGAATGAGAGCGATGCAGGAGAATCATGAGAAAAAAGTCAACAGTTTGAAAAGCCAAATGGAAAAGGAGATTAAAAAACTGCCTGATGAAAATAACTGCCTAAGAATTAGGATTGAACAAATGGAAGCTAGTGACCTTATGAGAAACCAAGACACAGTAAAGCAAATCCAATTGAATGAAAAAATAGAGGGCAATGTGAAATATCTCCTTGGAGAAACAGCTGACCTAGAAAATAAATCTAGGAGAGATAATTTGAAAATCATTGGACTACCTGAAAACCATGAAAATGAAGGATGGACAACAACAAACTAAACCTATTTCCTATTTTTTAAAACAGAGTTCAAGAAAGGAGCATAGATTTATGTTTTCAAGGGTCATTAGAAATAATCTGGTGAAAAAGCTCTTCATTTTAGAAATGTGAAAGCTGAGTCTCAGAAAGGTTAAGTGAGTTGGACAAACTCATACAGATAGTAAATAGCAGAGCAGGGCCTGGAATCCAGAGCTTCTAAGTCCAATGCTTTTTCTTCTCTGCAAAACAATTATGGGGTCAGCTAGGTGGTACAGTGGATGAAGCACTGGCCCTGGAGTCAGGAGGACCTGAGTTCAAATCCAGCTTCAGACATTTAACACCTAATAGCTATGTGACCCTGGGCAAGTCACTTAACCCCAATTGCCTCACACACACACACACAAAAAAAATTAAAAAAAAACAGAATTACTAGACTGTAGACTATGGAATACAATTAACAAGTATTTGTTAATTATACAATAAGTCCTGGCCTATGTGCTAGACATGGGGAATACAACAAATGCAATAGTGCAGCAGTCCCTGTCCTCAAGTAGCTTGCATTTTCCACCTAGATTTTCAACCTTGGAAGGGATCTTAGAGAATATTAGAAGTGGATGGTGCCTAGAATATAGGACACATAACATCAAGGCTAAAAGGAAAATTAGAACATAGGATATATAAATGTTAGGGAATCTAATGCAAAAAAGGGTAAAAGAGAGTGTTTGGCATAATGGATAGAACTGTAAACCAACTTGACTATAAAAGAAATAGGTTCATCAACCACAGCTAATACCAACTAGCTCTATGACCTGGATAATGTCCTTCCCTAAGGGTCTGAACTATTCTCAGCTGTAAAATGGAAGAATGGGGCTGGATAGAATTTGCCCAAGATCTTACAGCTAGTTAATGGAAAAGCTCAGAAGACAGACATTTGAATCCCCTTTCAGTGTTTATTTTACTTAACCAGCCTAGCCAGGGCCTTTTATAGGCTACATGTCTTCAGAGGAATTTTGAAAGAGGAAAGGGATATGATATCATTTTTTCTTCACATGCCTCTCAGAACATGACTCAAAAAATGGAGGACTAAGAAATAGAATTGCCTAATGGATAGAGAGCCAAACTTCAGCTTCAGAGAGACCTGCATTCAAGTTCTACTTCAACAATACTAGCTGTGTGATTCCTGACAAGTCACTTAACCTCTTAGTATCCAAGGGAACTCTCCAAAGTTGTGGAGCAGAAGAGAGGAAATTCCCAATAGTATAAAAATAAGAAAAATTGGAGGATTTTTTTGTTATGGAAATTGTCCTATACAGTAAAGATGGTAAAAAGGATTTATTTTATAGGATGTCCTTGAGAGGTTCTAGTGTGGAGATTATATTATATTGGTTGCAGCAATCCTAGAATATTTACAAAAACCCTTCTATAATTACTCAGAAGAGATCTAACAATCTACATAGGAAAAACTGAAGGGACGAAAAGTCATGTAGACTATGGCATGCAACTTGATGGCGGGTCTGTTGAGTTAATAAGTGTGTTCGTATATTTGGGATAGAAGTTGCAGATGAACAATTAATTGGTCACTGAATTGAGAGGAAGAAAATGTGCTGTGTTGCATTTGGGAAATTGTGTAGTACCTTTAAAGACTGAGAACGGTTACCTAGCACAAAGGGAATCTCTTTTGATGGTAGTCTATGAGTGTGAATTCAGAACTTCATGATATCTGAAGAATCCAAGTTGTAGGGGGAGCCCAAAGGGCAGAGCAGATGCAAGATGAACATAAGTGGCTATACAATATTTCCAGAAATGAACTATATACAAAAAGCAAGGGATATAAACTTCAACACTTTGAGTGGTTCTGTGTATTCTTTCCAATGATACAGATTGCAAAGTTCTCATTCCCTTTCATCCATGCCAGTCGATAAACATTTATGTGTTCTTGTTCAGTTATTTTCAGTCATGTCTGACTCCTTGTGACCCCATTTCAGGTTTTCTTAGCAAAGATACTGGAGTGGTTTGCCATTTCCTTCACCAGCTCATTTTACAGATGAAGAAACTGAGGCAAACAGGGTGAAGTGAGTTGCCCAGGATCACACAGTTAGTACGTGTCTGAGGCCTGATTCTAACTCAGGAAGATGAGTCTCCCTGGCTCTAAGATCAGCACTCTATTCCCTGTGATTCTAGTCACATTGATTAAGTACCTACTATGTGCCAGCCATTGCATAGGGAACTGGGGATATATAGAAAGGCAGCTTCAAGGAGCTCTTTCCTCCTTGAGGCTCTCTTCTCTCTAGGTTTTCAGGCCACCACTTTCTCCTCATTTTCCTCCTGTCTGATGGGTCCCTCTTTGTGTCCTTTGCTGGCTCCTCCTCCAGATCATGCCCTGTAAAAGTTGGTGTCCCTCAGGGTTCTGTCCTGGGTTCTCTTCTCTCTTTCCTCTCTTCTACTTCACTTAATGATCTGTTCAGTTCCCACAGATTTAAGGACCATCTTCCTGCTGATTATTCTCAAATCTACCTTTCCTGCCTCAATCCCTCTACTGCCCTCCAGTCTTGAATCTCCAATGGACTCTCAGGCATCTCAAATCGGATGTCCATTATACATCTTAAATTCAATATGTCCAAAAAAGAACTCATTGGCTTTCCCCCCTACACACTCCCCATTGCTCTCTCCCACCATTGTCTCTGTTACTATAGAGGGCAAGGCTACCCTACCAGTTCCTCAGCCTCATAACTTAGGATTCATCCTAGATCCCTCACTATCTTTTACCCCCTTGCCCGATATCCAAGCTGTTTCCACAGCCTGTCGATTCCACCTTTGCTACGTCTCCTAAATATGCCCCCTTCTCTCGTTTGACACTGCCACCACTAGAGGGCAGACCCTCATCACGTCATGCCTTTGTGAGGTTTAAAATCTAAATTAGAAGCTTTAGCACCAGTCTTTGGGCATTAAGCATTTATTAAAGCATACCAGGTATTCATGTGGAGTTCAGAAAGTTAAGAAAAGGCCTATCTTGCCTAGAGTTCCAGCCTGGTTTGGTTCTTTCTCAAGTCCTCCACTATAAGCCTGTTTTAATCACCAACAACCCCCAAACTGAGTGTGGAAACTTTTTTATAGGTCCAGAGCATAGGAGGTCCTTACACACTGCTTCAAGCTGATTGGCTAGCGTCATCCAAATCCATTGGTTCACTAGACTTGAAGATGGTCTTGAGTTAAGTTCAAAGTTTTTAGCTTCTGAGAACAATGCCTTCTTAAGGGCTACTCAGATGTGCTTACAACCTACTTAACTTGAAGTAGACTAATCAGCAGTCAAACACTCTCACTTAATTCAATCAGTTTAGATTAATCTCCAGGTGGGCCATTGAGTATCTGCTAAATACCCTTATTTTATCACACCTTGATTACTGCACTAGCTTATTAATGGGTCAACCTACTTTAAGTTTCTCCCCACTCCAATGCATTCTCCATTCAGCCACTAAAGTGATTTTCCTGAAGCACAGGTCTGATGCATGTCACTCCTCTACTCCATAAACTCGAGTGGCTCCCTATCACATTCATGAGCAAATACAAAAAGACTCTGACATTCAAAGCCCTTTTTAACCTAGCCCCTCTACCCTTTCCAGGCTTCTTACACTTTACTCCCCAACACATAGTTTTTGATCCAGTGACACCAGCCTTCTGGCTATTCCACAAACAAGGCTCTATCTTTCAACTCCAGGCATTTTCTCTGGCTGTCTCTGATGTCTGAAATGCTTTCCTTCCTCAGCTCCAACTACTGATGTGACTTTCCTTAAGCCTCAACTAAAATTTCACTTTCTACAGGAATCCTTCCCCAACTCATCTTAATTCCAGTGCTTTTAATTATTTTCTATTTATGCTGTATAGAGAGCTTACTTTGCAAATATTTGTTTGCATGTCATTTCTCCCATTAAATTGTAAGCTCTTTAAGGGCCAGGATTGTCTGTTGTCTCTTTTTAAATTTTTTATTTATTTTTTTCTCTTGACTCTTTTTGAATCTCCAGCACTTAAAACAGTGCCTGACACATAGTAGGTACTTAATAAATGTTTGTTGAATTGAACTGAATAGGGGAAGATGACATATAAAAAGAAGCTAGAAAAGGGAAAGGTAGAGTACTACACTTTGCAGCTAGGTAGGGAATGTCATGGTGTCCCCCTTGGCCCTCTTGCTAAATAGAAGATCTGGAAGAAGCTTTCTGTGATGTTCACCCTCTATTCTCTCCAATTAGAGGGAGTAGGGAGAGCTAGGGGTGGGGTTTATTGAGAAGGAATGAATTTCAGAGTTGATTTGATTTTCCTAAAAATGAGTTTCTGTAGACAATGGTGAAGACCAAGTTAGAAGCCAGGTATAAAGTGTTGTTTACTGACTGTGTGTGCAACTCTTTAAAAATAAATTTTTATTTGTATATTTTGATTTTACATTAATATATTCCCCAATATATCCTCTCCTTTCCCCAGAGAGCCACTGCTTATAACAAAAACTTAAGAACAGGGAAAAGGAAAAGAATAGGGAAGGGGAGGGGAGGGCAGAGCAGGGCAGGGCAGGGGAGGGGAGGGGAGGGGAGGGCAGGGCAGGGCAGGGCAGGGGAGGGGAGGGGAGGGCAGGGCAGGGCAGGGCAGGGGAGGGGAGGGGAGGGCAGGGCAGGGCAGGGCAGGGGAGGGCAGGGCAGGGCAGGGCAGGGCAGGGCAGGGGAGGGGAGGGCAGGGCAGGGCAGGGCAGGGGAGGGAAGGGAAGCAATACATAGTTCAATAAAACTAACCAATATATTAAAAATCCAGATGTTATATAGAGCATTCCACATATGTAGTCCCTCACTCCCTGCAAAGAAGTAGGGTATTACTGCCTTTTCATGTCTCTTTTTTGGAGCCAAACTTGGTTATTATAAATTCACAGTAATCAGATGCAATTATTTTGTTATTGTTATTCTTTCTTTATTGTCATACTTTTTTGATTTTTTAAAAAAAAATTTTATACTGGACTATAATGCCCTCTCCCCCCCTCCAATACCCATATACAACATACATGTAGCTTAACACAAAAAAACAGGATTCTATATGAAACCATGAATCTTGTTCTCTCCATTTGCATTATTGTAATCACTGTGTATATTGTTTTCCTGCTTCTACTTACTACACTTGGCATCATTTCACAGAAGTCTTTCTATGCTTCTATCTGTTGATCACATTCATGATTCTGTTATATCCATGTAACAAACTCATTTAAGAATGCCAAATCAAAGGACATCTATTTTGCTTCCAATTCTTCGTTACCACATAAATTGTTGCTATAAACATTTTGGTGTATATATAGGACCTATCTCTTTGTCATTGACTTGGCTGGGGCATATACCTAGGACATTTTAGCCACTTTATTCACAAGATTCCAAATTGCTTTCCAGAATGGTTGGACTAATTCACAGCTCCACCAACAATGTATCACTGCACCTCTCTTTCCAGAACCCCAATAACCATCATCATTCTCATCTTATGTCATCTTTATCAGTTTGCAGGGTTCTTCATTTCAATTTCAATAATAGTAATAATACTATTAGCAATATAAGCCTTTTTTCTAGTGGGCAGCCCAAAGCATGCACTGGTAGCCACAAAATGTTACAAGTCGGTGATGAAGTACTATTCTATGCATCCTCTAAAGAAAATACCTCCTCTGAAAGCCTAATGGGAGACTTGAATAAGATTGTAACACTGACTGAGAGAGGAAAAGTGGCTATTGATCTATACTCATGATGTGAAGGGACATCAGATCCATTAAAGTATGGTAGTGCAGAGACAGGCGGCCTGCACAATTGAGATGGCTGTTTATTTAACCAAGGGCTGAGCACAGTGTGCACAAAACTGCGCTTCTTGATTCTAGCTGACCACATATACTACCTCAGCATTTGGGCGCTTTGGGGATGACAAGTGCCAGGCTGCTTCCAGCTGTGTGTGACTCAGCACTGAAGGGCTTTGGCTTTGAGATGATAAAATATCCACCTTATTGGCCACTGGGCAGAAGAAGCCTGTGATTCAGTTGACTTTTTTTTTTTTTGCATGGCAATGGGGGTTAAGTGACTTGCCCAGGGTCACACAGCTAGTAAGTGTCAAGTGTCTGAGGCCGGATTTGAACTCAGGAACTCCTGAATCCAGGGCTGGTGCTTTATCCACTGCGCCACCTAGCTGCCCCAGTTGACTTTTTAAAAGAGGGTGATTTTGCCCTTGGCATTCTCTTTTCTTAGCTGTAAAGCATATAACTGCCATTTGATGGAGGGGTGGGGTGGGGATAGTATCCTTCCTCCACTCTGACATCATAACAACTATCAGATAAAGGAGCAGGATTTAACTAGGTGAGAATGGTTTGGGCCCTGGCTGTGTGTGTGTGTGTGTGTGTGTGTGTGTGTGTGTGTGTGTGTGTGTGTGTTAGCTTTTCTGAGTAGATGACTAAACAATTCCCTTAAGATAGAAATGTCCAAGTTTGGAGGTGACTTCATGAGTTTCAGAGAACCAGAGGCCCTGAGTTCATCAAGTGAAGTTGATTAGTAATAGGGAATATTTCTGTATCATAGATAAAGACTGCTAACAAAAAGAGGAGCCCACACCCTGACTTAACAGGCTCACAGTTATGAATTTTAAGGAGATAGTTCAGAATCAGGGTAAAATGTAAAATTTTCCATTATGTAGTCCCAAAATTGCTTCATTTTCCGATGAAGCTTAAGTATCAATGTCATGGGAGAGCATGATTGTAGTTATAACTTAAGTTAATGAATCCTGTTTTAAGTCTTTCTGTCAATGTGTGCTTGCTTTTTGTGTTTAGCATTTCTTTTGTGCATAGGAAACAAATATATGTCCCATACCTGATTGTTATTATACCCTAAGTGCCTTTCCCTCCTTTAGGGAGATCTTAGCCAGGATTTACAACGTGTTCTGTAAGCTAATCATCCCTAGAGCACTAGGGTGGGGGGGTTAAGAATAGAAAGAGTATGAGAAAATGGAGCCTTACTCATTAGAAGTCACACTCTACTAGGATGGAACTCAGTCCAGACCAAATACAGAAGTCTTGGGTATATGGGCCCCTTAGTGAAATGGGCATGGTGCCACATCTCAGGCCCAGCAAATAATTTTTTTTTTATTGTTAAATATATATGGCCCAAACTGGGCTGCTTGCTTTCAATATCTGACAAAAGAAATAGCTTTTCCTATTGAAGAAAAAAATTCATCAAATAAATCCCTCTTTGCTGCTTATTCTTATATGACTCATGGGTCTTAGTTGCCCTAACTATAAAATGAAAGGGCAATGGAGAATAAACTCCATCATCTCTTACAGCTTTGACAGTTAATGATCCTGTGACAGAAGGATGTAATTTAATTCAGTGTCAGGGCCATTGGCTGGCGTTCTAGTCAAAAGTGATCTCTTCATCCACAAATCATTATGTATGTTATCTCTTTACAACTTAATGTGCCATCCCATCACCATCCCTCCTCCCTCTCCACACGTAGAAAAAGGTAAGCTTCTTGCAGGCAGGGTCTATTTTTCATTTCGCCTTTATTTTTGAGCACCTGCACAATGCCACATTTGTTGTTGTGTCGTTGCAGTTGTGTCCAACTCTTTGTGCCCCCATTTGGGGTTTTCTAGGCAAAGATACTGCAGTGGTTTGCCATTTTCTTCTCCAACTCATTTTACAGATAAGGAAACTGAGACAAACAGGGTTAAGTGACTTGCCCAGGGTCACATGATTATTAAGTGTCCAAACCTAGATTTGAACTCAGGAAGGGGCTTAAGAAATACAACAGGATTTGATTAGATTGGAAAAATTCTTCTAAAGAACCTAAAACCATTTGTAAAATCTAGTACCGCTATAGGATTTAAACTTGGAAGGGATCTTTAGAATCACAGAGTTGAACCTCATCATTTTGGGAGGAGGAAGCCCGGACAGGATATGAGACCTGCTTAAGGTTACAGAGCTAGTCAGCTGAAGACTCCAGTTGTGAAGTCAGTGCCTCCCACTTCAACAACTTGTCAACCAGCTGGGGATCTGCTATTTTCCCGGCTTGGCAGCTTCCTCTACCTCTGCACTGAAACCTGCCTATCATTGAATGTGTAAAGTCACAGACAAGATGTCTGTGGCTCAGATTGGTAAAGTGACTTGCCTATGTTCACACGTTAGTAAATGTCTAAGCCCAGGGCTGTTATTTAAGCTGTGAACTTCCTGATTCCAAGTCCAGCTATTGTTATGGGCCTAGCACCCCAGAAGTTTTCTTGGTTACATCAAAGAACCTCCTTAAGAAACTAAACCAAAGGAGAGACACACCTAAAGAGATAAGGGATACTGGATCAGGACTGAGCTAGCCCCAGGACCACCCCCCTTCATTCCAGCCTCCCCCACCCCAGGGGAGATAAGATTGGGTGTGGCTGCTGCTTTTGTGGCTGGAGGAGGAGAGCAATGGCTTGAGAGATCCGTAGCCACCCCTCACCCAACTCCTCCAGCCAATGGGGGATGGTTCTCCCTCAATAGGGGAACTTTCCACAGTCAGATTCTCACCTTCATCAGTCCTCTATAAAAAGCACCTGCCTGTCTCCTGCTCCAGGAGATTGGTATCTCAGAGCCACATTCTGTGCCATGCCTTCTCCCCATGAGAAGTCCAAGGCTTTCTCTCTTGGTTTCCCTTCCCCAGCCCCTAAATAAACTATTATCTTAGGGAGAGAGGAAAGGGCGAAAAGAGAAGTCGGCCTGGGTTGGGGGACTGAAGTGACGAGGGAGGCCCAGGTCTCGTGGGGCGGCAGGCGGGAGGTCTGACAGACAGACAGACGGCCGGTCGGACAGACAGACGGCCGGTCGGACAGACAGACGGCCGCGCAGGTGGACGACCAGGTCCGCAGGCGCACGACCAGGCTCGCAGGCGGACGACGGGCGCTCAAGAGGCGGCCACACGGACAGCGCTGAGAGGGCTGCACCTGGAGAAAGAGGAGGCGGAGGCGGAGGCGGAGGCGGAGGCGGAGGCGGAGGCGGAGGCGGAGGCGGAGGCGGAGGCGGAGGCGGAGGCGGAGGCGGAGAGGAGGGGCTGGATCCTAGGAGCAATGGCGGCTGGCAGCGGGGAGGAGAAAGATGGAGAATTTAATGTTCTGGATGATATTTTGACTGAAGTACCTCATCAGGTTGACGAATTATATAACTCTGAAAGTGAACAAGATGAGAATGAGAAAAGGGATTCAAAAAGAAAAAGTGACTGCATAGAAACTACTGAAAGCAAGAGACAAAAACCTTCTGTACATTCAAGACAAATGAGGCCAAAGCCACCTAGCTCATCTATTAGCAATAACAAAAGATCAAGCCTTTCTTCTGAAGATGAGGTAAGCTCTGAAGAATATGGCTCGGACCATGAGAGTTGTACCAGTGGCTCTTCTGAAGAGCTAGGAAGCAACAGTGAGAATGAAGAAGAAGGAATGGAAGAAGAGAAAGAGGATGATGATGATGGGGAAGATAAAGAGGTAGAAGAAGATGAAGAGGATGAGGATGAAGAGGAGTATGAGCAAGATGAAAGAGACCCAAAAGAGGGAAATGACTATGATACTCTAAGTAAAGCTAGTGACTCTGATTCTGAGTCTGTATCTTTCACAGATGGATCAGTCAGATCTGGTTCTAGCACAGATGGAGCAGATGAGAAAAAGAAAGAAAGGAAGAGAGCCAGAGGTATATCTTCAATCATTTTTGATAGAAGTGGAAGTTCTGCGTCAGAATCCTCTACAGGTTCAGAAAAGAAGCATGGAAAATTATCTTCTTCCGTTCGTGTTGTCCGAAAAGACCAAACAAGTAAACTTAAATATATTCTTCAGGATGCAAAATTCTTTCTTATAAAGAGTAACAACCACGAGAATGTGTCTCTTGCTAAAGCCAAGGGTATATGGTCAACACTTCCAGTAAATGAAAAGAAATTGAATGCTGCATTCAGATCTGCAAGAAGTGTTATTTTGATATTTTCTGTAAGAGAAAGTGGAAAATTTCAAGGGTTTGCAAGACTCTCTTCAGAATCCCACCATGGAGGATCTCCTATACATTGGGTTCTGTCTGAAGGAATGAATGCTAAAATGCTTGGAGGTGTCTTTAAAATTGACTGGATTTGCAGGCGTGAATTGACCTTCATTAAATCTGCTCACCTTACCAATCCTTGTAATAAACATAAACCAGTTAAGATTGGACATGATGGGCAGGAAATTGGGCTTGAATGTGGAACCCAGCTTTGTCTTCTCTTTCCCCCGGATGAAAGTATTGACTTGTATCAGGTCATTCATAAAATGCATCACAAGAGAAGAATGCATTCACAGCCCAGTTCAAGAGGACGTCCTTCCCGTAGAGAACCAGTCCGGGATGTGGGAAGGAGTCGACCAAAAGATTATGATATTCATAACGGCAGAAAGAAACCAAGGATTGACTATCCCCCTGAATTTCATCAAAGACCAGGGTATTTAAAGGATCCACGGTATCAAGAAGAAGACAGTTTCACAAATCTTATTCCCAACAGACTATTTTCAGGAGTTAGCCGAGATGTTTTTCTAAATGGGTCCTACAGTGATTATGTGAGAGAATTTTACAACATGGGACCTTCACCACCATGGCAGGGAATGCCAGGCATTGAACAACCATCACATCATCCCTACTATCAGCACCATGCTCCACCTCCTCAAGCCCATCCCCCTTACTCAGGACATCATCCAGTACCCCACAAAGCAAGATACAGAGATAAAAGATTACATGGTTATGATATGCGGGTAGATGACTTCCTTCGTCGAACACAAGCTGTTGTCAGTAGCCGAAGAAGCAGACCCCGTGAACTGGATTGTCAGAGAGAACAGCATTGTCGGAGTGAACGGCATTGTCGGAGTGAACGGCATTGTCGGAGTGAACGGCATTGTCGGAGTGAACGGCATTGTCGGAGTGAACGGCATTGTCGGAGTGAACGGCATCGTCTGAGAGAACGGAATCGTCGGAGAGATAACAGAAGAGACAGAGATTGGATCAAGGATGAGAGAGAGAGAGAGAGAGAGAGAGAGAGAGAGAGATTGATTGATTGATTATGTGATCGGGACAAAGACCGAAGGGGAGAAAGGACGATGCAGAAGATAATGTGTCTGGAAGCACTGATTGTTTAAAAACAATAACAACAAAAATTCTTGTATATGTGTGTGTGTGTGTTTCCAAGTAATAAATTTATTTTCAGATGTCTACTTAAAGTTCATTGTGTGAAAGGTTTTATTATGACCCTCTTTGTTCCAAGCATACAGTATATAAGAACTGGAAAAAGTCAAATCAGTCAAAATAAATGCACAAAGTTGATGCTGGAGTTGACAATTTTATTTGGGCAGAATGGAAAAGTCAAGAATGTAGATATTGGTTCATTCTCCATAAGTGTTCATCTGCTTATATAGTGTGTTCATCCTAGAGTTTTTGTTTTTTTAATTTTGTTTTGTTTTTGTTTGGGGTTTTTTTTGGATATTGATGGATAACCACCATTATATTTTGCTTTGATATACCCCAGAAAAGTTATGGGGTGCTAGGCCCATAACACTATCATTGTCTGCTCTCTTACACTAGCTCCCTCTGACCCTAAATCTGATCAGTCATTAGAGTGTTTTAGATATCCCAAAGGGTACATTTGTGGGTCTTTCCCTTTATGCATCTTATTTTCCATCAAGAAGAGGCAGCATGGTATTGTGAAAATAGCTGGAGACTTGAGTGCTAGTCTTGCTTCTGACATTCAGTAGTTGTGTGGGTATGACCCTGCTGCTATGAGGAACACCCCTGGATTAGGACAGGCTTCCTTCTCCTGTAAGGTGCAGACACTGCCTCCAAGAGAGGCAGCAGGAGCAAAGTCTGTTCCCTCGAAGTTGTGGCTTTCCCTTTATTCAGCAGAGGGTGCTATGAGCTTATGCAAAGAAAAAGAAAAATACATTTTCTGCAAGCTTACTTGCTTAGTTCTGTCTTAATCTTTCTTAGATGAGGTTCTCAACTCCCCTTCTTTTTGTGGAGCATGAGTGTGTGTGTGTGTGTGTGTGTGTGTGTGTGTGTGTGTGTGTGTGTGTGTGTGTTTGGAGACAAGGTGAAACTGGAGTTGAGTTGCTAGGGCATAACTCAGTTTGTATCACTTTTAAGCATGTTTAGAGGTATTCAAAGAACCTAATAGTGACTCTTATACCTGTCAGCTCTTCTCTTGGGCACTTGATGTAATTTCAAATGAGGACCCATGATTTCATAGCATTATAAAGTACTTGGAATTTTGAATTGGAACTTAGAATCCAATCATTTCATTCTCCAGATGGGGAACCCAAGGCCCAGAAGGAGTTAATGATGACCTTGAAGTCAGATTTAAACCTTAAGTTTTCTGTCTCTAAAGTGTTTTTCCCCCCTCCTATCACTTTGGTGCTCAGTTTCTTGGAGTTGCTCATTTCCAGTGTTTACTAGAAGACACTGCAGAGGTTAGCTATGGGGAGTACAATTGTTTGGCTGTCCTCAGTGGAAAATTATCAACTCCCCTCACTAGAGGTCATTTTAGGTGTTTGGGAACACACAGATTTATTCAAATTTCATTGCTAGAGTCAAGGGCTATGCAAATTATTTACAACACCCTAAGGATCCATTTAAGTTAATTTGATTCAACAAACATTTATTTAGCTGGAGCTATATTCAAAAGCGAGAGAGGGGACTGTGCCTATGATTTAATTGGTCTAGGAAAAACCGGATAAAGATATTCCCCCTACCAATCCAGAACAACATCTGCTCTGCAATTTAGTGTCTTGCAGAATTGCTCCGGGTACCAAGAGGTTAAGAGACTTGCTCAAGGTCATCTGGCCAGCGTACATCAGAGTGAAGGCTTGAACCTAGGTTTTAATGCCATCTAGGTCAGCCCATGAGGGATATGGCAGTAAAAAGCACAATACAGTCTCTTAATTCAAGTCACTTACAATCTAATAGGGCAACAAATACATATAATTGTTAAGGGTTAAAATTCTAGCTAAACTGTCTAAAATATCTAGTGAGTGGTCGCCAATAAATTATAAGTTTTAGCAAGAGTTAGACTTTTAAGCATTTATTAAGGAGAATAAGAATTTGGTAAAGAGAGAAGAAAAGGTCTAGATTCCTATCTATTAAAGGGAGAGCACATTTCTAGCTCCGCTCTCCACCAGAGTCCAAAGGAAAGAGAAAAGAGAAAAAACAACAACAAAAACAAAACAAAACTGTTCATTTAAGGTCTCTAAAAGTCTTTTCTCAGATGTCCTCTAGGTGTAGTCGTGGAACGGAAGTCTTTTCAGAGGTTGATGTGTGGATGCTGGTAATAAGCCAGGAAAATTTCCTACAAAATTGAGCTTAACACAACTTTAAAATAGCTTTGTCAATAATCAAATCAAACAACGAAAGTTCTCAAAAACATGTCTAAGGGAATTCAGAATCTTGGTTGTTACACATGAAACATATAATAAAACAAAAATTGAAACATTCTTTAAAATTATAATATTACTATAGTCCCCCCCCCTTATGGAGGGTAACTGAGAAGACAATTGCTACGATATTAATTTTTTAAAATAATTTTTATCTTTGTTTCATTACTTTTTGCATCATCTGCCCTGGAGAGAATATATGTGCAACAAAAAGAGAGACAGGTATACGTAAGTCCATGGTTTGCTTATGATGGTGACTATGTAGAGCACAATTACTAGGCACAGTCCAGTATTCATCCTCTCTCCCTCCTAATTCAACCTAATTTAACTGAACTTATTTATCTTTTTATCTCACTCAGTTGAACTCACCTGTGGCCTAGCACAATCACTGGCTGTCTCAGAACCATGAGATATGGTATGATAACTTTTCCATAACATTTTCAGGTGTCATGAACACATACTAAATTTGACTTTGATCCAGACACATGGTGGTAAAAAGTGTTACAGATTGCATAACTACCTCAACCCTCTATTAGAAGTCTAAGGATATAAAGGAGGGAATGTAATGGAATTTATTAATTTGATCACTGACAATGCTATGCTAAGGTTTAGTAAAAAATACAGCAATTCAAACAGTTAAAGAAGATAATCCAGCTTTCCAGACCAGAGTCCAGAATCCAGAATCCAGACCAGAGTCCAGAATCCAGTTTTCCAGACCAGAATCCAGTTTCCTCCTGATGACATCTTACCACTTCAAGAAGACAAGAGAACTCAGAGACTTTATATGAACTGTTTTGCTTTATTAGTTTTTACTATCTCCTTTCTGTTATAATATATACTATCTGTAACATGTACTCTCTGCAGAGGCTCTCCCTTTGCAAGACTAATGTCAAAGCGTCGGTTCATGAGGACAAAAAAAAAATCGCCCCTCTGGACAAAACTTTCCTCTCTTCCTTTTCTATATTGTTGTTCACATATTATTAGTTAGCAATAGTTATTATATTCTTTTTACTGTTCCATCAAGGAAACATTCCGTTTCTTGAGGAAGCAAAGGGGGAAATGTGGTAAAAAAAATATGAAAATTGTTTAACAGTCGGTTAGGATAACTGAAAGACTCCAGTTTTTGAAGGACCACCCTTTTGGGGAGGAGACCAACAGTCCGCCTGCTGCACACATCAGACTGCCTGCTACGCACTCGACTTCCGGGGTGGAGAGAACAGAAGTGGTGCTTTTGCCTGCTCCGCGGGTCTCCTGGCTGCGCTGCACTGACAGACGCGGACTGGAGTTTGACTCAGCCCGGCTCTCGGTTAACAGCAGGTCTCTCTCCCCAAAAGTGGCCTTGGGTTTTTGGTGAGTTTTATACAGAATATAGACTAAGCCTAGACTTAAGACGATTTGTATTGTATTTCTACTTTCCTATCCTTCTAATCAATATCACCTTGTGACTACCATACAATAAAGGCTCTATCTAGAAAACCAGAAGCTTCTTCCATTTACTAGTCTGGGAGATAAATTAAGGGAAAGGTTAAGTAGGGGAGATTTATGATCTATTTTTATCTTTTTATCTCACATAATACAAGGAGTGTGATAGCAGTAGAAGAGAGCCACATAGATAAAGTGCTCTGGGAGAGTCCTATTAATTAAATTCAACAAACATCATGGATAGATCAGCAGCCCTGGAGTTAAGAGAATCTGAGTTCAAATCCTGCCTCAGACACTTACTAGCTGTGTGACCCTGAGCAAGTCACTTAACCCTGTTTGCCTCCAAAAGCAAACAAACAAACTAAAACAAACAAATCCACCAGACATTAATTAATCCTCCATACTGGGCAAGACACTATTAATCCATAGTGACAGCAATGCTTTGAGAAAGGCTGCTGACATTCTTCAACTGCACTGGACAAGATTATTTCTGCATACTTAATGCATTGGTCATAGAACTTGGAATAAGATGATATCCTGGCTGGCAGAAATTTAAAAACACAGCACATAAAAGTGTAAGAGGAAGCTTGGAAGGAGCTTAGAATAATGATAAGAATGTACAGGACACAGAACATTAGAGATGGAACACACTCATCTATACCATTTCCCTGTTTCACAGAGGAAGAAATTGAAGTCTCAAGAGGGTAAACAATGCAATCAATATCTCATAGCTCTATTTCCAAAACTCACATACATACATCTAGCTGCCCTTAGAGATGTGTGAATACAGAAAGGAAAACTATTACATTTGTTTTGTTTTTTGGGAGATGTAGGCAGAAGTCCATCCTCTTATGCCTCACCAAGGCACTGGGGTAATTCTAGTTCTGCAAGCCTACATCAGAAGAACAAAAGCTTTGGCAGAACCTAGCTAGAAAAGACTTTGAGTAGGAGTCTGGTGGTAGACTATATAGCATGTCTATTGCCAAGGGCCAGCCAGTGGTCTGTGAAACTCATTACCTGAAAGGCAATCAGCAGAAGTTCATGAGTTTTGGCCATACTAACTCTGAAATTTAACTACTAACATCTAGAGCAGGTGCCCTTAACCTAGTGCCCATGAACTTTAGAAGAAAAAAAATCACAACTGTATTTCAATATAATTAGTTTCTTTTGTAATTCTGTGTCTTGTGTTATGCATTTAGAAATATTACTCAGAGCTGCCAAAGAGCTTACCAGACTGCCAAAAGGCAGTGTCTATGACCCAGGAAAGGTTAAAATACCTGGTATTGAGGGTATGACATTTGTTTCAATGTAAGGAATAGTCACACTGGGGAAAACACAGATCCTTGATTTATTGAAGTAAATGAAGCAGTGTTATTAAAACCAGTCTTGATCATCAGTCTTGATTCAAAAGAATGAATACATATATATTCTAACATTCCTCGAACCAACACTGAGCCTCAAAAGTGAAGGATTAGGCAATATTGCTGGGATTTCCCATTATTTCCACCTCTCTTGCTGATAAGCAAGCTATTTCAAGTATGAGAATGCTCTTATACAAAGAAAACAAGAGTGGATAAAAGAGGGTGAGATCTGAGATATCCCTTCAGAACTGCTGTATCCAGGGGTGACTGACTGCTATACACAAGTTTAGGGACACAGCAGTTTGATTTTAGAGGCATGTAGTTAAGAGAGAATACTGGCTCTGGAGTCAAAGAACCCAAGCAGAAGGCCTGGGTCGAAATTCTGATCTGCACTTTACTGTAAGCATCAGTGGCATTAAGAAACCCATTAACCTTTTCCAGGCCTGCTTCTTCAGTGGCATTAGAGGGGAAAGTGAATCAGTGAAGAAACTAATATAACAGTTTTAGTAAAATTGCATAACATAAAAACATTCACAAAAGGAATAACAGAATCATTGAGGAAAAAAAGAAACATAATTTTCATTATAACATTACTACAAGATGCTTAAATGTGGAATTAAAACTCATAGGATTGGAACAGCTAGGTGGTGCAGTGGATAAAGCACTGACCCTGGATTCAGGAGGACCTGAGTTCAAATCCAACCTCAGACACTTGACACTTACTAGCTGTGTGACACTGGGCAAGTCACTTAACCCTCACTGCCCAGCCAAAAAAAACAAAAAACAAAAAACAAAAAAACCTCATAGGATCATGAATCTAAATCTGGGAAGAAAACTTTGAGATCACTGAGTTCAACTCTCTGTTCTACAGATGAGGAAAGAGGGCAAGAGAAGTGACATGATTTGTTCAGGGTCACAGAGATAATAAGTACCTGAGATAGTTTTTTCTAAATCCAAGTCCAGGCCTCTGTCCAGTAGTGCACACTGCCTCTTGGACTGTCACTCATTACTCATATAAATAACCACCTCAGAAAAATAAAGAAAAAATAATTAAAGAGATATTCACTGATCATGATTAGGCCTTATTATGTAATAAAAAGGATAATACTTGCCAAATTAATTTACAAATTTATTTCGAGAAAAAAGTCTAGAACCTTAAGAAAAATACTAAAAACCAAAGTTGAAATGAAAAAGGACTTTGGATATTATATTTCAAACTTTATTATAAATGGATAATTATCAAAACTATTTGTATTGGTTTAAAATTTGAAAAGTAAAATGGAAAAGACTGAATAAGTAGTATGGCATTAAACAAATAAATTCATTTAGGTATCATTTCTATTATATTGGCAACACTCAACCTCGTGCAATTAATATGTCTAAACTTATCTAGATATGTCTTTTTTCTCCTGTAAATCAATAAACATTTCCTTTAATTTTTTAGATATTATACCTGTCCTCTGTTATATTATAATATAAACATATTAATAATGATAATTTTCATATGCCTTAGATGTATTTTCCTTTATTTCTTTTAAATTATGCATTTAAATTTCAAAATATCAGTTTTGGGGACATATCTAAGATGATGGAGTAGAGAAAGCACTCTGCTGAGCTCTCTCAACAAGCTGTCTCAACAAGCTCCCTCCAAACAACTTTAAAATATATGTCTCAAATGAAATTCTGGAATGTCAGAGTAAACAAAAGGGCAGAAGCAGACATTCTTCTAGCTCAAGACAGCCCAGAAGTTCAGAAAGACAGATATCTTACATGGAAGAGGAGGCTGGCCCAGAACCCATGTGGACAAAACACTGAGATGATAGTATAATCTTGAAACTAGTCAGAAAGAGATTACAGGGGGCCCCTTTGCTAGCATTGGACAAAGGAACGGTTTAGAACCTCTATAGTCTACAATTACTTCTTGGTCAGGGTTCAAAGGCAGGGAGGAACACTTTTTGTCAATAGGGAGAAGAAAACCTGAGGGACACTATCAATTCTAGTCCCAATGGACCCTAAAGAACAGTACTGATTTCAACCCCAAAGAATCAGGGCCCCTTTTTGTGTAAGGACAAGAGTTAAGACCAAGAGAGCACTCACCATATCTCTCCCGAGACCACATCACCTTGGAATCACCCCAAACTCCAAACTCCCAGAACTAGCTCTAGAATCAGTGCAAAAAAGCCTGAAGCTTGAGATAGCATCCTTACTCCCACCCCATGCCAGCAATAAAGCACAACATTGATATGAAGTTCCAAATCATGAAAGAGGGTGGGAAAATGAGCAAACAAGAAAAGAACCTGACCATAAAGAACTGCTATAGTGACAGGAAAGATCAAGAGACAAACTCAGGAGACAATGAAGTCAAAATAGCTACAAACAAAGCTTCAAAGAAAATGTATGAAGTGGATCCACACCCAAAAAGAATTCCTAGAAGAGCTAAAAATTATTTTCAAAATCAAATAAGAGTAAGAGAAGAGAAATTAGGTAAAGAAATGAAAACAAAGGAAGAGAATTATTAAAATACAACTAATAGTTTGGTAACATTTGAACCTCACTCAGGTCTAAATTAGTTTAAAGAGGGAATATATATATATATATATATATATATATATATATATATATATATAATTGGTAATAGAAATCTATCTTACCCTACAGAGAAAGAGTGGGAGAAGAGAATAAGAGAAAAGGGGGCAGATGATAAAAGGGAGGGCAGATAAAAGAAGGCAGTGGTAAGAAGAAAAACAGACTTTAAAGGAGGTGCCGGGGAGGGAGAGAAGAATAAACAAAAGACAACCAAATTGGGCAAAATATATAATTAACAATAATAAATGTAAATGGGATGAACTCACCCATAAAAACGGAAGAAGATAGCTGAATAGATGTGAAAACAGAATTCAAAAATTGTTGTTTACCAGAAACTGTGAAACACAAACAGAGTTAAAAGGAGGGGATGGAACTGAAGCAGAATCTATTATACATTAGTTGAAGTAAAAAAGATAGGAGTAGCAATTATGATCTCAGACAAAGCAAAAGCAAAAATAGTCCTAACTAAAAGGGATAAGCAAGGCAACTATATCTTGCTAAAAGGAACCAGAGAAAATGAAGAAATATCAATATCAAGCACATGTGCACCAAATGACATAGTATCCAAATTCTTAAAGGAAAAATTAAATGAATTATAGGAAGAAATAGTAAAACTATATGAAAGAGAGAGACCTCAACCATCCCATATCAGAGGTAGATAAATTTAAACAAAAAATAAATAAGAAAGAAGTTGAGGGACTGAATACAATCTTAGAAAAGTTAGATGTGATAGACCTCTGGAGAAAACTGAAGGGGAATAGAAAGAAGTATACCTTTTTATCAGCTGCACGTGGTACCTTCACCAAAACTGACCTTGTATTAAGGCATAAAACCTTCACAACCAAATTCAGAAAAGCAGAAATTTTAAATGTACCTTTTTCAGACCATAATGCAATAAAATTAAATTTTATAAAAGGCCATGGAAGAGAGAGTAGCTAGGTGGTGCAATGGATAAAGCACCAGCCTTGGACTCAGGAGGACCTGAGTTCAAATATGGCCTCAGACACTTGACACTTACTAGCTGTGTGACCCTGGGCAAGTCACTTAATACTCATTGCCCCGTAAATTTTTTTTAATTTAAAAAATTAATAAAAGGCCATGGAAACATAGATTAAAAGGTAATTTGAAATTAAATAATCTAATTCTAAAGGATAAATGGATCAAAGAACAAATTATAGAGAATGTCATTGGGGCAGCTAGGTAGCACAGTGGATAAAAGTTCCCGTCCTGGATTCAGGAGGACCTGAGTTCAAATCCAGCCTCAGACACTTGACACTTATTAGCTGTGTGACCCTAGACAAGTTACTTAACCCTCATTCCCCCCCCCCCCAAAAAAAAAGAAGTAAATAATTAAAGAGAATGTCATTAAAGAAAATGACAACAATGAGACACCATTGCAAAACTTGTAGTATGTAGCCAAAGCAGTACTTAGGGGAAATTTTATATCTCTAAATGGTTATATCAATAAAAGAAAGAGCAGATCAATAAACTGGGCATGCAACTAACACGTTAGAAAAAGAACAAATTTCAAAACTCCCAATTAAACACCAAAATAGAAATCCTGAAAATTAGAGATTAATAAAATTGAAAAATAAATTAAAAACCCATTGAACCAATAAATAAAACTAAGATCTGGCTTTATAGAAAAACAATTAAATAGATAAAGTATTGATTTATTTGATTTAAAAAAGAAGAAAACCAAATAACAAGTATAAAAAATGAAAAAAGGAGGGGCAGCTAGGTGATGCAGTAGATAGAGCACCGGCCCTGGATTCAGGAGATCCTGAGTTCAAATCCGGACTCAGACACACGACACTTACTAGCTGTGTGACCCTGGGCAAGTCACTTAACTCTCATTGCCCCAACCAAAAAAAAATGAAAAAAGTGAATCTGCCATCAATGAAAAAAGATGAAAATAAGATTGAGGCAATTTTTAGAAGTTATTTTCCCCAATTATATGCTAGTAAAATGGACAATCTAAGTGAAGTGAGTGAATATTTATAAAGATACAAAGTGTCCAGATTAACAGAAGAGGAAATATAATACTTAAGTACTCACATCTCAGAAAAAGACAGTGGACAAACTATCAATGAGCTGCCTAAGAAAAAAATCACCAAGACCACAGGGATTTACAAGTAAATTCTAACAAGCATTCAAGGAACACTTAATCCCATCACAATATAAAATATTTGAAAACTTGGCAAAGAAGTCTTACTAATTTTTTATAACAGAAAATTGGTTTTGATACTTTAACCAAAGAGAGTGAAAACAGAGAAAGGAAGCTATAGACCAATTTCCTTAATAGATATCAATGTAAAATTTTAAATAAAATATTAGCAAGGAGAGTACAGAAATATATCCGAAAGATCATACACTATGAGCAGGTGGAATTTATACCAGAAAAAATGGCTGGTTCAATATTAGGAAAATTATAATCATATTAAGTATATTAATAAGAAAAACAAAAAAATCATAGGGTTATATTAATGGATGCAGAAAAATGTTCTGGCAAAATACAATACCTATTCCTATTAAAACACTAGAAAGAATAAGAATGAATGGAACGTTTCTTCAAATGGCAAGTAGAATCTATCTAAAATTATGAGTAAGCATTATTTGTAAAGGGGATAAACTTGAAGCAGTCTCAATAAGATCACGAGTAAAGCAAAAATGTCCATTATCATCTCTATTCAGTATTGTACTGGAAATGCCAGCTATATTAATAAGGCAAGAAAAATAAATTAAAGAAATAAAAATAAGCAATAAAGAAACAAAACTATCACCCTTTGCAGATGGTATGATTGTATACTTAAAAGAATCTTAGAGAATCAACTAAAAAAACTAGTTGAAAAAATTAACAATTTCAGCAAAGTGGCAGGATACAAATCAAACCCATAGGAAATATAAGCATTCTTATATACTACCAACAAAACCTAGAAGAAGAAATAAAAAAAGAAATTCCATTTAAAATAACAGTGGAGCTCTTCCGCTGCCATTTTAAATCTGGCTCCAATGCCCGCCACTGCAACTCCCTCTTCGTGCCGCCCGCCCCCGGCCGCCAGCCCCGCTGCCATGGAGGACGTGAACGAGTACAGCAGCATAGAGGAGTTCGCCAAGGGCTCCAAGATCAACAGGAGCTGGGATACGAGCAAGAAAGACATGACCGCGTACCTGTCGCGCTTTGGGGAGGTGGTGGACTTCACCATCAAGACGGACCTGTCCCCTGAAGATCGCGCGGCTTCGGTTTCCTGCTCTTCCAGGACGCCGCCAGCTTGGACAAGGTCCTGGAGCTCAAAGAACACAAGCTGGATGGCAAGTTGATAGACCCCAAGTGGGCCAAAGCTTTGAAGGGTAAGGAGCCCCCCAAAAAGGTGTTTGTCGGCAGCCTGAACCCGGACAAGTCTGAGGAGCAAATCAAAGAGTATTTCGGAGCCTTCAGAGAGATTGAGAACCTTGAGCTTCCTATGGACACAAAGACAAATGAAAGAAGAGGATTTTGGTTTATCACATACACAGATGAAAAACCAGTAAAGAAATTACTAGAAAACAGATACCATCAGATTGGTTCTGGGAAGTGTGAAATCAAAGTAGCCCAGCCCAGAGAGGTATACAGGCAACAACAGCAGCAACAGAAAGGAGGGAGAGGCTCTGCTGCTGGCGGATGAGGTGGAACTAGGGGTTGTGGCCTAGGTCAGGGCCAAAACTGGAACCAAGGATTTAATAACTGTTATGATCAAGGATATGGAAATTACAATAGTGCCTATGGTGGTGATCAAAACCATAGTGGCTATGGCAGATATGATTATACTGGGTATAACTTTGGAAACTATGGATATGGACAGGGATATGCAGACTACAACAAAGCACCCATGGCAAAGCATCCCGAGGGGGTGGTAATCACCAAAACAATTACCAGTCATATTAAAGGAGGACGCAGAGAAAACAGGTGCAGTTGTTACAATAGCCTATCTTGCAGGATGACGACATTGAATGGAGAGTAGTCTGTTGATCTGAGATCTATTTTGTAAAAGACTTTTAGTGTACATAACCCAACTGTGTCCAATTGTATGTAGCGCCAATTTAGTTTTCTTGTTCTTGCTTTGTCCTTTGTCATCTGTGTTATGACAAATGTGGATTTGTGTTTATACAAATTTTATTTGTATAATTTCATTTTAAATGGTTCTCAAAAATAAATTACTTGTGATTGTTTAAAAAAAATAGCAGTGGACAATATAAAATACTTGAGAGTCTACATGCCAAGACAAACCTAGGGATTATATGAACACAATTACAAAACATGTTTCATAGAAAAAAGACTGATCTAAACAATCAGAGAAATATTAATTGCTCAAGGGTAGGCCAAGTCAATATATTAAAAATTATGATTCTACCTAAATAAATTTACTTATTCAGTAACATACCAACCAAACTACCAAAGAATTATTTTATAGAGCTTGGAAAAATAGTAACAACATTCATCTGGAAAAACAAAAAATCAAGAATATCAAGGGATTCAATACCAAAAATATGAAGGAAGGCAGCTTAGCTGTTCCAGATTTCAAACAATATCACAAAGTGGTAATCATCAAGACAATTTGGAATTGGCTAAAAAATAGAATGATGGATCAATAAAAGAGACTGAATACACAAAACATAGTAGTAAATGACCATTGTAATTTAGTGTTTGAAAAACCCAAAGATTCATGCTTTGGGGGCAAAAATTCAATATTTGACAAAAATTGCTGGGAAAATTGGAAACCAGTTTGGCAGAAACTGAGCATAGACCAACATCTCACACTGTATATCAAAATAAGGTCAAAAGGGATAAATGTTTTAGACATAGAGAGTGTTATCATAAGTAAATTAGGGGTCTTTGGAAAAAATATACTTGTCAGATCTTTGGAAGAGATATAGAGGAATAAATAAAGAAAAATACATAATTTTGATTACATGAAATTAAAAACTTTTGCACAAAGAAAACTATTACAGCCAAAATGAGAAAGAAAATAGGAAACTAGGAAAACAAGTTTACATCATTTCTCTCTTATAAACTCCATTTCTCAATTACATGGATAACTGGCTAGTTTATAAAAATAAGAGCTATTGTCCATTTGATAAATGGTCAAAGGATATGAACAGGAAGTTTTCAGAAGAAATCAAAGCTATCAAGAGTCACATAAAAACTATCTAAATCACTATCAATTAGAAAAATGCAAATAAAATAATTCTGAGGCATCACCTCACATCTATCAGATTGGCTAATATGATAGAAAAGAACAATAATAAATATTGCAGGGGATATAGGAAAATTAGAACACTAATGGTTGGTGGAGTTGTGAACTAATCTAACCATTCTGGAAAACAATTTGGAGCTTTGCCCGAAGACCTATAAAACTTTGCATACTCTTTGACCCATCAATGCCACTACTATGTCTGTAGCCCTAGGAGATCAAAGAAAAGGGAAAAGGACCTATATGTGCAAAAATATTTATATCAGTTCTTTTTGTTGTGGTAAAGAATTGGAAATTGAGGAGATGCCCATCAATTAGGAAATGGCTGAAAAAGTTGTGGTATATGATTGTAAAGGAATGCTAGTGTACTATAAAGAAATGATGAATAGGATAATTTCAGAAAAGACTGGGAAGGGTTATATGAACTGATGAAAAGTGGAGTGAGTGAACATAAGCAGGAAAACATTGCACATAGTAACAGCAATTTTGTAAGGATAATCAACTATGAAAGATGTAGTTACTCTGATAAATACAATGATCCAAGACAATTCCAAAGGACCATTTATCTAAAATGCTATCCATCTCCTGAAGGAGAAATTATGGAATCTGAATGTAGATTGAAGCATACTTTTTAAGACTTTTATTGTTTTATTTTTTCTTTTCATTTGCAACATGGCTAAGTACATTTTGCATGAATTCATATGTATAATTGATATCAAGTTGTTTGCCTTTTCAATGAGGGGAAGGAGAAGGAGTGAGGGATAAGATTTGGAACTCAAAAACTTATTTAAATGATTGTTAAAATGTTTATATGTAATTAGAAAATAATTTAAAAAATAAAAATAATTTAAAATAAATGTGCAAATATCTAATAACTTCTGGCCTCTTCATCAGGCATACTTCAAAGTCTCCTATTTCATTTAAAATCCATTTTTCCCTTGTAAAAAAATACTCAACTTTTCTGGTAAGTTTTTCTTGGTGGCAAGCCATTATCTTCTCCCTTCTAGGACATTGTATTCCAAGCCTCCTTTTCCTTAAAATTATCAAGTCTTGTGGCTCTTTGAATTTTATTTCTGGTTATTTAATTTGACTGTGAAAATCTGGATTCTGGCTATTGTGTTTCTGGGAGTTTTCACTTTTCATCAGGTCCCTCAGAAGTTTTCTGGTGAATAATTTCTATTTTAACTTTTTCTTCTGGTTCTAATTGTGTAATTTAACATTCTAAATGTGGGTTTTAATCTGTCCCCCCAGGTTTTGGGGGGAAACTGACTAAAATCATTCATAAACGAGTTTAGGATTTTTAAGGGTTTATTGAAAGATAGTAAAAGAAAGAGAAAGATTGAGAACAGATTTCCTATAACCTGGCAATCCTAATCTTCCCTAGCTTCCACTTCTGAAGTCCTGTGCCACCACACCAATATCTCGAAGCCAGAGGCTGGAGCCAGTCCCCAGCCTCTGATTCCTGCTTCATCCTCCCCTCCCAGAAATGGGAGGTTCTTCAAGCTGATTGGCTAGTCATTCAAATTCATTAAGTACCCTTAAGTACCAGCCAGATGTGCTTACAATCTAGTTAACTAGAAGTCAGTCAGTAATCTAGTCAGCAGTCAGTCGATTTATCCAATTCAATTACTTTAAATTAATCTCCAGGTGGGCTCCCAAGTATCTGCTAAATCTCATCTATCTCATGCCATTATCTTGACACATAATAAGTCTTGGGAATTTCCATTTATGATTACTTGAAATATTATATTTAGGCTGGTATATGGTTGAGGTTGTCATTTAGTTTGATGATTCTTAGATTTTTCTCCTTGAGTTTTTCCCCCCACTTCAACACAGTGCAGGGTATACTATATACTTGATTTTTTGTCAGCCTTTAAATTAAGTTCTAGTATTTCTTATTGTTTCATGGCATCATTGATCTCTTTCTGGTCCAATCTAATCTCCAAGATCTATTACTACTACTACTAATAATAATAATATTAATTACTACTACTAATAATAATCTATTACTAGAGGAAGTTTTTGTGCCTTCTGTATTGAGTAGTTTATTTTCCTTCAAATTTTTCCTCTACATTTCTCTCCCTTAATTTCTCAATCTTTCCTCTAGAATTTTCATTTCATTTATATAATCAGTTTTAACTCTTTCTTCATTTTCTCTAGGAATTCCAATAGAAATTGTGGCAAATCCATGGTTTCTTTTCATACTTCTGAGTTCTGTATTATATCTCTGCTTCCATAATATTTGCATTTATTTGTCACCATAATTTTCTTGTGTTTAATCTTTTTTGACACTTGCTTCCTGAATTGGGGCTCAGTGTCAGGACCAAGATTTGCCCACTCATATACATTCAAATGCTGCAATTAGGCTTTGTTTGGTCCTGACCTTGCTTTTCTGAATCCCTTCTACTCGATTTCCACTTAGTTCATTTGGTCTCAGAGCATCAGCAAATTTTAGAGTCCAAGGCCATAGTCCTTGGCTTAACTGTCCCTTAATCAGGACAATAAATGGTCATCTATCCTCCTTGAGAATTTCTTGATTAGGACACTGGATGATCTGTTTCCTCTGTATTTGCCTTGATCAGGATAACGGATTGTCTGTAGAAGTGTCTCCTTTTATCAGGGTGCTATGTAGCCCTTATACTCCCTTGGGTTTTTTTTTTCCCTCTTAGGGTACAGGGTGGTTTTACTCTCCCCCACTTTCTGCATCCCTAATTAGGGCATTAAGTGATTCTACCCCACCTCACCAAACTTCCCCCTTCAATATACTGGGTGGTTTTCTGATCCATCTTAGTACTTTTCCAATTACAGTATTTATGTTCTTATCCCCCTGGAACTTTCCCAAGCAGGGTAGTTAATGGTCTTTAATCTCCTTTGGAGCTTCCACAGTTAAAATACAAAGTGGGCTTCCATTTTTCCCATGGGGCTTACCTGAAGAGGATGCTGCTGCTTTGGTCTGCAGTTTACTGGGGTTGTTCCTATCAAGGAACAGTCAGGGCACTGCTTAGGATTTCCAACTTCTTTAGCTATGCTCATTCTGGCTTCTCTAGTAAGATTTTTTTTTTCCAGTAACTGGATGTGTTTTAGGATAACTGTGATGGAGGGACTTACCGAAAATTCTCTCTGGAATATGTGTGTGTGTGTATAGGTATGTATATGTCTATATATACACACACAAACATACACACATATACATACATGTTTGTATATGTGTGTGTTTATTTATTTATGGTACTGCTCTTTAGATCACACAAACAGCCATGTACAAACTACATATATACAGGAAAAATTGGAAATAAGGATGGAGGGAAGGTAGTAGCTTTAAATGGGATTGGGAAAAGCTTCAAGAAGGTGGGGTTTTAGATGAGACTTAAAGGAGCCCAGAAATTGTTTCACTCTGGTTCTGTTGCTCCAGAATTAAATTTGAAGAATTATTTTGAAGTTGTTTGGAAGGGAATTTAGGAGAGCTCAGGTGAGTTCCTGACTTTACTCCATCAGCTTCTCACCATTTCTTGTACAATAAAAATATGCCATCATACTCAGGAACCAAAATTGTTTCAAGCAATTAAAAGACATTTAGATTATTTCTAACTCTTTGCTACAACAAATTAATGCTATGAACTTTTTGGCGTATTGTGTTTTTTTTTTTCCTGACTTTCACCTATTTGAGAGGTCTCTAGCAAAGAGATCTGTGGGTCAATGGATATGGATGTTACAGTCATCATTACTAGCATAATTCCAAATATCCTTTCAGAATAATTAGAAAAATCCCCAATTCCAAACATAATATATTAGTGTGCCTGCTCTTCAACTCCTCCAACAATGAATATTCTAATCATTTGCCACTTTTATTAATTTGCTGAGTGTGAAATGAAACTACAGAATATTTTTGATTTTCATTTACTTTATTATGAGTGACTTGAGGGAATTTTTTGTTTGTTTGGTTTTTTATTTTGAAACAAACATTAATTTTATTTTTTCCAGTTACATGTAAGGGTAGTTTTCAACATTCAGTTTCATAAGATTTAGAGTTCCAAATTTTTCTCCTTCCATCCGTTTCCTCCCCCCTCCACAAGACAGCAACCAATCTGATATAGGTTATATATGTACAATCCACAAGTGCTCTTTTTATCAGTTCTTTCTATGGGTGTGTATAGTATGCTTCATCTTTAGTCCCTTGGGATAGTCTTGAATCATTGTATTGCTGAGAGTAGTTAAGTCATTCACAACTGCTCATTGAACAATACTACTCTTACTATGCACAATGTCCTTCCAGTTCTGTTCACTTCCCTATACTTCAGTTCATATGAGTCTTTCCAGGTTTTTCTGGTATCATCCTGTTTGTCATTTCCTATAGCACAATATCATTCCACTACAACCATGTACCACAGCTTCTTCAGTTATTCCTCAATTGATGGACAGTCCCTTGATTTCCAATTCTTAGCCACCATAAAGAGTTGCTATAAATATTTTTTGTACAATTTTCCCCCCTTTTCTCTTTTTCATGATTACTATTGTTAACTGTTTCCCTTCATCCTATTTCCTTCCCCATGATATTTATTCTATTATCTATCTTCTTTCACCCCATCCCTCTTCAAAAGAGATATGCTTCTGTCTGTCCCCTCCCCCAATCTGCTCTCCCTTCTTTTGCCCCTCTCTCTTTATCCCCTTCCCCATCTATTTTCCTTCAGGGTTAGATAGATTACTCCACCCAATTGAGTGTTTATGTTATTCCCTCCTTCAGCCAGTTCTGATGAGAGTTAGGCTCATTTACTGTCAAGATTAAATAGACTACTCCATCCAGTTTGGTGTTCTCTAGCGTCTTATATTTGAAAATCAAATTTGCCATTCAGTTCAGGTCTTTTCATCACAAATACCTGAAAGTCCTCTTTTTCATTGAAGTACCATTTTTTCTCTGAAATATTATGATCAGTTTTGCTGGTTATGTGATTCTTGGTTGTAATCCCAATTCCTTTGCCTTCTGGAATATCATATTCCATGCCCTCCGGTCCTTTAATGTAGAAGCTGCCAGATCTCATGGTATCCTGATTGGGGCTCCACAGTACTTGAATTCTTTCTTTTTGGCAACTTGTAATATTTTCTCCTTGACCTGAGAGCTCTGGAATTTGGCTATAATATTCCTGGGAGTTTTCCTTTTGGGATCTCTTTCTGGAGGTGATCAGTGGATTCTTTCAATTTCTATTTTACCTTCTGCTTCTAGAATATCAGGGCAATTTTCCCTGACAATTTCTTGGAAGATGATGTCTAAGCTCTTTCCTTGATTATGGCTTTCAGGTAGACAAATAATTTTTCAAATTATCTCTCCTGGACCTTTTTTCCAGATCAGCAGTTTTTCCAAGAAGATATTTCACATTGCCCTCTATTTTTTAATTCATTTGGATTTGCTTTATTGTGTCTTGGTTTCTCACAAAGTCACTAGCTTCCATTTGTTCAATCCTAATTCTTAGGCAATTATTTTCATCAGAGAGCTTTTGTACCTCCTTTTCCATTTGGCCAGTTTGATTTTTCAAGCTGTTCACTTTTTTTCTCATGTCTTTCCTGCATCACCCTCATTTCTCTTTCCATTTTTTCCTCTACCTCTCTAACTTTATCTTCAGAGTCCTTTTTGAGTGCCTCTATGGCCTGAAACCAATTCATATTTTTCTTGGAAGCTTTAGATATAGGGGGCCTGACATTGACATCTTCCTCTGAGGGTTCACCTCAATATTCCTTGTCACCAAAGAAACTTTCTCTGGTCCTCACCTTTCTCTGTCTGCTCATCTTGCCTTTCTTGTATATGACTTTTTTTTTTTGTGAGGCAGTTGGGGTTAAGTGACTTGCCCAGGGCCACACAGTTAGTAAGTGTCAAGTGTCTGAGGCCAGATTTTAACTCAGGTACTCCTGACTCCAGGGCTGGTGCTCTATCTACTGCACCACCTAGCTGCCCCTTGCCTCTCTTTTACTTGATTTTTAGCTCCTTAAAGTGGGGCACTGTTTCCAGGCTGCACTATCCTAAGCTTTAGCAGGTCTCAGGTGTTATGATTTAAGGAGGAGCCAGTTCTTCACTTGCCTGGCCTGTTCCCTGCTCTGTAGATAACCCCAGACCAACTTGTTAGTCAACCAGCTTTGTGTGTTGTGCTTGTCAGCTCCACGAGCCCGTGCCTCTCCCCCACCTCAGCCACTGCTACTTAAGCCTACATCATGGTTCCCAGCCAGGTTGAAAAATCCAAGTTCTGCCTCAGCACCAGCATAGACCCCTGTAATCTCCCCCCTGCCAAGGGCTCAGCCCTTTCACCAGACTGTGAGCTTAGTTCCAGATGACATTGGCACTGCAGCTGATTCAGAGGCTGGGGGGGGTGGGGAGGGTGTCTCTTTCTCTGGTGAGGCCTTCCTGGGACTGGATTTGTGTCAGGGTGACTGTGGGGTTGGGCTCCACTCCTGTCTCAGCAAAGCAGCTCCCTCCTTCCGACCTTCCAAGCCATTCTTGGTTGGAAGATTATTTCAATACAATCGTCTGTGGGTTTTGCTGCTCCAGGCACTGTCCTATGGCATTACTTGGGTGTTTTTTGCAGCAATTGTGTCATGAGTTTGAGAGCTCACTGCTTTTCCTCTACCATCTTGGCTCTGCCCCAGAAATCCCAACTCCTACTTGAGGGAAATTTTATAAGACATGTTCAATTGTTTTCCTAATGTTTGTTGATCCTTGTATGTTTGAATGTGCTCTAGTGTATTTCAAAATGCATTGCTGTAGTCTACTTGCTAGGAGTTTACTTAAAATTTCTGAGTCAATATTCATTAATTATATGACTATATAGTTCTTTTTCTTTATTTTACCTTTCCCTATTTTTAGGTATTGGGATATATTTATATTATTAAAGTAATTTAATAGCATGTTTTCTTGCTCATTTTGAGCAATATTTGAAAAATAACTGGGCATGTTATTTTTAAGTATTTCACAATATCCAGTTGGATATTTATTGAGATAAGAGTTTTCCCCTTCCTCTTTCACAATTCCTTTATATCCAGTTCAATTTTTTTTTTCCTGAGGTAAGATTATTTAAGAGCTTTGTTTCATGCTCGGGTATTTTATCTTGATTTTTATCATCAATTTCTTTATCTGTAAAATGAGACCTTTTAAGAGATTACTTAAGTCCTTTTTAGTTCTAGGGCTATACTCCTATATGTCTTTTAAATTATCAACTTCACTATAATAAAATTATTTATAATACGTTCTGATAATTCTTTTTAAATTTTCCTATTTCTTGTGTTTGTCTTGTTCAGTTTTTATTTTGGTAATTTAATTTCCCTTCATCAGTTTGATCAAATTAGCTAAAACCTTGTTGTTTTTGTTATTCTTTTCAAATAAATATTTTTTTTATTTACCAAATGTGTATTTTTTTTGGTTTTCTGATTTTTTTCTATTTCTTCCCTAGTTTTCAAGATTTCCTTTTCTATGATTATATTGATTTATTTCTTAGATTTTTAGGTTTTTTCTTTATTATGCATTCAGGTCCTTTATCCTACTTTTATATTTTTGTTAATACAGTGTATGTTTTATTACACATAATTTTTCTTTTGAAGGCTAATTTGAGTAAAGCCAAGAAATATTATATTGTTTCAAAGTTATAGTTTTTTCCATAATCCTATAATAGTTATTTTACCCCTAAGGTTTACTCTTTGACCCACTCATTCAGGATGGCATCATTAAGTCTCAATTCAGAACTATATCTTTGCTTGTGTCCCTTTTATTTGTTACTATTTTTAATATGTTATAGTATGTAATAGATGTGCTTATTATCACTAATTTTCTTCTATTTATGTATTTCTTTTTGCTCTACCACATGGGCTATTTTTGTAACAATATCACGTGGTGCTAAGAAACATGTATATTCTCTTATGTTTGCATTGTGTATACAAGATTGTCCAGTTATTGGGTTTTTTTCTTCCAACAGATTGTTCGGTTCTATATTTTCTTTTTTCTTTTGCTCTCAGCCATGAGTAGCTCTGAGACAGGAACACTAAAGACTCCCATAATTACTTTGTTATCAATTTTCAACTTATTTAAACTTTCCTTTATGAATTTAGATAATATACCATTGGTATATATTAATATATACCTACATAACTATATTATATTGAATATGTATATAATGCTTATATTTATTATATACACATTGATATGTATATATTTATTATACATATGTATATATGTGTATACACATGTATATATCTATATATCTCTCTAATTTACTGATTCATTGCCTATGGTTATTTTAAGCATAATGTAGGCTCTACTTTCATACAAAGTTAATAATATTAAGATATTGAGATAATAATACTACATAGGGCTTGAGAAAACTAATCACCATCTTGTATTAAAAAATTACATTTTTCTATGAAGCAAGGATTCAATTAATGAAGGGTTTAAAATTCATGCATATATTCCCTCTTTATAGGGCTCTGGTTCTCTCAATGGATCCCTATCTTTGGTAACAAGGAAAGGCTAGAATGTACTGGAAGAAACTGGAATAACCAGCCTCAAAACTTTATTATAGTCATTGGTAACTCTTCTATGTTGAAAAAGGCAAAGTCTCCAGAGCAAGTGAAGTAATCATCTTGTCATAGTCTGCCATGGTTGCACTAAATTTGGACTATTATGCTCAGTTCTTTGTGTCACATTTTAGGAAGTCACCTGGAGTGTATAGATGTCAACAACAATTTCTTTTTTCTTTTTTTTTGGGGGGGGCAGTGAGAGTTAAGTGACTTGTCCAGGGTCACACACCTAGTGTCTGATGCCGGATTTGAGCTCAGGTCCTCCTGAATCCAGGGTGGGTGATTTATCAACTGTGCCACCTAGCTACCCCTACCTGGAATGTATCTAAAGAAGAGTGGGGAGGGTAGTGAGTGAACTTGGCAATAAAGAGTTGTTGTAGTGGAAATAGCCTTGGACCTGAACTCCAATCCTGTCCCTAAAACTTGCAAACTGTGTGGATATGGCTATCATGTGACTTCTGAGAACCTTAGTTTTCTTATTAGTCAAAGGAAACTAATAAAAACACTAAGAGAACCCATTTCACATGATTTTTGTAAGAATTAAAGGAGAGAGTATATGTAATTTTTTAAAAACCTAAAAGAATTAATAAAGACTCCATTGTTATTTTTTAAGTATCATTGAAACAACTGGGGCAGGGGCAGAGTTCAACTGAGAGAAGTAAAAACTTGGGGTCAAAGATATGAGCTGCATCCTTCACACAACTTCAAAGATAACATATGAATAAGGAATTGGATTTTTCTGCTTTATCCCCAGAGGACAAAACTAGAAGCAATACATGGAAGTTATAGAAAGATAGATTTCAATTCTATATAAAGAAAATGTTGCAGATACTCCAAAGTGAAATGGGATCCATTATAAGATCTTTGAATCGGAGGAGACTTCCTACTTTCAAATGAACAAGACTTTCTTCTACAACTTGCCCAACAAGTGATTACCCTGCTTTTGCTTGAAGGTGAAGAAGTGGGTTTTCCCATCATTAGATGGGAGATACATTAGGTGGGCATTGGACAACTAATTGTCTGGTATACTGTAGAGGGGATTCCTGTTCCTGTTTGTGGGTTGGGTAGGATGGCTTCTGAAGTCCCTTCCGACATAGAAATTAGTGTTTCTTCTTCTCGATGTTCTGGTACTGAAGCTGACCAGATTTATAAAAACATTTACAAAGTGTCCCAGCTCAGCAGAGAAAGTAGTTCAAAATTCCTTGTTGAGAGCACTGGAGGCAATGATCTAAGAAGAAAGCTACAAACCAGGTGATCAAAGGTCACATAAGTCCTAAAACCCAGCAATTTTCCCAAAGCTTCTTTTGTTTTGGTTTGCTCTTGTGTAAGGGCACTTCTTCTGGAAGAAAAGCAGTTTGGTCTGTAGAAAGGTCTCCAGAGCCTCTGCCACGAGTGGATTGTAGAATGCAGGTGATGTCACAAGCAAACAGTTGCTATGACAAGCAAATACAATATGGGAAATCAATCACCAGGCAGCCCTGACTGGGAAAAGGTTACAGGAAAACTGCATTTTGGCCAGTCATATCAGTTTCAAGCCAACACTTTACAGACTTCATGTCTGGAGTTGATCTTTTCAAGTCCATGAGCCTCCCTGTGCCTTTAAAAAGTTATTGTGGAAAGTTCACCAAAAAGGAAAATGACAAATGTTGGAGAAGCTGTGGGAAAACAGGCACATTAATGCAATTTTGGTGGAGGTGTGGATGGCTCAAGCCATTCTGGAAAGCAGTTTGGAACTATGCCCCCCAAATTACCAAGCTCTGCATACCTTTTGACTCAGTGATCCTAGATCTAGACTTCAAGGAGATCAAAGAAAAAGCACTCATTCTATATGTATAAAAATATTTATAATAGCTTTTTTTGTGGCAACAAGGAACTGGAAACTAGTGGGTAACCATCCAATGGTGATTGGCTGAAGAAAAATTATGATATTTGAAGGTAACAACAGGATCCTATTGTACTGTGAGAAATGAAGAAAGAGACAATTTCAGATAAACCTGGGGACACTTGTATTAAATGATGCAGAATGCAATGAGTGGAGCCTGGAGAATAATTTATAAGTACAACATTGTAAAAACAACAATTAAAAAAAAAACACCTTGAAAGATTTAAGAACTGAGCTCAAAGGACTGAGTCCAAAGGATAGATGATGAGGAACGTAAGCATATCCTGACAGAGATGATGGATTAAATGTGCAGAATGGAATACACACACATGCATATATGCTCACACAGGCATGCATATAAACACATATATGTATACATATACATATACATGTGTATGTATGTGTGCATGTGTGTGTGACCAATTTGGGAATTTTCTTTACTTGACTATACATATATATATATATATATATATATATATAAAACATAAGAAAAAAATAAATACTTCTTAAGTTTAAAAAATCATTTTAATAAAAGTTATGCAGCTCTACACAGATAATAGGGTAGCTAAGTGGCAGAGTGTATAGTGTTGGGCCTGGAGTCAGGAAGTCTTATCTTCCCGGGTTCAAATCTGGCCTCAGGCACTTACAAGTTGTGTAACCCTGGACAAGTCACTTAACCCTGGTTGACTTAGTTTCCTCATCTATAAAATGAGCTGGAGAAGGAAATGGCAAACCACACCAGTATCTTTGCCAAGGAAAACCTCATATGGGGTCATGGAGAATCAGACACAACTGAATAACCACAAAGAAAATAGGATATTAGATAATAGAGCTGGAAAGAGTTCACTGAATCGAAATCCTTCATTTATATCTGAGGAAACATTTAGAGAAGTTGTGAGTCAGTCAATATCACACAGCCAGTGAGTATCAGATGTAGAATATGTATCTAAGTCTTCTTCATTCTAATTTCAGCATACTATTTGTTATGATAGGCTTCCTGTTTTTGGATCAGACTCTGTTAATAAGTTGTATGGACTTCCACAAAAAGTTGGGCTAGAATCAAAGTATTTATGACTTTTAAGAGACCATAGAGAGACCTCCTAGTCTACTCTCACCTAATTTTACATGTGAGGAAACTGAGGCCCAGAGAGATAAAGTGACATTCCCAAAACATACATAGGATAAGAATTTAGATCTCTTAAATCCTAGTATAGTGCTCTTTCCAATACACTATGCTGCTTTAGACAGAATGTTAAGGCTAGAAGGGATCTTAAAACTAGGACATTGAATGTTAGATGTAGAAAGTATCTTAGCACATAGAATATCAGTGCTAGAAGAAAACTTCAAGATCATAGCACAGGAGAGTCTTAGATTTGGCATCAGAAAACCTGTGTTCAGATTCTACTTCAGATACTCACTATTCATAATAAGTTCCTTTATTCTCAGAGCTTTGGTGTCTTTTACTTGTAATATGAGTTATAAAGCTTATATTACTAACCCTTCAGGGTTAGTAGGCTAATAGGACTTACCAAACCTTAAAGCACTATAAGAATTATTTGTATTCTTTAGATGTTTCCCCTAATTTTATAGATGAGGACATCTCAGGAGGTCCACAGGAGGGAGGGATATCTCTAATCCATTTGGAACAAAAGAATCCCATGAGGAGAGAGATACTAGTTGTGGAACTGGGAAGTACTTAGAGGTAATCTAGAGCAATGCTCCTATTTTACAGATAAAGAAACTCAGTCCTATGAAATGTGTGACTTGCCTGTGGTCCTATAAGGTAATAAGCCATGAGAGTCATCGTTTGACCCATGTCCCCAGACTCCTCCAACAGTATTCTTTCCAACACAGGATGATGTTACCTTCCAGTGAAAAGCAAAAGCAAAACAGAAACTTATTTCCTGTTAACTCTCCTGTCTACTACATCTCCACACTAGCTGATGCCCCTCTTTTCCATGGCCCTCCCCACCAACACATATAGCTTTTAGGAGTTTATCACAGTGTCTGTGCTTAAGAAATGTTTATTGAGGGGGCCGCTAGGTGGCGCAGTTGATAAAGCACCGACCCTGGATTCAGGAGTACCTGAGTTCAAATCCGGCCTCAGACACTTGACACTTACTAGCTGTGTGACCCTGGGCAAGTCACTTAACCCCCATTGCCCCGTTTAAAAAAAAATGTTTATTGATCTATCTATCTATCTATCTATCTATCTATCTATCTATCTATCTATCTATCATCATCATCCCCATTCACACTCTCAAGCATATACTCAGAAGGATTTTATATAATGCTAGTATCTAGACTCCAAATATAACATTGGGTTCTTATTACTCACTCCATTGAACCTGGAATGTTATCTCTAAAATCTATGAATGGGCTTCCAGTTCAGTGCATGCACTGCTTTGCCTGTGCTTTCTTTCTCTTCTGTCTATAGCTTGAGTTAGAAGATGATTATGTAGTACAAACTGAGCTAGACTTGGAGTGCAAACTTGGAGTGCTTCTCTCTTGGTCCCCCATCCTTCACTGATTCAGTCCCACCCATTTTTCAGGCACATTCCCGTTCCCTGACTCCTGAGGCCAGGCCAAAGATAAGGATGACTACTCTTGCTCCTGTTTCATTCTCCCTAACTGCTGTGGGAAAGCTGGCTTATATTGTTCTGGATTTCTACATTTACAGCAACTGGAGAAGCGAAATAAGAGAGAGGGAGTGGCTGAGGGAGGGTGGAAAGGTGGGAGAGTGAGCTTGGGGGGAGGGCTGACCAGCCTGAGGCCCTTTCATTTGTGCAAACTTTCAGCCACAGGGGGTATTTAACTTTCTGCCCTGCTTGCTGTAATTCTCTCCGCAATGGATATACAGTTCAGATCAGGTTGCTATTGCTGTGATGACAGGCATTCAGCAGGCACTGTAATTGCAGAGTTAAAACAGCTCATTTTCTTACTGGCAAGCTGTAGTTAGAGAGGTGCTAGGAGGCAGCCTGACTGTCTACAGAGAAACTGATCAAAGCTTAAAAAGGCATCTGGCTTGTCTCTGTTTTCTTTCACCACCCCCGGCCTCCCCCCTTACTTGAAAAAAAAAATGGTTAAAAAGTAATTTATGAAAATGAATACCTGTCCCTCTCCTGAGGCTAAAAGGCGGCCACATATTAGAGATATTAAATGCAAGCCTTTTTTTTACACTTTAGATTTTCTCTAATGAGAAAATTGGGGTGAGAGAATGCTCACTTAGATGTCCTTTTCCATTAGCTCTTTGCAGCAGGACTTTATGTAATATTGGGGAGGACTTTTCTTACTTGGAGGATTTCCTGAGATTAAACTCTCCCCAACTTCCACTCTCACTTACAATCTGGCTAAATTTTCATTGCCCCACATGTTATCTGCTCTCTTTTCCTTGAACCCAGGGCAGTGGGATAATAGAAGGAGGCTGGCTGGGCATCTCCCTTTCAAGCTCCTTGTGCATTTCTGTCTCCTAGTGAAATTGAGGCTTTCTACATCTGAAGCATGTTGTTCAGCTGCAATCAAGTATACAAAGGGTTTTTTTTTTAATTAAAAATGAATAAGCATTTTACTTTTTAAAATATTAAATAAATGGGTGTTAAATAAATTATGTTTATTATATTATTATGTCAAATAAATTTTAACTATTTTTTTTTGTTTTATTTTGACATTTAAAAAGCATTGAATTTGGAGTCAAAGAGCCTAGCTTCAAATCCCACCTCTGACCTCTTCTTACTTGTACTACCTTAGACAAGCATATAATCTTCCTAGGCCTCTGTTTATCAAACAATGGGGCTGGATTAGATGTCATCTGAGGTGTCTCCCAGCTCTTTCAAAATGCTCGTGCACTAGAGAAGTATGTGAGACAGTGACTTTGGTGAGAGATCTGTGAGCAAAGAAAAAACTTAAAAGCAAACACAACTGCTACTTCTCCAGAGGAAAAATGCAGTATGGAGAAAGAAAAAGAAAATGTCATTAAAAATGTCATTTTAAAAGGTAAAATACCTAGAAGTATGTAATGAGATAAATGGGGAAAAGGAAGCACTAATGATACACAAATACGTGACAGGAAATAGTTGCTAATTTTCCCTCAAGGTTCCTAGTCTTGGTTTTTGCTTTTTAGCTTGATCTGGGTTTTAGTTAGACGGATCAATGAGGGATTATTCACAGACTCTGAAACAGGACAAGGTTACAGTGGATACTCAATAAATGGTCATTGGTTTTTCTGTGTAACTTGTGTCAGAGGCTCTGGGATCTCACAGAAGACATGAAGAGGAAACTGCAAGGAATTGCCAATGAAGAATGAAGAAGAAGAAGAAGAAGGAAGAAGAAGAAGAAGGAAGAAGAAGAAGAAGGAAGAAGAAGAAGAAGAAGAAGGAAGAAGAAGAAGAAGAAGAAGAAGAAGAAGGAAGAAGAAGAAGAAGAAGGAAGAAGAAGAAGAAGAAGAAGAAGGAAGAAGAAGAAGAAGAAGGAAGAAGAAGAAGAAGAAGAAGAAGGAAGAAGAAGAAGAAGAAGAAGGAAGAAGAAGAAGAAGGAAGAAGAAGAAGAAGAAGAAGAAGGAAGAAGAAGAAGAAGAAGAAGGAAGAAGAAGAAGAAGAAGAAGAGGAAGGAAGAAGAAGAGGAAGAAGAAGGAAGAAGAAGAAGAAGGAGGAGGAGGAGGAAGAAGAAGAAGAAGAAGAAGAAGAAGAAGAAGAAGAAGAAGAAGAAGAAGAAGCAGCATGTCATCAGGGAGTTGGATGCCTGGAAAAGGAGGTGGGCTAGTCCCACAGTGAAGGCAAGGCTAAGTGAGGACAACCAAGGGGTGCCAATAGAGTCTACCATCTTTCAAGAGATCTAGAGGGAGGCCCCCAGCATGTTGGATGGCTCTCCTATTGAGGACTTTTTTGTTTTCTTTTTGTGGGGAAAAGAGGGTTAAGTGACTTGCCCAGGGTCACACAGCTAGTACGTGTTAAGTGTCTGTGACCAAATTTGAATTTAGGTTCTCCTAAATCCAGAGCGGTGCTTTATCCACTGTGCCAACTAGCTGGCCCCCTATAGAGGATTAATGGCAGGTCAGGAATAAGAATCACACAGGATGAGAAGGTATGGAAAGGCTAGAAAAAGTACCAGCATTCATTAAATCAAAGATCCTTTGAAGTGAGAAGTTAAGACCTTATGGATGTGGTCTTTTGGGGTAGGATTTTGGTTATGTGCAGGATGTATCAATTACAATAAGAATCCAGAGGAAGAGGAAGTAGAAAGTAGCAAGGAAGAGAAGAGGGAGAAAGAAGGAAGGAAAAGAAAAAGAGCTCATATTTATATAGTGCTTTAAGTTTTCCAAAGCATGTAACACATTATCTCATTTGAGTCTCAAAACAACCCTGCAGTGTAAGTCTCAGGGATAGAGACGATAAAACAAAACAAAACAAAAAACTGACTTTTTTTCAAGGCAGGTTGGCATCTTTCCTTCTTTTTCTGGTTTGAGAAGATTGCCTAGAACATAGAGACATTAAATGACTTTAAGTGACTCATGGTCACCCAATCAGTATTTGTCAGAAGAGGAACTTAAATTCAGGTCTTCCAAGGTCCAAGATCAGCTTTCTAAGTCTAGCTCTTTTTATTACACCATGATTCTTCTGAAAATAGAGAGTGAAAGGGCAATTATCCCCATGTTGTAATGAGGAAACTGAAGCGTAGAAAAATAAAATGACTTTCTAAATTCATACAGCTAGCAAAGTAGTAGAATCCAGATTCTTTAACTCCATACCTAATGTTCTTACCAATATACCATATTACCTGCCATCATGACCAGGAATCACACAGCTACCTGAGAGAGCTCCCAAGAAAAGGGTTCTTCACTTACATATGAAATACCTCTCATGGATATTTCCTCTCACAGATGAAGGGATGACTAAGTTGAGTCATTCCTCAACATTTCTGATTCCTTCCCAATTCCATCAAATCTCCTTCAGATGGCTTAAGGTGACCATTCAGCAGCAGTAGAATCTGTTTCAGGTCTTGAGATATATCATTCTCCTGTTACCTGGAAGGAATTGCTTAGCATTTCTCAAGTTATGGAACTTGATGTCTCACTCAATGTGAAAAAGGTTTCCAAGAGAGAATTTCCATGCCAGGGATATTTTCCTCTCTAAAATATTAACTATGAAATCATGGGTTGAAAATACTTATTAGCCCAGCAATTTTTCAATAAGTTCAATGGCATAGTTTAATGGAGAAAGAGCTAGTCAAAAAGACCTGAGTTCAAGTCCTTCCTCTGATATTTACTGACTAATGAAGTCACTTAATCTTTCAGTGTTCTGAGGAATTTTCTAAGATTAAAAGTTAAAGAAAATATCCCAACCTCCATTGGTAGAATTCATTCCTAACAGCAATAAAATCATAGGTCTGGATCCTTACATGGAATATTAAGGTTTGCAAAACACTTTCCTTGTAATAACCCTGCTAGGTGAGTAGTGTGAGTATCATTATTCCCATTTTACAATTGAAGCTCTCAGAAAGTTATCAACTTGCTTATGGTCACACGTCTTTATTAAAGTGTCTGACATGGAATTTGAACTCAGGTTTCTTGACTCAAAAGGCCAATATTTTACCCACTATGCTACCCTAGAAATGGTCTTAATGTCATCCATTTTCTTCAAAATTCCTTGGTTAATTCTCTCTTACTTGGCTACCCCATGCCTTTGGGTCCCCTGAGGTGTCACGATTGCAGCTCCTGAGCTATAAGGGTCTATCTAAAATCCACAGTGCTGCCAGAACCAGATTATAATGTAACTGGAAAATGTTTAACAAAATAAATAAATATACACTACAATATAGATAATATTCATTTTTATTTTCCTGTTAATATGCAGCCCGCGGGATCCATTTCTTTTCTTTTCTTTTCTTTCTTTTTCTTTCTTTCTTTCTTTTTTTTTTGTGAGGCAATGAAGGTTAAGTGAACCCAGGCTCACATAGCTAGTAAATGTCAAGTGTCTGAGGCCAGATTTGAACTGAGTTCCTCCTGAATCCAGGACCGGTGCTTTATCCACTGCACCACATAGCTGTCCTCCATGGGGATCCATTTCTATTTGAATCTTACCCCACTGCTTAGACCAACATTCTGAGGTTCTATCAATATATTTCAATAATAATAATTAAAAAAAGGCAGTAGGCTAGAATAGTAGAAAGGCCACTGGTTCTTGTGTCAGTAGGTCTGGGTTTAAATCTCTCTTATTCATTTACTAACTTATTAATTGACTCTGGGTTTGTCCCATCTCTTCTTTAGGTATGAATAGTCCCATCTGTCAGGTGAGAAGTTTGGATTCACTAGCTGATCTCTTTGATTTCTTCCACTACAAATACTATCACCTTAACTGTTACAGTCCCAAAAGAGCTTCAAAGCTCTTTTGTGTATGTGAGGCTCCCCACAGAGAATCAAAAAGTTCAGAAATTTGGGTTACAGGATATTCTGCTAATTTCTAATAACAAGAAACAATAAATGAAATATTAATATATCAAGCATATCTTTTAAACACACACTACTTACACCCTCCATTTAGTTAAGGAAGTAAATGCAAAAGGGAAGGTCTAAAAAAAGAGGGTAGAATGAAAAGAATGTTAGCCATAGGATGGGTGAGTCTATGTCTGAGTCCAAGTTCTGACACTAACTTCTCTGAGGTTCAGTTTCAACATAAGTAAATTGGTGGCAATAATACACTTTATATCTTATAATGTGGTTAAGGGAAATCCCTTTGCAAATCTTGAAGTGATACATAAATAAAGGAAATGATTGGCTTTTACATCACTTATGAAGCATTTCAATAAGGAGCCTTTTGGCCTGAGGTCCATCTTTTTCTATTCCTTTTTTGAACATACCTCAAAGAATTTGAGGGATCCCTGCTCTTGGTGTGAGTATTGCTTCTACAAGGGCAGATCATGAACCAACTATATACTCCTGCAATGCTTGTGAGGTTCATTTACATGTTATTCTGTAAATTCTCTTGGAAAGCTAAAGGTCTTTCTCACATAGTAGATCAATAAACATTTATTAAGCACCTAAGATGTTACAGGCTGTGTGCTAAGCACAGGGGATGCAAAAAGAGACAAAAGACAGTCCATGCCCTCAAGGAATACACAATCTAAGGGGAAGACAATGAGTAAGCAAATTAGTATAAACAAGTTATACACAGGCTAAGTAGGAACTAATTAACAAAGGAAAGTCATTAGAATAAGAAAGGTTGGGGAAAGTTTGCTGTAGAAGAAGAGATTCAAGTGGGAATTTAAGGAAATCAAGGAAATCAGAAGGCAGGGATTATGAAGGAGAATATTCCAGACTTGGGGACAGGGAGAGAAAATATCTGGGGACAAGAAAAGGAGTGTCTTGTTCAAGGAACAGCCAGGAGGTGAGTGTCACAGGGTGGAAGAGTATTTGACAAGGAGTAATATGTAAAAAGATTGGAAAGGAAGGAGGGGATAGATTAGGAAGGGTTTTGAAAACCAAATAGGATTTTGTATTTGATCCTTTTTTTTTTTTTTTTTTTTTTGGTGAGGCATTGAGGGTTAAGTGACTTGTCCAGGGTCACACAGCTAGTAAGTGTTAAGTGTCTGTGGTTGGATTTGAACTCAGCTCCTCCTGAATCCAAGGCTGGTGCCTTATCCACTGCGCCACCTAGCTGCTCCCTTTGTATTTGATCCTTGGGGCAATAGGGAGCCACTGGAGTATATTGAGTAAAGGGGTGACAGTCAGATCTGCACTCTAGAAAAAACACATTAGTAGTTGAGTGGAGAATGAATTGGAGTGTGGAAAGACTTGAGTCAGGTAAACCAGACCCAAAAGCAGGCTATTGTAGCAATTGAGGCATGAGGTGATGAACGCCTAGACTACATTGGTGGCAGTGTCAGAGGGGAGAATGGGGAGTATTCAAGAGATGTTGTAAAGGTGAAATTGACAGAACTTGGCAACAGATTGGATATGAGGAGTGGGCAGAGTGAGAGACACTGAGGAGTCAGGAATGATATTTAGGTTTCCAGCCTGAGAAACTGGGAGGATGATGTTGCTCTTCACCATAATAGGGGAGTGGAGTATGGGGGCTATAGGGGAAAAGATTATGAGTTCTGTTTTTGATATGTTGAATTTAAAATGTCTACTGGACATCCAGTTCTAGATGTCAGAAAGGCAATTAAAGATGTGAGATTGGAAGTCAGCAGAGAGATTAGGGAAAGATAACTAACATTGAAAATCATCAGCATAGAGATGATAATTAAATCCAAAGGAGTTGATGAGATCATCAACAACAGAATCCAGTAGGACACCTACATTAAGAGGGTATAATCTACATGAAGATCCTGAGGAGTGGTCAGATAGGTTGAAAGAGAATCAGGAAAAAAGTGGTGTCCCCAAACATCCTAGGGAGAAGAGAGTATCAAGGGATCAGAGTGATTAGCCATGTTAAAGATTGCAAAGGGCTGGAGGAAAATGAGGATCATTTGGACTTGGTTATTAAGAGATCCTCCTTGGTAACTTTGAAGAGAGCAGTTTTGGTGGAATGATGAGGTGGGAAAGCAGATGGTAAGGGATTAAGAAAAAAAAGATAGGAGAGAAAACAGAGGTGCCTCTTATAGATGGCCTTCTCTAGGAGAATGGCCTCAAAGGGCAATGGGATATAGGACAAGAGTGATAATGGAAGAATCAAGGAAGAGTAGTTTAAAGATGAAGGAGATATGGACAAATTTGTAGGTGGTAGGAAAGGATGTAGAAATTGAAAATGTCATGTTTAATAAATCAATAACTAACCAAGAATTTATTTCGTTGTCTTCCTTTTCTTGTTTCCTCTTTTGCAACTATATACTCTTTTTTCCTCTTCCCTATTGGTCCCCCATTTGATTCTTCTTCTTCTTCTTCTTCTTCTTCTTCTTCTTCTTCTTCTTCTTCTTCTTCTTCTTCTTCTTCTTCTTCTTCTTCTTCTTCTTCTTCTTTGCAGGGCAGTGAGGGTTAAGTGACTTGCCTGGAGTCATACAGCTAGTCTCATGTGTCTGAGAACAGATTTGAACTCAGATCCTCCTGAATCCAGGACCAGTGCTTCATCTACTGTGCCACCTAACTGCCACCCCCATTTGATTCTAAACTAAATCACTATCATCATCTCTGTCGTCATCATGATTAACAACTGAGATAGAATACACTTCAAAGTGCTACATAAATGCTAGCTATATTTAATGCGTACTGTGTTCCAGGTACTGTGCTATGGAGATCCAAAGATTGAAAACAAGCAGAAAGTAAAATGAAATAAATAATTTGAGAGCTAGGATTTATACAGTTTTGTGGGATTTGCAAAGCATTTACACAGGTTGTATCACTGAATCCACGTAATTCCATGAGAGAGGTTCTATTATTATTCCCATCTTATAGAGGAGAAAACTGAGGGTGAGAGAGGCTAAGTGATTTACCCAAGGTCATACAGCTAATAAGTGTCTAAGGCAGTACTAATTGTGAAGTAATCAGTTTGTGTGGGGGCAGAGGAGGAGGGAGCCACATTAGTGGCTAGGGAGATGAGGAAAGTGCTTTGCTCACAGAAAAGGGAATATGGCTTTGAAAAACTAACCTGCCACTTTGTGGAAATTATGAGGGCCGGTGGAACTCAAAGAAATCTGGGTTTTAATTACCAATAGAATTTCATCTCTATTTCTTCCTAATCATCTCTTTAGGAATTTGTATAACTTATTAATAACTTGAAACTAAGAATGTGAAGATCCTTAAGAAGATATGAGAAGCACCAAGGCAAAAGAAAAAGATGAAGGCTTTCTTACTGTTTACTAATTTGTTATATAAGAAGGATCAATTTCTGATACCAATTAAATGATGGTTTTCCTTTTTCCTTCTGAATAGTCTTTTGAGTGGGGTTAACTTCCTTTAAGAATGAGCTTCCTTGGGGGCAGCTGGGTGGCGAAGTGGATAAAACACCAGCCCTGGATTCAGGAGGACCTGAGTTCAAATGCGGCCTCAGACACTTGACACTTACTAGCTGTGTGACCCTAGGCAAGTCACTAAACCCTCACTGCCCTGGAAAAAAAAAAAAAAAGAATGAGATTCCTCACATGTCCATTTTCCACTCATTAAACTGTGGAGTTATACTTAGGGATGGACCATGGAATCACCCTGAAAAAAGCTACCCAGTCTCACATAGGACCAGAAACAATTCAGCACAATGGATCTACCATCCATTCCCCCCTAAAGGACCCAGCATAGGGCAACACACCCACTAAGCCTGGCCCAGTCAACCTTTGTTGGTTGAATTGTTCAAGGAACACTGATTCTGAGATCTGAAAATGTTAGAATTCAAATGAACCATATAAATCAATCCTTTAATTTTACTTATTGGGACACTGAGGCTCAGATGGGAAGTGACTTTCACAAGGTTACATATCAAGTTGAGGATGGTTCAGGTAAGTTTCTTTTTAATCTAGCATTCTTTCCACCACACTACGCTTAACAACGGCACAGGAGGCTCAACACATGCTGACAAGGTTTTCTTTTGTTACAGATCCACTCACATACATATATTGGCACTCTAGATCTAGATCCCCTTGAACCCTCTGTGCACTCTCTTTTCCTGAGTGGAAACTACTGGGAGCTCAGAACTATATCATTCGGATCCAGCATCTGTCAAGGTCTTGGCGTCATTTTCTCCAGCTTCTGGAATGCTCACTTCATGGTGAGGACACTAGGATCTAGCATGTACTCAATCTCATTGCTAAGTGCATAGGGTTCAGGTAACTGTCTCCATACTGTGTTCTAATTTTAACTTTCCATGTTCCACCCTCAAAGTGCTGGATATATAAAATGAGACACAATTGAAACATAATTACTGACTCACTTTCTCAGTTTCCAACAGTTTCACCCCTTCTTAACTACTTTCTCTGTGTGACTCATACCATTCATTGGTCCAATTATACACTGGCTCTAAGTCCACATTCTATTTTCAATGCACTCACCCCCAAGCATCAGTAGCCACACCATGCCTCCTCCACTGATTACCAGTATCAGAATATAATATCTTTACTGATCCTTGATGACCTGGTGATTGATGAATTAATCCAGATGTCTATAAGCTACAAGCCCTCCTCACTCTGGAACTTGAATAAATAACCATCATCCCTTATAGTTTTTTACCTTTATTTTTAGCCCTTTAATGAAAAATTAATATCACCTTCCCTCAGGTCCTGATTGAAGCAACATGTTAAAGTGGAGGAAGAATTAACTAAGCCTCCCAAACCCTTTCCCACTTTGCATCATTTTCACATTCCCTAGAACTTCATATATATTAGATATTCGGTACTTTCATGTTGTCTTAAGGTCTCTAGTATTATACTAGATCAGGACCAGAATGATTTAGCATATCTGAAACAGATCTAGAGAGACACTATTGGTTCTAATTGAATCAAATATCTTCTTCACATACTCAATTGGCTTTAATCTATTTAGGCTAGCCACGACTATGAACCCCATCTATTTCTGACACACACACACACACACACACACACACACACACACACACACACACAGGTCATTTAGGTGGTACTGCTATAGAGCAGAGGGCATCAGGCCTGGAGTGAGAAATACCTGAGGTCAAATCCAGCCTCTGACACCGTGTGATCCTTGGAAAGTCATTTAACCTCAGTTTGCTTTAGTTTCCCTATTTGTAAAATGGGGATAATAATAGCATCTACTTCCCAGGGTTATTATGAGAATCAAATATAATGATAATTGTAAAGTGCTTGGCACAAGATGGACACTCTATAAATGATGGTGATGATGATGATACTAAAAGTAGCCTGTCTGCATGAACTTATTTTCCTTTAATAATCTAGATGACCTTTCTTTTATTTTTATAGTTGAGGAAATAGAAACAGTGGTTCAGGTTGATTTGACACTATCAATAAATGTAAAATGTGTCAGGACATCAAGGATCCATAATTTCAATAAGATGGGTACTCCCAGGGCTGCCAATATGGTGGTAAAGGTTATATTCAGCATAACTCACTCAACGCATAAGTTCAAAACAACAATAAATTCACCAAATAAATGGTAAATAAAAATACAACAATTAAAGAATATGGTAAACTTCTGTATACAATGGTGAATCTGTTAAGAAAAAATATGACAAATGGAAAACGACAAATCCTAGAGGGGTTGTGGGAAAATTAGAACACAGTCAGTAGAGTTGTGAACTGATCCAACCACCCTGGAGGGCAATTTGGAACTATGCCCAAAAGGATCAACACTTTGATCTAGTAATGTCATTACAATTTCTATATCCAAAGAGATCAAAGAAAAAAGGGAAAAAAAGACCTATACACGTAAAATTATTTATATCAGCTTTTTTTTTTTTTTTGGAGGCAAAGAATTGGAAATTGACAGGCTGCCTATCAATTGGGGAGTGGATGAACAAGTTGTGGTAAATGACTGTGATGGAATATTTTTGTGCTATAACAAATGATGAGCAGAATGGTTTCAGAAAAACCTGGGAAGATTTATAGGAACTGTTGCAAAATAAAGTGAGCAGAACCAAAAGAACATTTTACACGGTAACAGCAATGTTGTACAATGATCAACTGTGAATCACTTAGCTATGTTGATCCATGACAATTCTATTGGACTCAATGAAAAATGTTATTCACCTCCAAAAAGAGAACTAAAAGAGTCTGAATGAAGATTAAAGCATAATTGTTTAAAAATTGTTCTTGATTTCTTTCCCTTTTGCAATATGACTAATATATAAATATGTTTTTCATGATTTCACATATATAATTGATATCACATTTCTTGCCTTGTCAATGGGTGGGGAGGGATATGAGAAAGGGAGAGAACTTAGAACTCAAATTTTTAAAAAAGAATGTTTAAGGGGCAACTAGGTGGTGCAGTGGATAGAGAACTAGCCCTGGATTCAAGAGGACCTTAGTTCAAATCCGGCCTCAGACACTTAACACTTACTAGTTTTGTGACCCTGGGCAAGTCACGACCCTTATTGCCCCACAAAACAAAAACAACAAAGTATATTTAGAATAAATAAATAACATATATTAAAAAAGAAATGCTTTTAAGACTTTAGTTTGTCTCTCATTTGATGAATGTGGGTGCCATAGTGGATAGTGCATTAAATCAGGAGTCAGGAAGACACGAGTTCACATTCAGCCTCAGACACTAGCTTTGTTATACTGGACAAATCATTTAACCTCTACCTCAATTTCCTTGTCTAGGAGTATACTATTAGCATCTACTTCCCAGGGTGATTGTGAGAAGAAAATAAGTTGATATTTATAAAGTGTTTTGCAAACCTGAAATTGCTATATAAATGCTAGTTATCATCATCATCACCATTATTGCAGATATTGACTCATCTATACCTTTTCATCTGATGCAACTCTTAACCATGTCTCCTCATAAATCCTGCTTGGAACCATTCCCCAGATATCTGGAAATTGCATGTATACAAATGAAGCCTGTGGACTATCTATTCACTATACTTCACTCTTGTTTCACCATTAGCCCATCTTCTTTTCTGGTCATAGACTTTTTCGATGACACCTTTTATGCTATTTCTCCTGTATAATTCATTATTAGATATATGTCAAAATCTGAGTGATTCTCAACTTTAAAATATCACACAAAAGTCAGTCATCATAATTAATGCTATTCTTATTGGTTTTTTAAGTATATTCTTTTCTATTATTATTATTAATTTTTGGTGAGGCAATTGGGGTTAAGTGACTTGCCCAGGGTCACACAGCTAGTTTGTGTCAAGTGTCTGAGGCTGGTTTTGAACTCAGGTCCTCCTGACTCCAGGACCAGTGCTCTATCCATTGTGCAACCTAGCTGCCCCTATTCTTATTGTTAATAAAACTTTTATATTTTAATCTCTGAGCTCCTTGGTTGTTCCAGTGCTGTAGAGTTTCAGCAAAATTTTCACAATTCTACATTGAAAGGTGACTATTTAATTCCCTACCCATTCATTTTCTTTGAGGTGAACAGAGTGAAGTATTTCAGTAGAGTTAAGATATAATTCAAGTTCACAAAACTGGACAGTTTGCATTTCATTACCCTCTTAGATAGTCCAATCAGCAGATACCTGTCTAGTCCTGAATGTCGGGTTTTTGGGTGTCTTTCTCCCTCCCTTTGGCTTGTTTTTGTTTGTTTGTTTGTTTTTGTTTTGTTTGTTTTGAGCTCAAGACAACAGGAACATGAGATTTTACAGAGTTAGGAGAAATTTTAGAAATTAACCCCTATAATGTAAGCTCCTTGAAGACAGGGATTCTTTCATTTTTGTCTTTGTATTATCAGCACCTACGTCAGTGCACATATTAACACTTTTTCCTGCCTAATCAAAGCATTATAAAGTTGAATAGGACTCTAGAGATAGTTGGATGCTGGGTAGTTTTGATTTTATTTTCTTCATTTATCCTTTGGGGAGTTTTGTCCTTAACACTAATGTATTGGGTTGATCTGACTCCTCATACACTTAGGTGGCTCAGTATATAGAGCACTGGCCCTAAGTTGGCAGGATGTGATTTCAAATGTGAACTCAGACACTTACTGGCTGTGTAACCCTGGGCAAGTCACTTAACCCCAATTGCCTTAAACATCTTGGGATATCTCCAGTCATCCTGATATATATCTTGCTACTGAACCCAGATGACTCTGGAAGACAAAGTGAAGTTGGTGACTTTGCACAGCCCTCCCTCATTTAAATCAAATTTACCACAAGTCATGACATCACCCCGATGTCATGGGCCCCTTCAAGAACAAAGGCCAAATAACAACAAATGATCTAACTCCCAAATTAGCCCATCCCATTCTAATTATCTTTTTTTTTTTTTTTGGTGAGGCAACTGGGGTTAAGTGACTTGCCCAGGGTCACACAGGTAGTAAGCGTGTAAAGTGTCTGAGGCCGGATTTGAACTCAGGTCCTCCTGAATCCAGGCCCGGTGCTCTATCCACTGCACCACCTAGCTGCCCCAGCCCATCCCATTCTAAAAGATTGTGAGGAGAAGAGCTAAGAAGCTGGGTAGGAGGAGAGATGTCGCTACCATGATGCAGTACAGGAGAGGTCTCTAGGTATGTCAGGGCAGAGCTGTTATTCTTAACACTGTCAGGGGGTACAGATGAAATCTGATCAATTTAATTTTTATTTCTTCTCTTTCCTTTCCCTTCTCCCAAGAGGAGAGGGTTTACATTTGATGTCTTTCTGGTAGACAAGGAACTTTTCCCTTTGTTTCTTAAAAACTTTGTTCACCTTTCTGTGTTGAAATCTTTAGCTTATCTTTGAAGCTGACAAATGTGATAAAAAGTCTCTAACCACTTGCAATATTAACTGTGTGCATTACTGTCTTAAGTACGGGGGTGGGGGATAGCAGGGGGAGGTGATTGGAAAGCATGGGAGAGGAAAGATTAATTTTTTAAAAATGTCAGAGAAGGATCCCTGTCCAGGGGATAGAGCTAGGAAAGAAGTTTATTGTTTCATTGGGAAGAGAGAACACTTAAACAATAGCAGCAGCAATCCATTTTGCAAATCAGTGGGAAATACTTTCAATAGCTAGCTAACCAGGTGGGCTGGCACTGATATGGATATTTGCCATTTCCTCCCATCTTTCAGAGTCTTGGCTTGAGAGGGAACCACTGAAAGGGAGGCTGGAGAATAAGTTGCATCTAGAAAGGAAGGAGCAAGTCTCCCAAAATAGGGAGGGGGTAGGGAAAGCAGATTTTTAGTAGATATGGGACAATAAAGACATATCCTTCTCCAATTTTTGTATAATGCTTGAAACCTAGGAGCAAATTCCAATATGGGGAAGGGTAGAGGAATGTTGAGGGTAGCTATATTTGCATTGCAGATAAGTCCGAGGATTCACTATTACTCAAAGGGCAGAATGAGTGGGATGCACCTTATGACCCCCTGCTTCATCACAGCCTTTGGGGTAAGGCCCCATTTTTCTAGGGGCTCTAGCTTCCACTTTGGAGATCAGTGACCTAAAGAATAAAACCCTGACTCTTGTATTCCATAATACCAACCTATCTTTCCTGTTTTTGTTTTGTTTTGTTTTGTTTTAATTTATTTTTTTTTATTATGCCATCCCAACTAAACTGGATCACTTTCTATCTTCCATTCTTATCTTCACCTTTATTATCTTCATGTCTTAGTTCAAGCTATTCCCCACCCCCACCCCATCCCCTGCCTATGACATCTTTTGCTTGTTTCCTCTCCATCTATTAAAGTCCCTATCTTCCTTCACAGAAAGTCTCCCTGCACTCCTTGCTTCACCCATACTCCAAGGGAGGGTCTCTCTCCCTCCTCCCGTTTTTTTCCCTTGTACTTTGCCTAAACTGAGCCCATGCCATTATCTCACTCATCTTCCTATCATTATTATTTGTGGACTTGTACCTCCCCTCCCCCCATTAGATTGTAGATTATTTAAAATCAATGGCTATACCATATCCACATTACCCAGCACCTGTCTGTAGTAAGCACTTAATTCATGTGTCCTTCACTGAGTTGAATTTGATTGTTCTGGTGCTGGTTTAGTTTTGGTTTGTTTTCTGAGGAACATGCCCTTTCAATTTTTTGCTGTTGGAAGTTGGGGAGTAGACATTAATTTCCTTAGAGAACAGCTATGAGGAGGGAGAGCATTCTCTCCTGTTGAGCTTTGGAAAGTGTCTTGCAGAGCTGGAAGGTGAAGAATTTGGCAGAATCTAGTCCAAAAGTCAAGAAAATATATGGAAAAATGAGCTGTGTTAGATACATAAACACTTCTACAACTTAATTTCCTCACCTTCTAGCTGCCAGTAATTCAGTTAGACAGCTCCTGCAAAAAGCATGTGTTAATATTCTGAGTTTCTAGGCATGTTAACATGTCTCCCCTCCCAACTACTGTTTCTATCTCTCCTTCCCTCTCTCCTCCTTTCTTTCTTTCTTTCTTTCTTTTCTTTCTTTCTTTCTTTTCTTTCTTCTTTCTTCTTTCTTTCTTCTTTTCTTTCTTTCTTTCTTTCTTTCTTTCTTTCTTTCTTTCTTTCTTTCTTTCTTTCTTCTTTCTTTCTTCTTCCTTCCTTCCTTCCTTCCTTCCTTCCTTCCTTCCTTCCTTCCTTCCTTCCTTCCTTCCTTCCTTCCTCCCTCCCTCCCTCCCTCCTTCCTTCCTTCCTTTCTTCCAGGACAAGAGTCTAACCCAGGTCGTCCAACTCCAAATCCAGTGTATGAGAGTTTATGTTGGTGCTCTACAATTAAGACCTTGAATTAGTGAAACTGTGGCCAACTTTAGAATCCACCTGGTGGGAGGTAGTTTGCATATTGATAAGATGTATTTATATGATGCACATGACAGTTTGATAGATAGGATTATATGATCTCATCTACCCTGATATATATATGGTATGTAGTAGAAAAAAATTGATCACCAGCAGATGTACCTTTCCCACCTGGGATTGTTTTTCTTGGATTCTAATCCAGCCCTTAGGAATCCAAGTTCAGATTCCAAACTGAGATAGGAAGAACCCAGCATAAAAATACTCTGTTCTCATCAAACTGGATGCAACCAACTCTATGAAAGAGAAAAGGGGGATGATTCCCTCCATAAATTCCCCCTAGGGATTGAATCATTACAGTTTTGCCTTCCATGGTAAACTACCATTCCAGGTGCTTAATAAAATATGGTTCAAATAGAATTCTTAGAATCACACCTTTAGAGATGGTTTCTCTGAGTCATATAACTCAACTAAGATAAAATGAATATGTAGAGAGGCTGAGTTTTTACCAAAGTCACATTGATAGCGAGTAGTAGAGCTAAAAATTTGAAAGCAGATCTTCTGACATCCCAGAGTCCTTCCCACTATATCAACTCTTCCTGACAATTTGATTCAATTCAATTGGGCTGAATAGAATGTAATTGAAGTATAAGTTAGTAAAAGAGAGGAAGCTGCAAGGGGAAAAAAACCCTATAGTAGGGATGGGGAGCAAAGACATTTGTCACCATAAAATATTTCTTAGAAATAAGAAACCTTCATAAATATTACTGAATTTGCTAAGAATGTGACATTTTGAGGCTTCCTACAGGACATAGATTAAGATTCTTACTTTTTCCACTATCACATATGTATAGCTCTCTGGATAAAAGTGACTTGGTAGAATGGAGTCAGCACTAGTTTGCATCAGGTTAAAATCCTAAACTGTCTCTCATTTTATGAGTGACCTCAGGTCAATATCTCTCCTCTCTGGGTCGCTATTTTCACATGAGGTTGTCTAGAAAAGGATGTGATGTAATTGGGTCTATCTAGCCTTTCTTTTGATGGGCTATTTCTGCTCTAGACATATTCCCACCTTTCTACCTGTTGCACCTGTGCTATCCATTTTACAGAACTAGTCCTATATGAAATCTACCTTGCTGAAAATCTTCCAGCTTTCTAGCTAATTAAACATCTACCTGATGTGGCCTATGTAAGATCTCAGCCCTCTCCCTTAAACACCCAGTACTTCTCCACATCTATGAGCAAGTATGGCATGTGGATTAGGGTATAGCCATAGAACCATGAGGAACTAGGAGAAACAGAAAGAATATAGCTAACCTGGGCACCAGTTTATATTGCCTGCTTCTCCTTAGATCATCATCTTCTTCACACTCCTGATGTGTCCTGGGACAAAGATCACCTCAGACAAGGCTCAACTCTCTAACCTCCCCCCACAACAGTGAACTTCTGCCCCCTTTCCCTTGGTTGCAGATGTTTCCATCTTCTCTGGGGATCCAGTTGTTTCTTTGTCTCTCTGGTGACCTAGTGTCTCTTTATCATTGCTTATCCCCACTTCCCTCATCCTCATGGGTGTCTCATTTCAAGTACCTTTCCTTCTATGAGTTAAAACCCAACAAGTAAATGGTTATTGCTTTACAATCATTTACTGGTTTTATTATTATATGAAATTTACAAATTCCCCCAAGCATATGCAACAGATTGGCACACCAAGTCCACAAAAATGATGGGCAATCAACTATATTTATCTCTAAGATCCTTTCTTATTCTGTTATGCTGCACTCTGAAGCTCAAGAAAGGCAATGCAATTACCTAAGTTTTACCAGGATCACACTGAATGACAAAGAGGAAGCCACTTCCCCTTTCTGGGCCTCAGTCTATCCATCTATAAAATGAAGATTCTTAACTTTAAGGAACTGGAGGCTCTGAAGCTTTGTCCCACATGTGGTCAGGAATTTTTCATTCTTTCAAGTGATATTTGCAAGTGTAGGCATCATTCCTTTACAATATTGAATTTCTCCTCCCTCTCTTTGTAAGGGCTTTATGGCCTGAAAATAAATTATTATTCTCTATAGAGGAATTTAAATGACATGAATGGTAACAGGCTTCTTTCATGATTGATTCTGGGGTACATTCAGGGTGTCACTCATTTTCTTTTTTTTAATTTATATATTTGCTTATTTATTGAGGATGGGATCCAGACCTGAGATTTTATCATTGTACAACTCTGATAGGGAAGATTTCTCTTCCAATGCAAATCAGCAACTGTTCTGCAATGTACACCATAGGAGAATTACAAAGGTTGAGATTTGCTCAGGGTCAACCGTAAGAATCTAAGTCACTCACTTTCTAGTGAGAGTGAGCAAGAAGTTACTGAGGAACTATGTTCTTGACTCATAATCAGAGAAATGCAGCTGGATTTGGGGGCAGCTAGCTGGTGCACTGGATAGAGTACCAGGCTGGGCCTGAAGTCAGGAAGACTTATTTTCCTGAGTTCAAATCTGACAGACATTTACTAGATGGGTCACCGTGGGCAAGTCACTTAAGCCTGTTTGCCTCAGCTTCCCCATCTGTTAAATGAGCTGGCAAAGGAAATGGCAAACCACTCCAGGATCTTTGATAGGAAAACTCCCAATGGGGCCATGAAAAGTTGAGCATGACTGAACAACAATAAATCTGGAATTTTAGTTCATATGAAATTCCATCTACTCTGTTCATGGCACAGGAAGAAAGTCAATGCTAATAGTGAAGTTGAGGCTTTCTAGACCTTAAGGTTTTCTTCTTTTCCTACTTCCCCTTCTTTCTCCTTCCCTTACCTCTTCATCTGTTTCCTTTTCCTCTTCTTCCTCTCCTTTGTTTTTTTTTTTGTTTGTTTGTTTTGTTTGTTTTGTTGGGCAATGAGAGTCAAGTGACTTGCCCAGTCACACAGCTAACAAGTGTCAAGTGTCTGAGGCTGGATTTGAACTCAGGTCCTCCTGAATCCAGGGCCAATGCATTATCCACTGCATCACCTGGCTGCCCCCTCCTCTCCTTTTTCTTATTCTTTTCCATCCTCTTCTCCTCCCTCATTGTTGTTTCTTTTCAGATTTTTGTCCCTCTTTCTCCTCCCTTTCCATCCTGTATTCACATGTAGGACAATGTTACATGCAGAATTCTTACTATTATCTTTCTAATTGCTGGACTAGGTGGTAATTCCAAAAACCTATCATGGAAAAACAAGCCATATATTTTTCCAAGTTTGGAAATTCACTTTTTACTCCTTGTTTTTTTTTTTTCCACCAACCTAAGGCCTCCTGGGAACATTCCACTTTTGTGAATCTGCAGATTCCCCAGTGCCATGTTTCCCTGGCTAGGGTACTGTCCCTTTTCCAGGAACTAGCTTGTAATGAAACATACAAAAGCTCCAACTTTGGGTCTGAACACTTGTCTTTATGGAGAACTCATTACACTGCCCAAAAAACATCCCAAGTTTCCCAAGGTCCAGGTTTTTCCCTTCTCAGGTTGAGCTTATACTGGCAAGTGAAGAGGTGAGATCATGATGTGGAAAATCAAAGCAATGTCCAATCTGTGGCACCCATTTGGATTCCAGATTTTAAGGTGGAGGGAGGGAGAAATGGAAGAGGATAATGAAAAAGTGCTGTATTTAGAACCCAGAAGGAACAGCATTCAAATTCTACTTCTGAAATTTACAACCCTTGACTTACAAAAGAAAAAAAAATGGTATTGGGGAAGGAGTTCTGAATATAAAGTCAGTTGATTTTGATTCATTTTCAAGCCCTGTCACTTAAGGCCTGTGTTGCCTTACAGAAGTCATTCCTTCTGTCTGTGCCTCAGTTTACTCATCCATAAATTATCACCAAGCTCTCTTCCAACTCTGTGTATGCAATCTTCCACTCTTTTTTGACCCTGGGCAGGTCATTTATTCTCTCTGAGCCTCATTTCCTCCCTTCTAAATTAGGAATAATGATAACTGTTATACTTAACCAAAAGGATTGTTGTAAAGATTAAATGAGACAAGGAGCTCAAAGTGCTTTGCAAACCAAGCAAAACCTATAGTTCAAATGCCACTTACTTTTGCTTCAGCCTATGATTTCATCATTGTCTTTACTGATTTAGATGGCAAGTCTTTCATTCCTTGGGAGAAATTTTTATAATATCTTTTGGCAAAGGAAGGAAGGAAGGAAGGAAGGATGGACCCAATGGCCAACTACTGGTGAACCTCTTTGCATTTTGCTCAGGTGGTGTCTGGATGAGAAACACAGTCCATTACTGAGCCTCTCTATGCCAAAGGGACTCACTTTTTTTGTGTGTTTTTGTGTGTTGTTGTTGTTGTTATTGTTTTGTGGGACAATGTGGGTTAAGTGACTTGCCCAGGATCACACAGCTAGTAAGTGTCAAGTGTCTGAGACTGGATTTGAACTCAGCCTCTCCTGAATCCAGGACCAGTGCTCTATCCATTGCTGCCACCTAGCTGCCAAAGGGGACTCACTTGTGCTTCCACTTTTTTTTTTTTTTTGTGAGACAATGAGGTTAAGTGACTTGCCCAGGGTCACACAGCTAGTAAGTGTCAAATGTCTGAGGCCGGATTTGAACTCAGATCCTCCTGAATCCAAGGCTGGTGCTTTATCCACTATGCCACCTAGCTGCCCTCATGTGCTTTCACTTTTCACTCAGTTAATACATAAGCATTAAAATAAGTATTTATTAAGCATCTACTATGGGTCAGGCACTGTGCTAAGTGCTGGGAATACAAAGAAAGACAAAAGTCACTATGCTCACGGATCTCACAGTCTAATGGACTGCTCTGGCTTAACTTTTAAGTCCATGCTGTAAGGAGGCATCAGAAAAGGACTCTGGTAGATACCATGGTTTCCAGCCCTTATAAATAATGGAAGCCTCACTTTAGAGTGCCTAGAAATACCCTGAATAGATATCTTCCCAAGGTATGCAGAGGTTCCTGGATTCATTTTAACCAGAAAACATTGAGAAAGAGTGGGATAGAGGGAAAGATGGAAGGTTAGCAGGTTGTCATCACGAAGGGTGCTTTTCAGAGTACACAATCACAGAAATTAGACCCTTCTGAGTGATTTTGAAGTCAAGAGTTGCTTATTTCTTCACTCTTATGAGCTAAATTTGGATGCAATGTCATACAGGGAAAAGGGAAATAACTTTGGTGTGAGAGACCTGAACTAACATCTTAGTTCTGCCACTTATTATTACCTGGGTGGGCAAGTTGCTTTGCCTTCCTCATTGTCAGTTTCCTCATTTGTCAAATGAGGGAGTTAGTTTAGATGTCCTCTGAGGTCCCTTCTAGTTCTAAATCTGTGATTCTAAGAGAAGGTGCTCATTATGGCAGAGCAACAACTACTTTATGACGAAGACAAACATTCAACAGAATGGGAGTGGGGTGGGGGAGGCAATCAGTGTTGTGACTTGCCCAAGGTCACACAGCTAGTAAATTTCTTAGGCTGGATTTGAACTCAGGTTTTCCTGACTCCAGGGCAAGTGCTCTATCCACTTCTCCACCTAGCTGCCCCCATAAAAAGGTGTTATTACACAAACTTTTGCTGAAGAGGTGACTCTAAGTTCTTGATATATTCTTAGAGCAAAGTGCTATACCTTGAGTTAGAAAGGCCTGGGTTTCAATCCTGCCTCAGTTACTGTGACCCTGAGCAAGTCACTTATTCCCTCAGAGACTCAAACTTTTATCTATAAAATGGTAATGATAATAATATTACTTATCTCAGAGGATGGTTATAAGAAGCCAGGGAGGAGACAGCTAGGTGGCGCAGTGGATAAATCACCGGCCCTGGATTCAGGAGTTCCTGAGTTCAAATCCGGCCTGACACTTGACACTTACTAGCTGTGTGACCCTGGGCAAGTCACTTAACCCCCATTGCCCCGCAAAAAATAAATAAATAAATAAATAAAAAAAGAAGCCAGGGAGATCAACCAATTCAAAAATATTTTTAAGTACCTCCAATAAGTTTACTAGGTACTGGAGAGAGAAATTTTTAAAAAAGTGAGACGGACCCTGCCCTTTAGGATTCTACTGGGGGGAATACAACACGCTCATAGAGAAGTAAGTATAAGCTACATACAAAATCAGTATTCATTGATGTTGGGTGAGAAGCAGGAGTAAAGTACTTTACAAACTTAAAAGAACTGCATACATATGAATTGTTTATCATTATTTCTATTACTATTATTACTTTCCTGCTTCTTGGTTTCCTTATCTATAAAATATATAGGCTAAATATGACCTGTGAGGTCTCTTTCTAACTCTAAATCTCATGGTCTTACTCTTGCTATTGAGAAAAAAAAGTGACTGGACCTGAAAAAATTGAATTGGCAATGGAAGTCTGGGGCAGCTGGGTGGTACAGTGGGTAGAGCACTAGACTTGAAGTCAAGAAGACCTGTTGAGTTAAAATCTGGTTTTAGACACACCTAACTGTGTGAACACAAGTAAGGCAATTGATCTTTATTTACCTCAGTTTCCTTCTCTGCAAGATGGGTATGATAATAGCACCTGTCTCCTAGAGTTGTTTTGAGGAGAACATAAATTATTATTTGTACAGAGCTTTGCAAAGCTTAAGCTCTATAGAAATCCTAGCTAATATTATGTTTCTAATGTTTTATTGTTAATCTGCCTCTGTTTTCTGAGGCACTGTCATTTATAGGCTGGCAAATTCAGTTGTGTTTTCATCCCAGTAGAGTTACAGACTTGGACACAATTGTGATCATTTCATTTTCCCTGAAACCAAATTTATTCTATTAAATTGATTTTGCTGGGAGCTTTAGAAAATGGAGAGCAGCTGATGAGTAACTGAGAAACCAGTCTAATATGGGAAGAGATTTCCCTCCAGGTTCCCTGAAAGAGGCAATTTCATAAGGGGTCATGGTGTAAGGAGATCTTGTAAGCAGATTAAATATTGGGTAGAAAGGGGGAAAAGGACCCAAGGTCTTTACATTCCCAAAGAGCTATGTTAAACTATAGCCTCAGGGAGCACTTACCCCTAAAGGTCAAGTGAGACCGACTAGAGTCTGGTTGAAGATGTAGCTGCTTTGATAAAGAAGTCGGACTGAGGCTTGCCTTCTCCTCCCCTCACCCTACAAAATACCAACTCCTCACTACCTCAGGTATGAAATAACCAAATGAACATAACAAATTAAGGGCTTGCAACCAGCAGGCAGAACTAGATTTGGAATCTGGCATTCCTGGTTTGAATCAGTTTCCAACTTTTACTAGCTGTGTGATCTTGGAGAAGTCCCCTCCCTTATCCTGGTCCCCATTAACTCTTCAGTAAAATGAGGGATTATGTCTAGATTAGAGTTCTCAAACATTTGGTCTCAGAATCTTTGTTGACTCAAAAAATTATCATGAACTCCAAGAACTATTGTTTAATAGGATATATATGCATATACATATATATCAGTATTTTTCATATTAGAAACTTTAAAACAGTGAATTTTTAAAATATTAATTCATTTGAAAAGAGCAATAACAAACCCAATACATGTGAATATAAATGAATATTTTTCAAAACAATAAAAAATTAGTGAGAAGAGTGGCATTTTTTTCAAAGCTCTTTAATGTCTGACTTAATAGAAGACAGCTGGAATTCCATATCTGCTTCTGCTTTCAATCTATTGCATATGTTGTTTTGGTTAGAGAATATGAAGAAAATCCAGCCTCACACAGATATGTGGTGGGAAAAGGGAGAAATATTTTAACAGGCAAATTATATCTTAGTATTATTATGAAAATACTTTTGACCTCAAGGATCCCTCAAAAGGGTCTCCAGGACACCCATGTTCCTCAGACAATACTTTGAGAACCACTGGACTAGAGCATCCTTAAAGTCAAGCTCTCAATCCTACTATTTCTATAACCCTGGACACATTTTAACTTCTGTGCGTCTCAGTTTCTTCAGCTGTAAAATGAGGTTTCCTCCAGCTTTAACACTGTGATCTTAGGACATCCAACCATAAGCCATTAATCTAGTGTAACTAATACCCCTGTTGAGCTGTTTTACTAAATAAAGGCTTGCCCACTCAAGCACCAGCCCAAGCTAAGGCAACTCCTTTGCAGAGAACAATAGAATTATCACTCCATGAAAATGAAAGTGCCAAGGGAATCAAAAACATTTTCCTTTTAGGGACCTCTTATTTCCTTCCAGCTCTTTTTGTTTTCTCAAAAGGAAAGTTTCCATTACAACTTAAAGTCAATATTGAGGGAGCTATAATGAGAGGCTCTTTTAATGAAGGTCTTTCAGATAAGTGCTCAATTGTACCAGCCCTGAGGGCTATTCCACTTGACTACCTCTACTTCAAGCTACCCAGGCTGAACTCCTGGGATAGTGGGATGGGTAATATAGATGCTGCTGAGTCTCTTGAAATTGTCATGAACTCTAAGCTTGTGAGCATGTGTGAGCCTCTTTTTATACACTCATTTGGTTTAAGGGTATCAAGATCTTATTGGGTCCAGGTTTTCTACATAAAACACAGAGGTTTAACTAGAATAGAGAAGGCTAAGATTTGTTCCAGGGTGCTAAATAGAGAGGGATATTAGTAGCATTTTAAGTCCTTCAGGAGCATAGAAACGGGTGAATTTAGCATGTGGATAGCATCCAGGTAACAAGAAATGGTTTTATTAGAATCGATACATGATTTCTTTGGTATGGCAGACTCCCAGCAATGAAACTCCTTCTACCAATGTAATCTGGCACCTGCTCTGCAATTTACAGTCTCAGAGTGTTGCATAAGAAAGTCGTTGTTGGCTAGCTCACTTGTATCCAATTCTTTGTGACCCCATGTGTTTTTGTTTGTTTGTTTTTTGGCAAAGATACTGAAGTGGTTTGCCATTTTCTTCTCCAGTGGATTAGGCAAACAGGACTTTCCCAGGGTCACACAGGTAGTGAGAGTCTGAGGCTAGATTTTTAACTCAGGCCTTCCTGATTCATGGCTCAATGCTCTAATCACTTAGCTGCCCATAAAAAAGTTAGCAAAAAAATACTAAATAAAATAGGAAGCTACCCCAAGGGCACTTCCCTCCGCACAATGGCTCCACTCTAGATGAAGTCTTGTTCCTAGCTCAGGCCTTTTCCCTTCCCTGCTGAGGCATCTCCTTTAATTGGGTTTTTATATCTAGTGTCACCAGTTCTCCCTCCATTGGGGTTTATGTTTAGCAAGAATATTTCCTAGAGCTTGCATAATTGAAGAACATACCTCAGTGGGCAAGAGAGATAATCCCTTTTACCTGACCCCAGTGCTTTGCCAATTTGGACAAGTTGAGAGTACTTTCTATACCTCTGTGTCTTTGTCTATAAGATGAAGGGGTTGTCTGAGGTGGTTAAAATTCATTTTGCTCTCATAGTCTATGATACTATCAATTAATCAACAAGTAATAATTATGCAACTTCTATATATTGTTCACTCTGTGGGATGCTGGTCTTACAATACAATGAATGAAATAATCTATTCTCTAAAATGTATTTATAGGGACAGCTAGATGGTGCAGTGGATAAAGCACCAGCCCTGGATTCAGGAGGACCTGAATTCAAATCTGGACTCAGACATTTGACACTAGCTGTGTGACCCTGGACAAGTCACTTAACCCCCATTGCCCTACAAAACAAAACAAATCATAAAATGAATTTATATTCCATAGAAAGAGACAAGGATGTATAACAACTATGATAATGATAATAATAGCTTTTATGTAACACTTTAAGGTTTATAAAGTGATTTCCATATTCTATCTCATTTAATTCTTGAAACAATCTTGTAAGGTAGTTTCTAATATTTTCCTAATTTTTGAGATGAGGTAACAAGTTGAGAAAGGTCACATAGCTTGTGAGTGTTAGAGGCTGAATTTGAACTAAAATCTTTCTGAATCAAAGTTCCACACTCTATTCACTGTATCACCTACCTGTCTTTGCCTCTATGTGTGTATAGACACATATCTATATATAATGTATATATTCATATAAGTATACAGATGAATTTTATGAATGTATATACATCAGGAATAAAGGCAAAATAGTTGACTGCAAAATAGATTAGGAAGAAAGGCACTATTGGTTGAGGGAATCATGAAGGTCTTCATTTAGAAGGTTGGAATTGAGCTGTGTGTGAAAGAAGAGAAAAATTGTTTGAGAAGGAGGTGAAGGGGGAATCAGTAAGGGAGCACAGTGGTGGAGGTGATGGAAGACAGCCAGTGAGAGACATGGAAATAGGAGATGGAGTATCCTGCATGAGTAATATATCCCATAATACTTTGATCTCATCGATAAGTCTTGAATGTGAAGAGATAACATCTGACATGTTGATTCCCTCAGCTACTTTTCTTGAAAAGGTATCAAGATATTCACTGGCATCTTCTTCACCTGAGTTTTCATATCCAATGCCTCTGGAACTCCTTCCTTTGAGGCTTAGTTGATTAATGCTTTGTCACTAAACCAAGTCAACTAAAATCATGTTGGAATATATGAAAGCATTTGCCAAGAATTAAGAATTGGAATAAGACTAGGGTTGGCTTTCTGAGGCCAAAGGCAGGTTTCCTATAATTAGAAGCAATTTACTAGAAAGTTTAGTGTGCTCTTCCAAAACACACATTGTTGCAAATGGCTAAATGTTTCTTTATTTTTCTTTTCTTTTTTGGTGAAATGTTAAAGATCTGTGTCCAAGTAATGTTAGTCTTTTATTTGCTGGGATGGTTATTTGAGGATTTCATCTCTGCTGCAGAGGTGAAATGGAAAGAGGGGAACCAAGTGAATGTATCATTTTGGGTTGTCTGGGGGAAAGAAAGAACTGGAACAAATTTAGGATCAAATTCTAATGTTTTTGAATCATGACTGCTTTTCAAGTCCCTCTTTTTGGTAGATAATCTATAGCTCAAACTAAGCAGAATTTTTAGTGTGAAATCTCAAGGCCAAGCTCATTGAATATACTGATATCTGGTTTATTGCTCCTATTCTGTTCAACATTTATATCAATGACAGGGATAAAAGCATAGATGGTATTTTTATTAAATTGGTAGATGACAAGAACTGACAGGTGTATTTAATACAGTGTAAGTCAGCCTGTAAAAGAAGAGGGAGTTTTCTCATTTGGAAATTCTGTTTAACAATGGAATCCATAGATCCAGTTCTTATTCCTTTGCCTATGATAAAGTCATGATAAACATTCATAAGGAGGACAGGAGAAGCCTGATGAAATGAATTTCAGTGAAGATGAATGCAAAATCCTACAGTTGAACAGTTCTCTTTCTTTTTTATTTGTTCTTTGTTCTTTCTTTTTTCTTTTTCCTGTCTCCCTCCCTCCTTTATCTCCCTCTCTATCCCTCCTTTCCTTTCCTTTCCTTTCCTTTCCTTTCCTTTCCTTTCCTTTCCTTTCCTTTCCTTTCCTTTCCTTTCCTTTCCTTTCCTTTCCTTTCTTTTCCTTTCCTCTCCTCTCCTCTCCTCTCCTCTCCTCTCCTCTCCTCTCCTCTCCTCTCCTCTCCTCTCCTCTCCTCTCCTCTCCTCTCCTCTCCTCTCCTCTCCTCTCCTCTCCTCTCCTCTCCTCTCCTCTCCTCTCCTCTCCTTTCCTTTCCTCTCCTCTCCTCTCCTCTCCTCTCCTCTCCTCTCCTCTCCTCTCCTCTCCTCTCCTCTCCTCTCCTCTCCTCTCCTCTCCTCTCCTTTCTTTTCCTTTTCTTTCCTGTTCAAATGTGTATTTTCATTAAAAAGCAAGAAAACACCCTCCAGTGATAGAGATAAATAATTTATCCTTATGTTACAAACGACTATCTGAAGTAGTGAAAGGTTAAAAAACTTTCCCACAATCCCACCACCACCATGTGTTCAGAGGAAAAATCAAATGGAATATAATGGACTATAAAAACATTTACTAAACATTATCATATGCCAAACATTGTGTTAAACTCTGGGGATACAAATAGAAAATTAAGACATTTCTGGTGTTTAAGAACTCCTACTCTATTTGAGGGAGACAATACTTAAAACCAGATTTATCTGACTTCAAGGCCATCCCACGATGTAATGTTGATTCTCCCCAGTAAAGAATCAACAGATTGATATCTCTTTTTCAGTTCTGTGTATAGTGGTACACAGCTTTCTTAGGGTGTAGGGCACTTTGATAAATTGTGAAAATGAATGAGACACTGGTATGCTAACTATCCAGCTCCCTAGTGGTTGAAGTTCCAACTGCTCTAGGGGTTCTTAATTATATTCATTATATTTCATGCACTTAAAATTATTTTGAGAAGGAAGCAACAGGTTTCACCAGACTCTCAAACCAGTAACTGTCTCATACACACACATTAAAAACTCCTTCTGTAGAATGATGGGTTTAAGCTGCCTAAGAAAAAGTAGTAACAGGTCTGTAATGTCCTGAGATATTCAGACCTATACACTGTTATACTAACTTCAGAAGGGGTCTGCCCAGCATCAGAAAGGGTGGGGGATGGGGAGTTAAATCATTAAACCTCATACATGATGGGGATTAAGGATGGAAATTATTATCCATGAACAAGGAATTTTCATTAAGTGTGAGTCATAAGCTTATGCTGATCAAGTCTCTGCCATTTTTACTCTTGAGTTAAAAATAAACAAGCAAGTTAATTTAAAAAAAAATCAAACAGGTAGGATGAAAAATACCTGTGGATTTTAGTTGATTATTGGCTTGATGGGAGTCGTGTGATCCCATGATTGAATGGCTAGCTCAGTCCTTAGAAAGAATAGTGTCCAGAATGAAAAAGGCGAGAGTCTTGCTGCTTTCTAAACTGCTCTCTCTTGCTTAGACCAAGCTAGAATATTATATTCAGTTCTGTGTTATATATTTTTGTGTAGCACATTCTCTAGAGTTACATATCTAATCTTCAGAGCTCCACAGAGGGCATCTGCTACATCCACAGACATCTTTAAGCCAAACCCTGAAAGAAGGAGGGGTATTTTATTGGTAATATATCTCATTAGTTTGCTATCTTCCAATGCTTATCAATGAATATCAATTAGTCCAATGGACTTAATTAGCTTTTGAAAGAGATTACTTATTAAAGTGACACAGTATGAACAGTTGATACAATGCTTTCCCCCCCCCCAAATTTTATGATACTCTACCACAAAAGAGGTTTTAAGTTTAGAGTATAAATGTGGTAAAGGAGTAACTCATAGCTTCAGAAGCTGGAAGTCCCTTTCTTCCCTACATAGGGAGATATTCTCTACCTGTAGTGCAGAGTTTTGCTCAGTACCTTGTAGAGTCCTGAAGCTGCCTTTGCAAAATGGGTCTAGTTTGTCCTTAGCTCCTGATTTGGACGGTACCCATAGCAGTTGCTATTATATTGGTAAAGCTGCTAAAACGATGAAAAGTTCAAATTCCCCTAACCTTCCAAAGTTCATAAGATCATTTTAAAATTATTTACAGGCTGGGGTGTGGGGGAGGTGACAGAGTATTCTCTCCCTGCCCCCACACCTCCTCAAGGGATTCCTTCTCAATGACTTGGCTTGATTACTTTTCTTTAACCTGACAGATGCTGACATTTGAACTAATTTGCTATTTCATAGAAGACTTCTAGGAATAACCTGTGTTTTAGTCAATCCCTATCTCACCTAGTTCAAATGGCTTTGATCGATGATTGATTTAATTGAGATGGCTTTACCTGGTTTATACTGAAGATTCATTGATTCAATAAGAAGTCAGAATGATCTTCACTTTTATATTAGGAAGGACATTAACAAACTGGATCTTGGAAGAGGGAAAAGTCAAAATTCAGAGTGCAGGTCAATACTTTTTGCCTAGCTCTCCCAAAATTCTAGACAATGTGCCATACAAAATTCTGATCATGAAAACCAAGAAGTCACAGTGAGTCATTTTTCTAGCTCAGGCTTGCTTAGGAAGTGAGACAAGTCTTCAGGAAGTGGGGTGCAGGCTGGTCAGGAGTTCAGAGTGCCAGTAATAACTTTGTAGACAGGAACAGATACCATCTGGTAGCTCTTTCACATATTGCCCAGTCTTGGATCACAGATCCAGGGTGAAGAGAAATGTGTGCGAATAAATGGAGGGCCCTCTCTGAGTAGAAACAAATTAAAAAAACTGAAAACAGAAAAAATTATGAAATATCTGACAGGAAAAAAATTATTCAGCAAAAAGATAGAAAAGAGATAATTTAAGAATCATTGGTCTACCTGAAAGGCATGAACAACAATGACAAAAAAGAGTCTAGACATCATATTTCAAAAAATTATAAAGGAAAACTGTCTGGATGTCTTATTGCCAGAGAGCAAAGTAGAAATTGAAAGAATCCATTGGCTACCTCCTGAAAGAAACCTCAAAATGAAAACTTCTGGTAATATTATAGCCCAAATCCAAAACTCTCAGGTTAAAGAAAAAATATTGTAAACAGCTAAAAAGAAAGAATGCAAGTACCATGGAGACAAATTCAGGATCACACAAGATTTAGTAGCCACTACTATTAAGGACTGGAGGGATTTAGAGTATGATATTCTAGAAGGCAAAAGATCTAGGATTATAATCCTGGCAGAGAGTAGCCAGGAAGTTGCCTGAGCTCTCTTGAGTTTCCCTCAGAAACAACACTAAATCAAACCTCTAAGTGTATTCTGGAGCTATAGAACCTACAAAAAGACAAAGAGACACAATCTTCCAACTTGAGATAATTTAGAAAACTTCAGGAAAGGTCTGTTGCACTTGGGTGAAAGGGGAGTGCAGTCCAACTCAGAGGGGGTCTAAGCAAGTCAGTGGGAGACCCTTGGCCATACCAAAGACCAGCGGCTGAGACCTCTTGGTCATGACTCAGCAGGCTGGTGGTGCATCAGGCCAGTTTTGAGACACCCTTCCCCCTCCCCCCAGCCCTGGATAAGAGAGTGAACTGTCAGCTATTGGAACCTCCCACAGGATAGGCACAAGTAGTTCAAGCCATCTCAGTGCAGGGAGCAAGTTCAGAGCAGTGAGGAATCTGCAAGCCATGGTTATTGAAAAAAATTCACCAATCATCTCCTAAAAGAGACTCCAAAAGGAAAACTCCAAGGAATATTGTAGCCAAATTCTAGAATTATCAGGTGAAGGAGAAAATACTCCAAGAAGCCAGAAGGAAACCATTTAAATATCATGGAGGCACAGTCAGGATTACACAGGACCTGGTAGCTTCAACATTAAAGGATCAGAAGGCTTGGAATATGCTAATCTAGAAGGCAAAGGAGCTTGGATTGCAACCAAGAATCAACTACCCAGAAAAATTTAGCATTATCTTTCAGGGGAAAAGATAGACACTCAGTGAAATAGGTCACTTCCAAGGTTTCCTGATGAAAAGACCAGAACTGAACAGACAATTTGATCTTCAAATACAAAACTGAAGAGAAGTATAAAAATGTACATGGGAAAAAGTTATTGCATAAGGTTAAACTGTTTACATGCCTCCACAGGAAGATAATACTTGTAACTCTTGAGAACTGTGTCTCTATTTGGGCAATTAGAAGGAGTATACATAGAGTGTATTGGTATAAATTGACTGTGATGTGATGATATAAAAAATTAAGGGTTGAAAAAAGGAGAATATAGGGAGAAGAGGAAAGGGGAGGTGGAATGAAATAAAATGAATCACATGAAGAGATGCGAAAGACCTATTACAATAGAGGGAAAGAAGGGAGGGATGAGCATTGTTTCAACATTACTCTCATCAGATTTGACTCAAAGATGGAATAACATATATACTCATTTAGATAAAGAAATTTAGTTTACCTTTTAGGGAAGTAGAAGGGTAAGGGGAAAGGGGGGCATTGATAAAAGGGAGGGCAGAAGCAGGGGAGGAAAGGGGGAAGAAAAGGGAGGGGGATGACAAAAAGAAGGGCAGATTGAGAGAGGCAGTGGTCAGAAACAAAATGCTGGTGAGTAGGAATAGGGTAAAAAAAGAAAAAAGTACAAACAAAGGGGAAAAGAGGATGGAGGGAAATTTTATTAATCATAACTGTCAATGTGAATGGGATGAACTCTCCCATAAAATGGAAGCGAATAACAGAGTGGATTAAAAACCAGAATCCTACAATATGTTGTTTACAAGAAACACATTTGAAGTAGAGAGATACATACACAGTAAAGGTAAAAGGTTGGAGCAGAATATATTATGCTTCAGCTAAAGTCAAAAGAAAGAAGAAATAGCAATCCTTAATTTGGAAAAGGCAAAAGCAAAAATAGATCTAATTAAAAGAGATAAGGAAGGAAACTACATCTTGCTATAAAGTACCATAGACAATGAAGTAATATCAATACTAAACATATATGCACTAAATGGTATAGCACCCAAATTCTTAAAGAAGTTAAATGAGTTACAAGAGGAAATAGACACCAAAACTATACCAGTAGTGGAGTTTAACCTCCCCCTTTCAGAACTAGATGAATCTAAACACAAAATAAATAAGAAAGAAGTTAAAAGCGTGAATAGAATTTTTGAAAAGTTAGATATGATAGACTTCTGGAGAAAATTGAATGGGAATAGAAAGGAATGTACCTTTTCTCAGAGGTTCATGGCATGTACTAAAAAATTGACCATGTATTAGGTGACAAAACTTCACAGTCAAATGTAGGAAGGCAAAAATAGTAACTGCATACTTTTCATATAATAATGCAATAAAAAATATATGTAATAAAGAGCCATGCAAAGATAGTCTGAAAATTCATTAGAAACTAAATAATCTCATCCTAAAGAATGAGTAGGTCAAACAACAAATTATAGAAAAAATCAATAACTTCATCAAAGAAAATGGCAACAATAAGGCAACATACCAAAAACTAGGGATGCAACCAAAGCAGTTCTTTTTTTTGGGGGGGATGGGGGTTAAGTGACATGCCAAGGGTCACACAACTAGTAAGTGTAAAGTGTCTGAGGTCAGATTTGAACTCAGGTACTCCTGAATCCAGGGCCAGTACTTTATCCACAGCACCACCTAGCTGCCCCCCCCCAAAACAGTTCTTAAGGGAAATTTTATATCTCTAAATGCTTACATGAATAAAATAGAAAAAGGAAATCAATGAATTGGACATGTAACTAAAAAAACTAGAAAAAGGAAAATACCCAATTAAATTCTAAATGAGAAATTCTGAAAATCAAAGGAGAGATTAATAAGATTGAACGTAAGAAAATTATAGAATTAATAAATAAAACTAAGAGTTGGTTTTATGAAAAATAAATAAATAACATTTGGTTAATTTGATTATAAAAAATAAGAAAGAATAAAACCAAATTACCAGTATCAAAAATGAAAGGGGTAAATTCACCAACAATGAAGTGCAAATGAAAGAAATAATTAGGAGCTATTTTGCTCAACTGTATACCAATAAATTTGGCAATCTGAAGGAAAGGGATAAATATTTACAAAAATATAAATTGCCCAGATTGGCAGAAGAGGAAATAAAAGACCTGAGTAGCCTCATTTTGGAAAAAGAAATTTAAAAAAGAAAGAAAGAAATTGAACATGCCATCAATGAACTCTCTAAGAAAAAATGGCCAGGGTCAGATGGCTTTACAAGTTAATTCTACCAAAGATTTAAAGAACAATCAATTCCAATACTATAAATTATTTGGAAAAATGAGGAAGGAGTTCTACCAAATTCATTTTATGACACAAATATGGTGTTGATACCTAAAGCAGGCAGAGCCAGATCAGAGAAAGAAATTTATAGACCAATTTCCCCAATGAATATCAATGAAAAAATTTAAAATAAAATATTAGCAAAGAGTTTAGATCAATTTATCACCAGGATTATAAACTATGATGAGGTGGGATTTATACTAGGAATGCAGGGCTTGTTCAACAATAGGAAAACTATCAACATACTCAACTACATCAATAATTAAACTAACCAAAATCATATATCTCAATAGATGCAGAAAAACTTTTGAATAAATACAACACTCATTCTTATTAAAAATACTAGAGAACATGGGAATAAATGGAGATTTCCTTAAAATGATAAGCAGTACCTACCTAAAACCATCAGCAAACATTATATGTAAGGGGGAAAAGTTAAAAGCATTCCCAATAAGATCAGGGGTGAAACAGGCATATCCATTATCATCTCTATTATTTTATATTGTACTAGAAATGTTAGTTTTAGCAATAAGAGAAGAAAAAGGAATTGAAGGAATTAGAATAGGATAGGAGGAAACAAAACTATCACTCTTTGCAGATGATATGATGATATAATTAGAAAATCCTAGATAACCAACTAAAAAACTGCTTGAAATAATTAAGAACTTTAGCAAAGTTACAGGAGAAAAATTTGGAACTCAAAATCTTATAAAAACAAATGTTGAAAACTATCTTTACATGTAACTGAAAAAAATAAAATGCTATTAAGTGATTAAAAAAAAAAACGAAACATACAAACAAACAAAAAATGGATTACCCACATGGCAAAACTGTGTATAATTCTACAGGAGAAAATCTGGAAATTTCTTAAAAATAGAGAGCCTTTAAGTATTCCCAATGAAAAGAACAGAGTTAAATAGAAACTATGACATTTAAACCCTAGACTTGAGTAGGTATGAGTGAGAGATCAAAAGGGACTAAAAAGGATGAAATTATTTATATTATTACATGGACAGATGATACATGTAACCCCTCAGAACTTTGTAATCACCAGGGATCATAGAGGGAGTTTAATTAGATGTAGAGGCTAGGTATGATTCTGTTTGGATGATCTCAAAAAAAGGATGAAAGGGTGGGGAAAAGAAAAGCATTGGGAAAGGAGAGGATAAGAGACGAAGAATGGGGAACATTATCTCACATAAATGAGACATGGAGGGAAGTATCTATGCAATGGAAGGAGCAGTGTGTGTGTGTATGTGTATCAGGCAACATTTCAAACTTGAAAATTTGAAACTTGTTCAGAAAAGGGAATACATATACATGAAGATGTACACATATGTACATAGATATACATAAAGGTATTACATATATGTGTATATATATATATGCACACACACAATATGTATACACAATTGGGTACAAAAATTAATTTTATGCAACAAGGATCAATGAGGGAAATGGATAGAGAGAAAGAAAGAGGGAGAAAATAGGGAGTGAGGATTAAGGGAGGCAGGACAGAAGAGAAACAGATGCTTAAAAAAGGGACAGGGTTAAAAAAAAGGATAAATAAAATAGAATAGGAGAGAGATAAACACACACTTAGCCATGAATAGAACAAATACATCCATAAAGTAGAAGAGACATATCAAAATGGATTAGAAACTAGAATCTAAAAAATTGTTGTTTACAAGAAGCACACCTGAAACAGAAAGACACATTCAGAGTTAAAATAAGGAACTGGAGCAGATACATTATGCTTCAGCTGAAATAAAGAAGTCAGAGGTGGCAAGCATGATCTCAGAAGAAAAAAAAAAGCATGCCTAATTAAAAGAAATAAGCAAGGATACTACATCTTACTAAATGGTACTGTAGACAAGGAATTAATATAAATACTGAATATATATGGACCAAATGACATAGAATCCAAATTCTTTTTTTTAAATAATAAAAATTTTTATTTAAAGTTTTGAGTTCCAAATTTTATCCCTCCTTCCCTCCTTTCCCTTTCCCCTCCCTCAGGCAGTAAGGAGTCATATATAGGTTAAACACATGCAATTATGTATGTTGTTACCATATTAGTCACTTTTTAAAAGAAAACTTGAACAAAAGAAAACATGAAAGAAAGTAAAAGATAACATCTTTCAGTCTGTGTTCAATCATTATCAGTTCTTTCTTTGAAGGTGGATAGTATGCTTCATCATTAGTCCTTTGGGATTGTCTTGGATAATTTTATTGCTGAGAATAGTTGTCATTCATAGTTCTTCATTAAACAATATTGTTGTTACTGTGCACAGTGTTGTCTTGGTTCTGCTCACTTCACTATACATCAGTTCATACAACTCTTTCCAGGACTTTCTGAAATCATCCTACTTGTCATTTCTTACATGAGAAAATAATAGGGTTTTGGGAAGGCCCAAAGGCACCCCCCCCAAAAAAAAAAACAGAGGATTGATTGGATTGACTGACTTTTGTTGATTAACTCACTTAAAGTTAATTCAATTAAAACCACACCAGCCTGGCCCTCAAGAGGGTGTATTGTCAGAGGGTGTGAACTCTGACCTCAATGCAGAATTACCCTCAAGTCCAGTGAACCAGTGGATTTGGTTGATCCTAGCCAATTAGCTTGAAGCAGTATGTAAGGACTGCCTCTCCTCCATAAAAAGTTTCCACATGCAGTTACTCTCAGTTAGACTCTCTCAGAGGCACTCTTGGTGGCAGAGGACTTGGAGGAAGAAGCAGGCCAGGCTGAAGTCTATTTTTTGTTTAGGCTTGAAGGACAGGCTGATCTCTATTCTCTCCCCTAGGCTTTTAACTCCTTCTTAAAGTTGGGCACTGCTTCCAGGATGCACTGTCATAAGCTTCAGGGGGTACCAGGTGGTATGATTTAAGGAAAGGCTCATTCTCAGCTCACCTGGCCTGTAAATAACCATGGCTTATTTGTTCTTTAACCTGGAATCAGAAATCTGATTCTCTGTGATTGCAAGCTTTGCATGCTGGTGCCCTTCCCCACACTGGATCACTACCACTCAAGTCTGCTTCCTGGGCAACACAATAGGGCTCTGCCTCAGCTCCAGCAGAGACCCCTGCTATCTTCCCCTGACCAATCACTGGACCCCCTCACCGGTCCATGAGTTGAGTTCGAGAGGTAGCTTCTGACGTTGATGTTTCTGAGGCTCTGGAGATACAGTCTGCCTGGGACAGGATCTGCACAGCTCAGCTGTGCTCCCTGGTATAACAGACAACTGCCACCCTTTTAAACAATCTTTGGCTGGAAAATGATCTCACTCTGTTCTTTTTGTGGCTTCTGCTGCTCCAGGAATTGTCTTATGGCATTATTTGGAAGTATGTGGATGGATGGTGTGGGGAGCTCTGAAAGTTACAGCCTTTCCTTCTCCATTTTGGATCTGCCACTGAATCCAAATTCTTAAAGGAAAAAAAGTAGACAGTAAAATTATTGTAGTGGAAGACCTCAAAGTACTTCTCTTAGACCTAAAATAAAATAAACAAGAAAAATGTTAAAGAGATGAATAGAATTTTAGAAAAGTAGATGTGATAGATCTCTGGAAAATATTAAATGGGAATATAAAGGATATACCTAATTCTCAGCAGTATATAACACTTTCACAAATATTAACCTTGCATTAAGGCATAAAAATCTCACAAACAAATGCAGAAAAATAGACATATTGAATACATCTATTTCTGAGCACAATGTAATAAAATTACATTTAATATAGAGTCTTTGAAGAATAGATTAAAAATTAATTTGAAACTAATTTAATCCTAAAGAATAGGTGGGTAAAGAAATAAATCATAGAAATAATCAATAATTTCATTTAAGATTAGGTCAACAATGAGACAATATATTGAAATTTGTGGTATATAGCTAAAGCAGTATTTAGGGGAAATTTATATCTCTAAACATATCAATAAAAGAAAGAGTAGATCAACAAATTGGGCATGCACCTAAAGAAATTAGAAAACCAACAGATTAACCCCACACCAATAAACATCAAAATGACAATCCTGAAAAGCAAAGGAGAGATGAACAAAATTGAAAATAAAAAAATAACAACATTGCATTAACAAATAAAACTGGCAGCTTTAGAAAATAGGTAAACATTTAGTTAATTTGACTCAAAAAGAAAGAAAACCAAATTGCCTGTATAAATTTAATAAAAAGGGAAATTTACAAAAAATGAAGATAAAATAAAAGCAATTATTAGGGACTATTTTGCCCAAACATATGTCAAGGAAATCAAGACTCTAAATGATGGGGCAGTGAGGTGGCACATTGGATAAAGCACTGGCCCTGAGTTCAAATCGGACCTCAGACACATGACACTTACTAGCTATGTGACCCTGGGCAACAACAAAAACAAACAAGCAAACAACAACAACAAGAATCTAATTGAAAGAGATGAATATGTACAAAGTATATGAATTGTACAGATTAGCATAATAGGAAACAAGATTCTTAAATAACCCTTAGAAAAATAAATTAAACAAAAACAAATCAACTCCCTAAGGTGAAGGGACCATCATAGGGTAATATCTTGACTTGCTTGTGAATTGGATTTAAGTGAGAAAGAGTTGCACAAAGTCATTAGTCTCAATTTCTCTTCCAGAGTCATCGAAGTACAGCGGCAAGACAAAAATCAGGATGACTGGTGATGGCCTGGGATGCAGTGAATGTCCTTGGCATTTTCAACATCTGAACAAGCTCTAAGTGCTCCACAGAACTGGCATCAGTCACCTACATGGCTGTTGGGAAAAAAGCATTCTTATCTGCTTATTCCACCAAGAGAAGTTTTCCTATGTTGGGATAGACATCCCCCCAATCACCAATGGTTGGAGGTCCATTGGTTACCTTCAACCTGGTTTAGCCTATTTGCCAAGATGGTTTACAGTGGGGTTGGGGTGGGGAAGTTGGCCACTGCACATGCTTCTGCTTTTTTGGAGTCAAAGGTTGCTGTCTATTCTTCAATATTGAAGACCAATGATATGAGTCTGGCTGAGCCAGGGAAGGAGACCCCCCAGAGCCTCTGAAGTAGTTGCAGCACCAGTGTTGTCTGGACCTAAGCTCACAGTCTGCTGAGAGGGCTGAACAGTTGGCAGGGGGATATTTCAGGGGTCTTTGCTGGTGCTGAGGATGAACTTGGGTTTTTCACCCCTGCCAGGAACCAGGAAGTAGGCTTGAATAGCAGTGGCAAAGGTGGAGGAGGGGCACAGGATGGTCACAAAGTTTTGCTGTCTGGTTAATTAGCAAGTTGGCCTGGCATTATCTATAGACCAGGGAACAGGCCAGGTGAGTGAAGAACCTGCCCCTCCTTAAATCATACCACCTGGGACCCCCTGAAGCTTGGGATAGTGTAGACTGGAAACAGTGCCCCACTTTAAGGAGCTAAAAGTCAAGTAAAAGACAGGCAAGATGAGCACACAGAGAAAGGTGAGGACCATAGAAAGTTTCTTTAGTGACAAGTAATATTGAGGTGAACCCTCAGAAGAGGATAGCAATGTCAGGGCTCCTACATCCAAAGCTTCCAAGAAAAATATGAATTATTCTCAGGACATAGAAGCACTCAAAAAGGACTTTGAAGATAAAGTAAGAGAGGTAGAGGGAAAAATGGAAAGAGAAATAAGGGTGATGCAGGAAAGACATGAGAAAAGTAAACAGCTTGAGAGGCCAAATGGAAAAGGAAGAACAAAAGCTCTCTGATGAAAATCATTGCCTAAGAATTAGGACTGAACAAATGGAAAGTAGTGACTTTGTGAGAAACCAAGACACAATAAAATAAATTGAAATGAATAAAAAAATAAAGGACAATGTGAAATATCTCCTTGGAAAAACAGCTGACCTGGAAAATAGATCCAGAAGAGACAATTTGAAAATTATTGGAATACCTGAAAACCATGATCAAGGAAAGAGTTTAGACATCATCTTCCAGGAAATTGTCAGGGAAAATTGTCCTGATATTCTAGAAGCAGGAGGTAAAATAGAAATTGAAAGAATCCACTTATCACCTCCTGAAAGAGATCCCAAAAGGAAAATTCCCAGGAATATTATAGCCAAATTCCAGAGCTCTCAGGTCAAGGAGAAAATATTGCAAGCTTCCAAAAAGAAAGAATTCAAGTACTGTGAATAGCACAGTCAGGATAGGACAAGATCTGTCAGCTTCTACATTAAAGGATTGGAGGACATGGAATATAATATTTCAGAGGGCAAAGGAATTGGGCTTGCAACCAAGAATTACCTATCCAGCAAAACTGAGTATAATCTTTCAGAGGAAAAATGCGACTTCAATGAAAAAGAGGACTTTCAGGTATGCATGATGAAAAGACCTAAACTGAATGGACAATTTGACTTTCAAATGTAAGACACCAGAGAAACAGAGAAAGGTAAACAGAAAAAAGAAATTAAGAGGGATGTTAAAGGGTTAAACTGTCTACATTCCTACATGGGAAGATGATACATCTATCTCATGGGAACTTTCTCAGTATTAGGGCAGATGATGGAAATAGGTTTAGACAGAAAGCACATGTATGAATTGATTATGAAGGGATGATATCTGCAAAGTATTTATTTTTTGTTTATCTTATTTTTTTGTGAGGTGGTGACATGCCTAGGGTAGTGCAGTGGGTGAGTATCTTGTGTCTGAGGCCAGATTTGGGCTCAGGTCCTCCTGGGTCCAGGGTGGGTGCTTTGTTCATTGCATCACCTAGCTGCCCCATGATGACATCTTACAGTACATTTCACTCTGCTTCAGTTCATGTAGATCTTTCCAGGTTTTTCTGATAGTATCCTGTTCATCATAACCTGTATATAGTACCTTAAACTTGAGAGATAATTTTCTTCATAATAACCCACCAAAGTAGGTACCATACATTTTGCCATTATAATCAATCATCATAACTATTTCCTTCCATCCTATTCCCCTCCCATGATATTTAATCTATTTTCTATCTTCTTTTAACCTATTCCTCCTCGAAAGTGTTTTACTTCTGACTGTTCCCTCCCCTGCTCTGTACTCCCTTTTTTTTACCCTTCCCTCCTTATCCTCTTCCCCTCCTACTTTCCTGTAGGGTTAAATAGATTGCTCCTCCCCATTGGGTGTGAATGTTATTCCCTCCTTGAGCCCACTCTGATGAGATTAAGGTCTTTGAGCTAATTCTGTGTTCTGAATTTTCTTCCTCCGTCCCTCCCTTCTCAATCCTCCCTATGAAATCAAGCAATTCAATATGTCATACTTGTGCGGTAATGCAGAACATCTTCACCCTCCTCGAAAAGGGTTTTGCTTTGTACTGCTCTCTCCCAAAATCTGGCCTTCCATCCTTCCATCTCCCTCCCCTCCATCAGGTCAAAAATATATTACTATACCTACTTGAGTATGTATGTTAGTCCCTCTTTGAGCCAATTCTGATGATATTAAGGTTCACTCACTCCCCAATTCCTTCCCCCTTCTTCTCCTCCCCTCCATAAGCTTTTTTTCTTGTTTCCTTCATGTGAACTACCTCTCCCCAGAACATCTCTCCTCTCCCCCCTCCCCCCAGTCTGTTCCTCCTACACCTCAACCCTATTTTAAAGATGTCATTGGAGGTGGCTAGGTGGTACAGTGGATAAAGCACTGGCCCTGAATTCAGGAGTACCTGAGTTCAGACCCTTGACACTTACTATCTGTGTGACCCTGAGCAAGTCATTTAACCCCCAATGCCCCACAAAAAAAGATGTCATCATGGGTTGGTTAGGTGGCACAGTGACAAAGCACCAACCCTGGACCCAGGAAGTCCCAAGCCCAAATCTGGTCCCAGACGTAAGACACCCCACCCTGTCTGCCCCACAAAGAACAACACATAAATGCTTTACAGATATCCCTTCATATTCAGTTAAGACCTGTGTCTTCTGTGAATTCCTTACTGAGATAGTTCTTGTGAGTTTGAAGTATTATCTTCCCATGTAGGAATGTAAACTGATCTTTTAATATCCCTCATGAAGTCTTTTTCCTGTTTACCTTTTTATGCTTCTCCAGGGTCTTGTGTTTGAAAGTCAAATTTTCTATTCAGTTCATGTCTTTTCATCACAAATGCCTGAAAGTCCTCTTTTTCATTGAAATCCCATTTTTCCCCTGAAAGATTATACACAATTTTGCTGGGTAGGTAATTTTTGACTGTAGTCCCAGTTTCTTTGCCCTCTGGAATATCATATTCCATACCCTCCTGTCTTTTAATGTAGATGCTGCTAGATATTGTTTTAGACTTATTGGAGCTCTACAGTATCTGAATTCCTTTTTTCTAGCTGCTTGCAATATTTTCTCCTTCTCCTGAGAGCTCTGGAATTTGGCTGTAATATTCCTGGAGCTTTTTCTTTTGAGATGTCTTTCAGGAGGTGATTGGTGGTTCTTTCAATTTCTATTTTGCCTTCTGCTTCCAGAATATCAGGGCAATTTTCCCTGACAATCTCTTGGAGGATATTTTCTAAATTCTTATTTTGGTCATGGTTTTCAGGTAGTCCAATGATTTTCAAATTATCTCTCCTGGATCTGTTTTCCAAGTCAGCTGTTTTTCCAAGGAGATATTTCATATCGCCCTCTATTTTTTTTTTTAATTCAGTTGGATTTTGCTTTACTGTGTCTTGATTTCTCATAAGGTCACCAGCTTCCATTTGTTCAATCCTAATTCTTAAGCAATTATTTTCTTGGGAGAGCTTTTCTATTTCTTTTCCCATTTGGCTTTTCACACTGTTGACTTTTTTCTCATGACTTTCCTTCATTGCTCTCATTTCTCTTTCCATTCTTTCCTCCATCTCTCTAAATCTTCCTTCTATCTCTCTGACTTTCTCTTCAAAGTCCCTTTTGAGTGATTCCATGGCCTGAGATCAATTCATATTTTTTCTTGGAAGCTTTGAATGTTGGAGCTTTGACCCTGTTATTATCTTCTCCTTCTGAGGGTGTATTGTGGTCTACCTTTCCCGCAAAGAGGTTTTTAATGGTCTGCTGCTTTCTCTGCCTACTCATCCTGGCTATTTCTTGGCTTTTAACTCATTCTTAAAATGTAGTGCTACTTCCAGGACATACTGTTTGAGCTACAGTGTGGCCCAGGGGGTGATTGGGCTTCTTCTCACCCTGCCTGGCCTGTGAGTAACCACAGCTGCTTTTTTTTTTTGACCCAGAAACATAAGTCTGATTGCCATGATGACATCTTTTTTGTTTGTTTGTTTGTTTTTGGTGAGGCAATTGGGGTTAAGTGACTTGCCTACAGTCACACAGATAGTAATTGTTAAGTGTCTGAGGCCGGATTTGAACTCAGGTCCTTCTGACTCCAGGGCCAGTGCTCTATCCACTGCACCACCTAGCTGCCCCCCATGATGACATCTTTAGGGTAGAATTGCGGGGTGAGAGGAATGCACTGGGGGAGGGTGAAGGGGAGAGGTAGAATGGGATGAAATCCTACATGAAAGAAACAGGAAAGGGCTTATGGAGTGGGGGGGAAGAGATGGGAGAGAAACAGGGCAGTAAATGAACTTTACACTCATCAGAACAGGTTCAAAAACCTTAATCTCACCAGAGTTGGCTAAAAGAGGGATTAACATAAACACACACAATTGGGTAGAGTAATCAATCTAACCTTGTAGGAAAATAGGAAGGGAAGGAAATAAGGAGGGAGGGGCAAAAGAAGGGTAGTCAGATTGGGGGAGGGGGCAGTCAGAAGAAAATCACTTTTGAGGAGGGATTGGGTGATAGAAGATAGATAATAGAGTAAATGTCATGGGGAAGGGTATAGGATGGAGGGAAAGTTAAAATAATAATTGTGAAAAAGAGAAAAGGGAAAAATTGTACAAAATATTTATAACAAATTTTTGTGGTGGCTAAGAATTAGATATCAAAGGACTGTCCATCAATTGGGGAATGACTGAGAAGTTGTGGTATATGATTGTAATGGAATATCATTGTGCTATAAGAAATGACATGCAGGATGATTTCAGAAAAACCTGGGAAGACTCATATGAACTGATGTATAGTGAAATGAATAGAACCAGAAGGACATTGTGCACAGTAATAGCAGTATTGTTCTATGAGCAATTGTGAATGGCTTAACTACTCTCAGCAATACACTGATCCAAGACAATCCCAAAAGTCTAATGATGAAGTATATTATCCACCGCCACAGAAAGAACTGATATTGATTGAACACAGACCAAAGAAAAAAAAAGAGTACTTGTGGATTGTACACATATAACCTCTATTGGATTGGTTGCTATATTGTGGAGGGGGGAGGAAAGGGAGGAAAGGAGAAAAATTTGGAACTCTAAATCTTATTTAAAAAAATGAACAGAGAAAAAAAAAAAGGCTTGACAAGCCCTCACACAAGAGGTACTAGTTCTCCCTGAATACCAGCATAGATCCCTGAGAAATCATATAAGGCTCTATTGAAGGAAACAGGGATATTTAACTTGGAGAAGAAGTGGTGTAAGGGAGTATGATAGTGATTTTCATGCATTTAAATTAAAGCATTTTCAATGAAAGAAGAAAAAGACTTATTCAGAATAAGGACAATAGGAAGAAGGTACAGAGATGACCATTTAAGGTAGATAAAAGGGAAAACTTCCTAAGAACCCCAACTTGGAATGAGCTATTTTAGCAGATAATGAGTTCCCCACCCTGAGATGTTTTCAAGTGGAGGTTATATGACTACATTTCAGGGATGTTTTAGAGAGAATTTTTCATCAGGTAAAAGTATTGGAGTAGATTATCTGTGAGGTCCTTTTCAGCTCTGAAATTGTTATATTATGAGTAGATATGGAATTCTAATCAACACTTCTGAAAAAGATGATTCCCTTTTCCATGTCCATAGAGGTAGTGTAGATGGCTACATCTTCCTCTCAGACTTTGATTTTAGCTTGAAATGAGCCTAAAATTAACTCTTCTAGTTGTCTCTGAATTTCCACTTCAGGTTGAATGAAACTATTGCAAACATCTCACAGATTTCCCCTCTATTTCATCACCTGAGGTTAAACTGAAGTTACATTATTTGGCATGGACACTTGTATGCTTTCAGCCTATCTCAAACTCAGGTGACTTTATCTTGGAGAACTAATGAATAAACTATTTGTATAAACTGACCTGGCAGCAGATGTTCTCCCCTCAGGAGATTGTTGCTTTGGGTAATCTTTCCTAATAAGTAATTGTTAGAATTTGTGATGTCACAAAGTTGTCATTCCAATGTCACTGTGCCCTCAATTTTCTCCCTTTGTTTGTTTGTTTTTGAATAATAAACATTTTTATTTAAGGTTTTGAGTTTCAAATTCTATCAACCCTCCTTCCTCTTCACCCTCCCTCAGGTAGTTAGCAATCAGATATAGGTTATACACATGCATTTATGTATAATGTTACTATATTAGTCATTTTGTATAAGAAAACTTGAACAAAAGAAAAAATGAGAGTGAAAAAGGCATGCTTCAGTCTGTGTTCAATTAATATTGGTTCTTTCTTTGAAGGTGGATAATATATTTCATCATTAGATCTTTGGAATTATCTTGGATCATTGTATTGTTGAGAATAGTTCAGTTATTCAGTTCTTCATAAAACAGTATTGCTGTCACTATACACAATGTTCTCCTGATTCTTCTCACTTCACTATACATCAGTTCACATAAGTCTTTTCAGGCCTTTCTGACACCATTCATCATTTCTTATAGCACAATAATATTCCATCACCACCATATACCACAGTTTGTTTACTATTCACCAATAGATGGACATTCTTTTCATTTCTAAATCTTAGCCACTATAAAAAGAGCTGCTATAAATATTTTTGTCTAAACAGGTCTTTTTCTCTTTTTGCTGCTGTCTTTGAGATGTAAGCCTAGCAGTGGTATTTCCCTTTCCTTTGCCAATGCCTAAATCATGGAAGTGGTGGGAGTCATGGTGGAGCCAAAAGGGGAAATATATAGAAATAATTTGGTTCAGTGGTAAGAGGTTTAGAGTTGGAGTTGGAGGCTATGGGTTCAAATCATGCTTCTGCTTCTTCCTATCTCTATAACCCTGGGAACACTTCATCATCTGAAAAATGATGGAATTCCAATAAATAAAAACTAAGACTCATCCCAGTTCTGAATACTATAAAATTATGGATCTATGCACATGACATGCCTCTCCATTCCAAGGGGATAAAACTATAATTAAGACAAGGGTAGTTCCCTGAACAAAGAAGACACTGGACTCTACTTTGGTCAGATTAACATGCTAGGTATTGTGTTTAATTCTAGGTGATACATTTTAGGAAGGCCATTCATTGGTAAGAGTGTAATAAGAAAGACAATCTCACTGTTGAGGGGAATGAAATCATGCTAGAAAAGTATCAGTTGAGGAATTAAGAATATTTAGCCTGAAAAATACAAGACTTGCTGTGTATATGTGGGGAAGGATATGATATGAAGATGTACAAGACAGCTACCGTTGAATATTTGAAAGGCTTTTCTGTGGAAGAGAAATTAGATTTTTTTCTCGATCATATATGGCAGAAGTAGGAGCAATGGATAGAAGTTTCATCAAAACAATTTTAGGTTTAAAGTAAAACTTAGAGCAATCAAAAGAGCCATGGACTCCCGTTGAGATGGAGTAAAGAAAGCTATATATACTTCCTGCTCAAGGGTATCTCTTATGAGTACTAGAAGACTGTGTTCCCAATGGACAGCTGATTGCTCTCCTCAGTATTCTAAGGGTAAGCCTGAAACCTTGTGGGTTTCTAGCACTTTTTTTTTTCAAGAGCCCCTTCTGTTGTACTCCACATTGATTATCAGTTAAGTAGCTTTTAGAAAGGTTATTTGCTAAGCAAGTATACCAAGATCATTTTTTTACAAAAACAGTATTTCTAACTAGGGATTCACTCTTTCCCTTGCACATATAACGTACTCGAGAAGTAATGGGCTCAAACTCAAGGAGGATACACGTGGGCAAGGGACAAACTTACAGGCACTGATTACTAAAAGTCCTTTGTTCCTTTCATGGAGTCCTTTTGAAGTTCCCCTTAGGTATAACTTTATACTAGGCTTCAGGGTCAGTGACTTTGTAGAATCCTAAAAATATCTATCTTTCCTCGATGTGTCTAGTTCATATATTTCACACCTAGTTAAGATTCTGCCATCAGAGGGGGCATCTAGGTAACCCAGTGGATAAAGCACCGGCCCTGGATTCAGGAGTACCTGAGTTCAAATCTGGCCTCAGACACTTGACACTTACTAGCTGTGTGACCCTGGGCAAGTCACTTAACCCTCATTGCCCTACAAAAAAAAAAAAAAGATTCTGCCATCAGCCACTGGTTCTTCAAGAACATTGCTTAGACACTAAAGGGAAATGGGAAATTCAGACTTCTTGAAGTTCCAAAGGTTATTACCTGGTCAATACAGGAAGGAGACAGAGAGAGACTTAATCACTCCCCCTACTTAAAGGGGCACAGGGGAAGCCTGTGCAGGATATACTCTCTCATATCCACCCCTCCACAGAGTTTCTTGGCTTTGAATTCTTCCTACACACCATAAACCTTCTGAAAAGTTCTCTCAGAGTTTATGGCAGCCTATTCTCTGACCTGTGAACTAATAAGAAAGAATAAGAAGCCCTGTGGTGCTCAGAATAACAATACCCCCACCTTTTATAGCCCTTTAATGTTTACATGCTTCCCTTATGAAAACCTTGCAAAGTAGGAAGTACACAGATTTTTGTCCTCCCTTTAAAGGTACAAAACAAATCAAAACTAAGCTTCAGAGAGAAGTTATGTCACTTCCCTATGGTCAAACAGTTAGTAGGTGGTAGAGCCAGTATTCAGTCTAGTTTTTTTTTTCTTCTAAATTCTATCTTTTTTAAGATCAACAGGATCAGAACAGACCTTGGAAAAAATGTGTAACAGAAGAACTTTGTATCCAAGACCTCTTACCTTTCCTTTCTCTCTCCTTTGAAAGTTCTCCATCCCCCACCAAAGGGTCCAGTGTTTTCATCCTATCTCCATCATCCTGCCTAGAAGAACTTGTTTATAGCTAATTGTTAGTTGGAAAGTAACTGACAGTCTAATTCATATCATGATGTAAATCATTGATAATGAGAATGAAATTTTAATAGAAGATAAACCTTTTACATAAAGGAGTGAACCTTAGGCTCCAGAGGGTAATCTAATATGGTCTAAATATTTTTAACTAATATAGTCTAAATATTTTTAACTAATCAGGGGTATGCTGTTAAATATTTAATAACTGGCTCTCAGTGTATACTGAACATACTTTTTAAAGTTTAATCTTTGTCATTCACAATTTCTTTACCACTTTAAGTCAACAAAACAATAAACAAGCCCAGATCCATAGCATTTGTCAATTTTCAAGGTGTAAATTTCAAGGTTAAAATTTACAGCTGGCAAGAGCTGGTTAATGAACTTCAAACCGGAGTCTATAAGTAAAACCAGGCCTCATGATATGAGCTAGAAATGATCAATATTGCTCCCTTACTTGCACAACATTTTTGAGAGCCTTAAGTATCTGGGTTCAAACCTGCCTCTTTCACTTACTACTAGTATGGTGTTGAGCAAATCATTTAGCTATACTCTGTCTCAGTTTCCTCATCTATAAAATGAGAGTGTTAGAATAGTTTACTTCTGATATCCTTTCCACCTCTAAATCTATGATACTTTGGAACTAAACAGACTATGAGGGTTATATTTAAAAGTGTTCATTTGATCTTATTCATCTAAAACTTCACTATAGTTTTAAAAAAGTATTTATTAGTGTTATGTATGGGCTGGGGGCTCCATCCAGAGGAAAAAAAAATCGTGGTATTCTGGACTCACGTGGATTGGGTTCAACCCAAGGGCAATCCTAAAATAGAAGAGTTAGGCTTTTCTTGAACTCTGGCTCCATGTAGAGTTTCAGGTAAAATCTCTTAAATTAAGCAAATGGCTCATATCTGGTGTCTCCCCCAGAATGGGATTAATAGGAACACTTCCAAAAATATTCCTCAATGTACAAAGTAGATATTAGGTATAGGAGAGCTATTTTTTATACTAAAACAAAATTAATCCTTAAAATGTTATTCATAAACAAACATAAACATTTAAAATATGAAACAATAAATCATCACTAATTATTCTCTCCTTTGAAGTAAAGGCAAGTTTGAAAGACCTCTGAACTGATATTCACATACAGTTTAGTTCTATACCATTGAAAAAGCTCAATGTCCAAATGTTTTGGCCAGCAAGGAATGATTTTTTAGTCCTTTCAACAGCAGGACTCTCCTGACAGTGGTCCCGTTCTTTGAGAAGCTATTGTAGGGGCAGCTACATGGTTCAGTGGATAGAGCACCGGCCCTGGAGTCAGAAGTACCTGAGTTCAAATCCGGCCTCAGACACTTAACACTTACTAGCTGTGTGAGCCTGGGTAAGTCACTTAACCCCAATTGCCTCACTAAAACAAACCCAAAAAAAGAAATAGAGAAGCTATTGTAGAAATAACTTTTTTGGGGGTGAGGGTGGGGAGGCAATTGGGGTTAAGTGACTTGCCTAGGGTCACACAGCTAGTAAGTATCTGAGGTCAGATTTGAACTCAGGTCTTCATGACTCTAGGGTTGGTGTTCTATCCACTGAGCCACCTAGCTGCCCCAACAGCTAGGTGAAAGTAGAAAGTAGCTTCTAAGGTTTAATATTTCTCTCAGGATTATTGTCTGGTCACCTAAGGTTAGAGAAAGAAACCAGGAAGGCAGGAAGCCCTGAATTCAAGTCTTACCTCTGACACACACTGACTCTCCGAGCCTAAACAAGACATTTAACTTCTTAGTATTGTGTTGTTAATTCTTTGAGAGTAAATTGGAGAGAATATGCCAAACTGCCTTAGTACAGGGAATTTTCTTATTCTGGGAGATTCCTAAACTACAGGTGCAAACTCTATCTATATTCCTAGTAAGCTATTTCCTTATCAGAACTCTTCACTTATATAGATTTAGAAATGGAAAAAAAGGAAAACAACACACACATACATATGTACAGAGACACACAAAACCAACCCAATAATAATGAACATTCAGACCTGTCCTCTGACATTTGACATTCAAGGACAGCTTCTAAACTGAAGTGGGTGCTATCAAGGTTGCTTAGATTGTGAAAAGTGGGCACTTTGGATTTTTAGAGACGCCTCTCTGTTCTCTGAGAAGGATTGCTATCTCTAATTCTCTTAAGAGATAGCATTTTCTAGAATCAGCAAGTCTTTTGACCTCACACCAACTAACAAGATGGCTCTGCCTGTAAGTGAATGGCTTAAGCTACAAGTAGAGATTGCTTCTCAGAAGTTGTCATATCCCCTAGGGCTGTTTTTAGAAAGTACTTGCAGATAAGTAGATCAGCAGGTCAGCTTGATCTTAAACAATATGGAAAAGCCAAATGAGGGTAAGAGCCAAAGAGGTCTGGCTTTGGTGCCTCAGACTCATGCTTTGTGATCAAAGAAAGAGCTAGTTTTGCAAAAGTCAAAAGGAGGGGAGGGAAAAAAAATACCTTTCCAAGATTTGGTATAGAAACATTTTTAAAAATCCATGGTGAGAAAAGAAAGGGGAATGTCATATAGCATAGAAATAGGACCCTTAGGGAGCAGCTAGGTGGCACAGTTGATAAAGCACAGGCCCTGGGTTCAGGAGGACCTGAGTTCAAATCGGGCCTCAGACACTTGACACTTACTAGCTGTGTGACCCTGGGCAAGTCCCTTAACCCTCATTGCACCACAAAAAAAAAAAAAAAAAGAAAAAGAAAGAAAGAAAGAATAAAAAACATAACCCTTGGCCATTGATTCAAGAGATATTGTTCAGAATCCAGGCTGAGTTTTTAAATTAGGCAAATTATTATATATCTCTCGGCTCTGGTTTATAAAAGATTGTTTATTCTGAATACTGAGTCATAGATTCTCAGAGTTGGAAGGGACATCATAGGTAATACAGTTTTACCCATAATGAAGATATCCCCTATACAACAAATACTATTCTCTTCTAATTTTTTTTCCAGGAATACTTTCAATACCTATATTCAGTTTCTTTTTAAAAAACAAGTTCTTAGTGATATTTTCTGTTTCTTACATCACCATAGTATCTCATGAATGCTTCTCCCAGGAAAGGAAAGGAAAATCAATGTAACATTGATCTTTCCAAAAAAAGGTTTCTCTCACTCTCTTCATTAACTGTCTTTTCTTTCTATTTTTCCTAGACTCTCTTTCTCTGATTCATGACCCCCATAATTATCTGGTCTCTCCCTTTTCTTTATATTCTTCCTGCAATCAAAGTTTTCAAGGTATCTATTTTAACATCTCTTCTCTAAATGCTTTCTGGCACAGCCTTGTAGGACTTAACCTTTTCCATTGTGCCTCACTGCCTGAATAACACCAATGGTTGCAAATGTCAGAGAGGATGCTACTCCATGGTGAAGTCTTCTTCTGGCACATCCCTGATTATGCAACATACCATTGATCTTTTTATTCTCCATTTGCTGGAAATCTTCTCTTTATGTTCAGGCTTTGTCACTCCTCCAAATGCCTTGTCCTTAGGGGTTGCAAGTCACTCTCTCCTTGGACATATAGACTTTTTAAGCACCGAATCCTCTAGGACTCATTCACTATAAGGGCCTCATCTCCCTTCATTGACGATCTCTCCACTCATAGAAGCCCCTCTGACTTCTCTACTTCCTTCCCCTTTTCAACTTTTCACCCCTCCTCCTCACCCACTTCTCTATAAGCTCTTCTCTTTCTGAGACCACGGAGTTCACTTGCCCCTCATTGCTACCTTTGATATGAGCCAAGTGCATCGCTCACTCCTCTCTGTTCCTCTGCTCTCTTGCCACTTTTGTGTACCCTCCCATGTTGTAATGTGGCCTACACACACACACACACACACACACACACACACACACACACACGAGTGCTGCCAGGTTTTGTCCATAATGCCACCTCTGCTTCTCTACCAGATTTCCCTCTTCACTACTCTCTCCTTGCAAACATTTAGAAAGAAGTTTCTTTCCTAGTCTCTCTGTTGATGAATGATCTCTTCATTTCTTATTACCTTTACAAAAACTTTTATTATGGAACTTCCATCTTTTGTCCTATATGGTTAAGCCCAAAAGTACAGCAAAGGTCCCAGTGCTACACCCTGAGCTCCTTTGCCCTTCAGAAAGTATTATTTCATTTACGCCTTCTTTAGAAGTTCTAGTCAGTTCTCTACCATTTTTCTTAATTATGTTGTTAAGGTTTTTCATTGTATTACATTTGGGAAGACCTATGATCCTTAGGTTGTCTCTGTAAATCCTGTCTTCAAGTTTAGTATGTTTTACTTGTGTAGTGAGTATGTTTTCTTTTAACATTATCTTTTTTTGTTTGTTTGTTTCCCTTGTTCTAGGTTGTCCTTTATTTCTGTGCATTTGCATTCCCAACCTATTCTTTCTTTGGTGAGGCTTGCCATTGCAAATTCAAGTTTTTTTCTATTTTGTTCATTATTTCTGTTCTGCAGGACATAAATTCTGCTTTCATAATACTCAGTTTCCTTTGAAACCTCTCAGGAATAGAATGTTGTGTTTCCACGTTCTCCTCAATTTCCACTAGATCCCTTGTCTCATTTACTACTTGTTTACTAGATCTGGAGGCCATATTTCATTATTTTCTTACTGTTTTTTCCTGTTAATTTGTGTATTTCTGTTCAAGGTCTTTGAGTTTTTTCTTCTTGAAAGCTTTGCTACTTTCAGTCTCCCTCTGCCCCATATTTCCTTATCACTCACTTCTTGGCTCACTCACTCCTCTCTGATTGTGGTTTCCTTAGGGGTTGGATCCCTAAATGTTTCAGCCTCTTTCTTCACTGAACGATTCATATTTTACTGCCCCAGGTCTCTGTATCAACTGAATTTTAGGTAGTCGGAATTGATACTACTAGGTTCTTGTGCTCTTTCCCTCAGGGTGGCATGCTGCATAGCCAATGACATGGTGACCTGTCCTGCTTCCTCATTTCTTTAGTTCTCTGGCCTGGCACCAGAGCCAATTTCCCCTAGGACTAGTTGTTCAGAGCTTTGCCACACTGGTGTTGTTGGGTTGTAGCCTCTGCTGGGCTTTTGTTCCTAAAGGGCTCTGGTAAAGCTGGCTAGCAAGGTCTGAAAAAACTTTCGAAGCCTGAAGCCCGAGTCTCCCTAGTACTAAAAAGAAGGAAGGGGGATCAGGATACAGAGTGAGGGGTTGTTGATGTAAATTTGTGTTGTGCCCTTGGGTCTGTTAGTATGACATCTTTGTCAACAGCATGGCAGATAGAATAGGGGTGCCAAGTGAGCTCAGGGTCAATAATCATCAGTTCCTAGGTTTGGGTTATTTTTAACCTATTGGATTTTGAGTGTCCTAGACCGTGGAGAGAACTGAAGTTGCTTTATCTTTGACTCATAATTTCTGTTTTGGAGAGGTTTGGAAGGTTTGGGGAATCTAAGAAAATATCTAGTCCATCATCTTGTTTAGTACTGAGTCTTGGATGATGCCTCTGTCCATTTTCATAAATATTTTACAGAAATGAGAAAGTAAATACCTGAATTGGTAGCCATTAATGCTTTCTCAATAACCTCTTAATTAAAAAAAACAATAGGGTATGTGAATTTTTTCATCCATTCAGAAATTTCCATCTCTTATATATATTGAAAATTGATCTCTACAAGGTGCAAAATTGCATCACCCCAGCATTGATTTCCTATTTGTATTAATAATAATGATGATGTTAATTATAGTTAGCATTTTAGTACTTTTAAAGTTTGAAAAGCATTTTACATACATTGTCTCACTTGATTCTCACAACAACCCTGAAAGTAGGTGTTATTATAATCTCCTATTTTACAGATAAGGAAGTAGACTAAAAGGAGTTAAGTACCTTTTTCAGGGTCACATAGTAGTAAATATCTCTGGTAGTATTTGTACTTAGGTCTTCCTGATCCCAAGTCCAGAAGTCTATCAATTGTGCCACTTGGCTGACATGTTCTTGGTCTGGTCTAGCTATTCTTTCCATTTTCATCTTTTGTGCTATTTCCATTTCTTCACTGAGTATTAAAATCACCAATACTGAAATGTGCGCTTACAAATTTGTTTCATTATTTATGTTTGTTTTCATATTTCAAGCATTATCTATAAATGCTTTTGAAACAATCCGTCTTAACTGGGTTCCATGCAAGCTTAATGTGTAATCACTTTTCCTCTTATTACCTCTTACTCTGTGAGTTGATACTGCTCATAACATTCCATTATCTCTATCTACCTAACTTTTCAACTGAGTTTATATTCTGAAGTGGTTGTCTGTCACTCTCTACTTGGCAAGCAGATAAATCATTTCCTAGGTAATATAGTTTCTATGCTCTTTTGGCATTCTCATTGTAATAATTACTTTTCATTGGTTAAGCTTTTTTAGGCAATTATGATAGTCTGTGTCAATGTCTTTTATCTATTCTCCATTGCATGATAACTTATTAAATTAGGTCAAATTGGGGAAGTTATGATTGCATATAGAATTTGTTTATCTTTTCCTTGAAATTTGGTATTAACTTTTATTTTCAATCTAATGAGTCTGCATGTACACAAATATCTAATTCAGAATAACTCCCATGTCACTGATTAGTCATTTTATATTAGGCTATAGTGAATTTCATTTTGTGTAATATTTGGTGATGACCAGTCCAGCCCTTTTCTTTTTCATGATATATTCTCAAGTAGTCCATATGTCTTTGCTTTCTTTCATGTCTTAATTCCATGCCATATTTTTGAATGTATTTTTTCTCACTGTTTTCATATATGCTTACATTTATATCCATAGCACCAAGTATTTTTTGTGCCTATACACATGCACACATGCACAGAGGGAAGAGAGATAGGCAGATAAACAAAGACAGAGACCAGAGACAGTAAGACAAGAGAGATTAGGACAGATAGATATAGAGAAACAGAAACATGTTGAAACAAAGAAACATAGTTAAAGACAGAGACAAGAAGACAGAGAAAGACATGGAGGCATAGAGGAAAAAAATGTTTTATTTGGAAGATTTTGCTGAAATCCTTGGGGGCATTTCACTAACTTTGCATTCTTTTCAATAGATGTTGGTAAATAATTACAGTTCTGTGTATCATGGCCCTTTGGACTATGCTCATCAAAATCATTGTTGATATCTCATGAAATTGCGTTTCTTCCTGTGAGTGCAAGATAAAGCCAACTCCTTTCTTCAAAAAGCTTGTGAGACACGCTTCCATTTAGCTATAACTATGTCAAATCTTCTGATTTTATTTATGGAGAGATTGCCAGTTTCAATATAGTTCAGTTCCTTTAGCATGTTAAATCATTGGTCTTTGCACAGGGGTATATGCTTAGAGTATCAACAGCTAAGCTTAATGGTCTAAAAATGCTTGCATTCTTTGAACCCTCTGCTTTTTTGTCTGATACTCTTCAAGCAAAAAAGCCTTTTGGTGTGTGTGTGACTACTATATGCCAAGGACTATGATAAGGCACTGACCTTGCAAATACAAAGACTAAAAGAATCCCTATGCTCAAAGAGCTTACATTCCCCACTGGGGCAGCTGGGTGGCCCAGTGGATAGAGCACTGGCCCTGATGTTGGGAGGACCTGAGTTCAAATCTCACCTCAGATACTTACTAGCTGTGTGACCTTGAGCAAGTCACTTAACCCCAATTGCCTTAAACATCTGAGTTTATCTCTAGTCATCCTGATAACCTATCTCGCCACTGGACCCAGATGGCTCTGGAGGAGAAAAAGTGAAGCTGGTGACTTTGCACAGTCCTTCCTCAGTTATATCCAATTCAGTGCAAGTCATGACATCTGTCATGGTCCTCTTCAAGAACAAAGGACAAACAACAACAACGTTCCCCATTCATTATGGAAACAAAAGGGACAGAAGATGATTTTGATTTGTTTTAAATCTCTTTCATGGGTCATAATTTGTTCTTTAATGGGCATATTCTATAGAGTACAAGATTAGTAGGGAGGAAGAAAGACCTGAGTTCAAATCCTACCTTAGACACTTACTGGTTATGTAACCCTGGGGAAAGTCACTTAACCTCACTCTACATTAGATTCCTCATCTGTAAAATGGGGGTAGTAAAATATCTATAATCCTTGCTGGGATGCTATGAAAATCAAACAAGATATATGTGTAAAGTGCTGAGCAATGTGAAAAATTTTATATTCTTACTAATTTTATTTTAAAATTCAATTTATTAATTTATTATTGACATTATTATTTATTTATTAATAACATTATTATTAGAAGAGCCATCATCTAAGTCCTATCTTACTGGCGATCAGTCCTTCTATAGTTTGCTAACCTGGTCATTAGGTAGTTGGTGCAGTTCATCAGCATGACTTTATATGAAGTATCTCTGGCAATAGAACTTGATGAAGTTTACATTCCATTGGCAGAGCCTTTGAGAACCCAAAGCCAACCTCATGCTATGGTGAGGCATCAAAGTAAGACTTTTTTGGAGAAGGTTCTAATAATATCCATAATGACACTTTACATTTCTTTAATGCTTTATTATTAAGTTGTTCCTATTTTTATTATCTCACTTGCCCTTTACCACTAACCTGAAGGCTAAACAGGAAAGGTATTATATGCATTTAATTGAGGAAACTGGTGCCCAGGGAGTTTGAGAGTCTTATCCTTTTCTCTCTTGGTCTCTGATTGGGTGGTTTTTCTCCCCATTCTCCAGCTCCCTTTCATTTGTTCTTTCTCCATTAGAATGTGAGCTCCTTGAAGTCAGGGACTGTCTTTCAATCTTTGCTTGTATTTATGGCTCCAGAACTTATCACTGTGCTTGATAGACAGTAAGTGCTTAGTAAATGCTTGTTGGTTTGTTGATTTACACAAGGCAATACAGCTAGAAGGTGACAGAGTTAAGCCTTGAGCCTTGATATTGTGACATTGAGTCTACTAATCTTGTCTTCTATCCCTGCTTCTAGGTTTATCTCTGGCCTGGGTATAACTATATTTGTTGTTTACCTTCTCGTACCACCTCTTTTCTCATCTGTAAAATTAGGGTTATATTATCTTTTCCTTAATACCTCACAGGGTAGTTTTTAAGATCAAATAAGATAATATGTGTGAAAAGCACAAAGAGCTAAAAACAGGTAAGGAAGTAATGAAAATAGTATAAAATTTGGAAGAGATGTGGACAAATGTGATTTTACAAGACTCCTAATTCCTGTGAGGAACATCAGGTGTTAGGGTATAGAGTCATAATTAGGTGAGAGATGTACATGCTTTGTCCCAGGACACCAAAATTTAGTGGGTGCAAAATTTTACACATTTATTTCTTTAGCTGTGTAGAAGTCATTATTGTAACTAATCCCCACTCCTAAAGCACTGGGTTTGTCTCTATTATTTCTGATTGAAAAAAATTATCACAAGTTTTATAATCAATGAATACAAACATTTTAATATACAAGGCAGAATGATATCTAATGTGAAATATGACATAGTGCATGTGTGTATGCACATGTATATGTAAATACGTATGTGTATTTGTTAATGTATACAATATTTATAAATGCACAAATGTGTTGTTGTTGTTTAATTGTTCAATTGTGTCCAACTCTTTGTGATCTCATGGCCCATAGCATGTCAGACCCTTCTATCCTCCTCTCAAAGTTTGTTGAAGTTCACATTCATTGTTTCCATGATGCTATCTCATCCTTTGCTATTCCCTTTTCCTTTTGCCTTCCCAACATTGAGTCCTGTCTTCTCATTATGTGATCAAAGTATTTAAGCTTTAGCTTCATTATGTGACTTTCCAGTGAGTAGTCTGAATTAATTTCTTTAAGTATTGACTGATTTGATATCCTTGCTGTCCAAGGTACTCTCAAAAGTCTTCTCCAGCATCACAATTTGAAAGCATCTGTTCTGTGACAATCAGCTTTCTTAAGAGCTCAACTGGAAAAACCACAACTTTGACTATATGGATTTTTGTCAGCAAAATGATACCAATGCTTTTCCATATGTTGCATATATATATATATATATATATACATATACATGCATATGTGTATACACACAATTTGACAAGGTCAGAACAAAATGTTTCTTTTGCTGTCCTCTTCTCCATTAGTTTTTGTTTTCTTCCATTTAAAATGTTTTGTTCTATTTTCCCAATATTTTCACATTATGAATTTCAAAGTTGACTTGAGTACAGGATTATTTAAAAATGTATTATTTTGATATCTTTTATTGATATCTTTTATTTTTACATCACCTAGATTTACCCCCTGTATTTCTCCCCCTCCAGTGAGCATTTTATAATGTTTGCGTCAGGGACATAATTTGCTAATTATGATTCTGAAAGAACAATGCACTTGAAATCAGAGGATCTGGGTTAGAATCTTGACTCTGACACTGAATTAACCTGGGCAAGTCCCTTATTTTCTCTGAGCCTTTTTTTTTTAATTGGTAAAATAAAGGGGTTGACCTGTACATTCTCTAAGATTGAATGATATGTAGAGAATTTATTAAGTGCTTATTATGTGCCAGGAATCATGCTAAAATACATTCAAGTTCTAAGTCCCATGTTTCTATGACTAGTTTTAGGGTTTTTTTGTTTGTTTGTTTTTTGGGTTTTTTGTCATTGATGTTTCTAAATTCCTGTTGCATGTTTAAAAAGGCAAAGTTGTTATATCTTGCAAATTTGAATGAGGAAAATTGTGTTTGTCACATCATTTGCTGCTTCCCATTTCTCCAATTTTCTATTTGTATCTGTGATTAAGAAATAGTTGACATTTTGTGAATTCATTCCAAATAAAATCAATTGGATGCTGGAATAGGGGAACGTCACTAAATAAAACCAGCATGCCTGGTGTTTCTCCCTTGGTTGAGGATAACAAATTAAATTTGATTTCTCTTTTATTAGTCTGGGATGGTTCCTTTTAAGTAATTCTGCTCTGGTAGCATCTGCCTGTCCCATGTGCTTTCACTTGGCATGGGGTGTCATGTCCTGGTGTGGTCTGAAGAATACATGCTTGTCTTCTAAATATGAATTTTTCAACCCAAGTCTTATGATTTCCTGATCTAATTTTGCACTGGTACATGGGTTTGTTTATTGCCATGTGATTTTCAGCATGATGGTGTCAGTGATTCCTACAAACTAGTTTGGAAGTCAGGGTGAAGGTCCCTGTTTTCAGCTCGCTAAGTTTAATTATGTTTTGAGAGCAAGTAATTAGAAGACATAAAGATACAAAAGAAATCCAGAGTCCATGTGAAAATTGTTAGAGTATGAGAACAATGGGTGGCAATAGAGTTATACTCCGGATCAAAATACCCTCTCTGATCTAATCACTTCTCACATGGCTACCAGCTTCCAAATGGGCTGGAAATAATTAGTGAGCAGGAACTGAACACTCCAGGCCATGGCCAAGGGGGACCTCAAGACTGGGATTATTCTCTTACTGAATTTATTTGTTTTTCATTAGCATTTTATAGGTTTGGTGTATGTTTACAGAAGCCAGGGGAGGAAAAGACATCAGAACAAAGAAAATTAATAACCATTGTATGCTCTGTTTCTTAACAAACTCATTCAAGTTTTCAGGCAAATATGACACTTTCTCACTATAGAAAATGGAGGAGCCAAATGTAAAATGAATAAATTATGAGAAGCTTCAAGGTGGTGGTGGTGGTATATAAACCATATATATATACATACATACATACATATGTACACATATGCATGTATATATGTATATGTGTGTATACTTTGGGGGGAGGTGAGCACACACAAGAACCTAGGACTGAAGTTAGAAGATCTAGGTTCTCTTATTGCTATTGCTAGGATTTCCAATACAATAATGAATAATCCAAAAGAACTTTGTTCTCAGTAACAGCAATATTGTTTTAAGAACAACTTTGAGTGACTAAGTCATTTTGACTATCATAAATATCCACATTAACTACAAACGGCATATGAAAGAAGATACTATCTGCATCCAGAGAAAAAAAGTAATAAATAGAAATATGTATAGAATGGTTTTACATATACTTATACATATATATGTATATATACATACATATTTCTGCATACCAGTAGCCATCTCTAAAGCAGAGGGTGGGGTAGAGGGAAGAAAAAAAGGGAAAAAAGTATTTTACATGATAACTTTATTATATATTTACAAGGAATAGCAAGTGGTACATATCATGTATAATTATATTTTTTTCTATTCTACTATGTTATGTAAATGATCATTTTATTTCTTAAGTTCAAAATAAAATAAATACATTTTTTAAAAATACCTAGGTTCAAATCCCAGCTCTGATACTTACTAATTGTGTGATCTTGATCAAGTCACTTCTCTATAGCCTGTAAAGTGCCCGTCCAAGGTCAAAATCAGAAAGTCTCCATATATACCAACATAGTCATAGCCATATTTTTTTGTGGTAAAGAAAAATGGGGAATGATTGAGCAAAGAACACCATATGAATGTGACAAGATATTATTGTGCCATAAGTAATGAACATATTTTTTCTATGGGATATATTGTAGAAAATGATGCTGAATGAAATAAGTGGAACTTGAATAAGAATATAAATGCTTATATAATGAATACAGAAATGAATGCTTAAAGAATATCACATCTTAAATAATTGGCCCTAGTTCAGAGCTTCCTTACTTCTTCCCTGGACTTCTGAAATAGCCTCCCAGTTGGTCTCCCTGATTCTAGTGTCTCCCCTCCCCCAACTCCAATCCATCCATTTTAGTATTGCCAGAATGTTTTACATAAAGCACAGGTGTGACTATATTGCCTCCCTACTTAATAACCTTCCATTTCTTACTATTATCCTTAGGATCAAATATAAACTCCTCAATTTAGTGTTTAAAGAACATTACAACCTGCTTCTATGTGTCCTGTCTTCTTATATTTTACTATGCTCTATGTACTCTGAGATCCAACCATATTGGCATATTTACTGTTCTTCATAAATTGTACTCCCTTTTCCATCTAAGTGTGTTTGCTCTGGCTCTCTCCATGCCCAGAATGATCTCCTTTCTCAGCTCCGTCTCTTAGAATAACTGGTTTCCTTCAAGATTCAACTCAATTGCCACCTTCTATAAAAGGCTTTCTCTAGTCTCCCTAGCTACTAGTGCCTTTCCCTTTAAACTTACTTTCTAGTACTCTATGTATCTTATAGATACCTTTTTGTATTCATGCTTCTCTTTTCCCCTCTCCAAATTTGGTTATAAGCTCCTTGAGGATGGAACATTTTTTCTTTCTTATTTTTTGTATTTCTGGGATGATTATTGATGCATATTCATCCTCAGGCACTGTCACTATAATGGTAGTTTTTATTAATCTTTTTCTTTATTCAAGGTTGCTTTCAATGGCCATGAATCTAGATGATATTTAGATGGTGTGCAATGATTGTGCTGAAACAGATTCCCCTCCCCACCATCCCTTGAGGTTTAGAACACTTGGCAGCAATAATCTATCAAAAAAGGATTTTGGTTGCATCTATTCCTCCTCTTCCTAGTAAGAATTAGAGGTAAGATATTGTGGTAAAAACTATTTGTGGTAAAAATTATTGGAATTTAGATGACTCATTTGGGAGGGGCCACACCTGGCCCACCCTGAAGTTGAGTATGCTACTGAGGTCAGAAGGAGAACTCTCCATAGTCAGTTTTTGAAGGACCTCCCCTTTTGGGAGAGGAAGATTGAACACTCCCTGAGGGGAGGCTGAGGTGCTTCCGGAATGCTAGTTCTCTCTCTCTTCTGCCTTTCCAGTGACTCAAGCAACTGCAGACATCCCAGGTATGGTGAGTGAACACAAATTCCTTTGAACTAGATTAATTGGAAACAATCTGGGGATTGCATAGACTTAGTTTAGAGTTAAGAGAATTTATCGGTATTTCTTTTTCCCTATTTCCTTATCTTTGATTTTTATTAATTTCACCTTTGTTGTTTAATTAATTCCCAAGTAATAAAATCTTATCTTTTTGTGGAAAAGAAGCTGTAAGGCTCATTTCTTATTGGCCTGGGAGAAATATCTAATAGGGCAGTTCAGAGGGGAGAGAGCTTCGAACCTAAAGGTCCCTCATTATTTCCAGGACACCAATATTTTGGCGAGCCACCCAATTAACTTTCCATATGTTAAATTTTGGCCCCCACAACATAAAAATGAGGGTAGAGTGAGTGAGAAATTCACATTCTATCAGAAACAATATTAATGCATTTTAACTTTCAATTTACTAACAATATTAATGCATTTTAAACTTTCAATTTCCTGTTAGTAAATTTCAGCCCATTTATTCAGTGAATGAATTCTTTAGCATTTACATTGAGTAGGTAACCAATATGGACTTCAAAGTGGGTAGGAGTACATGAACCAAGAGAGAGATATGAGATGTTTTACTATGCTTGAATCTCAGAACTTAAGACAATAAAGAAGAGGTGGACATTTCATGTGCTCAGTTGGTGGGGAGTTGATCAATTCTGGCTGACAATAGCCTTGTGTATAATCAATCAGTTTGAATTGAACTGACATAACTCAAATTTTAAGTTCCACCTTGTAGTTTGCAAGGATATAGCATAGTATATGTGGTACCTCAAATCACACCCCTATTGCAAGCAACATTGTTGATATGGGACCCAACTTGTCCCTAAGCACACCTACTGTTGTACTCCAATGAAGGTATGATTTCATCAGAATGGGTACTCTATACACTGGTACAAAGTAGCTTCTTCTATGCTATTTTACCTGAGAAAAAGAATAGGAAGGAAGGAAGGAGGGAGGGAGGGAAGGAAGAAGGAAGAAAAAGAGAAAATAAAAATTTTAAAATAAGATCTTAGAATTAGAAAAGATCACCGAGACCAACTGGTCTCATATCCAAGATATATTAGTAACTGATTCAAATTTCAAAGACCAAGAGTCATTGTTCAGTACATAAATTGTCAATCCTATATACAGTTGTCAAGGAAAGAAATACAATCTATCAAAAACCATATAAAAATGCTCTAAATCACTAATAATCAGAGAAATACAAATTAAAGCAATTTTGACGTTCCACGTCATACCCATCAGATTGGCAAAGACAAAAAAGAGGAAAATTGCAAATGTCGGAAGGGGCTTCAGGAAAATAAGATGAATTATGAGAAAATAAGATGAATTATTGGTGTAGCTATAAATTTTGTTCTAATGGTTCAATTGTACTAATGGTACAATTACTATTATGCAGGCAGCTGAGACAGGGTATTTTTTTTTGGTTTTGTTTTTTAAATTAAAATGGTATTCTAATGCTTGAAGAAGTAGGGAACCACTGCTTTTTAAGAGAAAGCTCCCCAGCCTGGTAATTAAAACCTTTAACAATCTGACTTCAAACTATCCTTCTAGGCTTATTTTATGTTAGTCTACTTTGTGCAATCTATGTTCTAGCCATAACTGGTTGCTGTTACCTAAATCTTTTCCCATTCCTATCTTACTCTGTGTATTCATGAAAAAAAGGCTCTCCTTTTACTCTTAGGGTATTCTATCTCCTGCTGTCCACAAGCTATAACTTTTCTCACTTCACTACCTCCTCCAAGAAGTTTTCTTTATCCTCACACCTAGAAGTGATCCTTCACAGTAATCCATTCCAAAAAGCAATTTGGATTGATGTGCCCAAAGTTTACTAATCTGTGCACAAATTTTGACCTAGAAATACCATTATGAGTTTATTATTGCATAGAGATCAAAGAAAGAGGAAAATATCCTATATGTATAAAACTATTTATAACATGGAAACTAAGGCTATGCCTACCTGTTGAGTAATAGCTAAATAAATTATGTTATATATAGAAATGGTGAGTAGAAAATTTCAGATGAAACAGGGAAGATATGCATGAAGTGATACAGAGTAAAGTGAGCAGAAGCATTAGAACAGTTTATACAGTGGTGAGGAGGAGAAAAAGGTCTCAGACACAGTCATGACCATGCTGGTCAATCATGGATATAATTATATCAGCTCAGCCTAACCCACTTTCAAATTAGCCTAGAATATTTGGCTTTCTGTTACCATTTTTTTCTCCTTTCTAAATCAACCTTTTATATCAGTATTATAAAACTCAAATAGAAAGTGTGGGGGGGGCACTAAAGAGTAATTAAGGATCCTACGAGGTAGTCCTTATATTGACTTTGAGAAAACCATGCATTATCTATGTTTTGTTGTATTTTTATTTATTTTGTTAAATATTTACCAGTTCTACATTTAATCTAGTTCCCAGCCCACTTTGTATTGTTGCTGGTTGCAGTGTAGCCTGTAGGCTCTGTGTTTGACACCTCTACGTTACATGATATTTTGGGCCAGATCTGACTTAGACCAATTTGATGGTTCAGGATTACTCACATACAATATAATCTTTAATAACATTTACTGAGTTGTAGCATGGGAAGAATACTTTTCAAAGATACAGAACTGGTTCAGGTGGATGCAATTCCTTTTATATCCACATATATACACACTTAGACAGAAATATGTGCTGACTTACAGATAGTGAAACATCTGTCACGTTTCATCAGACCTAGCTACTTCTAAGCCTTAGGGGACTAGGAAGCTACAATGGAACCTCATGTTCTTGATCAATTCTATTAAGATGATTGGAAAGTCTCTGCCATATAATCTAATTTTTCTCTTAAAAGACAATGAAATTATCCATAATATGTGACTTAGAGTCACAGAGTACCAAACTCTGAACAATTAAACTTGAAACTCATCAAAAGTCCAGCAGAAAGGTACATGGTGTGAGAATGAGTAGGCTGCAATAAATTATAGTTGCAATAAGTTACAGATAAGGAATTATGAAGGAAATGTAAAGATATTTTTACCTGGGAAAAACTAGCAAGAATAAAGAATAATGAGTGGAAATCCTGCATATTACAGAGATATTCATGAAATGTCAAGAGATTTGTTTTGTTTTGTTTTTTTTCAGGGCAATGAGCGTTAAGTGACTTGCCCATGGTCACACAGCTAGTAAGTGTCAAGTGCCTGAGGTCAGATTTGAACTCTAGTCCTCCTGAATCCAAGACTGATGCTTTATCCATTGGGCCACCTAAGTGCCCCAAATTACAAGAGATTTGGAGGATGACCCTTAACATGTGAGTGGATCTTCTGTGGCAGATTTATGGAAAGAAATGGATAACAGGCACACAGGATGGGCAGGCATGGACAGGTTGTGATCTACATAATTGAAAAACACTGAAACATCAAAGTACTTTTGGTAGACAGGACACACTATGGATTTGTGCCCACAGATGAAAATAACTATTTTGCAAATGGGTGTAGATTCTATTATATGGATAAATTATATTTATTTTTAAGTGTTACTGAATTCATAACACTTTTTTGTCCCTGTGTAGTTTTTCAATCACTAGATACTAATGGTACAAGTACTATCATGCAGGCAGCTGAGACAGGATTTTTTTTTTGGGGGGGGTTATTTTATAAATTTAAATGGTGTTCTAATGCTTGAAGAAGTAGGGAACCACTGCTTTTTAAGAGAAAGCTCCCCAGCCTGGTAATTAAAACCTTTAACAATCTGACTTCAAACTATCCTTCTAGGCTTATTTTATGTTAGTCTACTTTGTGCAATCTATGTTCTAGCCATAACTGGTTGCTGTTACCTAAATCTTTTCCCATTCCTATCTTACTCTGTGTATTCATGAAAAAAAAAAGGCTCTCCTTTTACTCTTAGGGTATTCTATCTCCTGCTGTCCACAAGCTATAACTTTTCTCACTTCACTACCTCCTCCAAGAAGTTTTCTTTATCCTCACACCTAGAAGTGATCCTTCACAGTAATCCAATTTAATCCAATGAACATTGATTCAGTATCTACTACATGTGAGTCACCTTGCTAGATGCTGGGGATAAAAAGAAAAAAATAAAATGGTTGTTGCCCTTAAGAATCTTTAATTCTATTGGAAAGATAATGTATTATAATATTATATAAACAATAACAATATAAAATATAATATATGAAAGATGCTATATATATAAATGAAGGATGACATGGGTATGTATATAAATACAAAGGGTAAATTATATATGTGAATGATACTATATAAGAAGGATTACATATAATATATATGAAGGAAATGACACAATAGACATATATGAAAGGTTATATATATGTATAAAGGAGACTATATATAATATATGAAGGATGATGTATATATGTAAAGGATATATATAATATGAATGATACTATATATGGATATTACATATCTATGAAAGACTATCTATATCTATATCTATCTATATACACTATATATATCTATATAAATGACATATGTGTATTTAATAAATATTGGTGTGATTGAATGGCATGATAGGAATAGATATTGGAAGAGGGTGTCAAGCATGTCTTTATTGGTCTTCATCTAGTCTACACAAAGATGTCAGATTAATGTTAATGAATCATATCTTTCATCATGTCATTCTTCTGTTCAAAAACTTTCTTTGGCTCTCCATTATCTACCTGCTAAAGTCCAAATTTCTGTCACTCTTTCTGACATTTAATCTCCTTCACAATCAAGCTCCAACTAGCCTTTCCAACCATGTGCTTCTTTAATGGTCCCCCTATAAGAAGTTATATACCCAAGTTCCTAAAGAACGTGGTGGCGGCCTCTCTGAACCAGATGAGCTAGCCTTGAAGGCCACTTGAGAAAAATGTCTTGCCATCAGTAACTCTTCCTGTACCTCTAATTTCTTTCAGAATTACATAATGTGGTAACAATCTGGGTAAGGATTTGAAAATCATTAAGAAGGACCTTTTGTGTCTGGGTAGGATGTTCTCTTAAATACTTTCTCAAAATTGAAGACTGAAAAAAATTATTTTTATATGAAAAATATTAAGGCATCTTAGAAATAATTTTATCTAATCCCCTCATCTTAGAGATGAAGAAACTGTGACTCAAAGATTTAAAAGGATTCGCCCAAGGTCATAGAGGTAGTAAATTGATCTGGGATTAGAACTGGAGGGAGAACTCTTTTTGCTATAGTATAGTTTACTATACTATAGTTTTGCTATTGCATAGTGTGTGTGTGTGTATGCATGTGTGTGTATACACACACACACACATATATATATATATAGTTACTATATAGTGATATAGTTGCTAGATCTAGCTAGTCTTTAAGTAATCCATTTAATCCATTTTGAGTTGTAAATTAGATCTGTGAGTGATCATGTGGCTGTAATACATGGAGAACTGAACTTGTTCTCAGCACTACGGTGGAATGACTTCTGCATTTGGAGACACAGGATCTAGGTCTGAATCCCATCTCTGTCATTTACTGCCTCCATAATATTGGGTAAGTGCCACAATTTCTTTAACTGTAAAAAAGGGATTTTGGACTAGCTGACTTCTAAAGTCCCTCCCACCACTGTATTATAATCCTATGATCTTTCTCCTTCAGAATATAAATAATTAATATCCGTAAGTATCATTCACATAGGAGAAACACAGTTATGCTTGTGTTTGACAATTTTCATTATTGTGAATAACTTATCCTCAGGGACTGAACAAAATGGAAATGTGGAGATATATGTTCTGCCTGACTCTGAAAACAACATTCCTAATCTTTACCAGCAGAACAGGAAGCCCCATACTCAACTAGACACCTTGGTGCTATGGAATGAAGTTTAATAAAGGAAATGAATATTTTTTTGATAAAAATCAGTGTTGTAGAAAGACTCCCCAAATGACTCCAAATGAAGAGTGATTGCAGATGTGACGCCATCTATAGGGGCCTCAGCATCAGACTAGCTATCAAGGCTCTATCTTGCTTTTGAGGCTGTAGGAGACAGAGAACATGAGTTAATTGCCTCTGAAAAGGTTATCACTGAATGATCCTTGCTTGAGTAATTCAAAAGGCAGAATCTGGGTCTCTGCATGCGATGAAGAGGTCACTAGAACATGGGACAAGTGACAAAGAGGGGAGACAAGAGAAAACGTTAATAATAAGTGAAATGTGAATCAAAACAATTCTGAGGTTTTACCACAGACAGAAAATTGGTAAATATTTCTTACAAAATGAAAATGGTCAAAATGGGAAAGGTTGTGAAAAGATGAGCATTCTACTATTGATGAAATTTTGGATTTGTCTAACAATTCTGGAAAGAAATTTGTAATTATGTAATTGTAATTATGATCATAACCTTTGACCTATAGATGCTAATGCTAGGTACATAACCAAAGGACAGCAAAGATACATAATTCCCATATACTCTAAAAAATATTTCTAATAGAAAAAAATGGAATTATAGAAACCATCTTTTGGGAAATGGTTTAGCAAATTGTGGTAGATGAATGGAACAGGATATTACTAAGTTGTAAAAATGTGAAACGAAAAATGCAGAGAAACAATGGATATTGTATATAAAATAATACAAAGTGAAGTAAGTAGACCAAGTGATATTATATATAAACATATATATATATATACATATATAAATGGACAACAATAACAAAATTAAAACTGAACAATTAAATTATAGTGTCTAAGCTTGGGCTTGAAAAAGAGATATGAATCGGGACCTTCCTCCATTCTTTGCAGAGGTATCAGCCTATGGGTATGGAACACTACATGTACTATTGGATTTAGTTGATTTGTTGGATAGTTTTGTTGACCCTCCTCCCCTTTATTTTTATTCTTAGTTATAAGAGATGATTCTCTGGAAAGGAGAGAGAGGATACACTTGGCAGATTTAAGCAATATTAATTTTTTAAATCAATATTTATTAAAGAAAGTGCTAGAGGAAGGACAGAAACATTATAGAAATTCAGCGCACATTTAAAATATCTTGAAAATTTTAAAGAATGCTAAATGTAGAGTCAGAAACCCTACCATGTTCCATTGCTATGAATACCTATCTCAGTCTCAATTTCCTGACCTGCAAAATGAGGACCATAATGCTTCATAGAAATGTTGTAAGGTCAAGAAAATCATTGAATAGAAGGTATTTTACTAACCTTAAGTAGCCTTAGTTGTAATTATTACATACTCAGTCCCAAAATGCCAACAGTGTAGTGTAAAGAGCACTTGATTTGGCATCAGAGCATCTGGGTTCAAATTCTGGCTCTGTTATTTGCTAGTTGTGTGAGTCTGGAAAATTCACTTAAATGTTCTGTGCTCCTGTTTCTTCACTTGTAAACTGAAATATTTATACTACATAGTACATTTTATCAGAATAAACACTGGCACTGGAATTACAGGGCACAGGTTCAAATCTTGTCTTTGAAGCAGCTTTAACCCATTCCTCATTTTTTCTCTCCCATCCTTGGCAGTGCCCACAATTATTCTGTGTAGCTTTAGAAGACAATCGTTAGCAGTGACAAAGAGAATGATTTCCAAGTAAGGAAGAATTGTGTGCAACAATCAGGAACAACTAATATCAGAGCTATCCAATAATGGAAGAAGAAGTTGCTTTGTGAAGTATCCAGTTACCTTTCTTAGGACAGGTTGCAACGCAGAAAAAGTAGTCACTTGTTGGGTATGTAGCAGAGGATATTTCTATATCAAATACGGGGATACTAAGTGGCCTATGCACTTTTTTCTTTGTAAGTCTATGATCCACAGTTTTTATTTTTGAGAAGTTGGGATATATCCATTCCTCTCTACATGCCTCTTTCCTTCACTAAGGTCATCACAGAGAGGTCATCATCCATTATCTTCATGGGAAAAGTGGAGACCACCAAGCAGATTGATTGCCCATGGTTGCTGACCCCATTTCCTCTGGGGGAAGCAATGGAACAGTCCACAAAGGAACCTTAAGCTTTTTCAAAGCCCCTTCCATGATTCCTAGTTCTGGACACATGACATCTGAGAGAAAGCCTATGCTTTTACCAATGATTACCTGCCTTATCCTTATCACATTTACATGGATAATGAATGGAGAGGTAACATGATAGAATGGAAAGATCACTGGATTTGGTGTTAGGGGGGAATTTGGTTCAAAATAATTTCACAATTTGAAACTATACCCAAAGGGCTATGGAACTGTGCCTACCCTTTGATCCAGCAATACCACTGCCAGGTTTATATTCCAAAGATATCCCCAAAAAGAGAAAAAGACCTATTTGTACAAAAATATTTATAGCAGCTCTTTTTGTGGTAGCTAAGAATTGGAAATCAAAGGAATGCCCATCAATTGGGGAATGGCTAAACAAGCTGTAGTATATGATTGTAGTGGAATATTATTTTGCTATAAGAAATAACAAGCAGGATGGATTTAGAAAGGCCTGGAAATACTTGTGTGAACTGATGTATAGTATAATGAGCAGAACCAAGGGAAGGTTGTACACAGAGGCAGCAATATTGTTTGATGAAGAACTGTGAATGACATAACTATTCTCAAAAATACAATGATTCAAGGCAATCCCAAAGGACTATTGATGAAGCATTCTATTCACCTCCAAAGAAAGAATTGATATTGATGGAAACCTGACTAAAGCATGCTATTTTTAACTTTGTTTCACTTTTCAATTTTTCTTGAATAAAATTACTGATATGGTAATGTTTTACATAATCATACATGTATAACCCATATCTGATTGCTTACTACCTCAGGGAGGGGAGAGGGAGGGGAGGAAAGGAGGGATAAAAATTGGAATTCAAAACTATAAATAAAAATGTTTATTACTTAAAAAAATAAACAAACAAAAACAAGCTCACTACTTACTACTCACTACTTACCTATGTGACCTTGGTCATTTCACATCATCTCCTACTTTTTTCTGTAGAATTCAATTAAATTCAGCAAGCATTTACAAAGCATCCATTCTGGGTAAATTACTGTGTAAGGATATAAACATAATAACAAAAGTCTCAGGTCTCAAGGAATATACAACATTGCCATACATAAATAAATACAGAGCTTTTTAAAAAGTAATTTCAAGGGGAGATTGTGCTTGTATTAACTGTCAGGGTCACAAAAAGTTCTGTATGGGAGGTGGCACCTGAGTTGTGCTTAGAAGAGAATTAGAGATTCTACAAGGTGAAAGTGAAGGGGGTCAAAGTAGAGCACTTGTGCAAAGGCAAGGAAGTGGGAGATGGATTGTTGTGTATGGAATTGATTAGATGATCTCTAAAGTCTTGTTAGAACATTCTGGGAGTGGGAATAACAACATTGTCCCTATAAACCCCAGGTTAAAAGATCAACCAGATAGATTATTTTTTATTCTCTCCCAAAAAAGTTCTGGCCCAACTTTATCCCTCACACAGGGTACACAGTCCTAAGTTCTGTGTTCTCTTTACCAATTAGGAGTTATTTCTCTTTTTGAATATGCAGCAGTACACAAAACATCACAGGTTTGTTTGAAGCCTGATTGTATCATGATCATTGTGGACATACTTTTTCTGCCTGATTCTTACTTTATTCTTCATCAGTTCATACAAAGCTTCTCAGTTTTCTCTGAATTTATTGTAGTCTTCATTTTTTATGGCACAATAATATTCCATTGTATTCACATACCACAATATGTTCAGGTATTCTTCAGGTGATGGGAAGTAGCTTTGATGCATCAATCCCATATTCTTTCATACAATAGAAATTATTGCTCTAAATGGTTTTATACAAATGGGTCCTTCTTTTCCTCTGTCTTAAACAACTTTGGAAATATGGCTATTACTAGTTGAAGGGGTTTTACTGCAAGATTCTCACTCAATATTTGACGTTTAGAGTTCTCTCAATTCATGGGTTCAGAAAAGCTGCAGGATCTAAGGACATTAATGCTCCACCATCTCTGGCTTCTTACTTCTAAGAAATACTTTGCTCTTATTTCTAGGAACTTCAAGAGACTTATCAAACAAGGCTTTGGTGACATGAAATGGTTTTTTGCGAAACAATATTTCATAATTTAATGGTAAATGAATCCACAACACATGGATTAAATTTTTCCCATGTTACACATGACCAAAATTGAAGGTTTTGACAAAAAAAATGTTTGGGGTTTTCTCAAACCCCAAATGTTTGAGAAATAGCTAAAGGCTTTAATGACACCTCAAAACAGACTAAAATTTGGAAAAACTCTTTTGCATGGCTATGTATGGGATGTGGGCAGGAGATCTCAAGGACAAAACAGAACCATATCCCATGTGTCTTGTTTATGCAGCAGGGTTGGTATGTTAGAGACTGCTTATTGCTGAATTTGTGGTGTCAGTAGATAGTATTGGTGGTGGTTGTGGTGGTGAGTGAGTGAATTCAAGAGTAGGTGGAAAACCCAGCTCCTCAAAACACTCTGCCCCAGACTAGTCAAAGTCATTACCAAGAAGAATCTTGTCAGCTTTCCCACCAAGACCATCAATAACTGAAAACAGCATCTAGAAAAGGAGGCATTTAACCACAATGGCATTTCAATTTTAGCTTGTTCATGAAACTACAACTCTTAGGGAGTTCAAGTAGTATGAATGACTTTGAAGGGAGAGACAGAAGAGCTAATTGCTCTCTTCTTCTCCTCCCTCTTTCCCTTCATCTCTTCTTCCTATGTTTCCTTCCCCTATTTCTCTGTCTCTATTGGTCTTTGTCTCTCTGTCTCTGTATCTCTCTATCTCTCCTATACTTTCATTGGTGTCGAGAATTCTCAGGGAAGAAATTCCCTCCACCAGTCCACTTTAAAATTCCTCTGAAACTTATAACCTTAGAGACCTGCCTAGAAGTACTGAAAGATTATGTGACTTTTACCGTCACATAGCTAGTATGTAGCAGGGGTGAGACTTGAACCCAAGTGTACCTGACTCCAAGATTTGTTTTCCACCACTGTACCATAATGTCTCTCAGGTGAGCCCTTAAAATTGTAAAAAAAAAAACAAAACAAAAAACCAAGCAGGTTTTTTAAAAAAAATTAACCATGACCCATGTTAGTGTTCAGGTTTGGCTTTGTACTTAAGAGTCAGAAGACCTTTTCAATACCCACTCTAGAATTTACTAGTTGTGTGATCTTGGGAAAATGACTTCATGTCTCTTGGCCTCTACCAGATATTGTATGGCCTTAGGTAAATCACTCATCCCTTCTGTTTTTTTTTTTTCATCTATAAAATGAGGAAGTTGGTCTAGTAAGCCTATGAGCTCCTTAAAGCCAAAGAATGTCTTTCTTTCTATTTATACTTATATTCCCAGAACCTGGAACATAGTGTATGTGTGTGTACGTTCATACTCATCTTTACATATATATATATATATATATGTACATAAATTTAAGTATATATAAATATAAACATATTTTTGTGTTTCTATAAATTTTTATTTTATATTTGTATTAAACATAGTATGTATATAAAACTATTCTTCAGTAATTTCAATTGTGTCTCACTCTTCATGACCCCATTTAAGGTTTCCTTGGCAAAGATACTGGAGTGATTTGCCATTTTGTTCTCCAGCTCATTTTACAGATCAGGAAATTGAGGCAAAAAGGTAAAATGACTTGGCCATGGTGATATAGCTAGGAAGTATATGATTCAAAATTTGTACTCAGGAAGACGAGCCTTCCTGATTTTAGGCCCTATACTCTACCCATTGTGCTACCTAGCTGTATACATGTCTGTGCATGTATACATATGTATGTACACATATATGTATATACACACATATAAAAGTCATTTCCTCATAATTAGCTTGTGGAGTAATATTAAGATAAGCTTTGACATCCCCATTTTTCAGAAAGGGTTCAGAGGTTAAATTCTTATTTAAAGACACACAGGTAATTGGAGTCAAGACTTAAATTCAAAATTTCTAATACCAACCACATTGCTCTTTCCACTCTTGATGTACTTGTACGTTTGTTCATGTGTTGGAAGTGGGGTGGAAGTAGGGATGATATAGACCCAGTGATAAAAAAGAAGAAAAAAAAAAGGAGAAGAGATATAAGCATAACAATGATCCCTTAGTTACCAAAGGCCATACATATGCTTCATTGGGGAAAAAAACACTGGGTTGGTTCAATGGGGATGGTTTAAAATCCTGATTCTGCGACTTGTTGATTGTATGACTTTAAACTTGGGATTCTTACTTCACCTCTCTGATCTCAGTTTCCTCGTGTTTAAAATAATAAGATTGACCTGTGGTATATTCTAGGGTCTTTTCTAGCTTTAAATCTTATTGACTTAGCTTGGACAGGGGAATAGAGAGCAGCATGATTATGGAGACAAAGGGGTAGAGAATGGCAGAAGTGTCAAGGACTGAAAAAGACCAGCCTTTGAGATTCCTTTTCTTCCTCCCCAATCTTTCACATGGGCAAAGACCCCTCCAGAGCAAGCACTCTAGAGAAAGCTAGGCCATTTGAACTCAGGTCGATATATTTGCTAAATACCTAAGGCACTAAAAAGTAATATTATTTTCATTATTTGTTTGTTCATATTTGTTGTCAATATGATATTTATGAGAATAAAATATATAATAATAACCAGCCTTTTGTTAGCCCAAAGTAACCCCACTGTTATTAACCAAGGTGGTCTACATGTTTTAATGTGCAGCAAATGAATGCACCCCTTCTAGTAAAGTCCCTTTAACAAAAAGCCTGCCTCCCTCAAGAAGATATATTGCTCTTGATCAATCTGAAATTTAAATTATATTAACATCCCCTTTTAGTGCTTTCCATTTCTTTTGTGGCATACTGTTTGGAATCTAGAGAGGAAAATTAATGGACACACTGTGGGTGCAGAATGTTTTATTACACATTAAGACAATCAAGATCTAAAATATTTTGCACTGCATAAATGACTTTTGAAATCTACTGGCAAAGCTCCATGGGCCAGTTAGGTGTTTGTCACACACTGCTGAGTCCTGACTCAGGAATTGGGAAACAGACCTTTGGGATTCTATACCCCATCCCACCTCGACCCCCCTCACCACATCTAGCTTGGGAGGCTGTCTCAGTCTGTCTCCCCCACTTTTCTCCCAGTGACTGTGAATACAACCACAAATGAAAAAAAGGAGGGGGGAGAAAAAATGAGTAATTCGTTCAAGTCATGCACCAACTGGTGTCCTGCAGAGAGTTTGTCTACAGACACCTTTGTAAGTTGCCTCTTCTATTTCCTGAGCAAGAGGAGACCTCATTTCAGATTCCAAACTTTATTGCAATGGCTGGGTGACTGCCATGACCTCATTTATAACCTCACAGCCTTAGCTGTGATTCATCTCTTCAGGAAATCTAGTCTCCCTAGGTTTGTCCAAGGATATTCAGGCTGGAGTTTCTAATGGAAGTAACGTTGAAGAGGAGAGGAGGAGGAGCAGGGAGCCCTATGCTGGCTTTATCCTCTCTCTAGCTATAGAAAAATAGGTTGTGTCTACTTCACCTCTCTGTTTTCTCACCTATAAAATAAGGGTAAATAATATTTAATATCACCTACCTCCCAGGGTTGTTTTAAGGAAAGTACTTTTAAAATCTCTATGGAAACATTATTTCTTCTTATCTACAGAAATATGACTGAATTATTTTTAGGTGGATTGAACTGGTTTGGTTTATTTTCATATACCTGTAAGGTAAATGGACCCCAATTTTGAAGTGTTAGGACATGGGGGATGTTTTAGGTCCCTTTCTTCTCTAACATTCTGGATCTCTTTTAGCTCTAATATTTTATGTTCCAAGTGCTAATATCTCTTTCAGCTCCTGTATCTTATAAAGCTATGGTGGGGAACGAAGCCTGTTAATCCGGCTAATTGCAGTGTTAATTAAAAAAACACCTTGGAGAATCAGATGGACCATTTGAACTGGTCACCTTAAATAGATGTGACTTTGGTCCAGATTTATTTTTAAAGCTCTATTGACTATTCCAATTATACTGGATATTCCTGCCTAGAGCTTGTAGACATGTGCATTTCTCATATTAATCAAAAATTTTATGCTTCCTTTGAATCTTCTAATGAGTCCCATTTCCTTCATGAAGCTCAACTGGGCTTCTCTAGCTCACACTTATCTTTCCTTTCTATGAATCTCTCTGTCCCCTGTTCTTGGCATCAACCAATTTAAGTTATGCACTCTTGTTTCTGCTTTGTCATTGTTCAAATTTGTTTCTACAGTGAAATTCAAGCTTCTTAAGCGTGAGGACTTGTGCGTTCTCCTTTTATAGACCCTAGCAATAACACTTGTTTAACTTACTATATTTCATCAGTTCAAAAAATCAGCATCTTCATCCACTTGGTTTTTCCAATGTGGCTGATTAGGCTGACCTCTTAAAAAACTTAAAGCAATATTTTATTGTGAACTTAAGAATTGTTGACCAATACGAACATTTAAATAGGCAAAGAACAGGAAAGTAGTTTATAGAAGAAACTGTGAACTTCTTTTATTAGTTTGTAATTCAAGAAGTAGTTCCCCCCCTGAACTCTGCCTATTATTATCCTTACCCTCTTTAAAGGCCCAGCTCATGTGCTATCTCCTACATGGAGGAGAGTTCTTTCCTGAGTGTTTCAAATAGAAATGATCCTTATTTCTTTTAATCAATTCTCTTAATTTAATCAATTTTAATTTGTACTTATCATTCAATTATTTGACATTTATTCAGTATAGATGAGGCATCTATAATACCCAGAGCTGGGTGATTCCAGTTTTTTACTATGACACAGCTTTGGAATTGCTTTCTGTCTTGGGGAGGGGGAAGGGAATAGAGGGAGGGAGAAAAATTTAGAACTAAAAGTCTTACGAAAACAAATGTTGAAAATTATCTTTACATGTAACTGGAAAGTAATAAAATACTTTTATGATTTAAAAAAAATGTGATGTCTCACTCATTAGAATGTAAATTCCTTGAGAGCTGGTATTATCTCACTTTGGTATGTGCATCACTGGAAAATACTCAGCACATAGTATGCATTTAATAGACAGCTAAGTGGCACAGTAGATAAAGTGCTGGGCTTGGAATCAGAAAGACTCATCTTCCTGAATTCAAATCTGGCCTCAGATACTTACTAGCTGTGTGACTTTGGGCAGATCATTTTACCCTGTTTGCTTCAGTTTCCTCATCTGTAAAATTAGCTGGAGAGAAGGAAATGGCCAAACACTCCAGTATCTTTGCCAAGAAAACTCCAAATTGGGTGGGTCACAAAGAGTCATACAAGACTGAAAATAACTGAACAACAACAAAATGTATTTAATAAAGATTTTTCATTCAAATGCTTTCATTGCCATTATAGTCATGGCTCACAGTCTAGTGAGGGAGAGAGTCCTAAATTTGGATATGTATTATGTAAACTACTGCGTGATGAGTTAATTCAAGAGTTACAAGACAAGTGCTATATTAGGTTTAAGGTAAAGATCATATAACTATTATATTATTATAATTCTGAATGTACAGATCTCATTCTGGTTTCCTTGAAAAATCAGCTTAAAACCCAACTTTGACAGGAAACCTTCCTGGGTCCCTTTCTCCAAAACCACCTTCAATAGGAAGCCTTTTAATACCCCTCTAAATTCTAGTGTCTTCTCTCTGTGCATCATCTCTGACTAATCCTGTATATAACTTATTTGTACAAAGTTGTTTGCATGCTGTCTTCCCCTTTAGCCTGTAAGTTGCTTGAGGGCAGGACCTGTCTTTTCTTTTCTTTATAACCCCATTACTTAACACAGTGTCTGGTTCATATAAGGTACTTAATAAATGTTTATTGATCTACTGAGCTGTCCTCACTTTCTTCCCTCTGCTATTTACACTGTGTAGACCTTGAATACATATAGTTGTTTGCATGTTGTCTCTCATTAGAATGGGTGCTCCTGGGGGGCAGCTAGGTGGTGTAGTGGATAGAACACCAGCCCTGGAGTCAGAAGGACCTGAGTTCAAATCCAGCATCAGATACTTGAGACTAGCTGGGTGACCTTGGGCAAGTCACTTAACCCTCATTGCCCAGCAAAAACAAAACAAAACAAAATAGAACAAAACAAGAAAACAAAGAATTGGTGCTCCTTGTGGGCTATGGGTTTTCTTTTTTCTTTTTTGCCTTTTTTTTGGGTCTCCCCAGGGCTTAGTACAGTGCCTAGTATATAAAAGCCACTTACTAAAAATGATTGCTCACCAACAGCCTGGATTATAAGCATCTTGAGGGCAGGGACTGTGCCATTCTTCATCTCTCTAAACTCCAACATCTAGCATAGTATACCGTAAATAGTAACTTCTTTAATTCATATAGCTTGTTTTGTTGAATGTTGTGAAATTAGTAATGCATATATCATTACCTCTATTTTACAGGAGAGGAATGGGGCTCAGAAAGATTAAGTAACTAGCCCAGGGTCATATATCTAATCTTCTGACTCTGATTCCATTGTTTTTTCTACAACACCAAGATACCTCTCCTGGGCTAAGTTCTTGGTGGGAATTTAATGAATTCTTATTGACATCTTTGATGACGTAAACATTCTGCCTTTCTGTTGCGTTTTGGGGACATTTCCATCAGAAATATATTTGAATTTGTCTCTTATTTTCATTATGGAGAGCAGGATACAAACCACAAGCCCTATAAGAGGACCATTAGGATCCACCTAGGTCTTCTTTCAGTTGGCTTCAGAAATTGATATGCACGATCAATTTTTGTGGTATTTGCTCCTGAGACATGCAGGTCACAATTAGCAAAGGAACCATGGAAACCAGACTGCAACCCCAGTGCTTGAGGGGGGGAATGGCAAAGCTGTTGCTCTTTGACTCCATTGCTTAAAAATTTACACGGTACCATTTGCATCTTGTTGCCTGTTTTGACAAATCTTGACTTGCCTGCTCTTCTCCCTTCCCTTTATCTCAAAGACTTTTCCCTGGAGGGCTCCAAAAATAATATGGATTCAGAATACCCCCATCAAGCTGAACTGATTATCAACATTCAGATCTGAGCTCTAAGTAGAACATGCATTTTCTTTGATTTTGCTGGAAATAGCTATAATAAACTACTCTAGCCTTTATTCTTAGTAGCCAGTCACTCCATGGCAACATATATGCCTCCCCATCTCCACTGCAAACAAAACAAAAGAAAATAATCCAGTGGAAGCAGGGAATGTCAGAGCTCCTAAGGATTTTAGAACTGAGAAATTTGTTGCAAAGCTGGAAAGGACCTTAAAAACACAGAATATAGAAAGTTAGAGCCAGAAGATGGTATAGCCCATTCCTTTTTCTATATGGAGAAACTGAGCTAATAAGTGTTTGTTGAATAGATGAATGAATGCTGTGCCTGGGTAACAGCTTTAGAATGTCAGAATATTAAACTCAGAAAAGGTCTTAGAGATTGTCTAACCCATCTCCCTCCTTTTACAGGAAGAAAATTTTAGACTTTGTGTAATGACTTGACCAAGGTCACAGAGTTAATAAATGGGAAAACCAAGGTTTAGATTCAACTCTTCTCAAATCCAAATCTATTACTCATTCTACTATAATAACATAGCTGCTTCTTCAGTGATTCAGACTGAAATTTCATAAAGGATTCACTCCAGGACCATTGCTTTTCAGTGGAGTTTGAGGGGAGGGGGAAACCTTGGCTCTCAAGGAACAGGTGCTCAGGCATAGAGAGGTAGGGGAGGGTGGGGCGGATCAAGCTATTGTGTTTAATCCCCAAGGCGTCTATCTGGTTCTGCTTCTCTATTTCAAATCTAAACTCTTCCATTAGTTACAACTTCACTTCCTCCCTTGGTGCCCTTCCCTCAGGGTTATGTCACCCAAAGGGAACAATAAACCTTTTCAGAGTTACTGAAAGAAAAGTGGATTATTTTAGGAGTCTGGCAAATGTGCAGCCTGGACAGTGGCACTTTATTTGGAGATAATCCCAGCTGATTCTCTGTTTTATGATTTAGCACAATTTAATTAGGGTTTTGCTTTTTCATACATGAAACAAACATTTCCTTAAACTTTCCTAAACAGACTTCAGAGTTGATCCTTGGCACAGCCTTACTCTGGAAGTGCATTCTGGGCAATGAGAGGGGAACAGGAAAACAATGTTCCCATACTTAATGCTAATGAAGCCAGGAAATGAGATTTTTGGAACTCTGATACTATTAAAGTGAAAACCAGGGACTCCATCTATAACACTTTAGTGCCTTTTGACTTTTTATTACTCAAAGATTCTTAAAATATTAGGTCTTGGAACATAGAATACTAAAGATAAACCTCGTAGATTATTCAACGTATCTGCTCCCATTTTTTATTTGTTTTGGGGTTTTTTTCTGAGGCAATTGGGATTAAGTGACTTGCCTAGTGTCCTACAGCTAGTAAGTGTTGTGTCTGAGACTGGATTTGAACTCAGGTCCTCCTGACTCCAGGGCTGGTGCTCTATCCACTGCACCACCTAGCTGCCCTTTGCTCCCATTTTTCAAATAAAGAAACTGACACCTAAAGAAAGGAGTTGAATTTAACATACACACACACACACACACACACACAAACACAAATAGCAAGTCAGATATAGCAGGTGACTGAGAACACATAACCTATAATGTTAAAATGAGAAGAGACTTTGGAACATTGATTATATGATGTCAGAGTTGGACAGGATCTTTTTCTTTTTTTCTTTCTCTCTTTCTTTCATTTTTTTTTTTGCAGGGCAATGAGGGTTAAGTGACTTGTCCAAGGTCACACAGCTAGTAAGTGTTAAGTGTCTGAGGCCAGATTTGAACTCCAAGGCTGGTGCTTTATCCACTGGGCTACCTAGCTGTCCCTTGGGCAGGATCTTATAGATCATCTAGCAAATCCTATACCCATTTTACAGAAGAAGAAACTAGGTGAAATCAACATCATTGATTGGGCATTCAGTAAACATTTCTTAAATACTTATTGGGTGCCAAGCACTGTACTTAAGTGCTGGGAATAAAAAGAAAGGCAAAAGATAATCTCCACTCTAGAGAAGCTCACAGTCTAATGCAGGAGACAAGGCACAAACAACTATGTGCAAACTAAAGAAAGGACAAATTGGAAATAATCAACAGAGAGCATTAATGCACTCGCATTAAAGGCAGTCAGGAAAGGTTTCTTGTAAAAGGTGGGATTTAGCTACTTCTTGAAGGAATACAAGGAAGCCAGGAGATGGAGATGATCATCATCTAGGTAAAAATCAATACAGATAAAGTCCAAGAAGACAATCTAATTTACGGTGCAGAAATTTCTATCTATAAATTATCATCTTCTCTAAATGATGGGCTTTTGGTTTCTTCTTCTTACTTTTTTCTCCTTCCTTTCTTCCTTCCTTTCTTCCTCCCCTCTCCTTCTCTTCCCCTTCCCTCTCCCTCCCCTTCTCTCTTTCTTCTGATTTTTTGGAATTGCATTTTAAAAAGGGACTCAATAAGTATAGAGAAAAGTTAATATAGAAATAGCATTTGTTTTTATATATTATTTATTCATCACTCATGATACATTGTGAAGAGGATTTAGCACATTACTGAAGGTATTTAAAATTATTCAAGGCAGAATAAAGCCTAGAGTACATAAAAGTATTTGGAGTATGTTATATTTTATACCATACACACCATCCAAAAAGAATGTAATTCTTTAGCGCAAAAGCTATTTTTTTGCATTCTCAATGCCTTTCTCATATTTCATAGACACATTAATGCTCAACATTAATGAATGTTGAGTGGATTGAATTTGCCTGCATTTTATTATATTGGAATGGAATGGAATAGAATTGAAATGGGAAAGTTCTAATTAATAGAATTTTCTGGTTTTATGATTAAAAAATTGGGGGGGCAGTCTAGACCTTCAATGTTAGTCTTTCTAAAATATGCTAATTCTGCTTTACAAAATACATTTTACTGGCTATAATGGAATCTTTTTGTGATGACTAACCATTTTGCTAAGCTTAAGGCTGGCATTCTGAACATTAGTGAGTATTGTCCAGGACAAGAGAAGTGAAAAGTTTAATGTGAAAGAAACAACAGCAAGATCTAGAAGAAATCAGACCCTTCTTGCCCTCTGCTCCCATGCACGTCCCCCCCAAAAAAACAAACCCAAACAGCCAAGAAGTTTAGCAATAAGAGAAAATCCAGCACAGGCACTATGATACTTGCGTATCAAAACCATACCGACTCTGGGTGAGAGAGTGGAATAGGAATCAATATTTGTAGATTAATGTGTTAGGATATTTTGGGCCCAACTTTGAGACATATGAGATGTTGAAATTAAAGAGAAGGAGGTGTTTTTGTGGAGTGTTTCTTGGCATTTTTGATGAGAAGATAGGTGAACTTCACTGTGTTTTGCATTTGCTATAAGTCTCTTAAAATATGTTTTCAAATATTTTCAGACCACAAAATCCCTCAACACATTATGACAACATATTTTCCCTAATATTTTTAAAGTTGATGTCCATTTTAGAGTAAATTTAATTTGAATGTTTTAGATTCCTTTACGGACAAGTCATCAAAACAAGTCAGTAGGAACTATTGTCCAATGAATCTCATAATCCAGTATGAAACTTTCAAGATCTATTTTTTCTTCTCAAAAAAATATCAATTTGGGGGCAGCTATGTGGCGCAGTGGATAAAGCACTGGCCCTGGATTCAGGAGGACCTGAGTTCAAATCCGGCTTCAGATACTTCACACTTACTAGCTGTGTGACTCTGGGCAAGTCATTTAACCCTCATTGCTCTGTGCAAACAACAATGACAACAACAAAACAAAAAATATCAATTAAAATTTTATTTAAGAGCAAATGGACAACCCAGTAAATAAGAATTGATTCTGGTCTCTTCTGTATTGTTCTGATGCCTCATTAATTTGTAGTTAGTTACCTTGATTTATGTTTTGGAAGGGAGTTATGGGTCCCATAGAACGGGAAATATTTGGGGTCAAGTCCCAAAGACAACATTTCTCTCTGTTGTCTCATGCTCAAACTAATTCAGTTTAAAGAGTCTCATAATCCGTGAATGACTACTAAAGAAAGGATTAAACACACACACAAACACACAAACACACACACACACACATACACACATACATTATTATCTACCCCTAAGGTGTGGAGAGATTACAATCTGTGCAAAAAGGTCCCACTCTGGCAAAAGCTTGATCCTTGATGTATCAAAGTAGCATTTTTTCAGTTACCTAAGTGACACAAAGACCAATGATTCCTTTCATTGGTAGCTTCAGCCCACTCTGTCAGAGGGACAACCTAGAATTTACTAAATGATCTGTAAGAGCACTGGATCTTAAGTCAGATGACCTGGATTCAAATCTTATCTCTGAGACTTACCGGCTACATGACTTTGGTCTGGTTGCTGAATCTCTTGGGTTTCAGTTTTCCTCATAAAATAAGATGATTGGATCAGATGGCTTATAGATTTCACAATGTCCTGGCCCTTCCACTTACTACCTCTATGTCATTGAGTCTGTCACTTAACTTCCCCTTGCTTCCTATTTTCCTAAATAATAATAACCCAAATATCATAGAAATGAATAATTTTGAGGACTTTGATAAACTAATAAAAATGGAATTACTAGAATCAGGAGGACAACTTATATAATGATAGCAAAACTATAAAAACAAAGAATGTGACAGATCTAAGAGCTAAGATCAATACAATAAGCATTCATGATTCTAGAGGAACAATGATGAAACATATATAATTAAGAGAGGCCATGGATTTGGAGAGCAGAATGAGACATACTTTTGTGAACCGCCATTGAGAGAATTAATTTTGCTTTACTATAATAATAATTAATATTTATTTAGTGCTAATTATGTGATAGACACTGGGCTAAGCACTTTACAATTATTATCTCATTTGATACTCACAACAACCCAGTGAGATATATATTATTATTACCTCCATTTCATAAATGAGGAAACTGAGGCAAATAAAGAGTAAGTGACTTATCCAAGGTCACATACCTAGTAAGTGTCTGTAGTCAGATCTGAATTCAGGTCTTCCTGAATTCAGGCCTGATGCTCTATTCACTGAGTCACCTAACTACCTCATATTTATCACGAGAAATCGGTTTTCTTTTCTTTTTTCTTTACTGTGTTGTGGATGGGAAGGAAAGAATAGAAATATGTTTTTTTAATTAAAAAATAGAGAGGTGAGAGTATAATAATGATGTGAGATGTTGAATGTGCTTTCAGATGAGGTCATTGTATGATTAATTTTACTTAACCATTTTATTACAAAAACCTACTAAAGAAATGGGAGACATTTGTACATGTTTGCATTATAAAAACAAAATACATAAACTCCCCCTAAAATATTAAAAATCCTCAAATCCCAAATGTAAATATGTAAAAGATTAAAAATAAAAAATCTAAAAATATAACATAAGGATGTTGGACTGCATGGCTTCTGAGGTCCCTTCATACTCTAAATCTATTACTTGATATCAGGTCCTGGCTCTTTCACTTACGACATCTGTGACCTCCATTTTCTCAGAATGAGGGGACTGGACTACATGATCTCAAGTTGGCCTTTCCCCTATGGACCCATGATCCCATGTTCCTGACTTGTTTGGCAGTTTTTCAGAGATTATGTGGCTGGAAATTTTGCCATACTATGGAGATGCTGAGCCTCTAGGCAACATAGTGCACAGAATGCTGGGCTTGGAGTCAGGAAGACCAGAATACAAATCTGACTTCAGACACTTACCAGCTATGTGACCCTGGGCAAGTCACTTAACCCAGTTTGCCTCAGGTATTTTTTTCATCTGTAAAATGAGCCAGAGAAGGAAATGACACACTGCTCTAGTATCTTTACTAAGAAAACCCTAACGAGGGTCACAAAGAGTTGGACACAACTGAAAAAAAAATACATCTAAATATCTGATGGAGAAGCTAGAGAGGAGTTCCTTGCACTTATCCTGGATGGTTTTTAGATAATATATACAGTCTAACACAAGGACTTTCCAGACTAGTGGAATATGCCCATCTGTTTGTCAGTGAGTCAATAGTTATTTATTAAGCCTCCTATGTGCCAGGTACGAAGTACTGGGAAAATAAAGAAGAGCAAAGGCCAGTCTGTGCTCTCTTAGAGCTCATTATCTAATGAGGGAAACAACATGCATATAATTATGTATAAATATGATAGAGACAGGATAAATGGCTGGTTTTATGGCAAAACCTTAAAGAACCCAGAACAATCCTCCTGTCATAATCAGGTCTGAGGGAAGAACTTTAGTGGATGTGGAAGTAGAATGATGAAGATTTGGACCACAAATTCCAGTTAATATGTTCCCTTTAGGATGCCAAACAACTAACCTCACATTTCAACTTGAATTGACCAATGTTTTAATTGACTGAATCGTTCAGGTTATTTTGAGTCATAGAGTTATCAAAAGGATGGTGGCAATTTGATTTATCAAAATATATCATTTGTCTCAATCATATGGATACAACATTCTATTTTATTTTGATATTGACTTGCCTTGTTCTTGACATCCTTGTTCTCTTCATTATTGTTCAACAGACATTTCTGTGTAGATAAAAATATTCTTATATGAAAAAAAATAGGATTGGGGGAATGATCTGGAAAAATTCAGTTAAAATATCCTAAAAAAAGCAAAAAACCAAAAA